>NC_090373.1:66467288-67685423 GCF_036365525.1 Heterodontus francisci
TTCAATGTTTAAAGTGGCTGGTTTTGAAAAATTTTTGAATAAAATGTTATGCGCATTTCAAATTCCCTCTCTCAACCCCTCAATGAATAATCAGAGTATTATTTGTCTAACCACCCCCCAAAAAAATATTAAAGTTGCCATAACAACCTATCCCCCTGACCTTTCTTTCCTTTACCCTTCAACCTCCTCCAACAATCCCCTCACCCAATCGCATTCGTTTTGCCGCTCCCCCCCCACATCTTTTATTCCTCCCCGTCCCCACCAGAGAGTTTCAAAAGCGCGCTAAGTACGAACAGCAGCCTTAAAATCGGCGTGGGACGGCCACCGCCTGCAAGTAGGGTCATTTCCCTGTCATTACTGTGCATTTAAATATTTAGATGAAGGGCCCGCCGCCAGGCGGCGGGGGCGGGGGCGGGGGAGGGGTTGGTGGTGCCACACTGATGTCGCCCCGCTGCCGATAATATGCAGTGGGCCCTTCCCGACATCACGGGTCAAGGTGGGCCTTTCCTCGCAGAATTTTACCAGCCCCTCCCCCACCGCGACCTGCAGCGTGATTCAAAACCAATAAAGGAACAGACCATGCAAGATTTAGTGATGAGTAACAAACCAGAATTAGTTAACAATCTGATGATAAGGGAACATCCTGAAAATAGTGACCATAATACGACTGAATTTGATACCAGGTGTAGGAGGAAGCAGGGAGAGTCCCAAACTAAGGTTTTCAATTTAAGTAAAGCAAACATTAGCAGGATGAGAAATTAATTGACTAGAGTAACGTGAGCTGAACTGTTCATGGGTAACCCTACAGGCAGTGAGAAGTATTCAAAGAAGTATTTGGTACAATGCAAAACGAATATGTAAACCTAACAGGCAAAAGCTCCACCTGTGTAGTTAAGCAGCTATGGCCAGCAAATGAGGTTGGAGACAGCATCAAGTTAAAACCCAAAAGGTGCACAAATACATGGAAATGCAGAAATGCAGAGGACTGGGAAAGCAACAAAGGAATATAAGCAAAGTAATAAGAAGTACTAGAAGGAACATGAAAAACAAGCTAAAAGTACAACTTTTTAATCACTATATGAAGAGAAATAGAACAGTAAGGGGGAATATAGGTCCATTCAAGACAGATGAATTCCAGACTATAATAGACAAGGAAATGAGAGACTTGTTAAATGAATGCTTTGTACCAATTTTCACAGTGAATGAAGAGGATAAAATATAAGACGTACAGGGGAACTTACAAAGAAATCAAGGGGATGGACTTAGTGGATTTAATATAAGTTAAAAAAAAGGTAATGGATTAAATAATAGAACATAAGATTTAAAAAATAGCCTTAAGACCTGATGGGTTACACTGCAGAGAATTAAAAGAAATAGGTGAGGAAACTACAGTTGCTTTAGTAATAATTTTGCAAAGCTATCTAGCTTCAGAACTTGTTCTATTGCATTAGAAAACTGGAAAGTATTTAGGAGGGGAGACACCAGATAACTATAGTTTACTATCAGTTGTGGGGAAGTTACTAGAATCAGAGACAAAAGCCTTATTTTAATTGCGCTCACCTGGTGGAAATGGGTGGGGAAACAGTTAAAATAAGGCCAGTGACCTCCCCCCACTGCCTTCCCACCATGTCCCAATTTTAACCTACTTTTTTAAGCAGGCAAGCAGGATATCCACAGGAAGGAAGTGAATTCTGTTTATAAATGCAGATTGGTTCCAATGATGTCATCAGGACCCAATCTGTAATATTGGTTGGTGGCCCGAGCGGGCGAACAGGGACAGCTTCATCTTCGACATAACTGTCGGGAGCCAAATTGTGGGCTAGAAGAGGCCAAGTTGGTATATTTTAAAGTTTAATTTAGGTTTCCTTGTGGGCCAGGAGGAACAGGAGTGACTGAGCACATGGACAAGTATAAGCTGATCAAAAGAGACTCAGCATTGATTTGCAAAGGGTAGGTCATCTCTTACTTATTTAGGAATTTTTGAGGAGGCCAATAACATGGGCAATAACAGGATGTGTATGGAGGTTGCCTTTGCATTTGAAAAGGTTTCTCACAAGAGATGATTAGCAATAATGAAAGCATGTGGAATTGGAAGTCAGCTTGTGACATGGGTCAGTAATTGGTTGGGAGGTAGGCAACAGAATAAAGGTTGAAGAGAAGGCTTGTTGACTGGCTGCATGTGAATAGAAGTGTTCACCAGGGATCTGTGCTGGAGTAAAAACAGGAAATGCTGGAAATACTCAGCAGGTCTGGCAGCATCTGTGGAAAGAGAAGCAGAGTTAACGTTTCAGGTCAGTGACCCTTCTTCGGAACTAGCTAATATTAGAAATGTCAAAGGTTATAAGCAAATAAAGTGGGTGTGGGGCAAGAGATAACAAAGGAGAAGGTGTAGATTGGACAAGGCCACAGAATAGCTGACCAGAAGGTCATGGAGCAAAGGCAAACAATATGTTAATGGTGTGTTGAAAGACAAAGCATTAGTACAGATAGGGTGTTAACGGACTGAAATTGATCAGCAGCAAGTACAGACATGAAAAAAAAACAGTGGGTAAGCAAACTGAACAAACTAAGATGAAATAAAATAAACATACAAAAAAAATGTAGAAAAGGAAAAAAGGAAAAGAAAAAATAACTAAAAATGAAAGTAAAATGGGGGGCCTGTCATGCTCTGAAATTATTGAACTCAATGTTCAGTCCGGCAGGCTGGAAATTCCGAACTGGAAAACTTTATCAATTTTGCTTCCAATTTCCACCCTTCTCTCACCTTTACATGGTCCATCTCTGACACTTCCCTTCCCTTTCTCGACTTCTCTGTCTCCATCTCTGGGAATAGATTATCTCTAGATAGTCCAGGACCCTGAGCTTCCGGTTGCTAGCCATTTCAACACTTCCCCCTGCTCTCATGCTCACATCTCTATCATGGGCTTGCTGCAGTGTTCCAGTGAACATCAATGCAAGCTCGAGGAACAGCATCTCATTTATCGATTCAGCACACTACAGCCTGCCGGACTGAAAATTGAGTTCAATAATTTCAGAGCATGACGGGCCCCCCATTTTACCTTCATTTTTAGTTATTTTTTCTTTTTCTTTTTTTCTTTTTTACATTTTTTTGTATGTTTATTTTATTTCATCTTAGTTTGTTCAGTTTGCTTGCCCACTGTTTTTTTTCATGTCTGTACTTGCTGCTGTTCAATTTTCAGTCCGTTAACACCCTATCTGTACTAATGCTTTGTCTTTCAACACACCATTAACATATTGTTTGCCGTTGCTCCATGACCTTCTGGTCAGCTATTCTGTGGCCTTGTCCAATCTACACCTTCTCCTTTGTTATCTCTTGCCCCACCCCCGCTTTACTTGCTTATAACCTTTGACATTTCTAATATTTGCCAGTTCCGAAGAAGGGTCACTGACCCGAAACGTTAACTCTGCTTCTCTCTCCACAGATGCTGCCAGACCTGCTGAGTATTTCCAGCATTTCTTGTTTTTATTTCAGATTTCCAGCATCCGCAGTATTTTGCTTTTATATCTGTGCTGGAGTGTCAGCTTTTCATCATATATGTTAATAACTTGGATGAAGGAATAGAGAGTTGTACATACAAGTTTACAGATGGCATTCAGTTAGGAGGCATAGTAAGTTGTATTGATGGGAGCAGGAAGTTACAAAGATTTGTAGACATATTGGGCTGAATTTTGTACCTATGGCGGGGGTTCCGACGCCAAGCCAGAAAGCTGGGGCAGCCGCACCTTGGCAGTTTGGGGACCCCTGCCACATTTTTCAGTGCTCAGGCAATCAACTATGTAGCGCCAGGGCTTTTGACCCTTAAAAAGACAGGTGACTGCCTCCAAGAGCTGCCGGTCAATTGGAGGACTGGCAACTCTTCAGATCAGCAGCACCACTGGGAATGGTGGTCACTGCTGGGACTGCAGCAGGCCCAGACCAACCATCATGGAGGTGGCCCTGGAATCAAGGTAAGTTTGTGGGGCTTGCCAGGGTCAGTCAGGCTGGTCCCAGCCTGGTCGGGGCTGGGGGAGGGTGGTCAGTCGTGAGAGTGGTGGGGGGGGCGGTGGGGTCTTTCCGAGGGGGCAGCCCTTTCCACCGGGGGAGGGGGGACGCCCTCTGTGGGCCACAGGGTGCCACATCAGAAGGGACCACCCCTCCCCACCCCCACCCCCACCCCCTGTCATCCTTTACTGGGCAGCTTCCCCACATGGCGAAGGGCATTCCCATTGCTGGTAAAATTGGCCAGTTAAGGTCCTCATTTGGCCTCTGGGCATGAAGGCCATCCTCAACCTTCCCTGTCCCTGATAAAATTCTATGGCATTGCGTAGGTGATGGCCACTCCACCATACCACCCCCCTGCCTTCCCTCGCTATTTTATGCCCTGCCGCACCCCACCCCCCCCCCCCACCCACCCCAGCCCAGCACTAGAGGGCTGATAATATCCAGCCCATTAAGTGAGTCGACAAAACTATGGTAAATGGAGTTCAATGTGGGGAAGTGTGAGGCCATCCACTTTTGATCATAAATTGGAATATTTTCTTCATGTTGAGAGACTAGGAAGTGAGAAGATGCAAAGAATTTGTGTCCAGGTAGACAAGCTACTAAAAGCTAGTGCAAGGTACAAATAGAGGAGGTTTTGAGGAGGTTTTTAAAAGGATGAGAGAGATAGGTGAAGAAGTTCAGCGAGGTGGTGGAAGAATGCTAACAAAGTGAAGCATAATGGATTGTTGGTTTGTATCTCAAGGGGGCTGGAATACAATAATGAGCAAGTGATGCTTCATTTGTATTTGGTCAGACTAATCTGGAGTACTGCGTTCACTTTGGGCATCACACC
Source organism: Heterodontus francisci (assembly GCF_036365525.1). Lineage (NCBI taxonomy): Eukaryota > Metazoa > Chordata > Chondrichthyes > Heterodontiformes > Heterodontidae > Heterodontus > Heterodontus francisci. The sequence goes on from NC_090373.1 coordinate 66,472,124, forward strand.
TCAGGAAAGATATATTGACCTTGGAGAGGGTTCTGCACAGAATCACCAGAATGTTACCAGGATTTAAAGGGTTAAATTATGAGGCCAGTTTGCATAAACTTGGTTTGTATTCATTTGGGTTTAGAAAGTTAAAGGGTTATATAATTGAGGTCTTTAAAATCATAAAGGGTTTTGATATGATAGATGCAGGAAGAACTATTTCCTTTCGTGGGGGAAACTAGAACAAGGGGGAATAATCTTAAAATTAGAGCTGGGCCATTTAGAATACAGGAAGCACTTTTTCATACAAAGAGTAGTGGAAATCTGGAACTGTTTCTCCCAAAAGGCAATGTCAATTGAAATTTTCAATTCAGAAATGATATATTTTTGTTAGGTAAGCGTATCAAGAGATATGGAGCAAAGCCAGGTAAATGGAGTTAAAGAACTGATCGGTCATGATCTAATTAAATGGTGAAACATGCTCGAGGGGCTGAATGGCCTCCTCTGTTTCTATGTTCATGTTCCCTGCCCCTGGCTTCACTTTGTTAGTATTCTTCTTCACCTCTCCCATTCTTCAAAAATCTCCTCAAAAACCACATTTTTATTCAGCCTTCTTCATCTCCCTTTTCCTGGCTCAGTACTGACTTTCTATAATAAAAGCAAAATACTGCGGATGCTGGAAATCTGAAACAAAAACAAGAAATGCTGGAATCACTCAGCAGGTCTGGCAGCATCTGTGGAAAGAGAAGCAGAGTTAACGTTTCGGGTCCGAAACGTTAACTCTGCTTCTCTTTCCACAGATGCTGCCAGACCTGCTGAGTGATTCCAGCACTTCTTGTTTTTGTTACTGACTTTCTATACCCTAATTCTGTGAAGTGTGATTTTTTTTTTTCTGAAGTCATTATTTAAACAGAAATTCTAGTTGTTGCAGATTAATATGGTTAGACTGCACTTGGAATAGTGTGCACAGTTCTACACTCCACATTACAAAAATTATATAGAGGCACTAGACAAGGTGCAAAAAGAAATGATTCACAAAGATGATACTCGAACTGAAAGGATAAACTTATCAGGAAAAGCTGAACAAGCTGGGGCTCCATTCTTCAGAAAAAAGAAGGCTGACGGGAAACCTGACAGCTTTTTAAAATAATTAAAGGGTTGATAGGGTACTTGTAGAGGGTGGGGTGATTTTCCCTACATACTTTGGGCCTCTATATCCTTTTTGTAATGTGGAGTGTAGAACTGTGCACAGTATTCCAAGTGCGGTCTAACCATGTTAATCTGCAACAACTAAAATTTTGATTTAAAAAGCCTCTGAGCTGGTCAAGGTAGGGTCATAAGCTAAAATATCAGTTCAGTCCACGTTTAGCGCAAGACAGCATCGTGGCAATGGAGTTGAAACTTGCGCTAAGAACGCCACCCAAAGGATTGTTAAGGGGCTGATTGCCCCTCAACTTACCTGTTGGCACTCATTAGGGAGGCTGTATGGCATTTTGGTGGATTACGCTTGTCCTCGCCCCTCTTCTAATGTTGGCCTAACAGTGATTATGACTAAAACAGAGGGTTTTGAGTGGTAGTTACTAGTATATCATCTTTTACTGTGCACTTGTTGATGGAGGTTTGAAGAAGACTGTTGGGCACATTGGGATTCTTTCCGGGACACTTTGTCAAGATTTCAGCAACATACGAACATAGGAAATAGGAGCAGGAGTAGGCCACTCGGCCCTTCGGGTCTGCTCCCCAATTCAATAAGTTCATGGCTGAACTGATTACTCCATATTCCCACCTACCCCCGATAACCTTTCACCCCCTTGCTTATCAAGAATCTATCTACCTCTGCCTTAAAAATATTCAAAGACTCTGCTTCCACCGCCTTTTGAGGAAAAGAATTCCAAAGACCCATGACCCACTGAGAGAAAACAATTTCTCCTCATCTTTGTCTTAAATGGGCAACCCCTTATTTTTTAAACAGTGACCCCGATTTCTAGATTCTCCCACAAGGGGAAACATCCTTTCCACATCCACCCTGTCAAGACCCCTCAGGTTCTTATACGTTTCAATCAAGTTGCCTCTTACACTTCTAAATTCCAGCGGATACAAGCCTAGCCTGTCCAATCTTTCCTCATATGACAGCCCACCCATTCCAGGTATTAGTCTAGTAAACCTTCTCTGTACTGCCTCCAATGCATTTACAGCCTTCCTTAAGTAAGGAGACCAGTACTGTACACAGTAATCCAGATGTGGTCTAATCAATGCCCTGTATAGCTGAAGCATAACTTCTCTACTTTTGTATTCAATTCCCCACATGATAAACGATAACAATCTATTAGCTTTCCTAATTACATGCTGTACCTGTGTACTAACCTTATGTGATTCATGTACTAGGACACCCAGATCCCTCTGCATCTTAGAGCTCTGCAATCTCTCACCATTTAGATAATATGCTTCTTTTTTATTCTTCTTGCCAAAGTGGGCAATTTCCCACTTTATACTACATTTGTCAGGTCTTTGCCCCATTCACTTAACCTATCTATATCCCTTTGTAGCCCCCTTATGTCCCCTTCACAAGTTACTTTCCTACCTATCTTTGTGTCATCAGCAAATTTAGCAACCGTTCCTTCGGTCCCTTCATCTAAGTCATTTATATAAATTGTAAAAATTTGAGGCCGCAGCACAGATCCCTGGGGCACACCACTCATTACATCTTGCCAACCAGAAAATGACCCATTTATGCCTAATCTCTGTTTCCTGTTAGCTAACCAATCTTCTATCCATGCCAATATGTCACCCCCTATACCATGAGCTTTTATTTTCTGCAATAACCTTTGATGTGGCACCTTATCAAATGCCTCTGGAAATCTAAGTACAATACATCCATAGTTCCCCTTTACCCACAGCACATGCAACTCCCTCAAAGAACTCCAATAAATTGGTTAAACATGATTTCCCTTTCACAAAACCATGTTGACTCTGCCTGATTACCTTGAATTTTTCTAAATGCCGTGCTATAACATATTTAATAATAGCTTCTAACATTTTCCCTAAGACAGATGTCAAGCTAACTGCTTGTAGTTTCCTTCTTTCTGTCTCCCTACCTTTTTGAATAAAGGAGTTACATTCACTATTTTCCAATCGAATGGAATCTTCCCCGAATCTAGGAAATTTTGGAAAATTAAAACTAACGCATCAACTATCTCACTAGCCACTTCTTTTAACACCCTAGGATGAAATCTATCAGGACCCGGGGACTTGTCAGCCTGCAACTCCAACAATTTGCTCAGTACCACTTCCCTGGTGATTGTAATTTTCTTGAGTTCCTCACTCCCTTCCATTTCCTGACTTACAGCTGGTACTGGGATGTTACTTGTATCCTCAATAGTGAAGACTGATGCAAAGTATCTATTCAATTCATCTGCCATTTCCTTATTATCCATTATTAATTCCCCAGACTGACTTTCTATTGGACCAACGCTTACTTTGTTAACTTTTCTTTTTTAAATATCTATAGAAACTCTTACTATCTGTCTTTATATTTCTAGCCAGCTTTCTCTCATACTCTAATTTTACCTTCCTTATCAATGTTTTCATCATTCTTTGCTTTTTTTATATTCTGTCCAACTTTTATTCTGGAAGTTCTCTGAGGACTTCACCGAAAAAGTGTGAGTACTGTGCTACTCTACTTTATTGGACACCCTATAGGAGTCACCAGGAGAAAGGGAGTGCTTGGTTGTGTGCACCTTGCTAGGGGTCCCCCTTGGTCTGCAGAAGGAATGGGAGGATATAAGGCCAGGCAGAGCAGCACCAGCTGCTGCAGGAGAGAGGGACTGGAGGGTGAGATGAAGGTTGCACTAAAGCTTGGGGCAGCTGCCGCAAAGGCTCAATGCGGAAAGGCCATTGTGTAAAGTTCTCCCACCATAGTATACCGAGGGGCTAAAACCGATGTAAAAACCCTTCGGGCTGTATGCACCAAAATATGTTTTTGCTGTGTAATGCAAATGTGCATTGCATGTTAAATGGAAAAGCAAGAGTTGTGAGGAAACTCACGTTCTCTATCAAAGGAAATTGATTTCTTTTGCACTTTCTCGAATGTCAAATTGGAACTGTTTAGTAATGTATATTTTACAGATTTTTATGAATAAAGTATATTTTTGGAAATAAAGAGGAGGGCGAGATGAACTCCTTCACTTCTGTGAGTACAGGACGTCCCTCCTCCTCCAGACCTCCTCTGCCAGGACCTTCATTGCCGGAACCGAAAACCTGTACACCTGCTCTCTCGGTCCTGAGCCATCCCAAAACCTAGGGGGCTGGGGAATTTTATGCTCTCACCTGCAGTGGGTTTGGAGGCAGGGAGAGCATACAATCAGGTGCACTGGTGGTGGTGGGGGGGCTTCCTGCCACCATCCCACTTCCACCAAAATTTAGTCTGGGGTGGGAAGGCCTGTGAACAACCTTCCTGCCTCACCAGCAATTGAGGCCCTTAACTGGCCCACAATTAGCCATGTGCCGGGTTGGGAAGCATGGCATGAAAAACAGTGTGGGCAGTTTCCCGGCTCCAGGGTGGTAGAGGTGGGGGTGCTCCCTCATTGAAAGGCTCTAAAGGCCTGAATGAGGGACCCAGCATCAGAAAGGGGGGCCCGCTGAGCGCCACCCTCCTGTTCTTGCTAGCGATACACCTCGCCCCCTCCCCTGCAACCCCCATCCTGCAAGACCATTCCCGCCCTGACCTACCTGTGGCCTGGGTCCAGTGACACGCCTCAGCCTCTGGTAGGTGCTCCGCAGCAACAGCCACTCCCTCTACGGTGGCACTACAGCTGCCAGCCTCTGACTGTCAACAGCTCTCCGAGGGCAGGACCTCCAGCAATGGGGTCCTTGATCATGTGAAGGCTCACTGCTGTCCACATAAGTGCCTAATTGGCACTAGATTCAGCAGGCCTTCCGGAGAAGAGCCAACACGGGGATTTCGGCATCACTTTTTCTGGACGTCGAGACAACTGTCACCTGAACAAAATCCCGGCTCTGCTCTATGTGTCAGCCAGAGCAGTTCACACCCTCAGTGCAAGTGGGTGGGTGGAATCCACATATACTGGTCGACAAAAACTGCTTCTAATCAAAACTTAAGTGCTAAATCTCTGCAGGTGTCTAGTTCAGCACCTCCAGACAATTTCAAATTATGGTAATTAGCAATTAGGACCGAAATTGCATGTTAGAACCAGACTTTCAAACAAGAAAGTCTTATTACCACAGCATCCATTAAGCTTGTTTTCACCCTTCCACCAAAATAACCCCCAAAATGTTTTCACTTGTTGGGGCATCCAAACCTAGAGGTCATAAATATAAGACATTCACTAATAAATACAATAGGGAATTCAGAACAAAGAACAAAAGAACAAAGAAAATTACAGCACAGGAACAGGCCCTTCGGCCCTCCAAGCCTGCGCCGATCCAGATTCTCTATCTAAACCTGTCGCCTATTTTCTAAGGGTCTGTATCTCTTTGCTTCCTGCCCATTCATGTATCTGTCTAGATACATCTTAAAAGATGCTATCGTGCCCGCGTCTACCACCTCCGCTGGCAACGCGTTCCAGGCACCCACCACCCTCTGCGTAAAGAACTTTCCACGCATATCCCCCCTAAACTTTTCCCCTCTCACTTTGAACTCGTGACCCCTAGTAATTGAATCCCCCACTCTGGGAAAAAGCTTCTTGCTATCCACCCTGTCTATACCTCTCATGATTTTGTACACCTCAATCAGGTCCCCCCTCAACCTCCGTCTTTCTAATGAAAATAATCCTAATCTACTCAACCTCTCTTCATAGCTAGCGCCCTCCATACCAGGCAACATCCTGGTGAACCTCCTTTGCACCCTCTCCAAAGCATCGACATCCTTTTGGTAATGTGGCGACCAGAACTGCACGCAGTATTCCAAATGTGGCCGAACCAAAGTCTTATACAACTGTAACATGACCTGCCAACCCTTGTACTCAATACCCCGTCCGATGAAGGCATGCCGTATGCCTTCTTGACCACTCTATTGACCTGCGTTGCCACCTTCAGGGAACAATGGACCTGAACACCCAAATCTCTCTGTACATCAATTTTCCCCAGGCCTTTTCCATTTATTGTATAGTTCACTCTTGAATTGGATCTTCCAAAATGCATCACCTCGCATTTGCCTGGATTGAACTCCATCTGCCATTTCTCTGCCCAGCTCTCCAATCTATCTATATTCTGCTGTATTCTCTGACAGTCCCCTTCACTATCTGCTACTCCACCAATCTTAGTGTCGTCTGCAAACTTGCTAATCAGACCACCTATACTTTCCTCCAAATCATTTATGTATATCACAAACAACAGTGGTCCCAGCACGGATCCCTGTGGAACACCACTGGTCACACGTCTCCATTTTGAGAAACTCCCTTCCACTGCTACTCTCTGTCTCCTGTTGCCCAGCCAGTTCTTTATCCATCTAGCTAGTACACCTTGGACCCCATGCGACTTCACTTTCTCCATCAACCTACCATGGGGAACCTTATCAAACGCCTTACTGAAGTCCATATATATGACATCTACAGCCCTTCCCTCATCAATCAACTTTGTCACTTCCTCAAAGAATTCTATTAAGTTGGTAAGACATGACCTTCCCTGCACAAAACCATGTTGCCTATCACTGAAAGGCCCATTTTCTTCCAAATGGGAATAGATCCTATCCCTCAGTATCTTCTCCAGCAGCTTCCCTACCACTGACATCAGGCTCACCGGTCTATAATTACCTGGATTATTCCTGCTACCCTTCTTAAACAAGGGGACAACATTAGCAATTCTCCAGTCCTCCGGGACCTCACCCGTGTTTAAGGATGCTGCAAAGATATCTGTTAAGGCCCCAGCTATTTCCTCTCTCGCTTCCCTCAGTAACCTGGGATAGATCCCATCCGGACCTGGGGACTTGTCCACCTTAATGCCTTTTAGAATACCCAACACTTCCTCCCTCCTTATGCCGACTTGACCTAGAGTATTCAAACATCTATCCCTAACCTCAGCATCCGTCATGTCCCTCTCCTCGGTGAATACCGATGCAAAGTACTCATTTAGAATCTCACCCATTTTCTCTGACTCCACGCATAATTTTCCTCCTTTGTCCTTGAGTGGGCCAATCCTTTCTCTAGTTACCCTCTTGCTCCTTATATATGAATAAAAGGCTTTGGGAGTTTCCTTAACCCTGTTTGCTAAAGATATTTCATGACCCCTTTTAGCCCTCTTAATTCCTCGTTTCAGATTGGTCCTACGTTCCCGATATTCTTCCAAAGCTTCGTCTTTCTTCAGCCGCCTAGACCTTATGTCTGCTTCCTTTTTCCTCTTAGCTAGTTTCACAATTTCACCTGTCATCCATGGTTCCCTAATCTTGCCATTTCTATCCCTCATTTTCACAGGAACATGTCTCTCCTGCACGCTAATCAACCTCTCTTTAAAAGCCTCCCACATATCAAATGTGGATTTATCTTCAAACAGCTGCTCCCAATCTACATTCCCCAGCTCCTGCCGAATTTTGGTATCGTTGGCCTTCCCCCAATTTAGTACTCTTCCTTTAGGACCACTCTCGTCTTTGTCCATGAGTAGTCTAAAACTTACGGAATTGTGATCACTATTCCCAAAGTAGTCCCCGACTGAAACTTCAACCACCTGGCCGGGCTCATTCCCCAACACCAGGTCCACTATGGCCCCTTCCCGAGTTGGACTAGAGGAGAAACATCCTTACTCAAAGATTGAAAAGAATCTGGAAATCACTACCACAGGGAGTAGTTAAGCATAGATAAAATTGAGGAGAAGCTAGATAAGCACATGAGGGAGAAAGGAATAGAAAGATATACTAATAGGGATTATATGAAGAGTGAAGGGAGAAGGCTCATTTAGAGCATAAATGCTGGCATAGACCAATTGAGAATATGCTCCCTAGTTTTAGACTCTGCAGCCAGGAGAACAACCTCTTAGCATCTATTCTGTCAAGTCCTCTCAGAATCTTACATGTTTCAACGAAATCACCTCCCATTCTTCTAAACTCCAGAGAGTATAGGCCCATTTTACTCAATTTCTCCTCATAGGACAACCCTGTCATCCCAGGAATCAATCTAGTGAACCTTTGTTGCACCCACTCTAAGGCAAGTATATCCTTCCTTTGGTATGGAGGCCAAAACTGCACACAGTACTCCAGGTGTGGTCTCACCAAAGCTCTGTACAATTGCAGAAAAACTTCATTACTCTTGTACTCTAACCCCTTTGAAATAAAGGCCAACACACTTACCATTTGCCTTCCTAATTGCTTGTTGTACCTGCATGGTAATTTCTGAACTGATTTTATACACAGACAAAGTTTACTTGCTTTAGAGGGGGTGAAATGAAGGTTCGCTAGATGAGAGGGACTTCCTATGAAGACGGATTGAGTAGAATGGACCTATACTCACTGGAGCTTAGATGGAGAGGCGATCTGATTGAAACATACCAGAGACTGAAAGGGCTTGACCGGGTAGATGCTGAGAGGTTGTTTCCTCTGGCTGAAAAGTCTAGAACTAGAGAACACAGTCTCAGGATAAGGGATTGGCCATTTAGGACTAAGATGAGAAGAAAATTCTTCACTCAGAGGGTTGTGAAGCTTTGGAATTCTCTACCCCACAGAACTGTGAATGCTCAATAGTTGAGTATATTCAAAGTTGAGGTCGATAGATTTTTGGGCTATGAGGGGATGTGGGGATATGGTGGGAAAGTGGAGTTGTGGTCAAGGATCAGCTAAAATTGTATTAATGGTGAGACAGCCTCGAGGCCTACTCCTGCTCCTATTTCTTATGCTTCTTATGATTGGCCTGTTATTGTGTCATCGCCTCGATGTAATTCCATATAAAGACTAATTCAGTTTTCCTCGTGTTGCTGTCAGAGAATTTTTTTTAAAAATTATGACTTTCTCTTCCTGTAACTGTACCTCCACTCGCTTGCAGTCTTTAATTCTTTCTGTCTCCCTGACTCTGTCTTTATGTCCCTCTCTTTTACTATCTCGATATTAATTTTGTTCTTTCACTCATCACCACCTCTGTACCTGTTTGTTTGCAGTCCTTTTTCTCATCCTTTCCTCCCATCCTTCTGAAAATTTTTCCTGCCCTTCTCCCTGTCTGACCCTTGCACACTTTTTCTCTCTTTTCCTTCCTCATATTCTAACAGAGGTACTGTGTTTTCTTCTGCCTGAAACAAATTGGCATTAAACAAGATATGCAATGTATGAGAAAGAAGTCATGTAGAATCTTCCAAGGACAGTATCGAGTCATTCCCACACAAACACTTCAAGGGCAACTGTTCTGGCAAAATAATATAGTTATTTCCTTAGATTTTAGAATGTTCGAGTAGATGTTAGCAGAAATAGGAATGTGTCCTTCCTCCTCCTGACTCGGACCCTGACCTCTCACTTCCTCTCAATAGTAAACATCTTCTTTGAAGGACCACCCATATCAACCAATTGAAGGACCACCCATATCAACCAAAACAATGTTATAATGCATGTATGAATCTGTGCAGCATTCCCCTGTACCAGGATCCACTGATGCTGTTTCCTTTGTAACTGGACTGGAAGGGATCATGGAGGCTCAAGCATGGAGCTGGGAAGAAAACTGAAGGAATTAGTATGTGGGAGCACATCAGGACTATGAGGAGATTTGGAGAACTTGAGGTGGCCCATTAGAGCCAGGAGCAGTGACAGAGCAAACTGCACAGTCACGTCTGGGCTGGAAGTGGTGTCAGGATCAAAGGAAGCAATATGACTGCTTAGAAAAAAACGTTAAAAAGGCATTTGAATGTTTTTTTTGTAGTTAATTTCTGGTTCCAGATTAGTAGCCATGTAAATAAATTGAACAATATGAGATAAAAGCAGAAACTGCTGGAGGGACAATGTGCAATCTCTTTTGTGGGAAACAGCGTGATTTTTTTAATAGCTAGAATAGTGGCAGGATGTGTCCATTCCTAGAAGTAGTTTTCAATCACAGCTCTGCTCTGATCTTCTTCCATGCCTATAATTTAACTCCCACCAATGTCACTCTGCTCTTCATCCAGCTGAATACTCACTCATTTTTCAGGGTAAACTTGGACAACATGCAGCATACAGTAATGAAACAGAATTATTGCATTCGCATCCCTATTATGTGCTCAATAGTAACCAACCTAGTTCCATAGGCCTCATTGTAACTTTGCTGTTCTTTGGGGATTTTTAATTGGGATCATGAGCCATGGCTGAAAATTGACAGCCAAGCATTCATTCTCTTGGGACTTTCAGCACGGACTGCTGTGTAATAAAATAATCATGGATGCTCTCCAGATAATGGGCATCAATTTGCAGGATTAAATTTCTGTGGCCAAAAACCACCTGCATATTTATGTGTGATATCCCTTCCTGTTCATGTACACTCTGGACTATTGAGACTCTTTTTTTTCAAGTATTAAAAGTTCTGTGTGCTTGACAGTTGGTGTCTCCTTTCCACCAGGGAAATGATAAAGTTGTTTCCCTGGCAAACATGGTGTCTGACACTTATAGCTATGAACTGCAAACCAGCGTATCTGGCAGATGTTCCCATGCAGTGGTCTGAAAGGATCCTTTCATGAAGCCTTAATGCTGTAATAACCTTCACATCTAAGGGAAGAGTCATCCCAATCTTTGAGACTCTCTATAAAGTGGCCTGCAGCATGTGGCATAACTCTATCACGGCTTGTGTAGAAAAGTAGAGATAGTGAAGGCAGACCTCCTTTACATACCCAAATAGGAGTGGCATGGTCTGTAGGGACTTGTTCTTGGCAGCAGCAAATGGGTTTGCTTCATCTACCTCATACAGCACTATGGGAACAACTGAAGGAATTGCCATCCTCCCTACTTGAAATACTGCAGCAGCAATTGGCAAAAATTCAGAAAAGTCTTGTTTAACAAACTGAAGGCTTCAACAAAAAACAGCATAAATAGAAGTTTGCAAGGTGTTCAATGCAGAAGTAGATAAAAACTCATAGCTGAAAAATAACTTCAACACTCACCAGAACATGACCAAGCTCGCTTTAAGGATTAGATTAAAGCAGACCAATTAAACTTTCATATGACCATTTTACATGGTGATGTGAGCACAAGGAAAGGGGCCTCACCCTACATTTGTAAAATTTGGGATAGGACCTGATTTAAATCCTATAACTATGCATATGTGGGTTTGGCTTGTTGGTAGTGCTGGTTCTCAAGATCATATATTACAAAAATGTAATCCCGCATGCAGGTTGGGGATTCAATTTTACAACATATGCACAACCAGTGAGGTTTATTGCTGCTGGCATTGCTTCATAAAATCATCCCTTTCATCTCTACTGTTGATTGCATTACAACTAAGGGGCATTAAAATAATAATGAGATATTCTATATTGAATTACTAATGGCTTACCTAGTCCACTTTGGGAAACTTATTCCAGCAAAGACTTGTAAATTACTTGCTAACCATCTGCTCCAGTATGTGGTGCCTCTTAGGCTAGTGTTACAGAAGACCACATTGCAACTACACAGTTAAGAATGCCATTAAAACTACTGGGAAACTGAGGGGTAATATTCAAACTTTACAGCTAGTGTGCAAAGTTGGAAAATTACCCCTCTGATGTCAGAAGTCCAAAATTAGAGAAAGATCAATTTACATTTTCTGGCCAATGTCTGAGCAGTTTACAGGAATATAACTTCAATTACTACAAGGGCATGAATTTCCATGGAGTTTGTCCCGATTTCCTTCCATGACTTAAATGGGAGAATGCCGGACCCCAGGACAAATGGTGGAAGCAGCCATTTTCAGACATTTATGCCTTATACCCAGGGTTCAGATTTCAACCAATCACTCACCAAAAGTTATGACAGGAGATCAGGAGAATCCCCATAGAAATTTAGGCCTCAGTAATCTTCATGTATTTCAAATTAATATGTTGTTTTTTTCTGGATGGATGAACTAAGGTGGGCTGAGCATGAGTAAGTGGTTCTCAAATGATATTCAGAACTGACTATTCAAATCTGGATGGCAACAGGATTGGTGGTCATAGAATTTGAGGGGGTAAATTTTACAAAGGCAATGTCACATCTCAAGCTGAAGAATCACACTTGAAATCACAGAGATTTCAGAGAATTAACAAAGATTTAACAAGCTTTAATAATAAGACTTCAGTAGAGTTCTTGTTTACTGCTGCTCACTGTGGCTACAAAGCCTATCTGACCTTACAACAACCCCCAGGTCAGGTGTTTTGCCTAAAACACTGAGTTACTTTCACTTTCACTTCCAAGTACCATATAGTCTCTAATGCTCAAGTCCACACATACAATCATGACAGGCAGAGCTTCACATGGTGAGAACACAGCTTGAATGATTTTCAGTCTATTTAAACCTTTCTCCCAACTCCTCCCATTGCTTAATCTGAAAGCACCATGGTATTGCTAGTATTTGAAGGAGAGATTTGAAAGTGATTTTTTTGGGGATAGCTTTCAGCTTTGACAGAGGTGGTAAACTGATGGTATCAGATCTGTTCTATATCCTGCCCAAAGTCAATAGAATGGAAAAATGGGGTATATAATGGTAGGCCAATCTGCCCCCACCTAAGTTGTTAATTGCCCCACTCTGTTGCTTAAGGTTGCAGTGCTGATCTGAAGCTGCCTGCAGACTATTGTAGATTTTATATTTGGTGCTTTCCAGCAGAGAAACATGTGTGTGTCAGCACCCCCACACCCCCACCCCCCCGCCCCATATTTACAATTGCTAAAAAAAAAAATGGTAACTCAAAAATAGAATCACAGAACTGAAAAGTCTCAGTGGTGTGAATTTTTGTTTTCCTTTCAATCTCATCCTTGGGATCACCATTGACCAGAAACTTAACTGGACCAGCCATATAACAGCAGGTCAGAGGCTGGGAAATCCATGGCGAGTAACTCATCTCCTGACTCCCTAAAGCCGGTCCACCATCTACAAGGCACAAGCCAAGAGTGTGATGGAATTCTCTCCATTTTCCTGGATGGGTGCAGCTCTAACAACACTCAAGAATATTGACATTATCCAGGACAAAGCTGCCCATTTGATTGGTACCCTATCTGCCACCTTAAACATTCACTCCCTCCACAACCGATGCACCATGGCAGCAGTGTGTACCATCTACAAGATGCGATCTTCAACAGCACTTTCCATACCCACAACCTCTAACACCGAGAAGAACAAGTGCAGCAGGTGCATGGGAACACCACCACCTGCAAGTTCCCCTCCAAGCCACACACCATCCTGACTTGGAAATATATCACTGTACCTTCACTGTCACTGGATCAAAATCCTGGACCTCCTTCCTAACAGCACTGTGGGTGTACCTACATCACATGGACTGCAGTGATTCAAGAAAGCAGCTCACCACCACCTTCTCAAGTGCAATTAGGTATGGGCAATAAATGCTGGCCTTGCCAGAAAGTCATGTCCCATGAACAAATAAAAAAACCCATAGCACCTTTCACTTCCTCAACATGTCCCAATGAGATTCACGGTCAGTGAAGTACTTTCAGGTATAATTAGGCAAATGTGGCAAACAGTACATCCCACAAACAGTGGTGAGATAAATAACCAGATCATCTGTTTTGGTGGTTTTAATTGAGCAATAAATTTTGGTCAGAATGGGGAGAAAACTCCCCTGTGCTTCTTCAAAACAACATCATGAGAGGGCAGGTAAGGCCTCATTTTAACATCTCATCAAAAAGATGGCACCTTCACCATTGCTTTACTCCCTTTGTACTACAATGGAGTGTCAGCTAAATTCTGTGCTCAAATCTCTGGAGTGAGACTTGAACTAACAGCTTTCTGATCTACAGGCCAGAATGCTACCACTGAGGCTGATACAATAGGAAGTGCTGCACTGTTCATATTTATCCCTCAACCAACATCACTAAAACAGAATATCTGGTCATTAGCACATTGCAGTTTGTGGGACCTTGCTGTGTGCAGATTAGCTGTTGCACGCATTCCCTATATTACAACAGTGACCACAAATCAAAATAAAGTATTTCATTGGCTGTGGAGCTTTGGAATATCCTGAGAACATGAAAGGCACAATATAAAGGTAAGTATTTCATTTTCCCTCAGCACTGAAGTGTTCAGTAGTTAATAATGGAACTGAGAACAGCTGTTTTCTTGGATAAATTGCACACCATCAAGCCGGGGGACCAACTCTAGTTCAATGAAGAGTGCAGGAGGGCATGCAAGGAGCAGCACCAGGACTACTTGCATGCCAAACAGCATAAGAAACATGCGATAGACAGAGCTAAGCCATCCCACAGCTAATGGATCAGATCCAAGCTCTGCAGTCCTGCCACATCCAATCATGAATGGTGATGGACAATTAACCAACTAATTGGAGGAGGTGGCTCCACAAATATCCCCATCCTCAATGATGTGGGAGCCCAGCACATCAGTGCAAAAGATAAGGCTGAAACATTTGTAACAATCTTCAGCCAGAACTGCCGAGTTGATGATCCATCTCGGCCTCCTCCTGAAGTCCCCAGCATCACAGATGCCAGTCTTCATCCAGTTCGATTCACTCTGCTTGATATCGAGAAACGATTGAAGGCATTGGATACTGCAAAGGCTATGGGTCCTGACAATATTCCGGCAATAGTACTGAAGGCCTGTGCTCCAGAACTTGCTGCACCCCTAGCCAAGCTGTTCCAGTACAGCTGCAGCACTGGCATCTACCCGGTAATGTTGAAAATTGCCCAGGTATGTCCTATACACAAAAAGCAGGACAAGTCCAACCCGGCCAATCATCAGTAAAGTGATGGAAGGTGTCATCAACAGTACTATCAAGTGAAACTTATTTAGCAATAACCTGCTCAGTGATGCTCAGTTTGGGTTCCACCATGGGCACGCAGCTCCTGACCTCATTGCTGCCTTGGTTCAAACATGGACAAAAGAGCTGAACTCCAGAGGTGAGGTGAGAGTGACTGCCCTTGACATCAAGGCAGCATTTGACAGTGTATGACATCAAAGAGTCCTGGCAAAACTGGAGTCAATGGGAATCAGGGAGAAACTCTCTGCTGGTTGGAGTCTTAGCTAACACAAAGGAAAATGGTTGTGGCTGTTGGAGGTCAATCATCTCAGCTCCAGGACATTACTGCAGGCGTTCCTTGGGGTAGTGTCCTAGGCCCAACCATCTTCAGCTGCTTCATCAATGACCTTACATCAATCGTAAGGTCAGAAGCGGGGATGTTCACTGATGATTGTACCATGTTCAGCACCATTCGCGATTCCTCAGATACTGAAACAGTCCGTGTAGAAATGCAGCAAGACCTGGACAATATCTAGGCTTGGGCTGATAAGTGGCAAGTAACATTCGTGCCACATAAGTGCCAGGCAATGACCATCTCCAACAAAAGAGAATCTAACCATCTCCCCTTGACATTCAATGGCATTATGATCGCTGAATCCCCCACTATCAACATCCTGGGGGTTACCATTGACCCGAAACTGAACTGGAGTAGCCATATAAATACTGTGGCTACAAGAGCAGGTCAGAGGCTAGGAATCCTGCAGTGAGTAACTCACCTCCTGACTCCCCAAAGAATGTCTGCTATCTACAAGGCACAAATCAGGAGTGTGATGGAATAAACTCCATTTGCCTGGATGGGTGCAGCTCCAACAGCACACAAGAGGCTCGACACTATCCAGGCCAAAGCAACCCACTTGATTGACACCCCATCCACAAACATACACTCCCTCCACCATCAACGCACTGTGGTAGCAGTGTGCACCATCTACAAGATGCAGTGCAGCAATGCACTAAGGCTCCTTAGACAGCACTTTCCAAGCCTGCGACCTCCACCACCTAGAAGGAAAAGGACAGCAAATGCAAGGGAACACCACCTCATGCAAGTTCCCCTCCAGGCCACACACCATCCTGACTTGGAACTATATCGCCGTTCCTTCACTGGCGCTGGGTCAAAATCCTGGAACTCCATTCCTAAAGGCACTGTCGGTGTACCTCCCCAACATGGACTGCAGCAGTTCAAGAAGGCAGCTCACCACCACCTTCTCAAGGACATTTAGGGATGGGCACTAAATGCTGGTCTAGCCAGCTACGGCCACATCCCATGAACGAATAAAAAAAAAACACATCGGGCTGAATTTAGTGAGGGCAGCGAGCCTGGAAATGGGCGCCTTTCCTGATTGTCACGTGGGCATCCACTCCACTGTGATCATATGGTGGGTGGCTGTTTTAAATACTGCAGGCACGGTGCCCCGTATCCCCAATCACGTGGCAGGGGTAAGAGGCGAGATGTTGAATATGGTGTCAGATGACCCCAGAGCAGATGCTGGTGCCATATTTAAAGGCCTGCCAGCCCTGCATTCACCCCTGCCTGGTTTAAAAGAGTGCCTTCCATTGTGCCATTTGCTGCCCCAGACTCCTTCTGCTGCCACTGCTGCCCAGGACCCATTTTGCTGCCTCTGCTACCTGATAGACAAGGATAGACCCGAGCCTGCAGTGATCATGATGGCCCCATGGTTAAGTGATGCCTTCCTCGAGACTGTCCTCCAGGCTGCAAGGAAAGGCAGGCGGTTCTCTTCACCAGCGATGGCAAGAAGAGGTCCTCCCGCCTGACCAAGCAAGCCTGGATGGAGGTCGCTGAGAAGGTCAGCAGCCGTGGGGTCACCCCCAGGACATGTTTACAGTGCTGCCAGAGGGTCAATGACCTTCTTCATTCTGCCAAGCTGATTACTCCAAACCTTCTCTCCCTTTTAGGGTTTGCAAGTGGCTATGCAAGAGGAAGCAGGACATGGGGAGGGAGGCATCAATACAGCACTGGCAAAGGGTGCTGAAACATCACCTCATCCTGACAGATGCATGGCTGCATCTTGGCCACAGGCTGTCTTCTTTCACAGCTCACTCCCATTAACTCCCCTGAGAGTGGGTGGGAGGATAAGCTATATGGGATACCCCAGTAGGGGACGAGGGGCTGGAATTAGCAGAACTGTCATGTTGATCTCTGTGTGAAGTATGACTATCTCCCTCTTTCCACTTGCAGAATATGAGGGCCCATAACAGCAGGGTGACATCCCGGACTAGTGGAGGGGTCCCAGATATCAGGCCTCTCTCCATGGCTGAAGAGGAGGTACTTGAGCTAGCGGACACCCAGGGTGGTCACTCAACAGTGGATGGTGAGACTGGAGTCTCCTTGCAGGACAGTGAGGATTGTTTTCAAATGAACATGCAATTCACTTCTGGAGACCCACATTATGCCTTGTTGACATGAGGAGATCTGCACAGCCTAACCCACGCATGTTGGTGTTCTCTCATGCAGGTCCGCTTTCGCTGGAGACTCCAACTGAAGGGGGACATAATTCCACCTCTGAGGAGGAGCAGTCAGAGGATGCACCGTCACATGACTCTCCTGCACCTTCTACCAGCCAAGATTCTTTCACCTCAGTGGGTTTCCGCTCAGCTGTAGAATCAGGGTCACAAGCTGGTGAGAGCACCGCACACACACCCAAGCAGCTGGCTGAGGCTGAGACAACCGAGGCCTCTGACAGTCAGAGTACTGTGGGTAGCCAGGCCCATGCTGAGCTCCAGGCTGATGATAAGCCTCTGGTGTCGACAGCACAGGGCATGCTAGAGTTGCAGAGAGGGGTAAGGCAGCATCTGGCCGAGCTGCCAGAGGCCATACACAGCCATGAGCAGATGATGGAGGAGTCCATCCATGCCATGAGTGCTGCCGTGTCTCGGATGTGTGAGCTAATGGCTTCCTCCATCGAGAGGTTGACGACCCTCATGGAGAGCCAGATCCCTCAGATGCACACAGACCTGCCCAATATCACCTTGTCCATGAGCTCGACACAGGAGGGGCAAGGTGAGAGAACAACAAAACCCCTGGCGTCTTCTCCAGCTCCTCATCCTTCTCTGGTGAACAGGGAGGTTCCAGTGAACGTTGAAAGGGAGGAGGAGAGGCTGATCTCCACATCTGGGAGCTCCTCTCATGGCGCACTGTGTGTTGACAGTGGCTCCTCAGCCCCTCTGCCAGTGAGCCCAACTACAGCAACTGCTATGCCTGAGGACAGTCCTGCACCTGTGCAGGAATCCCTTAGGCAGCCAGAGGATGGCTGCTGAAATCATCACAGGCCAAGGGGAAGCCTGATCAGCAGCCTGTCTCCAGCCCTGCTGCTGGCACTGGGATCACACCTCGTAGGAGTACTCATAAACGTATTAAGAAAACCACCTAGCTACACTTGGGGATTCACGGGTGTAGGAAATATTAAATATATTGATTAATGTAAAGGTCTTTTGTTCTAATAATTAACGATCATTGTGCAAAAGTCATTGTTCCATTATGCTCTAACTGTGAGCTGCTGACTTCACCCTTCCCCCTTAGTGGAATGCCAATGTAACTACAGCCCTCATTAACATATGATCTCCCTTGGGCACTAGTGCTGTTTGCAGCTGGGCGCAGGTCAGGGAACACAAATGGAAAAGAACTGACAGACAATATGCATTAAGATGAGTCTTTATTGGATTTTCTGTGAGTGGGCATCAGGGAGGCTGAAAGAGGGTGATTATTAGGTTGCCTCTTGCCACCTTGGCATGTTGTTCAATCTGCCAGACCTCCTGTGCAAGGTCTTCATCCAATGCCACTTACTCCTCTCCTCCTATGTGTCCTCCTTGTCGGTGGAGGAGTGTCGCTCAGACATCTCATCGTCATGTAAGGCCTTCCCCACCCCACCAGTCCCTGCAGTGCTAGATTGTGCAGAGCACAGGAGACTACTACGATATGTGAGACCCTCGCTGGGGCATACTACAGAGCTCCCCAGATTGATCTGGGCAACGAATCTCATCTTCAGCAATCCAATGGCCTGCTCGATGGTGGAGTCACAGCAATTGTTGAACCTCTCCTCCACTGCATTGCGAAGGTACCTCACGGGCGTCAGTAGCCATGCCTTCAATAGTTAGCCCTTGTCCCCAAGAATCCATCCCTGAAGGCAAGCAGGGGACCAGAAAAGCTGTGGCACCTGAGCGTCGAAGCATGTAGGCGCTGTGGCCACTTCCCGAGAAGCGGGCACACACCTGCAGGAAATGCTTTTGGTGGTCTCAGACCAGTTGAACGTTGATGGAATGAAAGCCCTTCCTGTTGATGAAGGTGGCTGGCTAGTCTGTGAGAGCCTTGATGGCCACATGCATGCAATATATCACACCTTGCACCCGAAGAAATCCAGCAATGGCCCTGAATCTAATGGCCCTCTTAGCCTGACTGTCAGCGCGGTCCAATAGTGCACATAGTTGCTGGCCCCCTTGACAGAGCATTGGTCACCTGCTAGATGCAGCGGTGGGTTGCTGCCAGGGAGACCCCACACATGTCCCTGATTCATCCCTGAAAAGGTCCACATATGTAAATATTTAGTGCCACTGTGATTATTTGGGCCACTGGCATAGGGTGACCCCCAAATCCCAAAGGTCACAACTCGACCTGTAGCATGGCGCATAAGTCAGCAACAGCCTCCCTGGAGAGCCGCAGTCTTCACCGACAATGCCATTAAGACATTTGGAGGTAGCTGATTCGAGTCCAGCACACTCTCTGGCGTACATGGGCGCTTCTTGGGACGGCCAGCGGCTGCTGTTCTAATCATGGATCTTCACGGGCAGGCGAAGCTGCCTCTTGGCCCTCCCTCTGTCGGAGGCACCACATCACACCACGGGGATCCAAAAAGACAGGGTGTATGAGACCCATACCAGGTGACCAGTGGGTCAACAGAGCACTATCGATGCAAAGACAACCCTGCCTGAGATTTTGACACTTCCCCCAGCAGACTCCCTGCTGGCCCTCAGTGCCCACTTTTGCTGATAGCCAACCTTCTCATCCAGCAGTGTGGGTGATCAAACATCTTACACAACAGTTTGGTAACCTGATACAGCCACCCAAACCCAAAACCCCCACCCCTTGCAGAGCAACCGAGACACCTACCCCGCACCCCCCCCCCCCCATCAGAGACACTGAGAATCCGACCCTCCTTGTCAGAGACGCCGAGAATCTGACTCCCCTTGCAGAGCACAGAGCAACACAGTCTGACAATGGCCTCCACACCCCCCTCTTCCCCTATGCAGCACTGTTCATGGCTGCCTCCCCATTGCAGCACTGAAGCCTCTTGCCTCGGTGCCACCGGCTTTTAATGGTCGTGAACCGAAGGCACATGTCGCTCGCCGTCCACTAAATCACAAGCCCACAATTAAATTGAGGTGGATTAGTTGCAAATGCATTCCTATCATCTGCTCAGCAATTTAAATTAGATTCCCATCATTTTGGGGTGGCAGTGCCACCATGGTGCTCTCCCGCATCTGACATAATCGGAACTGACGTCACAACCCGGATTTATGGGCGGACGGTTCTGATGCAATTCTCCATTCCCTCCCCATTGCCACCATTGCCACTTTAAATACCTGCATTAAATTCTGCCCATCCAGTTCCCTGTGTCATTATCAGTTTTTGGTCTGGGCTCTGTCATGTGTGAGGAAGGCGTAGGCAAGTGTATAAGGATGATGTTTCATAATTGTGTGCTACAGGCAGGGAGTCTCGCTTGCTAAAAGCTATATTAGAAAATCGTGGGCTCATTGATCCCAATCATACACTCATTAATTAATGGACAGAAAATCACATGCAGCACATCTGCAATTTCTTGATGCTTATGACCAGTGAGAAGAGGTTCCTGTTGGTCATGGACATTTGCCAACTTGCGCCCTCCTGAATGAAACTTCTAACAATTTAGTAAGATGTACCTGTGCTTCCTGATGATCAGGATGGATCCTATCCCTGATGGTCTGATGAAGGAAGGTTGCTGTCATTGTTCATTGCTTGTTGCTGGGCATATACATTATTTTCAGTCTGAACTGGGTATCTGGCACTAGGCTTGCAGATAACATAGGGTAGTCTCATCCGAGACTATGTCAGAATATGCACTCCACCCCTGCCAATTTAATGGATCCATTTGTGTTCTTTGGCTGCTTAGCGAAGCTTGTCCAGGATTATTGGGATCAGTTTGGATTAGGATTTGTTGTTAGTCTCCAAAGGCAAAACTATAATGTCGAAAAAAATAACACTGATCTCTTACACTCTGCAAATGCCAACATGATGGAGGAACCAAGCATTTCTCATATTTGAAGTTGAGTAAACATTTTAAAATGTGTAATTAAGAGAATTAGTCAGCACGCAGACATTATGACTGCAGGCATTTGTTTCCATTGATCTATGAGACACATTCCACTGCTCTTTATGGGCTAAACATTGGAAGAATATAGTTGGGAGTTTCCCCTTAAGCAGGCAATAATTTTACAACAGGAGTGCCACTCTTCCGGAATTTCAGGTAAGTAAATCTGGACATTAGAAATGTTTTATGGTAAAAGGAGCTTCACTATTCAAATTGACTTTAAGCAAGACCACCCAATGCTGTTAAAATGGGTTGTTATGATCAGGTGAGGAGGGGTTGCAGGGTTCCCCTCTTTTCCCTCTCCTGATTTGACGACAACAGGTTTATTTCTTTTCGAAATGGATATATTTTCCAATTCAGTGAATGTTTAACTGTTTACGCACCATGACCATAAAAAGAATCAATCGGACAGGTTTTCTTGAGTTTAACAAAGAAAGAGATTAGCTTTATTGTCCTTAAACTGATATAAGTAAAATAATAAAATATGCTGCAACTTCCTCTCTCTCTCTCACACACACACACACACACACACAATTAGGTTACTGAGTGGGGAAGGATATATTGGTTGAATTAGAGTCCAGAGAAATAAAAGGGGTATAGTCTGTGGAGGTTGCTGACTCGGCTGCCTTCAGGAAGAATTTGGTGGTCGCGCAACTTTCCTTTGGTGGTGCTAAGTCTTCCGGTTTGAATATGTGGATGGCTGATTCGGTGGTTCTCCTGGAGACAGCAATGCAGTTGATTTCCTTCAAGGAGTTTTATCTGCAGCAGGGATATGCCTTGGTGGTCACAGTCAGCAGGCAGGGTTTGAAGCTTGCAAGGGGGATTGGGGAGAGAGGGGAAGGAGGGACCCCATTTGGCTCTTCTCTTGTCAGTGTCCAGCTGTTTGTCTTGCTGCTGCAGAGAAAACACCAGTTTAAGGGCACAGATGGTGGGCCTGTCACATGACTGTCACCCAGTGAAGCAGAATGCAGACTGGTTTCAATCTCACTTTGAAGAGCTGGAACCTGTCACAGCCGCTAAGCACATTGCACTGCTGAACTACAAGAAAGCCCCCAGTGAGTTAACATCCGTGGCACTTAAAGCAGCCAGAAGCGCTGCACAAAGAACAGCCAGGTGCTGCGCAAATGACTACTGGCAACACCTATGCAGTCGGGTTCAGCTGGCCTCTGACACCAGAAACATCAGAGGAATGTATGATG
Organism: Heterodontus francisci; assembly: GCF_036365525.1. Lineage (NCBI taxonomy): Eukaryota > Metazoa > Chordata > Chondrichthyes > Heterodontiformes > Heterodontidae > Heterodontus > Heterodontus francisci. The sequence continues at coordinate 66,494,547 of NC_090373.1, forward strand.
GCATTAAGAGAGATTTTGGGCCAACCATCAAGAAGATTGCCCCCCTCAAATCTAAATCAGGGGATACAGTCACTGACCAACACAAGCAAATGGACTGCTGGGTGGAACACTACCTAGAACTGTACTCCAGGGAAAATGTTGTCACTGAGACTGCCCTCAATGCAGCCCAGTCTCTGCCAGTCATAGATGAACTGGACGTACAGCCAACAAAATCGGAACTCAGTGATGCCATTGATTCTCTAGCCAGCGGAAAAGCCCCTGGGAAGGAAGGCATTACCCCTGAAATTATCAAGAGTGCCAAGCCTGCTATACTTTCAGCACTGTACGAACTGCTTTGCCTGTGCTGGGACGAGGGAGCAGTACCATAGGACATGCGCGATGCCAATATCATCACCCTCTATAAGAACAAGGGTGACCGCGGTGACTGCAACAACTACCGTGGAATCTCCCTGCTCAGCATAGTGGGGAAAGTCTTCGATCGAGTTGCTTTAAACAGGCTCCAGAAGCTGTCTGAGCGTGTCTACCCTGAGGCACAGTGCGGCTTTCGAGCAGAGAGATCCACCATTGACATGCTGTTCTTCCTTCGCCAGCTACAGGAGAAATGCCGCGAGTCAGTCAGCCACCCAAAAGACAAAATAGATCCCAAGGTATTTCATTTCTATTTAAATATAATTTTGTTTGCATAAGAAAGAAATGGTTGAAGCATCTGTACATTGCCATTTTAGGTATCCTTGATGGTCCACTAGAATTTTAATGATTTAGTGTAAAAAGTCCATTGCAAATTTATAGAAATTAAATTTTAAATATTAATTCAGTTGAATGAAAATGTACCTCCACCAAACAGAATTATTAAAACATCATCTCAAGGCAATACTAAGGACTCTATGTACATGCTCAGTTGTTGGCCATTCCCGCGCCCGCCTGCTCTCTCCGGCCATTGCCCACCACCCCCTCCCCGCCCGCTCTCTCCGGCCATTCCCCACCTCCCCCTCCCCCCGCCCGCTCTCTCCGGCCATTCCCCAGCCAGCCGATCTCTCTGGCCATGTGTTTACGTTGCCTTTGTGTGATTATTTGAGCAGCGCCATCTTTAGTCCTGGCAGCTGCCTGAACGTCACTGACTGTGACATTTTAGTTGAACAGGCTGCATTTGCGCATGTGCCAGTGCAGCATCACCTAGTGGCTGCATTGTCAGCAAACGCAGCCTAAAAAGTATGATGGTGGACAAGCAATGGTCAGCATTTAAAGAATTAATTCATTGTTTACAACAAATTTACATTCCTTTGAGGCACAAATACCTAACAGGAAAGGTGATCCAACCCTGGCTAATAGGAGAAGTAAAAGATTGCATTAGATCAAAGGAAGAGGCTTATAAAGTTACCAAAAAAGTAAGTTTGAGGATTTGAAGCATTTTAGAATTCAGCAAAGGAGGACCAAGAAACTAATAAAGAAAGAGAAAATATAATATGAAAGTAAACTAACAAGAAACACAAAAATGGACTGTAAAATCTTCTATAGGTATTTAAAAAAGAAAAGATTAGCAAAGACAAATGTGGGCCCATAACAAGCAGAGACAAGGGAATTTATAATGGGGAATAAGGAAATAGCAGAGAAACTAAACAAATACTTTGGGCTAGATTTTCAGAGCCTGCCGCCAATCTCGGTGGCAGTTCACAAAATGGTGGCCCGCGCCAGCCACACGTCAAAGAGCTACCGCAATCTCCCGCACGGTGGCTCATTTACATAGCTGGGGCGGCCTCCCCCCGCCCAGTCATGTGGAGGGGGCGCGCTGTCTGTTCCCGGCAATGGGCAGCCAGCCTTGCCGGCTTATTTAAATTTTTAAAGAAGTATCCCCCCAAATTTTATTCAATAAATTTCTAATGCCCCTTTCCCACCCACCAATAACAATTACATTAAATATTTGCCCTTCCCCCTCAAAACATTTACCTTTTAAATGTAACCTTTCCCTCCACAGACTGCACAAAGTTTAAAGTTCACCCCTTCCCAGCATCCCCATACACCTAAGTACGTTTATTTGACACTGTCTCTTCCCACCCCCACAGAAAATATTAACTCCTCCCCCCTCTCTTCCAGTGTCACGCTGGCTTTCCCCGGATGGCAAATTGAAGGCCAAGAGTACTGGCCACCACTCTGAAGATTACGGCAGGTCCGTAAGATCCAAGGTCTGTGCATTTAAATGTATTAATTTAATTGATTTAAATATTTAAATTCAGGTCCCATAGCCCAACGGCAGAGGGGGCCGCCACAGAGCCTCACCGCCGCCAGGAGAATGGGGCCGGGCCCTCCCAGCGTCGAGCTCCATGGCTGCCTCTTCCGGACCCATCTTCAGGCCCTCCCCTTGCCACGGATCACGCGTCGGGTGCTTGGTAAAATCCAGCCCTTTATGTCTGTCTTCACGGAGGAACATACAAAATACCTCCCAGAAATACTAAAGAACCAAAGGACTAGCGAGAATGAGGAACTGAAAGAAATTACTATTCTTAAAACAGTAGTACTGGAGAAATTAATGGGCCTGAAAGTTAATAAAATCCCTGGACCTGATGATCTACATCTAGGGCTGAATTTTATCCGTGTGTCGCGCTCTGCGGCGGTGCGCTGTGACAGCGGCAGCCTTCCGACACGGAAATGCCACCGTACAGCCTACGCGATATTACGTCTGGGGGCTCATTTAAATGGAGGGGGTGGAGCGGCCACCGCCGATGATGTAGAGTGGGTGGCTGCTGCGTCCCCGGCAAAGGGGTCCGGCACCATTGCGCAGGCGGCGGCGCCATTTTTAAAGGGCTCCAAGCCCTTAGGAGAAATTTTAATATTTAAAGCGGTTTAGCAAAATTTTTATTTCAAATAATGAATTAATACATGCAGGCCCTTTCCCAGCCCCCACAATGGTGTGTTTGCTGTCTGTTGTGTTTGTGATGTATTTTACTCCCACCACAAACTTTCCCCCGCAACCTCTTCATTTTTGCCATTCAACCCCTTCCTACCATCTCCACAACAAATAGGTATAGTTTTCCCCGCTCCCCCATCCCTTCCGCCCTGATAATTTTATTCGTCCCCCCTCCCCACCAGTGTCTCGCCTCGGAACTCCAAGTCATGGTCGGTTGGATGTAAAATTGGAGTGGGCTGGCCGCCGTTGGCAGGTGAGTTAAATTGCATTTCATTAATGCTCATTTAAATATTTAGAAGAAGGCCCTGCCACCAAACGACGGAGGGGAGGTGGGGGCCACATTGAGGCCTCACCGCCGCTGCTAATATCCGGTGGAGTCTTCTCGATGTCAGGGGTCAAGGTTGGCCCCTCCCAGCAGAGTTTTAAGGGCCACCCTGCCACGACCCCTGACGGCTAGGGGCTCATTAAATTCATCCCCTGGAGTGTTGAGATAGCGAATGCATCTTCCAAAATGCCATAGATTCTTCAATGGTTCCTAAAGAAATGAGGGAGAGAGAAAATGGGGCACTACAGACCTGTTAGTCTTGCATCAGTAGTAGGGAAAATGGTAGAATCTATTATAACTGGACACTTCGAAAATAATGGTAGGACTGGGCAGAGTCAACATGGATTTATGAAAGGGAAATCATGTTTAACAAATCTGTTGGAGTTTTTTTGAGGATGTAACTGGTGGAATAGATAAGGGGGAACCAGTGGATGTTATATATTTAGCTTTTCAGAAAGCTTTTGATAAGGTCCCACACAAGAGGATGGTAAGCAAAGTTAGAGCACATGGGATTGAGGGTAATATACTGGCATGGATAGAGAATTGGTTAACGGACAGAAAACAGAGGGTAGGAGTAAACGGGTCATTCTCAGGTTGGCAGGCTGTGACTAGTGGAATACCACAAGGATCAATGCTTGGGCCCCAGCTACTCTCAATTTATATCAATGATGTGGATGTGGGGACCAAATATATTTCCAAGTTTGCTGATAACACAAAACTAGGTGGGAATGTGAGTTGTGAGGAGGATGCAGAGAGGCTTCAGGGGATTTAGACAGGCTAAGTGAGTGGGCAAGAACATGGCAGATGGAATATAATGTGGAAAAATGTGACGTTATCCATTCTGGTAGGAAAAACAAGAAATGCAGAGTATTTCTTAAATGGTGAGAGATTGGGAAGTGTTGATGTCCAAAGGGACCTAGGTGTCCTTGTTCATGAGTCACTGAAAGCTAACGTGCAATTAGGAAGTAAAGTGGTATGTTGGCCTTTATTGCAAGAGGATTTAAATACAGGAGTAAAGAAGTCTTGCTGCAATTGTATAGAGCCTTGGTGACACTGCACCTGGAGTATTGTGTGCAGTTTTGGTTTCCTTACCTAAGGAAGGATATACTTGCCATAGAGGGAGCACAGTGAAGGTTCACCAGACTGATTCCTGGAATGGCAGGATTGTCCTATGAGGGGAGATTGAGGAGATTGGGCCTGTATTCTCTAGAGTTTAGAAGAATGAGAAGTGATCTCGGTGAAGCATACAAAATTCTTACAGGGCTCTACAGGGTTGATGCAGGAAGGATGTTTCCCCTGACTAGGGGGTCTAGAACCAGGGGACACAGTGTCAGAATAAGAGGTAGTCCATTTAGGACTGAGATGAGGAGGAATTTCTTCACTCAGAGGGTGGTGAATTTTTACAATTCTCTACCCCAGAGGGCTGTGGAGACTCAGTCATTGAGCATGTTTAAAACAGAGATCGATAGATTTCTAGATATTAATGATATCAAGGATATGAGGAATGGGAGGGAAAATGGCATTGAGGTAGATCAGCCATGATCTAGTTGGATGGCACAGCAGGCTCAAGGGGCTGAATGGCCTACTCCTGTCCCTACTTCCTATGTTCCTTATGCGGCGAAGCGTCATATTTTGCTTGATTACGTTCCTGTGAAGCGCCTTTTACTATGTTAAAGGCACTATATAAATGCAAGATGTTGTTGTTAATGATGTTGATGTTGCATGGAGTGTGAACAGTGTACCCTACTCCCAGTTGTCCCACCATATTGCTTAGGGGTCCTGTGTGTGCATACCGTAATGAAGTTCCTGCCTGATTCAGATGGGCATCAGGGCTACCCAATGAAAAGCCCCAGTGCAGCATTCACTGGGTGCTAAGTAGTGCACAGCAAATATCCCATTTCCACTGGGCAGGCTGAGTTACAATTGGCCCTTACATCATAGCATGTTGTTTTTTTTGTTGCAGCATATTAAATGAGTCTGAAAATGCTGCACTGAAGCAGTCAAAGTACTCTATTTCATGAAAGGAGAATCATAGTCAAAGACGCTTTATGGTTGTGGCAATTTCCTGACAGCAGCCTCTTTGAAGTAATAGCAGAAAAGCATACATGTATGCATAAAGCACCAACACAGATGTACAGATACACCCACGCATACATATATACACACACACACGACACACAAACCATGGAGAACAACACAGAAATGGCTGAAAAGAAAATAAAGGGCCGTTGGCTGCCAAAACATATCACATAATAAAGCAAGTGATATTTGAATTTTTGCAGCTCCCATTGCACTGCAGTTTATAGTGACGGCTGCAGAAATTCTTCCTTCATCATTTCCTTTTTTATTATGTGCATTAGTTTATGTGGTTAATAAATCTGCAAGAAGATTTTAACTCTCCTATGCAGTCACCGTCTCAGTGCTGAGAAATGTCTAAAAAAGGCATGCCAAAAGTTATGGCTTACTTCATTTTCTGCATTTGTGGCGATTGTCAGCTTTTAATCCAATGAACTACTTTTAATCCAATGAACTACTGTTTCCCTTTCATTTCCCTGGAAACTATTGCATTCCCATTCAGTAACACAAGTCTGAACTACTGCTGATCTTCAGAGCTGTGTAGAGTAAGTGTATATAGTCAATTCTCATTGAATGAATAACATGTTATTTGCACAAAATTATCTTGTATGGTCAGGATGACACAGTGAAGAACCAACCATTATTTGTTTCTATTTTCTATAGCAAAGCTCTCTTTACTTTTCAAAGCTTTTATATAAGCAAGTGAGGTATCGTGAACTTTCTCATGCTATTGTCTTAACTATAGCTAATATTTTCCCGGCAATCTGAAGCCATGATAATACAGAATAATTGTGGGTGAGGGAAGTGGACAGAGCAAGTAATGAGGGGGTCGCCCACAGCGGCAGATAGGAAGTGCCAGCGGGGGAGGCCAAGCCTGCCTGGGCACCCTCTCCCTTCTTGAACAAAGCGTGCTTGCCACAGCAGGCAGGGGCAGAGTCATGGCCGTGGCAACTGGCAATGCTGGAGGAGATGTCGTGAAGGGTCTCTTTATACTTTATCTCCTTTTTCCCTTAATCGATCTTGCCCTATACTCTTCATGCCAGGACACAGTGAAGGAAGAGGAGACCAACCTTTCAGAGGTTACAGCATAACTCAATATCACCCTCACAAGCATTAGTTCAAATACTGGCACCACACATACTAGGCTAGAGGAGAGGTTTTCACATGGTGAATCACTGGCCACACATGCAGGAGCAAGGGAATTGGGGCTCAGACACAAGTGCCAGTTTGCGGGAGGGTGAGATCATGTTCTTGCTCTGTTGCAAAGGACTCAGATGCTGACTTTGAGGGCCCAGGATACTGAAGATGACTGATGGTCATAAACCATGAAATACTAGCTGCACTGTACAGCCTACCAATGAGGTTGACCACAATGTTGCAGAGCATGAAGTAGCCCAGCTCTAACCTGTGTCAAGGCTTTGTGCATAGCATGGACACCATTCTGTCTAACATGGAGCAGGCGATAAGGTCCATCAATACAACAGTGCTGCTCACTGTCACAGAGCCTCTCCTAACAACTCTCACAGCTACAATGGAAGCTTAGGCAGTTGCCATTTTGGCTTTGGGGTACTGACTGAGCAGGGGCAGGTGGGGGCAACTGGTGAGAAGTGGAAGCATTTTGAGCCAAGTTCTCATGTTCATGTGCCCCTTCACCATCATCTCTCTCATGTAAATAATTTGTTTTACTTTTCTATATTGCATCTTAATGCAATATTAACATTTTTGTAATTAATATTGTTATCTTCAGTTTGTCCATTTTTGAGGGAAATCTGAACACAGATTTGATGGGAGAGCTATAGGAAAGCAGATAGGACCAGCCTCCTCATCTCCCTCCCAACATCTGGAGTTAAAATCCTGAATTAATTCAATATGTGCATTTGTATGAAGCATAGTGAATGTTATGTAGGGAAATCCAGCAGCAGTGCTCCACAAACAGTAGTGAGGGGAATGACGAGTTAATCTTTTTTGTGGTTTTTGTGCACAAATCTTGAAGGTGGCAGGACAGACTAATAAAGCATAAAAGATCCTGGAATTTATTAATAGAGGGATAAAGTACAAAAGCCAGGAAGTTATGCTAAACCTATATAAAACACTTGTTCGCCCCCAGCTGGAGTATTGTGTCCAAATCTGGGCATCACACTTTAGGAAGGATATGAAGGCTTTGGAGAAGGTACAGAAGAAATTTACTTGAATGGTTCCAGGAATGAGGGATTACAGTTATGTGGGTAGACCGGAGAAGCTGGGATTGTTCTCCTGAGACAAGAGAAGGCTAAGAGAAGATTTGATAGAGGTATTTTAAATCATGAATGGTTTAGATAGCGTAAATAAAGAGAAACTGTTTCCAACAGCTGAAGGGTCAATAAGCACAGGGCACAGATATAAGGCGATTGGCAAAAGAACTAGAGGCGACATGGAAAAAGTTTTATTAAAACAATAACTGGTTAGGATTTGGAACGCACTGTCTGATAGGGTGGTGGATACAGATTCAATAGTAACCTTCAAAGAGGAAATGAAAACTTAGTTGGAGGAGAATAAATTGCAGGAATATGGGGAAAGAGCAAGGTAGCAGGACTAACAGTTTTGCTGTTTGAGAGAGCTGGTGCAAACTCGATGGGCTGAATGGCTTCCTTCTGTGCTGTACTATTCTATGATTCTATTCTCTAATTGAACCGCTTCCTGCATTTCACTCAGGAGTGCAGCACACTCCTGCTGCTGTCTTCATGTGCTACGTTCAACACCTTTTTGATGACCCCAGTCTGCTTCTTCCTCCTGTTACTAGGGAACAGTAAAGTCGTCTGGGTCCTCACAGCTCCAACAGCACACCCAGAGAGGTGTTGCTAAGGACTGACTTTCTTCACATATTTCTGGGTTTCCCACACATAATGGAGCACCCACCCTCCCCCCCACCATTGCTGCCAGCACATCTGAACATTAAAATCCAAGCCATAATCTCTGTTAACTGTTAGACATAGATGGAATTGAGTTGCTTGGTAAATGTGTTTTTTATTCTGGATTTGGTGTTTGCTTTTATATTTTGGTAAAGTGAAGGAAGGACTCATAAGACTGGGCTGAAGGAAGGCAATGGATGGTGGGAGTAAAGATGGTGGTAAGGATTGTGGTTCTGTTGGTGTATTGGGGATGGGAGGGATGGTTCACATGAAGAGTTTGATGGGCTGCTGTCTCAGCACTCTGGAAGCTCAGTGAATTGCTGGTCAATGCCTCTCCTGCTCTTTCTCCCTCCATTTTCCTCTTCCTGCTCCTACTGCACTTCTTGCTGCCCAGGTGGTGGTAAAGTCTGGTCCCTCATGTTGGCAAAGTTATGGAGCATGCAGCAGACCAGCACAATTTTGAATACCTACTCAAGGTGCATTGCAAAGCTCCTCCAGAACAGTTGAGGCAGTGGAAGTGTTTCTTGAACATGCCAATTGTTTAATTAATCATGTTTCTAGGTGACATGCCTCTTATTATTGTAGGCCAGCTCTACGGCTGTACACTGGAGGGGATAGCCCTTGCTGCCCAGTTGCCAGCCTGTAACTTGACTGCTTGATTGGAATAAAGGTGGCACAGCGGGCTGGTGCAACTCCGCCTCCCCCGGTCGCCGATTTCCAACATGTCCACCCCTCAACCTTCAATGTGCAACTCCTCCTAACCTCCAATTTTCAACCCCCACCCCGACCTCTGATCTCCAATGTCCAATTCCCCTCCGGATTTCTGAATCGCCTGTCACCATTTCTGACTCTGCCTCCCCTTGTCCTTGCCCCCAATGTCCAACTCAGCTTCGCGCTGCTCCCTGGTTGCCTACCTGCCCAACTACCAGCCAGCCTCTCAAACTGGCTCGCTGCAGCTGGGAAACTAATTAGAAAAATTTAAATTTGGCCCTGCCATTAAAATTGGCTGGACCTCTGGGAAATTCATACTTGTGGGATTCCCAGCAGCTAAATCTACCCCTATTCCTTCCCATTTCCCCATTATTATCGGGGCCATGGAGGAATGAGACCATGGACAGATTTGCAAACAAAGAAGAGAAATTTAAAATCAAGGCATTGCCAGTCCAGGAACAAATGGAAGTCAGGGTTAAGGGTGAATGGATCTTGGTGTGAGTTAGGACACAGGTAGAAAAGGTTTAGATGAGCTCAAGTTTACAGAGAGTGGGATGTTGGTCAGGAGAGTGTTGGAATATTGAGTTGAGAGGTAGAAAAGGCATGGATGAGGGTTTCAACAGTAGATGAGCTCAGGCAGGGATGAAGATGGGCAATGTTATAGAAATGGAAGTAGGCAGTCTTGGTATGGAGGGGTTATTGTGTTGGAAGCTTATCTCAGGATCAAATAGGACACCAAGGTTGTGAATGGTCTGATTCAGTCTCAAACAGTTGTCAGGAAGAGGGATGGTGGCAGTGAATAGGAACAGAGTTGGGGACCAAAGATCATGGCTTTGTCTTCCAAAAACTAGTTGGAAGAAATTTCTGCTCGTCCAGTACTGGATGTCAAACAAGCAACATTACAAATTGGAGGTGGTTGAGAGACGTGCTAGTGACATATAGCTGGGTGTCACCAGTTTATTTGTAGAACCTAATGTTGTATTTTTGGATGATGTCATTGAGGGGCAGATGATGTGAAATAGGAGGGGGCCAAGGATAGATATTTGGGAGACTCCAGAGGTAACAATGAGGGGGGAGGGTAAGGGAAGAGAATCTATTTCAGGAGATTCTCTGGCTATGACTGGGTGGAAAGGAATGTAACCAGGTCAGTGCAGTCCCATCCAGCTGGACGACAGAGGAGAGCTGTTGGAGGATGATGGCATGGTCAATCATGTCAAAGGCTGCAGATGGGGCACGAAGGATAAGGAGGGATAGTTCCTACCATCACAGTCACATAGGATGCCATTTATGACTTTGATAAGAGCTGTTTCAGTGCTGTGGCAGGAGCTGTACAGTTTTATGTTTACTTTGTGGGTTACATGAGTAGCAACAGATAAAAATGCACCGTTATTGAAAATCCTGACATTTGCTTTCTGCCTATGAAACCCTCCTGAATGCTGGGAAGATCTGTATCTTTCACCATTGGTAAAACAGTATTGCTGTCCTCTATGGGTGGATGGTACTCTCAGGTCGTCTTGACTGCAGCTTTGAGATCACTGCATTTTCCTTAAGAGCTGCACAACAACAATCTGAGAGATTCACCCACTAATTTCCTTTCTCCCCTGTTGGGTAGTGGCTAATCTCCATTTGTTTCCTTCCCAAGAACCTGAATGAGACTGGGAATCACAAGGGTCATGAATCAGCGTCAGTACAGCAACCCCCTGCGTCGCCAGGACGCCCTGGTCACTGAGTTTTTTATACACTATCCCTTTTACTTACTATTGGAATGTAGAGCAGAATATACAAATGTAGATTGTTCCTCTTCGAATACCTGTCATTGTTTTATCATGGTCCTTTTGAATGGTCGTGGAATCCAGTTAAGTTTTAAAACAAGAGAAAATGTTGATTAAATCAAGGAAAGCTATTTTGTGAATGCTATTGAAAAGCAGGTCCCTCCATTGGCTGTGTTGTTGTTCATCTTACACAGAACAAAACTGAGAGGCCAAAGTTGCAAATGGGAGTCTGCCATCTAGAGCAGCCACTGGTACATGACACAGTAAAGCAGATAGAAACAATCTTGACCTTTGGGGGCCAAGCTCTCCCAGCTGCTTCACAATTAAGTAGCGATTGGAAGGAATTTTGAAAACTAATCTTTTGAAATGGAAGATTTTCCAATTTGGCTTAATTTGAACGTCACTGCTGTACACTATCTTCCTGACAGGCCCCGCTCTTAAGTCCTCTAACACACATTCACAGACGTCAATGGCTGGAGGATTTGAAATTTATGAAGATGACCTGAATCTGACACGGTTTGAGAGATACTGTACACTGCACCATGTTCGCTAGTCACATTTTTACCTTTTGGTTTTCTAAACTACTGAGACAGGTGCGGCTGATAAAGGCTTGAGGCCCTCTTTACTGCTGACAGTCTACAGTACGTGGAAATGATAACACAGGGAAGATTATATATGTAGTTTTGCCCACAGGAGCTCCCAGGAATTAACTAGACATTGGAGCTGTCAGACTCCCATTCTATGCCAAGGACACTGACAAAAGATTTTTGCAAATGAGCCTTTAAATCCCTTAGCAGTCAATGCATAATGCGTGAAAGAATGTGGGTAAGTACAAAAGGCAATATTCACAGCATATCACAGGGTGATGGATAGGAATTGACACATGAACCTGGGTTTGTTGTTGTTGGACTGAGTGGGCAGCGGACTCCAGCTGAGACCTCCAAGCCCTCTCTGTATAGCCTCGTTTACATTAAAGTGTACATTTGCATTTGTTGTGAACTTACAGCTGATTACCATCCAAGCACTTGCATGCAAATAGCACGACGTTTGATCCACCTTCATATGCTTTTAAGGGTGGACCTGAAACAAATAGGATTCATCTCAGGCTGGAATACAAAGCAACACAAAATAAAAAAAAGAAAACCACATTCAAATCCTAGAATTTCTCAAGCTCACTAACCAGCATTTGCATTAGGCAGTGATAAATAATCTTGTCCAGTTCATGTTCTGGTTCACAGCAGAGAGGCACAGAACCTGGGAACTTTGGGATGTGACACACCCTGAGGTCCTGAATAGCAGGGTATTATGGAGGAGTAAATTGTCGTTATTGCACTGGGAAAGGTTAGGGAGTTTAGGGTGAATCAACACAGGCAGATGTTAGATCATTTAATCTAGGACTCACTCACAGAGCAATAACTTCTCCTTTTAGTTTAACATTGTAACCTATTTTGATGTTTATCACTCTTTAAAAAGTAATCACAGCTCCATATTTTGAAACAGTTTCAATCTGTGCCACTCATATTGATTATTAAAGGCACTTCAAACATTCTCAGTGTTGATTAGTTCTACCTGTGACCTCATACAATATGCCACTAAACAAAAGTAATATTTATGTTATCTTCCCGTATAAAGAGTTCATTTTAGAATATTCCTGAGATTCTTACTGGAAGCTCTGAGTTAAAACAAGAAGGCTTTGAGGTTGAGGCAAGCAGTGAATCAAAATTGATCAATGGGCTTGGAACTGATTTTAAATTCCCGTGCTGTTGGATATCAGTAATGCAGCAGAGTGATGGACACAGCTAGAAAAGAATCTTGTGTTTACTACAATACTTGGCCTCACACTTTATTATCACTGAGGAAAAGAATACACAAGCTTCTTTCCCATTGGTGCGGTGGCACTTATGCTGCTGATTCCCAATGTGTGGGTCTCGATGTGTCTCAATGCTAACTTGCCAGACCCACTAATCCTGACCACTGGAGAGACTCATATTAGAAAAATAAATAGAAAGAACTTGCATTTATATACTGCACTTCATGATCTCAATACATCCCAAAGTGCTCTACAGTCAATGAAGTACTTTTGAAGTGTAGTCAGTCACCTTTGTAATGTAGGAAATATTTTACTAGAGGTTCACAGAAGAAGATCTTAAGTGAATCTGTCAAGTTTAAATTGGGGTTGCTGCCAGGGGCATAATGCAGTGCACCTTGGACCATCAATGCAAGCATCCCTCTAACATCAATGTGAAAGCAGCTACAGCTTTCACAAAGACAGTGCTCCTCAGATAGACAATATATGGTCCACATTGTTATATCACACATTAGTTTTTGGAGAAACGAAAACAGAAAATGTCAGAATCAAGCAGCAGATCAATCAGCATCAGTGAAGAGAATGATTAAATTAATTTTTCAGGCTACAGCCCTTCATCCTGGAAATTGGCCCCAGAGGTCACTGTGCCTAATTCATGCCCATGTGAAGTTTAGTTTCTTGAATTAATTGTATTGATTGTGAATCACCCATAATCCTGATACATGCTCCTGTTACTCAAAGTTTTGCATTGGGAGTGCTAACTGTTAAATTGTATTTTTATGTCATAGATTCATAGAATGACACAGCACTTCTTCTTCTTCTTTGGCCTCCTTGACTTGAGAGGTGGTGTCTCTGGAGGTGGTCAGTGGTTTGTGAAGCAGCGCCTGGAGTGGCTATAAAGGCCAATTCTAGAGTGGCAGACTCTTCCACAGGTGCTGCAGATAAAATTGGTTGTCGGGGCTGTTACACAGTTGGCTCTCTCCTTGCACTTCTGTCTTTTTTCCTGCCAACAGCTAAGTCTCTTTGACTCGCCACTTTTTAGTCCCGCCTTTATGGCTGTCCGCCAGCTCTGGCGATCACTGGCAACTGACTCCCACAACTTGTGATCAATCTCACAGGACTTCACGTCGCATTTGCAGACGTCTTTAAAGCGGAGACATGGACGGCTGGTGGGTCTGATACCAGTGGCGAGCTCACTACACAATGTGTCCTTGGGGATCCTGCCATCTTCCATGCGGCTCACATGGCCAAGCCATCTCAAGCGCCACTGGCTCAGTAGGGTGTATATGCTGGGGATGTTGGCTGCCTCGAGAACTTCTCCATTGGTGATACAGTCCTGCCACCTGGTGCCAAGGATTCTTCGGAGGCAGCGAAGATGGAATGAATTGAGACGTCGCTCTTGGCTGACATACATTGTCCAGGCCTCGCTGCCGTAGAGCAAGGTACTGAGGACACAGGCTTGATACACTCGGACTTTTGTGTTCTGTGTCAGTGCGCCATTTTCCCACACTCTCTTGACCAGTCTGGACATAGCAGAGGAAGCCTTTCCCATGCGCTTGTTGATTTCTGCATCGAGAGACAGGTTACTGGTGATAGTTGAGCCTAGGTAGGTGAACTCTTGAACCACTTCCAGAGCGTGGTCGCCGATATTGATGGATGGAGCATTTCTGACGTCCTGTCCCATGATGTTCGTTTTCTTGAGGCTGATGGTTAGGCCAAATTTGTTGCAGGCAGCTGCAATCCTGTTGATGAGTCTCTGCAGACACTCTTCTGTGTGGGATGTTAATGCAGCATCGTCAGCAAAGAGGAGTTCCCTGATGAGGACCTTCCGTACTTTGGTCTTCGCTCTTAGACGGGCAAGGTTGAACAACCTGCCATCTGATCTTGTGCAGAGGAAAATTCTTTCTTCTGAAGACTTGAATGCATGTGAGAGCAGCAGGGAGAAGAAGATCCCAAACAGTGTAGGTGCGAGAACACAGCCCTGTTTCACACCACTCAGGATAGAAAAGGAGTCTGATGAGACACCGCTATGCTGAATTGTGCCTTTTATATTGTCATGGAATGATGTGATGATACTTAGTAGCTTTGGTGGACATCCAATCTTTTCTAGTAGTCTGAAGAGACCACGTCTGCTGACCAGGTCAAAGGCTTTGGTGAGATCTATGAAAGCTTTGTAGAGGGGCATCTGTTGTTCGCAGCATTTCTCCTGTAGTTGGCGAAGGGAGAACAGCATGTCAATGGTGGATCTCTCTGCTCGAATGCCTCACTGTGCCTCAGGGTAGACACGCTCAGCCAGCTACTGGAGCCTGTTTAAAGTGACTCGAGCGAAGACTTTCCCCACTATGCTGAGCAGGGAGATTCCACAGTAGTTGTTGCAGTCACCGCGGTCACCCTTGTTCTTATAGAGAGTGATGATATTGGCATCGCGCATGGCACAGCACAGAAGAGCCCATTCAGCCCATCATTTCTGTGCTGACTGTTTGAAAAAGCTATCCAATTAGTTCCATTCACTTGCTCTTACCCCATACTGTTGTCTTTTCCCTCTTCAAGTATTTATCCAAGTTTCTTTAGAAAGTTACTATTGCACTCCTGGCTGGTCTCCCACATTCTACCCTCTGTAAATTTGAGGTCATCTAAAACTCTGCTGCCCATGTCTTAACTTGACCAAGTCCCCTTCACCTATCACTCCTGTGCTTGCTCACCTACATTGGCTCCTGATCAAGCAGTGTCTCGATTTTAAAATTCTCATCCTTGTTTTCAAATCCCTCAATGGCCTCGCCCTCCCTATCTCTGTAATCTCCTTCAGACCTACAATCCTCAGAGATATTTTTGCTCATTTAATTCTGGCCTCCTGAGAATCCCCGATTTAATTGCTTCATCATTGGTGGGCGCGCCTTCAGTTTCCTAGGCCCTAAGCTCTGGAATTCCCTCCCTAAACCTCTCTCCCTCTCCACTTCGCGTTCTTCTTTTAAGACACTCCTTAAAACCTAACACTTTGACCAAGCTTTTGGTCATCTGACCTAATATCGCCTTTTGGCTTGGTGCCATATTATGTTTTATGATGCTCCTCTGAAGCCTGGGGGCGTTTTTATTACATTAAAGGTTCTATCTAAATATGTTTTGCTGTTGTTATTGTATTGATTCTGCATTCACCTTTCTTTCAAGCAGCAGATCAATCAGCATCAGTGAAGAGAATGATTTAAGTTAATTTTTCAGGCTACAGCCCTTCATCCTGGAAATTGGCCCCTGTGCCGAATTCATGCCCATGTGAAGTTTAGTCTATTGAATTAATTGCATTGATTGTGAATCACCCATAATCCTGATACACACTCCTGTTACTCAGAGTTCTGAATTGGGAGTGCTAACTGTTAAATTGTACTTTTATATCTTAGATTCATAGAATGATACAGCATGGAAGGAGGCCATTCAGCCCATCATTTCTGTGCTGACTCTTTGAAAAAGACATTCGTGACTTCTGATTACTGATCCTTCTGCCACTGGAAAGTTTCTCTGTCAAAACCTTTCATGATTTTGAACACCTTTATTAAACATCCTCTGAAACAACTTTGCTCTAAGGACAGCAATCACAGTTTCTCTAGTCTTTCCATGTAACTGATGGCGTTCTCCCTGGCACTATTCTAACAAATCTCCTCTACACCCAGTCCAAAGCATTGACATCCTTCCTGAAGTGTGGTGCCCAGAACTGCCCACAATATTCCAACTGGGACCTAAGCTGTGTTATGTACACTATGCCTTTGTTTCAAGCCAAGCAGAAAGGTAAGGGGAGAAAATCAGATGGAAATTTGAAGGAGGAAACACTAAGTGTTAATACTGCCCCACAAAATAAACACATCTAGAGCTACATGCTGCCCCTCAGTGACATCATTCGAAAGCATAGCATTAGTTTTCACATGTATGCTGATGACACCCAGCTCTACCTCATTACCACTTCTTTCGACTCCTCCAGGTTGTTAAATTATCAGGCTGTTTGTCTGACATCCAGTACTGGATCAACAGAAATTTCCTCCAATTAAATATTGGGAAGACAGAAACCATTATTTTCGGTCTCTGCTCCAAACTCCATTCCATAGCTACTGGCTCCATCCCTCTCCCTGGTAACTGTCTGAGACTAAACCAGTCTGTTCGCAATCTTGATGACATATTGGACCCCGAGATGCATTTCTGACCACATATTCATGCCATCACTAATACCACCTATTTCCACCTCGGTGACATCGCCTGACTTCTCCCCTGACTCAGTTCATCTGCTGCTGAAACCCTCATTCGTGCCTTTGTTACATCTGGACTTGACTATTCCAGCTACTCCTGGCAGGTCTCCCACATTCTACCTTCCGTAAACTCGAGGACACCCAAAACTCTACTGACCGTGTCTTAACTCGCACCAAGTCCCGTTCATCTATCACCCTGTACTCACTGACCTACACTGGCTCCTGGTCAGGCAATGCCATGATTTTAAAATTCTCATCCCTGTTTTCAAATCCCACCAAGACCCCGTACCTCCTTATCTCTGTAACCTCCTACAATCCCACAACCCTCTGGAGATATCTGCTCATCTAATTCTGGCCTCTTGAGCATCACCAGTTTTAATCAATCCATCATTGATAGCCACACCTTCAGTTGCCTAGGCCCTAAGCTCTGGAAAACCCTCGCTACTGCACCTCTTCACCACTCTACCTCACTTTCCTCCTGTAAGACACTCCTTAAAACCTACCTCTTTGACCTGACATATCCTTATGTGGTTCAGTATTATATTTTGTTTGAAAATGCTCCTGTGAAGTGCCTTAGGACATTTTACTACGTGAAAGGTGTTGTATAAATAAAATTTGCTGTTGTGTACTTGTTAATGAGACTATCTCTAAAAGTTGGTCTTGGGGCTATCCTGGAATTAGCTTGCAGTTGGCACCTTTACCTTGTCTTTGCCAAGAAGATACTTTTGATTGTAGCTGTGGGTTTGACTGCTCTCGAAACAACTGAACTTGACCTCATTGTATGGGTCAATTTTACAGCACCTTGTTGTCTCCTTAAATACTCTTGTCCCCCTTTACTTGGATTGAAGTAGTGGACTCAAAACAAGTTTTTTTTAAAGTACTTTAATCTTGGCAGTAAGCCATCTTCCAGAATCAGAAAAATCTGTTTAAATCATAATTTCATTTTACCCCCTGTTTTGTTTTACCAATAATCAATTCTCATCCATGTTCTGTCACCGTTACAACTGCATACAGGTTTGTAATACTTATTGTCGCAGAAAAAAAACTGCAGATTCTTCATTCAAATCAAACCTGAATATGGAATGCTGTGATGCTTACAATCAAATATCAAGCTAGTGCCCAAGCTAATTGTCCTAAAAGCTTTACACTGTGTTCATGTCTTCTCAGGCCATGAAGATGGTATGAAACTGGTACAGTATGTTTAATAACAACATGGAATGTTCACTATCCAATCCATTGACAATTTTACATTGTCAAATGGAGCAGTGCTCAAATGGAGACCTGCATCTTGTATGCATTGCCCTTCCCTATTTAATTTTCTTTTGACTGTTGCTCCAACTCAAGGTCGGGGACAAAAGTGAGGAAATCCGCTTTAGTTTTGATTGGGGACTTGATGGCACTTCACAAAAATTTGGGTATCTGAGTGCTTAGATATCCAGAAGCTGGGTCATTTATATTAAAAGGTGACATTGATGGCAGAAGTAATATGCAACTGTTGTTGACAGCACTCATTCAATATCCAACTCTCTATAATTGATAGGTTTTAGTTCCTGTATTAATGGTGTTCGTTGAAACCATTCATGGGCACTCTTGCAAACAATGTAATTTATATTTGTTACACTTATTCAATGAGATCAATTATGAAATCCATTTTAGTCTGCAGCCACCTAAATTAATAAGAACATTTTTGCAACGATTTTGGGCCATCAAGGAATTAAAGAGAATTGACTGAATAGATCTTCTTTCTGAAATAGAAACAGTTCAATTGCATGTGGTGTGGATAACAATTAATGCTACAAATTCAGTCTTCATGTGCATTTGGGTTTTATGTTGTAAATTCTGGTCATTAAAAATCTGAATCTGAAACCTATTCTGCTATAGCATTTTGAATTTCTTTCATGTCATACACATTCACCTAGGTCTCACCAGGGTAGCAAATAGGGAGTTATATGGCTGGATCATAGCTATCTATCACCACCCTAAATTAATTCCCAGAAATAAGACTAAACTTCAACTTAACTAGATGGACAGATGGACTATTTTCCAAGACCATTTTCCACCCTCTGCCACAGATTCCTAGAGATTAGATCACTGCTGTGAATTGACCACTGCTGTCTATTTTAGGTACAGGCTCAGGTCTGTCCATTTAGTGAAGCCTCAGAAATCCCAGAGGAACATAAAGCAGGGTTTGAAATTTAATGGCCCAACAAAGATGGAGAACCAGAGAACCACAGAAAAATTACAGCACAGAAGGAGGGTAAGTCTTGACAATTACTTCTTGTTGACAGCAGCTGAGCACTGCCGTATGTATTGTTGTTAATACATTAACATTAAACAATGGAAAGCTACATAATTTTGACGTGCACTTTAGCATTATTCCTCCACAAAAGGATATGTATGTCTGACTCTCACTGGAAGCTGTTTAGAGGAAACTAGTGGTCTCTTTTTGAAATCACCAAATGAATCCGTTTACCACAATACCAATGTACAATTCATGATCAATGCTTCATCCATTGTACAGTTCTTTTACCTCTCATAAAGCCTACCTTCTCTTTGCCCCTTGGTTGGAGGATCCTGATTGCAATTTTCAGGTACATACCAACATCCAAACATACAAATTAGGAGCAGGAGTAGGCCACTCGGCCCCTCGAGCCTGCTCCACCATTCAATAAGTTCATGGCTGAACTGATTACTCCACATTTCCACCTACTCCCGATAAACTTCCACCCCCTTGCTTATCAAGAATCTATTTACCTCTGCCTTAAAAATATTCAAAGACTCTGCTTCCACAGCCTTTTGAGGAAGAGAATTCGAAAGACTCATGACCCTCTGAGAGAAAAAATTTCTCCTCATCTTTGTCTTAAATGGGTGACCCCTTATTTTTAAACAGTGACCCCTAGTTCTAGATTCTCCTACAAGGGGAAACATCCTTTCCACATCCACCCTGTCAAGATCCCTCAGGATCTTGTATGTTCCAAACAAGTCGCCTCTTACTCTTCTAAATTCCAGCGGATACAAGCCTCGCCTGTCCAATCTTTCCTTGTAAGACAGCCTGCCCATTCCAGGTATTAGTCTAGTAAACCTACTCTGTACTGCTTCCAACGCATTTACATCCTTCCTTAAATAAGGAGACCAGTACTGTACATAGTACTCCAGATGTGGTCGCTCTGGTTATTTGTACCAGGTGTTGAGAAGCCTAACCAATGGCATTTAAAGGAACCAGTGGAGGCTGCTGAAAAAACTGACAAGGACATTTCTAAACCTTGTCCCAGAAAGCAAAGTTTAACACTTACCTTACTGGTATGCCATAAGATCTAATTCTCATAAATGTATGGCATTCCTGCCTGAATGGGGCCTTAGCTACCTGAAAAAAACAGTGAGTGAAGTAAAAAAATAAAAATAAATGGAAAATGGAATGGCTTTCTGTAGAATAACATTTTATTCCTTGTGGGGTATTTTATTGATTGTTCTTTCTGTAAAAGAGATCAAAGCTAAGGTTTTAATTCCTTTGGAGATTATTCATCAAGTTGTTCAAATTCATATGTGTGTGCCATTTAAAAATAAACAGCTAATAATGGCTTTAAGATAGTGCAAAGAGCAATGTTAAACAAGCACATTAAACAATGTGCTACCAAAGAAAATTATATCTGCTTGTGTCATACTGGTAGCCACATATTACCTAATAATTGTTTATCATGCAACTATGAAGGGTGTGAAGGAAACATTCCTGCCGATTGATTAAAAGGTGCTAATATTGACTGACTGAAGAACTTTGTCACTTTCCACATCGCTCTTCCATCCTCCAATCTGTTAGCTATATCAAGATACAGGAATGACCAAATAAGTGCCAATACAAGAAATGCTGGATTCACTCAGCAGGTCTGGCAGCATCTGTGGAAAGAGAAGCAGAGTTAACGTTTCGGGTCAGTGACCCTTCTTCGGAACTGACAAATATTAGAAAAGTCACAGATTATAAACAAGTGAGGTGGGGGTTGGGCAAGAGATAACAAAGGAGAAGGTGCAGATTGGACCAGGCCACATAGCTGACCAAAAGGTCACGGAGCAAAGGCAAACAATATGTTAATGGTGTGTTGAAAGACAAAGCATTAGTACAGATTAGGTGTGAATATACTGAATATTGAACATCAGCAAGTGCAAACCTGAAGAAAAACAACCTGAAAAGAACAGTGGGTGAGCAAACTGAACAAACTAAGATGAACTGAAATAAATACAAAAAAAGATTGTAAAAAATGTAAAAAGGAATGCCAAAAAAAAAAGGAAGAAAAAATAACTAAAAATGACTAAAAATGAAAGTAAAGTGGGGGGCTGTCATGCTCTGAAATTATTGAACTCAATGTTCAGACCGGCAGGCTGTAGTGTGCCTAATCGGTAGATGAGATGCTGTTCCTCGAGCTTGCGTTGATGTTCACTGGAACACTGCAGCAATCCCAGGACAGAGATGTGAGCATGAGAGCAGGGGGGAGTGTTGAAATGGCAAGCAACCGGAAGCTCAGGGTCCTGCTTGCGGACTGAGCGGAGATGTTCCGCAAAGCGGTCACCCAGTCTGCGCTTGGTCTCCCCAATGTAGAGGAGACCACACTGTGAGCAGCGAATACAGTATACTACATTGAAAGAAGTACAAGTAAATCGCTGCTTCACCTGAAAGGAGTGTTTGGGGCCTGGGATAGTGAGGAGAGAGGAGGTAAAGGGACAGGTATTACACCTCCTGCGATTGCAAGGGAAGGTGCCCTGGGACGGGGACGAGGTGGTGGGGTAATGGAGGAGTGGACCAGGGTGTCGCGGAGGGAACGATCCCTTCGGAATGCTGACAGGGGAAGGGAGGGGAAGATGCGACTGGTAGTGGCATCACGCTGGAGGTGGCGAAAATGGCGGAGGATGATCCTTTGGATATGGAGGCTGGTGGGATGAAAAGTGAGGACAAGGGGAACCCTGTCACGGTTCTGGGAGGGAGGGGAAGGGGTGAGGGTAGAGGTGCGGGGAATGGGTCGGACACGGTTGAGGGCCCTGTCAACCACAGTGGGGGGAAAATCCTCGGTTGAGGAAAAAGGAGGTCATATCAGAAGCACCGTCATGGAAGGTAGCATCATCAGAGCAGATGCGTCGGAGACGGAGAAACTGGGAGAATGGAATGGAGTCCTTACAGGAGGTAGGGTGTGAAGAAGTGTAGTCGAGGTAGCTGTGGGAGTCAGTGGGCTTATAATGGATATTGGTAGACAACCTATCCCCAGAGATGGAGACAGAGAAGTCGAGGAAGGGAAGGGAAGTGTCAGAGATGGACCATGTAAAGGTGAGAGAAGGGTGGAAATTGGAAGCAAAGTTGATAAAGTTTTCTAGTTCGGGGCGGGAGCAGGAAACGGCACCGATACAGTCATCAATGTACCGGAAAAAGAGTTGGGGGAGGAGGCCTGAGTAGGACTGGAACAAAGAATGCTCGACATATCCCACAAAAAGACAGGCATAACTAGGACCCATGCGGGTACTTCTCTGCACCTTCTCCTTTGTTATCTCTTGCCCAACCCCCACCTCACTTGTTTATAATCTGTGACTTTTCTAATATTTGTCAGTTCCGAAGAAGGGTCACTGACCCGAAACGTTAACTCTGCTTCTCTTTCCGCAGATGCTGCCAGACCTGCTGAGTGAATCCAGCATTTCTTGTTTTTGTTTCAGATTTCCAGCATCCGCAGTATTTTGCTTTTAAATAAGTGCCAATGTTGCCTTTTGTTACTTCATTGTTTGTTAACACTCCTGGGTGAGTTGATTATGTACTATTATGCAGTTAAGCAGTATATGTCAGTATTAGAACCTAAAATTTGTCCCTATTAGTAGCAGCAGGAAATTAGACTGCTTACATATTGTAGTCAACCTCTTTGAAATATATTTCCTAATTCTGAACCCGTACATTGTAATTTACAGAGTATTAATATTTCACACTTGACACTGTTGCAATGCATGGGAATAAATATAGGGGTAGAAATTGGTTATGGCCTGATGGCACGAATTGCATGCACGAATTGGAAGGCCTGAGACAAACCTAAAATTGGACCTCAGGCCTCCTAAACATTACTTAGGCGAGCTGCCAGCACCTGTCACTCCTCCACAGACTGTTACACATGCATTTTAAGTAGATGAAATTGGGCACAGTCTGGCAGTGGTCCAAATGCAAGTCCTGTGTTGGGGGAATTGATAATCGAGGATTGGGGTTGGGGTGGGTAGGTGGAATCATGAGTACGGTGGAGTCGAATTGAGCACTCCTGTTTCACCTGGTTCCACAACAACATGAAAGAATAGACGTACCGTTTGGTGGCGATCACTCTTAACTGCCATGACTGCTGAAGAATCCAGAGCCTGCATCATGCATTGGAATGCAATGTAGCACCGAGAGGCAGGGCGAAGGGAGGAGGGGGTGCCCTCCATTAACACAGGTAAAGGACCGAATGACAGGGCCATCTGAAAAATGGCCCAGACCAATATCAGACCAGACATTATTCAGGTGTCCTTGGGCATAGGATGCTGGTCCCCAAAATTTGATCATCAAAGTTAAATTTCTACCCCAAAGATTTCTCATCATACTCTGGGTAGAAAAGAGGAGGTTTACTTAATTAACAAAAACAGGCTCACTTGCACAAACGCAACTTAAAATAGCCTGAAGCTGTTCCATTTAAAGTATAATAGACAGGGAACAGGAAGACAGATCTGAACTGGTTTACAAATTCCTGAGTTTAGGACCTGCGGTGATAAGCCTTTACTCCACCATATAGAGTGGCTAAAATAAACTGGATACTGCCTTTTAGTACTGTGGTGTATATAGTCAAGAAAAAATGCATGCAATTTCATTAAGTTTAAAATGTCTCAATGTCAATGGGAATGTGTGACAGCTTTCCTGAATACCTTAGAGATTGTGAGTGATGAAAATGAGAAATAAAAGGAGAATGCGTTGGAGATGTGCAGTGGTTTAGTCAACATTTGGAAGAGAAGGTTTATGTTTTTGAACCAGTTTTATGATGTGTGTTGCTGATGGTATGCCTTGCCAACCAGGATCATGCAGCAGGATATCACAGGGGCATTCTGCTCAGTTTTCAGTCTATATGAATGGAAAATTGCATGGATTGTGCCCATGGTTTGTTGATATTTGCTCCTGGTGGGTGAGGCTCCTCATCAGAGTGCATTTATAAAATTAGATTATTTTCAGGTATAACCCTTCAACAGAACTAGGTGAGGGTCCAATTAATTTTAGACTTCTTGGCAACTCTATCCCTTGATCACCATTTTGTGCACTAGATTTACAAAGTATTGCATACACTCAATGCCGTGGAGAACATTCTAATAGGTTGCTTCAGCATGCTTATAGATGATCTCATTTCTCCATGCAAATTGACAGGGAATTTATACGGTACTACAAGAAACAGTTGTTTGCAACAATCCCTCATTGCAGAAGGATCAGCTTAGTTTAGGTCTTCAAGAACCACAGTGGGGCTGGAACCAATAACTTTCTAACCCAGAGATGCCAGTGTTGCTATTTGGCCAAACTGACACTAAAAGCTAAAGTCTGAGAGGGAGTCTTAATTAATTTCCAGGTTCAGGCTTACTTCATATGAGATATTATCCCATCATTAATCGAGAGCAATTGATTCAAACATATCATTTGAACAGTACTTCAGCAACTTCTGAAAGAAGTGAGATTCAGATCATGGCCTGACCACAATTTTTTATTTGTGAACCCAGCAGTAGAATTCAAAGGTTTGGGGGAAGTATAATAACTACATTTGTGGTTTGACCAATGCAATCAATAAAACTTTGACTAAACCACAAGGTACATTTGCAGCTACTCAAATTTTTCATTCCCACGATCTCAAAACTGTGAAACCTCTTGCCTATCCAGGTCTTCTGTTTCCCCTACACTCTCTTGCTTTATGGGTCATGGCCCTTCACCTAGGTTTTCCAATAATAAAAAAAATTGTAAATTGTTTTCTTCTTCAGGATGTGAGGGTCAATCTTATAGATTTGGGCTCTTGGTCTGAAGCTTCATCAGCTGGGAGTGCAAATCTGGAATTTGGGTGCAGGGGCCAGTGGATCTGACAGGATTTTCCATCCATTTAACAGAGTAGGCGCTGAACATCAGGCTTGTAATGAGTGAGTGCTTCCTGCCAGCCATATTGGGTTGTTAGGAGGCCATCTAGTGCTGTACAAATGTGTGCTGTGCGATAGATATTTTAGGCCAAGGAATCTTATTGTTGGATGCTACCATTTAGCTAAGTTGTAATGAGTTCTTTATATTGTCTGATACAACATAAATGAGATGCGTAGAGTCCAGTTTGTTGAAGATCTCAAACCGTTTTGTTAATAGCTGAACAATTATACAGTACAGTGCCAACTATTTACAGAACCTTACTCTGGGTGTTACAGTTGCAGAGTGACGCTGGCTTCAAGTCATATGACTACATCCTGGTACTTAGCTCATTAGCATGCTAAGATCTTAAAGGGATATCACTCTTAACAGCAATCATACAACATAAATATTAGGCAGTATAATGGCTCTTCAGCCCATAAGGGACGCAAGATCCACTTAGAACAATGAGCACAATGCTGACACAAAGACACCTGAAATTTGCAGCAAGAATTATATATTATAAACTATTTCCACTATATTCTTATCTTCATTGCTGTCTAGGAAACCCTGGAAAAATCTCCACCATGTACAGTTAAAGGAATTTCATTCATCATATGGATTTATTTTCAATGCACTTTCATCTTTATATTTCCAGAGGTACTGTCATGTATAAACAGATAAAATGTGTGGGTTCTAAGTATGGGAATGATGCCAACATTTTAAATACAATGATTTCTTTACTATGCCCATGAGTGTCATCATTCAAGTCTTTCTGTCATATATGAATAGTGGTTGAGCTACAATGCAAACAGAAAGATGTTTGAGGATAATTTCTATTCATCAAGACTACATTAATCTGGGAGGAATTTATATTTTTATGTAAAGTAGACGTGTGACTATGATGGATCGGGGCTGCTTAAGACTAGATCACTCTGCAATAAACTTGAACCCAATGACTATGGCAGTTCGCCAACTTCCTGCCTTTTCAATGCAGGTACATGACAGTTGGACAGAAACAATGAAGCACAGTTTTGGCATTGAATGCTTTTTTCATTCATTGGTTCCGCTGTGGTAATTATGTCATATTCTAAAGGTTCTTTGTCTTAAATGTGTAATTAAGTAAAGCCTTAGCTATAGGTTAAAAGACAGATCCATCAGAACTTTTAGTCATTTTTCAAATGAGGTATTTGTTCCTCACCTGAAAAATTGCTTCAAATGAGATGACAGGCTATTCAGTGAACTTTCAGCAAGGGCAAAGGGGTTAAAACCAACCTTTCCAATCTCAGGGTTATATATTAACAGACTGAAACTGCACATTACATTTCCCAGTCTTCACCTCTGCCCCCCACTTGATGGACGGACAGATTGCTGTGTAGCACAAAGTTAATAGAATAATTAACCCTCAATTGAGCAAATTATAGCTGTGCTATGATTCAATAATGAAACATGCAAATTGGATTTCTCAACAGTTTGATTCAGATATCCACGTTCAGGTGGCAGTGTGCTGGACAATCATTTTTAAAGAAGTGCTCACTATCGTCATCAAAACCAGCAAAGCTTTTTCTTCTTGGGGAGGGAGGGAAGTGGGAAAATCTGTGTGTTGTTGAATGATGATGGTGCCCTGAGAAGTGATGTGATGATGCACTTTAACCCATCATTTCATACTATCGAGCTCTGTGCTTGTAAACTCAAAGGAAAAGGCCTATCAAACATGTTTTCATGAAAACAGTGCTCCTCTGAAAGTGTACATGATTTTGACTTGTAATTGAGCCATAAGAATATCCATTAGAATAGTATATGTAGTTAATTTTATATATTCGTTCAAGAATTTTCCTGATAATTTTCAAAAACATTTAAAATTCTCCCTCTCTCCACCTTCACAAAAGTGATGTTCTCTGGGCTTTCAATGTTGACTGGACAGTCATTTTTTGCTGTTACCAGTTTTGTCTGTTAGCAAACCTAAGATCCCTCCCACCCCATGCTAAATACCATGCAAACATATTAGAATTAAGGATACAAATGGAACTACGTAACATTTCTATACCGACAGTATTTTCTGAATGAAGTTGAGAAAATGATTAGTTTTGCAGATTAAACACTACTGTAACCTTTAAAGAGTTAAACTTAAGCAGTCTTCAGAATAATCTTACCCTTCAGTAAAGTTGTAGCATAGTTATTATTCAGTTATATAATAGAATGAGGTACATGTGCTCCAGGCTGTAAAATGAAATATTTTGCAGGCCAATAAAAGTGAAATGTAGCCCGACACGTTTTAATGGGTAAGGAAGGTAACTGGGGATAGCAGAGTGTGTGAAGCAGAAACCAGTCTGGAAAAGTTCTGAATGAGGCCACCATCGCTGCATATGATCTGCTGTGCCCAGTGACTTCAAGGACCTTTCTTCAAAGTGTTCTGATGTATTTGAAAGTTCACAGCATTCAGGATCGCTTGATTTCGCTTTTGTCCGCAGTCATCAGACGAGAGTGACATCTTGAAAGCCTCAGAAGATTAAATAGCAAAGCTCAGTCGGAAGCAAAAAAGAAAGGGCCAGGTCGGCCATTAAGGAGCAGGTCCTTTCTTGTCTGTGAAAGAGCTTTCAAGGAGCACTATTGGAAGCAGAAGGCCTGATAAAGAATACAATGAGGGGGAGAAAAGGAGAACCCAGAGTGGAACCAGAGGGAGGGGGCACCGTGAATGAGGGATTAGTGCAGCTCCACAGCAAAGAATGGGGAATCCTAGTTGAGATGAAAATGAGGTATTACTGTTTGGGAGAATTTGGTTCACTGAGCAGTAACAATATATGTTGGGGCAGAGGGGGGAGACTTGACATTGCACACCACTAAGCTATGTTGACCCTCAGCATAGGCCATATTAAAACAGTTTTATTTAAGGTCTTTAGGATATTTACATTAAAATATCTAATTGAACTGTTTGAATATTGTTTTGAAATGTGATGGTACATTTCACTGCACACATTCACATTTAAAACATTGCTCACTTCAGAGCTTCTTCACAATTAATTTACAGAGAAGCCTACACATAAACTGACCATATAAACTAATCCAATAATATCTATGGCATTTACTCAAATATGAGTTGTGTAAAAGAAAAACAATCACCTATTTGATTAGAAGCAATGCATAAAGGATCCCATTTTATAACAAAATTTTGTTGCCTCGGGTAATGTTTCAATATATCGTAGCTTCCACTGTATTGATGTACACAGGAAGTACCTGCTGGATGGAATGGAAGTGTTTGCACCCAAGATTTTCCACACAGCAACCATGCTGCCACTGGGGAGCGCAGAGCCAAATTTAGGCTGCTCCCTATTGGAACAGTGAGAACATCTGTGGAGAAATTACACTGGCTTGTTCTCATGTATCTTCCAAACCAAGACTTGGGCTACAAGGGGAGTAATGTTGTCTGCAAAAGGCAGCTGGGAAAGAGTGAATAGTGGAGATTTGAGGGTGGATAAATATTTACAATTTTAGTTCAATTAATTTTTCGAATCAGGGCATATTAATGCAAACTCTTTCTTCAGAAGATTAGATGGGTTGGGTAGATTGTACACAGCCTATGGAAAGAACAGATTTGATAGACTAAATGGCTGTTTCTATTTCCAAGCTTTCTTATGACATTTGGCAGAGGTCTGGGAGCATCCTGTCTGTCTGCCGACAGACAGGCTGATGCCCATGATCCCTCCAAATGCTGAGCCAGTGATCTCAGGCATGCCAGTGTGTCTTGGCTCCTTAGAATGTTATAAACAGTCCTACTATAAGCATCACTGAGGTACTGAACTCACATTCACAGAAAGGGAGGGAAATCAGTGGAAGAATTCACCCTGGGCTTTTCTGGTGGGCAGCTCAGAGACATAAAAGTTGGTCAGTACCTGCTGTCTTGTAGCACAATATTGAGAGATCAAGAAAGGAGAAGAGGATTTAAAAAAACTTGTGGGTATTTATTTTTACCAAATGTAGTGCTTTTTTATTCGTCTTTGGCTTTATCAAATTCATCCTCTTTTTATTTTGTTTTTATTTGTCAAAATGTTTGAAATGTTTATCCTATTTTCTCCGATGGTAGCTACAGCTGTCCATAGTAATGCAATAAGATCCAGTCAGCAGAGAAGAGTAACTCTGAGGGGATAGTTTTAACATAAGTAATGCCACTTCCTTTTTGCTTTTAAGTGGGAAACATACTTAGAATTTAAAAATTGCTTATTTGACAGTATTATTCCTACCAGGATCCAAAAATCTGGTGTACTCCCACCATAACTTCAACAGGAGTCCAGCAGAAAGTCCAGAAGCTAGGCTGGGACCTGATAGCATTGTGTCAGATTCTTTTACTGACCTTACGGAGATGGCTCAGTTGGGACAGAGCCTCCACCTGTAATAAGAATGGCCATCAATGTAGGATTGGGCAGGGCCAAGGGCAAGGATTCCAAACATCACAGTCCCCTAATGAGACCTGGCACATGTTTGATGGAGGTCCGCGTGATTTAAACAGAGTACCAGCTGAGCATGGATGGAAGTTGAATCTATCTGGTGGCCATGTGAATGACTGGACCTTTGGTTTGGACCTAATTTTCTTTTAAATTAAATGCAATTCTCTTTCAAAGGGCAATGGGAACAGTTTCATCACATGTTTCATGGGGGTGGCCCCTCTATGTTAGCCTTCTGGCTTGATATGTAGACTGAGCAATTCTGGGAACCTGTCCTTGACCCTGGAAAGCTTGTTGAGGACTGCAGTGGGGGTTCCTGGCAGATACATCTTGGCACTTGGCACTTACGCTGAGATGTGCCCAATCAGGAATTTTCAGTGTAATTCCTCACCATTCCTGTTATCTCAGCTCCCTAGTCTTTGCTATTACCATTTTGCTCTGTACCAGAACACTTGTAAGGACAGTCCAGTGTTAGCTCTCCTTCTGATTTCCCCTTCTGTCTGGGAAAGTGTCTTACTCCAGCCTGGTTTATCCCTAGAGTAATGCATCTGTGTGCCAGAGGCTCATCAATTTGACGGATCATACTTGTATCCCATTGCTTTGCCATTGTGCGCAACAGACTTAAATGATTTTCTACCAAAGATTTGTTGTTAATTTTGTGCACAGACTGCAGTAATGAATTACCGGGAGTGGGGGCAAGTTTTGAACAGTCTCTTGCTTCTGACAGTAGACCTTGTTTGACTAGTGCATTGCAGTCCTCCTACGCACAAGAGGCTGCAAGACCACTTGCTGGCTGCAGTTAAAGGAAGAAGCTATTTTAAGATGAGCACTTTGCTTGTGTTTTGACTGGGTAGGGAGAAGGGGGAGGAGTGACTATCACTGTCAGAAAGTTGGCATTTCTGATTATTATATTTTCAATGTAAAGCTATGACATATGTAGGCCTGACATAAGACTAGTTCAGCCTTGCACAGTTCAAACTGTAGTGAGAACAAATTGCTGTACTGGCTTGTAAAGCCTAACATTGAACAATATTCTGTCTTCTCTTGTTGCCCTACGGACAAGCTCTGAGAAACCTTGGGATAATTTTTGTCACAATTTATTGACTTGACAAATTCCTCTGTGTTCTCATTGCAATTAGTGGCCATTCCAATGGAATTCCTGTAGGAAATTCACCCCACAGCATTAGGTAATTTAAAGGGTTTTTTTTTTGTCTGTCAACATTGGATAATGCAGTGCTGGATCCCAGCAGAACAAAAAAATGTAAAGAAGGTTTGGTGTATTAGGAATGTTAAGCTGCACAGAGGTTGTGAGCTTTGTTTTTGGGGCTCTCATTCTGGAGGAGGTGAGGATAGATTATAATTGCACCACGAGCCTTGAACAGAGAACCCCTGTAGGTAGAGTGGGCCTTTCAATCTTCTGATCAACGGACCTGAAACAAGAATGCAGGAGGGCTGCTTTCCCACGTTCTTTGACAGTTTAGTCCTGAAGATAGCGTCCTTTCAGATCTCACTTGCACTTCTTTTATGCGGTTAGAAAAATGAATAATTTGTCCTCCTCTTTTGATATGCAGTCAGATTTCATCTGCTAAAAGAGACCAGTCCCTTGTGTATTTGATTTTTTTGGGCCCACTATCTTGATAAAATTATTTTGATGGGCTTTTGCAGGAAGGGCATTTTTTACTAGTGACATTCACTGTCGAATCACAGCATAGCAGTTAGACCCAATAAACTAATCTGACACTATGATTATTTCAAAACAAGAGTGTCAAGCCTTTGAAAGTAATTCAATGCACCATATAATCAGAATTTAACCCATCTTACTAAAGTTTTCAACCATAGCCCTCAGATTTTCATATTTTTCACAGTGATATTTGACATGTTTTTGTAGTGTTAGCTTTTCTTTGCTGATTCTTCAAAGTAGTCTGTTCTGATTAAAATAACCCAGTAACCCAACAATGTTAATTATTCTCAGTCTACGGTGAATAAAACATTGCAATATTATTGCATGTTTTGTTGTTTAAAAAGCTAAATTGGATTTTCCATTTGCTTTTTTGGTAAATGCATTGCAGACTTACAATGAAATTATTACATGGATACAGATCATTTGGCATAACCACCTCTCAAGTGCTCACCCACTGCATGAGAAATAGTCCTGCCCTGTTTTGATGCCTCTTTATGCCTCTTTCCTCCAACTACCTATCTATTCTATTAAATACTGGCATGGTCTCTATTTCAATCACTATGCTGGTAGGGTATTCCACAGCTACACAGCTCTCATATAGTCAGGCATTCCATAAGGTCGCAGATTCAATATGTGGGGGCAGGATTGGTGTTAGCTTGATGCCCTCTAAAGTTGAATAGTCTCTTGCTGAATGTTCAATATTGAATTTTTACTGCTCAGGCTCACCAGCGAGGAATGGCCTTTGACACAAAGGACAGGAGAGCTGGCAATGGCTGTGCAACTGTCCCTCAGCGACAATTAGCGCCTTCAGGAAAAATGAAGGGTAGAAAATTGAAAGTGCTTTCTGTGTACCAAAAGACTAGGTGAATAACTTGTGATCTGGTGTGCCATGCTGTTGTTGCACAGAGTGTAAGATTCAAGTCTGAGCCCACTGGTCTCTACACAGCACATTCCAGATATCAAAGTCGGGTAGTCAGGGAGGCAGAGTCATCGCGCTGGTGCAGGAAGCTATCCGGGAAGGACAGTTAGAAAGTCAGCAGGGATGTCAAGGCAATCCAAGACCGAACTCTCGTGCGCCTTTTTGCAATAGATCACAGAATGATATGAGCAGAGAATTGGGATCAGTTTGTCTCTTTGACATACTCATCTCAAGTGGGGAATGGCGCAAAGCCAGGGGTTGGTGGGGGGTTGGGGGATTGTGTGCCAGAAGACTGAACGCAAAAGATCCCAAGATCAATCCTTGCTCTGTGCTGAGTAAATGATCTCAGCAAGAATTGTCGTTGTGGCTCTACAATTGGCCTCAGCATCCTGATTTGGGAGAGAATGCACAGAGGGACTGAATTTTCACTGCAGGATCAAAGCAAGGCAGCCCCTTGTTTTTCAGACACAGACGTGGAGGTGATGCTGGAGGCCATGAGGGAGAAGAGGGAGGCTGACTTCCTGGAGGGTGGCAGGTGGAGGCCACCTACACAGACAAAGCAGGCGTGGATGAAAATCGCTGCCACTGGTGAATGATGAATAGAACCTAGTTCAAGTGCAGGAAAAGGTTCAATGACCTGATACACCCGAATAAGGTGAGTGCAACCCTCAACCCTCAGGACAGTCTTCTGGGTATGCACCCTCCAGCAGACACACAGCTGATGTGCTTCAGGGCACATGGGAGGGGTTTGTGCACAGACCACTTACTGAACCCTCAGAATGGCTCTGAGCCAGAGTGCTGCTGAGGACCTGTCACCAGTGAAACATGCACGCTCCAATGAATTGGAGCAGCTGCCATTGGCCATAGAGGACTGCATTGCCTTATCATGCTCTCATCTGTCCTTGCAAGAGAAACAGGCACATAATGCCCAAGAGAGGGCCCAAACAGGTGGAGGGGTCCCCTACCTTCACATTGTCACAGCAATGGAGGATAGAGTGATGGAAATAGTCAGGATCGCAGACCCCGAGGAAGTCAGCCATGGCAAATGGGCACTCATGGTGGACATGGTAATTACAGAGAGCAATGCGCTCATGAAGCAGGTGCATCACACTCCACCCCATCCGACAGGTGATGAACACTGAGTTTTATTTGGCAGGCTACAGCACTACAGAGGCTTCTGCTCTCCAAGGCTAGGTCTCATGGTAGCTTCTTGTGTCTCCCACAGGTGCAAAAGTCCACCCAAGAAGAGCTTCTCCCTCTCCATCACCGGGCCAAGATGACCAGCAAAGATCCGGCGAAGCACCGTCACACCTTACAAGAGCACTGTCCACCAGTGCAGATGCTGTCACCTCATTGGGTCCTCACCTGCACTTAGATATGGTGGAACTGGATGAGAAACATGGCACTAGTGGACAAGAAGAGGTTCCAGAGGCAGAGGCAGCTATGGTCATTTCCCCTCGGAGGAGGGAGGACAGACACAACCCTGCTCAGCTGGAAACAGATGCAGGGCCTCAGGAGTCACTGGAGAGGAGGCTCTACCTAGACCAGCAACAGCAGATGTGCTCCCACATGTTGGAGTTCCCTGAGGAAGTGCAGGCTGAGAATGGAGGAGTCTATCCAGCTCATGTGTGCCACATTGTCTCAGGGCTTTGAGCTCATGAGCTCCTCCATTGAGAAAGTGGCCAGCCTCATGAGGGCCACATACGGCAGCACTTGGAGTGCATGCAGGAACTGCGGACTGATGTCCACAGAATGCATGGCACATTATGCAGCCCGGACTGGTCAGTGGCGCTGGTGGCACTGAGATGTATGGAGGGGATGCCAGTTGTGCCCCAGCTAGTGCTCCCCTCCAATCATCTGGAGCATCAGCCAAGGGCTGAGGATACCAAGGAGGAGGATGAGGATGAGGTTGCAACCCCTCATGAGGTATTTTCATCATCCTCAGCCTCCTTGGCTCCTCTGACAGTGACAGTATCTGTGCAGCAGGGCCAAGTGATGGAGGCTGCCCCTGCAATGTTGCAGTGCAGTAGCCTCTGGAGATGTCTCCATGATGAGGACAATTGCCACGTTCATATCAGTTGCAAGCCAAGAAAAGTAAGCAGGCTGCCTCCACCTCCTCCAAGGACACAAGGGGAGCACTGCGTAGAAGGGCCGAGTGCGGAGGCCATCATGTTGGACAGAGCACTGAGTGGGTCACTGGGGTGTCTTCTTGCTGCAACTGTACACTGTTTTCCTTTCTGAGCACAATGTAAATAATGACACAGAATCTGAATCACAGAATCATTACAGCACAGAAGGCAGCCATTCAGTCCATTGTGTCCGTACTGGCTCTCTGAAAGAGCAATTCCCTCAGTTCTATTTCCTTGCCTTCTCCCCATAACCCTGCATTTTCTTCCTTTTTATATAACTGTCTAGTTCAATTTTGAATGCTTCAATTGAACCTGCCTCCACCACACTCTCAGGCAGCACATTCCGGACCTTAACCACTTGCTGCGTGAAAAAGGTTTTTTTTCATGTCACTTTTGCTTCTCTTACCAAATACTTTAAATCTGTGCCCTCTCGTTGGCAATC
Organism: Heterodontus francisci; assembly: GCF_036365525.1. Lineage (NCBI taxonomy): Eukaryota > Metazoa > Chordata > Chondrichthyes > Heterodontiformes > Heterodontidae > Heterodontus > Heterodontus francisci. The sequence continues at coordinate 66,528,992 of NC_090373.1, forward strand.
CTTTCATGAGTGGGAACAGTTTCTCTCTATCTACTCTGTCCAGACCCCTCATGATTTTGAATACCTCTATTAAATCACCTCTCAGCCTTCTCTTCTCCAAGGAAAACAGTCCTAACTTCTCCAATCTATCTTCATAACTGAAATTCCTCATTCCTGGAACCATTCTCATGAATCTTTTCTGTACTCTGTCCAATGCCCTCATGTTTTTCCTCAAGTGCGGTGCCCAGAATTGGACGGAATATTCCAGCTGAGGCTGAATTAGTGTCTTATACAAGTTCAACATAATTTCCTTGCTCTTGTACTCTATGCCCCTATTAATAAAGCCCAGGATACTGTATGCTTTATTAACTGCTCTCTCAACCTGTCCTGCCACTTTCAATGACTTATGCACATATACACCTAGGTCCCTCTGCTCCTGCACCCCCTTTAGAATTGTACCCTTTATTCTCTATTGTCTCTCCATGTTTTCCTACCAAAATGAATCACTTCACATTTCTCCGCATTTTACTTCATCTGCCACCTGTCTGCCCATTCCACGAACTTGTCTATGTCCTTTTGAAGTTCTACATTATCCTCCTTACAGTTGACAATGCTTCCAAGTTTCGTATCATCTGCAAACTTTGAAATTGTGCCCTGTACACCAAGGTCTAGGTCATTAATATATATCAGGAAAAGCAAGGGTCCCAACACTGATTCCTGGGGAACTCCACTACAAACCTTTCTCCAGCCTGAAAAACTCTTACCCCTCACTGCCCTGTACATGACTATTATCCCAGTCTATGTTTGGATAATTAAAGTTTCCCCCTTACAACTACCCTATAAGTTTTGCACATTTCTGTAATTTCCTTGCAAATTTGTTCCTCCATGTCCTTCCCACTAGCTGGTGGCCTATAGACAACACCAGTAAATGTAACCGCACCTTTTTTGTTCTTTAGCTCTAGCCAAATTGATTCTGTCCTTGACCCCTCTGGGACATCCTTTATCTCCAGCACTGCAATGCTCTCCTTAATCAATGCTGCCACCCTCCCCCCTTTTTTCCCTTTCCTATCTTTCCTGAACACCTTGTATCCACAAATATTTAACACCCAGTTCTGCTCTTCTTTGAGCCAGGTCTTTGTTATAGCTGCAACATCATATTTCCATATGGCAATCTGCCCCTGTACCTCACCAGCCTGATTAACCACACTCTGTGCATTCGCATACATGCCCATTAACCCTGATTCAGACTTTATTACTTTTTCCCTTACTCTGACCCCACCTAATAATGTACTATTTCCTACTCTTGTGCTATCTATCTCCCCCTGTATTCTGTGCACCATGGCATTCCTCTCTGATACTTTCTCCTGGTTCCCACACCCCAGACAAGTTACCAGTTTTGCTTCCCTCCAATCTGAGCTCCCTTTCAGGTTCCCATCCCCCTGACAATTTAGTTTAAACCCTCCCTAACAGCACAAGCAAATCTCCCTGTGAGGATACTTGTCCCAGTCCTGCTAAGATGCAACCCATCCATCTTGTACAGGTCCCACCTGCCCCAGAACCAGTCCCAATGTCTCAGAAATCTGATGCCCTCCCTCCTACACCAGTACTCCAGCTACATGTTCAATCACTCAGTTCTCTTATTCTTATGTTCACTTGCACATGGGGCTGGGAGTAATCCTGAGATTACTGCTTTTGAGGTTCTGCTTTTTAATCTCCTTCCTAGCTCCCTAAATCTGCTTTCAGGACCTCATCCCCCTTCTTACCTATGTCATTGGTACCGATGTGGACCATGACCGCTGGCTGTTCACCCTCCCCCAGAAGAATGTCCTGCACTCGCTCCATGACATCCTTGACCCTGGCACCAGGGAGGCCACACAGCATCCTGGAGTCACATTTACTGTTGCAGAAACACCTGTCTGATCCCCTAACTAACACATCGCCTATCACTACTACTCTTCCACTCCTCTTCCACCCCTCCTGTGCAGCTGATCCAACTGTGGTGCCACAAACTTGGCTCTGACTGCACTCCTCTGAGGAACCATCACCCTCACCAGTATCCAAAATGGAAAACCGATTAGCGACTGAGATCATCTCAGAGGACTCCTGCACTACCTGCCTGGTTCTCTTAGACTGCCTGGCGGTCATCTATTCCCTATCTGCCTGCATACATCTAACCTGTGGTATGGCCACCTCCCTAAACGTCCTATCCATGTAGTCCTCCGCCTCATGGATGCACAACAGTAAGTCCAGCTGCCGCTCGAGTTCTGAAACCCGGAGTTCAAGCTTCTGCAGCTGGTGACACTTCCTATAGATGTGTTCGGCTAGGGCACGTGGTGTGTCCATGACTTCCCACATACCGCCGGGTGTACATTCCAGTCAGCAGAGCTGCCCTGCCATACCTTAACTTTACAGTCTATTTATTATAAGTAGAATAGCTTACCAGGTACTCACCAAACAACTCCTCCCACTGCACCGAAGCAGGAACCAAATACTGGTGGGTTAAAAATGTATGAAAAAAAGAAGAAAAATGGAGCACCTCCTCCCTCCTTCACTGAACTTGCCACTCACCTAACTCGAATCTCCACACTCAGCTTGCGGTCTGACATGAAGATCCTGTGTGAGACTCCTTTCACTGATGGTGGGAGAAGTAATGAGATATGAGGTGGTGAAGGAGATCAAAGGTTCCTCAATGGTGAAGGCAAAAACTCTGGGGCAAATGTGCTTCCTTCTTGGCAATAAGAGTTTAGATGTTCCAGGCTCTGTCTTCAATGGAAACGTTAGCACAGGCACCTCAGAGTGCATTCCATACCATGCCTTTCATCCTGGGTCAGAGGGGCTCAGTTGAAATCCTCCCTAATAAGATTCATTGGATCCTGACAACACCTTCGTGCCCTGCGCTGAGCCTGGCCACCTCCCTGGGCAGCTGAAGCACCTCAGTATTCAGCATCCTCCCCCTCTGCTCCTCTTCCTCCTCCTCTTCTACATCCTGCTCCTCCCCTTACTCTGTTGAGCAATAAGCTTCCAGGGCCTCACCGTCCTTAAGGTTCACACCCTTCTGGAGAGCCATGTTATGAAGAGCACAGCAGCAATGAGTGAGATCCTTGCACGACTGTAGGGCAAGGCACCACCCAACTGGTCCAGGCACCAGAAATGCTTCTTGAGAACAAAAACAAAAACAAAAACAAAAACAGTTCCGAAGAAGGGTCACTGACCCGAAACGTTAACTCTGCTTCTCTTTCCACAGATGCTGCCAGACCTGCTGAGTGATTCCAGCATTTCTTGTTTTTGTTTCAGATTTCCAGCATCCGCAGTATTTTGCTTTTATTTTATGCTTCTTGAGAAGCCTGATGGCCTGCTCAATGGTTGTCCTAGAGAGCTGATGGCTTTGGTTGTATCACTTCTCTCTGGGGCTCCTGTAGAGGGGTGATTAGCTATTTCTTCAAGGGATATCCCTTGTCCCTAGGATCCATCCACAGACCTTTGGGGCTTTGAGTGTAGAGCGGCAGCAGTCTGGACTGGCGGAAGATGAAGAAGTCACGGCAGCCACCAGGAAAGCGAGCGCACACATGGAGGAAGCTCTTCCTGTTGATGACTTTCACTTGTCAGTCACTGGCTGCCTTGATGGTCACATGGGTGCAATCGATGATGCCCTGCACCTGAGGGAATCCAGCGATGGCGGTGAAATCCAATGCTCTCTGCCCCTGTGAGGTTGTGTCTGTGGTGAACTAAATGTGCTGTGAGCTCTGACAAATAGAGCATTAGTGACCTGTGAGATGAAATGATCTGCAGACGTTTACAAGATGCCACCAAGCTGATCCTTAGAAGGAGCCAGAAGCAAAGAAGTTCAAGGCCACAGTGAATTTGACGCCTTTTGGCAGGGCATGCTGATCAGTGCTGTGAGTGTGAGGACTTTGGTACGTGGGCACAGATGTCTGCCTGGAGAGTCGCAGTCTCCTGTGGCTCTGTTTCTCGGTCATCTCCAGGTAGCTCCATCTTCACCAGTAGATCCGATGCTGAGGGTATGGCCTCCATGTCCTTCCTGCCCCTCATTCCTCTCCTCTGTCCTCCTGATGCCAGGGGCTCCTTCCGTCCTGTGGAGGGTGTTGCCCCTCATCACCACTGGGCCCAAAATCTGAGAGTCATACCCCCATTGCCAGCTGCTGCCCTCTTTGTGGTCAGGTGGCTGTCCAATTGTCTATAGCATCCTTGCCCCCTGCTCTTATGTCCCTGCGATGCCAGGATGGTGATGACCCCCTTGCATTACCCGTGTGCCTACTGCTCACTCTCCTCGCCACCTGTGCTGTGCCAATGGCACCTGTTTTGTCACAGGCTAAGACTCCCTTTGTGCTGTTCACCATTTTATGGGGCCCAGATAATTCGCTGGCTTGACCATGACTGGCTCCTTACTTTGTATGTGTCTCGGTTCATCTGGTCTGTCCCAGATAGCATGTGCAGCCCATGTGCCCTTGCAAAAAATACAACACCCACCGCCCCCTCCCCCTTAATGAGCTCTTAATGATCTCACTTGGCCTGAATCAGAGATCAGGCAGGATCACGACACCGTCCTCCCTTCTTCCTTGAACATGGCCAGCATCGGGAATGGCGCCAGGAAAGCAGCACATGGACCAGCGCCGATATTTTGAACCCCCATCTGCCTTCATTCACGCCCTGGGGCAGACCTGAAAATTCAGCCTGAGGGCTCTGCTTGGAATTACTATTCAGTGATTCCATTGGGAAATACACAGGTGGGTGTCAAGTCAGAACAGGATTGACTCAGCTTTGCCACCCTCGGTTGTCCAATAGCCCATTCATTGGGCAGGATTTTATTCTGTTTTGGAGACAGGAACAGAGGCAGGGGTGCAGACAAAATGGCAAGAGGTGCCATTCCCGACACTGCCCAGGCCCCCTACTATTTTGCCCAGGGTGGGGAAGGCTGAGGTTGGCCTTCCAGCCCCAGGCCAACTGAGGCCCTTAAGTGGCCAATTAATGGCCATTTAAGGGCCTCTTCCCGCCTCCACTCCAATTTTGTGGAGGAAGGAAGCATCCACCTTTCCTGTGGAGACGCCACCAATGAGAACTGGTGGCCTTTTTTAAAATTCATTCATGGGGTGTGGGCGACGCTGGCCAGGCCAGCATTTATTGCCCATCCCTAATTGCTCATGAGAAGGTGTTGGTGAGCTGCCTTCTTGAACCGCTGCAGTCCATTTGGGGTAGGTATACCCACAGTGCTGTTAGGAAGGGATTTCCTGCATTTTGACCCAGCGACAGTGAAGGAACGGCGATATAGTTCCAAGTCAGGATGGTGTGTGACTTGGAGGGGAACTTGCAGGTGGCGGTGTTCCCATGTATTTGCTGCCCTTGCCCTTCTAGTTGGTAGAGGTCGCGGGTTTGGAAGGTGCTGTCTAAGGAGCCTTGGTGCATTGCTGCAGTGCATCTTATAGATGGTACACACTGCTGCCACTGTGCGTCGGTGGTGGAGGGAGTGAATGTTTGTCGATGGGGTGCCCATCAAGCGGGCTGCTTTATCCTGGATGGTGTCGAGCTTCTTGAGTGTTGTTGGAGCAGCACCCATCCAGGCAAGTGGAAAGTATTCCATCACACTCCTGACTTGTGCCTTGTAGATGGTGGACAGGCTTTGGGGAGTCAGGAGGTGAGTTACCCGCCTCAGGATTCCTAGCCTCTGACTTGCTCTTGTAGCCACGGTATTTATATGGCTACTCCAGTTCAGTTTCTGGTCAATGGTAGCCCCTAGGATGTTGATAGTGGGGTATTCAGCGATGGTAATGCCATTGAATGTCAAGGGGAGATGATTAGATTCTCTCTTGTTGGAGATGGTCATTGCCTGGCACTTGTATGGCGGGAATGCTACTTGCCACTTCTCAGCCCAAGCCTGGATATTTTCCAGGTCTTGCTGAATTTCTACACAGACTGCTTCAAAATCTGAGGAGCCAAGAATGGTCCCCACTTCTGACCTTATGATTGAAGGAAGGTCATTGATGAAGCAGCTGAAGATGGTTGGGCCCAGGACACTATCCTGAGGAACTCCTGCAGTGATTTCCTGGAGCTCCGATGATTGACCTCCAACAACCACAACCATCTTCCTTTGCGCTAGGTATGACTCCAGCCAGTGGAGGGTTTTCCCCCTGATTCCCATTGACCTCAGTTTTGCTAGGGCCCCTTGATGCCATACTCGGTCAAATGCTGCCTTGATGTCAAGGGTAGTCACTCTCACCTCACCTCTTGAGTTCAGCGCTTTTGTCCATGTTTGAACCAAGGATGTAATGAGGTCAGGAGCTGAGTGGCCCTGGCGGAACCCAAACTGAGCGTCACTGAGCAGGTTATTGCTGAGCAAGTGCCGCTTGATGGCACTGTTGATGACACCTTCCATCACTTTACTGATTATTGAGAGTCGGCTGATGGGGCGATAACTGGCCGGGTTGGACTTGTCCTGCTTTTTGTGTACAGGACATACCTGGGCAATTTTCCACATTGCAGGGTAGATGCCAGTGTTGCAGCTCTACTGGAACAGCTTGGCTAGTGGCGTGGCAAGTTCTGGAGCACAGGTCTTCAGTACTATTGCCAGAATATTGTCAGGGCCCATAGCTTTCGCAGTATCCAGTGCCTTCAGTCGTTTCTTGATATCACGCGGAGTGAATCGAATTGGCTGAAGTCTGGCATCTGTGATGCTGGGGACTTCAGGAGGTGGCCGAGATGGATCATCAACTCGGCACTTCTGGCTGAAGATTGTTACAAATGCTTCAGCCTTATCTTTCGCACTGATGTGCTGGACTCTCCCATCATTGAGGATGGGGATATTTGTGGAGCCACCTCCTCCAGTTAGTTGCTTAATTGTCCACCACCATTCACGGCTGGATGTGGCAGGACTGCAGAGCTTAGATCTGATCCGTTGGTTATGGGATCACTTAGCTCTGTCTATCGCATGCTGCTTTTGCTGTTTGGCATGCAGATAGTCCCGTGTTGTAGCTTCACCAGGTTGACACCTCATTTTGAGGTATGTCTGGTGCTGCTCCTGGCATGCCCTCCTGCACTTTTCATTGAACCAGGGTTGGTCTCCTGGCTTGATGGTAATGGTAGAGTGGCGGATATGCTGGGCCATGAGGTTACAGATTGTGGTTGAGTACAATTCTGCTGCTGCTGATGGCTCAGAGCGCCTCATGGACGCCCAGTTTTGCATTGCTAGATCTGTTCGAAATCTATCCCATTTAGCACGGTGATAGTACCACACAACACGACAGGGCGAGACTTCGTCTCCACAAGGACTGTGCAGTGGTCACTCCTACCAATACAGTGATGGACAGAAGCATCTGCAACAGGCAGATTGGTGAGGACGAGGTCAAGTATGTTTTTCGCTCTTGCTGGTTCCCCCACCACCTGCCGCAGACCCAGTCAAGCAGCTATGTCCTTTAGGACTCGGCCAGCTCAGTCAGTAGTGGTGCTACCGAGCCACTCCTGCTGATGGACATTGAAGTCCCCCACCCAGAGTACATTTTGTGCCCTTGCCACCCTCAGTGCTTCCTCCAAGTGGTGTTCAACATGGTGGAGTACTGAGTCATCAGCTGAGGGAGGACGGTAGGTGGTAATCAGTAGGAGGTTACCTTGCCCATGTTTGACCTGATGCCATGAGACTTCATGGGGTCAGGAGTCAATGTTGAGGAATCCCAGGGCAACTCCTTCCCTACTGTATACCGCTGTCCCGCCACCTCTGGTGGGTCTGTCCTGCCGGTGGGACAGGACATACCTGGGGATGGTGATGGCAGTGTCTGAGACATTGTCTGTAAGGTATGATTCCGTGAGTATGACTATGTCAGGCTGTTGCTTGACTAGTCTGTGGGACAGCTCTCCCAACTTTGGTCTATTAGGTCTACAATTAGATTTATGAATTTGAGGTTGTGAATTTGTTTGATCAGCTTGATGAGGTGGTTGATCAATATCACTTATAGGAAAAGGAAATATATCCTCATAAACACTATCCTCAAATATCCTGGTCTGCTCCCTATCAAAAGTCTCGCATTCCACTTGGTGTTGTCATCCAACAGATGAACATTGGTACCTAGAAAAAGTTTAATCTGCTTTGGACCTGATACTGATGAAGCAAGTTGTCGAACCCAATCTCCAACTTTACATTGTGGTTGCCTTGTACCTATACATTTTTCAAGGTATACTTTTGCTTTACCTTATCGCTTTGCGATATCATTTGCTTTTACTGGCATGCTTGTTAACTGGTAGTGATGGTTTAAGAATGGTCATGTGAAATTTATGACCGATCATAAGTTCAGCTGGTGTCTTTCCAGTCAGAGAGAGTGTAGGCTTTACTCCAGCTGTTGTCACTCTGTAGCCTAGAAAGTCAATCTCAGGTGCCGCAAATGTGCATTTGTCCTTATTTAGTGTCAAATTGTGTTTTGCAAGTCAAGTGAGCACTGCTGATAATCGTTGATCATGTTCAGTGGACAATGACGTCATCAAGTGGGTTGAACGTCCTCTCAACATCTGACGAGACTGAAGAAATGATCTTCTGGAATGCTCTTGGTACTGAACTTAGTCCATAAGGCATTCTGCGGTACAGAAACATAACTTCATGGGTAACAAAAGCTGTAAGATATTTGTTTTGTTCTTCTTGAAGTATCTGAAGATAACTCGGTTGCATATCAAGCTTTGTGGAGACTGAGGAGTCATGAAATGATGCTGACAGTTCTTGGATTGTAGGAAGTGGATACTTGTCTGGTATGATAGCTTTGTTGACTGCCTTTAGGTCAATGCATGATCTAAATTCACCATTTTATCGTCATGCAATGACTAGATTTGATATCCATGGCAATGAGTCAATTTGCTCAATGATACCATCTGCTTCGAGTCGTTTCAATTCCTGTGACACTTCAGCACAGATTGCAAAAGGCAACCATCTCAAATTTTGTGAAACTGGTCGAATTGATGTGTCAACATGAGGAGCATGACAGTACCCCTTAATCTCCCCAAATTCAGTAAATAAGGAAGGATACTGGCATGTATAATCTGCATTTTCAATCCCATTAATGTGTGCTCCAGTGGGGTCTTCAAGATTGAATCCAAGCCTATCGAAAAGGTTTACCCCCATAAGGCTTCAGCCTTTAGCTACATAGAAAGTGAACCTGTCTAGGGTGACATGTTTGTAGTGTACTGGAACTGTGATCAGCCCAGAAACTGGAATGATAGTGTCGTCATAAGCTTGAAGAGGGTCTGCTGCAGGAGTGAGAGAGAATTGCGAAAAAAAACAATGGTAGAGTTTGTCACTCAAAATAGGTACTTTCGTGCCAACATTGATAAGAAGTGACACTGAGATGCCTGTGATCCAACTGAGCATTCCTTAAAATGACCCGGAGCTTTACTTTTTGTGATGGTATTAAATGTTGTACCTCAATCTCAGGAAGAGACTCACCCACGTGTCGAACCGATGAAGTCTTTTTCTTCAACGACCTGCACATCTTTGCAAAATGGTTCCACATTAAACATGAGCCGCACTTTTTTCCTTGAGCTGGACATTGCATTGTGATTTGATGAGCATTTCCACAATTTGAGCACAGTTTTGAAGGTAACTGACCGTGAAGCGGCACATTTTGATGAGGTTGCTGAAGTCTTCTTACCCCTTGCACTGAAGCTGGTTGGGCAAGCTGTGTCTGAAACCCTGAGTCTAAGGGTGCATGTGTGTAACCTCTTCGAATCTAACATGGCAAATTCATTCTGGATTGCCAAGGTTATGGCTTATTCCAAGGTTAAATCACTATCCTCCATGAGGAGACATTCTCTAATTTGTGGAATTGAAGTCTTTTCAATTAATTGGTCACAAATTAGTTCATTGGTTAGTGTGCCAAATTTACATGTAGATACCAGTTGCTGCAATGCTGTCATGTATTGTTTAATAGGCTCACCATGTCCCTAGGATCTCTGGCGGAATGTGTATCACTCTATCGTCACACTTTTCTCTGGTTCAAAGTATTTTCCGAGAGCGCTTACCGCTGTAACAAATGTAGATCTATCTTCTGTGAGCTGCTTGAATATCTGCTGGCTTTCTGCTCCAAGACAATGTACAAGTATCGCTTTCTTACAGCTCACTGCTACATCTGGGCTGTCCATCCCCATAGTGAGCAAGTGGGTCTTGGATCCCAAAATCCATCGCTCCCAGCACAAGGGAAGATTTCCCAGAGTTGAAAGAAATGATTCTGGAGCTGATAATATTAAATTTTGCTGAATCATCCTCATTGCCACGTTTTTGTTATGTTTACTCTGGGTTGCTGGATATTTATATATATATATATATATATATATATATATATACATATATGATTTATCTCAAAGCAATGCAGATATCACACTTGTTTTAAATCGCCAACTGGTTTATGTACAGCCCTTTAAAAATCTCAGCACTTACCAGATCTCTGTACAATGCTTTCTCAGAACAGTCCCTGTTTAGTCGAACATTCTAGCTCTGTGTCTTTTAGTTTCAGTTTCAAACTCTTCAGCTCCACCATAGTCTTAAGCAATCAAGCACAGTGAACACTGATCAATGGACAGACGAATACAATCAAACCCAGATCAACCAAACACTACGGCCTGTCAATCATGTGATCTTCAATGCTACGTTAATGCTGATACTCATCCCTGGACTCAGCAATCCAATCTGTGCGTTTGATACAGCAGAGCTGCTCCATGTATTGCCCAGATAGGTATTATAAACACTAGAATACTGATGCAACTCACTCATAAGACACTCTTAATTATACATTTTAAGGACACTCGCTATTACATATTGACTGCAAAATTCGGCTCCACAGCACCTTTCAGCATGGCGTGCGGTAGGTACCATCTTGGTGAGGGTATTAGGTAGTGTGTTAGGAACATGCACTGGAAGTATGCAGAGTAAGCAGATCAGTCAGTATGTAACAGTAATTTGACACCAGTGCTGCAATTTTCAACCTCGCTGCATCAGCTAATGCCCTCTCTTAAACTTGTGAGGCTGAACATGCATTTAACAGCAGGAAGGAACTCCACCAGTGCTATTTAAAAAGATCATCAAAACTTGCAGATTAGTTTCTGATTAATCTCTGTTGGCTGTGCTTGAGTTTGTGGAAGTGCTTGGTGGTTTGAGTTAGTTAAAGTTGGTGAATTCTAAAGGGAGTGGTGCTGCATGTGGCGAAGGCCTTGGCTGTGACTGCAAGGGTTCTGTTCACACCCCATGGGTGCTGTAGTTACCATTCCCCTTGGACTGCAGCATGAGAAGAAGATGGAGCAAAGGCATCAAAAAAAGAGGACAATCTGCTCATAGACGGAGAAGGAATAGGGGAGAGACAGTTATCAGCAGGAGGCCTTATCCACTCAGAGTCTGCTGGGAGCATTTTCTTACCTCCAGCTAAGCCAGGAGCAGTGTGTGCATTGTATCTATTTTATGAATGAGCTGCTCACAGATATCTGCCGTCTCCTGCTGGCAGACCTGCAGCCTCAGAGCAGGGCGAGGACAGCATTGCAGTGACTGTGAAGGTGACCGTGACCATGAATTTGTTTGCGATGGGCGACATCTCTAAAATCTCCCAGTTTGCTGTCCAGTACTGCATCAGGGAGGAGACTGATGCTCTTTATGCCAGCAGAGGGGAGTACATTGTGTTCTTTCTGAATAGAGGGAAGCAGGTAGAGTGTGCATGAGGCATTGCCAGGATAGTAGGGCTTTCCCCCATAGTGCAGGGTGCCATTGACTGCACACACTTGGATTTGCAGGCGCCACATCTGAATGCTGAGATGTACTGCAATCACAAAGGTTACCACTTGCTGAATGTGCAGTTGGAGTGCGACCACGCTAAGCACATCATGCTGCTGAAGGCCCAGTATCCTGATACTGATACTTGATGAGTCAAGATTCTTTCATTCTGCAACAGTCTGCCGTTCTGTCAATCTTACAGCCACCATGTCAAATCAGAGGGTAGGTGCTGAATGACAAGGGCTATCCACTGTACTCCTGGCTCTGCAACCTAACCATATGTGGCCAGTATGCATACAATGAGAGTCATGGTGCCACATGAAACATCATAGAGCAGACCAGCAGGGTGCTGAAGCAACAGTTCCACTGCCTGGACCACTCTGGAAGAGCCCTGTAGTACTCACCAGTGCGTGTGTCTCAATTCGTGGTGGTCTGCTGTATTCTCCGCAGCCTGGTCACCATGAGGACACAGCCCTTGCTACCAAGGATACAGTGAGAAACTCAGGAACAGAGGAAGAGGGAAGAGGAGGAGGAGGAAGGAAGGAGGCAGCTAGCACATCTATGATCCGGCTGGGCTGTCCATGATCTCCTTATTTGACTATGGTTCCACAGCGACCTCCTGGCCACAATGCTGAAATAAAAGCTACCATAAAACAACCATTCCAAAGCCGCTTTATCCAACAAACTATCCAATACTCCATACAAAAGTCAACTATTCAGCTTGGGATTTGCTTTAGTGCCTGTCTTGCAGGTGCCTTTGCCTAGCCTATTGCTCCTATGCAGTGCTACCCCAATGGCTGCAGCATGGCTGGTAGAAGGCTGCTGACTTTCATTGGGGAAAACTGCAGATGGCCTTGCTAGATGACCTCAAATAGCTGTGAGCCTAGAAGGCATGGGTGGCAGCAGTCTGCCCTGGCTGACAGGCAATAGGAGAGTCACTAGCAGAGTGGCAGTGCTGGGAGCTCAAATGCTGTCATCGTGAGAAAGGACAGCAGGCTCATGCTCCAGGCAGCCATTGTCACTCCGCTGGGGAGGTACCTTAACAATTCTTATAACCTGCTAGAGGACAGATTGCTGGACTCCTGTGAGACCGTGAAAGTCCCTTTGAGCACTGAATATCCACAGCTATGATGGCGGCAAGTGAACACTTCATGACCTCAGTCTGAACTTCCACTGCAGCACTCAGATGTTGGGTGGCTCCTGCTTGTGCTGCAATGGAAGCTGAGACATTGGCTATTAGGCACTACATCATCGTTAGGTCTGTAAGTGTTCTCATGGAGTTGTGCACCATTTCCATGCTGGAAAGGGTGGGCTCCAAGCTCTGCGTGATGCTCTATGCCAAGTTGGAGCCGGACTCCTTAATCTTCCTTGACGTGACAACAGCCTCTCTGGCAGGCCTGCCAATACACCAAGCATCTCTGTGTGCATGTCCATCAGTCTTTTTCTGTACACCACCTTATTGAAATCCTCATCTGTGTCCTCTACAGCAGAACTCGTATGCGACCTCACCTCCAGGGTGCTGGCACCTGCATTATCCTTGCCCCCTGCCCTGGCTGCAGGCCACTCCTGTCCGATGACTCAGCACACATAGATGATGCCTCTACACTACCCTCAAAAATACACGCAGTGCCAGTATCTGAGTTGGTGGCCGTGAGTGTGAGATCAAGGGATGGTGTTTCATCATCACACTTTTTTTCTCTTACCCTTCATGGTCCTGCCCTGCCTGGCCAGGTGGCAGTTCTTGATTATCTGAAAGGATAAAGGCACAAGGGTAGGACTGGGATGAGGGAAGGAGAGGAAAGCAAGAGTTGCATGTTTAGACCATCTGCAGCTAGTGAATCAGAATAGATTGTGCGATGAGGGGGATGTGGGATTAGGTAGGAATATACTTGATGGTTTCAGCTCTGCCACTGGCTACAGCCTCAGTCATGGCCACACCAATGATGGAGAGCACTGTCACCTCCATGTGGGTGAGGACAGGTAGCCAGGCCTGTTCCCCACTGGCTAGGTGCTGCTGCCTCTGATTATGTGTCACCCTTTCCTACCAGAAGGAGTGGTGTGCAATGTGTTTGGGTGATGTGCCTGCCACAGTTGAATACCTGGCAGTGCATACAAGCTGTGAGATGTGAGTGTGAGGCTTGTAGCAGTACTAAGTATGTGAGGGTGAGGTGAGGCGGTGAATGTTGGGTTTGAATCATGCTTGATAGAGATTGTTGGGAGCTGAGTAAAGTAGTGGGGTGGTTAATTGAGCAGTATATGAGGCTAGTGGTTCATTTGTAAGGATATGACATCTGAAGATGCATTTACTGACCATGTCCACTCATGTGAAATCATGAACGTTTTGTGGTCCTGCATCCAGGTCCTCGAAGCTAGACTGCTGGCATTGATGGTGATGGCTAACTGCTCCCAATGCCTTTGTAGTGTCCATCTGTAGGGCTGCCAGGGCCTCTGAGGCCACCAGTGCTGCATCGGAGAACTTGAACTAGCTGTCAGGCCTTTTTCACCATTTCTACTCCTTCTTCCGCTCATAAACACTTTCACAATGACTTCCACCTGCAACTGCTGCTGCCAGAATGCACTGCCCCTTTAACTGGTGCTAGCCCACTCAAATTTGGGCCTCCTGCTGAGGTGTGCAGCCACTCAGCAGCACATTTAACACTGAATTACATGCCACTATCATTATAATTCATAGGTGTTACGACCGAGGCGGGAGGAGTGCACTGTCTTTCTCTAGTTCCACTCCTCCACAGGTCACAACATATATTTAAATATTTACCCTGTTGCCAATATGGCCAATTATATACACTATTTTTATTTCAGAATACAATCCAACAACCAGGTTTCTTTAATAAACAAAAAACTTATTAATTTATTATAAAACAAGACTTATTCAGTAAAGATGCAAAACATTAACACAGAGATCGATATATGAATGTTCCCTTAAATTAGCCCAAAACACACACACACACACACACGCTAAAGAAAAAAATAAAGAAGTTTTCTCTGCAGAGATATCTTGACAAAAAATTCTTGAAGGAAAAGTATAAGATCTGGAATGATATCAGTTGTCCCTTTTCTAGCATCCCAAATATGTGTAGACAGCTGTCACTGGGATCTTTTCGAGCAGTTCTCTTCAGGCAACATCGAGGATTAGTCTGGCAGGCTTTCCAGCAGAAATGTGGCATCAGGGGTTTCAGCTATCACACACTGAATTCTCAGGATTTCTCAGAGAGGTGAAGAAAGGATGAACTGGTATCTTCGCTCTTAGCAGGCTGACCCCCAACTGACTCAAAACAATCTTAAACAAAACCAACTCTCTTGACCACCATATGTCACTTCTCTGTAAACAACTTCCCGTAGTCACCAAGGCTCCTGTTGTTTATTTAGCTTAAGACATGTGACATCCATGTTGTTTTTTAAACCAAGTCCCAAAGTCCTTCCAGTGATATTTTTTTTTAAAATGTCCAGCCTCTATGTAATCTCTTCAGTCTTTCAAAGGAATCCATTTCCACAATTTAAAAGCATGAGTCCTCACAAAATAGTAAAAAAATGGAAGCAGCATCGTAACACAGGCAGCGCAAAGTTTGCCTGCTGCCTGCAGTATTTTGACCAGACGTGGGTTAATCGCACATCATAATCCCCGTACTCATTTCTGGGGCAATCAAATTTTTAACCCATCATCTTTTTTAGGGATGCTTCCTGTAACTCATCTTTTTCAGCTTGTTTATATCAATGAATGATTTAAAATTTCAGTGTGGCAATACTTTTGCTTTGTAATTTGCATTTCACAATAATTTATGTTTTCATCAAATTAAATTATGCACCTTTGCGTATGAAATGATCTGGAGAATTGGAATAACTATTATGTTGGTTAGCTCATCATTTAGCTCCTTATTTTAAACGAGATGTGTTTTGTTCTATTCAAACTAAAATGCATTTTTCCATTAATGTGTACATCTTACTGTTAATATTTAAATATACAGAGCACATTATAATTAACACCTGTATCTTACCCTTAGTGCATACATATTGTGATCTTAATATTAGTGTGTAAAGCTTCCGCTTATATGCCTTATCCTTGGTCTTTATGTCTTACATTTAGCATAATTTACAGATAATCGATAACTTTGCTGTGAATATATTATCCAAAATGCTGCCTCTAACTTCAGCCACTCAAGCCACCCCATGCTCAGAACTGTTTAACAAATGGTCTTGTTTACAATGTTTCTTTCAACGGGACTTTCTTTGAGGTATTCCATGGCCCTCTGTCCATTTAAAAGCTGTAAATTCTGATTTGAAAGGTCAAGCTGAGAAACATCCCACATAGCTGCCACATGGAGTGGTTGAAGCAGATAGCACTGATGCATTTAAGGGAAGGTTTGATGTATACATGAGGGAGAAAGGAGTAGAAGAATATGGGGGCAGGGTGGTAACAGGTAATTAGAGTGGAAGGAAGCTCATAAAAACAAACATTGTTGGGCCGGATGACCTGTTTCTCTGTTGTGGATTCTATGTGACTCTATGTAATGTCATTTTTACTGCGTTTTTAATCCTTAATTTAGTACCTAGATTAGAGGATGCTGGCTTTATCTGAAACAGAGCAAGAGAAGAGGCATGAAAGGATAACAAGAAAACTGACCAGCACGGTGGTGAGTGAAGTGATTGTGTTAATAAATGCTATTGCATAGAGGTGAAGAGGCTTCATCAAGGAAATCCTACGTGGAGGTGTCATTGTGTTTCGGTATATGTATTGCAATATCCTTTCACTTCTGAAGACTGGGCAGGACAGATAGATATATCCTCATCATATTACAAGTTTTATAATTAGTTAGATGAATGATCTCGAGCTATTATCTGGTTCATTTTTATCTCAGCAGCATTTTTCTGAGAGTGAATATTTTATAGCCAATTTTCCATCGTAATATTTCACAACATTTGTCACTGAAACCAATTTAAGAAATAAATTGTCTTTTAGCACTCAGAGGGTTAAATAAAACCAACAATCAATTGCTTCTCCTTTCAGACTTAGAACTGTTGATATACTTCTGCTGTTCTTTTATGACCATTTACTTTGCTGAAACAGGAAATTTTTTACAAAGATCTACAAATAAAACAAAAGGGCTTCGTGGAGCACTAAACCCTGCTGGCAGTGAAAATATTTATATATGCCTTGAAAAAACAATCCCAAGTGAGTAAAGCCATTGCCTGGATTACAAAGCCATCCAAAAAGGCATCAGGTATGATCCTGGTTCTGTGCTGCGTTAGCTGATCTTTGCCCAGATCAGCAGTCAGCACCATGTTATAACCGAGGTTGGAGGAAAGCACTGTCTTTCTCTCGTTCCACTGCTCCACGGGTCACAGCATATATTTAAATGTTCTACCCAGTTACCAATATGGACAATTATATAATTTATCTATTTTAGTTTCAGAATAAAATCCATCAACCAGGTTTCTTTAATAAACAGCAAAATTATTAATTTATTACAAAACAAAACTTTTTCAATACAGATGCAAAACTTATTAATACACAGGTTGAAATATGAAAGTTCCCTTCTAAATTAACCCAACACACATGCATGCACACACCAGTTAAAGAAAAAACAAAGAAGTTTTCTCTGCAAAGATCTCTTTACAAGAAAGGCAAAAACAAATTCTTTGGCCAAATACTTGCTAATTCTTGAAAAAAAAGATATGGTATGTTCCCAATCCTTTATTCTGGCATCCAAATGTATGCAGATGGCTGTCACTGGGATCTTTCTGGAGCAGTTCTTTTCAGGCAACATTGAGGATTAGTCTGGCAGGCTTTTCAGGAGAAATAAGGCATCAGTTTCTTTATTTCTCACATTGGATTCTCAGGGCTTCTCAATACGGTAAAAAAGGATGAGCTGGTGGCTTCTCTCTTAGCAGGCTTACCCCCAACTGACTCAAAACAATATCTAAAAATAAAACCAACTCTTGGCCACCATAAATCTTGACATGTCACTTCTCTGTAAACAGCTCCCCTAGTCACCAAGGCTCCTGCTGTTTACTTAGCTTAAGACAAGTAACTTCCAGTAAGGGTTTGTTTTTAAACAAAGTCCCTCAAGAATGGCCTACTCTTCCTCCTATTTTCTATGTTTCTATGAATCAATTTCTACAATACTTAAACATGAGTCCTCAAAAAATCTTAAAAAACGGAAGCACTTTCATAACAACCATCATTCAAGCATGGGGCAGTACAACTCTTGCTCTCTTCAGTAGTGCCTTGAGATCTCTCAGTTGACAAAGGAGCATTGCAAGTGTTTCAAGTCAAAGGCATAACGGGGTGCTACTTCAGAGCTGGAATAGGAGATTTTGCTGGAGCGTAAGCTTGCTCAATATTGGGACTAATGGATGAGCTTATTTCCTAAGCACTGATCCTGTACTTGTCAGAACAGAAACAGAGAAGTAATAGGGTAATCAGGTCCCAACAAGGAGTGAGATTGTGCTCCCCCAAATGCAAAGAGACCAACATGAGAACAGCATGTCCCTAGACTAAGTCAACCTGCCCTAAGTCAGGAGGCAGCAGGATTCCCCCAAACTACAGTGTACTGGACTCCTGCAAAGATTCTCCTCCTTGGCAGACTGCTCAGGGATGAGTAATACACAGTGTTACATGACTTTTCATCCCAGCTAAGAGGTTTCTACCCAGACCCTGCCCCCACCGCCGCAACTTGTTAAAAATCATCCTCTCACCCTCACACATTAATGCCCCAGCAACACCTGCTGAAGAATGATCCACACCCTGCCATAGATAGGAATGGAAAGTCTTAGGATGTTGCCAACACACCTCCAGACCAAGATGTAACGATAAAAGTGAGTGTGTTAATTTCCACACTACACCAAAGGAAGTCCCTTCTCAGTCTCAGAGATATAACCCATACCATGATCTGCAGTTCGTCAGGATACCTAAGCCTTAGAGAGGCAGCACACTACAAGTCTTGTCATGACTGATTAGCAAAGTAAATTGCCCTTTAATTTTTTTTAAATTTGTAAAATGGTGATTGTTTTGTGTTTTTAAAGCAAAGGACAAAATCTTCTGTCTTCAGATGGGAAGGTGCCTTTCCTCCCCTTTTGAGCAGTTTTTACTATTATGATAGGTGACAACCCGAGGTAATCATTACTGAACTAAAGTCGGTGCCTCTCCTGATTACTTATGTAGCAGGCCTGCAGCAGCAGGGATGCTAAAACTGCTCTCAGCACCTCAGCTAGGGAACTGGGAAATGAGCCAGTGTTCCTGTTACTGATTAGTATCCATTAATATGCTGAAAAGAGTGCAAGTGTGGACACTGGATGCTGCCAGAAGCAAAGTGAGGGGTATCTGATGTTCTGTTGACATTCCATTTAGGTTCACACATGAATAGTGGCTTCGAAGGAGGAGGTGCAGGAAGTCTGTCAATGTTGTTCTCCAGTTAAAGCCATTCAAGTAAATTTTGTGTCCCCCTGTCCACTGGCAGTGTGGGACTTTTGCATAATTCACACTATTGTCTTCTGAAGATGAGGAGGGAGAAATGTTTTTAAAGTGGCACACGAAAGCATCTACTTTAGAAGAGTTAATTTTTTTAAATTTAGAGATACAGCACTGAAACAGGCCCTTCGGCCCACCGAGTCTGTGCAGACCATCAACCACCCATTTATACTAATCCAACATTAATCCCATATTCCTACCACATCCCCACCTTCCCTCAATTCCCCTACCACCTACCTATACTAGGGACAATTTATAATGGCCAATTTACCTATCAACCTGCAGGAGAAAACTGGAGACCCCGGCGAAAACCCACACCGTCACAGGGAGAATTTGCAAACTCTACACAGGCAGTACCCAGAACCGAACCTGGGTTGCTGGAGCTGTGAGGCTGTGGTGCTAACCACTGCACCACTGTGGGAAAAGCAGGAGTTATAGAGGAATGCTATCTCAGCAAGAGTCACCCAGCAGGAATGAAAACAGAAAATGCTGGAAATACTCAGCTGGTCAGGTAGCATCTTTGGAGAGAGAATGCGAGAGAATGTGAAGATTGATGACCTTTTTTCATCAAGTTGAAACTTTAACTCTGTTTCTCTCACCATAGATGCTGCCTGACCTGCTGAGAGTTTCCGGCATCCACTGTACTTTGCTTTTGTGTCAGTGGGGGCAGGCTCACATTATATTGCAAGATGTTATGCAACTACAACAATAACTTGCATTTCTATAGAGCCTTCAACAGAGTAAAATGTCCTGAGATGCTGCACAGGAGTATTATCAAACAAAATTTGACGCTGAGCCATATAAGGAGAGATTAGGACAGGTGACCACAAGCTTGGTCAAAGAGGTAGGTTTTAAGGAGGATCACAAAGGAGGAGTGAGTGGTAAAAGAGGCAGAGAAATTACAGTTGGAATTCCAGAGTTTAGGGCTTAGGCAGCTGAAGGCATGGCCACCGATGATGGAAATTTGGTATGCATAAGGACCTAGAATTGAAAGGAAATAGAGACCTCAGAGGGATGTTACACTGGAAGAGATTACACAGATTGAGAGGGATATGGCCATGTGAGGATGTGAAAATAAGGCTGACACCTTTAAAATTGAGCCGTTGCTAGATAAGGACCAGAAAAGGTCCTCATACTCATATTTTTTGCCGGGTTAATTCCATGGTGTGGATTCTCCCTCAGAACAGTATCCTGCCACCTGGTAGCCCTCAGTGGGAGGCAAGGAACATTCTGTGGATCGAGACTCATTTGTGTCGAACCAGCAGACTGCAGCTCAGAAGCTGAGTACCGTGGGGCAGCCTGCCATCTCCGGCCTGCCACCAGATCTCTGGGTGCAGGAAGGTAGATTTCAGAAGGGCTCTAACCTGTGGAAGGTTGGTGGGAGGTGGGGGTGGGGTCAGGCAGATGAGAGGTAGGTTGAGTTTGTGGAGACCGATGGAACACTGTTATTCCTCTGTGCCAAACAAATGTGAAGAGGAGATCACCTTTCACATCCTTTTCGGCTAGGCTGCCAGCTGATGCTGATATGACCCTCTGCCCTCTGGAGCCCAGCTAGTGGTTGGCCTTGTTGAACATTGCCATAGCCACAGAAATAGTAGCAATAACTTGCTCACCAATGAGGGTGCTACTGGTTCATTTTTCATGAGTGGTTGGCTGAAAATTCAGTCCTGTGCAGCTACTATCCTCCCCTCCCCCACCCCTCACTCCCAGCCCCACACTTTCTAGACGAGGCAAAAATAAAAGGAGACCCTCTGCCAATTTAGGAATATTGTCAAAAATTCCTCTTCAAGCCCTGAAGGCCAATCTTGCAAGTCCCAGGATACCCCAAACCAGTTAGTTATTTTCCAGTAATAAAAACAAGAAATGCTGGAACCACTCAGCAGGTCTGGCAGCATCTGTGGAAAGAGAAGCAGAGTTAAAGTTTCGGGTCAGTGACCCTTCTTCGGAACTAGCAAATATTAGAAATGTCAAAGGTTATAAGCAAGTGAGCCGGGGGTGGGACAAGAGATAACAAAGGAAAAGGTGTAGACTGGACAAGGCCACATAGCTGACCAAGAGGTCATGGAGCATGCCTTTGCTCCATGATCTCTTGGTCAGCTATGTGGCCTTGTCCAATCTACACCTTCTCCTTTGTTATTTTATTTATTTATTTAGAGATACAGCACTGAAACAGGCCCTTCGGACCACCGAGTCTGTGCCGACCAACAACCACCCATTTATACTAATCCTACATTAATCCCATATTCTCGACCACATCCCCACTATTCTCCTATCACCTACCTACACTAGGGGCAATTTACAATGGCCAATTTACCTATCAACCTGCAAGTCTTTGGATGTGGGAGGACACTGGAGCGCCCAGCAGAAATCCACGCAGACACAGGGAGAACTTGCAAACTCCGCACAGGCAGTACCCAGAACTGAACCCAGGTTGCTTGAGCTGTGAGGCTGCGGTGCTAACCACTGCGCCACTGTGCCCCACCCCCGGCTCACTTGCTTATAACCTTTGACATTTCTAATATTTGCTCGTTCCGAAGAAGGGTCACTGACCTGAAACGTTAACTCTGCTTCTCTTTCCACAGATGCTGCCAGACCTGCTGAGTGGTTCCAGCATTTCTTGTTTTTATTTCAGATTTCCAGCATCCGCAGTATTTTGCTTTTATTTTAGTTATTTTCCAGTATAGTTTGTTTGATGTTCCTTTTGCCATGATTATATTGCTTTTCTAAAAAGCATCCAACATCTTCTTGAAGAACTACAAAGGTAAACTGGCCATTGTAAATTGCCCCTAGTGTAGGCAGGTGGTAGGAGAATGGTGGGGATGTGGTAGGGAATATGGGACTAATGTAGGATTAGTATAAATGGGTGGTTGCTGGTCGGCACAGACTTGGTGGGCCGAAGGGCCTGTTTCAGTGCTGTATCTCGAAAATAAAAAGAAAAAAATTTTTAAAAAAAGACTCCATCTTCACTCCCACTATGTCCAGGAGCAGCCCACTTTGAGAACTGTGCCTCTGTCTCACTGTGCTGGGCACTGTGCTAATACTGTGCTGTAATATCTGGTTCAGCTCCTGGATTATGATCATTTACAATGTGACACTTATATTTGTGTCTTATGTATTTTTTTGGAACTAGAGCAAAAATAAAATTTTAAGGCACGAGATGAGGATTGTGATCTAAATTTGCCTCCTGTTAATAAAAAAACAAACCAAATGTGTGATTTTGTATTCTGGAGTAAACAGACATCTTTTCATTTTGATACAATATACTCAATAAAAGAAAAGGATTAGTTAACAAATCATAATGAACAGCAGAGAATTGTTTCTGCAAGGCCCAGTGATTTGAAAGAGGTTTTATTCGTGTGAAGTGTTGGTTTGTTAATCTGCTCAGATTTCCTCAGTATTTGGTCATCTGCTTTGTCTTTGTAGTATATCCTCTTCTGCCCCTTGAACACAAGTCATCCCACCAGTCAGTTTGGTCCAGGATAGAATGCAATGTTTTTGCTTGCTTGTCCTGTCTCCCATCCACCTCCACCCCCCACCCCCATCATCTTCATTTTATCCCTTTTATCATGGCATGCTTCATTTAAGTTTGGCAGATTTACTCTGAAAACCTGGTTTAATGCAGGCCTGTGTTCTAGCTGGTGATAAACAAGAATATTAGGGAATTAGTTGCTGGTCTGTTGACAATAGGTAAATCTATCAATGTGGAGCTGGGTAATTTGGTTCCCTTTGTCGACTTTGTGTCAGTGTGTGGGAGGATTAAGCAGTTAAATAAAATTGCTTGGAGACTTCTGTTCTCTCCACTCAGATCCTGCTGTCTTGGTAGAACTTTAATAGCTTCCTGTGCCAGTAAAGATCAAATTACTCAATAGCTTTCTCTTGTCTCTGCTTAAATTTAGGGTTTTATAATTTAAAATGACATAAATCAGGAGCTACTTTTTCAAAACAAGGATCTTTATCCCTCATTAAAAACACACATTGCATGCTGTGGTGAGTGAAAAGCACTTTGATGATGCTGTCAGTGCATTATCTCAGGCCAGAAAGTATCAAGAGATTATAATAGAGATACTGGTCGCATACATCCACTGTGAATCTGCCATAAGTCACATGGGAATGTGGCGAAAGTTCTCTAAGGGTTAAATTATGAATATAGGAGATTGAAGGGATGATCTGATCGAACTATTTAAAACATCTGATAGGATGGATATGGAGAACAGAATCTATTTGGTTCAAAGTAAGAAACGAGAGAGGTGCCATTATATTGCTGGGTGTATTCTATCTTCTTCTTCTTCTTTGGCCTCCTTGTCTCGAGAGACAATGGGTAAGCACCTGTAGGTTGTCAGTGGTTTGTGAAACAACGCCTGGAGTGGCTATAAAGGCCAATTCTAAAGTGACAGACTCTTCCACAGGTGCTGCAGATAAAGTTGGTTGTCGGGGCTGTTACACAGTTGGCTCTCCCCTTGCGCTTCTGTCTTTTTTCCTGCCAACTGCTAAGTTTCTTCGACTCGCCACTCTTTAGCCCCGCTTTTATGGCTGCCCGCCAGCTCTGGCGATCACTGGCAACTGACTCCCACGACTTGTGATCAATGTCACAGAACTTCAAGTCACGTTTGTAGACGTCTTTAAAGCAGAGACATGGACGGCCGGTGGGTCTGATACCAGTGACGAGCTCGCTGTACAATGTGTCCTTGGGGATCCTGCCATCTTCCATGCGGCTCACATGGCCAAGCCATCTCAAGCGCCGCTGGGTCAGTAGGGTGTATATGCTGGGGATGTTGGCCGCCTCGAGGACTTCTGTGTTGGAGATACGGTCCTGCCACCTGATGCCAAGGATTCTCCGGAGGCAGCGAAGATGGAATGAATTGAGACGTCACTCTTGGCTGACATACATTGTCCAGGCCTTGCTGCCATAGAGCAAGATACTGAGGACACAGGCTTGATACACTCGGACTTTTGTGTTCCGTGTCAGTGCGCCATTTTCCCACACTCTCTTGGCCAGTCTGGACATAGCAGTGGAAGCCTTTCCCATGCGCTTGTTGATTTCTGCATCGAGAGACAGGTTACTGGTGATAGTTGAGCCTAGGTAGGTGAACTCTTGAACCACTTCCAGAGCATGGTCATTGATATTGATGGATGGAGCATTTCTGACGTCCTGTCCCATGATGTTCGTTTTCTTGAGGCTGATGGTTAGGCCAAATTCGTTGCAGGCAGCCGCAATCCTGTTGATGAGTCTCTGCAGACACTCTTCAGTGTGAGATGTTAATGCAGCATCGTCAGCAAAGATGAGTTCCCTGATGAGGACTTTCCATACTTTGGTCTTCGCTCTTAGACGGGCAAGGTTGAACAACCTGCCCCCTGATCTTGTGTGGAGGAAAATTCCTTCTTCTGAAGACTTGAATGCATGTGAGAGCAGCAGGGAGAAGAAGATCCCAAACAGTGTAGATGCGAGAACACAGCCCTGTTATACGCCACTCAGGATAGGAAAGGGGTCTGATGAGGCGCCGCTATGCTAAATTGTGCCTTTCATATTGTCATGGAGTGAGGTGATGATACTTAGTAGCTTTGGTGGACATCCAAACTTTTCTAGTAGTCTGAAGAGACTACGTCTGCTGATGAGGTCAAAGGCTTTGGTGAGATCAATGAAAGCAACGTAGAGGGGCATCTGTTGTTCGTGGCATTTCTCCTGTAGCTGGCGAAGGGAGAACAGCATGTCAATGGTGGATCTCTCTGCTCGAAAGCCACACCATGCCTCAGGGTAGACACACTCAGCCAGCTTCTGGAGCCTGTTTAAAGTGACTCGAGTGAAGTTTCTATAGGCCACCAAATAGTGGGAAAGATATAGAGGAACAAATTTGCAAGGAAATTACAGAGAGGTGCAAGAATTTAGAGTAGTTATAACGGAGGACTTTAATTATCTTAATATAGACTGGGATAGTAATAGTGTAAAGGGTAGAGTGGGGCAAGAGTTTCTTGAATGTGTTCAGGGAATTTCCTATATCAGTATGTTTCCAGTCCAATGAGGAAGGAGCCATTGCTGGATCTGGTTTTGGGGAATGAGATGGATCAAGTGAATCAAGTGTCAGTCGGGGAACATTTAGGGGACAGTGATCATAGTATCATAATGTTTAGGTTAACAATGGAAAAGGACAAGGAGAAATCCAGAGTAAAAATAATTACTTGGGGAGGGCTAACTTGAATGGGGTGAGAAAAGATCTGACCCAGATACATTGAAGTCAAAGATTGGCACGTAAAACTGCAAAGGAGGAAGTTCGGGTACAGTTAAGGTACATTCCCACGAAGGGGAAAGGCAGAGCAAGCAAATCCAGAGCTCCCTGGATGATGAAAAAGATAGAGAGTAAGATGAAGCAGAAGCTTTGGACAGATATCAGGTAGATAATACAACTGAGAACCAGGCTGAATATAGAAGTTCAGAGGGGAAGTGAAAAAACAAATAAGAGACGTAAAGAGAGTGTGTGAGAAAATACTCACGGCTAACATAAAAGGAATCTAAAAGTCTTCCATAGGCATATAAATAGTAAAAGGAGGTGTGGGGCTGATTAGGGACATGAAAGGAGATTTACACATGGAGGCAGGGGCGTGGCTGAGGTATTAAATGAATACTTTTCACCTGTGTTTAGCAAGGAAGAAGATGCAACTCAAGTCATGGTGAAAGAGGAGGCAGTTGAGGCACTGGATGGGATAAAAATGGGTACAGAGGACTTATTAGATAGGTTGGCTGTACTTAAAGTTGATACATTGTCAGGGCCGGATGAAATGCAACTGAGAGCTGCTGCTGAGTCTGGTGAGAAGGAGCTTTAAGGGTTAATTTCTATCTAAAGTCTAGTTTTTTCTTCAATCTAGCAATTAACTAAAAATTATTCCTTAAGTTAAGAGAAGTTAAGTATTATTCCAGCCTTAAAACAGGGGTATACAAGCTCTCTGTGAGCAACTGCAGCTAGTTACTTAGGAGCTGGCTTAAACTGGTTTTCAGAAGCTTGAATCTGTTGTTTTTCAGAAAGTATAAAAGCAGGGCTTCCTCAGTGCTGTTTTGTCTGCACTGAGTGCTGTTTTGAGTGCACAGAATGTAAAGTGGGAGTTTGGTGAGTGAGTGAGTGAGTTCAGTGAGGGAGGTGCTCCTTCCTTTCTTTTTCTACTTTTTTCAGCCTCCTGTAGCTGGTTTTTACTTCGGTACACAGGAAGAAGCTGATTAGTGAGTAGCTGTTAAGTTATTCTACTTATTCTAATTGTAATTAGTTTTTTAAAGTTATGTTATGGCAGGTCAACTCGGCCAAGTGGAATGTACATCCTGTGGTATGTGGAAAGTCATGGACGCACCAAGTGTCCTCGACGAACACATCTGCAGGAGTTGTCACTGGCTGCAGAAGCTTGAGCTCTGGGTTTTGGAACTTGAGTGGCAGCTGGAGTCACCGTTGTCCATCTGCGAGGCAGAGGACTGTGTGGATAGTATGTTTAGGGAGGTGGTCACACCCCAGGTTAGGAGCATGCAGGCAGAGAAGCAATGGGTGACTGTCAGGCAGTCTAACAGAACCAGTTAGTAGTGCAGCCAGAGCAAAGTCCATGGCACCATGGGTGGCTCAGCTGCACAGGAGGGGAGGAAGAAGAGTGGAAGAGCAATAATGATAGAGGATTCAGTAGTCAGGGGATCAGACAGGTGTTTCTGCAGCAGTAAATGTGACTCCAGGATGATGGGTTGCCTCCCTGGTGCCAGGGTCAAGGATGTCATGGAGCAGCTGCAGGACATCCTTCTGGGGGAGATTGAACAGCCAGAATTCGTGGTCCACATTGGTACCAATGACACAGGTAGGAAGAGGGATGAGGTCCTGAAAGCAGATTTCAGGGAGTTAGGAAGGAAATTACAAAGCAGGACCTCAAGAACAGTAATCTCAGGATTACTCCCAGTGCCACATGCTGGTGAGCATAGGAATAGGAGAAATGATTGATTGAACACGTGGCTTGAGAATTGGTGTAGGAGGGAGAGCATCAGATCTCTGAGGCATTGGGACCGGTTCTGGGTCAGGTGGGATCTATACAGGCTACACTTTAACAGGAGCAGGACTAATATACTCACAGGGAGATTTGCTCATGCGGTTGAGGAGGGTTTAAACTAGCTTGTCAGGGGGATGGGAACCTGAGGTGTCGCTCAAATTGGAAGGAAGTACAGCTGTTAATAAGAAATAGAAAAGTAGCAAGCGAAATTAGAAGGCAGGTGAAACAAAGTCAAGTATCAACTAGGCTTAGAATGCAGAATAATGCCAAAAAAAACAAAGTCAAGGGCACTCTACCTGAATGCATGCAGCATTTGCAACAAGTAGATGATTTAAAGGCACAAATAGAGGTAAATAGGTATGATCAAATTGCCATTATGGAAAGGTGGTTACAGGGTGACCAAGATTGGGAACTGAATATTCAAGGATATTTGACATTTAGTAAGAACAAAAAAAAGGAACAAGGTGGTGTTGCGCTGAAAAAAAGGGATGAGATCAGTACTTTAGTCGGGGCAGATCTCAGATCAGAAGAACAAAATGTGGAATCTGTTTGGGTGGAACTAAGAAACAGCAAGGGGCAGCAAACATTGGTAGAAGTTGTTTATAGGCCACCAAACAGTAGTGGTAGTGTGGTACATGTTATTAATCAGGAAATTAGAGATGCATGTAGCATGGGTAA
The DNA here is from genome assembly GCF_036365525.1 of Heterodontus francisci. Taxonomy (NCBI): domain Eukaryota; kingdom Metazoa; phylum Chordata; class Chondrichthyes; order Heterodontiformes; family Heterodontidae; genus Heterodontus; species Heterodontus francisci. The sequence continues at coordinate 66,556,882 of NC_090373.1, forward strand.
TACAATAATTATGGGTGACTTCAATCTGCATGTAGACAAGGTAAACCTAATGAGCACTAATGCTGTTGAGGACGAGTTTCTGGAGTGTGTTAGGGATGGTTTTCTAGAGCAGTATGTTGAGCAACCAACGAGAGAACGGGCTATTTTAGATCTTGTATTATGCAATGAGAAAGGGCGAATTAATAATCTTCTTGTAAAAGAACCTTTAGGGATGTGTGACCATAATATGATAGAATTTTACATTATGTTTGAAAGTGAGGTCGTTGAATCTGAAGCCAGGGGCCCCCAAAAAGAGTGGGCTGGTGGTGGGGGGTGGGGCGTAAAATGGAGTGAGAGACTGGAGGGGCCCTTCCCGACCTGCTTCCACCTCCGATGCCAATTCAGGCAGGGCGGCGGCAGCGAGAAATGGCCCACCCGCCACAGGCCAATCAAAGCCCTTAAGTGGGCAATCTGCCATTTAAGTGCCTCCACCCACCGCCACGGGTGCATTACTTTGGCTGGCAGGTGGCTGAGGCCTCAGAAAACCTGCCTGATTAAACTAGGCAGCCTTCTGGTTAGGGGGCCCTCCTGATTGGGAGGGCCACGCCCAAAGCCCCAATCACCCCCAATGCACCATACGCCCCACAGTCCCCCTAACCAACCCACCACCCCTTGCCTCACTGGGGTAAAATCCCCAGGCAGGCTCGCCACCGATTTTGTGGCAACTGGACGGGTCCCTCCTGCCCATCGTAAAATTCTGGCCAGGGTGTTAAATTTGAAGAAAGGAAATTATGAAGGTATGAGGGGCAAATTGGCTGAGGTGGATTGGGAAAATACATTAAAAGGTATGACAGTGCATAGGCAATGGATAGTCTTTAAAGCATTATTACATAGTATACAGCAACTATACATTCTTTCAAGGCACCAAGACTCAAAAAGAAAGATCAGTGAACTGTGGCTGACAAAGGAAGTTAAGGAATGTATAAGATTAAAAGAAAAGATCTATAAAGTTTCCAGAATTAGTAGTAAACCCGAGGATTGGGAGGATTTTCGAATACAGCAAAGGAGGACGAAGAAACTGATAAAGAAAGGGAGAATACAATATGAATGTAAACTAGCAAAAAACATAAAAACGAACTGTAAAACTTCTATAGATACGTAAAAAGGAAACATTTGGCTAAAACAACTGTGGGTCCATTACAGACAGAGTCAGGAGAATTTCTAAAGGGAAATAGAAAAATGGCAGAGAAGCTATATGATTACTTTATGTCTGTCTTCACTGAGGAAAATACAAGACTTCTCCCAGAATTAGAGATCCAAAAGACTAGGGAGATTGAGGAATTGAAGAAGTTAGTATTTGTAAGAAAGTTGTATTGGAGAAATTAGTGGGTTTGAAGGTTGCTAAGTCCCCAGGACCTGATATTCTACATCCCAGAGTGTTGAAAGAGGTAGCTATGGAGATAGTGGATACATTGGTGATCATCTTCCAAAATTCTATAGATTCTGGAAGGTCACAAAGATCACCCCACTATTTAAGAAGGGAGGGAGAGTGAAAACATGGAACTACAGCCCTGTTAGACTTACATCAGTAGTAGGGAAAATGTTAGAATCTATTCTAAAGGATGTCTGGATTAAGGATTGGTTAACAGGCAGAAAACAGAGTAGGAATAAACGGGTCATTCTTGCCTTGGCAGGCAGTGACTAGTGCGGTACCGCAAGGATCACTGCTTGGGCCCCAGCTATTTACAATATATATAAATGATTTGGATGAGGGGACCGAATGTAGTATTTCCAAGTTTGTGGCTGACACAAAACTAGGTGGGAATGTGTGTTGTGACGAAGATGGAAAGCGGCTTCGAGGGGATTTGGACAGACTTAGTGGGTTGAATCATCTGTGCCACGACAGGCGAAAAAAATGGTGGCCCGCATGTCACGGAGCCACTGCAATCGTCCGTGCGGCAGCTCATATGAATAGCCGGCACGGGCCCCTCCTCCCACCTTGATCACGCAGAGGAGGCGGGCTGTCCGTCCCCGGCAATGGCGTCAGTTGCCGGTATGCAGTCGCTGACTCCATTTTTAAAGGGCTGTCAGCCTTACTGAGAAATTTAAAAATTTAAAGATAAAGTGAATGAAAAAAAAATATATTGGCTTGAATTTTATGCCCCCTCCAAAGAGTGGGTTGTCGGGGGGTTGGGGGAGAGCGTAAAATGGAGTGGGAGGTTCGGGGGGCCCTTCCTGATCCATTCCTGCCTCCACCACCATTTTACACGGGGTGGCGACAGTGAGAAATGGCCTGCTTGCCCCAGGCCAATCAAGGCCCTTAAGTGCCCAGTTAACAGCCACTTAAGGGCCTCCACCTAACCCAAGTGGATTTTACCATTGGCAGGCAGGCAGCTCAGGCCTGAGAAAAGCTGCCTGTAAAAAGTAGGCGGCCTTCTGATGGCCTGTGGTGGGAGGCTGCCCTCCTGATCGGGCACCATGTGCCTGACAAAGGACCCATCTCTGATGTCCCAATCACCCCCAACTCAGCACACGCCCCCCACACCCCCAGTCGACCCCCCCTTGCCTCACCGAGGCCTGACCGAGCATTCCCGGTGAGGCCCCAAAAATGTACCTCTTTTCTCTCCGCTCCATCTTGATCATGAAGCTCAGTTACAGTCCCAGCAGTGGACACCACTCCCGGTGGCGCTGCTGGGACTAAGAGCTGCTGGCCCGCTGCTTGGCCAGCAGCTCCAATAGGTGGGACTTCCTGCCTCATTGAGGTGGAAGTCCCTCCTAAGACCAGTTAAGGGCCTGGGGACCGTAAAATCTGGTCTGGATCCCAAGGCCCAGTGAAGGCGGGATTGCTACCGATTTTTCGGTCGGTGGACAGCTCCCGTCCGACAAGCTCAAAATTCCAACTATTATATTTTGCCCCTCTCCCACCCCCCACCCCATAACCATTACATTAATTATTTGCCCATCCACGACCCCCCCAAAACACCTACCTTTACAATCTGACCATTCCCTCCCTAAACTGCACCAACTTTCACCTACAACCCTTCCCACCATCCCCTACACCCATGATGTTACTTTGACCCCATTCCACCACCTTCCCCTCCACTCCACACTGAGAAACTTACCTCCTCCCCCCCTCCCCCCCTCCCCACCAGTGCGGCGCCTTGTTTCCCTGAATGGGGATCCGAAGGTGCAGGAGTGCCGGCCAGCAGGCTGAAGATCGCAGCTGGAACTCAGGCAGCGACAAAGATTTCATTAATTAATTCATTTTCATTTATTTAAATATTTAAATGGGAGTCCCATCGCCAAGTGGCGGGGGGCCGCCACGAAGCCTCACCGCCACTGGTAACATCGGGCCGGGCCCTCCCGGCATTAGAGTGCATGGTGGCCCTCTCCCAGAGGCATCTTCAGGCCCCCCCCCACCCCCCACCACTGAACCCGACGCTTGGGGGAGAACAAAATCCAGCCCAGTGAATGGACAGGAATATGGCAGATGGAATATAATGTGGAAAGATGTCAGGTTATCCACTTTCATAGGTGGAATAGATATGCAGAGTATTTCTTAATTGGTAAGAGATTAGAAAGTATAGATGTACAAAGGGACCTGGGCGTCCTCGTCAATCAGTCACTGAAAGCTAACATGTAGGTGCAGCAAGCAATTAGGAAGGCTAATGGTATGTTAGCCTTTATCAAAAGAGGATTTGAGTACAGGAATAGCAAAGTCTTGCTTCAATTGTATCGAACTTTGGTTAGACTGCACCTGGCGTACTGTGTGCAGTTTTGGTCCCCTTATCTTAGGAAGGATATTATTGCCATAGAGGGAGTGAAACAAATGTTCACCAGATTTGTTCCCGGGATGGTGGGACTGTCCTATGAAGAGAGATTGGGGAAACTGGGCCTGTATTCTCCAGAGTTTCAAAGAATGAGAGGTGATCTCATTGAAACCTATAAAATACTTAAAGGGATAGACAGGGTAGAGGCAGGTTGGGGAGTCTAAAACCAAGGAACACAATTTCAAAATAAGGGGGAAACCACTTAGGATAGAGATGAGGAGAAATTTCTTTACTCAGAGGGTTGGGAATCTTTGGAATTCTCTATCGCAGATGACTGTGGAAGCTCAGTGATTGAGTATGTTTAAAGTAGAGATTGTTAGATTTCTAAATACCAATGACATAAAGGGATATGGGGATAGTGTGGGAAAAAGGCATTGAAGTGGATGATCAGCTATGATCGTATTGAATGGCGGAGCAGGCTCAATGGACTAAATGGCCTACTCCTGCTCCTATGTTCCAACGTTCATATCTAAGGATACTGAGGGAAGTAAGGGTGGAAATTGCGGAGGCACTGGCCATAAACTTGCAATCCTCCTTAAATACAGGGGTGGTGCCAGAGAACTAGAGAATTGCAAATGATACACCCTTGTTCAAAAAAGGGTGTAAGAATAAGCCCAACAACTATAGGACAGTCAGTTTAACCTCGGTGGTGGGAAAGCTTTTAAAAATGATAATTTGGGACAAAAGTAACAGTCACTTGTACGGCACAGTGGCGCAGTGGTTAGCACCGCAGCCTCACAGCTCCGGCAACCCGGGTTCAACTCCGGGTACTGCCTGTGTGGAGTTTGCAAGTTCCCCCTGTGTCTGCATGGGTTTCCTCCGGGTGCTCCGGTTTCCTCCCACATGCCAAAGACTTACAGGTTGATAGGTAAATTGGCCATTATAAATTGCCCCTAGTATAGGTAGGTGGTAGAGAAAATATAGGGACAGGTGGGGATGTGGTAGGAATATGGGATTAGTGTAGGATTAGTATAAGTGGGTGGTTGATGGTCGGCACAGACTCGGTGGGCCGAAGGGCATGTTTCAGTGCTGTATCTCTAAACTAAATGTGGATTAATTAAGGAAAGCCAGCACAGATTTGTTAAAGGCAAATCGTGTTTAACTAACTTGGTTTGGATTTTTGATGAAGTAACTGAGAGGGTTGATGAGGGTAATATGGTTGATGTGGTGTTAATAGAATTCCAAAAGGCATTTGATAAAATGCCACATAACAGGCTTGTCAGCAAAGTTAGAGCCCATGGAATAAAAAGGACAGTGGCAGTATGGATATGAAATTGGCTGAGTGACAGGAAACAGTAGTGGTGAGCGGTTGTTTTTTGGACTGGAGGAAGGTATAAAGTGGGGGTTCCCAGGTGTTGGTGTTGGGACCCCTGCTTTTCTTCATATATATTAGTGACCTAGACTTGGATATACAGGGCACAATTTCAAACTTTACAGATGACACAAAACTTGGAAGTATTGTGAACTGTGAGGAGGATGGTGATAAACTTCAAGAGGACATAGATAGGCTGGTGGAAAGGGTGGACAAGTGACAGATGAAATTTAATGCAGAGAAGTGTGAGGTGATACATTTTGGTATAAAGAACAAGGAGAGGAAATATAAAATAAAGTGTACAATTCTAAAAGGGTTCAGAAGCAAAGGAACCTGGAGGTATATGTGCACAAATCATTGAAAGTGAGAAGGAAGGTTGAGAAAGCAGTTAATAAAGCATACAAGATCCTGGGCTTTATAAATAGGGGCATAGAGTACAAAAGCAAGGAAGTTATGATAAACCTGTATAAAAAGCTGGTTCAGCCTCAACTGGAGAATTGTGTCCAGTTCTGGGCACCGCAATTCAGGAAGGATGTGAAGGCATTAGAGAGGGTTAAAAAAAGATTCACGAGAATGGTTCCAAGGATCAGGAACTTCAGTTACATGCCTAGATCGGAGAAGCTGGGGCTGTTCTCCTCAGAAAAGAGATGATTAAAAGGAAATTAGATAGCGTGTTCAAAATCATGTGGGATCTGGACAGAGTAGATAGGGAGAAACTGTTCCCATTGTGGAAGGATTGAGAAACAGAGTACATAGATTTAAGGTGATTGGAAAGAAAAGCAATGTCAACATGAGGAAAAACATTTTATATGCAGCGAGTTGTAAGGATCTGGAATGCACTGCCTGAGAGTATGGAGGCAGATTCAATCGAAGCCTTCAAAAGAGAATTAGATAATTACATGAAGAGAAAATATTTGCAGGGCTATGGGAAAAGGCAGTAGAGTGGTGCTAGGTGAGCTGCTCTTGCAGAGAGCTGGCAAGGACACAACAAGCTGAATGGCCTCCTTCTGTGCTGTAGCCATTCTGATTCTATGAAGTTAGAGCTTAGGCCATTCAGGAGTAAAATCAGGAAGCACTTTTTCACACCAAGGGTAATAGAAATTTGGAATTTTCTCTCCCAAAAGACTGTGGATGCTGGGTGAATTGAAACTTTCAAGGCTGACATAGATACATTTTTGTGAAGGCATCAAGGGATCTAGGCAAAGGCAGAAAAATTGAGTTCAAGGGAAGATCAGACATAATCTAGTTAAACGGTAGAGCAAGCCCAAGGGACTGAATGCCTAATCCTGTTCCTAATGTTCTTATGAATTAGGTGGGAACCTGGTTAAGTCAGGTTCCAACCAATATGCCAAGTTTCCATTGGGCTTTTTTTGGGAAGAACTGTCCCCCACCTCCCAAACATGTCCTTCCATGTTGGAGGGAGCACAGGCAGGGAGAGGGCCTCCCAGGCCACTTGTCTCCTGTGGCTGTCAAAGGCCTAAAGCACTCCAAAGATCAGAAAATAACTGCCATGTAGGCCTGAGGTATTCAAAATCATGAGGGGTCTGGACACAGTAGATAGGGGAAAACTGTTCCCACTCATGAAAGGATCAAGAATGAGAAAGCACAGATTTAAGGTAATTGGCAAAAGAAGCAATGATGACCTGAGGAAAAACTTTTTCATGCAGTGAGTGGTTAGGATCTGGAATGCACTACCTGAGTCTGGTGGAGGCAGGTTCAATGGAGGCATTCAAAAGGGAATTAGATAGTTATCTGAAAAGGAAGAACGTGCAAGGTTACGGGGAGAAGTCACAGCAATGGCACTAAGTGAACTGCTCATTCGGAGAGCCGGTGCAGACATGATAGGCCAAATGGCCTCCTTCTGTGCTGTAACAATTCTGTTATTCTGTGCCACCTCCACCACTAAAATCATGTGGCAGGAAGGAGCAGTCTTGATTGGGGTAGGAAGAGGCTAAATCCAGGTGGAAGCAGTGAATCAGCATTCAAACTCCTTGCTCGAATTTTCCATTATTCTCCACTGCAATCCCACCCGATTTTGAGCATTGTAGAATGGGGAGAATCACAGCCCAAAACCATTAATAAATGTTTTGTAAGTGCCTTCACATTTCAGATGTCACACTTCAAAGTGCTTAAAGTATTTAATAAAAAGCAAAGACAGACATTTCATGCTTCTTTTTTCTAATCTGGAGCCAGAACTTTACAAGATTCTTTCCATCTGTAAACTTGTCTCACCAAACAACAATTAAATGTTGAGTGACCCAACAGCCTGTTCAAACACAGCTCTACCTATAATGGCAGACTAATGGATCAGATGTTATAATGCTTCTGTCGTAAGAAAACTGTGTATTCTCTGACTTACCATCAAGTAATGCCATGGGAAATCTGCTGTAACATTTTTTTTTAAAATCTGAATAATAATATTTTTTCATAACAATTTCCCAAATCCAAATGTTTTCCATAATCTTATTTATAATTCAATTAAGTTGTAAAGGTCATGTAAAAGGAGGAATGACCCTGTTTTCCAGGAATCTGCTGCTTTTGTATGGACCCGGAATTTAGGAAGGGATGGGAGGGGGTAGGAAAGCCTTCACTTTACTGTTCCTTTCTCCTTCCTGCTCTCAGCCTCAAAGGAGCAGATTGCAATACTGCCCTGTAATTGGCCACTCAGAAACACTCGGGCTCTGATTTTCCTCCCAGGGTCGAGAAACTGATGTCGGGACTATTTCTGGGTCCTGAACCTGCCCGGGGTGGTGGGGAGGGGGAGGGGGGACGGTGTGGGAGAAGTAGTCACAGACCCTGATTTTCAGAGGCAGGCTGCTAATTGGTTGGAGGGCAGGCTGGGAGGCCAATTAGCAGCTGCAGGCGCAGGAATGGAGTCGGAACTGTGCAAGTGTGGGCCTGATTTAGACAAACCACAGCAGCCATTACTGTAGCTGCCATTTGACTGAAGGAATGGATGCAGCAATGAGGAGAGAGGAAAGGCTGAGGGCTAGCACCCAGGGCAGGGCTGCCCCTCACATCACTGCGCTGACCTGGAGGTTCTCTTTGAGGCAGGGAGAGAGAAGAGGGAGGTTCTCTTTCTGGAGGGTGGCAGAAGGCGGCCGTCCTCCCAAACCAAGCAGGCATGGATTGAGGTTGAGGAACTGCGTTCAGTGCAGGAAAAGGTTCAATGACTTTACTTGCTCGAGCAAAGTGAGTGCAATGCCAGACCCTGATGATCGACCTTTGTGTATTCAACCTCCAGCAGACACTCCAGCTGAGGAGCCTGAGGGTACATGCTGCTCCTGAACATGGGAGGAATGTGTGCCAAGCATATCTACTAACCCCTCAGCAAGGCTCAAAGCCTTAGTGCTGTTGAGGATTTGCCAGCACTGATGCTTCCTAAGTCAATGAGCAACTCACACAGGTCACAGAGGCCATCAGTACCTATCTCTCTCTCTCTTTTGTCCTTGCAAGAGAAAAAGGCAAGCAATGCCAGAGAAAGGGCTCTGAGAAAAGGAGGAGTGCCCCATCTGCACATCATGACTACCATGGAGGAAGGAGCCATGGAGATTGCAAAGGTGACCCCGCGGGAGCACATTCGGGAAGGAGAGATGGGCATTCCTGGTGGAGAGGATGAAAAAATATTGTAATATGTAGATGAAGGGGATGGAGAGCACTCCTTCCCATCTGACAGCAAGTCAAAGACACAGCTGCACTGGGGAGCCTCAGCACTGCAGAGGCTTCTGCTCTCAAAGGCTGGTTCTCATGATCTTTTCTAGTGTCTCCCACAGGTTCTGATGTGGAAGAGAAATGCCTGAGTCCTGTGATGGCAATGGGACAAGCATTTTAAACAGATATTAGAGCCAGCACCATCACATCTTACAAGCGCACCCTCCCCCAGTGCAGATACACTCACTTCAGTGGGTCTTCATGCGCAATTAGATAGGGCAGCACAGGGTGAAGAGCACATCATGAGTGAGCAGGAGGAGGTGAGAGAGGCAGAGGCTGCTGTGAGTAGTCCTCCTCAGATGAGGGAGGACTGACACAGCCATGCTCAGCTGGGTGCAGATGCAGGGCTTTGGGAGTCACAGGAAAGGAGGCTGTACCTAGACCAGCAGCAGCAGATGTGTTCCCACATGTCAGAGTTCCCCTGAGGCAGTGCAGGGTCATGGGCTGAGAGTGGAGGAGTCCATTCAGCTCATTGTGCCTCATCATGGCTCAGGACTTTGAACACATGAGCTCCTTCATGGAAAGAGTGGCCAACCTCATGGACAGCCATATGTGGCAGCACTCTAAGTGGTCGCAGGAACAGCGTGCATGCCATGCTCTGCAGCATTAACTGGTCAGTGGCACTGGTGGTGCAAAGTGCATGGAGTGGATGTCAGTTGTGCCCCAATTGGTGCTCCCCTCCAGCGGTCCAGAGCGCCAACCATGGGCTGAGGCAGTCACTGATAAGGATGAAGGAGTTACCCCTCATGGGGCACCATCATCATCATCATCATCAACCTCCTTGGCTGCTCTGACTGAGGGACCATCTCGGCAGCAGGACCCAGTGATGGAGGCTGCCCTTGCACTGATGCCCCCACATAGAAGTGGCCGAGAGTGGAGGTCACCAAGTTGGGCAGAGCAATGAGTGGTTCATTGGAGTGTAAATCCCCTGTAAATGTGCATTTTTTCTCTTGTTCAACACAATATAAATATTGATACATGACGCCAGATGTGTGAGCTTCCATTCTTTAATGGAGAAGAGGTAAGAAGTGGTGAAGCGAAGCAAATGTCCTCGCAGGGGGCAGTGAGAATTCTGGACAGATTTACCTCCTTCATCGGCAGTAAGAGTGGATCTATTCCAGCCTGCACCTTCAATGGAGGTGCTCTCACACACAGCTCAAAGTGAGTTCCAGACCCTGCTGTCCTCCTGGGTTAGAAGAGCACAGCTGAAATATGCCTAAGTCAGGATCCTTGACGTTTTATGACATCATGGCGAGACTCTCGACTCCTGTGTAGCTGGGGCCTCTGTGTTCTGCATCATCCTCCTCCTCTTCCTTCCCCTCCTCCAAATCCTGATCCTCGTCTTCCTCCGATGCGCTGTGTCATTCCAGGGCGTCACCCTCTTCAAGGTCCACACTCTCTGGAGGGCCATATAATGGAAAGCACAGCAGACCACCAGAATGAGCAAGACCCTTGCAAGAGTGTACTGAAAGGCGCCACCTGACCTGGCATTGGAACCATATTTTCAGAAGACCAATGGCCTGCTTAATGGTGGTCCTAGTGAGCAGGTGGCTTCAGTTGTAGCACCTCTTTGGCTCCATCTCGGCATCTCGGAAAGGGGTGAGAAGCCATCTCTTCAAGGCATGACCCTTATCCCCTCGAATCCATCCACAGAGTTGGTGGGGGAGGGGAATGGTGGAATGAAGAACTGCGGCAACCTGGACTGCTGCAGGATGAAGAAGTCCTGGTAGCTGTCAGGAAAGCGAGTGCACACATGCAAGAAGTTCTTGCTGTGATTGCAGACCAGCTGAATGTTGAGGGAGTGGAAGTCCTTCCTGTTGATGAATCTGACGGGGTGGTCTGTCAGTGCATTGATGGCCACATGGTTGCAATCGATGATGCCCTGTGTCGTGCTCATGCAAGAATTATAAACTATATAACGCACTTATAAAATATACCCAAAGTTGGCACTTTTCCTGAAAAACAAGATGGAGTCATGAGGTCAGGTGACCTTATCCTGTACGGCCAATACACATGGAAACTATCAGAACCCTGAGTCAATCTTCATGTCTGGACCAGCCTTGGAGAAGGCATTAACAATAGAAATGGCCCATTCGATGATTAATGGCTACCTCTACAGCAAATTGGTTTTAACAATGGCATGGCAGACATTGGGGGCACTTTTATGCTGGCGGTGGGGGTCTTGACATTGGAAGAAACTGATGCCGAGATCCCGCGTCATCTCTTTTCCGGAAGGCCTGCTGAATGTAGTGCTAATCAGGCACTTCAGTGGACAGCGGCAGGCCTTCCATAGGATTTAGGATCTCATTGCTGGAAATTCCGCCCTTGGAGAACTGCCAGCCAATCAGAGAAATTGTAGCAGGGTTTTTGACAATTGAACTGTGACTGAGAGATGACAAAATGAAGTCTGCAATCAGGCATTTGCCCTCCTGAAACTTTCCAAGTTTGTTTCCAGTGAACCAGGAAAAAGGAAAACAGGCCTGCACCATTTTAAAATCTTCACCCCTGGGGCAGAACACAAAGTTTACAGTGAACTCTTTTAAAAACCATTGGACCTAAATGCATGCTTTCTCCTAATCTCTATCTTTTCTTTGTGTATGTGTGCATGGGTGAAGCTGCAAATATTTTCGGAGTGCTGTTGAATAAAAATTTATCATTGTCACCTGTCATTTGTCTGTTTGTTGACCATTAAAATGCTCAGGGGTTAAAGCACATTTCTAAAAAACACACTATCTTCGGTCAGTTGAGAGGTGTAAAAAGGAAGCCACCTCTATCATTTCCCACCTGTCTGTAACACCTGCACCTGATGGAATCCAGTGATGGAGGCGAAACCCACTGCTCTTTGTGCCTGCGAGGCCCCATCTGTCTAGAATTGAATATACTGCCCAGTTCTCGCAAATAGGACATCAGTGACCCGTGAGATGCAGCTGTTCGGGAGATGGCACCAAGGTCCACTACTGATCCTTGGAAGAAGCTAGAGGTGAAGAAGTTCGAGGCCACAATGACTTTGATGGCTACTGGCAGGGCTTGGTGAGCAATGCTGTGAGGTGTGAGGTCTTCTGCGATGAGGTCACAGATATCTGTGACCATCTTCCTGGAGAGTTGCAGGGCTGGGTTTTACAGCCCCCAATGTCGGGGGTCATGGCAGGAGGACTGAAAACTGCCTCCAGCAGAGGGCCGCCACAGGCCTCGACTGCGAGAAGGCCTGGCCCAATATTGCCAATGGTGGCAAGGCCTCGTGGCGGTCCCCATGCTGCTCAGCGATGGGACCAAAATGTAAATATTATTATTTAAATTATTAATTTATTAAAATAAATGAATTGATTACTTACCCGCTTCTGCCGTCTGTTCCGGGGTGATATTGATGCCGGTGGCCGGCACTCCTGCGCTTTTGGATACCCATCCAGGTATCCGACGTGGAACATTGGTGGGCAGGGGGGAGCAATTGGTTCCAGAGTGATTAGAGGCTGGAGGGAGGGATTGGAAGTTTGGGGGGTGGGTGCGGGGTGTGAGATCTGAGCCTGAAGGAGAGATCGGAAGGGCAGTAGGGGATCTGAGCCTGAGGGGGGCGGCGGGAATGATTGGAGGCCAGATGGAGGTTAGAAGGGGCTGTGGGCAAGATCGGAGGTTGAGGTGGGGGGAGGGGTGATTGGAGGCATGGTGGAGATATTGGAGCGAGGGAGATCGTAAGGACTGGGGGTCCGGGATGATCAGCAGCTGAAAGGTGAGCAAGATGGGAGGCTGGTGTCAGCAAGGTCAGTGGATATCAGAAGGGCTGGGTTGGGGGAGGGGAGATTGGGGGCTGGAGTGGGTGAATATGAGGTTAGAGGCAGCGGAGTGCCTGGTGGTGGGTGTGAGCGAGATCAGAGCTGGGGATGGGAGCTGAGATCAGAGGCTGGTGTTGCAGCGAGCGCACTCCTGACCCTCCTAGCCCACAAGCAGTGCTGGAAAGGCTTCTACACAGCAGTCCTCACCTCCTGTTAGCTGGGCTAAATTTAAAATGGTGGTACCAATCTGAGGCATGATGGTCAGAATCCTGCACTATTGCCCTGCTCTTCTTCTAATAGTACACAGGGATCTTTTAGATCTACATGAGAGGGTACACAGGACCTCGATTTAACATCTCATCTGAAAAACTGTGCGTCCTACAGTGTGGTCCTCCCACAGTATTGTATTGAAATGTTTGTATTGATCATGCACTCAAGACTCTGGAATGAGGCTTGAGCTCACAACCTCTGACTCAGAGGTGAGACTGGTACTAATGAGCCAAGTCAGATAGATATGTTACAGCTGTAACAATCTCAAGGGCTGAAAGGCATTAAATGTTGGTCAAGCTTCATTATCATGGTTAAGAACAAAATCTGAATCCCTGAAGAGCATTGCACCTTCCCAGTCATCTAGCAAATCCCTAAAGGTGTATTTATACATACGAACAGATGAATTAGGATCAGGAGTAGGCCACTCGGCCCCTCGAGCCTGCTCCACCATTCAACAAGATCATGGCTGATCTGATTGTAACCCCAACTCCACATTCCCACCTACCCCCGATAACCTTTCATGACCTTGCTTATCAAGAATCTATCTACTTCTGCTTTAAAAATATTCAAAGACTCTGCTTTCACCGCCTTTAGAGGAAGAGAATTCCAAAGTCTCATGACCCACTGAGAGAAAAAAATTTCTCCTCATCTCTGTCTTAAATGGGCGACCCCTTATTTTTAAACAGAGACCCCTAGTTCTAGATACTCCCACAAGAGGAAACATCCTTTCCACATCCATCTTGTCAAGACCCCTAAGAATCTAATATGCTTCAATTAAGTCACCTCATTCTTTTAAACTCCAGCTGGTACAAACCTAGCCTGTCCAATCTTTCCTCATAAGACAACCCACCCGTTCCAGGTATTAGTCTAGTAAACCTTCTCTGAACTGCTTCCAATGCATTTACATCATTCCTTAAATAAGGTGACCAATGCTGTACACAGTACTCCAGATGTGGTCTCAACAATGCCCTGTATAATTGAACTTTTGTATACAATTCCCCTTGCATTAATCGATAACATTCTATTAGCTTTCCTAATTACATGCTGCAGCTGCGTACTAACCTTTTAAGATTCATGCTCTAGGACACCCAGATCCCTCTGCATCTCCAAGCTCTACAATCTCTCACCATTTAGAAAATATGATTGTTTTTTGTTCTTCCTGCCAAAGTGGGCAATTTCACATTTTCCCATATTATACTCCATTTGCCAGATCTTTGTCCACTCATTTAATCTATCTATATCTCTTTGTAGCCTCCTTATTTCCTTTTATTTTCCTACCTATCTTTCATGGTCATCAGCAAATTTAGCAACCATACCTTTGGTCCCTTCATCTAAGTCATTTATATAAATTGTAAAAAGTTGAGGCCCCAGCACTGATCCCTGTGGCACACCACTCGTTACATCTTGCCAACCAGAAAATGACCCATTCATACACACTCTCTTTTACCTGTTAGCCATGCCAATATGTTACCCCCTGCACCATGAGCTTTTATTTTCCACAATAACCTTTGATGTGGCACCTTATCAATTGCCTTCTGGAAATCTAAGTACAGTACATCCACCGGTTCCCCTTTATCCCCTTCTTCAAAGAATTACAATAAATTGGTTGAACATGATTTTCCTTTCATAAAACCATATTGACTCTGCCTGATTACCTTGAATTTTTCTAAGTGCCCTGCTATAACATCTTTAATAATAGCTTCTAACGTTTTCTCTATGACAGATATTAAGCTAACTGGCCTGTAGTTTCCTGCTTTCTGTCTCCCTCCCTTTTTGAATAAGGTGCTCATGGGCTTCATTATACACAGTTAATTCATTCTCAGAATATGGGTTTTACTGTGAGGCTGGCATTTATTGACCATCAATGATTGGCACACCTGTCACCTTCACTGCAGATTCGCCTCATCATTCTCTTCCTCCAACTTAAGCTTAATTGGCCCCATGAAAAATTCCTTGTGGGTAATTTTGACTTTGGTTGATGTTGTAAAATGGGTGATCTTGGATCAGCCTCCAGGAGAGATGTATAATTGGCAGATAACCCAGTATCACCCATTTTACACCATTACCCAAAGTCAGCACCACCTCCTTTGCTTTCTGGACTGTTCACATTCTTTGCTCACTTGTATAAAACAGGCACTTCTTTGGCTTCCATTCTGATCATAAAGTTGGCATTGACTGTTTTATTGCTCTGTCATACTCATTAACAATAATAAGCAAATTTCAAATAAAGACAATCATGAAATATGATGAGGCTTATGGCCTAGCACAAATTTAACATACAGTTGGACTTATCAAGTTGTGTACTGTTCTATAGCCATGAAAAGATGTCAAAAATTATCAGCATCTGCTGTACCTTGCATCGTGCAGAAAGAGAAGCCCCTTCAGCCAAAGGAGCAGGAAGGTTGGCATTTAGCCTTGGCGGAGGAGCAGAATGGAAAAGTGGGTGAGGCTGATGTGTGGCCAGGAAGACTGAAGTGTGTTACGACTGAAGCAGGAGGAGTGCATTGTCTTTCCACTTCTCCACAGGTCACAACATATATTTAAAATGTTTACCCAGTTACCAATATGGCCAATTATATACGCTATTCTTATTTCAGAATAAAATTCACCAACCAGGTTTCTTTAACAAACAACAAAATTATTAATTTATTATAAAACAAGACTTATTCAGTAAAGATGCAAAGCATTAACACACCGATTGAAATATGAAAGTTCCTTTTTAAAATTAGCCAAACATACATGCACACACTGGTTAAAGAAAAAAAAAGTTTTTTCTGCAGAGATCTTTTTACAAAAAAAGGCAAAACGAACTTTGGCCAAATACTTGTTAATTCTTGAAGGAAAAGGAGAAGATATGCAATGATATCAGTTGTCCCTTTATTCTGGTGTCCCAAATACGCATTGTTGTCACTGGGATCTTTCTGGAGCAGTTTTTTTCAGGCAGCGAGAACTAATCTGTCAGGCTTTCCAGGAGAAATGCGGCATCAGGGGTTTCAGATATCACACACTGGATTTTGCAGGGTTTCTCAGAGAGGTGGAGAAAAAGTGAGCTGGGTGTTTCTCTCAGCAGGCTGCAAACCGAACTGACTCAAAACAGTATTCCAAAACAAAACCAACTCTTGACCACCATAAATTTTGACATGTCACTTCTCTATAAACAACTGCTCCTAGTTATCAAGGCTCCTGTTGTTTATTTAACTTAAGACATGTGAGATCCAGTAAATGTTGTTTTGAAACAGAAAGTTCAAGTCCTTCCAGTGACCTTTTTAAAAAAAAAATTCCAGCATCTATGGAATCACTTAGAACAGTCCATTGCCGCATGAAGCATATTCTCTCAGGAGACGGTGTACAATCCAATCTATTATGGGCTCTACCCAATTCATTTATATCCTGAGCGAAAGCTCAGTGACGTTTCTTCCTGATCTTTAAAGAATTTGAATAAAACACAAGAGCAACAATCTAAACTTATAACTACATCATTCAAATCTGAACATTTTCTTACAGGTGACAATTCCAGTATCTCCATGCACTGGAGCCATTGTAGTTTCTACATCATTCAATCATCTCTTCCTGCACTTGTCTGTACAATACTCACTCTGAAGAGCCATCTTTTTGAAATGATGGCCAGAATTTTAAACAGAGTCAGAAGCCGTCCACTGACCAAAAAGTCAGTGGCGATCATGACTCCACCTGGCCTGGGGATCCAGACTGCATTTTACGGTTCCCAGGCCCTTAATTGGTCTTGGGTGGGTCTTCCGCCTTCTTGAGGCACGAAGTCCTGCCTAATGGAGCTGCTGGCCAATCAGCGGGCCGGCACCTCTCTGTCCCAGCAGTGCTACCGGGAATGGTGGCCACTACTGGGACTGCAAACCAGCTGAAGACGGAACATGTTGGGGAGCCCTGGAGAATGGGTAAGTTTTTGGGGCCTCGCCAGGGGCAATTGGTTGGGCCCTGGCGAGGCAAGTGTGGTCGATTGGGGGAACGGGGGTGTGTGTTGGGTTTTGGGGATGGTTGGGGCATCGGGGGCACCCCTTCTCAGGCACAGGGTGCCTGATCAGGAGGGCCCCCCCCACCAGGCTGTCAGAAAGCCGCCTACTTTTAACAGGCGGCTTTTGTTGGGTCTGGGTCGCCCACCAGCCAAGGGCAGAGGCCCATAAGTGGCCGTGAACTGTTCACCTAAGGCCTTGATTGGCCTGGGGCGGATGGGCCATTTTTCGCCACCGCCGCTCTGCGTAAAGTGGCGGTGGAGCTGGGAGCGGATCAGGAAGGGCCCCCCGAGCCTCCCGTTTTATTTTACAAACCCCCCCACCCCCCCACCACTATCCTGCTCTTTGTGGGGGGAGGGGCATAAAATTACGGTCGATGAGTCAATTGCCATTGAGATATAAATGCAGTGAATAACTCAGAAAATAACATGAAGTTCCAAGTAAAATGTCAAGGAAGCAAAAGACATTATCTGGAATATATGGCTAGCTGATAATAGGGTAACCTGTAATGAAAGTGGATCAATGTTATTGGTTTCATATAAATACAGTGCATTAAAGCATTTATCAATAGCAACAAAACACTATCATAAGAGAAGTACAGTACAAATACCATACAACCAAAACTGAATATTCATTTATAGCGTCATTACGGCACAGAAGGAGAACATTTGACCCATTGAGTCCATGCCAACTCTCTGCAGAACAATCCAGTCAGTCCCATTACCCTGCTGTATTCCCATAGCCCGACAATTTATTTCCTGCAAGTGTCCAACCAAGTTACTTTTGAAATCATTAATCGTCATTGATTATCTCCTCATACACAGTCACATTGGACAGTTAGCTAAACCTGGATATAACCTATTGTGCAGTGCCCTTAAATGCTCATGTAATGGAAACAGCATGTGGCTGTATTGAAGTGAATGATTACTTGTTGGGTAGTGTTGGTGGATTACAGTTGATATTTTTGAATCATGTAGAATGGTTTCTGATGATAAAAGCAAAATACTGCAGATGCTGGAAACCTGAAATGAAGACAGAAAGTGCTGGAAATACTCAGCAGATCTGACAGCATCTGTGGAGAGAGAAACAGAGTTAACGTTTCAGGTCTGTGACCTTTCCTTCACTGTCACTGGGTCAAAGTCCTGGAACTCCCTTCCTAACAGCACAGTTGGTGCACCTACACCCCAAGTACTGCAGCAGTTCAAGAAGGCAGCCCACCATCACCTTCTCAAGGGCACTCAGGGATGGGCAATAACTGCTGGCCTAGCCAACAATGCCTACATCCCACAAATGAATTTTTAAAAATCTTCATTGCTTTCCTGCCTCAGACACTGCACTGAACAACTTCTTATCGTCAGTGATTTCAAACTCCATCTCAATTCATCATACTCTTTCTCCTCTGAGTTCACTGCCCTCTTATCCTCCCTTCATCTCTCCCTGCATGTAAACTCCCCAACCCATATTCATGGGCACCCCCATGACCTTGCCATCTTATGTGTTCTTGCTAGTCCCATCATATCAATTACAGATAAGGCCATCTCTTATCACTTCCTTGTATCCCTCTCCACCCACATCCCACCGGTTGAGCCATCCAACACCAGGTCTGGCTGGACCACATAAAATACTATTGGGTCCTGCTCTCGTCTGCTGAAACTGCTCATTATTCCAGGATCATCTTGGAATGCAAAGATAACCTATGGCTTCTTTTCTCCACTAAAAACCACCTATCACCCCTGTGCTCGCTGACCTACTTTGGTTCCTGGGCAAGAAATGTCTTGATTTTAAAATTCTCATTCTTGTTTTAAAATCCCTCAATGGCCTCCGCCCTCCCTATCTTTGTCATCTCCTCCAGCCCCATAACCCTCCAAGATATCGGTGCTCCTCTAATTCTGGCCTACTGAGCATCCCCGATTTTAATCACTCCATCATTGGTGGCTGTACCTTCAGCTGCCTAAGGCCACAGGCTCTGGAATTCCTTTCCTACACCTCTCCACCTCTACCTCACTTTCCTCCTTCAAGACACTCCTTAAAACCTACCTCTTTAACCAAGCTTTTGGTCATCTCACCTAATATCTCCTTATGTGGCTCGGCTTCATCTTTTGTTTTATGATGCTCCTGTGAAGCACCTTGGGACATTTGATCACATTAAAGGCACTGTATAAATATAAATTGTTGTTAAGCCTGGAAGCACAATGGCCAATTGTTGTGCCTATACAAGGAATCAGCTCTGATCAGCTAACTCAAAACAGACTGCAGGGGCATTGGGGGCAATTTTGACTTTGTGCACTTATGTATATCGACAGCCTGTTCTACATCTCTTTCAACTTTTGACCGTGATTTTGTGTGGCCCTCTGAGGTGGGGTCGAAGTGGGGGGCACAGAGTATTGCGACAGGTAGGGGTGCAGGCATGGCTCAGAGGGCCCGTCACCAAGCAATCTTCCTGGGGGCGGGATAGGCCAATGGCAGCCATTCCACCCAGAGGCCAATAAAATGGACTATTAATGGCCAATTAAGGGCCTCTTCCTGCTGTGGCTAGGATCTTACCAGCAGCAGGGGGTGCCTCCACCGCGCAAAGAGGACACCTTGTAACAGGAGGTGCCCTCCCTGCGGGCTTAGAGGGAGTCCCTCCTCTGTAGGCAATTTGTGGTCCACAGAGGACCTCTGCTGGGAGCCAGTTTACCCTGCAGGATCTACCTCCCCCGGACTACATGACTACCCCACATGCCCCCTCACCGGGGCCTTCCGGACTGGCCCTGGCAACCCTGCCTCACTTACCTGAGGTCCGGGGCTCCAGTGCTGGGCCTGGGTCTGAGACCTCTGCAGTACCAGCAGTGGCCATCACTCTTGGTGGCACTGCCGATACTGCTGAGCTGCTGGCCCTCTAATTGGCCGATAGCTCTTGGAGGCTGGATCCCCATCTTTAAAGGGGTGGAGATCCCAACTCCTGAAACTTTCACTTAAAAAGACTGGAGGATCGCTTTGTGGGAGGCAATGAAAATGCAGAGGCGCGTTGTTACAACTGAGTTGGGAGGAGTGCACTGTCTTTTCTAGTTCTACTTCTATACAGGTCACAACATATATTTAAATGTTCACTCAGTTACCAGGACAGCCAATCATACATTCTATTTTTTTAAATCCCAGAATAAAATACATCAACCAGGTTTCTTTAATAAACAACAAAATTATCAGTTTATTACAAAAAAAGATATAACCAGTAATGAAGCAAAGCACTAACATACAGATTGTAATCTGAAAGTTCCCTTTTTTAGTTCCCAATTACACACATACACACACACACTCACCGGAAAAAATACAGAAATTCTCTCTGCAGAGGTCTCACAAAAAAAAAGACAAAAAAAGACTACTTTGGCCAAATACTTGCTAAGTCTTGACGAAAAATAGAGAAGCTATGGAAGGAAATCAGGTGTCCTTTTCTTGGTCTGGCATCTGGGGAGACAAGAGACTGGTCACTGGGATCGTTTCAGAAGCAGTCCGTTCTGGAGAAGTTGAAAATTATTATAATAGGCTTTCCAGGAGAAATGTCACATCAGGGTTATTCCACCAGCACACACTTGAATCGCAGGATTTTTCTCAGCTTCTCAGGAGCTATGCAGCACCAGGGATTTTAGTTCTCCCACACTGGAGTTTTGCAGGAATACTTCAAAGAGGTAGAGAAGGAGGTGAGCTGGGTGGTTTCTTTTTCCTTGGCAAGAAAACACCAACTATCTTCAAACAGTTCACACCCCACATAAACTGAAAACAATGTCCAAACCCGAACAGAGAGTTGACCTCCTGACCTCCATAACCTTGACATGTGGCTTCTCTGTAACCATTTTTCCCCAAGTCACCAAGGAATCTGTTGTTTACTGAGCCCAAAGCACAGGTGGTTTCCAGCACAGGTGGATTTCAAACAACATCTCAAGTGACCTTTCGGTGAAGTTAGTAAAAAAAAACACATCCATGGAATCTTTTCAGTTTTAACACACTTCCTCAAAAAAATGAAAAATATTTTTAAAAAATAGAAGCATTTTCGTAACAATGCTTTCGCTTGCCTTTTCGGCCCGGTGCCAGGAGCCCTGTCTCCAGCACAATATCCAGTCCTTTATTTGCAATGAAGATGAGGAAGATAGTGTGGTGAACTACAACAGAGGCTGCAGAAAGGTCAGGAAAAGATAATGTATCATAGTCATAGAGAATATCGCTTGTGACTTTGCTTAGATCTGTTTTGACGTTATGAATGGGACAGAAACCCGATTGGAGAGATTTGAACAGGGAGCTGAAGAGAGATAGGTACAGAGCTGAGGAGAGATAGACATGGAGCAGAGGAGAGATAATCATGGCGCTGAGGAGAGATAGGCACAGAGCAGATGAGAGATGGGGATGGAGCAGATGAGAGATAGGCACGGAGCTGAGGAGAGATAGGCACGGAACTGAGGAGAGATAGGCACAGAGCAGATGAGAGATGGGGATGGAGCAGATGAGAGATAGGCACGGAGCTGAGGAGAGATAGGCACGGAACTGAGGAGAGATAGGCACAGAGCAGATGAGAGATGGGGATGGAGCAGATGAGAGATAGGCACGGAGCTGAGGAGAGATAGGCACAGAGCAGATGAGAGATGGGGATGGAGCAGATGAGAGATAGGCACGGAGCTGAGGAGAGATAGGCACGGAGCAGATGAGAGATGGGGATGGAGCAGATGAGAGATAGGCACGGAGCTGAGGAGAGATAGGCACAGAGCAGATGAGAGATGGGGATGGAGCAGATGAGAGATAGGCACGGAGCTGAGGAGAGATAGGCATGGAGCTGAGGAGAGATAGGCACAGAGCAGATGAGAGATAGGCACGGAGCTGAGGAGAGATAGGCACGGAGCTGAGGAGAGATAGGCATGGAGCTGAGGAGAGATAGGCACGGAGCTGAGGAGAGATAGGCATGGAGCTGAGGAGAGATAGGCATGGAGCTGAGGAGAGATGGGCACGGAACTGAGGAGAGATAGGCACAGAGCAAATGAGAGATAGGCACGGAACTGAGGAGAGATAGGCACAGAGCAGATGAGAGATGGGGATGGAGCAGATGAGAGATAGGCACGGAGCTGAGGAGAGATAGGCACAGAGCAGATGAGAGATAGGCACGGAGCTGAGGAGAGATAGGCACGGAGCAGATGAGAGATGGGGATGGAGCAGATGAGAGATAGGCACGGAGCTGAGGAGAGATAGGCACAGAGCAGATGAGAGATGGGGATGGAGCAGATGAGAGATAGGCACGGAGCTGAGGAGAGATAGGCATGGAGCTGAGGAGAGATAGGCACAGAGCAGATGAGAGATAGGCACGGAGCTGAGGAGAGATAGGCACGGAGCTGAGGAGAGATAGGCATGGAGCTGAGGAGAGATAGGCACGGAGCTGAGGAGAGATAGGCATGGAGCTGAGGAGAGATAGGCATGGAGCTGAGGAGAGATGGGCACGGAACTGAGGAGAGATAGGCACAGAGCAAATAAGAGATAGGCACGGAACTGAGGAGAGATAGGCACAGAGCAGATGAGAGATAGGCACGGAGCTGAGGAGAGATAGGCTCAGAGCAGATGAGAGATAGGCACGGAACTGAGGAGAGATAGGCACAGAGCAGATGAGAGATGGGCATGGAACTGAGGAGAGATAGGTACGGAACTGAGGAGAGATAGGCACAGAGTAGATGAGAGATAGGCACGGAACTGAGGAGAGATAGGCACAGAGCAGATGAGAGATAGGCATGGAGTTGAGGAGTGATAGGCACAGAGTAGATGAGAGATGGGCACGGAACTGAGGAGAGATAGGCACAGAGCAGGTGAGAGATAGGCATGGAGCTGAGGAGTGATAGGCACAGAGCAAATGAGAGATAGGCACGGAGCAGATGAGAGATAGGCACGGAGCTGAGGAGTGATAGGCACAGAATAGATGAGAGATAGGCACGGAACTGAGGAGAGATAGGCACAGAGTAGATGAGAGATAGGCACGGAACTGAGGAGAGATAGGCACAGAGCAGATGAGAGATGGGCATGGAACTGAGGAGAGATAGGTACAGAGTAGATGAGAGATGGGCACGGAACTGAGGAGAGATAGGCACAGAGCAGATGAGAGATAGGCACGGAACTGAGGAGTGATAGGCACAGTCGATGAGAGATAGGCACGGAACTGAGGAGCGATAGGCACAGAGTAGAAGAGAGATAGGCACGGAGCTGAGGAGAGATAGGCACAGAGTAGATGAGAGATAGGCACGGAACTGAGGAGAGATAGGCACAGAGCAGATGAGAGATGGGCACGGAACTGAGGAGAGATAGGCACAGAGTAGATGAGAGATAGGCACGGAACTGAGGAGAGATAGGCACGGAGCTGAGGAGTGATAGGCACAGAGCAGATGAGAGATAGGCACGGAACTGAGGAGAGATAGGCACAGAGCAGATGAGAGATAGGCACGGATCTGAGGAGTGATAGGCACAGAGCAGGTGAGAGATAGGCATGGAGCTGAGGAGTGATAGGCACAGAGCAGATGAGAGATAGGCACGGAGCAGATGAGAGATAGGCACAGAGCAGATGAGAGATAGGCACAGAGCAGGTGAGAGATAGGCATGGAGCTGAGAAGTGATAGGCACGGAGCAGATGAGAGATAGGCACGGAGCTGAGGAGTGATAGGCACAGAGTAGATGAGAGATAGGCACGGAACTGAGGAGAGATAGGCACAGAGCAGATGAGAGATGGGCACGGAACTGAGGAGAGATAGGCACAGAACAGAGGAGAGATGGGCACGGAGCAGAGGAGAGATAGGCACAGAGCAGATGAGAGATGGGCACGGAACTGAGGAGAGATAGGCACGGAACTGAGGAGAGATAGGCACAGAGTAGATGAGAGATAGGCACGGAACTGAGGAGAGATAGGCACAGAGTAGATGAGAGATAGGCACGGAACTGAGGAGAGATAGGCACAGAGCAGATGAGAGATGGGCACGGAACTGAGGAGAGATAGGCACAGAACAGAGGAGAGATGGGCACGGAGCAGAGGAGAGATAGGCATGGAGCTGAGGAGAAAAAGACACAGAGCTGAGGAGAGATAGTCACGGAACTGGATGGTGACTACATGTACAAGGACTTTGGAAAAGGGAGGTTGGTGGTAGGGTGGTAGATTGGATAGACAGTGTATCACAGAAACACAGAATAATACAGTGCAGAAGAGGCCCTTCGGCCCATCAAGTCTGCACCGATGCATTAAAGACGCCTGACCTATCTACCTAATCCCATTTGCCAGCACTTGGCCCATAGCCTTGAATGTTATGATGTGCCAAGTGCTCATCCAGGTACTTTTTAAAGGATGTGAGGCAACCTGCCTCTACCACCCTCCCAGGCAGTGCATTCCAGACCATCACCACCCTCTGGGTAAAAAAGTTCTTCCTCAAATCCCGCTTAAACCTCTTGCCGCTCACCTTAAACTTGTGACCCCTCGTAACTGACCCTTCAGCTAAGGGGAACAGCTGCTCCCTATCCACCCTGTCCATGCCCCTCATAATCTTGTACACCTCGATCAGGTCAGCCCTCAGTCTTCTCTGCTCTAGCGAAAACAACCCAAGCCTCTCCAACCTCTCTTCACAGCTTAAATGTTCCATCCCAGGCAACATCCTGGTGAAACGCCTCTGCACCCCCTCTAATGCAATCACATCCTTCCTATAATGTGGCGACCAGAATTGCACACAGTACTCCAGCTGTGGCCTTACCAAAGTTCTGTACAACTCCAACATGACCTCCCTGCTTTTGTAATCTATGCCTCGATTGATAAAGGCAAGTGTCTCATATGCCTTTTTCACCACCCTATTAACCTGTGCTTCTGCCTTCAGAGATCTATGGACAAACACGCCAAGGTCCCTTTGTTCCTCAGAACTTCCCAGTGTCAGGCCATTCATTGAATACTTCCATCTCACATTACTCCTTCCAAAGTGTATCACCTCACACTTTTCAGCGTTAAATTCCATCTGCAACTTTTCTGCCCATTTGACCATCCCGTCTATATCTTCCTGTAACCTAAGACACTCCACCTCACTGTTAACCACTCGGCCAATCTTTGTGTCAGCCGCGAACTTGCTGATCCTACCCGCCACATAGTCATCTATGTCGTTTATATAAATGACAAAAATAGGGGACCCAGCACAGATCCCTGTGGTACACCAAAGGACACTGGCTTCCAGTCACTAAAACAGCCGTCTGTCATCACTCTCTGTCTCCTACAGCTAAGCCAATCTTGAATCCACCTTATCAAGTTACCTTGTATCCCGTGTGCATTTGCTTTCTTGATAAGTCTCCCATGTGGGACCTTGTCAAAGGCTTTGCTGAAATCCATGTAAACTACATCAACTGCACTACCCTCATCTACACACCTGGTCACATGCTCAAAAAATTCAATCAAATTTGTTAGGCATGACCTCCCTCTGACAAAGCCATGCTGACTATTCCTAATCAAATTTTGCCTCTCCAAGTGGAGGGAATGAAGTTTTCGGATGCCTAATAAAGAGGAACTATTTATAAAATCTGCTTGATTGGGGTTCAGGAAAAGAAGTTGGATGGTCAGGAACTTATTGGGAGTGGTTTTGAGAATGCAGGTGATGCGCATGGACAAGATAACCTTGGAGAGAGCATCTTCATTGTGAAAAGAAAATTATGCTTTTAATCTGATTCATTGTAAAGATATTTAGATGTATATAGCTGTGGTCATGAGCAATACATATTGGGCTGAATCTTCTGAGCCCACCGCCGCAATCTTCCATGCAGCGGCTCATTTAAATGGCTGGGGCGGGCTGCCCTCCGATCACATGGAGAGTGCTAGCTGTCCGTCCCTGGCAATGGCGTCAGCTGCCTGTGCGCAGGCACTGACACTATTTTTAAAGTGCTGTCAGCCCTACCGGGAAATTTAAATATTTAAAGATAAAGAAAATAACAATAAAGATATTTCTTCTGTCCCTCTCCCATCCCCCAAATAACAAAAGATTAATTATTTGCCCTCTCCCCCGCAAAACTGTTACCTTGTCCATCTGACCTTCCCCACCCCTACCAAACTGCATAAGCTTTAAACTCCAACCCTTCCCACCATCCCCTACACCCATGATATTACTTTACCCTGTTCCCCACCATCCCGCACTGATACTTCCTCCCCCCTCCCCACCAGTGTGGCGCCTCGTTTCCCTGGATGGGGATCCATAGACACAGGAGTGCCGGCCATCGGGCAGCGTAGGTATCATTTATTCATTCATTTAAATTTATTTAAATATTCAAATGGGGGCCGCAGGGGAGCTGCCATGAGGCCTTATGACCGCCGGTAACACGGGTTGGGCCTTCCCGGCATTGCGTTGTGTGGCAGCCCTCTCCTAGAGGCATCTGCAGCCCCCCCCACCACAGACCCCGATGCCTGGGGGAGAACAAAATGCAGCCCATACAGTTTGTATACTTTCAGCACTAACCTATAACACAGCAAATATGAAAAACAGTGCACTGTGGCACAGAATGACATAATACAGGTTCATGCTGGTCATTTCTCCACACAGTGGGGTTGGTTTTAACTTGTATCACCTGGCATTAATAGGGTGCTAACAGTCTCAAAATGAGGTTGGGTAGCCTTACTGCATATGACCCCAATGATGCGGCAGGAGCCACTTTGAAAGGGGCCTACCATTGGCAGCTCAAGACATGCCTGTTTCAGGCCGTAGGCCCATTTCAGGGTCTGGTATCCCAATTGCCATTTTAGGTTGGAAATGGTTTAAGCGTTCTCTGCTATCTTCCATGGGTGACAGAGGAAAGTGGTCCCAGCCAAAGTAAGTTTGATATTAATGGCCCAGACTTTACCATTCTCCTTACTGACAACAACCCACAGATTTTCACAGGCTTGTCAGCAGAGATTTCCGCTAATCGGGCATCTATTTCAGTACACTACTCTCTACAGGGGATCTGTGGTGTCTGTGAACAGGCCCAGCAACAGCAAGGCTCTTCAACAAATTAGATTAATGTATCCTCACTGAGACATGCAGAGTCAAAACCAGGAACTATAAAGCAGGAAATATAAATTACATTTAAATGATGTAGAGAAAGCAAAATAAAGATTGGAAAATACAGATGGGATTAAAAGAAAGAGATTAAAAAGACAAATAGAAAAAGTAAAAAATAATAATTTAAAAAAAATCTGCAACATTCATTTTTTTCTGAAGGAATGAGACTATTATTGTAAAATTAATTTTTCAGGGTGAGAGAGTTATTCAGCAATAATAATCTCTTATTATGCTGTTAAAAAAATCACTACTCCTAAATATAGCAGCCCTAACTTGATCAGCCATTTGGTGTGAGACAAGTGGGTAATTACCCTAAATTCACATCATTACAGTGATTTCAATGCTTCCATGTTTAACTGCATGTGCAGCCACCACAAGTTGCTGTCAGATTTACCCTGTCATAGCCTCGCCATTATTAGTGCTGCAAAATCTGTGCCATTATTGTGGGGCCAGGAAGTGCAGCAGTGTTCCTCTGCACCCCACAAAAATAATGTGGGCTACTGCTGCCCTATAAATCCCCCTTGCAATTCTGTTCCTGATTCATACTGAAAATTACAAATGTGTAAACACAAATCAGGCTCAACTACAATTTCATCCACAGTGAAATAACTTGTTAGACTCATAACCAAAGAATAGGCTCTTGTGTACCAAAAGACTGCAGGTAGCCATGGAACTAAACCCAGGAAAGAGTCAGTGCCTTCAGAATAGAAAGATTGGAGCTTGGTTGGAGGTGGGGAATAAATAAAGAAAAAGTGTAATTCTCCTGGATAAACAGAAACATTGGGCCAGATCTTGCTATAAAAATAACAGCGTGTTAACAACACACAGATTTACTAATATGCAAATCAGACAGCAAATTCTGAGGATTGAGAGATACACTGTGAGTTATGAATCTTCGAAACTTACAGTTCAATTTACACCACTCAGCTGTTTGCTTCTCACAAATAGCATGTCATCTTTAGCTTCCCCATTATTTTTAAGAACTTGCTGGATTTGCATTAAATTGTCCATTAAATTCACGACAGAAAGGTAAGTCTTGTAACGAACAGTGTAAGTGCCTTTTTGATAATGTGATAATTGCAACTGCATCCTCTCTGGCCAGGCAATTGAACTATTTTAACAGCAGCAACAACTGAGATTTATATAGTAAAAGCAAAATACTGCGGATGCTGGAAATCTGAAATAAAAACAAGAAATGCTGGAACCACTCAGCAGGTCTGGCAGCATCTGTGGAAAGAGAAGCAGAGTTAACGTTTCGGGTCAGTGACCCTTCATCAGAACTGACAAATATTAGAAAAGTCACAGGTTATAAGCAAGTGAGGTGGGGGTGGGGCAAGAGATAACAAAGGAGGTCTAGATTGGACCAGGCCACATAGCTGACCAAAAGGTCACGGAGCAAAGGCAAACAATATGTTAATGGTGTGTTGAAAGACAAAGCATTAGTACAGATTAGCTGTTAATACACTGAATATTGAACAGCAGCAAGTGCAAACCTGAAAAAAAACAGTGGGTAAGCAAATTGAACAAACTAAGATGAAATGAAATAAATGCAAAAAAAAAAGATTGTAAAAAATGTAAAAAAAGAATGTAAAAAAGAAAGGAAGAAAAAAAATAACTAAAAATGAAAGTAAAATGGGGGGCTGTCATGCTCTGAAATTATTGAACTCAATGTTCAGTCCGGCAGGCTGTAGTGTGCCTAATAGGTAAATGAGATGCTGTTCCTCGAGCTTGCGTTGATGTTCACTGGAACACTGCAGCAATCCCAGGACAGAGATGTGAGCATGAGAGCACCTTTATATAGCACCTTTAATGAAGTAAAGCCTCATATGAGTGTCATCAAACAAAATTTGATACTGAACCACATAAGGTGATATCAGGGCAGATGATTTGGTCAAAGAGGTAGTGTCTTAAAGGAGGAGAGAGAGGTAGAGAAGCAGAGGGAATTCCAGAACTTAGGGTTGAGGCAGCTGAAGGCACAGAAGTCAATGGTGGATTGATTAAAATTGGGGATGCTCAAGACACCAGAATTGAAGGAGCACAGATATCTTGGAGGGTTGTGAGGCTGCAGATGATTACAGAGGTAGGGAGGGGAGAGGCCCTGGAGGGATTTGAAAACAATAATAAGAATTCAAAATTTGAGGTGCTGCTTAACCGGAAGCCAATGTAGGTCAGCGACTACTAGGATAATAGGTGAATGCAACTTGGCACAAGTTAGGACACGGATAGCACAGTTTTGGATGATCTCAAGTTTATGAAGACTACTGAGGCAGGACAGGAGTGCATTGGAATAGTCAAGTCTAGAGGTAACAAATACATTGATGAGGGGCTTAGCAGCAAATGAGCCGAGGCAGGGGAGGACGGAGTCCGGTGATGTTATGGAAGTGGAAATAGGTGGTCTTAGTGATAGCACAGATCTGGTCTTAGAGTCAAGTATGACACCAAGGTTTCAAACAGTCTGGGGCAGTCTCAGGAGAGGAATGGAGTTGGTGTTGAGGGAATGGAATTTGTGGCGGGAACCGAAGACAATGACTTAATATTTGATTAGACTGTAGAATATCTTTCCTTCAGTTCTTAGAGATTTAAAAAATGTCAAATTTAAATTTTTTAAGTTATTTTCTTACTTTACATTTCTGTCTCTTTTGTCCCTCCCTCTTAGCCAATCTTTATTTCCATCTCTTTATTTCTCTTTCTGTACCTGATTTGACTCTAATTCACACTCATCAGTTGTTCCTCTGTTTCTTTATCAATCCTTAAATCACATTGCTTAAGAAGGAACGCTGTTGGTCCCATTGTTCACTGAGGTCCCAGATGCCCTGCCACACCATTATCGGCTCACACTTCCAGCAAATTATGCCGCAAAAAAGTTTTGAGTTGCAGGGTGAAAGAAAAAATGTAACTATCGACGTATGCTCTGACATGCTCCACTCCAGCAAAATGCAGCCCAATATGTAGTTTGCAGAACAAATTCTCCACTTTCACAATGCCAAAATCAATTAAAACTGTTCACCATGATTTAAGCATAGATACTGCTGATCTTGAACTACGTATTTATTAGATTTGGTTGCACTATATTTACACTTCTGGCATCTGAGTTGAAATCCAATCATCATGAATGACCCCTGTTACTTTTTCCAAAGTTTGATCGACATTTTTTTCAATTTTCACACCTCCTCTCCTCGCTAAATAACATTGGCTCCCTCACTGTACTGTGGTACCATGGGAGTGCTCACCCACTAGTACATCACCCAAGGAAGCATTATTCATGTACAAGCTGTGACAATGAGAGTCGGCAGGTTACCCAAATGTGGAGGAAATCATGGCTGAGTCTGAGTAGGGAATTGTTGTGAAGAGATTAGGACAGGAACTCTGGCTGATTTATTCCCCTATTTAGCTCATAGAAGCTGTGGCTGCTTGTATAGCCATACCAGATCCTGAACTGAGATCTACAAATGGAGCACAGGCCAGGGATCCAATATGAGACCTTCCTGCTCTCCATGGCATAAAGACAGAGACTTTACTCCCAAGTATTATTTTTGCTGGACAAAGTTTTAAGTGATTAGAAAATATGACACAATATGAATCCCAGAAGGGTTCATGAAAATTTCATGACACTTTTTACTGTATGTCAGGGTATAAACATGCTACTAGAACAGTCTGGAAGATATAGCTTATTTTCAGTAGCAATGCATCTTTTTAAGATCCAAGTAGCATGCAACATGCTAAAGGCACATCAGTCATCATGCTGATATTAGTACTCTGCAGTAATGTCACTGTATCAGACAAGTTGTCCACTCACGTTCAAAACAATCACTAAAGTATGAGTAAGCTTTAAATTTACATTGTTGTGGCATTGATTTAATATTATGTATTTTTAAAATGTCCATTTTATGTACATGGATGAATGGCATCAACACTGTCACCAGTATGAACAAATTGTGAGATACTTCAGCATCATCATAGATAATAAAATCTTTTGTTGCAAAGAAAAATTTCCTTCCATTCCTCTGCTCATTAATGTCACTCACACAACTCAAAGAAGCATTGTATTACTACTCCAAAGATGTTAGTGGCTAAATTGTTTGAAATGATGATGTCTCCATTACAGTGTTCAAAGTAGACTAGTACTTCCTTCTTTCGTATACACACATCAAAGGTAATTTCTGTAGACAAAGTGCCTTTGGAAAAATATAAGTGGCAACTTATTGTCTTGATTATTTTAGGCCTACCATTCAAGTTAAGCCTTCTTTTATTTGGACATGCGTGGCTATCTGTGGCAGATTAGAGCTCGGGAGAAGCACAGGGTCTCATGAAAAACCTTTGACTGCAATGCCACAGGAAGGAAACACTGAAATGTTGCTCTAAATTCTACAACCAACATCAGTCACATCGCAAATGTTACTCTGGAGAGGACCAGAGTGGTGTCCAGTAAACAGCTCACTGCAAGCACTGGCCTAATTCCCCAAAGTTCTAGATTTTATTTTCATTTTCGAATTGGTTCCAGTCATTACATCTAATAGGAAACTGTCTCCAAGTAGATAAGTCTAATGTAAAGTATTTTCCTTTGGAAGAGTTTTGACACTTTGGATGGGTGCAGTGCAGAGAATATGATGTACAGATTAATGAACAATAGTTCCGAAAGGCTTGAATGATTTTGGGCTCTATGTTATAATTCCTAAAACTAGTTATGTTACCACAGTACTAATAGCAAACATTTATCTTGTGATATAGTTTGATATTTAAAACTGACTCAGTTTGAGGAGCTCTTTTGAATATGTCAATTTTTAAAAATTGTAACAAGCACACTGCAGCTGCCATTTTCCTTCTTAACACAGTGGACAGTGTGGACTGCCCTTTTCTCCAAGTTAACTATTTATTTTAAAATGCACATTATTCTTTCAGATACAATATTGCCTTCAATGAATCCTGCCTTTTTTAAATATTTATTTTTGGCCATGGTTGAGCCAAAATATTTGATGGCATTTCTCTGTGGCTACACGAAAAACCATGATCTAATTTTGGATGTCAGATTAAATTATAAAATTACATTGGAGACTCATATTATTCCAAAATATACATCATCAAAATTTGCCTCGCCTGCCTCTCCCACGTAGCTGAGTATCAAACCCTAAGAACTTAAAATGACTTCTACTTGAAATATAGAGTGCTAATAAAGTAGCATTCGCGCCACACAAGTGCCAGGCAATGACCATCTCCAACAAGAGAGAATCTAATCGTCTCCCCATGACATTCAACGGCATTACCAACGCTGAATCCCCCACTATCAACATCCTAGGGGCTACCATTGACCAGAAACTGAACTGGAGTAGCCATATAAATACCGTGGCTACAAGAGCAGGTCAGAAGCTTGGAATCCTGAGGTGAGTAACTCGCCTCCTGACTCCCCAAAGCCTGTCCACCATCTACAAGGCACAAGTCAGGAGTGTGATGGAATACTCTCCACTTGCCTGGATGGGTGCAGCTCCAACAACACTCAAGAAGCTCAACACCATCCAGGACAAAGCAGCCGCTTGATTGGCACCCCTTCTACAAACATTCACTCCCTCCACCACCGACGCACAGTGGCAGCAGTGTGTACCATCTACAAGATGCACTGCAGCAATGCACCAAGGCTCCTTAGACAGCATCTTCCAAACCCGCGACCTCTACCAACTAGAAGGACAAGGGCAGCACATACATGGGAACACCACCACCTGCAAGTTCCCCTCCAAGTCACACACCATCCTGACTTGGAACTATATCGCCGTTCCTTCACTGTCGCTGGGTCAAAATCCTGGAACTCCCTTCCTAACAGCACTGTGGGTGTACCTACCTCACATGGACTGCAGCAGTTCAAGAAGGCAGCTCACCACCACCTTCTCAAGGGCAATTAGGGATGAGCAATAAATGTTGGCCTGGCCAGCGACGCCCACATCCCATGAATGAATAAAAAAATATATAAAAATGTTAAACTTGGCCCCTAATTTTGCCTGTATACTTATCATATCTCTTAATTATGCCTTATTTTAAAATAATTAATTCTATGTCAGTCTTAAGAGGATAACAACATTTTTGTGACATGCACAGGCCATACAGTACGTTTCAGGTAGGACTCCTAACTGAAAGGAAATGACATTGTAATAAATTCGATATCAACCACAGTTTCTATTTCTCAAACTTCTTATGAATGCATCTGGCAATGCAACATGTTAAATTTAAGAATGGCAGTTTGATGCATTCTCATAGGAGCATTGGAACAAAACAGCATGGAAAAATCTCTGCAGTTGATCTGTTTGGTCTTAAAAATTAAAAGCTCTGATAACAAGCCACCACATCAAGGATCTAGTCAATTTTCTATTTTCTATTCAATTTTTCTGCACTACTGCCATTAATCTCTGCCTGAGACGTCCGATCTATATGTTCACCCTTTGCCCTTGAATTTCCTGGATTGCATGGATGCAGACATTACATCAAAATCGCTGCTAGTTTCTGTGCCGATGGGAGCCTTATGCTGAAATTTCCTGCAGAGTTCATTTGCTACATAGGAAAGTAAAAACTGGCAGAGAACAGGCGCAAATGCAATACAACCAATAGGAATGATAGCTGGCAGGATTTTGTGTAGGAGGCAGGGCCCGCGGTGTCAGATCAAAAACGCGTGGGGAACCCCGCCTCTGCATTTTCTTGACCCCCCCACCCTCGGCGCAATCCTCCGGGATTTTTAAATCGAAGTTTCAGGAAGTGGTTTGAAAAGACATCCTCCCCGCACGTTGGAGGCCCCCCTCCTCCGGTGGTAAGATCCCAGCAGCAGCGGGAAGAGGTCCTTAATTGGCCGTTAACAGGTCAGTTAAGGGCCTGAATTGGCCTCTGGGCAGGAAGGTCATCATCGGCCTATCCCGTTCCTGGGAAAATCGCTGGGTGATGGGGAGGTGATGATATGTCCTCCTCCCTGCCGGCCATCCGTGACAATACTCCGTGCCCCCCGCCTGACCCCGCCTCCACTCCTGCCTCAGGGGACCTCACAATATCCAATCCAAGGAGTGGGCTGCTGTCACCTACTGCAACATTCACTCTCAGAACCTCTTGACTCTGCAGTTCCTCTTCCTCTTCCATTATTTTGCAGAGCAGCAGTATTCCCACTGTAAAGGCCATTCCAGATGCTCAGTTATTGAACTCATGTGGGCCGGGGTCTGAAAAATATTTCTGGTGCACTGAGACTGACAGCACCTTGGTTAAGTATAATGCAGCTAGGTTTAATTCTTGGTTGCCCTTTTCTGCACTGCCTCCAAAGCCTGGACATTATTATTTACCAGAATAGCACACAGTCCTTGATTGGGATGATTTTAACTCACTGAAGGTCAGTAACTTTACTACCTCATTCACTCCAATGATGCAGCCAGCCCCATTTTGAAAAGGGCCTACATTGGATGTCTGAGGTGCCCACCTGTTTCAGTCAGTAGCCCTTTTTAATATGCAAATCAAGATCCTATGCCATAAATAGGAGCCTGATTGCCATTTTAGGTTGGAACTGCTCCATGCACATTCTGCCAGTTCCAAAGTTGATAGGGCCCTAGAGGCCCTGCAAATAATTGTTGTGGGGCTCGAAGGAGCACGAATGCACTTCAGGGATCCACTAAAATAATTTAGGTTGCTGCTGCCCTGCCTACCATCCACCTCCTCCAATCATAGAGTGATACAGCACTGAAACAGGCCCTTCGGCCCACTGAGTCTGTGCTGACCAACAGCCACCCATTTATACTAATTCTACATTAATCCCATATTCCCTACCACATCCCCACCATTCTCCTCCCACCTACCTACACTAGGGGCAATTTGCAATGGCCAATTTACCTATCAACCTGCAAGTCTTTGGCTGTGGGAGGAAACCAGAGCACCCGGTGGAAACCCACACGGTCACAGAGAGAACTTGCAAACTCCACACAGGCAGCATCCAGAACTGAACCTGGGTCGCTGGAGCTGTGAGGCTGTGGTGCTAATCACTGCACCAGTGTGATACTCACCCCACCTTGTGATTGCAATCACCTAACAGTTACTTTGCCGTTGGATGGGATGGACAGATGCTAGCCAGATTTAATCCAGCGAGCTGATTCTGGATGCCCAATTTGCACTCTTCAGCTTGTTGGCCTGATACAATGTAAGCCAGGGTGTTAGAATTGTGGTTAGTCTCCTTGGTGTGGGTACAGGCGACTAACCACATGCTCCATTCCTGAAGACGCGATAGGAACTATATAATTGCAAGTTCTTCCTTTCTGCAAAGAGCATAATGGCTATATCGCTAGACTAATGGCCAAGAGAACATTCAAATTCCACCATGACAGTTCAAGAATTTCAATGCATTTTTAAAAGAGTGGGAAAAAAATGTTGGTTGCAGTAAAAGTGAACATGAATCTGTTGAATTGTTGTAAAAACCCAACTAATTCTCTGATGTCCTTCAGGGAAGATAACGTGCCATCCTTATCTGGTCTGGTCCACAGATGACTCCAGTCCGACAGCACCATGATTGATTCTTAACTACTCTCTGATGTGGCTTAGCAAAGCACTCAATTGTATCCAACAGAAGAGGGTCCATCACCTTCTCGCGACAACTAGGCTTAGGCAATAAATGCCAATCTTGCCAGTGATGCCTCCATTCCAAAAAGGAATTTAATAAAAGCCCAGTGCTGCTAAATTGTCCCATTTACATTTGGGCAAGGATTCAACTACATTGGAGCAAATGCACATATATAAGTCAGTCGATATGCCGTCACCCAAAAGTCTGTCACATACAAAGTTAATGCAGAATTGAATTTGTTTGGTTGGAATATTCCTGGATATCAGAGAATGATTTATGAAGGCCAACAAAGCCTGTTTATTGCATGCGCAGTTAATTTATTGCTTACAACAACAGCTATTTACCTTTGCCATCAGTCCCATCCAGCCATTGCAGGTCCCCACTGAAGTAACAAATACCTTAATTGGTACTGGCACCAGGTCATTCACATGATAAGATTGCCTGGAATAATGCTTTGGTCATCAGGGGTAACCCAGTGAAGCAGATACATTTCATTATGAAATTGTTGTGGAGCTGGCCTGATGACCTGATGAGGTTAAAGCAAGCCAGGTTAACCTGATGAGGTTAAAGCAAGTAGTCAAGCCAGGCAGTCTCAGAACATCCCAGATTCAAACCTTGGCCTTTCTACTGAGATCATCCACTCTGAGATGGTACAAATAAGTGCAGCTGCCTATCTAGCCTGAGATCTGACACATATGAACTTACCATTCCAACACTGTCATTGTATGGGTTCATCTATTATTGGTTTCACTGATCTTGTTTTACTTCCTCAGGCTTGCAGGTGATATGATATACCCCTGAACTGGGTCCACTTAGCCGACTAGCACTTTGATACAGATAGGACTTTTTGAATCACTGAAGACTTAAATCTAAAAAGGGCATTTCAAAATTCCCTGAGGTAATTCAGTTGGTTAGACAGGGGTAACTTTAATAGGGGGTCATCAGAAGAAACAATGTCAAATTTAACAAAGGCCTGAAGAAATTGCATAATTATGTCATTAATTATCCTGACTTTTAGATTGAATTTAAAGAATTTATCTGAAAAATATTAGTCTAGATTCCACAGGGAAAGTCACATGGTTTTAATACATTATCTTAAGAAGGAAATAGTATTTCTCAAGTCTTTTTATAGAAAAGCTTGCACTTACTTTCCTATTGAAGTTATTTCTACGAGTACTAGCTAAAAGTCTGTAAGAAATAGTACATTGATGGTTTTCCATTTTTATTGAGAGGCATAAGTGAAGGACCAAGGTCCAGAATGCAGGCAGAAACCACCAAGGTTGAAGAGTAAAAGAAAAGAGGTGAATCAAAAAATTGTGATAAGGTGACACCAAACTTGGGCTTTGATAATCTGAAGTTTTTGGAGGATGGTAAGACTGAGGGAGATTAAGAGTTCTACAAGCTCAAGGTGCCATGAATGAATGAGTTGGGGGGCGGAGAAAGAAAGAAGAAGAAGGAAGTATTTGACTGTTGATTATTTCTTAAGATGCTTTCAGTCATGACCCTCACAACTTCTTTTTCATTCTCAACAAAGAGAAGGGTAGCAGGACTATGGGAACACCATCATCTCTAAGTTCCCTTCAAGTCACATACAATCTTGACTTGGAAATATATTGTGGTTCCTTCATCATTGCTGGCTCAAAATCCTGGAATTCCCTACTTAGGAGCATTGTTGGAGTACGTTGACCGCTTGGACTGCAGTGGTTCAAGAAAGAGAGTCACCAGCACCTTCCCACAGGCAAATAGGGAAGGGCAATAAATGCTAATCTCACCAGCATTGCCCACATCTCAGCCGAAGAGCCAAGGGAGACATATCTCACAAAGAGAACAATAGCTGTCAGCTACCATGGGAAGTTTGGTGATCATTATTTTAGCTGAAGTGGGGTCATGGAAGCGGGAGCTCACTCTCATGGAGAAGGTCAGTTCAGAGAGGGCATGAGGAGAGTTAGAAGAGAAACTACAGAAAGACATCGGTTCAGGACTGGGACATGGAGGAGTCTGTTGGGAGGTCTGGCTTGGTTGACGTGAGGATGGGGAGGAGGCAACGAAGGTACCTGTACATACGTGTTGTAATCTGCAAGCATCCTTTTAGATGCAAAATCTGTGAGATGTGTCTCACTTGGCTCTTCAGCTGAGATGTGCCTTCTTCCAAACCCAACTCCTCCTGCCCATTCATGCTCATTAAAAAATGAATTTTCCCACAATTTTGTGTTGTCTTATGAAAAGTCCATATCCAGTAAATGTTATTCGGAAAAGTATTGTTTTATGTTTGCAATAATATGCCACTTTAAGATTGCTTAAAAAAAACTATAGTGTACAATTTGATAAGCCATTTCAAAATAGCACTGACAAAAAATCTGCTGTCACATTTTCGTGTCCTTCCACGTTGCATTCCTCCAAGTATGAGGGAACAACTTATCAATGATTGAAATTAGTCATCCTATCTGAAAGCATGAGTATCCTTCCTGTTTGAAAAAAGTTCTGATTTTCTTTCCCGAAATGGTTATTCCCTGTATTCATGTTGTCTTTCTAAGCAGGAGCATGGGGCAATCTGACTTGCCAGGCAACTCATCATGCTATCAATGACACTTCTTGTTCTGGTTGTCAGTGGATACTTTTGAACAGCAAGGGAGCAACTATCTTCCCAGATAGTTTTGTGTCACACCTCTAGGCAAGTAATTCAAACAAGAAAACTCATCACCTGTGTCTGCGTGAATATCAGCTGAGAGAGATTTGATAGTGGGTCTCCTATTTAAGCATCCAACACTAGCTACAGGTCATGCTCAGTTTGATTTGGTGGTCTTGCTGAATAAACATTCAATGCTGTTAACTGCTCCATCTGTTTGGAGAAACAACGGGGTGGGAACTCATATTGGGTGAGAGTTAAGAGGCAGCCTATTTTACACATTGCCCAATTTTGTTTACTTGTGAAAAAAAGAAAGACTTGCATTTATATAGTGTCTTTCATGATAACCAGATGCCCCAAGCGCTTTACAACCAATGAAGTACTTCTGAAGTGTAGTCACAGTAGTAATGTAGGAAATGTGTCATCCAATTTGCAGAGAACAAACTCCCACAAACAGCAACGTGATAATGACCAG
This sequence comes from Heterodontus francisci, assembly GCF_036365525.1. Classification (NCBI taxonomy): domain Eukaryota; kingdom Metazoa; phylum Chordata; class Chondrichthyes; order Heterodontiformes; family Heterodontidae; genus Heterodontus; species Heterodontus francisci. The sequence goes on from NC_090373.1 coordinate 66,595,456, forward strand.
ATAATCTCAGTTGAAGAGCCAAGGAAGACACATCTCACAAAGAGAACAATAGCTGTCAGCTACCATGGGAAATTTGGTGGTCATTATTTTAGCAGAACTGGGGTCAAGGAAGCAGGAGCTCACTCTCATGGATAAGGTCAGTTCAGAGAGGGCATGAGGAGAGTTAGAAGAGAAACTACAGAAAGACATGGGTTCAGGACTAGGAAATGGAGGAGTCTGTTGGGAGGTCTGGCTTGGTTGACATGAGGATGGGGAGGAGGCAACAAAGGTACCCATTAAACACATACACATACATTAAACACATTAAACACATACTTTGGTTCTGTCTTCACAAAGGAGGACACAAATAACCTCCCAGAAATGAAAGGGAGGAACTGAAGGAAATCAGCATTAGTTAAAAAAAATAGTGCTAGGGAAATTAATGGGATTAAAGGCTGACAAATCCCCAGGTCTTGATAATCTACATCCCAGAGTACTAAAGGAAGTGGACCTGGAAGGAGTGGATGCATTGGTGGTCATCTTCCAAAATTTTATAGACTCTGGAGCAGTTCCTACAGATTGGAGGGTGGGAAATATAACCCCACTATTTAAAAAGTAGGCTGATTCTTGGGTTGACAGGCTTGACGTATGAGGAGGGATTGGGTCGACTAGGCTTATATTCACTTGAATTTAGAAGAATGAGAGGGGATCTCATAGAAACTTATAAAATTCTAACAGGACGAGACAGGCTAGATGCAGGGAGGATGTTCCCAATGGCTGGAGAGTCCAGAACCAGGGGTCACAGTCTCAGGATACGGGGTATACCATTTAGAACCGAGATGAGGAGAAATTTCTTCACTCTGAGGGCAGTGAACCTGTGGCATTCTCGACCGCAGAAGACAGTGGAGGCCAAATCATTAAATATATTCAAGAAGGATATATTTCTTAATGCCAAAATGAAAGAAAAAACAGGGAATTACAGACCAGTTAGCCTTACATTAGTAGTGGGGAAAATGCGAGAGTCTATTATAAAGGATGTGATAGAACACCTGGAAAGCATAAACGGGATTGGGCAAAGTCAGCATGGGCTTATGAAAGGGAAATCATGCTTAACAAATCTATTGGGGTTTTTGAGGATGTAACGAGTAGAATAGATGAGGGAGAACCAGTGGATGTGGTGTATTTGGATTTTCAGAAAGTTTTTGATAAGGTCCCACATAAGAGGTTAGTGTGCAAAATTAAAGCACATGGGACTGGGGGTAATATACTGGCATGGATTGAGAATTGGTTGACAGACAGGAAACAGAGAGTAGGAATAAACGGGTCTTTTTCTGGGTGGCAGGCAGTGACTAGTGAGGTACCGCAGGGATCAGTGCTTGGACCCCAGCTATTCACAATATGTATTAATGACTTAGGTGAGGGAACTAAATGTAACATTTCCAAGTTTGCAGATGACACAAAGCTGGGGGGTGGTGGGGGGGTGGTGGTGGGTGGGGTGTGGGCAGTGCAGTGAGCTGTGAGGAGGATTCAAAGATGCTCCAATGTGATTTGGACAAGTTGGGTGACTGGGCAAATGCATGGCAGATGCAGTATAATGTGGATAAATGTGAGGTTATCCACTTTGGTTGTAAAAACAGAAAGGCTGATTATTATCTGAATGGTGATAGATTGGGAAAGGGGGAGGTGCAACAAGACCTGGGTGTCCTTGTACACCAGTCGCTGAAAGCAAGCATTCAGGTGCAGCAAGCAATTAGGAAGGCGAATGGTATGTTGGCCTTCATCTCAAGAGGATTTGAGTACAGGAACAAGAATGTCTTACTGCAGTTATACAGGGCCTTGGTGAGATCACATCTGGAGTATTGTGTGCAGTTTTGGTCTCCTTATTTGAAGAAGGATGTTTTTGCCATGGAGGGAGTGCAAAGAAGATTTACTAGGCTGATTCCTGGGATGGTAGGATTGACATATGAGGAGAGATTGGGTCGACTAGGCCTATATCCTCTAGAGTTTAGAAGAATGAGAGGGGATATCATAGAAACTTATAAAATTCTAACTGGACTAGACAGGCTAGATGCAGGGAGGATGTTCCTGATGGCTGGGGAGTCCAGAACCAGGGGTCACAGTCTCAGGATATGGGTATGCCATTTAGAACTGAGATGTGGAGAAATTTCTTCACTCAGAGGGTGGTGAACCTGTGGAATTCTCTACCACAGAAGGCAGTGGAGGCCAAGTCACTAAATATATTCAAGAAGGAGATAGATATATTTCTTAATGCCAAAGGGATCAAGGGATATGGGGGAAAAGCAGGAGCAGGGTACTGAATTAGATGATCAACCATGATCTTTTTTGAATGGCGGAGCATGCCCAAAGGGCCGAATGGCCTACTCCTGCTCCTATTTTCTATGTTTCTATGTCTATGTTTACCTGTACATACATTTTGTAATCTGCAAGCATCCTTTTAAAAGCAAAATCTGTGAGATGCGTCTCATTTGGCTCTTCAGCTGAGATGTGCCTTCTTCCACCCCCAGCTCCTCCTGCCCATTCATGCTTTATATTTTACCCTGGGCCCTCCCTCTCCTCTGGCTCCCCAGGTGCTTAGTGCTTGTCAGTGAGAAGGTAATTGAAAGAAATTGCATTGAAGACCGTGCAGAGCCAGAAACAGAAGACGCTAGCAGATTTTGTTCCTTCTCTGCTTTTTCCTAGCATACTTGGGGAGGACAAGAAATGAAGTTAGAATGGGTTTTTGAGGAACAGAGCTCACATGTCGCTTTCCATGGAAGAATGGCAGGAAGTTTTATGACCTTGTTTGCTGAAAGATAATGCAGGGTGAGATAGGATAACAGAGAATAGACAGAGAATGCCATCAGGAACCTATAACTGATGCTTGACCACCCTTCCCAGGAACCAAAATGTTTCTTTCTCGTAGAGAAGGCTGGGGGTGGGGGGATTGGTTAGATGACAGAGATTTGAAGACTCACTGCCTGCCGCCAATCTTTCTCTGCTGTAATGAACTGTCTTCCGCTTTTACAAAAGAAGACAAACTGAGAATGACCAGTAAAATCCAGGTGCCAGGAAGCAGATCATAATGCTGGATTGACAGGTGCAAGCCACAAGCTATTTTGTACTGTGTAAGGCTTGTACTGCAGTCAAGGTGTGTATATAAGGCCATGAGTGAAAGAAGTCTTCCAATTGAAAGCTGGGGTGGGGAAGGGGATTGTAAAGGGAATCCAGGTAGCCTCCAAGGCACTGATGCCAAGGAATTCAAGCATTTTAATACAGTATGAGGGGAGGTACTGTAAGTGGCCAATGTACTTGGTACTGTGCATTCTTAGGAGGTGTAGTTGACTTGTTTTACCTTGATGAAGCTGCTAAGGTCATTAAACATTTAAGGCATATACTTGTTATGTGTGGGGTCATAGCATAGGCAATCACTGCCCTGGCCACCCAAAACCAATGCTATTTTTCTACATTCCTTTAGGTACCACACTGATGGAATACCCTGTTTGCAGCCAATCAGAGGTAAGATGAGAGTGACTTTTCTTGACATCAAGGCAGCATTTGACCGAGCATGGCATCAACGAGCCCGAGCAAAACTGGAGTCAATGGGAATCAGGGGGAAAAATCTCCACTGATTGGAGTCTTACCTAGAGCAAAGGAAGATGGTTGTGGTTGTTGGAGGTCAATCATCTGAGCTCCAGGACATCACTGCAAGAGTTCCTTAGGGTAATGTCCTAGGCCCAACCATCTTCAGCTGCTTCATCAATGACTTTCCTTCAATCATTAGGTCAGAAGTGGGGATGTTCAGTGATGATTGCACAATGTTCAGCACCATTTGTGACTCCTCAGATACTGAAGCAGTCTGTGTAGAAATGCAGCAAGACCTGGACAATATCCAGGCTTGGGCTGATAAGTGGCAAGTAATATTCATGCCACACAAGTGCCAGGCAATGACCATCTCCAACAAGAGAGAATCTAACCATCTCCCCTCGATATTCAATGACATTATGATCGCTGAATCCCCCACTAACATCCTGGGGGCTACCATTGACCAGAAACTGAACTGGAGTAGCCATATAAATACCGTGGCTACAAGAGCAGGTCAGAGGATAGGAATCCTATGGTGAGTAACTCACCTCCTGACTCCCCAAAGCCTGTCCACCATCTACAAGGCACAAGTCAGGAGTGTGATGGAATACTCTCCACTTCCATGGATGGATGCAGCTCCAACAACACTCAGTAAGCTAGGCACCATCCAGGACATAGCAGTCCGCTTGATTGGCACCTCTTCTACAAACATTCACTCCCTCCACCACCGATGCACAGTGTCAGCAGGGTGTACCATCTAGAAGATGCACTGCTGTAATGCACCAAGTTCCTTAGACAGCACCTTCCAAACCCGCGACCTCTACCACCTAGAAGAACAAGGGCAGTAGATACAGGGGAACACCACCACCTGCAAGTTCCCCTCCAAGCCACACACCATCCTGATTTGGAACTATATCGTCATTCCTTTATTGTCGCTGGGTCAAATCCTGGAACTCGCTTCCTAACAGCACTGTCGGTGTACCTACCCCACATGGACTGCAGCAGTTCAAGAAGGCAGCTCACCACCACCTTCTCAAGAGCAATTAGGGATGAGTAATAAATGCTGGCCTAGCCAGTGATGCCCACATCCCAGGAACGAACAATAAAAAAAAGTCTCACTTCTGAGGGAAGCATGTCAACTGCACCATATCAGAGAACCTGGAAGCTCTCTGTGCTCCAGTGAAGAACATTGCATACAAGTCAAATTGTATAATTGCTTTCTCCCAGATTTTCTCCTGATGCAGGTGTCTGAATCCAGCAGCGCACCACAAGTTCCTGCTCTGCCCTCCCCCACTTGGTGTGCTCTAACCTCTCTTTCCTCTCTAAGGTCCTCAAACGTGTTGTTCCTCCCAAATCCATGCCCAAATCTGTGCCCACCTTCCCAGGAACTCCATGTTTGAATCCCTGCAATCAGGTTTTTGCCTCTGCCGCAGTACCGAAACAGCTCTTATTAAAGTCACAAATGACATCATATGTGACTGTGACAAAGGTAAACTTTCCCTCCTCATCCTTTTTGACCTGTCTGCAGCCTTTGACACGTTGATCACACTATCCTCCTCAATGCCTCTCCACTATCGTCCCTCTGGATGGGACTGCTGTCACCTGGTTCCATTCTTATCTATATAATCATAGCCAGAGAATCACTTGCAATGGCTTCTCTTCCTGATCCTGCACCATTACCTCTGGTGACCCCCAAGGATTTTTCCTTGGTGCCCCTCCTATTTCTCATCTACTTGCTGCCCCTCAGCAACATCATCCGAAAGCACAGCATTAGTTTTCACATGTATGACATCCAGCTCTAATTCACCACCACCTCTCTCGACTCCTCCACTGTTGCTAAATTATCAGACTGCTTATCCAACATCCAGTACTGAATGAGGAGAAATTTCCTCCAATTATATATTGGTAAGACTGAAGCCATTGTTTTCGGTCCACCCACAAAACTCCATTCCCTAGCTACCAACTCCATCCCTCTCGTTGGCAACAGTCTGAGATTAAACCAATCTGTTCGCAACCTCGGTGACCCCGAGATGAGCTTCCGACCTCATATTTGCATCATCACGAAGACCGCCTATTTCCACCTCCCTAACATCACCCAACTTCACCCCTGTCTCAGTTCATCTGCTGCTGAAACCCTCATTCATGCCTTCGTTAACTCTAGACTTGACTATTACAATGCACTCCTGGCTGGTCTCCCACATTCTACTCTCCGTAAACTTGAGATCATCCAAGACTCTGCTGCCCATGTCTTAACTCACACCGAGTCTAGTTCCCCATCACTCCTGTGCTCACTGACTTCCATTGGCTCCCAGTCAAGCAATGTTTTGATTTTACATGTCTCATCCTTGTTTTCAAATCCCTCCATGGCCTTGCCCTCCCTCCCTATCTCTGTCATCTCCTCCAGCACCACAACCCTCCGAGATATCTGCATTCGTCTAATTCTGGCCTCTTGTGCATCCCTAATTTTAATCGCTCCACTATTGGTGGCCATGCCTTCAGTTGTCTAGAACCCAAGCTCTGGAATTCCCTCTCTACACCTCTGCACCACTGCACCTCACTTTTTGTTTGTGACTGCAAGTCTGTTTCCAGTGGCGTTCCGCAGGGCTCAGTACTAGGTCCCCTGCTTTTTGTATATTAGCGATTTGAACGTAAATGTAGGGGGCATGATCAAGAAGTTTGCAGACAACACAAAAATTGGCCATGTGGTTGATAGCAAGGAGGATAGCTGTAGACAGCAGGAATATATCAATGGACTGGTCAGGTGGGCAGAAAAGTGGTGAATGGAATTCAACTCGGTGAAATGTGAGGTGATGCATTTGGGGAGGTCAATCAAGGCAAAGGCATACACGATTAATGGGAGAATACTGAGAAGTGTAGAGGAAGTGAGGGACCTTGGAGTGAATGTCCACAGATCCCTGAATGTAGCAGGACAGGTCGATAAGGTTGTTAAGAAGACATATGGAATCCTTTCCTTTATTAACCAAGGTATAGAATATAAGAGCAGGGAGGTTATGCTGGAACTGTATAAATCATTGGTTAGGCCACACTTGAGTACTGTGTGCAGTTCTAGTCATCTCGTTACAAAAAGGATATAATGCAATAGAGAGGATACAGAGGAGATTTATGAGGATGTTGCCAGGACTGGAAAAATGCAGCCATGAGGAAAGATTGGATAGACTGGGGTTGTTCTCCTTGGAATAGAGAAGGCTGAGGGGAGATTAGATTGAAATGTTTAAAATTGTGAGGGGCCTGGATAGAGTGGATGGGAAGGGCCTATTTACTTTACCAGACAGGTCAGTGATGAGGGGACATAGATTTAAGTTGTTGGTAGAAAGATTAGAGGGGAGATGAGGAAAAGTTTTTTCACCCAGAGGATGGTAGAGATTTGGAACTCACTGCCTGAAAGAGTAGCAGAGGCAGAAACCCTCAACTCATTTAAAAGGTGGCTGGATATGCACCTCAAGTGTTATAACTTGCAGGGCTACGGACCAAATGTTGGAAAGTGGAATTAGGCTGGATGGCTCGTTTGTCGGCCTCTTTCTGTGCCATAAACTTTCTATGATTTCTATGATTCTTCCTTTAAGACACTCCTTAAAACCTACCTCTTTGACCAAGATTTTGGTTTTATAATGCTCCTGTGTAACACCTTGGGATGTTTTATTACTTTACAGGTGCTATATAAGTTGTTGTTGTGATTAGACATGCTAATAGCAGCGGGTGTTCACCGCATTAAGACTAGGCTAATCCCAGAAACCTTGGCAAGGCCATCCCACTTGTGTTCAGACAGGTGCAAATTTCATCCATCCATAATGCTGTTCAGGTTGTCTTTGGTGGAAAATCCAGGCTTGTGACCTAATGATGTTAAAAGGGAATCTGATAGAAGAAGCACAAACCTCCAAATGCTATGAGCATTTTGGGAACTAACCATTGAAAATTGTAACAGATGGCAGTAAGGCCTGGCTGGCAGCCAATGAATTTGCTAATCATTGATGTTCACACAACGTACTTATCAAACAAGTGTAAATGGTTAACGTTTAAACTTCCCATCTTCCATCACAAATCACATACCTTCCGACAGCTTTATGAAAAGTTCATTATCACCTAATTGAAAGTAACTGGAAACTAGTCCTTTTTGTGCAGGCATGCAGAGAACCAGTGTTTACAGAAATGTCTTGTGGCCAAAGGTGAAACTTATCTGGAAATGCACTTTTTTCAGCTTTCCTCCCTGTAATTAAGTTTTAAGCTAATCAGTTCCCCTGGTTGCTCCTTTTATCGTATAAGAATGTAGGAAATGCATTGTGCTTGAGAACAAGCGCTTTGAGGTTCCAGTGTGTGCTGCTCCTGCTCTCACTTTAGCCTCCTTTCTTCAGTTGATTACATGAAACTTCTTTCAACAGCAGTTTGATTCTCACTGCCCTTGTCATATGATTTATGGAGCCTTGTAAGGGATCATGGTGTCATGTTCCTGGGACTGTGAAAGGGCACCTTGAATAGTCCCAACAACTTACAGCATTTGAACCAAAAGCGGTTTAACTGATTGACTTCTGTTGAAAAAAAAGCATATTTGATTAAAATCCTTTTGGGCTATAATTTTTCATGGATGATTCCATACATTCAGAAAAGAAAACAAACATTTTACTGCACCCACTATCCTGTTACTAAGCAGTTCATTAATGTGTTGGTGCATTGTCTCTCCTAACCTTCTTGAGCAGCACACACCACACAAAAGGGTGAGATAGAAATTTCATTTTATTTATATCCCTGATGTCATAACAAGGGCAAGTGATTTGTCATCACTTAAGTTATTGCCACCTGTAAATTTTTTAGTGCAGAATTGTGGTGCCTGAGCAGCAAATTACACTTGATGAGTGTAGAAATTCACAGGACTTACTGAGCTTCTCCAAATCACTTGCTTCAGTCATAACTCATACACAGCTGAGTCATAAGTGAATTCATGTATTCTTTTTTAAAACTTAAAAGTCATCTCACCTCTCAGTGCGAGTCATTTTAACTTTCAGTGATAGTGCAGTATCGTTACACATCTCACCCCGTTTTGTTCCCATTAAAGGGAATGAAAAGGAAAATTGAGCGAGGTATATAAGTGGCTGCCAATCTGATATCATACATTTCACACTATCACCATAAGGTAAAATACCCCTCAGTATGTGTGATTGTTGTTGAGTCTATCAACAAGCTAAGTTTCATGTGGTTTTGTTTAAATTTAAATATATTTTTCATCAGACAGATTTGAAGTAGTGGAAATCACAAATGGCTGGAAATTTCTCTGGGTTACATTATTGTAGAAGCCTGAATTAAATTCCTCAGTTAAAACTATAGAGAGGAATTTGATGTAACTGCATTCAATCACTCACAATAATTGTCAGGCTCAAAGGTAAGACTGGAATTACTATGATCAAAATATTTCATTGAACAATGCTTCTAGATAGTGAGATGCTTGGATACTGCTTGCTTAATAAATACTATTGGCAGTGATCGGAAAGTCACTTTTCTTTCTAAGGTTGATTTGGAGAGAAGAAATGTGTACAAACTCACCATGACTACATATAAGCTTTTGTAGATCTCACATTTAAGCATGTTTATATTTCAAAGCCCAGCTTGCAGTGAGCTTCTTATGGTGAGCTCATGGTGGGTTAACATTTAAGCTTGTCTCTTCAATTTATCTGTAAGGCATTTCCTTTCTTTATTTATACATCCCGAAGGAGCAGCCATGACTCCTATTAGAAATTGCCATTTTTGTTGCCTAAAATACAGGTTTAAAAAAAACTGCAATTGTGCTGTATTCAAAATCAGTGAGGAAGTGATTGGCCTAGAAATGACCTATGTAGCATCAGTTCTTCAGCTGCTAACCAGTCTAATGTCTCACTATGGTGGACATGAATCGCATGCACATTTTCAGCCAGGCATACACCACCTGCCATATTGGTGGAAGCACTGGTGTTAGGAGAGCGCATCAGGAACATTTAGAAGGGCAAACAGTTTATTCAGATTAGGTTCCTACACTGTTTGCAGATCTTGTTCTCCAATTTCGAATGTGTCAGTTCTCCACTCGCTATGTTCTAAACTCGCATAGCACAACATGGCATTAAATGGCAGGAGGGACCCTCACCAGTGATATTTAATAGCTGATAACTCCTGTTAAGAAGCTGCGCACAGCTGCAGGGCAAGCTTAACACGAAACCCATGCTGCCAAGATAAATATTATAATATTATGAAGCAAATAATCAACATACTCAGGCAACACATTCTACTGGCAGGATTGCTGCAGAGGAGGTTTACAATACATCCCTGAGTGGCTATTCAGATATGTTGCCATACGTCACATGCTATTATTCTGAGAAAAGATAGCAAATGCTTCTTTCATGGAGTCAGGGCCACTCCCTTAGCACTGTGCTTCAGCACTCCTACTGCTCTGTGCAAGTACAAGAGTGTAGGACTGCTGTGACACTTTGGAGACCCCTGTTGTCATTGGCCCACTGAATGCTCGTCCCCTCTTCCTTGACTGGCACAGGGCTTTCCACATTCTCAGCAGCTGAAATGAAACAGAGGGACAAGGGTCAGCCTGTAGAGTAAAGAGAGGGGGTGACAGAAAAAAACAGAATGGTGAAAACATCTGCAGCTTTCCTACTTAGAGTGTGCAGGATGAGAGAGAAGTCAAAAGGGACAAATAGGTTTAGGTATGAAGAGATCCTGCATTCCAACTCCCCCGGTGTTGCGAGTTGCTACGACCTTGAGTCTGCTCCTGCCCATGATGGCAAGCATGGGTTCCTCGAGGAGGGGACAGGTAGGCTCTTCCACCTCTAGTGCCAGCCTTCTATTCAGAGTTCCACGCCACTTTCTCCTTCAACAAAGAAGGGAATATTTTAGTGAAATCATGTCAGGTGTTTGGAGAATGTGACTGTCATGGTAGAATAGCTGATACCCAGAACTTGCAACTTACACACAGATTAAGTGAACATAGAAATCATGGTGAATGTGTGAGCATAAGGAGGAGTTGATATGGTGAAGTGTGATGCAGTGATTGTAAGAGTCATGCCTCTGGTTTTGACATGCTTTGCAATTCCTTCCCACTGTCTCTTGAGTAGATTCCTGAATAGTTTCCTACCGCTTTGGGTGGGGGAAGTGGGGTGAAAGGGGATATCATTCCTCCTGTCCACTGACTGCACCAGGGCCTCAGAAAGCCTTGGTGCCCTCTCCCTGTTGCCTCAACCATATCTTCACTCAGAACTATTTCCCTGGTGTCTGCAGCCAGAACGTTAAACCTCATGTTGAGAGGTTATGGCTGCCTTAAACTGGCACCATAGACACTCGATATCTAACACCACCTAGAGGGGTACAGCCAATGAGTCATATGGGGAACTCTGGCTGCTTGCCTGCATAATGCTAATGATCAGAGAGCACAAATATTGAGTGTTACCTGAGTTATTTGTAACAGGAGGGTGCAGTGTGGTGCCCTTCTCAGTGTGCTGTGTTCCAGGTGCCATTAGATTTCTAGGCCTTCAAGTCTAGCAGCTCCTTGAGTCAGTTATTTTCTCTGAGTAGAGGTCAAGATGGCCATTTATACGTGGTTCAAAAATGTTAAAAGGTAAAGGAATCAAGGAACTCAAATAGGAATTTCAGCTTCATATTTAGGGGATATCTTTTTGACAATGTGAAGGCTAAGCCAATCTGAAATCCTTATATGGTGACTTACATGTTTTCAAAGCCATTAATAACTATTGACAGGTAATAAATAATACTTGTATTTAAAGCAGCTTATCACAAACATCTCTAAGCACTTCATACAATAAGTAACTTTTGAAGTGTAGGGACTATTATTATGTAGGCATATCTTTTTACTGTAAATAGAAAATAATACAAATGACAATGGTAGGGACTGGGCATTACAACAGTCCCCTGTGTTGTTTAGTGACATCATCAGTAAAAGTTTATATTCAATGGTGGTGCAAACTTAAACCAGTCAATAATACACGTTATATGATATAATGATGATTGCTTTTAATATCTTCAATTCCTGAACTGTTAGGACATGTCAAGTATGAGGATATGTTTAAGTGAACAGAGGTATTAAGAATGATAAATGGGTCTATGAAATAGTGGAGCACATGTTCACAATATCAGCTAGACCCTTAGGGCAGCTAAACTATAAGGGAGGGAGAGAAATTCAGATGGTCAATATAGCACTTTGCTTCAACCTTATAGAAGCTGACTCAAAAACAGGATAGACAGAGGCCCAGGCTAGGTCATCAGTCCTGTCTAGGGAATAATGATGTGCAGAAAGGGGAGAAAAATATTTAAAATGGAGGGAAGGAAAATAAGCTACAAATGCAGGCAAGTTTGAAAGACTGGTAAATAGTAATGGTCATCTTCTTCAAACTGTTTTAAAAGAGTTTTAAAATAGTGTTTAAGTTGGAAAATATTCAAATAAAACAATTTCTTGCAATGGATCTTAGCCAACCTAGTCAGTTCAGAAGCTGCTGTAGGACCTGTACAGCTGTCACTGCTGCTCGCTCTTTGAAAGTTTCAGTAACAGCAACATGTTCCCTTTCATCTGGTAACTGGGTAACCTTGGCAGATAATAGCTCGAATCCAAACACCAGTGCCAAGTGCATGTCATATATAGTGCTTGCACACCATGTGCCCAGCGTGCCTTAGACACCACCCAATGAGACCCAAAGGAGGAAGTGCCACAAGCTTTGTGCTGGATTTGAATCTGAGGTGTGTGAAAGACATCTCAATCAGCGGGAGATGATGCAGACTTTCTCTGCTAGTGCTCATTGGGCTTTACGCCACTAGATCATTCATTCGACTGATCTTTTTATCTCTTCAAGGGGGCTTCCAAGACCCCAAGAACGCAGATGACAGGATTTGAAACCCAAGTGTGGATTTCCTTTGTTGGCAATGGCCTGTCATCAGTCAAATTCAGCATGTAGGTTAATAAGGCTTAAAAATAAAAAGAACAGCCATGGTTTGACTGACAGTCTGGCAAACTGAGTATAGTGAGCTTCTTTGTCACCCACCGTTTCTTCGATGCACGCTAGCAATGAGGGTGAACAAAATTGCTGAATGCCTAGAGCTCTTTATGACAGGTAGCCAGACTCAAGAATATTTCAGATTATTCAGAGAACACTTCAAGCTGCACTTTCTGTAAATCTTTCATTGATTCTGAACTGTTCACATTCACACATAATAAAATTGCTTGTATTATATTCACCTTTCTAGTGTTATATTTCTTTGAACTCTGTGAAGACAATGACATCACAACATTTTGGAACAAGCAATTCTTTAACTAATTACACATACATCATTGATAAAAAGGCAACGCAGTAATGAAGGAGTTAAAAGAGATAGGATTACTTTTTAAAAATTATTTGGAGATTATTTGTTTCCCAAATGACCAACAAACACAATGTACCAGATATAGGGTCCTATCCTGTAAAGGTTAAAGGTTGCATCAAGGAACTACATGGACTTGTCATTATGTGCATAGCACTTTCTCCGAACACGTAGTTTTCAATGCACATTTTATCATGGATATTATGGAATAAACACTGTTTAATGGGAAGACTTAATCTCTTCGTCTGTGACCTCAGATTATTTGTGCACTCAGACATTGGGTACTTGATATTATTCTGCAACATGTAGCAGTGAGAAGTACAAACACAAACCCCCTTGACAAGGTATGAATGTTTAACCAAAGCAAGCTGCACTTTGCCATATTCCTATCCAGCAGAACTTGAAAGTCTGGCCTACAGGCAGTTTTGTAATCAAGTAAACTTCAAATGAAGGTAGAAAGGCAGGATAAGCTGCTCCATCAAGGACAAGTAAGGCAAACACCCCTGCTTGTGTAATTAGGGCCAGCTTTAGGTTCCAAGGTGTATCCTTTGTTTTGTTTTAATTTTTTTTCCTGAATCCTGAAGGAGTCAGTACCACACTGCCCCTGCTCACCAGGTTGAACCTGCACTGTGTGATCTTAGTATCGAAAGTAAAAGAAAAAAAGAGAATATTTATATATCCCCTCACAAAGCGTTTTACAGCCAATGAAGTGCTGTAAAAGTGTAGGGACTGTGTAATGTAGGAAAGGCATAGCACATAGTGTAGTCCCACAAACGAATCAAATATACGATCAGAGCATTTGTTTTTAGCTGTTGGTTGCTGGATAAATATTGCCCATGGTACTGAGTGAACATCTATATACTTCTTTTGCCATCACCTGAGAGGGTGGACTGTTTTAACATCTCAGTTGAAAGACAACACCCAGGACAGAATTTCCAACATAGGCTGCTAGCTCAATTTTCTGAAGTGGGGCTTATACCGATTTCCTTCCTGACTCAGAGGCTACAGCACTACTGCTGAGCCAAGACTGACACTTAACATACATTCATTAAAATTTTTCTCACATTAAAATTACAACCTTAGCATCTTAACTAAAATGGTAGTCATAATTTTTTGAGTTTGTTTGTTCCTAATATCTAACTGTACCATTGTGCCTTTCTATCAATGGTCTCTAATATTAAAGTTCTCATGACAGGCGGGAGAGGGCTGGTGGAGGAGGGAGGTTAAAAAGTCAAATGCATCCCCAATCCACCGTGCACACATCTTTTGACGTTTTTATGGCACTAGTTTCCGTGACATCCAAGTGTCCTCCAAGAACACCTCAAAGACACATTTAAAACTGCCACACACAGTCCAATCGGGAACCGGTTTAAAATTCACTGCTGCTGTGCATCTTTTCCAGGGGTCAGGAAACCCAGCAGTGATAGGGAGGCAGAAGCTGCCAGCTGCACAAGACAATTGCCTTCCTCAGCACTTCTGGTGGGCAAGGAGGAGCAGGAGTGCTTTCCCAATACTTCCCAACAAAATGAAGTCTTTTGCCTTCTTCTGCCAATCAGGGCATCTTTCTCCCCACCACCCACCTTGATCCCCAATATCTGCTCTCTAACCACAATTTCCTCTCTTCCCCACACCCGCCCCCACCCCGGCGGTGATGTCCTCACTTCCCTCTCCCAACCCCAATCACTGACTTTCCCCCACTGTTAATTGCTGGAGACCATACCCAAGGGTGCCTGGCTACAATTTTCCCTCCCAGCCACTGGCCAGGCTATCCATTTGGCCAGCTGCTGGGAAGGACAGGCATCTAAAAAATAATAATAATGATGGCCTACCATTAAGTTTAGCAGAATCTCCACATCCCAACCTTGCCAGATTCTTCGTCCATTTACAGCATGCCCTGCGTTCTCCCCATAAATATCAGGGCCATTGTGTCCCTAATTTTACATATTTGTTAAGCAATTAGTTTCACCTCAGCATCAGTAATAAAAATATTATTTTGGTATTGATAAAGGTGATTCTGGGACATTTCTAGCATAGTTGCAGAAAGAGAGGTATGTAAAGTCTATGTAAAATAATAATGTTGTGATCTATCTATGCTGGTGAACCAACATAATGTATGTAGGCCCCAGGAATAGAAGCAGAACATTGTGAATAACAAGGGATATTATCATGCAACAACAGAAGAATTGTAGGAGGACAGACTTTGAGAGAATTTTAAAAGAAGTAAAATAAATTCTTGCAGTGAATTAAATGAAAAATGTTGTTCCTTACAGAACAGAAAGAGCAAATGAAACTCACAGTATAAGGTCTCACTGTGGACTGGAGCAAGTCCAAATTTATGTTATACAAGACTTTGAACATATTCACCAAGCTCAAAAACCATACACATCAGATTTCATACCTCTGCTGTCCCTTCTGTGGCTGTCCAAAACATGTTGCTTCATTTCACTTTCTTTGTATGCACTTGAGTTCTCCCATGTTTTAATCTACAAACGTTGATAAATTCAGTGAGGTGGAAGCAATTTTTTAAAAAGGAATGATTGAAAGGTCCTGTGGCGTGACACCATGGACTGAACAACCCAGTTTCAAATCCCAGCGGCTTGGTTGCCATTCGCGCTTGGGTTTTGTTCAGATGGCAAAGTGCCAATCTGGGCTGGTTCGGCGAGCACAGCACTAATGCAGGCAAAGTGCTGAGCAGATAATAGTGAGGGAAAGTGAGTGTGGGTTTCACCTTGGGTAGCACTCTCTACTGGTTGACCACAGAGCAGCACTAGCTGCACTTAAGCCGTTTTTTATATGATGTAGCAACACTGCCACTTGCTTTTCTCTAAAGGTTCCTCCGGAGGAGAAGCACAAAATAATTATGATATATATTTTGAGTTGCATCATTTAAATTATTATTGAATGTGTTGTCTAATGCTGATTGTTATGACCAGGTGAGAAAGGTGTCCAAGGTTCCCTCTCAGCCTTCACCTGGCTTACCGTAACAAGGTTTAATTTTAAATACACTATGTTTTTAGCTCCCCCTTGGTGAATCCTTGTTCACCGCTTTCCAATTACAAGGCAAAGAAACCAGCACAAACAGGCTTTCTTAGGTTTAAAGAAGAAAAGTTGAAATTTATTGAACTTAAACTCTAATTTGGTTGACACCTACGGATACACGACGCGCCCACACTAGCATGTATATGCGATACACACATGCAAATAGAGACAAAAAAGAGCAGAAGAAAAATAAAGTGGAAAAGTTTGAGGCAATATCTGAAGGGTTTTTGTTACAGTTCTTCAAGTTCACTGTAGAGACCTTGATTTTAGGTAGATCTTTCTTTTTGTTGGGGCCCAGTATTCTTCTTAAACCTTGTTCACTGTTGGAGACTTTTCTCTCTTGGGCTTCATGTGCCTTCAGTGGATTCAGAGGCTTGTGAGAGAGAAATGGGAGCAGACAGGAGAGATCTTCTCAGTTCAGGAGCAAACAGACACTCTCAGTTCAACCTGTTTGTACAATTCAGAAAACCCCAGGTTGCCAAGCAGGTTAGTCATGTGACTAACTGGTCTGACCATATCTTGGATTGTATCACCTTAGCAGTCTCTGGAATACTCCTCTTACACACAATACCTGTTGATCAAGGTTCATTGTGGGTTGAATGTGTCCTTTGTTCTTCCAATCACTATCTGTTAATATGCAAATGTCTTTTCCAGCCACGGCTGATCTGTTTAACAAGTCCTTTCTTCAATCCAGTAACAGTTTAAAGTCAATGCTCATGACAAAATTTATGTGCCTCATTCTTGGCAGGTGGGAGCCTGGCATGACACCTCTACACCCAGCGGGATGAAGTGTGATTTGAGTTTACTGGGAAACAGCGAGATCGGAGCGGGGCATAAAGAGCCCGGGAGAGAGACAGAGCGAGCACAAGTTCACTGGGAAACAGCAAGATTGGAGCAGGGCATAAAGTGCCCGGGAGAGAGAGAGAGCGAGCGAGAGTTCACCGGGAAACAGCGAGATCGGAGCAGAGCAAAAAAAGCCCGGGAGAGAGAGAGAGAGAGCGAGTGAGAGTTCACTGGGAAATAACGAGATCGGAGCGGGGCAAAAAAAGCCCGGGAGAGAGAGAGAGAGCGAGTGAGAGTTCACTGGGAAATAACGAGATCGGAGCGGGGCTAGCTGCTGTTGCTGCTGCCACCAGTCTGCCGGCATTTGGAAAGAAAAATCGAGGCGTGACATCACAGGGAAGCAGGTAGGTGATTGGCTGGGTGAGACTATGGCGCGACAAACAGTATGAGAGGGGAGAGAGAGCGGCGAGGCACAGGGAGCTAGTCAGTTAGTGGGCATTTCCTTACTTTCTTATTTTCTGTTTCCTGCCGATTTTTATTTTTTTCTCTAATATCTAAGTATATCTACAAAGTAGAGCGAGAGTTCACTCAGAGAGTGGGAAACAGTGAAAGCGCAGTGGAGCATAAAGAGCCTGGGAGAGAGAGAGAGAAAACACAGCAGGAGCAGAGCCGCGGAAAATCAAAAAATGACATCAGAGTGACGTCACATCAACAGAGCGAGCAGGGAAACAGAGAGCTGCCGGGGTGAGTATACAGGTAAATTGGGTTAGTAATGAAAGAGAAAGGCAAGGTCTACAGTTTTTTTTAAATCTCGTAAGTTGTGTTTTTTAGGGAATCAAGGTCCCTAGTGTAAATAATCCCTAATTTTTGAGTAATTAAGGGAGTAAATTAAGGGTAAGTCATGGCAGGGCAGCTCAGAAGCATGGGGTGCTCTTTCTGTGCAATGTGGGACGTCAGGGACACTTCCAGTGTCCAGGGCGAACACGTGTACAGGAAGTGTCTCCAGCTGCAGCTACTTGAAATCCACATTTCAGATCTGGAGCGGCGGCTGGGGAAACTGTGGAGCATCCGCAAGGCTGAGATCATCGTGGATAGCACGTACAGGGAGGTGGTCACACCGCAGGTAAAGATTGCTCAGGCAGAAAGGGAATGGGTGACCGCCAGGCAGAATAGAAGAACTAGGCAGGTAGTGCAGGAGGCCCCTGGGTCCATCTCCCTATCTAACAGATTTTCCACTTTGGATACTGTTGGGGGAGATAGCTTCTCAGGGGAGGTTTGCTAGTGCTGTTGGTCGGGGGGGCGGGGGGGGGGGGGGTTGTGGGGGGGGGGTGTTTAAACTAATTTGGCAGGGGGTTGGGACACAGAGTGGAGGTACTGTAGGGGGTGATGCATAGCCATAGAAGAGAAACTAAGTCAGTCTGGAAGGCAGAGCAAATATAGACCTGTTAAGACACAAGTGAATAACGTAAGGCTTGATTGCATCTACTTTAACGCAAGGAGTCTTACAAGTAAGGCAGATGAATTGAGGGTGTTGATTAACACATGGGAACATGATATTATTGCTATCACAGAGAAATGGTTGAGGGAAGGGCAAGACTGGCAGCTCAATATTCCAGGGTACAGAATTTTCAGGCATCACTGGGGGGCGGGGGATGTAAAAGAGGAGGTGGTATTGCACTATTGATCAAGGAGTCAATTACTGCTGTAAGGAGGGATGATATCTTAGAAGGTTCCTCAAATGAGGCCATATAGGTAGAACTTAAAAACAAAAAGGGGCAATCACTTTGCTGGGAGTGTACTACAGCCCACCAAATAGTCAGGGAGAGATAGAGGAGCAGATATGTAGGCAAATCTCAGAGAGGTTTACAAATAATAGGGTAATAATAGTAGGGGATTTCAACTTCTCCAATATTGACTGGGATAGTCTTAGTGCAAAAGGCTTAAAGGGGGCAGAATTCTTAAGGTGCATCCAGGAGATCTTTTTGAGCCAGCATGTAGAAAGTCCTACAAGAGATGGGGCGGTACTGGACCGAATCTTAGGGAATGAAGCCGGACAAGTGGTAGAAGTGCAGGTGGGAGAGCATTTTGGGAATAGTGACCATAACAGTAAGATTTAAGGTAGTTATGGAAAAGGACAAAAATGGACCAGAAATAAAGGTACTGAATTGGGGGAAGGCCAATTTCAATATGATAAAACAGGATCTGGCCAAAGTGGACTGAGAGCAGCTACTTGTATGAAAGTCTAGATCAGACCAGTGGGAGTATTTCAGAAAGGAAATAGTGAGAGCTCAGGGCCAACATGTTCCTGTAAAGGTGAAGGATGGGACCAATAAGTCCAGGGAACCTTGGACGTCAAGGGATATAGAGGATTGGATAAGGGGAAAAAAGGAGGCTTATGGCAGATTGTGAGGGCTGAAAACAGCGGAGGCCCTAGAGGAGTATAGTAGGGTGTACTTAAAAAAGTAATTAGGAGAGCAAAGAGGGGGCATGAAAAAACACTGGCGAGCACGATAAAGGAAAATCCCAAGGTATTTTATAAGTATATTAAGGGCAAGAGGATAACCAGGGGTAGAGTAGGGCCCATTAGGGACCAAAGTGACAATCTCTGTGTAGAGCTGGAGGACATAGGTGGGGTTTTAAATGATTTCTTTTCATCTGTATTCACTATGGAGAAGGACGATGTAGGTGTAGAGATCAGGGAGGAGGAGTGTGATATACTTGAACTAATTAGCATTGAAAGGGAAGAGGGATTAGCTGTTTTCGCAGGCTTAAAAGTGGATAAATCCCCAGGCCCAGCTGAGATGTATCCCAGGCTGCTATGTAAGGCAAGGGAGGAGATTGCAGGGGCTCTGACACAAATTTTCAAATCCTCTCTGACCACAGGAGAGGTGCCAGAGGACTGTAGGACAGCGAAGGTGGTACCATTATTCAAGAAGGGTAGCAGGGATAAATCAGGTAATTACATGCCAGTGAGTCTAACATCAGTGGTAGAGAAACTATTGGAAAAAATTCTGAGGGACAGGTTTAATCTCCACTTGGAGAGGCAGGGATTAATTAAGGATAGTCAGCATGGCTTTGTCAGGGGGAGATCCTGTCTAACAAATTTGATTGAATTTTTCGAGGAGGTGACTAGGTGTGTAGATGAGGGTAAAGCAGTTGATGTAGTCTACGTGGATTTCAGTAAGGCTTTTGATAAGGGAGATTGGTCAAGAAGGTAAGAGCCCATGGGATCCAGGGCAGTTTGGCAAATTGAATCCAAAATTGGCTTAGTGGCAGAAGGCAGAGTGTGATGTTCGAAGGTTGTTTTAGCGACTGGAAGCCTGTGACCGGTGGTGTACTGCAGGGATCAGTGCCGGGACCCTTGCTGTTTGTAGAGTACATTAATGATTTAGACATGAATATAGGAGGTATAATCAGTAAGTTCGCAGATGACACGAAAATTGGAGGTGTCATAAATAGTGAAGAGGAAAACCTTAGATTACAGGACGATATAGATGGGCTGGTAAGATGGGCAGAGCAGTGGCAAATGGAATTTAATCCTAAGAAGTGTGAGGTGATGCATTTTGGGAGGACTCACAAGGCAAGGGAATATACAATGGATGGTAGGACCCTAGGAAGTACAGAGGGTTAGAGAAACCTTGTCCATAGATCACTGAAGGCAGCAGCACAGGTAGATAAAGTGGTTAGGAAGGCATATGAGATACTTGCCTTTATTAGCCAAGGCATAGCATATAAGAGCAGGGAGGTTATGATGGAGCTGTATAAAACGCTCATTAGGCCACAGCTGGAGTACTGTGTACAGTTCTGGTCACCACACTATAGAAAGGATATATTTACACTGGAGAGGATGTAGAGGAGATTCACTAGGATGTTGCCTGGGCTGGAGCATTTCAACTATGAAGAGAGACTGGATAGGCTGGGGTTGTTTTCCTTTGAGCAGAGAAGGCTGAGGGGCTGAGTGATTGAGGTATACAAAATTATGAGGGGCATAGATAGGGTAGATAGGAAGAAACTTTTTCCCTTAGCGGAGGCGTCAATAACCAGGGGGCATAGATTTAAGGTAAGGGGCAGGAGGTTTAGATGGGAATTGAGGAAAAATCTTTTCACCCAGAGGGTAGTTGGAATCTGGAATGCACTGCCTGAGGGGATGGTAGAGGTAGGGACCCTCACAACATTTCAGAAGTATTTAGATGAGCACTTGAAACGCCATAGCATACAAGGCTACAGGGCAAGTGCTGGAAAATGGGATTAGAATAGATAGGTGCTTGATAGCTGGCACGGACATGGTGGGCTGAAGGGCCTGTTTCTGTGCTGTATAACTCTATGACTCTAAAAGGCGCATTTGTTTAAAAGGGTCGAGAGAAAATATAATATACAGAAAAAAAACATTCATTTCTCTCATTCATTCCTATTCATTCGTAAATCCTAAAACTTATTAAAATTGCCCCTTTTGGCATCCCAAAAAATGTGTGGTTCTTTGGGGAAGTTTTTCTTCAGTTTGCCCATTTCCATGGCTTTCCATCTCAGGTCTTTGAGATGGTTAGGTTTAATTAGCCCTGAGTTGGAATTTTATTTTTCAGGAGGATCAGTAGGGGGTGGGTCTATCCTGGACTCTCTTTCAATGCTTTGCATTCAGGGGATGGGTGGTTCACTTTTTTTCTGACTGTGGGGGAGGATTCTTTGCTCATCTCCCCTTTGTCCCAGAGGACACTCCCCCTTCAGGTATTTGTGCAGACTCTACTGTGGCACTTTGACTAGGTGACTCCATCTCCCTTTTTAAATAGTGGGGTTGCATTAGCTACCCTCCAATCTGTAGGAACTGTACCAGAGTCTATAGAATCTTGGAAGATGACCACCAATGCATCCACTATTTCTAGGGCCACTTCCTTAAGTACTCTGAGATGCATGCCATCAGGCCCTGGGGATTTATTGGTCTTCAATCCCATCAATTTCCCAACACCATTTCTCTACTAATACTGATTTCCTTCAGTTCCTCTCTCTCACTAAGCCCTGTGTTCCCCAACATTTCTGGTATGATATTTGTGTCCTCCTTTGTGAAGACAGAAGTATGCATTTAGTTGGTCAGCCATTTCTTTGTTCCCCAAAATAAATTCCCCTGTTTCTGACTGTAAAGGACCGACATTTGTCTTCACAAATCTTTTTCTCTTTGCATACCTATAGAAACTTTTACAATCAGTTTTTATGTTCCCCCCAAGCTTGCTCTCATATTCTATTTTCCCCTTCTTAATCAATCCCTTGGTCCTCCTTTGCTGAATTCTAAACTGCTCCCAATCCTCAGGTCTGTTGTTTTTTTATGGCAGATTTATATACCTCTTCCTTGGATCTAATGCTATCTCTAATTTCCCTTGTCAGCCATGGTTTGGCTACCTTCCCCGTTTTACTTTTGCGCCAGACAGGGATAAACAATTGTTTCAGTTCATCCATGCGCTCTTTAAACGTTTGCCATTGCCTATCCACCATCATCCCTTTAAGTAACATTTCCCAATCCATCGTAGCCAACTCGCCCCTCATACCTTTGTAGTTTGTAGAATCAACTACGCCACTTTCTATCTTGATGAAGAATCCTATCATATTATGGTCGCTCATCCCCAAGGGGTCTCACACCACTCGATTGTCAATTATTCCTCTCTCATTACACAATACCCAGTCTAGGAAGGACTGTTCTCTAGTTGGTTCCTCAACATATCGGTCCAGAAAACCATCCCGTATACACTCCAAGAATTCCTACTCTATGGTATTGTGACTAAATTGATTCGCCCAATCTATATGCAGATTAAATTCACCCATAATTACAGATGTTCCTTTATCGCATGCATCTCTAATTTCCTGTTTAATGCCATTCCCAACATCACCATTACAGTTTGGGGGTCTGACACATGTCATCGGATCCCGTCGAGTTTGGGTCGGGTAGCAGGCCTTTATTGTAGATGGTGGGCAGGCTTTGGAGAGTCAGATGAGTTACCTGCTGCAGAATTCCCAGCCTCTGGCCTGCTCTTATAGCCACAGTATTTATACGGCTGGTCCCGTTAAGTTTCTTGTTAATAGTAACCCTCAGGAAGTTGATGTTGTGGTTTCAGTGATGGTAATGCCATTGAAGGTTGAGGGCAGATGGTTAGATTCTCTCTTGTTTGAGATGGTCATTGCCTGGCACTTGTATGCTGCGAATGTTACTTGCCACTTATCAGCTCAAGCTTAAATGTTGTCCAGGTCTTGCTGCATGCGGGCATGGACTGATTCAGTATATGAGAAGTTCTGAATGGTACTGAACACTTCTTCTTTGGCCTCCTTATCTCGAGAGACAATGGGTAAGCGCCTGAACACTGCAATCATCAGAAAACATCCCCACTTCAGACCTTATGACGGAGTGAAGGTCATTGATGAAGTAGCTGAAGATGGTTGGGCCTTGGTCACTATGCTGAGGAGCTCCTGCAGCGATGCCCTGAAACTGAGAGGATTGGCCTCCAACAACCACCACCATCTTCCTTTGTAATAGGTATGACTCCAACCGGTGGAGAGTTTTCCTCCTGATTCCAGTTGAGTTCAATTTTGTTAAGGCTCCTTGAAGCCATACTCAGTCAAATGTTGCCTTGATGTCAAGGGCAGTCCCTTTCACCTCAACTGTTGATTTCAGCTCTTTTGCCCGTGTTTGATTTAAGGCTATAATAAGGTCTGGAGTTCAGTCCCTGGCAGAACTCAAATTGAGCGTCAGTCAGCAGGCTGTTGCTGAGCAAGTGCTGCTTAATAGCACTTTTGGTGACACCTTCCATCACTTTGCTGATGATTGAGAGTAGACTGTTCTACACACCTCATTGAAAGAGGGTTGATCCCCTGGCTTGATCATAATGGTGGAGTGAGGGATATGCCAGGCCATGAGGTTACAGATTGTGGTTGAATACAATTCTGCTGCTAATGGCTCAGGGCATCGCATGGATGTCCAGTTTTGAGTTGATAGATCTGTTCTGAACCTATCCCATTTAGCATGGTGATAGTGCCATACAACACGATGGAGTGTGTTCTCAGTGTGAAGACTGGACTTCGTCTCCACAAGGAATGTGAGGTGGTCACTCCTACCAATACTATCAAGTAAAGATGCAACTGCAACAGGTAGATTGTGAGGATGAGGTCAAGTAAGTTTTTCCCTCTTGTTTCTCTCAGTAGGCTGCTGCAGGCCCAGTCTAGAGATATGTCCTCAGGACTTGGCCAGTTCGGTCAGCAGTGGTGCGAGCAAGTCACTTTTGGTGACATTGAAGTAGATTCAGTGCCCTTGCTACCCTCACTGCTTCTTCCAAGTGGTATTCTGATTAGGCTGACTTAGCTTCTGTATCACTGTCACAGACAGCCACAGCAAAGGGTTTACTGAATCACCACTATATTTGAAAACGGTATAAAATGGCTGCGCCACCAGATATATCTGAAGGCTGGGAATGTATGATAGAGCTCGAGAACCATTCAGTTCATACATTGATAAAATGGACATGTTCTTCAGAGCTAATAATATATTAGAACTTGAAGGTGAAAGTGAAGAGGTCAAGGCTCAGAAAAAGGCAATTCTTGAGTGCAAGAAAACAATTTTGCTGACAGATTGGCCTGGAAGTGGATGGCACGCTAACAAATCTTCTTGCTTCCAACAAGACAAAAGATGTACCATTCAAAATAATTACCACCAAGTTGGAGGAACATTTTGATCCTGAGCCACTAGAGGTATTGGAAAGCTACAAATTTGGAACCAGAAACCAGAGAAGTAACAAAAAGTTGGCAAGTACATTGTGGCACTGAAGAATTTATCATTACAGAGCAACTTAGGTACATTCTTAAATTATGCAGTATGAGACAGATTCGTGTGTGGATTGGTGGATGAAAGAATTCAGTCGATATTACTAAACACACAAAATCTTACATTTGAGCTAATGTGTGAGATTGTTTCTACCATGGAGATGGCATCAAAGAATGCTCAGGAATTTTGTTCTATGCAAGTGACTAGTACAACTTCTGCCCACTGTCAGAAGGCTTCTGCCAAGTCTAAAGCAGGGAGACCTGATCAGAAGAGTGCTGTTGATAAAAGTTTAGTGACTTGTTATCACTGTAATAGCAACCACACGGCACAGGCATGTCGGTACAGAAATGCCAAATGCTTTAATTACCAAAAGATAGGCCATATTAGAACTGCTTGCAGAGTGAAGGCCAAAGCAGGAAAGAGAACTCTTTCTAGTAGTAATGGAAAGCAGCGGCGTAACAACGGTGGAGTTTACAATCGTGAAGTGAATCCAGAGTGCTTAAGCGAAGAGGAGCTACAGGTGTACAACATTTATGACACTAGAAATCTTTCAAATCACAGAGAATTTTGTACAAAGGTGTTGGTAAATCAACAATACATCAACACGTGTATCGATACAGCTGCAGATTGCTCCATTATGAGTAGAGACATGTATGAGAGCAAATCCAGTGATGTACCTCTAACTGAGAGCACAGTTCAGATGAAAACCGACTCTGGTGAGGTGTTAGAAACATGCAGATAAAGGAATGCAAGTCCCTTAGGTTAACCATTGTTGTAGCGTGATATGTCAACAAAACGACGTTAATGGGAAAAGACTGGCTTTGTAAGCTGAAGTTAGACTGGAAGCATGTTTTCCAAGTTGAGACAACCAAGAAGCTTGATCAGCTATTGAATAGTTACAAAAACATTTTCAAGGCTAGCTTTGAAGTGTCAGGCAAACCCCCCACCTGCCAAGACTGAGGCATACATTATTTCACCACATGAACATTACAACTTCAAATTGCAAGCCCTGACTGGAAGGACATTTGCATAGTACCAAACAATGTTGAAGCAATGGGGACCCAACAGTTGCTTCCCCAATACACAGAAGTGGTCAGACCAGTTTTAGTCACATGACTAACTGGCTGTTGCAGAGAATTTGAACTTCCAACAAAGCATTTTGAAGAGACTGTTCCATACAAGGAGCTAGTCACATGACTAACCTGCTGGGCAACCTGGGAGGTTTTGTTTTGAATTTGAGCTCCCAACAAAGGAATTGGAACAGAATGCCATGTGCTCATAGACTGAGAACATCTCTTCTCCTGTCTGCCTGCCCTCATCTCTTCTAACGGAACTGAATCTTGTGAAAACACGTGAAACTCAAAGAGAGAAAGGTTTCCTACATGAACAAGGTTTTAAGAAGACAACTGGGCCCCAATGGAACACAAGGCCATATCTTCAATCAAGGACTACAGCAAGCTCAAGAAACAGTCACAAGATATTGCTTCAATCTGTACTACTTGTCTTTTCCTCTGCTCTTTTCTGTCCTTATCATCATGTTTATATCACATGTGCATGCTAGTGTGGGTGCATCGTATATCCGTAGGCGTGAACTGCATTAGAGTTTAAATTTAAGGTTTAATAAATTTCATCTTTCTTCTTTAAACACAGAAAGTCTGTTGGTGCTCATTTATTTACCTTATAATTGGGAAGTTGTGAATGAGGATTCACAAAGGGGAGCTCAAAACACAGTATGTTTAAAATTAAACCCTGTTACAATAAGACCAGGTAACGACAGCAAAAGACCCCGAAGACACATCTCTCACCTGGTCGGAACAGAAGGTATAATTGGTGTGAAAGTTCATAACCAGATTAGGCCTGATGCAAACCAGTATAAAGAACAAAGAACAAAGAAAATTACAGCACAGGAACAGGCTCTTCGGCCCTCCAAGCCTACGCCGATCCAAATCCTCTATCTAAACCTGTCGCCTATTTTCTAAGGGTCTGTATCTCTTTACTTCCTGCCCATTCATGTATCTGTCTAGATACATCTTAAAAGACGCTATCGTACCCGCGTCTACCACCTCCACTGGCAATGCGTTTCAGGCACCCACCACCCTCTGCGTAAATAACTTTCCATGCATATCCCCCCTAAACTTTTCCCCTTTCACTTTGAACTCGTGTCCCCTTGTAATTGAATCCCCCACTGTGGGAAAAAGCTTCTTGCTATCCACCCTGTCTATACCTCTCATGATTTTGTACACCTCAATCAGGTCCCCCCTCAACCTCCGTCTTTCTAATGAAAATAATCTTAATCTACTCAACCTCTCTTCATAGCTAGCGCCCTCCATACCAGGCAACATCCTGGTGAACCTCCTCTGCACCCTCTCCAAAGCATCTACATCCTTTTGGTAATGTGGCAACCAGAACTGCACGCAGTATTCCAAATGTGGCCGAACCAAAGTCCTATACAACTGTAACATGACCTGCCAACTCTTGTACTCAATACCCCGTCCGATGAAGGAAAGCATGCCGTATGCCTTCTTGACCACTCTATTGACCTGCGTTGCCACCTTCAGGGAACAATGGACTTGAACACCCAAATCTCTCTGTACATCAATTTTCCCCAGGACGTTTCCATTTACTGTATAGTTCACTCTTGAATTGGATCTTCCAAAATGCATCACCTCGCATTTGCCCTGATTGAACTCCATCTGCCATTTCTCTGCCCAACTCTCCAGTCTATCTATATTCTGCTGTATTCTCTGACAGTCCCCTTCACTATCTGCTACTTCACCAATCTTAGTGTCGTCTGCAAACTTGCTAATCAGACCACCTATACTTTCCTCCAAATCATTTATGTATATCACAAACAACAGTGGTCCCAGCACGGATCCCTGTGGAATACCACTGGTCACACGTCTCCATTTTGAGAAACTCCCTTCCACTGCTACCCTCTGTCTCCTGTTGCCCAGCCAGTTCTTTATCCATCTAGCTAGTACACCTTGGACCCCATGCGCCTTCACTTTCTCCATCAGCCTACCATGGGGAACCTTATCAAACGCCTTACTGAAGTCCATGTATACGACATCTACAGCCCTTCCCTCATCAATCAACTTTGTCACTTCCTCAAAGAATTCTATTAAGTTGGTAAGACATGACCTTCCCTGCACAAAACCATGTTGCCTATCACTGATAAGCCCATTTTCTTCCAAATGGGAATAGATCCTATCCCTCAGTATCTTCTCCAGCAGCTTCCCTACCACTGACGTCAGGCTCACCGGTCTATAATTACCTGGATTATCCCTGCTACCCTTCTTAAACAAGGGGACAACATTAGCAATTCTCCAGTCCTCCGGGACCTCACCCGTGTTTAAGGATGTTGCAAAGATATCTGTTAAGGCCCCAGCTATTTCCTCTCTCGCTTCCCACAGAAACCTGGGATAGATCCCATCCGGACCTGGGGACTTGTCCACCTTAATGCCTTTTAGAATACCCAACACTTCCTCCCTCCTTATGCCGACTTGACCTAGAGTAATCAAACATCTGTCCCTAACCTCAACATCCGTCATGTCCCTCTCCTCGGTGAATACCGATGCAAAGTATACTGCAAGGCTAGGCCGGTTTCTAATGCTCTCAAAACCCAGGCTGAAGAGGAACTAAAGAAGCAAGAGAGAAATGGTGTGCTAGTGAAATCTGACCACAGTGATTGGGCAACCCCAATTGTAGTAATGTCCAAGTCAGACAAAACCGTAAGGCTATCTGAGGACTACAAAGTCACAATCAACCAGGCAGTGGATGATGCGCAGTATCCACTACCCAACCTCTTAAGAATCGTAAGCAGAGTTAGCAGGATCTAAGCTATTCAATGAGTTGGATTTGTCTCATGCTTATGCTCAATGTGGATAAAGATTGTCAATGGGATCTCACAATAAACACACACATGGGGTTATACTCCTACATGCAGCAGCCCTGTGGTGTGAAGTCTTCTCCAACAATCTTCTAAGCTACAATGGATAAGATTTTGCAAGGAATGCCACATTGCTTGTGTAATCAGGATGATGTGTTGATCATGACAACAGCAGAGAAGGAGAATCTTCAAGTGTTGGATGAAGTGTTAAAAAGGCTCAATGATCACAATGTGAAATTGAAAAAGAGCAAGTGTGCTTTTGTGTAATCTGAGGTAGTGTACCTTGGCTTGAAAATCAATGAAAAAAGGACTACAACCAGTGAAAGAGAAGATAGAGGTAATAGTCAATGCCTCAAAGCCAAAAGATGTGTCTGAGCTTAGATCTTTTCCAGGCATGGTCCAATACTACTCGTGATTTCTGCCTGAGCTTGCAATGGTGTTAACTGCCCTACATGAGTTGTTGAAGAAAGATGTGAAATGGAAATTGTCTAAAGCACATGAAGATTCTTATGATGCATGTAAGAGAAGCTTGACCAGTGATGCACTACTCGTTCATTATCACACATATTGTGATCTGAAACTAACATGTGATACTTCAATTTATGGAGTTGGAACAGTGATCAGTCATGTCATGGATGATGGTCAAGAGACGCTCATAGCATTCACGTCACAAACCCTGACTAGGAGTGAATGTAACTATCGGCAGATAGAAAAGGAGGTGCTTGGAATCATCTTCAGAATCAAAAAGCTGCACCAGTTTTTGTTGGGTAGAAACTTTATGCTAGTTGCAGATCATAAACCCCTAGTAGCTATTCTGGGTCCAAAGTTTGCAATAGCAACAATGGCAGCATCTAGGATGCAACAGCGGGCTGTACTTCTCTCAATTAATATCACAGCTCTCAGGAGAATGTTATAGCTGATGCACTGTCATATTTGCTGCATGAAGACCCAAAAGTAGGCTGTGAAGGTGCAATCTTCACAATAGGAGATGTGGGTGCAGACTTTCCAATCACTGCAACTGAAATTGCAGCTGAAACTCAGAAGACCTAGTCTTAAAAAGTGTCAATGAATAGACTTTGAATGGTTGGACAGAGTTTGACTGGTGTACAGATGACGAACTGAAACTGTTCCACAATAGATGTAACAAGTTATCATGCGAAAGGGGATGCATTAAGTAGGGTCACAGAGTGGCAGTGCCTAGTTCTTTAAGAGATAAGATTCTGGCAGAACTTCATGCTGAACACACAGGTATAGTTAGCATGAAATCTATAGTCAGAAGTTTTGTTTATTGTCCTGGTCTAGATGGTGATCTGGAATCATTGGTTAGCAAATGTACCATTTGTCAAAACTGTAGGAATAAGCTGCCAAAACTCCTTTACAACTATGGTTATGGGCGACTCATCCATTGCAAAGAGTGCATGTAGACGTCTGCGAAAAAGAAAGTGAAAATTTCTTGGTTCTTATTGACAGTCACTGTAAGTGGATCGAAGTAAAGCATGTGGGTCAAAACACCAATGCTGAAAGGACAATACACAAGTTACAGTCCACCTTTGCTTGTCATGTTTTACCAGAGGTGCTTGCCTCAGATAACGGCCTTCAATTTCGTTCTACTCTGTTTCAGAAGTTCATAAAACAAAATGGTATCAAACATACCCTCACTTCTCCATATCATCTGATATCAAATGGAACAGTAGAAGGATCTGTGAGAATAGTCAAGGAAGCACTCAAGAAACAATTGCTGCATGGATGTTCAGGTTTCAGCAGGAAACAGAGATTAGCTAATTTTTTGCTGAAGTATAGAACAACTCCACACTCAAGAACAGGATATCTACCTGCTGAGCTCTTAATGAAGCTAAGATTAAGAACATGTTTGAGTTTAGTTCTACCCAATTTGGCTGCTAAAGTTGAACGAAAACAGTTCAGTCAGAAATGTCAGTATGACACAAACAAAAGAGAATGTAGTTTCAGGAGAAATTAACATTTTTGTGTTCTGAGCCCCCTTCACAAGTCGTACAAGTGGGATGTGAGAAATGTCGTGGAAGTTTGTGGTACGTTGAAATACTTAGTCGGAAAAGTGAGAAGTGTTCACATAGATCACATGATCCCAGCGAGGGATGATCCAAAACTTGAACATGACCTATTTGATAGCAAGCTTTTGCCAGAGTGTGAACCAGTTCAGAACTCGTTGTCTGATGTACCAGTTTCAGAAAAAGAAACAAGATCTTCTGTAAGTCCTGAACTGAAAACAGACAGTCCAAAATCTGACTCTACATAAAAACCTGTGAGAAGATCAGGAAGACTTTGCAAACCAGTTGTTAATGCTGAAGACCTGGCCTGTCCCCACTTGTTCCTCAAATAGGAAAATCTCCACTCATTGAACTTGACAATGGGGGGGTGATATTCCATGGATACTTTAGACACTAAAGAGCCTCCAAGGTGACCAAGATGCGTTCTTGGACTACAATGCTGCTTTAACCCATGTTTAGTGCAAGACAGCATCTTGGAATAGGAGTTGAAGCTTGTGCTAGGAATGCCACCCGGAGAATTGTTGAGAGTTGATTGCCACTTAACTTTCCTGCAAGGGCTCATTAAGGAGGCTGCACAGCATTTTGATGTAACACCCTCTCCTAACAGCGACCAGCTGATTGGGAGTAAACAAGTTGTTGCAGAGCATTTTAACCGCTGCTTGAAGGTATGTTACCTTTTACTGTTCACATACTGCTGGATGTTTTGAAGAGAACTTTTGAAACACGTCGGGAGACTTTCTAGGACACTTTTTCAAGATTCACCAACACTCTATCAACATCTATTCTGGAAATTCTCTGAGGACTTTGCCTAAAAAAGATTAAGTCTTGTGCTACTCTACCTTATAGGAGTCACCAGGAGAAAGGGAGTGCTTGGCCATTGGCATCTTGCTAGGGTTGCCCTTGGCCTTCAGGAGGAATGGGAGAAGGACATGAGGCAAGAAGAGCAGCACCAGCTGCTGAAATAGAGATGGACTGGAGGGTGAGGTGAACTCGTTCACCCCTGTGGGTACAGGACATCCCTCCTCCTCTGGATCTCCACCATGACATAGAAACATAGAAAATTGGAGCAGGAATAGGCCATTCGGCACTTCGGGCATGCTCCGCCATTCAAAAAAGATCATGGCTGATCATCTAATTCAGTACCTTGTTCCGGCTTTCTCCCCATATCCCTTGATCCCTTTGACATTAAGAAATATATCTATATGCTTCTTGAATTTATTTAATGATTTGGGAACATCCTCCACTGCCTTCTGCGGTAGAGAATTCCACAGGTTCACCACCCTCTGAGTGAAGAAATTTCTCCTCATCTCAGTTCTAAATGGCATACCCCATATCCTGAGACTGTGACCCCTGGTTCTGGACTCCCCAGCCATTAGGAACATCCTCCCTGCATCTAGCCTGTCTAGTCCTGTTAGAATTTTATAGGTTTCTATGAGATCCCCTCTCATTCTTCCAAACTCTAGTGAATATAGGCCTAGTCGACCCAATCTCTCCTCATACTTCAATCCTACCATACCAGGAATCAGCCTAGTAAATCTTCTTTGCATTCCCTCCATGGCAAGAACATCCTTCCTCAGATAAGGAGACCAAAACTGCACACAATACTCCAGATGTAGTCTCACCAAGGCCCTGTATATCTGCAGTAAGACATCCTTGCTCCTGCACTCAAATCCTCTTGCAACGAAGGGCAACATACCATTCACCTTCCTAAATGCTTACTGCACCTGAATGCTTGCTTTCAGCAACTGGTGTACAAGGACACCCAGGTCTCATTGCACCTCCCTCTTTCCCAATCTATCACCATTCAGATAATAATCTGCCTTTCTGTTTTTACAACAAAAATGGATAACCTCACATTTATCCATGTTATACTGCATCTACCATGCATTTGCTCACTCACCCAACTTGTCCACATCAGATTGGAGCTGTGCGTCATCTGCAAACATGGAAATGTTGCATTTAGTTCCCTCACTCAAGTCATTAATCGATATTGTGAATAGCTGGAGCCCAAGCACTGATCCCTCCGGGACCCCACTAGTCACTGCCTGCCACCCGGAAAAAGACCCGTTTATTCCTACTCTCTGTTTCCTGTCTGCCAACCAATTCTCAATCCATGCCAGTATATTACCCCCAATCCCATGTGCTTTAATTTTGCACACTAACCTCTTATGTGAGGCCTTATCAAAAGACTTCTGAAAATCCAAATATACCACATCCACTGGTTCTCCCTTATCTATCTACTAGTTACATTCTCAAAAAAACTCCAGTGGATTTTTTAAGCATGATTTCCCTTTTGTAAACTCATGCTGACTTTGTCCAATCCCGTTTATGCTTTCCAGGTGTTCTGCCATCACATCCTTTATAATAGACTCTAGCATTTTCCCCATTACTGATGCAAGGCTAACTGGTCTGTAATTCCCTGTTTTTTCTCTCCCTCCTTCTTTAAATAGTGGGATTACATTTGCCACCCTCCAATCTGTAGGAACTACTCCAGAGTTTATAGAATTTTGGAAGATGACCACTAATGCACCTACTATTTCCAGAGCCACTTCCTTTAGTACTCTGAGATGTCGATTATCAGGCCCTGGGGATTTGTCAGCCTTTAACCCTGTTCACTTCCCTCGCACTATTTTTTTTTACTAACACTGATTTCCTTTAGTTCCTCCCACTCTTTCGACCCTTGGTTCCTTAACATTTCTGGGAGGTTATCTATGTCCTCCTTTGTGAAGCAGAACCAAAGTATGTGTTTAATTGTTCTGCCATTTCTTTGTTCCCCATTATAATTTCCCCAATTTCTGACTTCACTAATCTTTTTCTCTTCACATATTTATAGAAGCTTTTACAGTCGGTTTTTATGTTCCCTGCAAGTTTACTCTCATACTCTATTTTTGGGCAGCACGGTAGCGCAGTGGTTAGCACCGCAGCCTCACAGCTCCAGGGACTCGGGTTCAATTCTGGGTGCTGCCTGTGTGGAGTTTGCAAGTTCTCCCTGTGACTGCGTGGGTTTTCGCCGAGTGCTCCGGTTTCCTCCCACAGCCAAAGACTTGCAGATGATAGGTAAATTGGCCGTTGTAAATTGCCCGTAGTGTAGGTAGGTGGTAGGGAATATGGGATTACTGTAGGGTTAGTATAAATGGGTGGTTGTTGGTCGGCACAGACTCGGTGGGCCAAAAGGGCCTGTTTCAGTGCTGTGCCTCTAAATAAATAAATATTTCCCCCCGCTTAATTAACCTCTTTGTCCTCCTTTGCTTAATTCTAACCTGCACCCAATCCTCAGATTTGCTGCTTTTTCTGGCAATTTCTTTATGCCTCCTCTTTGGATCTAATACTATCACTAATTTCTTTTGTAAGCCACAGTTGAGCCACCTTTCCAGTTTTATTTTTGCACCAGACAGGTATGAATAATTGTTGTAATTCATGCACACATTCTTTAAATATTATCCATTGCCTATCCACTATCAACCCTTTTAGTAAAATTCTCCAATCTACCATAGCCAACTCACACCTCATACCTTCATAGTTTCCTTTATTTAGATTCAGGACCTTAGTTTCGGATTCAACTACTTCAATCTCCATCTTAATGAAGAATTCTATCATGTTATGGTCGCTCCTACCCAAGGACCTCCAGTGCTGGGTTCAAGAGCCTATGTATTCTTTCTCTCAGTTCCTGAGCTATCCTGAAACTTGCCACTGTGTGCCAGCCAGCACACTCCACACCTTCAGTGCAAGTGGATGCCCACATATGTTTTTCCAAAAGTGGGTCTAATCAGCACTTGAGTGCGAACCCCGCAGGTGGCTGCTTTAGCACCTCCAGCCAGGTCAGTCAGGTCAGCAATTAGGCCCAAAATTGCACTCTAAAACCAGACTTTCAAACAGCCACGTCTTATAAGCACAGCACCCATTTAGTGCCAGTTTTCACCCTTTAACCGAAATAGCCCCAATTGAACAAGCTGCATGTAGCACTGGATTGAGAGGAGTTGATATTTTTCAACACTGCAAAGTTTTATTCATTGTCTACAAGTGGAGAATAACTAGCTACTACATGCAAGCTGAACACTGGATGCTCGTAAGATAAGATCACAAAATGACATGTGTGTGAATTGTATGCAAATTTCAACTGAAATGCAAATCTCTGGGGTGGCCTGGTCCTTAGATTCCCTGTGGTAATATAATTTGACTATTGTGTAGTCTAATTAGATTAACGAAGTTGTCAATGGCAAGAAATTAATTTTATTATCACAGAAAAGACAGTTGCTGTC
Source organism: Heterodontus francisci (assembly GCF_036365525.1). Lineage (NCBI taxonomy): Eukaryota > Metazoa > Chordata > Chondrichthyes > Heterodontiformes > Heterodontidae > Heterodontus > Heterodontus francisci. The sequence goes on from NC_090373.1 coordinate 66,630,163, forward strand.
AGGAGTGACAGCAGGTAAATTATTTTGAATTCCTTAGCTGATTATGTCAACCGTCAACAGATCTGTTTTGCATGACTGCCCAGTGAAATAAAAAAGACGTTTGTTGATCAGAGTTGTCAAATTTTAACCTTTTAAAGTGCACATTGTTCCATCTGCTGTACAGCATGGGATTTTAATTAGAAAGAATTGTTCTATAAAATTTACTTCTTTATTGTTACTAATTGGTAACAATTATTCAATGGCTTCTTTTAGAGGCTCTTTCAATACATTAGCTACTTGCAATGTGCTGAGTTTAAACAAAGCCAGCAAGGACCCAGCACCAGTGTTTGTTTGGAAGTCTTTGTGTAACTGGTGGTGACATAGCCAAACAAGAACAGTTTGCATTTATATAGCACCTTTAATATAAAAAAAATCACAAAGCACTTTGCTGGAGTATTATCAAACAAAATATGGAACCAAGCCGCATAAGGCGATATTCAGACAGATGGCCAAAAGCTCAGTTAAGGAGGTAGATTTTAAGTAGTGGATTAAAGGAGAAGAGAGAGTTAGAGAGGCGGAGAGGTGCGGGACAGAACTCCAGAGCTAAGGACTCAGCAGCTGAAAGCATAGCGTCAATGGTGTGGCGATGGAAATTGGTGATGCACAAGAGGCTAAAATTGGAGGAACGCAAAGTTCTCAGAGGGTTGCAGGACTGGAGGAGGCCTTAGCTCTGGAATTCTCTCAGGCTGATTTTGGTTTGCTGTTGTAATCAACCAGCATTGATATCGCACGGCGTGCCCGATTTCAGCAGTGAGAGGCCCCAACCATCTGAGTAGCTGGGTCTCATTAAAGTGTGGTCAGTGTGCTATGGGCATCAGCTGAGAGCTCTGATAACCCTCGAATCTCTTGGAATTAAACATCAATCTCCTAAGCAAGCAGCTCGGGAGAAAATTCATAGAGGCAGTAAAAAAAATTGTGGATTATTTTTCATTTTCTTTAAACACTTTAGCTTATTAGTTATAAAGATACTGGAAATGGGGAAAAAGGGGCTGTTTAAGTGGGCCGGGCAGTTGGAGGTGAGAGGTTATGTGTCAGCAACCCTAGTGTCTGAGGCATCTTGTTGATGGGGGAGGGCAGGGCATCATCTGGTTAAAAGTATGGTGCTGGAGGGGGTGGATGGATCCTGGGAGGTTACATGCAGGGACTGGCAATGGGTCGGAGTATTTTTATGGGGCCTGGAGGAGCACCCCTAGGCTAGCCTGGGGCCTAGAGAGTGGTTTCTGTGTGTCCCACTGCAGCTTAAAGGTGACAGTGGTTTCCCATCCCTGTCGTCCAGCAAGTTTACTGAAGTGATATATCACATTACGCATAACTAACATCGAGTAAAATTATTACATATCTAACTTTTATTGAAAGACACAGGACACAACGAACACAATAGGGGTAATTTTGCAAATCAAGCCTACCTCTACCTGCCATGTTGGAAATTCAGGCATGCTCTCTCAGCATTTTATATGATGGGGAGCAAGGACACAAAGGACTGAATTTTCATTCCAGGGTTGGGACCCCATCATTAGGACCATTTCCAGGTCCCAATCCACTCCAGGTTGCCACCTGATTTCTGACGCTATTTTGAAGCAGGCAGCCAATGTGCCCACTTGCCGTCCAATTAGGGATGGCGGATCCATTGAGGTGGAATGTCGACGTAGTGGGCCCAATTTGAAGGGCGTCCGGCAGCCAGCAGCCAGTACTGTGAACAACGGCATCCTGGGAGATGGCAGAGGCTGGAATGCATCAGCATGGCATGCACCCATGGAAGGGCGGTCCCACAATTTGCCAATGCCTTCCTGGAGGTGCTGGTAGGGGCAGTGGCAGCTGGGAGGAGTGCCCTGTTTTAAGAGAGTAGCAGGAGGTGGCCAGCCAGCCAGACAAAGCAGGCATGGATGGAGGTGGCTCAGGAAATGAGCAGCCACAGTGCTGTCAGCATGATGTGGGTGCAGTGCAGGAAGAAAGCACTTCAACGACCTTCTGAGGTTTGGCAATATGAGTACAATGCGCTACCCAGATTACAGGCCTCCAGTTCTGGTGTAACCAGCACACCTATGAGCAGAGCAACCTGAGAGCTCATGCTGTTCAGGAACATTAACCACATGTGTGCCCAGGTGCACTTCTGAGCTGTGGGCAACTTAATGGAGGAGGTGACACTGGAGCCATGGACATCACATGTGAGTGGGCGACTGGATGAGTGACGGAGAGTACCATGGACTGAACTCTCTTGCTCTTGAATTTGCAAGATAAAAGAGCAGACGGTGTGTGAGTAAGGGGTCGCACCTGTGGTGGAGTGGCAATATATAGTTATAATCACAGCCATGGAGGAGGAGGCCTTTGAAATTGTCAGGATAAAGAAAGGTAAAAGAGAATATGGATACAAACGCGTGAGAAACATAAAGGCGGGCTGTTAAAGCTTCTTCTTTAGGTATGTGAAAAGGAAAAGATTAGCAAGGACAAATGTGGGTCCATTACAGAGAGAGACAGGAGAATTTACAATGGAGAATAGGGAAATGGTGGAGAAATTACAATTACTTTGTGTCTGTCTTCACAGATACAGAAAATCTCCCAGAAATACTACAGAACCAAGGGACTTGTGAAAATGAGTAACTGAATGAAATTACCTTTAATAAAGAGGTTGTACTCAAAAGATTAACTGGATTGAAGGTTGATAAATACCCAGACCAGATGAGCTACATTCCAGAGTGTTGAAGGAGGTGGCTATAGAGATAGTGGATGCATTGGTGGTTATCTTTCAAAATTCTATAGATCCTGGAAAAGTTCCTGTAGACCGGAAAGTAGCAAATGTAACCCCACTATTTAAGAAAGGAGAGAGAGAAAACGTGGAACTACAGACCTGTTAGTTTGATGAGTAGTCGGGAAAATGTTCAAATCTATTATAAAGGATGTGATAACTAGATAAATAGAAAATAATGATATGATTGGGCAGTGTCAACATGGATTTATGAAAGAGAAATCATGTTTAACAAACCTGTTGGAGTTTTTTGAGGATGTTACTTGTAGCATAGTTAAAGGTGAACGAGTGGATGTGGTGTATTTGGATTTTCAGAAGGCTTTTGATAAGGTCCCACACAAGAGGTTAGTAAACCAAATTAGAACACGTGGAATTGGGGGTAATATACTGCTATGGATTGAGAATAGGTTAACAGACAGAAAACAGAGAGTAGGAATAAACTAGTCATTCTCAGGATGGCAGGCTGTTCCTCGTGGGGTACTGCAAGGATTGGTGCTGGGACCACAGCTGTTCAGAATCTATATAAATGATTTGGATGTGGGGACCAAATGTAACATTTCCAAATTTGCTGATGACACAAAAGTGGGTGGGGATGTAAGCTGTGAGGAGGATGCAAGGAGGCTTCAAGGGGATCTGGACAGGCTAAGTTAATGGGCAAGAACATAGAAACATAGAAAATGGGAGCAGGAGTAGGCCATTCGGCCCTTCGAGCCTGCTCCGCCATTCATTATGATCATGGCTGAGCATCCAACTCAGTAGCCTGTTCCGGCTTTTGTCCCATACCCTTTTATCCCAAGAGCTATATCGAACTCCTTTTTGGAAACATACAATGTTTTGGCCTCAACTGCTTTCTGTGGCGGCGAATTCCACAGGTTCACCACTCTCAGGGTGAAGAAGTTTCTCCTCATCTCAGTCCTGAAAGGTTTACCCCCTATCCTTAGACTATGACCCTTGGTTCTGGACTCCCCCACCATTGGGAACATACTTCCTGCATCTACCTTGTCAAGTCCTGTTAGAATTTTATAGGTTTCTATGAGATCCCCCCTCACTCTTCTGAACTCCAGCGAATATAATCCTAACCGACTCAATCTCTCCTCATATGTCAGTCCCGCCATCCCAGGAATCAGTCTGGTAAACCTTCGCTGCACTCCCTCTATAGCAAGAAAATCCTTCCTCAGATAAGGAGACCAAAACTGCACACAATATTCCAGGTTTGGCCTCACCAAGGCCCTGTATAATTGCAGCAAGACATCCCTGCTCCTGTACTCGAATCCTCTCGCTATGAAGGCCAACATACCATTTGCCTTTTTTACCGCCTGTTGCACCTGCATGCTTACCTTCAGCGAATGGTGTACGAGAACACCCAGGTCTCGCTGCATATTCCCCTCTCTCAGTTTATAGCCGTTCAGATAATAATCTGCCTTCCTGTTTTTGCTACCAAAGAGATCCACTTTGGTAGGAAAAAAACAGAAAGACAAAGTATTTCTTAAATGGTGAGAGGTTGGGAAGTGTTGCTGTCCATAGGGACCTGGGTGTCCTTGTTCATGACTCACTAAAAGCTAGTATGCAGGTGCAGTAAGCAATTAGGAAGGTATGTTGGCTTTCATCGCAAGGGGATTTGAGTACAGAAGTAAAGATGTCTTGCTGCAATGTATAATGCCTTGGTGAGCCTGCACCTGGAGTATTGTGTACAATTTTGGTCTCCTCATCTAAGGAAGGATTTACTTGCCATCGAGGGAGTGCAAAGGAGGTTCACCAGACTAATCCTTGGGAATGCAGGATTGTCTTATGAGGAGACATTGAGGAAACTGGGCCTGTATTCTCCAGAGTTTCAAAGAATGAGAGGTGATCTCATTGAAACATACAAAATTCTTACAGGACGTGACAGGGTGGATGTAGATAGGGTGTTTCCCCTGGCTGGTGAGTCTAGAATCAGGGGACATAGTCTCAGAATAAGGGGTCAGCCATTTAAGACTGAGATGAGGAGGAATTTCTTCACTCAGAGGGTAGTGTATCTTTGGGCTGTGGAAGTTCAATCGTTGAGCATGTTCAAGACAAAAATCAATAGATTTCTGGAAACTAATGACATCAAGGGATATGGGAATATTGCAGGAAAGTGGCGTCGAGGTAGATGATTAGCCATGATCTAACTGAATGGTGGAGCAGACTCAACGAGCGGAATGTCCTATTCCTGTTCCTATGTTCCTATGTTCTTATGTCCTATGTTCCTATGACTGTCCCCTTGGCCCCTTTGACTGAGGCACCATCTATACAGCTCGCCCTCATGATCGAGACTACCCCTGCATTGTTGCAGGTGTGGCAGCCTGTGGCAGTGACCCTACTAGCTCCGTGATGCTGAGGACGGGTGCCACAGGCATGTCAGCCACATGCAGACACAAGCATGCAGCCTGCCTCCACTTCTGCCTCAGCCACAGGGCAAGCATCCCGTAGGAATGGCCACATGCAGATGGTGCTACGTCAATACTGTCACTTTGGGTGAATTTTATAATGCTTCTATTCATTGATTAAGCATCAATGTAATAAAATGATTGTTGGTTGCACCCTGAAATGTGTGATCCCACTGTTTTTGAGGGCATTAAGGCACCAGCATGATGAATTGTATGTACAACGCAAAGGTGGGCACTGGGGACACTGTGTGGTCAGTGACGAAGTATCTTTTAGGCATTGTGGGGAAGCAGGAGACGGCTCTGTGTGGCAGGCATTTTGGATGCGGCCATTACTTGGGAGAAAGGCGTGGTACTGGGTCAAATGCCATCCAGGATGATCCTTTCTCATAAGAATTGTGCCCAGATTTGTGCAGCCCAAGCTACCCTGCTATTCTGGTCAGTGGCTTGACATCTCAGACTGATCTCTGGAAGGCATTGCAGTGCAGGATCACTGTGCTCCACCATGTCTTCACCCTCTGAAGAAGAAGTGTGATGCTGCTCCACAACTTCATCATCAAGATTGACATTGGAGATTCATGTTGTTCTGAGTGCAGCATGCCACCACCATGCGAGAAACCTTTGAGGGGTCAGACTGGAGGGTTCCCCCGACTGGTCATGGCACCGGAACCATATCTTCAGGAGTCCGATGGCCTGCTCTATTGTGGTCCTTGTGCTGAGATGGCAGTGGTTGTAGTGCCTCTGTGCCTCCATTGTAGGGTTTCGCACAGGTGTCAGTACCCATTTCTTCAACCGATAGCGCTTGCCCACTAGCAACCATCCACCTAGTCTCTCTGGTGGTATGAACAGGAGCGGCACCTGCGATTTCCTCAGGATGAAGATATCGTGGAAACTGCCAGGTAACCTTGTCCACACCTGCAGAAAAAGCTTGTGGTGGTCGCATACCAGCTGGACATTGAGGAACTGCAATTCCTTCCTATTTATAAAAGCTTCTGTCTCCTTCATCAGCGCTTTAATGGCCACAGTTGATCATGCCCTGTACCTGAGGAAATCCAGCTATAGAGGCAAAGGCCACGGCCCTCTGTGCCTGTGTGGTCCTCAAACAGGGCATCCGTCACTTGCTTGATGCTATGATAGGCAGCTGCTTTCGCGGTGCCACACAGGTCTGCTGCTCCCCCTTGAAACAACCCAGAGGCAAAGAAGCTTAGCACCATTGTCACTTTCATGGCTACTGGCATGGGGTACCCACGCAACCAGCAAGGCCTGAGGTCCTCCTCCATGAGGGCACACAAATCAGCAACCAATTGCCTCGATTATCGCAGCCTCTGGTTGCACTGCTGCTCTGACATGTCCAGGAAGCTTAGTCATTGGCAGTACACCCGAGGTGAGCATAACTCCTTTGTGCCCTCCCTGCCCCTCGGGCATCACTGCTGCGTCCATCTGCACCAAGGGGCTGAATCTGTTGTTGCCATTGCTGCTCCTCATCATTACTCATCATCAGCTCACAGTAGCTGAGCTCGATGTCCAGGGATGGCCTTACATGCCACCCCCACTGCCTGGACCCCACTGCTGTGCCCTACTGACCCCTGCAGGTGCACTCCCCCACAATTGCCCCAGCATCTCCACCTGAAACACTCTGCAAGCTCTGCTCACGCAATGGCCACTGTGTACCAATGCATGAGCTCTTCTCTGCACCTTCCACCATTTAAGCAGGGTCAGGAATTGCCCACCTCATCTCCTTGGACGTGCTGCCGAGCCTGCATGTTTCCCGGGCTTGGCCTACAAAACCTGAAAAAGCCCTGTAACAAGCTCAAAAGTGTCTCGATTCATGACCTACCACATTAGAGCTTGTTGCAGGGCTTTTTCCCAATGCGGTCTCACCTCCTGGTGATTTTGGTAGAGATGTCGTATTGAGGGACACGGCAACCTGCCCGAAAGTGGCTCGTTAACTGCCTCAATTCATGACCTGCCACTTTCGGGCAGGTTGCCGTGTCCCTCAATACGACATCTCTACCAAAATCACCAGGAGGTGGGACCGCATCGGGAAACCGGCATGTCGCTTGACACTGCAAATTTTCTAGCATGCGCGCCTCCACTGCAGAATGAAAACCCAGCCCATGTTCCTGATAGGTGTTGCCTATGGGAAAAAAAACTTCATGCCAGGAGTGTGATTTGTAAAATTATTCCTCATATTTGTAATAATACTTACCTTCCAGTTTACAAAATTCGCTTAATATGCTGGAAACTGTTCTTCCCATCACATTAAGCAGTTACAAGGACATGATTCATCTTCACATAATGGAGCTACTGGGTCTTTGAGACCCAGGGGTTGGGTCGTTTTCCAAGTTTGCGCTACTGACAAGAGCTTTGCTTACTCGCCACACATATCAGGAAACTGCCCATGATTTCCCAATATTTAGAGCTGAGGGGAGGGGTAAGGTCCCCACAGGTATTGCAAAACTTGGAAAATTACCTCAATTTTGTTTAAAGCAACTTACACCATTTCTGCCATGGTCAGTTCAGTTTCCTGGTTCCAGATGAATAGTTATTCTGATAAACAGCCCCTACAATCACACTCACACCACGGTTGGAAATTTGCATCTGCTGGGAACTTAGAGGTAATACACAATAGCACACACCTCTGCTTGCCTGATTTTATGTTGACCACAAAACACAAAATTTGCAATTGGCTGGTTTGCTATTCAGCATGGCAAAAGCAGACCTAGCAAGCACCTGGTTGGCAGTTTAACAGTTCCAGGCACACAATTTTGTGAGGCTCTCCTTCCGGGCCAGAGCTTCACTCAACGGGAGCATGGAGCTCAGTAAGCCTGATTTATTTATTTTATTGAGAGATACAGCACTGAACCAGGCCCTTCTGCCCACCGAGTCTGTGCCGACCATCAACCACCCATTTATACTAATCCTACATTAATCCCATTACCCTCTCACATCCCCACCTTCCCTCAATTCCCCTACCACCTACCTATACTAGGGGCAATTTATAATGGCCAATTTACCTATCAACCTGCAAGTCTTTGGCTGTGGGAGGAAACCGGAGCACCCAGCAAAAACCCACGCAGTCACAGGGAGAACTTACAAACTCCACACAGGCAGAACCCAGAATCAAATCCGGGTCGCTGGAGCTATGAGGCTGCGGTGCTAACCACTGCACCACTGTGCCACTCACAAACTTCCATGGATTAAAGTTTTTAATGTTTTGAGCTCATTCAGGACTCAACCCTCCAGGATTATCCTTAAGTTTCCAGGAATTGAAGAATATGGACAATGCTGCATGCAGCCCAGGAGAAAAAAAAATCATAGTGGCATTAAAAAGAATTACATGTTTATTTTGTTTTCTGTGGACATTTGTGTTAATTAGCTGTAAAATATCATATAATTTGAATCCCTGTGACTACCATTTTTAAAGAAGAATTGCGGATCATTACTATATGAACCTCTAGAAATTGAGAAATCTTTCGGAAATTAGAACTCCAAAAAACAAAAGTGACAATGAGGTTTAATAAGATAAAATGGTTGAAATATTAAATCAATAATTTCTGGACGTCTGCACTGGAAAGAGTGATAATAACTTGTTTTCTAGTTTCTATGATACAGCAGTATCGTAAAGGATTAGGAACTCAGCATTGCAGTGATACCTCATGAATTAAGGAGATTTATGGCTAACATCAGGATCCACACATACACTGATGACTTGCAGCTCTACCTCACCACCACCTCTGTCAACCCCTCCACTGTCCCTACATTGTCAGACTGTTTGTCCAACATCCAATACTGGCTGAGTAGAAATTTCTTCCAATTAAATATTGGGAAGATTGAAACCATTGTCTTCAGTACAGGCGACAAATTCCATTCCCTAGCTGTTGACTTAATTCCTCTACCTGGCAACTGTCTGAGGTTGAACCAGAACTTTCACAACCCAGGTGCCAGATTATATCTCAAGGTTGTGGAGCTTTTGACCCCATATCCACGCCATCTGGGGAAGGTGGGACTATTACAAATTGGACGGTCTACACCTGGGCTGGACTGGAACCAATGTCCTTGGGGTGCTTTTGCTAACGCTGTTGGGGAGGGTTTAAACTAATGTGGCAGGGGGATGGGAACCAAATGAGGAGGTCAGTGGACAGTAAGGAGGTAGTAACTAAAGCCTGTAAGGAACTAGATAATGAAGTCAGCGTGACTAAGGGAAAGAGTAGACAGGGAGCAGATGATGAATGCAAAGGGACTGGTGGTCTGAGGTGCATTTGTTTTAATGCAAGAAGTGTAGTAGGTAAGGCAGATGAACTTAGGGCTTGGATTAGTACCTGGGAGTATGATGTTATTGCTATTACTGAGACTTGGTTGAGGGAAGGGCATGATTGGCAACTAAATATCCCAGGATATCGATGCTTCAGGCGGGATAGAGAGGGAGGTAAAAGGGGTGGAGGAGTTGCATTACTGGTCAAAGAGGATATCACAGCTGTGCTGAAGGAGGGCACTATGGAGGACTCGAGCAGTGAGGCAATATGGGCAGAACTCAGAAATAGGAAGGGTACGGTAACAATGTTGGGGCTGTACTACAGGCCTCCCAACAGCGAGTGTGAGATAGAGGTACAAATATGTAAACAGATTATGGAAAGATGTAGGAGTAACAGGGTGGTGGTGATAGGAGATTTTAATTTTCCCAACATTGACTAGGATTCACTTAGTGTTAGAGGTCTAGCTGGAGCAGAATTTGTAAGGAGCATCCAGGAGGGTTTTTTAGAGCAGTATGTAAATAGTCCAACTCGGGAAGGGGCCATACTGGACCTGGTGTTGGGGAATGAGCCCGGCCAGGTGGTTGAAGTTTCAGTCGGGGACGACTTTGGGAATAGTGATCACAATTGCGTAAGTTTTAGAATACTCATGGACAAAGACGAGAGTGGTCCGAAAGGAAGAGTGCTAAACTGGGGCAAGGCCAACTATACCAAAATTCAGCAGGAGCTGGGGAATGGAGATTGGGAGCAGCTGTTTGAAGGTAAATCCACATTTGATATGTGGGAGGCTTTTAAAGAGAGGTTGATTAGCGTGCAGGAGAGACATGTTACTGTGAAAATGAGGGATAGAAATGGCAAGATTTGGGAACCATGGATGACAGGTGAAATTGTGAGACTAGCTAAGAGGAAAAAGGAAGCATACATAATGTCTAGAAGGCTGAAGAAAGACGAAGCTTTGAAAGAATATCGGGAATGTAGGACCAATCTGAAACGAGGAATTAAGAGGGCTAAAAGGGGTCATGAAATATCTTTAGCAAACAGGGTTAAGGAAAATCCCAAAGCCTTATTCATATATAAGGAGCAAGAGAGTAACTAGAGAAAGGATTGGCCCACTCAAGGACAAAGGAGGAAAGTTATGCGTGGAGTCAGAGAAAATGGGTGAGATTCTAAACGAGTACTTTGCATCGGTATTCACCGAGGAGAGGGACATGACGGATGTTGAGGTTAGGAACAGATGTTTGATTACTCTAGGTCAAGTCACCATAAGGAGGGAGGAAGTGTTGGGTATTCTAAAAGGCATTAAGGTGGACAAGTCCCCAGGTCCGGATGGGATCTATCCCAGGTTACTGAGGGAAGCGAGAGAGGAAATAGCTGGGGCCTTAACAGATATCTTTGCAGCATCCCTAAACACGGGTGAGGTCCCGGAGGACTGGAGAATTGCTAATGTTGTCCCCTTGTTTAAGAAGGGTAGCAGGGATAATCCAGGTAATTATAGACCGGTGAGTCCGACGTCAGTGGTAGGGAAGCTGCTGGAGAAGATACTGAGGGATAGGATCTGTTCCCATTTGGAAGAAAATGGGCTTATCAGTGATTGGCAACATGGTTTTGTGCAGGGAAGGTCATGTCTTACCAACTTAATAGAATTCTTTGAGGAAGTGACAAAGTTGATTGATGAGGTAAGGGCTGTAGATGTCATATACATGGACTTCAGTAAGGCGTTTGATAACGTTCCCCATGATAGGCTGATGGAGAAAGTGAAGTCGCATGGGATCCAGGGTGTACTAGCTAGATGGATAAAGAACTGGCTGGGCAACAGGAGACAGAGAGTAGCAGTGGAAGGGAGTTTCTCAAAATGGAGACGTGTGACCAATGGTGTTCCACAGGGATCCATGCTGGGACCACTGTTGTTTGTGATATACATAAATGATTTGGAGGAAAGTATAGGTGGTCTGATTAGCAAGTTTGCAGACGACACTAAGATTGGTGGAGTAGAAGATAGTGAAGGGGACTGTCAGAGAATACAGCAGAATATAGATAGATTGGAGAGTTGGGCAGAGAAATGGCAGATGGAGTTCAATCAGGGCAAATGCGAGGTGATGCATTTTGGCATGCTTTCCTTCATCGGACGGGTTATTGAGTACGAGGGTTGGCAGGTCATGTTACAGTTGTATAAGACTTTGGTTCGGCCACATTTGGAATACTGCGTGCAGTTCTGGTCGCCACATTACCAAAAGGATGTAGATGCTTTGGAGAGGGTGCAGAGGAGGTTCACCAGGATGTTGCCTGGTATGGAGGGCGCTAGCTATAAAGAGAGGTTGAGTAGATTAGGATTATTTTCATTAGAAAGACGGAGGTTGAGGGGGGACCTGATTGAGGTGTACAAAATCATGAGAGGTATAGACAGGGTGGATAGCAAGAAGCTTTTTCGCCAGAGTGGGGGATTCAATTACTAGGGGTCACGAGTTCAAAGTGAGAGGGGAAACGTTTAGGGGGGATATGCGTGGAAAGTTCTTTACGCAGAGGGTGGTGGGTGCCTGGAACGCGTTGCCAGCGGAGGTGGTAGACGCGGGCATGATAGCGTCTTTTAAGATGTATCTAGACAGATACATGAATGGGCAGGAAGCATGGCCTCATGCCTCCCGATCTCTGTCACCTCCTCCTGCCCTCTGAGATATCTGCGCTCCTCCAATTCTGGCCTCTTTCATATCCTGATTTCAATTTTTAACACCTCTATCAAATCTCCTAAGGAGAACATACCATGCTTCTCCACTCTGTCCAGATAACTGATGTGCTGCATCCCTCATACCATTCTAGCATATCTTTTCTGCACCCTCTCTAGGGCCTTGACATCCTTCCTAAAGCATAACTACCTTGCTTTTGCATCCTGTGCCTCTATTCATAAAGCCAATGAACCCATATGCTTTTTTAACTGACTTCTCAAATTCCCTTACCACCTTGAAAGATCTGTGTAATATAGCCCCAGATCTCTGTTCCTGCGCACTCTTCAAAATTATACCATTTAGTTCATATTTCCTCTCTTCATTCATTCTTCCTACGAAAATGTATCACTAATTTGATTGAGTTTTTTGAGGAAGTGACGAAGATGATTGATGAAGGAAGGGCAGTGGATGTTATCTATATGGACTTCAGTAAAGCCTTTGAAAAGGTCCCTCATGGCAGACTGGTACAAAAGGTGAAGTCACACGGGATCAGAGGTGAGCTGGCAAGATGGATACAGAACTGGCTCGGTCATAGAAGACAGAGGGTAGCAGTGGAAGGGTGCTTTTCTGAATGGAGTGACTAGTGGTGTTCCGCAGGAATCAGTGCTGGGACCTTTGCTGTTTGTAGTATATATAAATGATTTGGAGGAAAATGTAGCTGGTCTGATTAGTAAGTTTGCGGACGACACAAAGGTTGGAGGAGTTGCGGATAGTGATGAGGATTGTCAGAGGATACAGCAGGATTTAGATCGGTTGGAGACTTGGGTGGAGAAATGGCAGATGGAGTTTAATCCGGACAAATGTGAGGTGATGCATTTTGGAAGGTCTAATGCAGGTGGGAAGTATACAGTAAATGGCAGAACCCTTAGGAGCATTGACAGGCAGAGAGATCTGGGCGTACAGGTCCACAGGTCACTGAAAGTGGCAACGCAGGTGGATAAGGTAGTCAAGAAGACATATGGCATGCTTGCCTCCATCGGTCGGGGCATAGAGTATAAAAATTGCCAAGTCATGCTGCAGCGTTACAGAACTTTAGTTAGGCCACACTTAGAATATTGCGTGCAATTCTGGTCGCCACACTACCAGAAGGACGTGGAGGCTTTGGAGAGGGTACAGAAGAGGTTTACCAGGACGTTGCCTGGTCTGGAGGACATTAGCTATGAGGAGAGGTTGGATAAACTTGGATTGTTTTCACTGGAACGACGGAGGTGGAGGGGCGACATGATAGAGGTTTACAAAGTTATGAGCGGCATGGACAGAGTGGATAGTCAGAAGATTTTTCCCAGGGTGGAAGAGTCAGTTACTAGGGGACATAGGTTTAAGGTGAGAGGGGCAAAGTTTAGAGGGGATGTGCGAGGCAAGTTCTTTACACAGAGAGTGGTGAGTGCCTGGAACTTGCTGCCGGGGGAGGTGGTGGAAGCAGATACGATAGCGACGTTTAAGAGGCATCTTGACAAATACATGAATAGGATGGGAATAGAGGGATACGGTCCCCGGAAGTGCAGCAGGTTTTAGTTTAGGCAGGCATCAAGATCGGCGCAGGCTTGGAGGGCCGAATGGCCTGTTCCTGTGCTGTCCTGTTCTTTGTTCATACTTAACTGCATTAAATTTCATCTGATAAAAGGTCACACAGATCTGAAACGTTAACTCTATTTTTTTCTCTCCACTGGTGCTGCCTGACCTGCTGAATATTTTCAGCATTTTCTGTTTTTGTTTCAGATTTCCAGCATCCGCAGTATTTTGCTCTTGTATCAACTCCACTATCCTCATCAATCCTTTCCATTACTTTGTCAAAGAACTCAATCAAATTAGGTCAAACATGACTTGCCTTTAACAATCTACTTTTATTTATTAACCCATACTTTTCCAAATGGCAATTAATTTTACCCTGAATTATTATCTGTTTCCTCACCATCGATGTTACACTGACTATTTTCAGTGGGAGCATTGATGGAGGTTGTCCAATGTAAACTGGGTTCAAGGAAAGTGGAGGATGAATCATGCACCAGCCAAGCTTTGCCTAGGGTCCCGCATAATGGTCCCAGGTTTTAGAGTCGACACCAATGGATTTGTTATCCCAGCAGAGCAGCGAGGAGCAGTGAGGGTGAAACCTCAAGATCAAGAGCAATGAAGGCCTGGGAGTCAGGCAGAATGAAATGCAAATCCAACACAGAAGCATCTAAAAGCCTCCTGTAACAATGGAATATAACATTTATTTAAATTTATGTCATGGAACAAAACCACTCCTCTCTAATTCAGAAATGTTCTCCTACTAACTATAATTGCATACCCATTTTCTACTGATTGTTCTGATATGGTGCAGTGATTAGCACCACAGCCTCGCAGCTCCAGGCACCCGGGTTCGATTCTGGGTACTGCCTGTGTGGAGTTTGCAAGTTTTCCCTGTGACCGTGTGGGTTTTCGCCAGGTGCTCTGGTTTCCTCCCACAGCCAAAGACTTGCAGGTTGATAGGTAAATTGGCCATTATAAATTGCCCCTAGTATAGGTAGGGGGATATAGGTAAGGTGGGGATGTGGTAGCAATATGGGATTAGTATAGGATTAGTATAAATGGGTGGTTGATGGTCGGCACAGACTCGATGGGCCGAAGGGCCTGTTTCAGTGCTGTATCTCTTAATAAATATTCAAATTCATTCTTTTATTAATGTTGAACACAGCAAAACTGCTGCCATTTTAACAATGTTCAGATCTTGTATGAAAATTTTATTTTTGTCTGTTATATAACCACAGCATGACAGGTTTATGACCTAATCATAAGCCTGACTCATTCTCTACTTTCTCCATATGATATAATTTATTTAATTGTGTACTGAGAGATCGCCTGTTATTTCCATCAATAGATGATCGTCACCTTCTGTCTTCTGATTAAATAGCTTGTTACAAACTGCAAAAGAGGCAATGTGTTCCATAACTGAGGTCTTTTCAGAAAATCTATTCAAGAGTAGATGACATTAATTGCTGCTTCCTCTGCAGCAAGTCTAATCAAAAGCAGATCTTTTAAGGGCACAGTGTTCTCTGCATTCAATAAAGACTGCAGATGCCTTCTCCACTGTTAATTTTGCATGCTTTCCTTGAGCTTTATAGAAGCAAACATCCAGAGGGTGTCTGCATGACCTGTCACAGGCAGCAATACACCATCAATCATAGACCGGATTCTACCAGTGGCACAAGATGTTCAGTAAAACTTGGCACCAGGGCTTCTGTAGGAACTCAATGGCAATACTGCTTACACCTGTAACAGAAACATTAGTCTGGATTAATTTCAGTTACCAAAGCAACAGCATACATAATATACGATCCATACGTTTGCCTCAACAGAAAGAGACAATAATTAATGCTTGTGAAAGTAAGCGTGAAAAAAATAAGAAAAATAATTGGCTAAGATTTTCAATATGTTGCAAGCCATTGGTAAATGCTATCTGAAAAAGTATGGATTAGCAATTTTCATTATTAAATGAATCAAAGCCAATTACTTTATCGTTTAGTACTCTAATATTCCACCCTTGCCAGGCTTAATTTAGGCTTAAAGAATTATAATAATTTGCATCAGACATAATATTTTAATAATGTTACATAGGTACAGTGTCAGAAAAACCAAACACCAGACCAACAGGTCAGAATGCACCCTCGTGGTGAAATGGCTCAATGGAGCTTTCTCATTGTCAAGCATGTTGGACAGGCTATTTGTATCATTGGAATCAAGCTCGATTTTGCTGCGATAAACTTCATTCCCATGATGTGTTTTGACCACTGAGGTTCCTTAGCTGATTAATGAGTTTTTTTCTTCATGTTAGATATTGAAACCTTGACAAAAAGTCAGTTTAATTAAATAATGCTGAACCGAGTAGTGGCATCGACTGCGGTCATTGGCTGATGCTGACATCAATACCTACAAAAGATTGTTGGGATGCAGGGCAATGTGCCTCGTGGTCACTGTGAACCCCATGAACTTTGCAAATGAAGAGGAATTTCCCAGAAAAGTTTTCTTCCTGAACTGGCCCACTTGTTAAAATCTTTTTATTGCCTCTCTGTCCGGGACACCTATCAATTTAGCAGTGAGAACAATACCTGTACAAATTGGGCACAGGCCATCCCACTACTAAATTGGAATGCTTTGTGCTTTTTTTAATGCCCAAAATATGGGTGCAATGCATACCAATTTCCATCCTATTGTCAGAATTTATTCCAGTTACGTGCTAATTTAATTTACTCTGACAATGCATTTTATGTATTTTATGGGGAGGCGGTGGCGTAGTGGCAATATCACTGGACTAGTAACCCAGAGGCCAAGGCTAATGCTCTGGGTTCGAATCCCACCACAGCAGATGGTGAAATTTGAATTCAATTAATAACAAAATCTGGAATTAAAGTATCTAGTCGAATAGTAACCATGAAACCATTGTCAATTGTTGTAAAAACTTATCTGGTTCACCAATGTCCTTTAGAGAAGAAAATCTGCTGTGCTTACCTGGTCTGGCCTGCATGTGACTCTAGACCCATTGCAATGTGGTTGACTCTTAATTGCCCTCTGAAATGGCCGAGTAAGCCACTCAGTTGAACCAAACTACTACAAAGTCTAAGAAAAGGAATGAAACCAGACGAACCACCCGGCATTGACCGAGGCAATGGACATGACGATGGCAAACCCAACCCTATTGACCCTACAAAGTCCTCCGAACTAACATCTGGGGACTTGTACCAAAATTGTGAGAGCTGTCCCACAGACTGGTCAAGCAATAGCCTGACATAGTCATACTCACGGAATCATACCTTACAGACAACGTCCCAGACACTGCAATCACTATCCCTGGGTATGTCCTGTCCCACCGGCAGGACAGACCCAGCAGAGGTGGTGGCGCAGTGGTATACAGCAGGGAGGGAGTTGCCCTGGGAGTCCTCAACATCGACTGCAGACCCCATGAAGTCTCATGGCATCAGGTCAAACATGGGCAAAGTAACCTCCTACTGATTACCACCTACCGCCCTCCCTCAGCTGATGACTCAGTACGCCACCATGTTGAACACCACTTGGAGGAAGCACTGAGGGTGGCAAGGACACAAAATGTACTCTGGGTGGGGGACTTCAATGTCCATCACAAAGAGTGGCTCGGTAGCACCACTACTGACCGAGCTGGCTGGGTCCTAAAGGACATAGCTGCTAGACTGGGTCTGTGGCAGGTGGTGGGGGAACCAACATGAGGGAAAAGCATACTTGACCTCGTCGTCACCAATCTGCCTGCTGCAGATGCTTCTGTCTATGACTGTATTGGTAGGAGTGACCACCACACAGTCCTTGTGGAGACGAAGTCCCGCCTTCACATTGAGGATACCGTCCATCGTGTTGTGTGGCACCATCACCGTGCTAAATGGGATAGATTTCGAACAGATCGAGCAATGCAAAACTGGGCATCCATGAGGCACTGTGGGCCATCAGCAGCAGCAGAATTGTACTCAACCACAGTCTGTAACCTCATGGCCCGGCATATCCGCCACTCTACCATTACCATCAAGCCAGGAGACCAACCCTGGTTCAATGAAGAGTGCAGGAGGGCATGCCAGAAGCAGCACCAGGCATACCTCAAAATGAGGTGTCAACCTGGTGAAGCTACAATGCAGGACTATCAGCGTGCCAAACTGCGTAAGCAGCATGCGATAGACAGAGCTAAGCGATCCCATAACCAACAGATCAGATCTAAGCTCTGCAGTCCTGGCACATCCAGCCGTGAATGGTGGTGGACAATTAAACAACTAACTGGAGGAGATGGCTCCACAAATATCCCCATCCTCAATGATGGGGGAGCCCAGCACATCAGTGCAAAAGATAAGGCTGAAGCATTTGCAACAATCTACAGCCAGAAGTGCAGAGTTGATGATTCATCTAGGCCTCCTCCTGAAGTCCCCAGCATCACAGATGCCAGACTTCAGTCAATTCGATTCACTCCACGTGATATCAAGAAACGACTGAAGGCACTGGACACTGCAAAAGCAATGGGTCCTGACAACATTCTGGCAATAGTACTGAAGACCTGTGCTCCAGAACTTGCCACGCCTCTAGACAAGCTGTTCCAGTACAGCTACAACACTGGCATCTAACCTGCAATGTGGAAAATTGCCCAGGTATGTCCTGTACACAAAAAGCAGGACAAATCCAACCCGGCCAATTACCGCCCCATCAGCCTACTCTCTATCACAGTAACGTGATGGAAGGTGTCATCAACAGTGCCATAAAGCAGCACCTGCTTGGCAATAGCCTGCTCAGTGATGCTCAGTTTGGGTTCCACCAGGGCCATTCAGCTCCTGACCTCATTACAGCCTTGGTTCAAACATGGACAAAAGAGCTGAACTCAAGAGGTGAGGTGAGAGTGACTGCCCTTGACATCAAGGCAGCATTTGACCGAGTATGGCATCAAGGAGCCCTCGCAAAACTGGAGTCAATGGGAATCAGGGGGAAAACCCTCCGCTGGCTGGAGTCAGCGCACAAAGGAAGATGGTTGTGGTTGTTGGAGGTCAATCATCTCAGCTCCAGGACATCACTGCAGGAGTTCCTCAGGGTAGTGTCCTAGGCCCAACCATCTTCAGCTGCTTCATCAATGACCTTCCTTCAATCATAAGGTCAGAAGTGGGGATGTTTGCGGATGATTGCACGATGTTCAGCACCATTCGTGACTCCTCAGATACTGAAGCAGTCCGTGTAGAAATGCAGCAAGACCTGGACAATATCCAGGCTTGGGCTGATAAGTGGCAAGTAACATTCGTGCCACACAAGTGCCAGGCAATGACCATCTCCAACAAGAGAGAATCTAGCCATCTCCCCTTGACATTCAACAGCATTACCATCGCTGAATCCCCCACTATCAACATCCTAGGTGTTACCATTGGCCAGAAACTGAACTGGAGCAGCCATATAAATACCGTGGCTACAAGAGCAGGTCAGAGGTTAGGGATCCTACGGCAAGTAACTCACCTCCTGACTCCCCAAAGCCTGTCCACCATCTACAAGGCACAAGTCAGGAGTGTGATGGAATACTCTCCACTTGCCTGGATGGGTGCAGCTCCAAAAACACTCAAGAAGCTCGACACCATCCAGGACAAAGCAGCCCACTTGATTGGCACCCCAACTACAAACGTTCACTCCCTCCACCACCGACGCACAGTGGCAGCAGTGTGTACCATCTACAAGATGCACTGCAGCAATGCACCAAGGCTCCTTAGACAGCACCTTCCAAACTCGCGACCTCTACCAACTAGAATGACAAGGGCAGCAAATACATGGGAACACCACCAGCTACAAGTTCCCCTTCCAAGTCACATACCATCCTGATTTGGATATATATCGCCGTTCCTTCACTGTCGCTGGGTCAAATTCCTGGAACTCCCTTCCTAACAGCACTGTGGGTGTACCTACCACAAATGGACTGCAGCGGTTCAAGAAGGCAGCTCACCACCACCTTCTCAAGGGCAATTAAGGATGGGCAATAAATGCTGGCCTGGCCAGCGTCGCCCACATCCCATGAATGAATTAAAAAAAGAGCAGCACAGACCTTTTGCTCGTCATCAATATGGGGCCAAATCTTCCCAGAAAAATAATAAGTTCCTGACTCCCGCTGTTATTAGTGC
Organism: Heterodontus francisci; assembly: GCF_036365525.1. Taxonomy (NCBI): domain Eukaryota; kingdom Metazoa; phylum Chordata; class Chondrichthyes; order Heterodontiformes; family Heterodontidae; genus Heterodontus; species Heterodontus francisci. Next base: position 66,649,960 of record NC_090373.1, read on the forward strand.
CCAAATCGGCCAACAAGTTCAGGCAAAGAAGAATTATGCCATAAGTTGTGAATTGCCATAACTTGCAGGTCAATTTACACCACTCTCCTGTTAACCTCACACCAGTGGCATCTTGCCCTCAACCTTCCAGTTATTTTTAAGATCTTTCTGGGTTTGCACATTAATCGCCCATTAGACTCTTCACTGAACGTTCGGGTTTATAATTAAGAGCATACATACCCTGTTAACAATGTGCTAATTATTAATGCAAAGCCTAATCAACCTCTCTCACCTAGAAAGGGAACAATTTAAATTGGTGAGTCTCATTTAAGATTGTTTACCAAGGTCCTAAATACCCCATTTCCCTCACTTTGCCATTATAGCTCCGACGTCCAGAAACTTACAAGGCAGAAAAGTTTCAAACTGAAGGGTGAGAGAAAATGTTTAAGCTATGGGGCATGCTCTGCTCCAGCGAAGATCTGGGCCATGGACATTTTTGCTAAATAAATAATTTTGCTTGATGTACTCCTTGCATGCCATGCACATTTCATAATGGAACTTGCTGTAAGTTCTTATTTTCCAACTTTTATCACAATAGCATTTAGTTGGGCTTATGCCCATGCTTATTTATGAAGCCCAGTGATTCATTTGCAGTTGTTCAAGGGAAGTATTTAATTATTTTTGGCCAATGTGGCATTGATATGGTTAGATTATCACTGGCAGAAGGATAGAATGTGGTGGATCAAAAGCTAACAGTATATTGGTTCAACAGTAACAGAATCAGATTAATACTCAGTTGCCATCCAAAGTGCCTTTTACCTGAGAATTCAGAAATAATCTCCCTACCTTACATTTTATTTAGCTAATAGCTAATTTAGAGTTTGATTCCTGGTTGAAAGGCGGCCAAGTTAATTGAGCTTTTTTATGGTTTACAGCAGTATTTATACACAACTGCAAGTCCATTGTAAATCCACTTACTTAGTTATTATAGTTTAATTAAACCATATAACCCTAGATGGATGTCATTTAGCCATTGGTATCAGTGCCAGCCCTTTGCTAGAGCAATCCAAAACTCATCTCATTTCATTGGACTCTCCTTATGGTACCTGTATTTTTCTCTGCTTCAAATATTTATATAATTTTTCCTGAACAAAAATGTAACCAGTCCCTGTGGCAAAGCATTCCATACTTTAACAACAAACTGCAAAAACATAGTTCTCCCAACTCCCTTGTCTTGATGGTAATTTTAAACTAATGATTCCTTTTCAACCAGAGAAATTGGGTGGATTTTTATTTAACTGAGAGGGTGGGAACAGGGGCCGGTAATCGCTTAAACCCACCCCACGGGTCGGTGTGGCAGTTTCCCGATGCGAAAACGACACACTCAAAGTTTAACAGGCTCACCCAAGAACCAGAGGAGGCAAACCGCCTGACATCGCTAAATGGCCAGTTAAGCCTCTTAACAAGCTTGTTGTCAGCTCATTAAGGGCCAGTTTTGAATTTCCTTTCGGAGGCACAGGATCCACACGGGACCTCCACTATGACAGGGAGGAGCAAGTCAGAACAGTGGGACAGCAACAAGAGGCACCAGTAAAGAAGGAAGGCTCAGAAAAAGCCCTCATTAACAGGCAACCGGTTCTACAGAATTATCTGTCATATCTCTTCACTCTTCATGAGGGCATTTTAGGAGTGGAGAAGCAACTTTGGGGGGTGGGTGCGGATGGTTCCTTCTGCTTAAGGGCCTCAGGACTCACGGTTTCAGGAAGACTGCACATTCCAAATGAAAGGAAGGAAGGAAGGACATAACAGGAAATGGGATTTAGCTATTCTGAGATAGGATCGACTAGAGCTGAGGAGCAGCATCTGCAGGAGCCGAGGCAGACCCCTGGGCAGCAGGGCACAGAGATGAGGAACAAGGGACAGGAAGGCCATGAAGGTGATACCTCAGCTTAGGATCTACTGCCAAAGATGAAGTTATCTGGACATGGCAGAGCTTCAGTCCTGCAGAAGGCTGCACCTTTCCAGGCAGATGGTTGCTGACTTATGTGCCCTCTTTGAGGGTCATCTGAGGTTTCACATGAACCATCGCTGTGGCCTTCTGGTGGCTGTAAAAGTCACAGTGGCCTTGCACTTTTTGTCAACCAGTTCCTTCCAAGGAGTGGCAGCAGACATTGGTGGCATCTTGAGGGCAGCAACACATCATTGCATCACAGACGTAACGGATTCTGTGTTCGAGAGGGCAAGGTTTTACATTGAATTCAGGGTGGATCGCGGCACCCAAGCTCAAAGGGCAGTGGGATTTGCCTGCGTCACAGGATTCACTCAGGTGCAGGAGATCATCAGTTGCACTTATATGGCCATCAAGGCACCGACTGACCAGCCAGGGAGATTTCTCAAGAGGAAGGGATTCCACTCCCTAAACGTCCAGTTGGTCTGAGACCACAGCAAGTGCTTTATGCGGGTGTGTGGATGCTATCCTGGAAACTGCTATGACACCTTCATCCTCCGGCAATCGCAGGTGCTGCAGCTCTTCATGGAGCAATTGGAAATCCATGGATGGCTGCTTATCCCTTGAGGAAATGGCTGATGACTCCAGTGCGTAACCCTAACACAAAGGCTAAGAGACACGACAACCGATGCCCTCTGAGCACAAGGGTCATCATTGAGCAGGCCATCGGTCTGCCGAAGATGAGGTTCAGGTGCCTTGACTGATCGGGTGGTGCCTTCAAGTACACTCCCTCGAGGGTTTCACACATTGTGATGGTCTGCTGCGCACTCCATAGTATGACCCTCCAGAGAGATGTGGACACTGAAGAGAGAAGGCCTGGAATGGCACAGCTCCTCGGAGGAGGAAGGCAGGGACGGGAGAAGGCTGAAGGAGAACAGCAGAACAGTCCCCATGCTTTGCAGGGATGTCACCATGGTAGGCTCAGGAGGTGAGATGCTTATCAGGAAGGCTGTGATGCTCCGGCTACTGGGATCCAGACACATTTCTTCTGAGCAAGGTTCCTTCGTCTGAGTGAGAACAAGAATCCGTTAAGAACAAAGTCAGAAACCTTCCAATGGCACTTACACTGCAAGGCTCCAGAGTCTCCACCTGACACACTATTCCCCAAAGCACTTCTTTGCTTTGCTAACCCTGAGTTTCCATTCTCCTGCCTTTTGCCATGATGAAATGGAAACACACAAATCTGCCTTAGTGCAACAACATGCCCAGTGCTTTATCACATAACGGTTTGATTTTATATGCAACAAAAACACCCAAGTGACCCACAAAGTTACAATACCGATGCGTTGGCCTCCACTCAGGGGCACTTTATCGTTTTGCTCCCCCTGTGGCTGAGGATGAGGTGGAGCCAGATTGCTCACTAGTGTCTGTTTGGGACTGAGATATCTGTGGCCCTTGGCCTCATCATGGAGGAACCTCCAAAGTCTGCTGCATAAGCATCACTGCAGGGGTAGCCTCTGTCAGAGAGTATGACTCGTCAGATGCTTTGTCCATCGGTGGTGCCATGGAGGTAGATGACGATACAGGAGCCCTGTAAGGGATGCTCTTCTCATCGCCATCTGCTGCCTCCTCAGCCCTTTCATGGCATCCTTGGTTGCGAGAGGGAACCATCAGGTGGGGCGCAGGTGGCATCCACTCCATGCTTCTTTGCGCCATTTGTCCCACTAACCGGTCAATGCTACAGACTGTGACATGCATTCTGGGCCTGTCAGTGCACTGTTCCTGCATCCACTCTGTGTGATTCCACATATGGCTCTCCATATGGTTGGCCACTCTCTCAATGGAGGAGCTCATGTGCTCAAAGCATTGCGATATTGTGGAATACATGAGATGAATGGACACCTCCATTTTCATGCCATGAATCCGCAGTGCCTCAGGTAACTCCAGCGTGTGGGCACATATCTCACGCTGATTTTCCGGATAAAGCTAGCTGTTTTGTGACTCCTGAGATCTGCATCTCTGCTCTACTGAGCAGGGTCATTCCTGTCCTCCATCCTCCAAGGTGGACTGGCCACAGCCAATCCCTCCACCACTGAATCCTCCTTTTAAAAGTGATATGTACTTCACCCTGTGTCACCATCTCTAATAGTGCGCGAGGACCCCTGAGGTTGGAGTATCAGCACTGGTGGAGGATGCTCAAGAAAGATGTGATGGTGCAGGCTCCGACGTGCCTTCCTCCTCCGACTCCTCCAGAACAGGTTGATGTTGTCGTAACTCCTCCCCCTCTGCAGCTGAGAGACATAAGAAAAGGTGGTCATGAGAAATTAGCGCAGTCAACAGATGCTTCTGCTGCTTGAAATAATGAGATGACAGCTTATGCACTGACAGCTTGTTGCATGGGGAGGATTGGCATGCATCCTCTGAACCTGGGAATGTTGAGATTTCTTTCACCCTCTCTATGTTGGATTCCTGTTTCGCCATCTCCAACTTCCGGTGGCTTGCCACTCTGGACAGATCAAGGCCAGCTCCTCAAAATGAGTCAGTGATGTGAGCTGGGGATCCCACTGTCTAAGTGTTCCCCTGGTGTTGTTCTCCCATTTGACCTGTGAGGTGAAGAAAAATACCATTGGGACAATGCCTCTCTCCCTCACTGCTTGCAGCTTTTCATTCACATGAGATGTTGCAGTCTTCACTGTAGCCCACTGTCCAATAGCACTAGGGTTATGAACAATGCTTATGGGCCATCAATGATGCCATGCACATGTCACTCCCCTTTTCAGGAGAACTCTATGTGCCCCCAGGATGCCCCTCACTTTTGTACTCTAGCATCTGCTGACCAGGAGAAATGCCATTTGGGCCTATGTTTGGACTTACCTTACCAAAACTAAGCAGGTCATGGAAACGTCTCCTGAACTGGACCCCGTTCCTCCTCACCACTGCTGATCTCATCAGCCACCTCCAGCCATGCCTTGCTGGTCAGCGTTGCAGGCTTTCTCATACTGCCAGCAGGGAACAGGATGCTTCTCTGTGCTGTCACCACCTCCAGCACCTCAAGTGAGGCATCAGAAAAATGGAGGGCTGCCCTAGCATGGGGGCCCTCCTTAACCATTGCCCTCAGTTCAGCTTCTCCTTCCGTTATGGAGACGAACAGCAATCACAGCAATGGGTGCCACTCGTCCTTTAAATGGGAACTGCTCCTCCCTGTGTCCCGCCTCCTTCTCATGTCCACTGCTGCTAATTGAGTGGCGGATGCAACTTTGGGCCAATGAATTGGTTTCCAAATTAAAATTGCAATACGTGTGTATTACCTACACCATGCAGGGTCAGAACCCAGAAATTAACACAATGCCGGGGTCCTGACCCTGGAATTAAAATCTTGACCATTGTATCTCCCAATTCACTCTACCAAAACTCCTCATAATTTTAAAAAACTTTATTAAGTTTTCTCTAGGGCTTTCTCTGTTCCAGTTGACATAGTCCTAGTATCTTGAGTGTTTCTTCATACCTCTAATCTCTGGGACCACCTTGGTGAATGTACACTGTATGGCCTCTGCAGCTTTACTATCCTTTACAGTCCTCAAAACACCAACAATACTTCAACTGTGCTCAAACCAGTTATCATTACTTCTTTACTCATGGACCTTATGCCCCTATTTATAAAAAAAGACTTGCATTTATATAGCACCTTTCATGACCACCAGACATTCAAAAGCTTTACAGCCAATGAAGTACTTTTGAAGTGCACTCACTGTTGTAATGTAGGGAACTCTGCAGCCAGTTTGAGTACAGCAAGCTCCCACAAGCAGCAATGTGATAATGACCAGATAATCTGCTTTTGTGCTGTTGATTGAGGGATAAATATTGGTCAGGACACCTCTCTGGTGGGGATAACTCCCCTACTTTTCTTTGAAATAGTGCCAAGGGATCTTCTACATCAACCTGAGTGGGCAGATGGTGCCTCAGTTTAACATCTCACCCAAGAGATGGCACATCCAACCATGCAGCACTCCCTCAATACAACACTGGATTGTCAGCCTCAAATTCTGTTGGCTTTTTTTAATGGTTTTATTTACCAGTCATTATACAATCTTTTAGAATTTCCATAGTACAAGAACATCATAAAGAGAGCAATTCCACTGTACAAATCATGTTTTCATTTTTTATAAAGTATCTAGAAAGTTTATCCAACGGAATTTGAGCAAGACCTAGCAGCTGTGTTTACCAGAAAGACAACCCAGAACCCAATGAGATGAATGGGAGGTGGTGCTTCTGGCTTTTCTTCTGCTTCTACTTCAGCTGAGATGCAGCATGTTGGCTGGGTGAGACACCTCCTGCACACTTCACAAACATGCTGAATCTATCCCAGGCTCTGATAATGTAAAAATAAGCTTGTTTATTTGATTGACAAATATTCCAAAGATTGCTGCATTGAATCACTCCACAAAGCATGCCTGGCCACATTATGGCACTATGATCAAGGTTCCCTGTTCAGGAAAGATAGTGAAGGAAAGAAAGGAGGATGGGTGGCAGTACCGATTAAGAAAAATATTATGTTGCTGGAGATTGAGGAAGTCCTAGAGAGGCAAAGTGCAGAATCTATCTGGTTAGAGTTAAGAAATAATAGAGGTGCCAGCACATGACTGAGTTATTCTACAGGTCAACAACTAGTGGGAAAGATAAAGAGGAGCAAATTTTCAAGGACATTCTAGAGAGGTGCAAGAACTATAGAGCAGTGATAATGTGGGACTTTAATTATCCTGCTATAGACTGGTATAATAATAGTGTAAATAGCAGAGAGGGAGAGGAGATTCTGAAATGTGTTCAGGAGAATTTTCTTGACCAATGGGTTTTCGACCCAACGAGGAAGGAGACATTGTTGGATCTGCAGAATGAGGTGAGACTAGCAGATCAAGTGCCAGTAGGGGAACATTTAGGGAACAGTGATCATGGTATCATGATGTTTAGATTCGTTATAGAAAAGCACAAGGAGCACTCCAGAGTAAAAGTACTAAATTGGAGGAGGGCCAATTTCAGTGGGTCGAGAACAGAACTGACCCAGGCAACTTGAAATGAAAGATTAGCAGGCAAAGCTGTAATTGAACAATGGGCTGCTTTTAAAGAGGAGATGGAATGGGTACAGCCAAGGTACATTCCCATGAGGGGGAAAGGTAGGGCCACCAAAGCCAGAGCTCCCGGGATGATGGAAGAGATAGAGAGTGAGATGAAGCAGAAAAAGGGTGTGTATGACTGATGCCAGGCTGATATTACAAGTGAGAACTGGGCTGATAATAGAAAGTTCAGAGTGGCAGTGAAAAAGGAAATAAGAGAGGCAAAGAGAAATATAAGAAGAGACTGGCAGCTAACATAAAAGAGAATCCAAAAATCTTTTTTGGCATATGAATAGTTAAACGATAGTAAGAGGAAGGGTAGGGCCAATTCGGAACCAAAAATGGGTTTGACACATGGAAGCAGAGTACATGACTCAGGTACCAAATGAATACTTTGCATGCTTCTTTACCAAGGAAGAAGAGGAGGTAGTTGAGACACTGGATGGATTAAACATTGATAAAGAGGAGGTATGAGAAAGGCTGGCTCTATTTAAGGTTGATAAGTCACCGGGATCAGATGGGATGCAACTGAGGATGCCAAGGGTGTAAGGGTGGAAATTGTGGAGGCACTGGCCATAATCTTCCAATCCTCCTTAGATATGGGATGTTGCTAGTGGAATAAAGAATTGCAAATGTTACACCCTTGTTCAAAGAAAGGGTGTAAGGATAAGCCCAGCAACTAATGCCGTTCAGTTTAACCTTGGTGGTGGTAAAGTTTTCAGAAACAATAAACTAGGACAAAATTAACTGTCATTTGGACAAGTGTAGATTAATTAAGGAAAACCAGCATGGATTTGTTAAAGGCAAATCGTGTTTACCAACTTCATTAAGATTTTTGTTGCAGTAACAGAGGGTTGATGAAGGTAATGCGACTGATGTGATGTACATGGACTTTCAAAGGCACTTGATAAGGTGCCACATAATAGGCTTGTCAGTAAAATTGAAGCCCATGGAATAAAAGAGATAGTGACAGCATGGGTACGAGGTTGACTGAGTAACAGGAAACAGAGAGTAGTGGTGGATGGTTGTTTTGCAGACTGGAGGAAAGTATACAGTGGGCTTTTTCAAGGGTCAGTACTAGGACAGCTTATTTTCCTGATACATATTAATGACCTCGACTTTGTGTACAGGACACAATTTCAAAATTTGCCAACAACACAAAACTTGAACTGTGATGAGGATTGTGAAAAACTTCAAGAGGACACAGACAGCCTGGTGGAATGGAACAACGCATGACAGATGAAAGTTTAGAGAAGTGTGAAGTGATACAATTTGGTAGGAAGAACAAGGACCGGCAATATAAAATAAAGGATACAATTCTAAAGTGGGATCAAGAACAGAAACACCTGGAGGTGTATGTGGACAAATCGTTGAAGATAGCAAGACGGTTGAGCAAGTGGTTAAAAAGCCATAAAGGATCCTGGGCTTTATAAATAGAGGCATAGAGTACAAAAGTAAGGAAGTTATGCTGAACCATTATAAAGCTTTGATTCGGCCTCAACTGGAGCATTGTGTCCAATTCTGGGCACTACACTTTAGGAAGGATATGAAGGAAAAAGGGTGCAGAGAAGTTTTATGAAAATGATTCCAGGGAGGAGGGCCCTCAGTTACGTGAATAAATTGGAGAAGCTGGTGTTGCTCTCCTTAGAGAAGAGAAGTTTGAGAGGAGATTTGATATTTCAAAATCAAAAAGGGTCTAGACGGAGTAGATAGGGAGAAACAGTTCCCATCGGCAGAAGGGTCAAGAACCAGTGACACAGATTTAAGGTGATTGAGGAATTTTTTTTAATGCAGTGAGTATTTAGGATCAGAAATGCACCGCCTGAGACTGGTGGAGGCAGATTCAATTGGGCTTTCAAAAGGGAATTGGGTAAGCACCTGAAGAGGAAAAAAAAATCAGGCCTTCGGGGAAAGGGTGGAGGGAGTGGACTGGCTGAATTGCTCTTGCAGAGACCTAGCATAGACTCAATGGATTGAATGGCCTCCTTCTGTGCTGTAACCATTCTATGGTTCTATGGATTATCTTCTTCTTTGGCCTCCTTGTCTCGGGAGACAATGGGTAAGCGCCTGGAGGTGGTCAGTGGTTATATACCATGCATAAAGCACATGTACTGATTTCTCACTCTGACTTCCTGACTCACAGATGAAGGTCTTCCAGGAAGGAGTACAATTTGCAGGTTCAAAAGAGAGTCAAGTAACTATGATGAGAAATGTTTCCTTACAAATCTTAAGGAATATGGTGACTGCAAAATTGTGTTCCCAAGCACCGTCAGTGTCAGGCGCTACAAGAGCTCGGAATGGCTAAAAATGGCAGCCGATCTGCTTCTGGCAATTTTCACATGGACCAACATGATCACCATGCTTAGAATGGCAATAGCACGGGTGGCCGTCCATGTGATGGAAGCATGTAGAGTTGGCAGATCGTGATGTCACTCAGTGTCTAACTCTGACTTGGTGCCCGACCTGCCATTTTGGATCTCACAGGTTCTGCTAATACCCTCTCTTAAGCTCTCACAGCTAAGCATACATTCAGCTGCATGAGGCACCCTCTTCCACTACTGCTGAAGCCTGTACATAAGGAGAGGGGACTTCATAGTCTTCACCTTAAACAAAGAAAAGCAAGAGGAGTAGGCACATTGTTTAGCCAGGGTAGCAGGTTTCTCAATGGTGCAGGGAGCCATCAACTGCATGTATGTGGCTCTGCGGGCATCACATCTCAATATGGAGATATACGGACACCACAAAGTGTTCCACCCCCTTTATGTGCAGCTGTTGTGGGACCATGCACAGGACATCACATTGGTAAATGCCCACTATCCTGGCAGCAGCCACCATCCTTTTATCCTTGCACCAGTCAGCTATTGCTAACATATTCAAAGCACCATGGCAAACCCCCCAGTGAGTGTCGGCTCAAAGGCAACGGCTGCCATCTCTGTACATGGGGCATGACTCCCCTCCGCCACCCGACCACATGTGTACTGCACTCATTCAACAAAAGCCCTGCTGCAACTGGTAACATCATGGAACAAACCATCAGCATTCTGAAACAACAATTTCATTGGCCAGACCACTTGAGAGTTGCCCTACAATATATGTCAGAGCATTTCTCCAAATTTGTGGTGGTCCGCTATGTTCCACACATCCTGGCAATCATGAAGGCGCTGTCCTTGTCACCAAGCCTTCAGCGGGAAACTTTGGAGGAGGAGGTGAGGATGAACAGGAGGAAGAAGGGAGGAGGCATCCAGGACACTATCACTCTGGACAGGCTTTCCATGAGTTGCTCATCAGACGCCAGTTTCACTGAAAATATCCCCACATGACCATTGCAGCACAATACCCAATGTTCCTGTAATATTACTTGGTCCCTTGGTATATGAAGTACTGTAAGATTCACAGGACTGCAAGCAATATCCAAATGATATGTGGGTTTTTATTATACTTTAAACTAGAACCTATATATAGTAGCATCCCCAATACTGAACATCTGTTCCTGCTGGGGGACTTTAATGCCAGGGTTGGGGCCGACCATGACTCATGGCCCTCCTGCCTTGGGCACTATGGCATTGGAAGGATGAATGAGAATGGACAGAGACTGCTTGAGTTGTGTACCTATCATAACCTCTGCATCACCAACTCATTCTTTCACACTAAACCCTGTCACCAGGTTTCTTGGAGGCACCCTAGCTCACGTCATTGGAACCAGCTGGACCTCATCGTCACAAGGCGAGCCTCCTTAAACTGTGTTCAAATCACACGCAGCTTCCACAGTGCGGACTGCGACACCGACCACTCCCTGGTGTGCAGCAAGGTTAGACTCAAACCAAAGAAGCTGCATCACTCAAAGCAGAAGGGCCACCTGCGCATCAACACGAGCAGAATTTCTTATCCACAGCTGTTAGAAACATTTCTAAATTAAATTGAAAAAGCCCTTCAAAACACTCCCACAGGGGATGCAGAGACCAAGTGGGCCCACATCAGAGACGCCATCTATGAATCAGCTTTGACCACCTACGTCAAACGTGTGAAGCGGAATGCAGACTGGTTTCAATCTCATTTTGAAGAGCTGGAACCTGTCATAGCCGCTAAACGCATTGCACTGCTGAACTACAAAAAAGCCCCCAGCGAGTTAGCATCCGAAGCACTTAAAGCAGCCAGAAGCGCTGCACAAAGAACAGCCAGGCGCTGCGCAAATGACTACTGGCAACACCTATGCAGTCATATACAGCTGGCCTCAGACACCGGAAACATCAGAGGAATGTATGATGGCATTAAGAGAGCTTTTGGGCCAACCATCAAGAAGATTGCCCCCCTCAAATCTAAATCAGGGGACACTATCACTGACCAACGCAAACAAATGGACCGCTGGGTTGAGCACTACCTAGAACTGTACTCCAGGGAAAATGTTGTCACTGAGACCGCCCTCAATGCAGCCCAGTCTCTGCCAGTCATGGATGAGCTGGACGTACAGCCAACAAAATCGGAACTCAATTATGCCATTGATTCTCTGGCCAGCGGAAAAGCCCCTGGGAAAGACGGCATTACCCCTGAAATAATCAAGAGTGCTAAGCCTGCCATACTCTCAGCACTCTACGAATTACTTTGCCTATGCTGGGACGAGGGAGCAGTACCACAGGACATGCGCGATGCCAATATCGTCACCCTCTATAAAAACAAAGGTGACCGCGGTGACTGCAACAACTACCGTGGAATCTCCCTGCTCAGCATAGTGGGGAAAGTCTTCACTCGAGTCGCTCTAAACAGACTCCAGAAGCTGGCTGAGCGTGTCTACCCTGAGGCACAGTGTGGCTTTCGAGCAGAGAGATCGACCATTGACATGCTGTTCTCCCTTCGTCAGCTACAGGAGAAATGCCGTGAACAACAGATGCCCCTCTACGTTGCTTTCATTGATCCCACCAAAGCCTTTGACCTCGTCAGCAGACGTGGTCTCTTCAGACTACTAGAAAAGATTGGATGTCCACCAAAGCTACTAAGTATCTTCACCTCATTCCATGACAATATGAAAGGCACAATTCAGCATAGCGGTGCCTCATCAGACCACTTTCCTATCCTATGAGTGGTGTGAAACAGGGCTGTGTTCTCGCACCTGCACTGTTTGGGATTTTCTTCTCCCTCCCATAAAGGCGGGGCTAAAGTGTGGCGAGTCGAAGAGACTTAGCAGTTGGCAGGAAAAAAGACAGAAGCGCAAGGGGAGAGCCAACTGTGTAACAGCCCCGACAACCAATTTTTTTAGCAGCACCTGTGGAAGAGTCTGTCACTCTAGTATTGACCTTCATAACCACTCCAGGCGCTGCTCCACAAACCACTGACCACCTCCAGGTGCTTACCCATTGTCTCCCAAGAAAAGGAGGCCAAAGTAGAACTGCACGAACCACATCTAAACACGTCACTCTGTCAGGTTGCACCCACAACTCCCTGGTCATGTGTGACATGACATCACTTCCTCTGGTGACCTTTACTTACAGCTCTTAAGGTGGTCTGCTCTTAAGGTTGTCCCACAACAATTTCTATCCCTCTGCTACAGACCATCACAACATAGTGTTGGTTAAAACCCTGAAATAAAGAACACCACAATTGATTTGTTCCATACCAATTTTATCCAACAGCAGTTCCAATAATACAGACAAAACTGAACTATTCACTCTTGTGCATCCCCTTAGTGTCGATCTTTTAGGTACTTTTGCCTGGCCTAGTGTTCCAATGCAGTGCTACCCCAGTGGCTGCAGCATGGTTGGTGGAAGGCTGCTGACTTTCAATGGGGGAGACTGTAGATGGCCTTGGAATATGACCTTGAGCAGTTCTGGGCCTTGAGGGCTCAGATTGCACTTTCTTGGCATGGGCAACAGCAGTCTGGGATGGCTGGCTGACAGGCATCATCAAGGGCAGTGGTGAAATGGCAGTGGTGGGTTCACAAATGCTGTCATCCTGAGAGAAGACAGCCAGTTTGTGCTCCACGGAGCCACTTTCACTTCCCTGTTGGAGCACAGATTGTTTGACTGCTGTGAGACACTGCAAGCCCCTTTGAGCACTGGTATCTGTAGGCACGATGGGCACACTCTGTACCGGCATGGCAACAAGCATGGATCTCATGGCCACAGTCTGAGCTTCCACTGCAGCACTCAAGACGTTGGGTGGCTTCAGCTTGTGCTGCAATGGAAGCTGAAACATCAGCAATCAGACACCAGATCATGGTCAGGTCTGCAAGTGCTGTCATGGAGTTTCCCACCATTTCCATGCTGGAAAGCATGGGCTCAAAGTTCTGCATGAAGCCCTGTGCCACATTGGAGCCAGACTCCTTCAAGCTCCTTCACGGTGACCATAGACTTTCTGGCAGGCCTGCTAATGCACCAAGCATTTCGGTCTGCGTGCCCATCAGCCTTTTCCTGTCTGCTGCCCCATCTAAGTCCTCATCTGAGCTCTCTGCAGCAGAACTCCTCTGTGATCTCATCCTTCAGTGTGTTCGCACCTGCACTATCTTTTCCCCCTGCCTGGCTGCATGCCACTTATGTCCAGTGAACTCACCATGTGCTGATCCCACCTCTATACTCCTCTCTAAGGTACACACAGTGTCAGTATCTGAGCTGGTGGGTGCGAAGGTCAGATCAAGTGACGACGTTTCTTCATCAGACATCTGCTCTTGTTCATGCCTTTCATCGTCAGGCTACACTGGCTGGTCAGGCAGCAGTTCTTGGATATCTGAGAGCATAAATGCAGAAGGGAAGGGTTAGGGTAAGGAAAGGGCAGTTGCGTGAAAAGCAAGGAATCCATGGTCACACCATATGTAACTTGCACCTCATACCAGATAGTAAGATAAGGATGAAGTGGGATTTCGCGAGGTGCATAAGGCAGGAACATACAATCATCCTGTGTTTTCTCAGCCACGCCAGTTGCAATGGCCTCAATCACTGCCGTGCCAATAATTCACAGCACAGTCTTCTCCAAGGAGCTCAGGCCATGCAGGAGTGCCTGTCCCAGCTGGTTCTCTGCCGCTCCCTCCTGTTATATGCCACCTTGTCCTGCAAGAGAGAAGGAAAAGTGTCAGTGAGCGTATTGCAATATGTTTGGATGATGTGCTTGTCATAGCTGAATAGCTGTCAGTATGTGGAAGTTACAAAAGGTGGGTGTGAGGCTTGTAGCAGTGGTAAGTGTGTGAGGGTGAGATAGAGCATCTGAATATTAAGCATGAGTCCTGATTGCTCGAGACTGCTGAAGGGTGAGTGATAGGGTGTGGTGCATTGAGCAATGTATGAGGTTAGTGGTGCGGTGGGTAGGAGATGGCATTTGAAGATATCTTCACTGACCTTGAGCATTCATGTGAAGTCATTGAACTTTTTGCAGCACTGAATCCAGGTCCTCAGGGTCAGACTGTTTGAATTTACGTCCGTGGCTACCTGCTTCCATTCCCTTTGCCTTGAGAGCCTCCTGGCCCTATGGAACATAGGAATATAGGAATAGTAGGCCATTTAGTGCCTCTAGCTTGTTCCACCATGAGATCATGGCTGATTTGAAACCTCACTCCATATACCTGCCTTTGCCCAAATCCCTTAAAATCTTTGGTTAACAAAAATCTATCAATCTCAGATTTAAAATTGACCATTATTCTAGCATCAATTGTTGTTTGCAGAAGACAGTTCCAAATTTCTACCACTCTTTGTGTATGAGTGGTTCCTAATTTCACTCCTGAAAAGTCTGACTCTAATTTTTTAGACTATGCCCCCTATTCCTAATCTAGAAAATAGTTTCTCTCTATCTACCCTATCTGTTCCCCTTAATATCTTGAAAGCTTCGATCAAATTAACCCTTAACCTTCTAAATTCCAGGGAATACAACATTAGTTTGTGTAATCTCTCTTTGTAAGTTAACCGTTGGTGTCCAGGTAACATTCTGGTAAATATATGCTGCACTCCCTCCAAGGCCAATTTGCCCTTTTTAACATGTGGTGCCCAGAACTGCTCACAGATCTCCAGGTGTGTCTAAGGAAAGCTTTATATAGCTAAAGCATGGCTTCTACTCCTTTGTGTTCTAGTCCTCTAGATAGAAAGGCTAGCATTTTATTAGCTTTTTTGATTATTTTCTGTACCTGTTCATGACATTTTCCTGATCTATGTAACTGGACCCCCAAGTCTCTTTACGCTGCCACTGTTTCTAGCTTTTCACCATTTAGAAAGTATCTGTTCTATCCTTTTCAAATCCAAAGTGAATGACCTCCAATTCTCCTACATTGAAATCCATTTGCCACAATTTTGCCCATTCACTTAAATCTATGAATATTTCTTTGCAATTTTATGCTTCCATCTCCCATGCTTACAAAGTCACCTATCATTGTGTTATTGGCAAATTTGAATATGTGTCTTTCTATCCCATCATCTAAATTGTAAATAAATATAGTTGATGCCCCAACACAGAACTGGCCAGACAGCACTAGTCACATCTTGCCAATTAGTGTACCTGCCCATTATCCCTACTCTCCATTTCCTTCCGCTCAGTCAATTTCCTAAACAGGTCAATAATATGCCTTCAATTCCATGAGCTTCAATTTTAGCTAATAATCTCTTATGAGAGACTTTATTAAATGCCTTCTGGAAATCCATTTCAATAAATATTTCAATAGATATTCTCCTGTCTGCTACTTTAGTCACCTTTTCAAAAAGTTGAATCAGATTCTTCAGGCATGACTTACAAATCCATGTTGGAATGCATGTGGAAACATGACATCTCTCCTCCTTTCCACCTCCTGGATTAAGGCCTCCGTCACAGCATCAGAGAACCTGGGAGCCCTCATTTTTATTCCTTTTGATACAGCTGGAATGCACCTTCCCTTCAAGAAGTGCAGGCTGACTTTAGAAGGTGCAGCCTGGTTTGAACTCATGATAGGTATGTAAACACCTGGGGCTCCTGTTGAGCATGCAGCCAGTCAGCAGCATGGTTAGCACTGGGCTGCATGCTGCAATCACGGAAGTTTGCATCACCTCACTCAGGCACAAGTTAATAGTGCATCATGAACCCCGTGCTTGCAAACTGACCCTATTGAATTTTTAGCTCAGTGAATTTAAATGAAAATAATTGTGGCAAAGGGCATGCAGTTCATGGTGTCCTCGAAGTTGGACATTATTCTGCCATGTTGTGGTCTGTGCCTAGAGACAAAGGAATAGAAATTGGAATGTGTTGCACCCATTTTTCAGTCACAGAACAGGTGCAAAGCATAGCAATTCTGCCGTGAGTTAGTCTGTGTCCGATCTACTGAAGCATTGGCCCCAATGCCAAATGCATGGGCAAGTTTTTAGGCATTCTGGGCAAACACCTGAAACAAGCATTAGCCCCCTTGACTCTGTTAATTAGGAGCCTAATACCTATAGAAGAATCACTAGGAGAAATTAGTTATCGATCACCAGGTAGGCAGTGGGCCTTCCCGCTCAGGAATTTGAGCAGTCCCTGCGTCTGCTGATGAAAGATACGTTGCCAAGGGCTATGAAGGTAACCATTGTGAGGAACTTTTATGCATCTGGCTCCTTCCAGGCTGGAGCTGGAGATATTTACAACATCTCGCAGTTTGCCGTCCACTGTTGTGTAATGGAGGTCACTGAAGCTCACTACTCAATGACAGCTAACTATACTTCATTCTCTCTTGCCAGAAGGAAGCACGCAGAGTGAGCACATGGCTTTGCTAGGATTCCAGGCTTCCCCATGGTGCAGGGTGCAAATGACTGCATACACATTGCTTTGCGGGCACCGCATGTCAACTCTGTGTTTTACCAGACTGAAAAGCATCCCACTCACTCAACATTCAACTGGTGTGTGACCATAGGCAGTAAATCCTATTCTCAGCCAATGTCAGGGCAAACGTGCTCAATATCCTGGAGATATTGAGACTGTTTATTGTGCCCTCCTGACCCTGATGCCACAGCTGAGATAACTTTACTGATAATCAGATGATTAAAAGAAAGTTGATGTGAGTATTCACTATTTTCTGCACAGCGAAGGGATTATCTGCAGATTCAAATTTTTCACCTCCAGGGATCGGTGGTGACTGATGGACTGACACCCTGTATGATGGGAAATTTGAATTTTCTGGTTAAACCGGATGAATTACTATCTGTCAAGTCTGGCAATGGCCCCATTCCAAGAAAGGCAAAAGTAATCATCTCAAAGATTATTACAGTTTCTTCGCTGACCTGTTTGCATTTGCATTGCAAGCCATTCAGCAGATTTAAATTTCCCACAGTCCAAAGACCCATGTGACCCATGAAGTGGCCCCTTAGAGCATAGGAGATTTGAGTGAACTGCAATGCAAATATGGACTTATAGGCTGCCTGCCGACAGATTTTAGAAACTAACCTGTGCACCTCCTGAACCAGACAAAAGCAATCATCTCAGATTGGAATTACATTACACCCCTTATAATATGAGTGCAGATTCACTTTCTTTTTCCAAAAACATACTTTATTCATAAAATTTGTAACAAAAAATACATTACAAAACAATTCCAATTGGACATTTCATAAAGTGCAATACAGATCAGTTTCTTTCAATACTGTACATGAGCTGCCTCACTACACTTGCCATTTCAGGTTATATTTACATTGTATATTTACATTTCATGTCAAAAATTCTCTGATTCATATAGCCGGAGGGGTTTCCAGCCCCTCGATATACTATGGCAGGAGGACCCCATTGAGCCTTTGCAGTGGCTGCCCCAAGCTTTGTTGCATCCCTCAGTACGTACTCCTGGACCTTGGAATGTGCCAGTCTGCAACACTCGGTCATGGACATGGTCTTTGCACTGGAAGACCAGCAAGTTTCGGCAGACCAAAGAGCGTCTTTCACCGAGTTGATGGTCCTTCAGTAGCAATTAATGCTTATCTCGGTGTGCATCCCTGGGAACAGCCCATACAGCACTGAATTCTGCGTTATGGAACTGCTCAGAATGAACCTGGACAAAAACCATTGTATCTTTTCTAGACCTGCTTTACAAAGGCACATTTCAGAAGGAGGTGGGAAACAGTCTCTACCCCACCACAGCCATTTCGAGGACAGCGTGCGGAGGTGGTGAGACTCTGGGCGTGCAGGAAGGATCTGACGGGGAGGGCCCTTCTTACCACCAGCCAAGCTAAGTCTTGATGCTTGTTTGAAAGTTTTGGCGACGAGGCATTCTGCCAAATGAGTTTGACAGTTTGATCGGGAAACCATCCAACAGAATCCACCATTTCCTTTTCCTGCAGGGCCTCAAGGACGTTACATGTGGACCACTGCCTGATGAACTTGTGGTTGAAAGTGTTTTTCTGTACAAACGTTTCCACAAGGGAGACAGCAGGGTCCAAACGACGAAGTCGCAGTCAAAGGTGACCATCAAGATCAGGGCAACGCTGGGTATATTTTTTCCCCCTTTATCTAGAATTTTGAACATGTGTCCTTGCAGACATGGTCCATTTTCGATTCCCAGATAAAGTGAAAGATGGCTCGGGTGACCACCACGGCACACCTACACGGCACAGGAGTGGGGTATGGGCCAGGCCTGTACCATGTATAGCAACACTGAGAGCTCCTCGCACCTGATGACCAGGCTCTCAACCACAATGGAGAGGGAGCATTGCTCCCACATGCCCAGTTTCTGTTTCACCATGGCTGCTCACTCCTTCCAGTTTTTGGTACATGCCCTGGCCCGTCCGAACCATATACCCAGCACCTACAAGTAGTTTGACCTGACAGCGAAGGGGACAAAGTTTCCAAAGAACATGGCCTCGCTCTGCTTTGATTTACTTTGGCTCGCGAGGCCAGTTCGAACTGGTCGCAGATACTCATCAGTCTGCGAACAGACAGTGGATCCGAGCAAAAGACAGTGACATGCTCCATGTACAGGAGGACTTTGGCCTGATGTGCCTCTGCTACATGGGATTGTCACCCCTCTTATGCCCACCTCCTTCGTGATGGACTCAGCAAAGTGTTCAAAGCAGCAAACAAACTAGACAAGGGAGAGAGGACAGCCCTGCCTGACTCCAGATTTGATTGGAAAACTTTCCGATTCCCACTCATTGAATGAAACTGCGCTACTGATGTTTGTGTAGAGCAGTTGGATCCAATTGTGGATTCTCTCCCCAAGCCCCATTTTGGAGAGCATGTCAACCATGTAGGTGTGCGATATTCTGTCAAAGGCCTTCTCCTGGTCCAAGCTGATGAGGCAGGTGTCCACCCCACTATCTCGTACATAGGCGATTATATCCCTGAGTAACGCAAGGCTATCAGAGATCTTCCTGCCGGGTACAGCATAGGTCTGGTCAGGGTGAATCACAAACTCCAGAGCAGAATTCATCCGATGACCTTGGACAGAATTTTATAGTTTACATTAAGCAGTGAGATGGGCTGCCAATTTCTGATTTCCTCCCCCCCTTCCTCTTGTAGATGAGGATGATAATGCCTTTCCTCATGAATTCTGACATGCTGCTGGCCACAAGCATGCTCTCGTACACTTCCAGCAGGTCTGGGCCGATCCAGTCCCACGGAGGCGAATACAGCTTGATCAGTAAGCCGTCACTTCTGGGAGTTTTACTCATCTTGAAGGACCTGACAGCCTTTGTCAGCTCGTCCAGAGTTAGCGGTTTGTCCAGACTCTCCCGCGTACTGTCATCTAAGACCTCCATGATAGAGGACAGGAAGGACTGAGAGGCCATGCTGTCTGTGGCTTCATGTTGTACAGCCCAACAGAAAAGGATTTGTTGATCCTTAGTACGTCAGACTGTGATGGCATTACCGAGCTGTCCTTTTCCTTCAGGCTGCTGATCACGGAGCTCTCTCTGTGTACCTTTTGGAAAAAGAAGTGTGAATGCATCTCATCCTGCTCAACGGAGCAGGCTCTGATCTGGAAGATGATCTTAAAGCCTCCACAGCAAACAGCAAGGCCTGCTGGCTCTTCACCTCTTGGAGATCCTCTTTGACCTCGACCCCCATCGACAGCAGCTGGAGCAGTTTCTAAATGCTTTTCCAGAGTTGGCACATTTCCCTGTGTCTCTCTCTCTCGCCCTCTGAACACATTTGAGGATGAAGAACCTTTTGACGTTCACCTTGATCACTTCCCGCCAGTGTGTCGGGGAATCAAAGAGATTTCACAGTTCTCCAACCTTTGTAATCCCTTTTGAACTCCTTAATATTCCCTGGGGTCAATAGTTTCATGTTCAGCTTCCATATCCTCCTGCCAACCTGTTGGTTGTTCTGTAAGTGACAGTTGGCCGGTAGGAGGCAGTGGTCAGAGAAGAACATTGTCTTGACATCGGTGGATCTGACCGTGAATGCTCAGGACACAAACAGACAGGACATTTATCCAGGAATGGTCAGACCCATCTGATCTTGACCAGGTGTATCTACGCTGTACTCCATCTGTAGGATTGCTGAAGATGTCGTGCAGCTTTTACTGTTTCCATCAGGAGTCTGGACGTGGCATCCATTTAGCTGCAGCCCTGCTGGATCGTCCAACCGCACTGATGATGCAGTTGAAGTCACCGCTTTGAATAACTGGCCTGAACATTGCCAGTCGTAGCGGGAGCTGCTGGAGGACAGTCAGCCGCTTGCTGTTTTGAACCAGGGTATACACGTTGGTTAACTGGAGTGGACCATTTTTGTGCATTATGTCTGCTACAAGGAGGCGACTGCCCATCACCTTAACTTTGGAGATGGTAAAGTTGCCTCTGCACAGCAGAATACCCAGGCCAGATGAATGGGAATCATGTCCCCCTGACCAGATCGATGGCCCGTGGGACCATCATCGTGACCATTGCCTGTAGGTGCTGAGGTGTGGGATTCCACACTCCTGCAGAAACAGCAGGTTGACTTTCACCTTGGCAAGGTACCCCATCGCGTAGTGGACTTAACACTACGCACGTCAGTGGAGGCAATATATGAACCCATTAAAATTGTACGTTGCTTACCACTCCAGGTGGCTGTGCTAGTCTCAACCCTTGCGTATGTTCCTGCATACCCATAGCGTTCACAAACTATTGCACTGATGTTGGGGTCAGAAAATGTTCCTGGTCACTGACGGCTGTAAGATTTAGGTTCAGAAGCCACAGATTACTTAAAGTAGGTGGTCGAGAACGCATAAGTGATTTTAAAGCAGTTTTTTAAGAAGCAACGAATTAGGTATGATGCATAAGCTAAATAGTCAGGAAATATATACAACCCATGACAGATGAGAATGGTTTATCGATCCCAGAGAACGAGTGAGTGAACGTATCTGATTTCTGCAGCTGGAATTGGCAGCCTCCTGTCCGGTTGCTAACAGCCGTCTTCTTCTCTCTGTCTTTTGCCTCCTCAACTTAGCTGAAGTGTTGGTGGTCTCTTTGGTCCTTGGGGTCCTCAGTCTTCTTGAGCTAACCAAAGTGTTAGGCCAGAACCAGCATGGATCCACCTTGAGAAACTCTTCTCCACCTGAAGAAGACTGTGGATTTCCCTCCCGAGAACCTATGTACTTATTTCTGTTGGCTGGTGTGTGTATCATGTAAATCAGTTGTTCAATATTCAAGGTAATCCTTCCTATTTCAGTCCGGAGGCCAGAAAGCCATCTCGTGACTCATCACTTGCTAGGACATCCTGTTAGACCTTTACTCATGAGATCCCACCTTATCAGCTTTAGGAATGTCTTGTATCAAAGCCTGCACTAAAATCATGTCCTTGGCAGATAACAGGCCTATGCAGTCCTGGCTGCCTGCCATAGAGTCTTTCTTAACAGAGAGAGAGAGAGAGAGAGAGAGAGAGAACAGCTTCTTCCAGGCAATCACAATACTATGCCGACTTATTCCGTAAGAATTAGCAATTATTAAAGGTCCCATTTCTTACACAGGAGGTTTGTTCCACAGTGGATGACATGGGATGGGGGGGCAGTCTTGTAAGCAGCAAGGTTAAGACTGTTCTCTGCTGGTGCCGTCTTTCCCCTCTGTTCCTCATTGAGGACATTGCTGCAACCGGCTTCCCGGAGCTGGGGTGCGCTGGATGTCACGCTAAATTTGGCACTTTGGGGTTGGGGTGCGCTGGACACTTCGCTGCTGCCAGTGTTTTGGAGTTGGGGGGCCTTCTCCTCCATCTCATTTGCCTTCTACCGCTTCTTTTGCTGGTTTCATCTTTCCTGCCCTTCCTCATTCGATGAGAAGCAGCCGCTTTCGACCATAGGCATTAGCCTCCTCTTGCCACTGGTTTGGGTGGTGACCTGTTCCCTTTTTTGGGCCTTAATCTTTGTAGTTTTCATCTTAACTACTTGCCACTCACCTGATTCTCCCTCTGCTGGCTCCTCCTCCATTGGTTCAGTCTGCTGAGGAGGAGGCTCAGGGCACTGGATTGGTGTTTGGCAGCTTGCTGAAACTCTCCCATCTTTCTTCTCCTTGCCTTAGGCAAATCTTTCTTGCTTGAGGATTGGTGGAGGAAGGGTCCCTTCACAGCACCTGCCATGTTCGCCGTTCCTTCCTCCTGCCCCGCCTTGATTCTCGCCACCTGTACGTATCTGAGGCAGTGTTTCGGGTAGGTCTTGTAGAGGTGGCCTGTCCACCACACAGGTTGCAGCACTTACTCTGTTTATCTGATGGCCTTCCTGCTTGCAGTTCCTGCAGAGCACTGTGCTGCAGTTGGCCACCACATGATCAGTTTTGCCATAGGTACGACAAGCTCTGGGATGCCCCACGTAGACCAAGATGCCTCGACTTCCCCCGATAGCAAAGCTAGAGGGAGGATGAAGGATGGTTCCACTGGTGTCCAGCTTAAAGGTCATCTTGACCTGCCATTTGCTGTTCCAAATCCCAAATGGGTCCTTGACCTCGGTGTTGCTCCCAGCTACCTCGATGTACCTGGGGAGGAAAGTGAACACATCCATGACAGGAATATGGGGGTTCTAGACATGGATAGTTATAACCTGGTTCCGTTGTGAAGGTAACGTAAACAGGGGCTCCACGATGCAGATCGACGGTGAGGCATGGTTTCCTCTCTCCTTGAACACTTTCAGGAATTTCATGCATTCTGCCATGTTCCTAAAGGTAACATTGAAGTGGCCGCTCTGGGCAGGTCCTGCAGGCAGAAGATATCTGCAGCTTCAAATCCACAGCATTCAAAAAGGACTTGCTTAATGAAGAAGGATCAGTCCATGGGTGCACCTCCTTAACTAATTTTTATCGCCACCATAATGGTGTTATGCACCCACTAGCCTAGTGCTCTGGTGTTGGTTGCAGCCATAATGCTTGAAGTCTTCCCTGGACAGGCACCAAGACCCAAATCAGCATGAAAACAACAATGGGAGAACACTGTGACGCAAATCACACCTGCCAAATGGACACATATAAATTTTATCACATGAAATACTACTTGAGAACTTTTTGACTGGACACTACAAATGACTTTTTGAAAAAGTAGAACTGAACGGTTGAAAAAATGGTTGCACATTTGCATTCTGAGAAGACGGCTGGGTGAGAGACAGAAGTAAAGTACCAGTCTAGCTGGAACCATGGGCGTACTCTTTGATTCAATTAGCGAGATTGGTTTTGCCAATAGAGGTAATCAAAAGGCATCGACACCCTTTGGCTTTGTAAGAGCCAAACTCCATCCCCCACCGAAATGTGTGAAAGACTCTGAAATTCCAACAGCCCTCCAGGAACTGTTGTTTCAAACAAAGAGATGGTCACAGGACCTACCTGCATGGGTAAGACTGAGGTTTTTAAATTGTGTCTTGGAGAAAGCAAAGAGACTGCAACTGGACTGGCAAAGAAAAGTCTCTCTCTCTCTCTCTCTCTTTCTCTCTCCAACAAAGTCCCAGGAAAATCATGGTGGCAGCTTCCAAACCTCAAGTCTACAGAACTTTACAGATAGCCACCAAGCAAACAGTTGAAACCTCCCTTCGACCTTCTGGAACCAGAGAAGCAAGCCTGAAAATGTGCACGTCGCCCCCAGCGAAGACTCCAAGTCTTTGATTTCAATTAAGGATATTACAACCCAGTATTTGCATTCTATTTATTACCAAATTTACTTCAACCTTCCAACTCTTTCTTCCCCTCTGAATCTATTTGTACGTGTGTGCCTCTCATATGCATGTCAGCGTGGATGCTTCACATATTTTCGCAATTTTAACCATTTTAGAGTGATAAGGTTAATAAACTTACATCTTTCTGTTTAAACCCAAGAAAACCTGTCTGATCGGTTCATTTGCGATTGTAATTAGAATGCAGTGAGCAAGGGCTCACTGAGGTGGTAAGCTAAAATCACTGTGTTTTAAAAGATAAACCCTGTTACAGCCAAACCAGAGAATGGGCGAGAGGGGAGCCTGAGACCCCTTCCTCTCCTGGTCATAACAACTCCAATACCAAAAGGGTGAAGAGCCAAAAACAGCACTGAACCCCACCCCCACCTCCCAAAACATAAACCAAAACCCAAAGAAACACAACATCCTCCTGCAGGATCAAGGTCTCTGCCCTGCCAGAGACCTTCACCAACCTCCCTGCATTCAAAAGGGTGTTGGGCAAGCTTCTGGCTGAAATTGATATCAGTGTGTACAAAAGGGAGGCGAGATGTTGGGGGGATGCACCTCACAGTCACTGTGGTCTTCAGGAACTCATTTTGATCACCTTCGAGAGGTGGAGGGGAATTTTCCAGAATTTTTTCCTTCACTTAATTTGACCAGGTGCTTTTGCCTCTCCCAAGGCATTATATGGCTGCAGGTGGGTGAGGAGCATTGGGAGTTCGGATCTTTAATCACAGCTTGACTGAATGCAGCAGGCTCAATGGACCAGCTTGTCTTTTCCTGTTCGATACTTTGTCTGTTCATATTAATATTGATGGAACAGTTGCTGTAGCTGTATCCCCCTAATTTGGTGCTTGTGGGCCTTGTCCTAATTGCTATCCAGTGATTCCTGCTACAATGTCTAGCTGTTGGGTCCACACAGGGTTGAGTCTAGTTGGCTGTGATACACCTCACAGCCAAAAAAAATGCAAAAAAAATGTAAGCTTGCAGTCTGTCCTCGGGCATGATAAATGTTCACGTGGAAGATGTAGCAGAGCTCAGCCAGTGCCCGCAGAGCTATCATCTTTTATCAGTCACTGCTTGCAGGAGACCAGGGGAAAAAACAACTGGAAAAAAAGTACAAAGTCAATTCATTTGAGAATCCTGAGGGTGCAGCATTTACAACAGCCAGTGAAAGAGGCTGGTCAGCAGATACAAGTGAGGACTGATGATTTCCCTCATGGTATCGTAACAGCTGGCTCTGAGGCTAAACGGTTGTTAAGGTGTATTGACAAATGACAGAAACATTGTTGATGAATGTATCTTTAAGAGACATTCCATCCATTGAATTTCAAGTAATAAGTAAGTACCCATTGCAGGTTGTCAGAAGAAGATAGATATGGAACCAATAAAAGGCTTAATACTTCCCTGGCAGCTGTGTTCCTAAAAATACAGAACCATCCAGCAGTAAATTATAAATTAATCCACCTTTAAACTTTATGTCAGCCTCAAGCAATGTTAAAAAATAGTTGATAGAAACGGCACACATTGACGTAGAAAGGACTGTTTTCAGCATGCAAAATTATGTGCTATTCTGCCATTAACCTTTCATTGTGAGACCAGGATTTATTATATTATCTTCTGTTCTATTTGACAAATTGATAATATTACTGTTTATCTGAATGCTTGTGTCAAGTCTGCTGTATTCAGTGTGCGAAAAATGGATTTTATTCTAGACTTCCAGTGCAGGATGTCGAAGAATTTAGCATTCTCTGGGTGGGGCACAGATTAGCTCACCATAACGTCTCTTCGATGAGAGCTAGTTTTAACTTGCTGACTGAATCAAATAAGGATCTGCAAGTAGTCTTCAAACAAATATGTTACATTATAGAAAAAGCAAATTTGCAACAAGATGATTCTGCTGCTGATATGCAACTCATATTAAAGACAAAAAAAGATTGATACATTGCAAAGATAATTCCTGTCTCGTTGCTAGTTCTTCTAGAATCACATGATTGAAGAATCACATTGTTATAACTTTAAATGTCATTTGTGCTGCAAATATTTCACTAATACTTGGCTAATGTTCAGATGAAGTATCTGTCAGTTGGCACTTGTGCTCTAATGGTATTGAAAATTACAGCATTGAAAAATATGACACACCAAATAATGACTCCCAAAGTACTTGCACATAATTTTCTGTAAGAGCATGTCTTTTGCTGTACTTAAAATCAAGGGGAAAAGTTTAAAATTATGTTTGGGGGAGGGGTGGGGGTGGGGGGCTGTTTGCACAACATTAATAATGTCAGTGTACAACTAAGGACGCAAATGAAAATCTGTAGGATCATTTGTCTGCACTGGTTTTCACTTCCTCCTCTATTTTTGTGTGTGTGTTTATCGCGTCTGCATGTTAGCGTGGTCGCATCACGTATCCTTAGTAGTTTTAACTGAGTTAGAGTTTTAAGGTTAATAAACTTACACCTTTCTTGTTTCAACCTAAGAAAACCTATCTGGTTGATTTCTTTGCAATTACAATTAGAGAATAGTGAGCAAAGACTCACTGAGGGGAAGCTAAAAATACAGTGTTTTAAAAGATAAATCCTGTTATGTCCAAACCAGGAAAAAGCCGAAAGGGGAGCCCTAGACCCCTTCCTCAACTGCTCGTAACAACCCTTCAAATGCCTGTGAATTGGACAAAGAGCAGGCATTTGAAATCTTTGCTTGACCTGCCTGCAGCAAGAGAGAAAAGATCCAAAAAAGTGTTACCTCTTTCTGTAAAGGAGACTTACTTCTCTTGAAAAGGTATCCTGCATTTGAAAGGTAGCAGATTCCTGTTGCCTCTGGTCTCTGAAGAATTTCTTCATCAAATGAGATTCCTGCTGCCTCCTGTGTTCTAAGAAAATCCTGAAATCTGAACAATTCTTCTACTGCTAGACTGCTGCTTCAAAACTCAAGCAGACTTGTTGCTATACCCCTGATGGAAGATCTGTGTGATGCCTGCTGCAGTAAAATTGCCATGAACACCTATCCATCACAGACTGTTCACCAACCTCGCCTGGAGGGACTTCGAGTGGCATCAGACTATTCGACTCTGGGCCCCTCACCATACTGAAAGCATCCTACAAGAATGTGAACCTCAAATTTTTTTTAAATTATTCCTTCTATTCCTAAGAAACAGTTAAAATCCAAAACCCCCTTTTGAAACCGGTTAACTGTTTGTTTTTGAATGTATGTGTGTGTGCATGAGGGTTCAGGGAATAAGGGTATTTTCATGTATAGATTTATCTCTTTAGTACTTAAGACCTATTATTTATTTTCCAATAAACAGTTAATGTTGTTGTTTAAAGAAACCTGGTTTGGTGTTTTATTCTGGGGGAAAAATACAATGTTTAATCTGGTTATTCTTCGGTAGGTGGGAAACTTTTTTTGATATGCTATGACTTGTGGAGTAGTAGGAGTGAATTAACAGTGCATTACTTCCACCTGGGCCATAACAATTGCCAGTTTGGCCCTCAAAGGAGCATTTATGTCTCAGCCTATGTCTGGCTGTTAATGAGCCTTGAATCCTTCTACCACTTCGTACTCATCTCGCGTTGGTGACCACATGGAACTGTGGTATGATTGCACTCACTAAGGATAATTTTAACTTCTATCACTGGGTGAAAAATGGGTGATAGCAAATCAGCAGACTGTTTAACAGCTCGCCAATTTTAATTTCCATTGAAGGCAATGATACAAAATGGGTGGTCAATTTGTTATCTGTTTTTCACCTGGCGATAAATGTTAAAATTATCTTCAATTAATTCAATTTATACAACTTGTTTTTGCATAATAGACAATCCAAAAGTAATGAAAAGGCTATGCTTCCTCACAATAGTTGGTCACCTTGCTTTACTCAAACAAAATAACTTGTAATTCTTCCTGTGTTATATGTTTCTCACAAGGTTTTTGTGGGCCTCAATGCTTTACAGTGTTCTATTTCATGTATCTCCTCCCAACTGCCTGTTTCTATGTGTTTATGGCAACACCTATGCAGTCATATTCAGCTGGCCTCAGACACCGGAAACATCAGAGGAATGTATGATGGCATGAAGAGAGCTCTTGGGCCAACCATCAAGAAGATCGCCCCCCTCAAATCTAAATCAGGGGACATAATCACTGACCAATGCAAACAAATGGACCGCTGGGTTGAGAACTACCTAGAACTGTACTCCAGGGAGAATGTTGTCACTGAGACTGCCCTCAATGCAGCCCAGCCTCCACCAGTCATGGATGAGCTGGACGTACAGCCAACAAAATCGGAACTCAGTGATGCCATTGATTCTCTAGCCAGCGGAAAAGCCCCTGGGAAGGACAGCATTACCCCTGAAATAATCAAGAGTGCCAAGCCTGCTATACTCTCAGCACTACATGAACTGCTATGCCTGCGCTGGGACGAGGGAGCAGTACCTCAGGACATGCGCGATGCCAATATCATCACCCTCTATAAAAACAAAAGTGACCGAGGTGACTGCAACAACTACTGTGGAATCTCCCTGCTCAGCATAGTGGGGAAAGTCTTTGCTCGAGTCGCTCTAAACAGGCTCCAGAAGCTGGCCGAGCGCGTCTACCCTGAGGCACAGTGTGGCTTTCGTGCAGAGAGATCGACCGTTGACATGCTATTCTCCCTTCGTCAGATACAGGAGAAATGCCGTGAACAATAGATGCCCCTCTACATTGCTTTCATTGATCTCACCAAAGCCTTTGACCTCGTCAGCAGACGTGGTCTCTTCAGACTACTAGAAAAGATTGGATGCCCACCAAAGCTACTAAGTATCATCACCTCATTCCATGACAATATGAAAGGCACAATTCAACATGGTGGCTCCTCATCAGACCCCTTTCCTATCCTGAGTGGCGTGAAACAGGGCTGTGTTCGCGCACCCACACTTTTTGGGATTTTCTTCTCCCTACTGCTTTCACATGCGTTCAAGTCCTTGGAAGAAGGAATTTTCCTCCACACAAGATCAGGGGGCAGGTTGTTCAACTTTGCCCGTCTAAGAGTGAAGTCCAAAGTACGGAAAGTCCTCATCAGGGAACTCCTTTTTGCTGACGATGCTGCTTTAACATCTCACACTGAAGAGTGCCTGCAGAGTCTCATCGACAGGCTTGCGGCTGCCTGCAATGAATTTGGCCTAACCATCAGCCTCAAGAAAACGAACATCATGGGGCAGGACGTCAGAAATGCTCCATCCATCAATATTGGTGACCACGCTCTGGAAGTGGTTCAAGAGTTCACCTACCTAGGCTCAACTATCACCAGTAACCTGTCTCTAGATGCAGAAATCAACAAGCGCATGGGAAAGGCTTCCACTGCTATGTCCAGACTGGCCAAGAGAGTGTGGGAAAATGGCGCACTGACACAGAACACAAAAGTCCGAGCGTATCAAGCCTGTGTCCTCAGTACCTTGCTCTATGGCAGCGAGGCCTGGACAACGTATGCCAGCCAAGAGCGACATTTCAATTCATTCCATCTTCGCTGCCTCCAGAAAATACTTGGCATCAGGTGGCAGGACCGTATCTCCAACACAGAAGTCCTCGAGGCAGCCAACATCCCCAGCTTATACACACTACTGAGTCAGCGGCGCTTGAGATGGCTTGGCCATGTGAGCCGCATGGAAGATGGCAGGATCCCCAAAGACACATTGTACAGCAAGCTCGCCACTGGTATCAGACCCATCGGCCGTCCATGTCTCCGCTTTAAAGACATCTGCAAACGCGACATGAAATCCTGTGACATTGATGACAAGTCGTGGGAGTCAGTTGCCAGCGTTCGCCAGAGCTGGCGGACAGCCATAAAGGTGGGGCTAAAGTGTGGCGAGTCGAAGAGACTTAGCAGTTGGCAGGAAAAAAGACAGAGGCGCAAGGGGAGAGCCAACTGTGTAACAGCCCCGACAATCAAATTTTTCTGCAGCACCTGTGGAAGAGCCTGTCACTCGAGAATTGGCCTTTATAGCCACTCCAGGTGCTGCTCCACACACCACTGACCACCTCCAGGCGCTTACCCATTGTCTCTCGAGATAAGGAGGCCAAAGAAAAAAAAATGTCTCTCATTGTTTACAGGCAGAAGAGAAAATCTAACATCTTAGTTACACACCCTTCCACCCAACTCAATAGGTATGAGGTGTTATTGATTATGGAGTCTAATAACAAATTTCTTATTTTTTTATATTGTATGAGGAAATAAGATCAAAGTTAACATTTTAACTACATGTCAACAACAACACCAGTAACTTGAGTTTGTATAGTGCCTTTAACATAGTAAAATATTCTACAGTCCTTCACAAAAGCATTATCAAGCATAATTTAACACTGAGCCACACAAACAGATAACCAAAAGTTTCACCAAAAAAGTAAATTTTAAGGAGTGTCTTAAAGGAGGAGAGCAAGGTGGAGAGGTTTAGTGAGGGGATTCCAGAGCTTCGGGCCTTAAATGGCAGAGCCGCTAATGGCAGCCAGTGATATTATGTACAAACCCTTTTTATAAAATTGAATGAATAGATTATGCTTGAAAACCAATTAAAAGGAACTATTTTCCAGATCTTTTCCAGAGAAAATAA
The DNA here is from genome assembly GCF_036365525.1 of Heterodontus francisci. NCBI lineage: Eukaryota > Metazoa > Chordata > Chondrichthyes > Heterodontiformes > Heterodontidae > Heterodontus > Heterodontus francisci. Next base: position 66,680,572 of record NC_090373.1, read on the forward strand.
TCTAAAGACTGTGAAACATAATATAGCAAATTAAGGTACCTTTTGTATGAAAGAAAGACTTGTATTTATATAGTGCCTTTCATGTGCTCAGGATGTCCAAAAGCACTTTATAGCCAGCGAAGTACTTTTGATATGTAGTCACTGTTGTAATGTAGGGAATGTGCCAACCAATTTGCACACAGCAATCTCCCACAAACAACAACGTGATAATGACCAGACAATCTGCTTTAGTGATGTTGATTTAAGGATAAGTATTGTCCAGAACACTGGGGATAATTCCCCTGCTCTTCTTTAAAATCATGCCATGGGATTTTTTATGTCCACCTAAGAGATCAGACGGGGCCTTGGTTTAACATTTGTTGTTGGTCGGCACAGACGCGGTGGGCCGAAGGGCCTGTTTCAGTGCTGTACCTCTAAATAAATAATAAATAAATAAACATTTCATCCGAAAGACAGCATCTCTGACAGTTCAGCCCTCTCTCAGTACTGCACTGGACTGTCAGCTTAGATTTTTGTACTCAAGTTTCTGGAGTCATCTGAGGAGAGAGTGGCACCACTGAGTCACAGCTGAGCATACGACAATTACCTTTTCATCTTCTCCTCTACAGCATCAATCACATTGTAGAATGGGCAATCTCTCTATCTACTGTGACCTGGAGCACATTATGTACTTATATGAGCTATGCTTACAATTACAGTACACACTCTGTGTATTGTTCAATTTCCTTTATTAATAAATTTACAACTAGAAAACCAATAAAGAATAAATAATTTATAACGATCCGACTATAATGATTATACCAATAACTACAAAAAATATGGTTTATTATATTTAGTAACGATTTAACTGTTTACCTTGATGATAGAGGTACATTATGAAATATTAATAGGTTATTGTGCTAAATTCTGAGACTACAGGATGTTTAAAGCAGTTTTGTGCAAAGTCAAGTAACCAGATTTGTGCCTAATGAATTTCCATTCATGGGCGGCACAGTGGCGCAGTGGTTAGCACCGCAGCCTCACAGCTCCAGGGAGCCGGGTTCAATTCCAGGTACTGCCTGTGTGGAGTTTGCAAGTTCTCCCTGTGTCTGCGTGGGTTTTCTCCGGGTGCTCCGGTTTCCTCCCACAAGCCAAAAGACTTGCAGGTTGATAGGTAAATTGGCCATTATGAATTGTCACTAGTATAGGTAGGTGGTAGGGAAATATAGGGACAGGTGGGGATGTTTGGTAGGAATATGGGATTAGTGTAGGATTAGTATAAATGGGTGGTTGATGTTCGGCACAGACTCGGTGGGCCGAAGGGCCTGTTTCAGTGCTGTATCTCTAATCTAATCTAATCAACCTTCTCACTGTTTCATAATTTACGTTCCTTTTCTTGCCTCTGAACTCCTTTCATCTGACATTGAGCCTGACATTAAGAGCAAATGTAGAGGATTGGTTGTGCAATTTCTGTCAATTTGGAAGAATGATAGGCAAAACTTTGACAAGATGTCCTGAAGATCTGATGTCAGCTGACAAGGTCAGTTAACTCATAGAGCACTCTGCAAAAATATAGGTATCTGGTTGTCAGAAGTACAGAGTGCTGTATGTTCTTGGGAAATAATGCCCATGACCTCTTGCAGGTTACTTGTTGAGAGGGATAACTCTGGTACATAACTAGAAATCTTTTTCCTACTCAGGACAAAACCTTATCTACTGGTTAATTGAACTGGCTGTTTGCACAGTCAAGCTATTACAACTTCTGCATCTATACAACAAGCAAACATTGCAAAATGTTACCAGATCAATGACCATTCATCAGCAACAACATGTCAGAAATCCTACAGAATACCTTCACAAAATATTTACTTTTGCTAGTTAAAAGCATGCAGATGTTAATACAGTTTAACAAGGTATTCTCTTTGATGTGACATGATATGTACAGTTGAGCTCTATGAAGTGAAAAGCCGGCTTGTCAAAACAGGTATTCACTTAATGGCGATTTCTCTCTGAATGATGACTTTATCTTTCATAATTAACATGGTTTGATAAATTTGCAAAGGAAATTCTTAATAATGTTGTAAAATCTGAAGGGGGAACCTTTACATACCAGACAATCCACTGCACAGGTTTTACCTTCATGCCTTTGGACATAAGGCATGCAGCGCATGTTTGGCAATCTGTTGCTGGAACTGGACAGAGCTGGGTTTCTACACGCGGTTTGCGACCTGTATTCCAATTTTCTCTTGTTATCAGAGGGTGTGTGGGGAGCATACCTTATTCAGAACATGATTGCTTAGAACACGGCACTCCTGTTTTTCAGGTGAGTAACAAGCACTTAATGGCTGATATGGCAGAATAATATGTGCACACCGGAACTGTGCTGCTGCTGCATTGCATTGGACTTGTGCTGCAAGCATTCAAAGAATGCATTAAAATATTGAAATAAAGGTCATATGCTTGTGACAGAATCCTTTTCTGAAATTGGGCTGCCCGGCAATTAACTCACCACCAGATAAATTCACTCATCAGCTAGTGGCACGAACAAGCAGGAAGGGCCCTGCAGGAGTGGTATTTAAAGGGCTGATCGCCTCCGTACAGGTTAGCTGTTGGTTTGGTCTCTTAGCTGCCGATTAATTTCTGGGTCTTTCCTTGCCTATTTTCTGCACTCCACAAGCTAATTAAGAGTTCTGGTAACAATTTTCTGCTGGTGCTGGACTGCTTTTGTCTGCTTTGGAAATACTTTATTCTCATCATGAGTGATCTAGTAGATTCACCTGAACCATCCCTTCCCTCCCCAATACACCAACAGTCCCACAATTCTCCTTAACACCTTCTTTCAGCCCGGCCTCATGGGTCTTGCTCTCAACACTCTAGAAATATGAACAACAACATTAAATGCAGAAAAACTAAATTTTACTTCAACAAACTACTTCAGATTCGAAAGACTGTTGACTGGAATAATCAAAAATCAAGATTGTACCACTCCCTAGTGCCTGTCTTGTGCACTTGATTATCTATCCCAGGGATTCTATGAAGGATATCCCCAGTGGCTACTGTCAAGCAAGCAGAAATTATGAACTATAAAATGAACGGATGAATTGAACTCAAAACGGGCATATTTTTAAGAGGTCAAGTGACCTCTCCTGTATTGCAAATACACATGGTAACTGCTGCAACCCTGAATCAACCGTCATCTCTGGTCAAGTGTTGAAGAAAGCACTAGAAATGTAAATGACCCATTCAATGTTAATGGCCACCCTCTTTAACCAGTTGGGCAAACAATGACTTGGCAGACATGGAGACTCCAGACTCAAACTCAGGATAAAGGGTGTGAAAAAATGGCATAGAGATGAGCAACATCCAAACCCATTGTCTAACAATGGCCACACCATCAAACACCATTTATGAAAACACAATGGGAGAGAAACACCTGACAGAGCCCAACACCAGAATTCAGAATTTTATCTGGGCGACGGGGGGCTCAACCACCGGCAAAAGTGTCAGCAAGAGCCCTGCGCTGTCTCCTCTAGGGGGAAGACCTGCCAGATCTGTTGCCAGTTAGGCACATAAGTGGACAACGGCAGATCTTCCCTGGGATCAAGGACCTCGGTGGTGAAGGTCCCACTTGTTGAGAGCTGTCAGCCAATCAGAGTCGAGCAGTTTTTTAACTGAGCAGCGCCAGTGTCTGCTGCCGGTAGAGCACTCAACAGAGCCCCTGGACCCAGGCAACAGGTAAGTCAGGACGGGAGGGGTTTCACGAGGTGGAAGTCATGGGGAAGGGGGGAGTAGGGATGTCAGCAGCAAGGGCAGGGTGGTGGCTCTCAGCGGTCCCACCCTTCCTGATGCCAGGTCTCTTGTTCAGGGCACTAAGTGGCTAAGTGCCTTTTAACCAGGGAACGCCCCCCCGCCCATCACTCCCGACACCTCATCCCCTCACGGCACCTTCCCATGCAATCACAGGAGGTGTAATACCTACCCTTTTACCTACTCTCTCCTCACCATCCAAGGCCCCAAACACTCCTTCCAGGTGAAGCAGTGATTTACTTGTACTTTCTTTAATTTAGTATACTGTATTCGCTGCTCACAATGTGTTCACCTCTATATTGGGGAGACCAAACGCAGATTGAGTGAACGCTTTGCGGAACACCTCCACAGTCCGAAAGCATGACCCTGAGCCTCAGGTCACTTGTCATTTCAATACACCCCCCGGCCCCACTCACCACCTGCACCCCCCATTCCCCCCTCTCCCCAGCTCTCATGCCAACATTTCTGTCTTTGGCCTACTCCAAAGAAAAAGAAAAAGAAAAAAGACAGAGGCGCAAGGGGAGAGCCAACTGTGTAACAGCCCCGACAAACAAATTTCTCTGCAGCACCTGTGGAAGAGCCTGTCACTCTACAATTGGCCTTTCTAGCCACTCCAGGCTCTGCTTCACAAACCACTGACCACCTCCAGGCACTTATCCATTGTCTCTCGAGATAAGGAGGCCAAAGAGAGAAGAGAAGTGTTCCAGTGAACATCAATGCAAGCTTGAGGAGCAGCACCTGATCTATCGATTAGGCATTCTACAGCCTTGCGGACTGAACATTGAGTTCAATAACTTCAGAGCATGATGGCCGTTTTTTATATTTTTATATTTTTCATTTTATTTTATTTTATTTTGTTTTATTTTATTTGATTTTTCAACCTGTTTTTCATGTGGACAGAGCTGCTCATTATTTCACGATTAACAGTCTTTCAGGCTAATGCTTTGTCTTTCACCACAAGCATTAACACATTCTTTGCCTTTGTCCCAGGACAGCTTTGTTATTTAATGTATCCTGCCCTCTGCCCTATCACATACCCTTCCTTTTGTACTCTTTCCCCCACCCCTTTTACTTGCTTAAAACCTAATTCTTTTCAAACTTTGCCAGTTCTGATGAATGGTCACTGACCTGAAACGTTAACTTTGCTTCTCTCTCCACAGATGCTGCCTGATCTGCTGAGTATGTCCAACACTTTCTGTTTTTATTTCAGATTTCTAGCATCTGCAGTATTTTGTTTTTAAATTGTAACAGGACTTTTGTCATTGAACTGTGACTAAGGTCTAACCAGCGAAGTCTGCAACCAAAGCATCTGTCCACCTGCAACTTTCCAAAGTTTGACGTCAGTGAACCAGGAAAAAGGAAAAACAGGCCTAAACAGCTTTGAAATCTTCCTCCCGGGGAAACAAACAAAGTTTCACAATGAACTCTTTATAAAACCATCAGACCTAAATGCATGCTGTTACGATCAGGTGAGATAGCGTCTCGGGGTTCCCTCTCAGCCTTTGCCTGGTTTAACTGTAACAGGGTTAAATTTTAAAACACCGTGTTTTTAGCTCCCCCTCAGTGAATACTTGTTCCCTGCCTTCCAATTGTAAGGCAAAGAAATCAGACAGGTTTTCTTAGATTTAAACAAGAAAGGTGGAAGTTTATTAATCTGAAACTCTAATTAGGTTAACGACTACGAATATGTGATGCGACCATGTTGGCATGCATACACGATAAACATACACGCAGATAGAGACAGAAAAAGTAGAAGGAATAAAGGGGAAATGTTTGAGGCAATATCTGGTAATTACAGTCCTTTGAGTTTGACATTGAGTCTGTGGTTGCCGGTAAATCTTGCTGTTTGTTGGGGCCCAGTGCATGCTTTAACTTGTTTCGATGTAGGAGTCTTTTCTCTCTTGGTGTTTATGTATCTTCAGTGGATCTGGAGACTTGTGAGAAAGTGAGAGACAGCCAGCTAGGAGAGAGGCTGTCTTGTTCCAGGTTCAGTTACACTCTGCAGTCTGACCCCAAACTGTCCTGTGAACACAATTCAAAACTCCAAGTTGGCCAGCAGGTTAGCCATGTGACTAACTGTTAAAACAAACTCCTGCGTTTGTGGATTTTAAAGTTCTCGTGGTGGTGGTGGGGGGGGGGGGGGTGCAGTGGTGGAGTGCTGTCTCCCATCCTGACAAGATGTGGATCACCATTGCCCAGCCCAATCTCTGTTAATTGAATCAGTGAGCAATTCTTTTGTCTCTCCAAGCACAGTCTCTTAGTATGCAAATGTCCTCCAGCCAAGTGTCTGGTGATCTCTTGTAAAACAAGTCATTTCTTCACTCCAGCAACAGTTTAAAATTGATGTTCATATGCAAAATTAATATGCCTCATTCTTGGCAGGTGGGGGTCTTCATGGCAATGCTATCTTTTAATCTCTATCTTTTCTTGTGTGTGTGCATGTGTGTGTGTGTCTGAATGGGTGAATTTGCAAATACTTTCAGGTATTGTTTAATAAATATTTATCTTTCTTTAAAACTACAAGAAAACCTATCATTTATCTGCTTATTGATCATCAAAGTGCTCAAGGGTTAAAACACAATTCTGATAAAAACATGTTGTCATCGGTCAGTTGAGAGGTGAAAAGGAAAACCACCTCTACCATTTCCCCCCCACCTGCACTCCTCTATGCTCTGAGCCATTGCATGCAAGCTTACTGGCAGCTGCCCTGTTTACTTAGTGATTCCTGGTTTATGAATATCAACCTTCTTTAGTAGTCTGGGTGCTCAAAGGCTGCATCTGAATCTTCTGCAGCACAGCTAGCATGTGATTTCACCCTCCAGAGAGGTGGCACCTGTGGCATCCTATCCCCCAACCTAACTCTAGAACACTTGTGGCCTCTGATTCACCATGTGAAAACTTCTCCTCTAGCCTATCCTCTAAAGTACGTGTGACGCCAGACTTCGAGCTGGTGCTTGCTAGGGGCAGTTTGATTGACAACGTGGCTGGCCACCTTGTCTTGAAGTGGCAGCATTATCTCCACCTTTTCAGCACCTGAAATGAATGAGAGAAATAAGTGTTTGCTTTTAATATGAAAGGACAGCAGAGAGAGAAGTGGCTCTTGAAAGCAATTGCACTTTGTCCTCTAAAGTGTGTAGCATGAAATAGAAGTAAGAATGGAAAAGGAGAATGTGTGAAGAAACCCTGTGCTACATCTCCTCCAGTATTGCCACTCACCATGCCCTCTGCCCACGATGGCCAACACGTTTTCTTCCACGGGGCCAGGATGTGTAGGCAGGCTCAGCCTCCTCTGTTCGCTGCTTCCTGTCACATTTGTGTGAGACCTTTTCCTACAAGAAGCGAGTGTGTTCGTGACATCCATGTGGATGTTCAGAGTATGCGCCTGTCATGGTGGTATAGTTTGCATGTAGTATGGAATATGTATGGTATGGGGATGTGAGGCAACAATATTGGTGAGAATAGGATGTGCAAAGTGTGAGTGGAAGGAGAAGGAGGTGGAATGAAATGTGGTGCAGTGATTGTAGGAGAGTGCATAAAGGCAGAATGGGGAGTACTGTAAGCAGTGAGGTGGGATGTAGATGTGAGGAGAGAGTAACTTAGGTGAGGGGTAAGATTCTTACCTTGACAATTCAGCTTTGCAGCCATGTCTTGGGTGCTAAGCTCTTGGCATTGACCTCCCAGGCAACCTCTTCCCACTGGCAGGTGTGATAGCTTTCTGCCCCCTGGGGGAACAGGGCCTCCCTCCTCCTATCCACTATTTCGACCAAGACCTCCAAAGTGACATCGGAGAAACTGGAGCCTAATATGAAGCTCTTGCAGCCATCTTTCTCTTTTAAAACTGATCCCTCCTGCCTCCACCAAGAGTGGACTTCCCTTTAAGAGCTGCAGACTGTCTTTAGATCACCTCAGAGAGGCCTGATTTCCAGCCACTCCCTGCTCGCCCAAATAGCCGGGTAACCAATGAGCAGCGTGGGCAATGCTGGCTGCACCTTGTCTCAGTATAATGAGCTGCCAGCATCGAATTTCATATGGTCATGATGCCCAGAGTGAAAGGCATTTTCAGTGACTGTCCCGCCCCTAGACACTCATTTTTGCAAAAATCACATTTCCAAGTCAATGTATTTACCACAATAAAATATGTAAAAATGCTTGAAAACCTGGATTATAACTTGCACTGATATTTCAACAAGACAAATATATTTGGGAGGAAGAAACACTTGTACAAAGGCTCTCTTGGAACAAATAGCATTTCCTGGCTTGGACAGGAAAGTTCTGGGGTAATTTTATGAAACTGTGATCCTGGTGGGTAGCCTCTCTACAGCCAGAAGCATATAACAGGAATTTTGGGCACCCAATCAGCATCATTTTCCGTCCATTAAAATTGATAGGGAAAACACACCTGAATTCCCAACACACAGTATTTTCTGCTGAGAGTGCAATTTTGTACGATGATCCTCTCTTAAATGGGATGCTACTAAGTATTTAAGAGGGTCTGTGCTCCTTTTATTCAGATGGCCTGGTTCAGATCAGGAACCGATCCTGTAAGAGTCATAGAGTCATTACAACACAAAAGGAGGCCATTCGGCCCATTGAATCCATGCTGGCTCTTTCTGGAGCAATCTGGGCAGTCCCAGTCCCCTGCTCTATCCCCATAGCCCTGTAAGTTTATTTCCCTCGTGCCCATCCAATTTCCTTTTGAAATCATTCATCATCTGCGCTTCCACCACCCTCATAGGCAGCGAGTTCCCCTTTAAGAGCTGCAGACTGCCTTTAGATAATCTCAGTTTACCATAACAGGGGGTAAAATTCCACATCATAAATTTAGGCCGTAACAGATCTATTGCCGAGCGTGAACAATTCACAAACAGCTGGCAGCACTGAAGCTAACTCTCAGCACCTGCATACTGATTACTGTTCATCAAATTTGAATCAGTCATAACAGAACAGTGATTATCACAGTTTAGTCCCTTAAACAGCAGGAAATGAGACTCTTGACCCCTGGAAGGAACAAACCTTTCTCGATTCCATTCCATTCCATTCCAGCACATAATCTATGCTGATACTTCAGTGCAGTGCAATAGTGAAGGAGTGCTACACTGCAGGATGGGCTGTTTCTCTGTTAAGACATCAAAATGAGACACATCGACCAACTCAGATGAATATGATCCCATACAAGAAAGCAAGCTTGGGAGTTGAGGGGATTTCACCCAGAGAATGAACAGAAGGTCTGGAAAGGGTCCATGACTAAGAAGAAAAACAAACAAAATATCTAACTCTTAATTGACAGGAATGCAAGGCAGTAGTTAGTGGGTCACAGAAAATCTGAGTGAACTGAATCAAAAGAGATCATTATGTAATGGTATGACCTGGAAAATGTGGCACGGAAGACAGAGGCTGGATTGAGAGTATTTGCTAATAAAACCTAAAGGTGGTTTACAGTTCAATGGGGAATTGTGGTCCTAGATCTGAGACGTTACAGCCTTGTTTAAAAAAGAGTGTAAAGATAAGCCCAGCAACTACAGGCCAGTCAGTTTAACTTCGGTGGTGGGAAAACTTCTAGAAAAAATAATCCGGGACAAAATCAATCGTCACATGGACAAATGCAAGTCAATTAAGGAAAGCCAGCATGAATTTCTTAAGGGAAAATCATGTTTAACTAACTTGCTGGAGTTTTTGAGGAGGTAACAGAGAGGGTTGATGAGGGCAATGCTGTTGATGTGGTGCACATGGACTTTCAAAAGGCGTTTGATACAGTGCCACACAACAGACTTGTGAGCAAACTTGTAGCTCATGGAATAAAAGGGACGGTAGAACATGGATACGAAATTGGCTGAATGACAGGAAATAAAGAGTAGTGCTTAATGGATGTTTTTCAGGCTGGAGGAAGGTTTGTAGTGGAGTTCCCCGAGGATCAGTGTTGGGACCCTTGCTTTTCCTGATATATATTAATGACCGAGACCTTGGTGTACAGGGCACAATTTCAAAGTTTGCAGATGATATGAAACTTGGAAGCATTATGAACTGTGAGGAGGATAGTGTAGAACTTCAAAAGAACATAGACAAGTTGGTGGAATGGACAGATCAGGTGGCAGATGAAATTCAATGCTGAGAAATGTGAAGTGATTCATTTTGGTAAGAAGAACATGGAGAGACAATATAAAATAAAGGGTACAATTCTAAAGGGGGCGCAGGAGCAGAGGGACCTAGGTGTATATGTACATAAGTCACTGAAGGTGGCAGGACAGGTTGAGAGAGGGCTTAATAAAGCATACAGTGTCCTGGGCTTTATTAATAGGGCCATAGAGTACAACAGCAAGGAAGTTATGTTGAACTTGGATAAGACACTAGTTCAGCCTCAGCTGGAATATTGCGTCCAGTTCTGGACACTGCACTTTAGGAAAGACGTGACGGCATTGGAGAGAATACAGAAAAGATTCACAAGAATGGTTTCAGGGATGAGGAATTTCAGTTATGAAGATAGATTGGAGAAGTTAGGACTGTTTTCTTTGGAAAAGAGAAGGCTGAGAGGTGATTTGATAGAGGTATTCAAAATCATGAGGGGTCTGGACAGAGTAGATAGAGAGAAACTGTTCCCACTCATGAAAGGATTGAGAATGAGATGTCACAGATTAAAAGTACTTGGTAAGAGAAGCAAAAGTGACATGAGGAAAGACTTTTTTACGCAGCGAGTGGTTAAGGTCTGGAATGCGCTGCCTGTGAATGTGGTGAAGGCAGCTTCAACTGAAGCATTCAGAAGGGAATTAGACAGTTATATGAAAAAGAAGAAAGTGCAGGGTTATAGGGAGAAGACGGGGAATGGAACTGAGGGAATTTCTCTTTCAGAGAGCCAGTGCGGACACAATGGGCCGAATGGTCTCCTTCTGCACTGTAACGATTCTATGATTCTGTGACTCAAATGAAGGGTTAGTTAATACAGAATTAGTGGACCAACTTTTAAGTAATGGAACTCTAGAACCATGCGCACAATGGTATAGCCATTTTATATACATTATGGTGGAAGAGAACTTGAACAGGATGGAAACATTGATCTCAGATACTTCCATGTCAAGATAAATACCCACATCACAGTGATAAGTGCTTATATCCCTAATATTCATAATATGCTGAATAATGGTTGGATGAAGTGGAACCCAGATTCTAGCCCAAATGGAGGTACTGCTCCACTATGTTCTGAGCGTTGTTATATATGACATATGACCTATTATTCTGTGTTTGACTAATTTATTAGAGTTCTTTGAGAAAATAACAAGCAACGTAGATAAAGGGGAACCTGTGGACATGGTGTTCTTGAATTTCCAGAAGGCATTTGACAAGGTGCCACATCAAAGGCTACGAAACAAAATAAGAGCCTATGGTGCAAGGGGTAACATATTAGCATGGATAGAGGATTGGTTAGCTAACAGGAAACAGAGAGTAGGCATAAATGGGTCATTTTTAGGTGGGCAAGCTGTAACTAGTGGAGTGCCACAGGGATCAGTGCTGGGGCCTCAGCTATTTGCAATCTATATCAATGCCTTGGATGAAGGGTCAGAATGTATGGTTGCTAAATTTGCGGCTGACACAAAGATAGGTAGGAGAGTAAGTTGTGAAGAGGACATAAGGAGTCTGCAAAGGGATATAGAGTGGGCAAAGATTTGGCAGATGGAGTATCATGTGGGAAAGTGTGAACTTGTCCACTTGGCCAGAAAAATAGAAAAGCAACATATTATTTAAATGGAGAGAGATTGCAGAACTCTGAGATGCAGAGGGACCTGGGTGACCCAGTACACAAAACACAAAAAGTTAGTAGAAAAACCAGAAGTGCTGGAAATACTCAGCAGGTCTGGCAGCATCTGTGGAGAGAGAAGCAGAGCTAATGTTTCAGGTCAGTGACCTTTCATCAGAACTGGCAAAGGTTAGAAATGTAATAGGTTTTAAACAAGTAAAGTAGGGGTGGGGGGAAAGAGATCAAAAGGGAAGATGTGTGATAGGACAGAGGGCCGGAGAGATTAACTGACAAGGTCATGGGACAAAGACAAAGAGAGTATGCTAATAGTGTGATGAAAGACAAAGCATTAATGCAGAAGGAGTTTTAATAGCAGAATAATGTGCAGCCCTAGCCAAAAGCACAAATATGAAAAAAACAGTAGGCAGACACATGGTAAAAAAAATGGGACAAAATAAAATAAAAATAAAAAAAGGCTGTCATTCTCAAAAATTATTGAACTCAATGTTCAGTTCAGAAGGCTGAAGTGTGCCTAATCGGAAAATAAGGTGCTGTTCCTTGAGCTTGCGTTGATGTTCACTGGAACACTGCAGCAGGCTCAGGACAGAGATATGGGCATGAGAGCAGGGGGGGTATATTAAAATGGCAAGAGACAGGAAGCTCGGTGTCCTGTTTTCGGACTCAGCAGAAGTGTTCAGCAAAGCAGTCACCCAATCTACGTTTGGTTTACCCAATGTAGAGGAGACCACATTGTGAGCAGCGAATACAGAATACTAAATTGAAAGAAGTACAAGTAAATCACTACTTCACCTGAAAGGAGTGTTTGGGACCTTGGATGGTGAGGAGAGAGGAGGTAAATGCACAGGTATTACACCTCCTGCGATTGCACGGGAAGGGGACGAGGTGTCAGGGATATTGGAGGAGTGGACCAGGGTGTTGCGGAGTGAGCGATCCCTTCGGAATGCTGACAGGAGAAAGGAGGGGAAGATGCTTTTGGTAGTGGCATCACGCTGGACGTGGTGGAAATGGCGGAGGATGATCCTTTGGATGTGGAGGCTGCTGGGGTGGGAAGTGAAGACAAGGGGAACCCTATTGTGGTTCTGGGAGGGAGGGGAAGACGTCAGGGTAGAAGTGCGGGAAATGGGCGAGACACAGTTGTGTGCCCTGTCAACCACGGTGGGGGGGGGGAATCCTCGGTTGAGGAAAAAGGAAGACATATCAGAAGCGCTGTCGTGGAAGGTTGCATCATCAGAGCAGATGCGTCGGAGACGGAGAAACTGGGAGAATGGAATGGAGTCCTTACAGGAGGCAGGGTGTGAAGAAGCGTAGTCGAGGCAGCTGTGGGAGTCGGTGGGCTTATACACAGGTACCTCGATTACACTTCTTCACACCCTGCCTCCTGTAAGGACTCCATTCCATTCTCCCAGTTTCTCCATCTCCGACACATCTGCTCTGATGATGCAACCTTCCACAACAGCGCCTCAGATACGTCTTCCTTTTTCCTCAACCGAGGAATCCCCCCACTGTGGTTGACAGGGCCCTCAACCATGTCCGGCCCATTTCCCGCACCTCTACCCTCACCCCTTGCCCTCCCTCCCATGACCATGACAGGGTTCCCCTTGTCCTCACTTTCCACCCCACCAGCCTCCACATCCAAAGGATTATCCTCCTCCATTTTTGCCACCAACTCCCACAGCTACCTTGACTACACTTCTTCACACCCTGCCTCCTGTAAGGACTCCAGTGTGATGCCACTACCAAATGAATCTTCACCTCCCTTCCCCTGTCAGCATTCTGAAGGGATTGTTCCCTCTGAAAGACCCTGGTCCACTCCTCCATTACCCCCACCACCTCGTCCCCTTCCCACAGCACCTTCCCCTGCAATCGCAGGAGGTGTAATACCTGCCCATTTACCTCCCCTCTCCTCACTATCCAAGGCCCCAAACACTCCTTTCAGGTGAAGCAGCAATTTATTTGTACTTCTTTCAATGTAGTATACTGTATTCGCTGCTCTCAATGTGGTCTCCTCGACATTGGGGAGACCAAACGCAGATTGGGTGACTGCTTTGTGGAGCACCTCAGCTCAGTCCGAAAGCATGACCCCGAGCTTCCGGTTGCTGGCCATTTCAACATCCTCCCCTGCTCTCATGCTCACATCTCTGTCCTGGGATTGCTGCAGTGTTCCAGCGAACATCAACGCAAGCTTGAGGAACAGCATCTCATTTACCAATTAGGCACACTACAGCCTGCCGGACTGAACATTGAGTTCAATAATTTCAGAGCATGACTGGCTCCCATTTTTATTTTTAGTTATTTTTTTTATTTTTTTCATTTATATTTTTATTTTTTTATTTGTTCATTTTATTTTAGTTTGTTTAGTTAATTTCTACTGTTTGTGCTTGGGGCCAGGGCTGCTCATTTTTCTGTCAATTAACACCCTCTATGTACTGACGCTTTGTCTTTCACCACACTATTAACATACCGTTTGCCTTTGCTCCTTGACCTTCTGGTCAGTTATTCTCTGTGATTTTGTCCTATCAACACCTTCTTTTTTGTTTTCTCTTGCCCCACCTCCACTTTACTTGCTTAAAACTTTTATATTTCTTACATTTGCCAGTTCTGAAACGTTAACTCTGCTTCTCTCTCCACAGATGCTGCCAGACCTGCTGAGTATTTCCAGCATTTCTTGTTTTTATAGAAGTAGAGATGTTTTGCTACAGTTGTACAGGGCATTGGTGAGACCACATCTGGAGTACTGCGTACAGTTTGGTCTCCTTATTTAAGAAAGGATATTTTTACGACCAGGTGAAAAAGGTATCTAGGGTCCCTCTCAGCCTTCACCTGGTCTTACTGTAACAGGGTTTTATTTTTAAACACACTGTGTTTTGAGCTCCCCCTTGGTGAATCCTTGCTCACCGCTTTCCAATTATTATGTAAAGAAATGAGCACAAACAGACTTTCTTAGGCTTAAAGAAGAAAGGGGAAATTTATTAAACTTAAACTCTAATTTGGTTAACGGCTATGGATACACGACGTGGCCATGCTAGCATGCATACAGGATACACACATGCAGATAGGGACAGAAAAGAGCAGAAGAAAAAAATAAGTGGAAAGATTTAAGGCAATATCTGAAGCGTTGTTATGGTTCTTCGAGCTCACTATAGAGTCCTTGCTTGTAGGTAATTCTTGCTTTTCATTGGGGCCCAGTATTCTTCTTAAACCTTGTTGTCTGTCGGAGCCGTTTCACTCTTGGGGTTCATGTGTCTTCAATGGATTCCAAAGCTGGTGAAAAAGAGATGGGAGCAGACAGGAGGAGAGGCGGTCTGCGTCAGTCCAGGAACCAAGAGCTTTCTGTCTTCAAGCACTGTTTCTCCAATTTAAAACACTCATTTCAAAACACTGCAACAGCCAGTTAGTCATGTGACTAAACTGGTCTGACCATGTCCGTTCTGTATATTGGGAGCAGGGACTGGTTCCTTGGTTCCGACACTGCTAGTATGCAAAAATGTCTTCCGGCTAGGGCAATAGGCCTTCTTTTCTTCCCAGCAACAAATTGAAGTTTAATGTCCATGTGGTGAAATTAATGTGCCTCATTCTTGGCAGATGGGGGCCTGCATGACAATATAATTGCATTGGAAGCAGTTCAGAGAAGGTTCACTCTACTGATTCCTGGGATGACAGGGTTATCTTATGAGGAAAGTATCCTATAATTGTATAAGTTTGTGGACTGTTTCTTAAGGTTACTAAATGGTTTTGATGGGTGAATATATGACATGGTATTAACCAGCAAAAGAGATTGCCCTTTAATGTAATGGGCAACAATGAGATTTTAATGAGCCTTCTGCTCAAACTACTATTCTTGGGACCAGTTTTGAGGGAGATGGGACCTGTACAGGCTGGAAAGGTTGTACCTGAACAGATCTTGGACCAATATCCTTGTGGAGTGATTTGCTCGAGCTATTGTGGAGTGTTTAAACTAACAAGGCAGAAATGTGGGAACCAGAAGTTAATATTGGTGAGTGTGACGCAAACCCCACTTGCCGAATGAGACGTATTAATTTCATCATATAGAACATTATTTTTGAACTGTTACTGGACTTGAAATAACTTGTTTAAAAAGACCACAACAGTGGCTGAAAACATGGCTGCACATCTGTATTCTAAAAGACAGTTGACTGAAGAAGACAATGTGAGTGCCTCCCTGATTCAATTAGCCAGATGGATTTTGTCAATGAGCCAGCATTTCACCCCACCCCCCAACTGAGAGTGTCTAGGAAGCTGGGGGGATTCCACAAACCTTGCAGGAGAAGCTGTTCCAAATAAGGAGCTAACCTGCTGGCCAACCTGGGTCTTAATTGAATTGTGCCACACAGAAAGGGACAGATTGCAATTTGAAGATAAAAGAGAAGGAAGGTCTCTCCCTGTTTCTTTCTCTTTCTCAAGCAAAGTTCTAGGCACCCATGGAAGTAACATAAGCCTCAAGACAGAAGACCAGTGAAACAAGTTTGAAAGTGTGCACTGGGTCCAATGAGAACTGCAAGACTTATCTTCAGTCAAAGACTTTACATCAAACCCAAAGCCAGTAACTGAACTCCAGCTATTACATTCAAACCTTTCCCCTTCTTTCTCCTCCTCTGTCTCTATTTGCATGTGTCTTTATCGGGTATGCATGCTACCTGTCATGTATTCTTAGTAGTTTTAACTGAGTTAAATTTTAAGGTTAATAAACTTACACTTTCCTTATTTAAATCTGAGAAAACCTATCTGGTTGATTTCTTTGCCATTACAATTAGAGAACAGTGAGCAAGGACTCACTGAGAGGGAAAATAAAACACGGTGTTTTAGAAGTTAAACCCTGTTACGGCCAAACCAGGAGAGGGGAAGACCCCTTTCTCACCTGGTCGTAACAGTGAGGAAAAACAAGGTGCACAGAGAATTGGGAGAGACAGATAGCACTGGAGGAGGAAATGTTAACGTTTTAGCTGGGTCAGAGTAAGAGGCAATGAAATAAGGTCTAAATTAAATTTCCTGTACATGTATGTGAATACGCAGACTGTGGTAAATAAGGTTGGTGAGCTGCAGGTGCAGATAGTCACATGGGAATGTGCTGTCATGGCAATAACAGACACTTGGCTCAAAAAAGGGAAGGACTGGGTTCAAAGTATTCCTGGATACAAGGTGTTCAGGAAAGATAGGGAAGGAAGGAAAGGAAGAGGGGTAGCAGCACTGATTAAGGAAAACATTAGACAGAGAGGATGTCCTAGAGGGGTCAAGGAGAGAATCTATTTGGGTAAAGCTAAGAAACAATAGAGGTACCATAACACTACTAGGTGTATTCTATAGACCACCAATAAGTGGGAAAGGTATAGAGGAACAAATTTGCAAGGAAATTACACAAAGGTGCAAGAACTATAGCGTAGTTATAATGGGGGACTTTAATTATCCTAATACAGACTGGGATAGTAATAGTTTAAAGGGCAGAGAAGGGGAAGAGCTAATGAAGTGTGTTCAATGGAATTTTCTAGATCAGTATGTTTCTGGTCCAGTGAGGAAGGAGACACTGCTGAATTTGGTTCTGTGCCAAGTAGATCAAGTGTATGGAGGGAACATTAAGGACACAGTGATCATAGGGCTGCATCTTACTTTGCTGCAGCCAAAATTCGTGGTGGACATAAACAATGGCGGTCGGCCCACGTAGACTGCACGGTGCAAAACCCACCACGATATTAAGCGCGGCGGCTCATTTAAATGGCTGGGGCGGACCGCCCACCCCTATGACATGGAGAGGGCGGGCTGTCCATCCTCAGCAATGGTGTCAGCCGCCAATGCGTAGGTGCTGACGCCATTTCACAAGGGCTTGGGCCCTACATTGCAATCTAAATATTTAAAGCTACATTGATCTTAAAAAATTAAATAAATTGATCTTGACCCTCTCCCCACCCCCAATAACCACCTGCACTCTCCCCCCACAAAGACACTTACCCCCCAATAACCATAGAATTATTTCCTTGCCCTCTCTCCCACCCCTGAATACTTACTTTGTGCACCTGACCTTCCCCCACAAAGTTCATAAACTTTAAACTTTACCCCTTCCCACCATCCCCTACACCAATGAAAGGACTCTGACTCCACTCCCACCCCTGCACTGAAAAACATACCTGCTCCCCCTTCCCCACCAGTGTTCTGCCTCGGTTCCCCGGATGGGGATCTAAAGGCGCGGGAGTGCCAGCCACCGGCACCAATATCGCTTCAGGACAGACAGCGGGACCGAGAAGGTAATATATTTGTTAATTTAAATTTATCTAAGTATCTAAATTTGGCTCCCGTCACCAAGCAGCGGGAGGGCCACCATGAGGCCTCACCGCCGTCGGCAACATTGCGCTGGACCTTCCCAGTGTCAAGGCTCATGGTGGGCCTCTGCCGGAGGCATTTTCCAGCCCCCGTGCCATGACCCCCGACGTCAGGGCTTCTGTAAAATTCAGCCCATAGTTTCATAAGGTTTAGGTTTGCTATGGAAAAGGACGAGGAGAAATCCAGGCTAAAAATAATTAATTGGGGGAGGGCCAACTTCAATGGAGTGAGAATGGATCTCGCCCAGGTAATCAAAGATTGGCCAGCAAAACCATAACAGAGCAATGAGCTGCCTTCAATGAGGGAATAGTTTGGGTACAGTTAAGGTGCATTCCCACGAGGGGGAAAGGTAGGTTAAACAAATCCAGAGCTCCCTGGATGATGACAGTAATATAGAGCAAAACAAAGCAGAAAAAGGATGGCTATGACAGATTCCAGGTGGACAACACAGTGAGAACCAGGCTGAATATAGAAAGTTCAGAGGGGAAGTGAAAAAAGACATATGAGAAGCAAAGACAGAGTATGGGAAGAGACTGGCAGCTAATGAAAAGGAAATCCAAAACTCTTCTATATGCATATAAATCATAGAAGGGTGGTAAAAGGTGGAGCAGGGCTGATTAAGGACCAAAAAGGGGATTGGTGCATGAAGGCAGGAGGCATGGCTGAGATATTAAATGAGTACTTTGCATCTGTCTTTACCAAGGAGGAAGATGCTGCCCAAATCATAGTGGAAGAGAAGGTAGTTGAGACACTGGATGGACTAAAAATTGATAAAGAGGAGGTATTAGATAGGCTGACTGTGTTTAATGTTGATAAGTCATCAGGGCCTGATGAGATGCATCCAAGGATGCTCAGGGAAAGGTGGAAATTTCAGAGGCACTGGCCATAATCTTCCAATCCTTCTTAGATAGAGGGGTGGCGCAAGAGGACTGGAGAATTGCAAATGTTACATGTTTGTTCAAAAAAGGGTGTAAGAATAAGTCCAGGAACTACAGGCCAGTCAGTTTAACCTCGGTGATGGGAATGCTTTTAGAAATGATAATTCGAGACAAAATTAACAGTCACTTGCATAAATGTGGATTCATTAAGGAAAGCCAGCATGGATTTGTTAAAGGCAAAATCAACTAAAATAAAAGGAAAACACTGCAGATGCTGAAAATTTGAAATAAAAACAAAAAGTGCTGGAAATACTCAGCAGATCTGGCAGCAACTGTGGAGAGAGAAGCAGAGTTAACATTTCAGTCAGTGACCTTTCATCAGAATGTGTTCAACTAAGCTGATTGAGTTTTTTGATGAGGTAACAGAAAGGGTTGATGAGGGTAATATGGTTGATGTGGTGTACATGGTCTTCCAAAAGGATTTTGATAAAGTGCTACATAACAGGTTTGTCAGCAAAGGTAAAGCCCATGGAATATAAGGGACAGTGGCATCATGGATAAGACGTTGGCTGAGTAACAGGAGACAGAGGGTAAAGGTGAACGGTTGTTTTTCGGAATGGAGGAAGATATATAGTGGGGTTTCCCTGGGTTGGTGTTAGGCTCACTGCTTTTCTTGATCTATATTAATGACCTAGTCTTTGGTGTACAGGACACAATTTCAAAGTTTGTGGATGACACAAAACTTAGAAGTATTGTGAACTGTGAGGGGGATAGTGATAGACTTCAAGAAGACTTAGACAGGCTGCTGGAATAGGGGGACAAGTGGCAGATGAAATTTAATGCAGTGAAGTGTAGGAAGAATGAAGAGAGGCAATATAAAATAAAGGATACAATTCTTAATGGGGTACAGGAGCACAGGGACCTGGGGGTATATATGCACAAAACATTGAAAGTGGCAGGGCAGGTTGAGAAAGCAGTTAATAAAGCATTTGAGATCCTGGGCTTTATAAATCCTGGGCATAGAGTGCAAAACATCAACATCCTGGGGGTTACCATTGACCAGAGACCTAACCGGACCAGTCATATAAATACCACGGCTACAAGAGCAGGTCAGAGGCTGGGAATTCTGCGATGAATTCACCTCCTGACTCCCCAAAACCTGTCCACCATCTACAAGGCACAAGTTAGGAGTGTGATGGAATATTCTTCACATGCCTGGATGGGTGCAGATCCAACAACACTCAAGAAGCTCGACACCATCCAGGTAAAAGCAGCCCGCTTGAGTGGCACCCCACCAACACCTTACACATTCACTCCATCCACCATATACAAGATGCACTGCAGCATCTCACCGCGGTTCCTTTGACAGCACCTTCCAAACCCGCGACCTCCACCACCTAGAAGGACAAGGGCAGCAGATGCATGGGAACTCCACCACCTGAAAGCTGCCTTACAAACCACACACCATCCTGACTTGGAACAATAGCACCGTTCCTTCACTGTCGCTGGATCAAAAAAACTTGGAACTCCCTTCCTAACAGCACCATAGAGTCATAGTGCCATAGAGTTATACAGCACACAAACAGGCCCTTCAGCCCACTGTGTCCGCACCGGCCATCAAGCCTCTCTATTCTAATCCCATTTTCCAGCACTTGGCCCATAGCATTGTACCGACACCACATTGACTGCAGCAGTTCAAGAAGGCAGCTCACCACCACCTTCTCAAGGCCAATTAGGGACGGGTAACAAAAACTGGCCTTGCCAGCAATGCTCACATCCCATGAAAGAATTTTTTTTTTAAAAAGCAAGATGGTTATGCTGAACCTGTATAAAACCCTTGTTCGGCCTCAGCTGGTGTATTGTGTCCAATTCTGGGCACCACACTATAGGAAGGATATGAGGACATTAGAGAGGGTGTAGTAAAGATTCATGAGATTGGTTCCAGGGATGAGGAATTTCAGTTACGTGGATAGATTGGAGAAGCTGGGTCTGTTCTCCTTCGAGAAGGGAAGATTAAGAGAAGATTTGATGGAGGTGATCAAAATCATGAAGCGTCTGGACAGAGAAGGTAGGGAGAAGCTGTTCGCATTGGCGGAAGGATCGAGAAGCAGAGGACACTGATTTAAGGTGACTAGCAAAAGAAGCAGTGGCAATATGAGGAAAAAATTTTTTTCACAGTATTTGGAATGCACAGTTTGAAAGTTTGATAGAGGCAGGTTCAATCATGGCTTTCAAAAGAGAATTGGATAATTATCTGTAGCGAAAAATGTGCAGGGCTACGAGGAGATGGCGGGGGAATGGAACGAGGTGAGTTGCTCTTCCAGAGAGCCAGCACAGAGACAATGGGCCGAATGGCTGTGCTGTAACAATTCTGTAATTCCATGTTTCTACTTGTCAACCAAAAGGATTACAGCAGTCACCATAATAGTATTGTTATGTTGTGCTGGGTTTGGCATAAAATGTCTTGCCCTTATGCCACCTCTGAGCTATACTTAAAGCTGACAGGTCTGCTGGCCCTTTAAATATCCATAAATCCAGTCTGGCTATTTGATTGGATCCTTCCTCAGTTAATGAGCTTGCCATTGATAGCTTATAAACTCTGTATCCAAAAAACAGATTTGTTCACAACATGGCAGTATCTGGGTCTCATTCCTCTGTTGGAAAAACAAAATGGCATGTGGAATTTCACTCTAATGAACCCATACATCCATGTATTAACACACTCTGCAGATGAATTTGCAGTTTGTGTATGTGAAATGGGCAATATCAATTCAACCGTTCATCATACATTGTATTATACATCTCTCCCGATTTTCATTTCCATTGCCTTCTTCTTGAACGTGTGGTGAAGGTGCTCCCACATCCTGTTAGGTAGGTAGCATTGGCCTCGAGTCAAAAACACAGAATCATAGAAAGTTTAAGGCACAGAAAGAGGCCACTTGGCCCATCGTGACTGTACCGGCCGAAAAACGATCCACCTATTCTAATCACATCTTCCAGCATTTGGTCCGTAGCCCTGCAGATTACGGCTTTTGAGGTGCATATCCAGACTCCTTTTGAATGAGTCGAGGATCTCTGCCTCAACTACCCTTTCAGGCAGTGAGTTCCAGACCATCATCACTCTTTGGGTTAAAACGTTTTTCCCCATCTCCCTTCTAATCTTTCTATCAATCACTTTAAATCTATGTCCCCTCATCACTGACGTCTCTGCTAAGGTGAATAGACCCTTCACCTCCACTCTATCCAGACCACTCAAAATTTTGTATATTTCAATCAGATCTCTCCTCAGCCTCCTCTGTTCCAAGAAGAACAACCTCAACCTATCTAATCTTTCCTCATAGTTGCAGTTTTCCAGTCCTGGCAACATCCTCGTAAATTTCCTCTGTACCCTCTCTAGTGCAATTACATCCTTTCTGTAATGAGGTGACCAGAACTGCACACAGTACTCAAGTTGTGACCTAACCAATGAGTTATACAGTTCCAGTGTAACCTCCCTGCTCTTATATTCTATACCTCAGCTAATAAAAGAAAGGATTTCATATGTCTTCTCAACCACCTTATTGACCTGTCCTGATACCTTCAGGGATCTGTGGACATTTACTCCAAGGTCCCTTACCTCCTCTACACTTCACAGTATTTTCCCATTAATTGTGTATTCCTTTGCCGTGTTTAAACTCCCCAAATGCATAACCTCACACTTCTCCAAGTTGAATTCTATTTGCCACTTTTCTGCCCACCTGACCAGACCATCAATATCTTCCTGCAGCCTGCAGCTATTATCCTCGCTATCTACCACATGGCCAATCTTTGTGTCGTCTGCAAACTTCTTGATCATGCCCCCTACATTTACGCCCAAATCTTTAATATACACCACAAAAAGCAGGGGACCCAGTACTGAGCCCTGCAGAACACCACTGGAACAGCCCTCCAGTCGCTAAAACAGACGTCAACAATTACCCTTTGTTTCCTGACACTGAGCCAACTTTGTATCCACCTTGCTGCATTAACCTGGATCCCATGGGATTTTTCTTTCTAACCAGTCTGCTATGTGGGACCTTGTCAAAAGCCTTGCTAAAATCCATGTGGACCACTTCAACTGCACTACCCTCATCTATCTTCCTTGTTACTTCTTCAAAAAATGTAATCAAGTTTATCAAACAAGATCTTCCCTCAACAAATCCATGCCAACTATCCTTGATTAACCGGTGCCTTCCTAAGTTATCCTGTTTATCCTGTCTCTAAGAAAAGATTCTAATAATTTGCCCACTACTGAGATTAGACTGACTGGCTTGTAATTATTTGGTCTGTCCTTTGCTCCCTATTTAAACAGAGGTGCAAAGTTAGCAATTCTCCAATCTTCCGGCACCACACCTGTATCCAGTGAGGACTGGAAAATGATGGTCAGACCCTCTGCTTTTCTTCTCTTCCTTCTTTTAACAGCCTAGGATACATTTAATCCGGCCCTGGTGATTTATCAACTTTCACGGATGCTAATCCTATTAATACTTCCTCTCTCCCTATGTTTATCACATCCAGTACTTCACACTCTTCCTCCTTAACTACAATATCTGCATCGTCCCCCTCTTTTGTGAAGACAGACGCAAAGTATTCATTAAGAACCATACCAATATCTTCCGCTCTTACACGCAGGTTACCTTTTTGGTCTTTTATGGGCCCTACTCTCTCCTTAGTTATCCTCTTACTCTTAATGTATTGATAAAACATCTTTGGGTTCACCTTGATTTTGCTTGCCAATATTCTTTCATCCCCTCTCTGTGGAGTTCAATTATACCACCTGTTTGAAATGTTTCCTGTTTCAAGAATAGTTTGGATTTCAGAAAAGTAAATTGAAATAATCAAGCATGCACAATAGTGTGGGCAAATAAAGAGAAAAGAAATTCATGGGATTACACTTAGGCCTCAAAATTTGATGCCCTATTATGGCAGCAATGTGTGTGATCTCATTATGTGCGAGACATGCGCTGCTCACAGTATTCCTGAAGGAAAAATAGGGCATGCTTGTTTGAGGCCCCCTTTACAAAATTAGGCTGCCCTGAACACAACCAGTGCTGGGCTGGCTGTGTTCATGAAATGGAGCCTACATTCAGTCTGACCAGCAGTTCTTAAAGGGACTGCTGGAGGCTGCCACCAATAAGGGGCATTTTTTTACAAAGTGCTTAGCTGAAGGTAGACTCAGGAGGAGAAGGAATGCTTCACCAGCAAGCTGCCTGGGGAATGCATGGCATGCGTCTGCCTATCACCAGTCTCAGGAAAATGAGGCCCAGTATCAGGTGTGCCTCGAACCTACACATTCTAGAATTGGGATTGTTCCCTGTGGCCATTTTGCACTGGCAATTTCTAGCTCTGTTCAAAGTACCCAATTTGTTAGTGTTTAAAAAAATATAGTCACAAATATATATAGCTTTATCTATACGATATGATGTTGATTTTGTGACCTTGTGAAGACCAATTATTTAAAGTCTCCTTTCTTCCTCAGCTGTCCCTGGAAGCCAATCAGGAAACACTCTGCTTTTTCCCAGCCCAGAATACAGCAAATCTTGACAGTGGGTTTTCTTTAACCCGAGACATTTAGCACCCAGGTTGTTTTAATGTTCTGGTCCCCATTGAAATAAATGGAACTGTTCTGGGATTAAGCAAGGTTATTCCCCAAATTGCCATCATAGGGGTGACTGAGGTGGGAAGGAGCCCAAAGTGATGATTTCCGCAAGTCCATAATATTAATGTTATGTTATACCCGACAAGCCTGTTGTGTGTGTGTTTTTTAAAGGAGCAACAAGGGACTACTTTAAACAGAAAGTGTTGAACCAAAATTTTCTTTCCTCTTTCATGACAAATGATGGAACATGACAAACCATTTTGCCACACATACTTTAAACATGGAAACATTTATAGGTCATTGGATCATTTTCACTAGGACATGTCACGCAGGTTCACCATTTCTTGTGTTAGGTATTTAGCTCTATTTTGCCTGGGACTGGGCATTGAGCGATGACCTATGAAGATCATTGTAAATCCAATTACTGCCTAACTGCAATCAGTGAACATTTTGCACATTGGCTCACAGAAATGCACTGACTGTTCTTTCAAAAATATAGCAGGAACAGAAACATTTTCCGAGTTTTTCCAGTGCAAAATATATTTGCATTGCACTATACGTTTTTACTTGCCATTCACAAAGTAAAGACATGCACAGATTAAAAAAAGGAATCAAGTACTTAGGGCCATT
The DNA here is from genome assembly GCF_036365525.1 of Heterodontus francisci. Classification (NCBI taxonomy): domain Eukaryota; kingdom Metazoa; phylum Chordata; class Chondrichthyes; order Heterodontiformes; family Heterodontidae; genus Heterodontus; species Heterodontus francisci. The sequence continues at coordinate 66,705,560 of NC_090373.1, forward strand.
TCCTAGCATCCATAAAAGCTGCATAAGTGCTCTCCTGACAGTTGAGAGGTAAAGTCATGAGAACAAGTTTTCCTTTCCGCTGCATGGTGCTGGATCTTAGTTGGGATGACATGTCTACCTACACCACGTCTATAACGCTGACCCTGGTCAGCAAGGTCCCAGTTCAGTGCTGAATTCCCTCCCTAATTCTCTTTGCCTCTCTCACTCTCTTCCTTCCTTTAAGATACTCCTTAAAACCGACCTCTTTGACCAAGATTTTGGTCATCTGCCCTAATATTAACTTACATCGCTTGGTGTCTAATGTTGCTTTATAACATTCCTGCGAAGCACCTTGGCATGTTTATTACATCAAAGGTGCTATATAAATATAAGTAGTTGTTGTTTAGTTAACTGTTCTCAGCTGAGATGGCAAAAAGGATATTAGAATTGGTTGCAGCGCCCCTGCATTAGTACAGGGTAATATATGCCAAGCTTCCTGCTCTTGATCATTATATAGCAGCTGAAAGTCTCAGGTAAGGAGAAGATTGGACTCTGTGGCCAGAATCTACTGTCGGGGCAGAGGCCCCGCCCACCAACCAACAGGTAGGGGGCTGGCCCGCCTGTGCCGGGCCAGGAAGACACACTGTGACTTTACATAGCCAAGGCCCTTAATTGGTCCTGGGCGGGACGTCTGTCCTCTGAGGCAGGAAGTCCCCCCCTCCAAGTGCTGCTGGTCAAATAGCAGGCCGGCAGCTCTTCAGTCCCAGACGTGCCACAGGGAGCAGTGGCCACTGCTGGGACTGCACCCAGCAAGAGGAGCGGCAATGGAGGAGACCCTGAAATTGAGGTAATTGTGAAGGGCCTCGCTGGGGACAATCGGCTGGGCCCTGGCAAGGCACGGTGGGGTTCGTGAGAGGGGTGGGAGGAGATGCTCCACTGGAGCTACTTGTGCTGTGTGGTGGGCCCCTCTGTGCGGCATAGGATGTCCAATCAGGAGGGCTCCCTCACAGCCCACAAGGAGGCCGCCAGATTTTACTGGTGGGAGGAGGCCCTTAAGTGGCAATTAATTGGTTGCTTAAGGACCATAATTGGACTGGGGAGGGCAGGCCATTTGACACCTCCCCTGCTGCTCGTAAAATTGCAGTGCAGGAGGGAAGGCGATAGGAACAACAGCCCCGCTTCCCGCTCAATTTGATGTCCTCCTTCGCCTCCAGCCCACCCCGCCAGGATGTAAAATTCCAGTCAGTATGTTGTCCACCACAGACAGATTGCCTAACAACACTCACTGTCAGGTGTCACACACACAAGAAGTGCGACAATACAAAAATTATGGACAAAATCTGAAGAGTTATAAAGACTGACTTTGTCTTTTAAAAAATTGACTTTTCTTTTAAAATGTGAACAACGTTCCATAATGGCCACCAAGGGTAAAGGGCCTTTGTATATTCAAACTGTCTGACAGGGGCAAAGGAAAATCATCAAAGCTAAGAGATGTCAATAGCACCCTTCCTACACCCACCCTAAAATATTCCAGAATTGAATCGGTTCATCCGAAACAAAGAAGGTGTGAAGTAGCCATATCCTAGTCCATTGTGCAATCACCATGGGGGAGAGACCAAATTGTCTCTTACCCAAAGGCAATATGCAACACAGCTTTACCTTAAAAAGCCTCACGAGAGAAGGAGAGACACCCAGAAAACAACATCCCAGAAGTTTGTTTCCAGCAGAATGGGCGCGCCCTGCTGTAGAATTCTACATCTACACTTTATACAGCAGTGGATTATAAGTGATCCACTGTCTTCAATTGAACTTTCAACCAAGAGAGAAATCTACAAACACTCCAGACCTGCAACCAAAGAGAACTTGATTTCCAAGAGAATTCAACAGATTTACCATGAGCTTCCCCGAAAGCAACCCCCCCCCTACTAATAATTGCTACCCCTTTTTCCTCTCTATCTGCCTCTTCTTGTGTGTGTGTGTTTATGTGTGTGTATGTGTATGTGTGTATATGCGAGCGAATGCGTGAGTGGATGCTGTTGCGACAATTTCGGGATAAGGCGTATTGATCAATAAACAATTGATTTTCTGTTTTAAACCTACAAGAAAACCTGCCGCTGTCTGTTTATTTGATAAATAAAACTAAAAGAGGTTAAACCCTATTAACAAAACACATTTGCTGCAGTCAGGTGGGAGTTGAACACTGGGAACCTCCCAAACCTCACCATGTGACCGTGACACAGGTCTCATGAGCCAGGTATCCAGTAAGAGAAGAAACAGCTTCAGGAGCAAATGGGAGGAAATAAAAAAAAAACATTTCATGAGAGTTAAAAAAACGTCTTGGGAAATGGAGTTCATTCTGCATTGGTAGGTTTTAGCCAGTGAAATACTGGGATTAGACTACAGTAAAAGCTCCATTAGAAAGCATTACATCAGCCACTGGGGGAAGACTTAAAGAATATCTATCAGCATTTTTACTTTAGCATTTCTGCAAGACAGAACAAATTTGAATCAATAGAGCACTTTATGGTGTCCTCAGGGTGCCCCAAAGCACTTTACAATCAATGAATTACTTTTGAAATGTAGTCACTTTTTCTGTGCAGATGTGCCAAAATAGCCCAAGGAGCCAAAGAAGCAGAGAGGCAGATGTGAAGGAGGGAGTGTGACAGAAGTCAATGATGAGCGAGAAAGACATAGAAGACAATGGAGGAGGGAGATAGATGAAGTAAAGCAAATGGAAGTAGCATGGCCCAATGATCCAAGAAACACAGACTATTTTGAGACTTAGATGTGATGTTTAATTATTATTCTACAAAAGCAAGTTAATCAACATGGTCCACTCACTCATTGGGCCCACTGTTGATTAAATTGGACATCACCGAGCCCAGTATCTGTAAGCAACAAATCTTGACTATTTGGCTGAACACCCTTGCTTCCTAGAGGTTATTTTTATTTTCAGAACATTACAAAATAAGTGCGAAGATTATGACAAGAAAGATAAAGAACTAAAAGACATGCCAACCTTTTGACTATAAAGAATAGTGTGATGGTGCTTCTCGCATTGCAAATCTCAGCCATGGTCGATCACATCCGACAATTATTAACCTACATATCCAGACGAAGGGAACTTCTCATTTGTCTCACAAGAGATAATTGAGAAACTACTAAATGAATTCTTATTGTTTTTGATTAATTATTGTTTATTTATTGTTCTGAAGTAAGTGCCACCTAGTGCAACCTTCCAGAGAGATCCCTCCCTGTTGTCGATATAAACTTCTTCATCAGTTTAGGTAAAGATGGCAATCAGCTGCAGTAAATCCCCAAAAAGGGCTTCTTTCATTGTTTTCTGCAGTTTGTGTGTATCTATGGAAAAAGTGAAAGATTCATTGGACTTTAATGCATCACTGTCAATCTTTTTCAAGAGATATTGTTTGAAATGATTGGTAAATGATGGGTCTCCATCTGTTTTATGAGAACAACCATATTTATTATGTTTGAAGTTCATATAGATGCCAAACCTGTCTTGGGGCCACTGTATCATTTTTGCATATATAGGCTGATAGATATCTTTCTTCCTTTTAAGATAATTGCATTTAGAAGACTTAACCTCCCAAACCAAAATTCTTTAAACGTGTCTCAACTTACCATATAGTTTCTTCTCCCTTTGCTTCAGGCACATTTCTAAGAGATTTGCTTAATGTAGTACCTGCTTAGGGATTTCCAAAATCGTACTGTTTCTCTGGAATGTAGCTCATAAACCTAGAGGCAAGTTAGTCCATTCAAGTTAATAAAGGAGGTATAATACCAAAATGCAACTTAAAGTTAACCAATTCACTTATAAAAAACGAGATAGCCTTTAACAAGCTTTGAATATATTGAAAACGTATCAAGTTCTGATGTACTAAATTCTGTTTATGCTACTCATTTGTTAGTTAAACCATACAAATGAAAATACTCCATTATAAGTAACTGAGATATGACATAGATAGAATAATGCCAAATGTAATAATGAGCAGAATCGCCAATGTGTGGACAATAAGTTATGTTTGTGGTAAATATACTGCAGCAGCAGATATTTACACTGAGCCAACAAGTGAGGTATCATCATTAATTTAAAGTTAGGGGTAACAAATCTTCTGCAGGTTAGGAGCAATTGCTTAGCCATTTTACTATCTGATAGGAGAAGGATGATCTCTACTGAATTATCCCATAATCACTTATTAACATAAAGTGAGATATTTTTATGCTTGTTGTTGCATTTCAATAATACTTTTCAGTAATACAGGGCAATATGATGGAATTGTTTAAGATAGTTAAAGGGTGGGGCAGGTTTGATAGAAGCAGAATGTTTCCAGTAGTTGAGTAGTCAAGGACGAAGGGCCATGGATACAAGATTAAATGTAAGAAATTTACAACAGAGAACAGAAGATTCTTTACACAGAGAGTTGTGAGACTGTAGAATTCACTTCCAGTGTTAGTGATTGTGATAGAAACTATATAAACATTCAAGATTAGATTAGACAGGTGGATGAAGGAATTGGAGTGAATGGACATGGAAAGAGGCAAATGTAATTCGAACTACTTGCTCATGTGGGTGGCAGTGGGGAGGGGTGGAGGTTTGAACGCCAACACGTACCAGTTGGGCCAATTGGATTATTTCCATTTGTAACTTCTGTGTATTTCCATGCTGAACTGCTAGTTAATGGCAGCCTGGAAACAAATAAGATGGGGGTGAATTCCCACAAGGATTCTCCCACTCGTTCACCCTAATTGTGGCAAAAGAGCTCCAGATACCCTGGAAAATCAGCATTCTGTAGGGGTTCTGCAGCTCTTCTACAGAAATGTTAGCATTAAGAGTGAAAGACGCCCCCCCCCCCCAAACAAAGATTCATCCAATTTGTGTACAGCCTCCCCTCTTCTGACAACTTCTCTGATGGCATCATAAGCTATGATGTTACAGGAGTGCACCATTATAATATCACGTAAGGAGAGCTTCCAAGCTTCCTCTAACCACAAATTTTATGAACTAGCAAGGTACGTTTCAGAGACAAACAGCAACAACATAGGTTAAGAACATTTAGGATTCTAGAATGATTTTGAAAAATATTCCTATTAAGGTTCCGTTGAATAGCATAATGTTGATTGTGGTCATTAAATGTTGGATTATTGCTGTGGTAACTGTAAATATGCAGTAACATTGCCCCACACAGGATGACTTAGGCAATTGTTTCTTTACACCTCAGGTATTGACACTGGATAGTGACAATAACTTAACAAAAGAAGGTTAACAGAAACTACTTCAAACAAGAAGTAAAGAGACAGAATTACCTAAGATACCATACAGCAGGCCAGTATTACAATAATAGTGCTATCTGCAAGAACTTTGCAATTTCAACACAGCAGAGAGGAAAACAAGCTCAGCAAACATAAGGATATCATACAAAACCCTCAAGATAACAAGATGGAAAAGCAAACAGGCCATGATTAGCAGCCAGCCAGTTTCAAACATGTGAGAACAAGGTCTTAACACACATAAAAAGGGCAATGAACAATTTCCTCTTAGATGAACTGCAAGAATAAAGGGCAAGAGAGCTATTCTCACCAATGGAGCTAGGCAATGTATTTTGAAGAGTGAGGGGGCTAAATTAGATAGCCCCGAAAATGAGCACAGGATGCATGATTAGCCCATTCCCATTGATACAATGCAGGCAGCACGCCAACATTGTGCTGCCTACTCAGTTGAATGATCTCTGCAATCAGCCAGCACTGACTGTGCTGTTCATTGACTGGATGCATCAGCAGGGGGCCAATATCATGAGTGACTCACACCACTTAAAGCTAGTCTGAACTGCTTAAAGCTAGCCTGTATATCTTAAAAGGGAGGTACATTGTGGTTGGAGCAGGTGCTGACAGAGGTGGGTGAAGAAAATGTAGCCTGGGAAAGAGTGTGGAATGGCAAACAGAGGAGAGCGCAGGCTCCAAGGTTTAGAATGCCACACTGGAGGTCTAAGTGGAGGAGGCAGAAAGGAGGAGAGATATTCTGTAGAGACCCTCCAGACAAAAGTCAAAAGGCAGTGGGAGCAAAAATTCGTGGAGGTCAATGGCAGGAGACAAGCTCTGAAGACCTGAATGCAGACCGCAAGAATTTCAACTATATAGACTAATACTAATGTTCCAACACAAAAGGAGGCCATTCAACCCATTGTGTCCATACCGGCTCTCTGCAACAGCAACTCAGCTAGTCTCATTCACCTGCCAATTGCTCTGCAAATATTTTCTTTTCAGATAATTATCCCATTTCCTTTTGAAAATCACAATTGAATCTGCCTTCACCACACTCACAGGCAGTATATTCCAGATCCTAACCACTCGCTGCGTAAAATAATGTTTCTTCATGTCACTTCTGGTTTGTTTGCCAATCACTTTAAATCAGTGTCCTCTGGTTCTCTACCTTTCCACCAATAGGAGCAGTTTCGCCCTAGCAACTCGGTAGACCCCTCATGATTTTGAACACCTTTATCAAATCCCCTCTCAACCTTCTCCTCTGAGGAGAACAACCTCAGCTTCTCCAATCTATCCAGTAACTGAAGTTCCTCATCCACGGAACCATTCTTGTAAATCTTTTCTGCACCCTCTCCAATCCTTCACATCCCTCCTAAAGTGTGGTGTCCAGAGTTGAACGCAATACTCCAGTTGAGGCAGAACCAATGTTTCTACAGGTTCATCAGAACTTCATTGCTTTTGTACTCTATATCTCTATTTCTAAAGCCTAGGGTCCCATAAGCCTTATTAACTGCTTTCTCAACCTGCCCCGCCACCTTCAATGATTTGTGCACATATACCACTAGATCCATCTGCTTCTGCACCCACTTTGGAATTGTATGCTTTATTTTATATTACTTCTCCTCATTCTTCCCAACATGTGTCATTTCACATATCTCTGCATTAAATTTAATCTGCCACTTGTCCCCTATTCTACCAGCCTGTCTATGTCCTCTTGAAATCTATCACTATCCACCTCACAGCTCACAATACTTCCAAGTTTGCGTCATCTGCTAATTTTGAAATTGTGCCCTGCATACCCAAGTCTAGGTCATTAATATAGATCAAGAAAAGCAATGGTCCTAATACGGACCCCTGGGGAACCCCATTATATACCGTCCTCCAGCCCAAAAAAACAACTGTTCACTTCTACTCTCTGTTTCCTGTCACTCAGCCAATTTCTTGTCCATGATGGCACTGTCCCTTTAATTCCATGGGCTTTACCTTTGCTGACAAGCCTGTTATGTGACACTTTATCAAAGTCCTTTGGAAGTCCATGTACACTGCATCAACCACATTACCCTCATCAACCGTCTCTGTTGCCTCATCAAAAACCCAACCAAGTTAGTTAAACACAACTTGCCTTTAACAACTCTTGTGCTGGCTTTCCTCAATTAATCCACATTTTTCCAAGTGACTGTCAATTTTGTCTTGGATTATCGTTTCTAAAAGCTTTCCCACCAGTGAGGCTAAACTAACTTGCCTGTAGTTGTTCTGTTTATCCTAACATCCTTTTTTGAACAAGGGTGTAACATTTACAATTCTCCAGTCCTCTGGCTCCAGCCCATATCTAAGGGGGATTGGAAGATTATTGCCAGTGCCTCCGCAATTTCTATCCTTACTTCCCTCAGTGTCCTCGGATGCATCTGATTCAGTCCTGGTGACTTTAGATTTTAAGTGCAGCCAGCTTTTCTAATACTTCCTCTTTATCAATTTTTAGTATATCCAGTATCTCAACTAACTCCTCTTTCACTATGACTTTGGAAGCATTTTCTTGGTAAAGACAGATGTAAAGTACTCATTAAGTAACTCAGCCATACCCTCCGCCTCCATGTGTAAATCCCCATTTTGGTCCCTAATCAACCTTTTACCACCTTTTTACTATTTATATGCCTGTAAAAGATGTCTGGATTTCCTTTTATGTTATCTGCCAGTCTCTTCTCATACTCTTTCTTTGCTTCTCATATGTCTTTTTTCACTTCCCCTCTGAACATTCTTCAGTCAGCCTGATTCTCACTTGTATTATCAACTTGCCATCTGTGATACACACCCTTTTCTGCTTCATCTTACTCTCTATCTTTTCTGTCATTCAGGGAGCTCTGGCTTTGTATGTCTTACCTTTCCCCCCTCATGGGAATGTACCTCAACTGTACAAAACTATTTCCTCTTTAAAGATAGCCCATTGTTCCATTACAGTTTTGTCTGCCAACCTTTCATTCCAATTTACCTTGGCCAGATTTGTTCTTGCCCGATTGAAATTGGCCCTCCTTCAATTAATTATTTTTACTCTGGATTTCTCTTTGTTCTTTTCCATAGCTAACCTAAACCTTATGGTATTATGATCACAGTGTCTTTAATGTTCCCTACTGACACTTGGTCGACTTGTCTCACCTCATTCCCCAGAGCCAATTCCAGAAGTGCCTCCTTCCTTATTGGACCAGAAACACACTGATGTAGAACATTCTCCTGAACACACTTTAGAAACTCTTCCCCCTCGCTGCCCTTTAAACTATTACTATCCCAGTTTGTATTAGGGCCATTAACATCGCCTATTATAACTACTCAATAGTTTTTGTACCTCTCTGTAATTTCCTTGCAAATTTGTTCATCTGTATCTTTTCCAATGGTTGGTGAGCTATAGAATACACTCTGTAGTGCAATTGTACCTCTATTCTTTCTTGGCTCTAAGCAAATAGATTCTGTTTTTGACTGCTCTAGCACTGTAATATTATCCTTGATCAACACTGTCACCGCGCCTCCTTTCTTTCCTTCCCTATCTTTCTTGAACACCAGGAATATTTAGTACCCAGTCCTGTCCTTCACTGAGTCAGGTCTCTGTTATCCCCACATCATATTCCCATGTAGCTTCCTGCACTTGCAGCTCAACAACTTTATTTACCACACTCCATGCAGTCACATATGTGCACAATAAACCAATTTAGATCTGATTATATTCCCTCTTCCTCTGACCCCACCTAATACCTTACTATTTCTTACTTAAGTGCAATCTGTCTCTCCCAATTCTTTCTGCACCTTGTTTTTCTGCTCTCATGTTACTTCCTGGTTCCCATACCCCTACCAAGTTAGTTTAAACCCTCCCCAATACCACTACCAAATTGTCCCACAAGGACATTAGTCCCAGCTCTGTTCAGGTGCAACCCACCCAGCCTGTACAGGTCCCATCTCCCCTAGAAACAATCCCAACGTTCAAGAATCTAAAACTCTCCCTCCTGCACCATCTCTCCAGCCATGTGTTCATCCGCTCTTTCCTCCTATTTCTTTACTCACTAGCACGTGGTACCAGGAGTAATCCAGAGATTACTACCTTTGAGGTACTGCTTGCTAGTTTTTTTCATAGCTCCCTAAATTCTGCCTGCAGCATCTCATCCATCTTTCTATCTATGTCATTGGTATCGATATGGACCACAACCACTGGCTCTTCACCGTCCCTTCTCAAAGTGCCCTGCAGCCGCTCAGTGACATCCTTGACCCTGGCATCATATTATCCTGGAATCACGTCTGTTGCCACAGAAATGTCTGCCTGCTTCCCTAACTATAAAATGCCCTATTACTATTGCTTTTCCAATCTCTCTCCTGCCCCCCTGTGCAGCTGAACCAGCTGTGGTGCTGTGGACTTGACTCTGGCTGCACTCCCCAGAGGAACCATCACCTTCACCAGTATCGCCTCACACACTGGTCAAGGTCAGTGAATGCATCCCCTTCGGCCCACCGAGTCTGTGCCGACCATCAACCACCCATTTATACTAATCCTACATTAATCCCATACTCCTATCACATCCCCACAATTCCCCTACCACCTACCTATACTAGGGGCAATTTATAATGGCCAATTTACCTATCAACCTGCAAGTCTTTGGCTGTGGGAGGAAACTGGAGCACCTGGCGAAAACCCACGCAGTCACAGGGAGAACTTGCAAACTCCGCACAGGCAGTACCCAGAATTGAACCCGGGTCGCTGGAGCTGTGAGGCTGCGGTGCTAACCACTGCGCCACTGTCATCTTCAAATCTTCAAATGCTATATCCCACCAACTGCACCACTAGACACAGCCACATCTACCATCAATCTCTGCCAATCAGGTCTGATACCTAGCATTCAATGTTTCAGCTCACCCTCACTTATAGTATTATATTGTCTTATAGTATTCCTCCTGCTGACTTTGCAGTCAATGTCATCCTTATTAATTGTCAGAGCCATGGTGAGAAATTGGGCTCAGTATACCCTGTTATGTGTGTACACTTGTGGGGTGAATTGTGCCAGATGGCATATTGGTTACAAAGCAATATTTACTTCCAGGTACTGAATACAGTGGGATGTCATGTAATATTAGCTATAGTCCACTGTTCTCAACTTGTCAAGTGAACATGGTGCTCACCACACCGGCTACAGAAGCAATGCCATTCAAAATTTGGCTTCATGTACTGTTTTTAAATCATGATAGATAATTTGCTTTAAAATACTAGGTTCCAATAGTTTATTGCTGGGGATATGTCTCTAATTTCAGACTTGTAATCTGCTTGAAATCACTATCTTTCTGTAGTTGGAGGAGGGGTTCTAAGCACTGCTGCTCTACCATGGAAGAGAATAGACATGTCAAAATCTGAAAATATCTACCTGCTGCTCTTGAATCTGAGTGTCTATTTCAATAGATTTCCTCCAGTACCGAAACATCAATGGGAAAGTGAAATGCATGGATAGAAGTTACAACACAGAAGCAGGCCATTCAATACAATGTCCATGTCAGCATTCACCCTCCATGTGCACAAATAATCATACAGCTCCCAAATCTCTCCAATCCCTGTCAAACGTTATCTTGAATGTTGGCGCAGGTTGGAACTTTCAACTTCAGCAGAAGCCTGAACAGGCGATAAAGGGAAGCAAAGTCAGGTAGGGTGTATAACGGGTGGACAATCTGATATCACCAATTTTACACCATCACAGAAGTTGAAATTACCTGCGATAGCTTCTGCCTCAACCATTAGCGTAGGAACTGAATTCCTCATCCTCACAATTCTGTGGAGTTTCTCCTGCTTTCCATTCTAAATCTCTTACCTTTCATCTTGTATCTTTGACTCATAGTTCATGACTCCTCAATTACTGGAAACAGTCTGCTTCTATCTACCCCACCCATATTTCCAAAATTTTAAACACTTCTATCATATTTCTCAATAATCTGTATCACTCTAATGAAAAGAAGAATATTTTTCACATCTTTGTATTTGTATTTTCTCCTACCTGATAGCACTCTACTGAATGTGTGTTGTACCTGCTCTAAAACCTCACTATTCTTCATATTGTGTGGTACCCAATACTGCGCACTGTACAGTCCCCAGCACTTATAGTGGGCAGTATCGGATTCCTGGGGGAAATAAAATAGAGCGTGCACTGCTGCTGTCTAAGGTCTGTTGTCAGTGTATCATAAAAGTTTCTTTATCCTGTGAGTCTTAAGCTAGTTCTGATTCTGACATCACAGTGGGTCTAAAAAGCTGCTGCTCACTTTGGTCACTGCCACCATGTTTACATTTATCTGGCAACTGAGATACTTAATAGGTGATACTAAACCTGATTGCCAGCCTCTGCATCTTAAAGCTCTAGGGCGAAGTCAAATTTGAGACTTGATAGATTGACTTCGCTGCTCAATCCAACAGCATTTGGATTGGGCTCCAGTAGGTTAAGTCTACTTGAATGACAAAATTTATTCCAGAGTGACATGAATTTAATTTTAATAATAATTTTTGCCTTGGGTCATTTGATATTGTCATCCCAGACCAAAAATAAACCCCCTCCAGTTGTGGGTAACAGACATAGCTTCAAAGAAGCCTTGGGTTGGTGTAAGGATTAACCTTTTATTTTCATTGCTTGTCTCTAAGCAACTGGAGATGTGCCAGCATGGTGACACAATTTCACGGCTCTTTTTTGCACAGCACCTGCGCAGTCAGATTTTAAAGGAACTTTAGCTGTTCCAATGACACACTTTTGAAGAGAGCAATTTCCTGCGGCAAGCTCCAGGGCAACAGTCTTGACAATAATGATTTTCTTAATCTGCGCTTTATTTTAAGTTCCAAAGCTGTGATCTAGAGGCCTAGAAGGCTCAGAGATCTGCCATGTAAACAATCCACTATCTGAAAAGAGCTGTAGCCTAAAGTGGCATTGAAATGAAAATGTAAATGGAGTTTCAGTGTCTTTGGTTTATTTTGAAAAAGCTATCTAGTTTAGAGATGAAGCCACTCCAGATTCACTGTGTGATAAAAACAGCTTTTTTTTTTCAGAAGAACAAAGGCATTGTTGAAGATTCTGGATAAATTGTCTTCTGGTATCTGCAAAATTTCCTCTTGATTACATGGGCTGAGTGATGGAAATGATGGAAATGTCAGCGCATCAAAGACATGTCCTGATGGCAGGAAGCAGGTACTATTATCTGTCCTTCCTAGCTTATCCTGCTTTATCTCAAAACAAATTACCACCAGCCCTTTGGCACAATTTAGGCATCTTTACTCTCTTTCTTTTCTTGGTACTTATGTGACACTTATACTGTTGGAACTGCAGAGATTATATTCTGTTTCAGTCAGGGGTCAGGGATGATGACCTAAACTGAATGGAGTCCCTCAGGGTTTGCGCTGAGGGTTTGCTGAAGTGAATTTCAAGCACTGAGGTTTTAAATTCTGTAAAATCCAGTACATGTCACGTCTTGAAGCAAGTTTTATGGCCTGCAAATCTGGGACTGTGATCTGAGCATTCCAACTAACATAAAAGTAACATCGACAACCTATATTTTTACGGCACTCATGAATCATGTGGTGGGAGATTCATAACAGACTGTTTCTGCCAGCCTGACACAACTTGGACTAACCTAATGCAAGTCTCAAGCTACTGGTTATATACCTTTACATGACTTTCTAATTACCCAACCTGAACCTGGGCCAGAAGCAAGAGGTGGCATTTTTAGTGTGATATGTGTGATTGAATAACTAATGCTTGCTCAATTTGGTCTCTGGAGATGTATCATTAATGTGAAAAAGCACAAGAATTGATTTTGTTTGCTGAATAACAGCACATGGCTTTCTTTTGATAAAATACAAAAATGTATGCCTGCTACTTCCTTGGAATTTTGGGGTTGGGGAGGGGAGGGGGTGGGGGGTGGTGTTCTCCTGATCTTTTACCGTAACACCACAGAAATAGCATAATTAGTCATTTACCCCGTTTCTCTGGGGTTTCTGCTTATCTTCTACCAAAGTTCCAGCAGGAATTCGGAAGAACTCTTGTGGAAATTTAACCCCATCATGATCAATATTATGCACACTCTGTACAATGCCATCTTTCCTGGGTATGTACTCTTAACTCAGGGGTCGGCAACCTTTTTTACCTGAGGAGCCTTTTTAAAAAAAAAAACTGCCCAAAATAAAAAATATTGGGAGCTGCAAGACAAAAAGAATTTAAAGGATGGATAAGCATGCCTGAAAAGGAAAACTGTTTAGCGAGAATCTAAGGAACATTATGCACTTATCTGATACTGTAAAAAGTAATTGTCTTTAACTTCTCTCTGACACTTCTAAGAATGACCGCAGTTCCTGCTGAATTTCATGTAATTTCAATCTTGTATATTAGTTGAGCAAAAATCCAGTTTTTGCGTCCCAGGAATAGGTAAAAACTGTTATTTTTGTTTTCAAAGTTGAATCTTGATGCTCCCCAAATCTTAAATTTTCTTTCAGCTTTCTCAGCTTTTTCTTGGACATAAGAACATGAGAACATAAGAACTGGGAGCTGACCATATGGCATGAGCCTGCTCCATAATTAAATATGATCATGATGATCTTGGGCTTCAATTCCACTTTCCTGTCTGCTCCCCATATCCCTTGATTCCCTGAGAGACAAAAAATCTGTCTATCACAGCCTTAAATATATTCAACGATGGAGCATCCACTACCATCTGGGCAGAGGATTCCAGAGATTCACAATCCTTTGAGTGAAGTAATTTCTCCTCATCTCAGTCCTAAATGATCATCCCCTTATCCCGAGACTGTGCCGCCATGTTTTAGATACCCCAGCCAGTGGAAACAACCTCTCAGTGTCTACCCTGTCAAGTCCCTTCAGAATCTTGTAAGTTTCAATGAGATCGCCTCTCATTCTTCTAAACTCCAGAGACTACAGACCCAACTTATTCAGTCTCTCATAATAGGACAACCCTCTCATCTCAGGGACCAATCTAGTGAACGATCGCTGTACCACCTCCAATGCAAATATATCCTTCCTTAAATATGGAGACCAAAACTGCACACAGTATTCAAGGTGTGGTCTCACCAAAGCCCTGTATAATTGTAACTAGACTTGGTTATTCTTGTACTCCAATCCTCTTGCAACAAAGGCAAGCATGCTATTTGCCTTACTGATTGCTTGCTGTACCTATATGCTAACGTTCTGTGTTTCTTGTAAGAGCACACCCAAATCTCTCTGAACATCAACATTTACTAGTGTCACGCCTTTCAAAAAATATTCTGCTCTTCTATTCTTATTAACAAAGTGAATAACCGCACCCCTCCTCACTTTATACTCCATCTGCCACCTTGTTGCCCACTCAGTTAACCTGTCTATATCTCTTTGCAGCCTCTCTGTGCACTCCTCACAGTATGCATTTCCACCTGCATTTGTAATATCAGCAAACTTAGATACATTACTCTCCATCTTTCCATCTAAGTCATTAATATAGATTGTAAACAGCTGAAGCTCCATACTGATCCTTACGGCACTCCACAACTCACTGCCTGCCAACCTGAAAATGCCCCATTTATGCCTACTCTTTGCATCTGGTTCGTTAACCAATCCTCTATCTATGCTAATATATTACCCCCAAATCCATGAGCACTTATCTTGCCTATTAACCTTCTGTGTGGCACCTTATCGAATGCCTTTTGGAAATCCACATATACTACATCTACTGGTGCCCCTTTAGCTATCCTCCTAGTTGTAACCGCAAAAAGTTTTAGTAAATTTGTCAGAATCATAGCAGCACCTTCTCTTTCACTTCCAGGTGGATATTTTTTGGCAAAGGTTTTGAGCTTTGTTAACTTGCCGCAATGAGTTTAACTGCACTATATTATTTGAACATGTTGAATTTTAAAATGTTAAAATTTATTAAGGTCCATGAAAGGCACTATATATATCTGGATTACAGTTAAACCAGACCTTGGATTAGTTAATGCAATGATGACATGAACCATTCGAAAGTCTTCCTTTAGCTGCTGGGGTGGATTGAATTCCACATGCGGGTAAGAAAGAATGAGTCCTTTAAAATACTGCTCATTTTCCTGTTTCAATAAGCAGTTGTAAAATCGCCTGATAGGAGCAGAAACATTGATTGCTAAATGTTACCACACTGTTACAAATAGATTATATAAACACCAGTAAACAGGAGGTACAATGAAATGTTCAAATGATGCATGCAGCTCCAGAGCCGTAGGTTGCTGTACCCTGTCCTAGCTCATCTCTGAGGAATTTCTGATTGTATGGATCATTTTTATCAGAAAACATGGATGCAATTATATACCTATACTACATCATCCGCTGAAAATTTACATAATCTAATATGCCCTGTACGTCAAAAACTTCATGTGCATAAACATTGTACTTATTCAAAACAAACATCATAAAACTCTAGATCAGGAGTGACCAACCAATATCTCATGAGCCTCATGTGACTCTTCTGTAGCCGAAAGGTGTCTCTTTGAATGAGTTGTTTTGTAGCCCTCCCCATGCACATAGTTCAAATGGGAGAAGCGCATAACAGGCACTTGATCAGCTACATAGGTACTGGATGCCTGGGCAAGGCAGCTCAACAAAGCGTTTAAACAGCTGCTTCAATCAAGAAGTGTTGGGCAAGAAGTGTTATACTATAACTTCAGTTCTGTTTGTTCTGAAAGTATCTTGAATTTCGGACATTATTAAATATTGAAAATTATTCTGTTACTAGTGAACAACATTGCCAATCTAATCTAATCACTGCCAGACTGGTGATAGGTCATTTATCAGAAATATTAATTCGGTTTCTCTCTGCACAGATGCTGCCTGGCCTGCTGAGTGTTACCAGCATTTTCTGTTTTTTTTTTTAAATTCCTGCCAATCTAATAATTGTTGTCTGCTCCAAAATAAAAACATTGATTCAATTATACTTCCGTACTCACTGATTAGCTGAAACTTACAGAAAATAGAGCATGTGTTGGACAGTAAGTTTACATTGTCCTATGTAAGTACTGTGAAGCAAATCAGATTTGAGTAACACTAGGACAGCCATGCTAGATTGTAACTTCTATTTAAATGTGACAACAACACCAATAGTTATTATTCTTTAGCAACAGAAAGTGAAAATTTACTGAAATAAAAACAAGAAATGCTGGAAATACTCATCAGGTCTGGCAGCATCTGTGGAGAGAGAAGCAGAGTTAACATTTCAGGTCAGTGACCCTTCTTCAGAACTGGCAAATATTAGAAGTGTCAAAGGTTATAAGCATGTAAAGCGGGGGTGGGGCAAGAGATAACAAAGGAGAAGGTGTAGATTGGACAAGGCCACAGAATAGCTGACCAGAAGGTCATGGAGCAACGGCAAACAATATGTTAATGGTGTGTTGAAAGACAAAGCATTAGTACAGATAGGGTGTTAACGGACTGAAAATTGAACAGCAGCAAGTACAGACATGAAAAAAAACAGTGGGTAAGCAAACTGAACAAACTAAGATGAAATAAAATAAACATACAAAAAAATGTGAAAAATGTAAAAAAGAAAAAAAGAAAAAGAAAAAATAACTAAAAAGTAAAAGTAAAATCAGCTTCCGACCTCATAGTCCCGCAACCCCGGACAGCCCGCTTCTACCTCCTTCCCAAATTCCACAAATGGGACTGTCCTGGCAGACCCATTGTGTCAGCCTGCTCCTGCCCCACTGAACATATTTCTTCCTATCTTGACTCTATCTTTTCTCTGCTGGTCCAGTCTCTTCCTACCTACATCCGTGACTCTTCTGACGCCCTACGTCATTTTGACAATTTCCAGTTTCCTGGCCCCAACCGCCAATGGATGACCAATCTCTCTACACCTCCATCCCCCACCAGGACAGTTTGAGGGCTCTCCGCTTCTTCCTTGAACAGAGGCCCAACCAGCTCCCATCCACCACCACCCTCCTCCGCCTGGCTGAACTTGTTCTCACATTGAACAATTTCTCCTTCAACTCCACTCACTTCCTTCAAGTAAAAGGTGTTGCTATGGGTACCCGCATGGGTCATAGTTATGCCTGTCTTTTTGTGGCATATGTCGAACATTCTTTGTTCCAGTCCTACTTAGGCCCCCTCCCCTAACTCTTTTTCCGGTACATTGATAACTATTGGTGCCGTTTCCTGCTCCCGCCCCAAACTGGAAAACTTTATCAACTTTGCTTCCAATTTCCACCCTTCTCTCACCTTTACATGGTCCATCTCCGACACTTCCCTTCCCTTCCTCGACTTCTCTGTCTCCATCTCTGGGGATAGGCTGTCTACTAATATCCATTATAAACCCACCGACTCCCACAGCTACCTCAACTACACTTCTTCACACCCTGCCTCCTGTAAGGACTCCA
The DNA here is from genome assembly GCF_036365525.1 of Heterodontus francisci. Classification (NCBI taxonomy): domain Eukaryota; kingdom Metazoa; phylum Chordata; class Chondrichthyes; order Heterodontiformes; family Heterodontidae; genus Heterodontus; species Heterodontus francisci. The sequence goes on from NC_090373.1 coordinate 66,723,198, forward strand.
TTCCATTCTCCCAGTTTCTCCATCTCCGACGCATCTGCTCTGATGATGTTACCTTCCATGACAGAGCTCTGATATGTCTTCCTTTTTCCTCAACCGAGGATTCCCCCCCACTGTGGTTGACAGGGCCCTCAACCGTGTCCGGCCCATTTCCTACACCTCTACCCTCACCCCTTCCCCTCCCTCCCAGAACCGTGACAGGGTTCCCCTTGTCCTCACTTTCCATCCCATCAGCCTCCATATCCAAAGGATCATCCTCCACCATTTCCACCACCTCCAGCGTGATGCCACCACCAAACGCATCTTGCCCTCCCTTCCCCTGTCAGCATTCTGAAGGGATCATTCCCTCCATGACACCTTGGTCCACTCCTCCATTAACCCCACCACTTCATCCACTTCCCACGGCACCTTCCCCTGCAATCACAGGAGGTGTAATACCTGTCCATTTACCTCCTCTCTCCTCACTATCCCAGGTCCCAAACACTCCTTTCAGGTGAAGCAGCGATTTACTTGTACTTCTTTCAATGTAGTATACTGTATTCGCTGCTCACAATGTGGTCTCCTCTACATTGGGGAGACCAAACGCAGACTGGGTGACTGCTTTGCCGAACACCTCCGCTCAGTCCGCAAGCAGGACCCCGAGCTTTCAGTTGTTTGCCATTTTAAAAATCCCCCCTGCTCTCATGCTCACATCTCTGACCTGGGATTGCTGCAGTGTTCCAGTGAACATCAACGCAAGCTCGAGGAACAGCATCTCATTTACCAATTAGGCACACTACAGCCTGCCGGACTGAACATTGAGTTCAATAATTTCAGAGCATGGCGGGCCCCCCATTTTACTTTTATTTTTATTTTTTGTTTTCTTCTTCCTTTTTTTATATTGTTTTTGTGTTTATTTTATTTTATCTTAGTTTGTTCAGTTTGCTTACCCAATTCTTCTCATGTTTCTACTTGTGGCTGTTCAATTTTCAGTCCGTTAACACCCTTTCTGTACTAATGCTTTGTCTTTCAACACATCATTAACATATCTTTGCTCCATGATCTTCTGATCAGCTATTCTGTGACCTTGTCCTATCTACACCTTCTCCTTTGTTATCTCTTGCCCCACTCCCACTTTACTTGCTTATAACCTTTTACATTTCTAATATTTGCCAGTTCTGAAGAAGGGTCACTGACCTGAAATGTTAACTCTGCTTCTCTCTCCACAGATGCTGCCAGACCTGATGAGTATTTCCAGCATTTCTTGTTTTTATTTCAGATTTCCAGCATCTGCAGTATTTTGCTTTTAATTTAGTGAAAATTTACTGAACAGTTAAATCTCACATCAAAATCCCCAAAAAACTGGCTGAACAATAATTTTCCCTCATACTTCTATCAGACCTATTAAAGAATGAGAGAAGCTGTAATAATCAATTATCCACTGATGTAGTGTGTTGTTTTGTGTCTGTGTTGTTTTTGTACCACTGATCATGATGCAAAAATTCAAATTAAGCAGGAATAAAAAAAGTGTAAAAGAGAAAGGGAGGGAGAAGGAGAAGGAGCTAGATAGAGAGAAGGAGCAGCACAGAAAGAGGAAATCAGAGATGGACCAGGCCTCAAAATTTCTTGCATGATACAATTTTAGATAAAATCTATCCCCTGTGTCAGCCATGGCTCAGTGGTAGCACTCTTGTCTCTAAGTTAGAAGATTGCATTTAAGCCCCACTCCAGAGACTTGAGCACATAATCCAGACTAACAATTCAGTTCAGTACTGAGGGACTGTTGCACTGCCAGAGATATCGTCTTTCGCATGAAATGTTAAACCAAAGTCCCATTTTCTCTCTCATGTGGATGCAAAAGATCCTGCAGCACTATTTTAAGCAAAAGCAGGGGAGTTCTCTTTGGTGCCCTGGCCAATATTTATCCCTCAATCAACATCATTAAAACAGATTATATGGTTATCATGTTGCTATCTGTGGGACCTTGCTGTGCACATATTGGTTGCTGCAGTTCCTACATTACAACAGTGACTACACTTCACATGTACTTCATTGGCTGTAAAGTGCTTAGGTACATTCTTTCTTGCTAATGTTTGCATTGTTTGCTTTATTGCATAAGTGAGATGTTATTTGATACCTGCACACCAAAGTACTTTGGCACACCTCTATCTTTATCTATGGACTTAGTGTTGACAGTTGTTCTAAGTTCTGTGTCTAAGAATCAATGAAATCAGTTAACAACAGTAATATTAATGTTTCTAATGTTCATTTTACTTTACTGTCTCGCTTTGATTTTGGTAGTTAATGGTTTTACTTTCTTAATAAAATGCCAAGGTAATAATCCTCCCATGATGAAGTGGTGCACTTTGTTATGGCTATATTGACAAGCACAAAGAGACATGTGAGTGACATCTACTATTCCATGTTAATTTTGAATTAGAATTTGGAACAAGAAATGAAGACACACTTCTCAGGATTGTCCCAAACTAAGATGTATTCCTGAACTAAATGGGAAAAATTAGCTGGTTAAGGCCAATTAAGATCTTGTTAAAGGCCATTCAAGAACAAACTCATAGAATTACATGGTAAGGATAAAAGAAAGAGGTCATTGGTACTGAAAAGAAAGTTCTGATTTCTAGATCCTAACTGGCATTAATCAGTTGAATGAAAGGCAATATTTCAAAGCAACACCACACTGCTGACTGCAATGAATAGTTAAAAAGCATTTTTAAAATGCATGTCATCTTGTCCTGCTATCTCATTGTGCAGTAGGAACAAGAGAAGGAGGCAACTCCTGGTGGTAAAGGGAACAGGAGGCACATGAATTGTAGAAGCAACTACCTCAAACATCTGATGTCGTGCAACACATTTAGGTGCCTGGGTATGATGGAAGAGCAATATATGATGAGGTTCAGGCTCAGCAGGGAAGCTGAGGCTGTTGTGTGCCACCTGTTCTATGAAGACCTGCAGGGATGGTTAACCATTTGGAATGTACTTTCAATGGCAATGAAGGTCACCATTACCCTCAACTTTTATGCCACAAGTTCTGTCTAAGCATCATAGGAGATGTCAGAGGAATTGACCACTTTGCCATCATCATTCCATTAAGGATGGTACTCTGCAGTAATCATCGACTTTACACTTTTGGCCATTTGTACAACTACCAACTATTTCATTTTAACCCTGAAAACCTGCACTAGTGCCAGAGGAATCCTTTGCTGTAATTGTTACGTGTCATTGCTTTCAAAGCAGTCTCGAAGGGTTGAAAGATGACACAAAATTGTCATTAGTGCATAAATGTTGAAAAAAGCAGGGTCATGAGTATACAATTAATGCTAAACCTAAACAAATCATAGTAGCTTTTCCAAGAGAAGTGGATAAATATTTTTTTTTAAATGAAAATGTGGGCAAAGGGCAAGGGAATGGGACCAAGTGTCTTTCAGAAAGTCAAGCACATACGCAATGGGCTGAATGGCCTCCTTCTGTGTTGTAAAATTATTTGATTCTATGTATCTCACTGATTTCTCCTGCCATCATAATTAGGGGCTTACACACTCTAGATTTTTCTTGTAAGGTTTCAGCATCTCAGACCACACCCATAGGTAAGCCCCAACTTCCTGGCTGGGAATTTCTGCTTTGACACAATCCTAGCACATTTTGGTTGTGGTAGGATATTCACCAAGCACAGTGGTTGTGCCCCAACCTTGCCTAATTTTCCATGGGCTGGGTATTTTGCATAATTTTGATGGGCTTCCTGGCCTCTGCTGGGAGCCTGCAAGGGAGTGGCTGAGAAATGGCGACAGCAGGCCTTGGGTGCCTCCTGCAGAATAGCACAGTCAATGACCATGAGCCTGAAACTGCATCAGATTATGCAATCAAATGCTCTGTGATGAACTGCATAGACTTTTGGACCCTTTAATTTTTAAATCCTTCCACCGCAGCCATTACAATGCTGAACACCAGGAACATGTGTTGCTAAGGGGCAAATGACAGGAAACATTGTATGATGTATTTTCCATATTAGGTGTAATAATAACACAGCTGAACATATGTCACTCTTTGCAGAAAATCCAGAATGGCAGGACAGCCAGGGAGTTGACAGAATACTTCCCAAGTAATTTTCTACCACATTCTGCACAACTGCAGTGGAGAGTCTTGCCTCTCTTGTCCCAGACAGTGTTTCTGCTTGCCCAGATATTGAAGTAAATTTGTAGCATGCCCAGGGATTGAACTGAAAACCCTCTTCATTTTGTTGGTTTTATCACATTCCTTCACATGATCTTCCTTGTCTCTGGAAGGCAGCAGAATAACACTACACTAAACTATGACTAAGGCAATAAATGCCAAACAGATTTATTAAGCAGTATAAAAAGGTGAAGAGTAGCAGTGATGCACTGTAGATTTTGCAATCATTTTTAATCTTAACTATTTCCTCAAGAAAGTAGAAAATAACAAATTGTATATATGTGTATATGAACCAATTCCATAAGATATTTATATCTGAACTGAATAGCTTGACCCCTCCTTCAGATATGCTCAGGATAAAGAATTAATTGCAACTCACATCAAAATGAGCAAAGTCATTTTAATTTCTGTGAGTGAAGCCGATTTTACTCCCTTATGTACTTGGACAGAATTAAAGAAGCCAACACTATATTACATCTTAGATCAAATGTTTTGCTTGCCACACAAACTAAGAGCTGGAGCCAAAGTAACAGAAGGTAGCATGAAAATCTTAAATTTTCTTCTGGTGTTCATTATCTGTGACTCTAAAGCAGAGCATCCAATCCCTATGGTTTAGTTGGAAGATGGTAAAAAAATCTGATCCAGGATGATTTAGTGGTAGATTGCATCATACATTCCCGAACAATATAGCTGATGAGAGGATGAGGAAAATGAGAAAAATCTTGCATTATAGGCCAGAATTTTACCCGGCCTGTAAAAGCAGAGTAGGTGACAGGGTGGGTGGGTGGGAGTGCAGAAAAACACAGACAGGACAAGCTCACACGGAAGTCTAACATCGTGACGTCTGGATTTTATGAGCGCCAGGAAAGAAGAAGGGTAGACTTCTCGCTACAGTGTGGCGGAACACCAGCTGAGCCCATTTAGAAGGTAACTAACATGAATTTAAATGCAATTGCCTACAATTTTATGCTGCAGTTTGTATTTTATGAGCAACGCACGGGATTAACAGGCCTTCAGAGCCCTGACTGATTAAAGGTGTCCCCGACGAGGCAAGGCTGCAGTGCTGCCTCTCCCAGCCATTCTGAAAAGCAAGGTGCGCTGGAAAAGGGACAATGGGGAACAAAGGCCATTGCCAGATGATGGTGGAAGGCCTCGAAGAATGCCAGTAACAGAAAGTGGGGGTTGTGTAAGGTGCCAGTAACAGCAAGTGGGGGTTGTGTAAGGTGCCAGTAACAGCAGGTGGGGTTGTGTAAGGTGTCAGTAACAGCAGGTGGGGGTTGTGTAAGGTGCCAGTAACAGCAGGTGGGGTTGTGCAAGGTGTCAGTAACAGCAGGTGGGGGTTGTGTAAGGTGCCAGTAACAGCAGGTGGGGGTTCTGTAAGGTGCCAGTAACAGCAGGTGGGGTTGTGCAAGGTGCCAGTAACAGCAGGTGGGGGTTGTGTAAGGTGCCAGTTACAGCAGGTGGGGGTTGTTTAAGGTGCCAGTAACAGCAGGTGGGGGTTGTGTAAGGTGCCAGTAGCAGCAGGTGGGGGTTGTGTAAGGGTGCCAGTAACAGCAGGTGGGGGTTGTATAAGGTGCCAGTAACAGCAGGTGGGGATTCTGTAAGGTGCCAGTAACAGCAGGTGGGGTTGTGTAAGGTGTCAGTAACAGCAGGTGGGGGTTCTGTAAGGTGCCAGTAACAGCAAGTGGGGGTTGTTTAAGGTGCCAGTAACAGCAGGTGGGGGTTGTGTAAGGTGCCAGTAACAGCAGGTGGGGGTTGTTTAAGGTGCCAGTAACAGCAGGTGGGGATTCTGTAAGGTGCCAGTAACAGCAGGTGGGGGTTGTGTAAGGTGCCAGTAACAGCAGGTGGGGGTTGTGTAAGGGTGCCAGTAACAGCAGGTGGGGGTTGTATAAGGTGCCAGTAACAGCAGGTGGGGATTCTGTAAGGTGCCAGTAACAGCAGGTGGGGGTTGTGTAAGGGTGCCAGTAACAGCAGGTGGGGGTTGTATAAGGTGCCAGTAACAGCAGGTGGGGGTTGTGTAAGGGTGCCAGTAACAGCAGGTGGGGGTTGTATAAGGTGCCAGTAACAGCAGGTGGGGGTTGTGTAAGGTGCCAGTAACAGCAGGTGGGGGTTGTGTAAGGGTGCCAGTAACAGCAGGTGGGGGTTGTATAAGGTGCCAGTAACAGCAGGTGGGGATTCTGTAAGGTGCCAGTAACAGCAGGTGGGGAGTCTGTAAGGTGCCAGTAACAGCAGGTGGGGGTTGTGTAAGGTGCCAGTAACAGCAGGTGGGGGTTGTATAAGGTGCCAGTAACAGCAGGTGGGGGTTGTGTAAGGTGCCAGTAACAGCAGGTAGGGGTTGTGTAAGGGTGCCAGTAACAGCAGGTGGGGGTCATGTAAGGGTGCCAGTAACACTGGGTGGCGGGGCGTTCTGCATGGGAAACAGAGGGTCAGTGGCACTTGCTTCCAAGGGACTAGCAAGGGGAAGGTGTCGGGGGAAGTGGACTGCAAAGATAGCACGAGAGTGGAGGAGAGACCACCAAGCATGGGATTGATCCACACAGTCTTCGTGGCCCCCCCATGTGGAAGAAGAGCGGTGCAGGGGGAGGGATGACCAGACACCAGCGGGTCCACAGCAGCACAAGCAGGAGCAGCAAGAGGGACTGCATTTGCGTGGGCATGCTGGAGAAAAGCACAATGGGGACTGACAATAGTCGGCCACTAGCAGGAGAGCCTATCCATGGGAGAGGATCTACCGGACATGGCTCAACTATCTGCATATGTCCAAGCGATAGTGTCAGCACAGATTGATGCTCTCCAGGGAGGCCGTCACTGATTTATGCGCTATGCTGGAGGATGGGCTGAGGCCCAGAGGGTTTGGTGGACACCCAATTCCAGTGGTCGTGAAGATCTTCTACGCCTCCAGAACTTTTCAGGCATCCACTGGGGACATGTGTGAGGTGTCCCAGGCTGCAGCCCATCAGTACATCAAGGAAGTGACCAATACCTTGTTGAAGAGAGCCGGGGCTATTGAACCGACCCGGACAGTCAGGCAGAGAGGTCCATCGACTTTGGGGCCATCGCTAGATTCCCCCAGCTTCAAAGTGTCATTGACTCCATACATGTGGCCATCAAGGCTCCCACACAGCAGCCAGTGGCCTTCATCAACAGGAAGGGCTTCCATTCCACCAATGTCCAACTGGTCTGCGACCACTAGAAGTGTTGCATGCATGTGTGTGCCAGCATCCCAGGAAGCAGCCACACTGCCTATATACTTCAGCAGTCCTAGGTGCCACAGCTTTTTCGGCCCCCTGCACGCCTTCAGGGAAGGAATCTCGGGGACAGGGGCTACCCATTGAAGACATGGCTACCTTCACACTGTAGAAGAGGAGAGGTACAATAACTGCTATGGATTCCACCCAAGCGAACATCAAGCAGGCCATTGGGCTGCTGAAGGTGAAATTCAGGTGCCGAGACCAATCTGGTGGAGCCTTTCAGTATGCCCCAGCAAGGGTTTTGCATTTCATCGAGATCTGCTGTGCTCAGCACAATCTAGCACTCCAGGTGGGAGAGGGCTTACATAATGAGGAAATCATTGATCGCCACTCCTCAACCGACGAGGTGGAAGTGGAGGGGGCTGGTGAGCAGCTACCCCAGGATGAGGACCCTCTTGCACCAGAGGCGAGGGGAATTGAGAAGTGCACAAGGGAGGCTCATACAATCTCATAAATATGTGTTTCTGCTGACCCTGATACTCTTTCAATATCAGTGCAATAAAAACTTATCTTAATGTGGACCTGCTGTTGCCTCTTTCAGCTCGCATTTTATTGCCCAACACCCAGTTTCACAGCGTATACTGACAAAGCTGAGGAGCTGCCAGATGCAGACTACCCTAACACTGGCAGCCTATTGAGGGAGGAAGGCTGTAGATGATGTCTGACAAGGCAACAAGAAACGCATGGAGACTAGCAACAGTAAGTATGACATAGATGGATTGGCTCTACTGTATAAAGACTTCGCATGTACAAAGTCTGAACACCCCTGAACCCAAATGCATCTACATGCTCTTCTTAACATGCTTACATGTGCTCCAACGTGGTATGACCCCTGTGCTTGGAGCTGGTGTGGAGTCAGGCAGCTGAGCGGGCTGGGTTGACCTTGGCAGTTGTCCTCTGGCTGTCTGAGGCCTGGAGGGCCCCGGCATGCTGAGGGGCTCCTGCATAGGTGCAGGTCTGTCCTTTGACTTTGTGGCTACTGGAGTTGGGTCACTGGCAGGGGGGCTGTGGAGCAGCTGTCCACACCATGAGCGATCTGAGAGGAGCCCCCAGATGCAGAAGGCAGCCACTCCTCCTCCCTTGCAAGGCACACTTATACCTCCCTACTGACCTGAGAAGGACAAGCACCTGGTGGAGACTCCAGGTGCCTCATCTCCCTCTCACCTTGCCACTGTTGCATAGAGCTCATGGATAAGGTGATGGTGTGCAGGTCTGCACGCATCTCCAGCAACCACTGACTGGTCTGCTGGATCTGACTCTCCATGATGGCTACCAATCTCTCAATGGAGGAAGCCAAGCGCACACATGTCTAAGACATGGCAGCACTCAAGGCCTGGATGGACTCCTCCAACATCCATGCATGGGTACGCAGAGCCTCTGGCAATTCTGCCAGATGTTCCCTTACATCACGCTGCAGCTGCAGGAGTTGCGATGTTACCGATGACTCCAGAGGAACGTCATCAGCTTGGGGCTCAGCATGGGCTTAGCCTCCCAGATCCTCTGACTGTCAGTGGCCTCAGCTGTCAGAGCCTCCCTCAGCTGCTCAGGCGCATCTGTGATGTGCTCACCAGCTTGTGACCCTGAATCAAATCGCAAATGCATACCCAACAACGTGAGAGTATCTGTACTGGTGGAGGGTGCGGGGGAATGATGTGACAGTGCACCCTCGGAGCATCCCTCCTCCTCCTCGGAGGCATCTGGCTGGGTCCTGCTCCCTGTAGCTGTGTGTCCTTTGGGATTACCGAGACATGCATGAGAGAACACAAACCATGCCTGATGTGGAGCTCCATATGTCCAGTAGTGGCCACATGAGCACTATGTGTCACCCAGATGCACACTTGTGCCCCTACACTTGTTCACTCACTCTCCTGCAATGACACTCCTGTGATAACACTCCTATCTCGCCAGCAGCAATCGCTCAGCTGCCCTGAGACTCAACAAGTTCCGGGGCCTCCTCCTCTGCTGGGGTCAGGGTACGACTGTCTGGGATGCCTCCACCAGTCTTGGCCCATTCCTCGTTATTGTGGGCCCGTTTCTGCTGCCAGCAGAAGGAGAAACTCCATTAGTTTTCCCACGAAGATTAGCACATTTATGAAGGTGGCAGCCCTTTGGCCCATGATAGGAGTCCCCAAATGCCTCCTCCATTCTCCAGGGACCTGGTCCGGGTCAGCTAAGACAGTCAACCATCTCACGCTGTGATGCAGCCATAAATCTGAAAGGATATGCTGTTGCCTCACCCCCTTGCCTCTGCCTGAGTGCTCACTCCCTCCCCATCCAGCGCACTCTCTCGTGTTGCCACATGCAAGCCCCAAAGAGGAAAGCAGTGTGGAGAACTCAACTTGGTGGAATGAAGAAGGTCATTGGCCCATATGCGGCACTGCACAAAGGTTCGATGGCGGGGGGTGACCCCATGGCTTCTGACCCCCTCTGTAATCTCCATCCAGACTCGCTTGGTCAGACTGGATGGCCTCTTCATCCCATCCCTTGGGAAGAGGACCTCCTGCCTTGGAAGCATTGCTAAACCCTGGGGCTGCCCAATGTCTTCCCTCTGCTATGGTGGCAGCAGCCTCGTTGTCTACACAGTGGGTCTTCACTTCAGACACAGGGGACTTCAGCACTGTCCCTGAGGCAATCCTCAGCAACAAGGCAGTACTACATGCAGGGCTAGCAGTCCTTTAACGATGACGCCACAGCCTGCTGTTCAGTCAGGTGACGCTGCCATTGGCATCTCATTGCCTGTCCCCACTTGTCATTTGGATGGGCTTTGCACCTCCAGGACGTTAATTGGCTAGCCACCACATGATAGTGTTCAGCTTGCTGCATGTCGTGCGGCGAGAGCAGCACCCACTCCTGGTTCCACTGCCGTGACCCACGCAATCCACATAAAATTCAGTCCTTAGGGTAGAATTTAATCCCACCCACATGAGTGGGTAGCAAGGTTGTGGTGGTTGGGGGGGGTGGGTGTTCTGTAGAATCAGGAGAAAAAGTTGGGGGTGTTGTGTCTGCCACCTTCCCAACTCTGTCCAATTCAATCAGGGGTGGGGAAGATCGAGGACAGCCTTCCCACCCAGAAGATAATTGAGGCCCTTAACTGGCCAATTAAGGACCATTTAAGGGTCTCTGCCCACCACTGCTGTTATTTTACCAGAGACGGGGTGGGGGTTAAGTCACGTCGGGCGACCACCCAGTAAAAGCTGGTGGTATCCCTCTGGGTTTGGGGTGAGCGGTAGGGCCACCTGTTCGGGCACCCTGTGTGCCATGGAGGCTCCCCTAGGTGGCAAGGGCCACCCTTGCTGACATGCATCCCCCCCCCCCTCGCCACTCTCACCAAAGACACCCTCCCCCTCTTGCCAGGACCTGCCTGACTGAACCCACTTACCTGAGTTGTGGGGCCTGCTGGTCCTGGCTGGATGCAGTCCCAGCAGTAACCATTGCTTCTGGTGGCGACACTGGGTCTGAAGAGCTGCCGGCCCTGTGATTGGCCAGCAGCTCTTGGAGGCACGATCTCTGCCCTTAAAGGGAGGGGACCTCCAATGGCAGGCAGTTAATTGTCTGTTGAGCATAGAATTGCATTGGGGCTTCCGGAAAGGGTTGCGGCTGGGCTGCCCCCAGCTTTCCAGTCTGCCATTGGGGCTACCGCTGCCAGCATTAAATTCAGTCCAAAATGTGTATTTCACAGCCCCAGGAAGTTCCTAAATACATTATAACTAATTAAGCACTCCTGAACTATAAAATAAACTATAATTTCAGAAACATGGTAGCCAATTTTGCTCAAGAGCAAGATATCACAAACAGCAATGACAGCAATGATCAAGTAATCTATTTTCACAATGTTGGGTGAGGAATAAAAGTTGGCTCAGACACTGTAAAGACTCTCCCTCTCTTAAAATAGTGCCATAGGATCTTTTGCATCCACCTGAGAGGTCAGGTAATACCTTGGTTTAATGTCTTATCTGAAAGTTGGCACCTGCAACAGTGCAATGCAGGTCTCCACTGAAGTGTCAGGCCAGATCTCATGCTCTAGTCTTTGGAGTGGGACATAAATCATTGACTAACTGTGTACAAGTGACAATGCACTGAGCCACCGCATAACTTTGAGTATCTGTAGAAGAATCATAAAATGGGCTTTGGGCCTCTGGCAAAATGGTTTTACTGTCAATTTTCCTAGAATTAACACACACAGCATGCAAAGCTGTGTTTTACAGCTGGCAGACTCCTCGGGCACACTGCTTAGCATGGGTTCTCAATGACTACATCAATGATAGAAGTTTAAAAAGCATCCTTTTTTAAAAAAAAAGGTCCCATAAAGCCCGGATCCTCAGACTTAGCAACCATGAACACAAGAAGGCTTCAGGACTGCAGGGCCCTCATACTTATCATTAGGCTGGGAAGATTTACACATTGGTTAGCAGGATTAAAGCTACCATTTTGTCAACATTAGGACTTTCAAAATATCAAATACGAAAAAAATCTGAATTCTCCTTCCTAGTATTAACTCTGACTTGCCCCATTTCTCATCTCTCACTTCTCTGACAGCAGCGTCACGTGAGCAATAAAAATACTGGAGTTAGGAGAAAATGGAAGACAATGAAGTAATTAAAATATTGATAAATCAATCATTTTAAACTAAATTGAGGAAAGCTGCCATTATTTTCTTAGCAAAAGAGAATGAGATTAGTAACTACAGTTCCTATTTTTATTTTCACAATCCATAATGGCACCTCCTAACAATAAAGGTTCCTTGCTTAAACCACTCCATAAGGCTTAATCTTCCATAATGATACACTGCTAGAGTTCAAATCTCTGCACAGATGGTTTTATTTGATCATCAATTTGCTTGTGGATACTGCCAAGTAAAATGTATGAATAGTAGATTAAATGATTTTAAAAAAACTGCAGCCAATTAATCAAGGCTCTTTTAAATTCATGCTGTCGTGTGTTAGTCAATTTAAAAAGAATCCTGAGGGAAACATTCCATTACTGGTAAATCACCTCTTTCCAGAAGTGAACTCAGGGAACTATCTACAAAACCTAGAAGGAAGGCAGAGAAAATATTGTTAGGTGAAAAAGTGGAAGGTCATTTTTCATTTGATAGAAAAGATTTATGTTTTTATTTTTTGCCCTTACTCCCCTGAACGCAGTCACACATTCTAGGGTATGAGTCCACAGGCACCACTAATTTTCTTGCTAAGTCACTTCACATTTGTGAGCCTGGGCAAAAGGTATTGGTGGGCTAATTTAAAACCAAATCCGTGCTCACATGACAACGGGACATTATCCGGAAAGAATCATTAAATTTAAGCAGTGGAAACTGTGGATGTTTTCCCCTCTCTCTAGCTTGGAGATAACGATGTTAATTATAACGTTTTATTCATGCAGATCAGCGTAGACGAGGATTTGAAGCTGGAGCTTTCCTTTGCATGACTCAATACATTTAGCCCTTGAACCACTGGGGAGTGACTATGGCAATTTAAAATTATTACTGCATTCATTTGTAAGTAACTAATAATTGCTGCTCATCTGCAAAAGCTTATGAACAATCCTGTGCTGTCTATAGCATGAATTTCTGGCGCTAATTTCCGTCTTCATTGACAGACAGCAATCAGGCAGAATTGAAGTCAGTGGAATGAAAATCGGGCAGGTTCTATAACCGGGCAAGCAATTTGCTCCACCTGTGTGGCAAAGACAAAAGATTTATCCCTATATATCAATTGCAGATAAATAAACTCAGAGCAAAGAGATCTATTAGTTATTTGATGGCATAGGACTGGCACACACCAAGAGCTGGATATTCCGTTTGGGATCGGCACCCCCATGTTGGGATAAAATGCAGATCCCGACACTGCACTGTGTCAGGAATAGTCACCCGACATGATTTTTGCAAGATTGGACAATTAATGGCCAGAGGGTGTGGTCACTGTCCAATTAAGGATAGCAGATGGGCTCCTGATACTGGAGGGATGATAGGAGACCCTCCAGCACTGAAAGAGAGCAGCCAGTCAATGCAGGTAAGAGAGAGAGAAGGCACCTCAAGATGGAAGTGCCCTCTCAGCACTTTTAAAAATTTATAAAAGTAAAAATGGCCACAGCTGCCAGACCACCTTTGTGGAGAGAGTACGCCTCCACAGGGTGGGCTGCAGCTGAGGCCATTTTTTATCATCAGCAGCAGAGGGTAGGGTGGTTTTAAAGCAACCTGAAGTGTTGGCCTCGGGTCTGCCACCTCTTTTTTCTGGCCAGGTTTCAGTCACTGCAGGAGAGTTGCTTGCTGACTGGAAACTTCCAACTGGTGCAGGAGAGGGGCCTTAGTAGGCCCCATACTTGGTCCAATAGGCTACCTGCCACTTGCAGGTGGATGGCCATTCTGAACGCGACCCGGCCTCTTGGAAAATAGCCAGGAGGATGGACCATGCTGGGGAACCAGCACACCAGCCAGTGGTAGGAAATCCAGGCCAGCCCGTCTCCGTTCCCGCCCCCATCTCACCACAAAAATCTGCCCTGCAGATCTGATAAAAAGGAGAATGCTAAAGTAGTACATCAATCTGTTAGAGATAACGTTATTTTAGCATCCACAGAGATGCTGTATTTTTCACAGGGGTGATTTATTTTCAGTAAGTGATGCTGTAAGTTTTCAAGCAAAGTTCCTTCGATCACAGATAGTTTACAGAACACCACAGTGAAGAAACACCACTCACCTGAAATAAAAGGAAGGAATCTTGTTTAATGAAGTGGAAATGAATAAATCTAGGAAGCTTTGGTGGGCTGATGTATACAATGACATCCCAATTTCAATTTTCCAATCAAGCAGTTGGAGTGGAGGGTTAATTAAGAAAAGGTAGCAAGTGAAGGTAAGGCACTCTCTTACTGTGAAGATATGAAAAAATAACAACAGCTGTAGTATTTCTACTGCAACTCTCCATTCCTTCATTGTTTGTTGATTGATATCCCATCTTGTGGTTGCATTCTTAAACAACAGCACATGTACCGTACTGGGTGTGTTTCTTGCTCAGGACCATTTCTTTTCCTAAGCATACCACTCTCTATATTGAATATCATCCAAAACTGCTGCCTGTACTCTAGCTCACACCAAGACTGATTCATCCATTATCCGTGTGCTTGCTGACACATGTTGGCTCTTGGTCAAGCAGATCCTCAAAATTAAAATTCTCATGGCTGTGTTCAAATTGCTGCATGACCTCTCTTCTTATCTTTGTAATCTCCTCCAGCTCTACAACTCTCCAATAACTCTGCGCTCATCCAATTCTAGCCTCTTGTGCATCTGCAACTTCCTTTGCCGCACCTCCCCCACCCCACCACCCCAACACCCCCCAGCAATGGCGGCCTTGATTTCAGCTGTCCAGACTCCCTGTAAACCTCTCTGCCTCTTTACATCTCCTTTATGATTACTCCGTGTTAGATTTTATTGGATAGCAACCCGATGAAGCACCTTTGAACATTTTACGACATTAAAGACACTTTATAAATGCAATTGTTGTTTTTGTATATACCAATTATCTGCTGTAGTGTTGTTCATAGTGTAGTGTTTGATTGATCTGGGATTGATTGTATTAGTCTGTCCACTGATCTGTGTTCACTGTGCTTGATTGCTTAAGCCTATGGGTGGAGCTGAAGAAGTTGAAACTGAAACTAAAAAGAGACAGAGCTAGGATGTTCGACTAAACAAAGACTGTTCTGAAGAAGACATTGTTCAGAGATCCTGTAAGAGCTAAGATACTTTAAAGTGCTGTAAATAAACTTGTTGGTGATTTCATACAAGTGTGATATCTGCATTGCTCTGAGCTAAATCAGATATATAATATATCCAGCAACCTGGCGTAAACATAAGAAAAAAGTAGTGAAGAGGATGATTCCACAAAATGTAATGTTACTAGCTCCAGAACCATTTCTTTCAAGGCCAGGAAATCCTCCCTTGTGCTGGGACCAATGGATTTGGGGGTTCAAGACCTCACTACGAGGTTGGATAGCCCAGATATAGCAGCGAACCGTACAAAAGCAATACTCGTGCATTGTCTCAGAGCAGAAGACCAGCGTATATTTGAGCAGCTCACAAAAGATATGTCTTAGTTTGATATAGCGGTAAGTACTCTCGAAAAATACTTTACGCAAAAGAAAAGTGTGATGATAGAGTGATATGCATTCCACCAGAGATTCCAGGGACATGGTGAGCCCATTAAACAATACGTGACAGCATTGCAACAATTGGCATCTACATGTACATTTGGCACACTAACCAACAAACTAATTCATAACCAATTAATTGAAAAGACTTCAATTCCACAAATTAGGGAATATCTTCTCATGGAGGATGATGATTTAACCTTGGAATAAGCTATGATCTTAGCAGTCTAAATTGAATTTGCCATGTTAGATTTGAAGAGGTTACACACATGCACCCTTAGACTCAGGGTTGCAGACACAGCTTGCCCAACCAGCTTCAGTGCAAGGATTAAGGACAAGAAGACCTCAGCAACCTCATCAAAACAATGCCCCATCATGGTCAGTCACCTTCAAAACTGTGCCCAAATTGTGGAAATGCTCATCAAGTCACAACGCCATGTCCAGCTCGAGGGAAAAAGTGTAACTCATGTTTAAAGTGGAACGATTTTGCAAAGGTATGCAGTCGTCGAAAAAAAAGACTTCATCGGTTTGTCACGTGGGTGAGTCTCTTCCTGAGAGAGAGGTACAACATGTATGTACCATCACAAAAAGAAAAGCACCAAGTAATTTTAAGGAATGTTCAGCCAGATCGCAGGCATCTCAGTGTCGCTTCTTATCGATGTTGGCGCAAATGTATCTATTTTGAGTGACAAACTCCACCATTGGTATTTTTCTCAATTCTCTCTCACTCCTGCACAGACACTCTTCAAGCTTATGATGACACTATCATTCCAGTTTCGGGGATGATCACAGTTCCAGTACATTTCAAAAATTTCACTGTGGACAGGTTCACTTTCTATGTTATTGAAGGCTGAAACCTTATGGGGGTAAACCTATTCGATAGGCTTGGATTCAAAATTGAAGATCTCACCAGAGCCCACCAGTATCCTTCCTTATTTTCTGGATTTGGAGATCAAAAGATACTGTCATGCTCCTCGCGTTGACACATCAATTCGACCAGTTTCACAAAATTTGAGATGGTTGCCATGTGCAATCCGTGCTGAAGTGTCACAGGAGCTGAAACAACTAGAAGCAGATGGTAACATTGAGCAAATCGACTCATCACCATGGCTATCAAAACTAATCATCGCACAATGGAAAAATGGCCAACTTAGACTATGCATTGACCTAAAGCCTAAAGGCAGTCCACAAAGCTATCATACCAGACAAGTATCTACTTCCTAAAATCCAAGAACTATCAGCATCATTTCATGACCCCACTCATAGAGTCATAGAGTTATAAAGCACAGAAACAGGCCCTTCGGGCCATCGTGTCTGTGCCGGCCATCAAGCACCTATCTATTCTAATCCCATTTTCCAGCACTTGGCCCGTAGCCTTGTATGCTATGGCATTTCAAGTGCTCATCTGAATACTTCTTAAATGTTGTGAGGGTCCTCCCTCTACCACCCCCTCAGGCAGTGTGTTCCAGATTCCAACCACCCTCTGGGTGAATATTTTTTTCCTCAAATTCACTCTAAACCTCCTGTCCCTTACCTTAAATCTATGCCCCCTGGTTATTGATCCCTCCACTAAGGGAAAAAGATTCTTCCTATCTATCCTATCACTGCCCCTCATAATTTTGTATACCTCAATCAGGTCCCCCTCAGCCTTCTCTGTTCTAAGGAAAACAACCCTAGCCTATCCAGTCTCTCTTCATAGCTGAAATGCCTCAGCCCAAGCAACATCCTGGTGAATTTCCTCTGTACCCTCTCCAGTGGAATCACATCCTTCCTATAGGGCGGTGACCAGAACTGTGCACAGTACTCCAGCTGTGGCCTAAAGCTTTATATGCGACTGTTATCTTCAGATACCTCGAGAAGAACAAAGCTGATATCTTTTTGGTTTTGTTACCCATGAAAGTATGTTTCAGTATCACAGAATGCCCTATGGACTAAGATCAGTACCTAGTGCATTCCAGAAGATCGTTTCTTCCGTCTTATCAGATGTTGAGGGGACGCTCAACCTACTTGATGACGTTGTTGTTCATGGAAGGGACAATGATGAACATGATTAACGATTATCAGCCGTGCTCACTCGACTTGCAAAATGCAATTTGACACTAAACAAGGACAAATGCACATTTGCAGCACCCAAAATTAACTTTCCAGGTTACTGAGCAACAGCATCTGGAGTAAAGCCTGCACACGACAGCATCAAAACCCTTCATGTGCTTCCAACACCGTCTAATATGAAAGAGTTGGTATTGTTTCTAGGTACTACCAACTTTAATCATAAATTCATTCCTAGGTATGCAGAGACCGCGGAGCCTCTTTGGAAGCTACTGCGTAAAGAGGCTCAATGGGAATGGACTGTCGCACAGCAACCAGCATTTGAAACGTTAAAGGCGAAGATAGTATCTCCACCAGTCCTCGCACATTTCAGCCCACAGGCTGCATGTGAACACTGGCACATGTATCTTTTTGGTAGAAAGTTTACTGTTTGCACCGATCACCAAGCGTTGACTACATTATTAGCTACGCGGGATCAGGTCATCAACCTCTACACATCTACAGATCATCAGATTGTCTTCATCAGTATAACTTTGAGGTCGAGTAGCAGATATGCTTAGCTGTAATACTGTCGCAGATAGTGTTAGTGATAGCAAAGCACTTTGCGACGTTGAAGACTGTGTGATCGCTGTGATTTCGTGCGTGACCACAAATCTTGCTACACGAGAGGCGTTGGAGGCAGAGTCAGCAGCAAACAATGTACTGCAGCAAGTAAGTCAGTACCTCAAAACTGAGTGACCTCGTGATATATGAGAAGAACTGATTCCGTTTTACAGAGTGCACAATGAACTCGCATTGTTTGGTGATAACTGTATTGCACGTGGAACTCGGGCAGTTATCTCAAAGGCACTACAGCAACGTGAATTTGTATCTTGCCCATGAAGGACATTCGAGTGTTGTTAAGATGAAACAACGATCCTGTGAAGCAGTCTGGTGGCCAGGAATAGATCACTGTATAGAAGTGTTCATTTGGAACTGGGTAGCTTGTACGCTCAGTGAAAAATCTGTTAAACTATGTCCTGCACCTCTACAACCAACCATGGCCAATAAACCCATGGCAACAACTCCAAGTTGATATTTTTGGAGAATACAAACAGCCCCTAGGAACCAACATTTTTTTGCTTGTTGTTCATGATCTACATAGCAAATGGCCAGAAATTGCTACAACAAATTGCATTACAACCACTTCAGTCATTGACATTCTGGACAAGTTATTTACACAATGGGGTTTGCCGGAGACTATCACTACAGACAATGGACTGCAGTTTGTTTCAAGTCAGTTCACGGATTCCCTAGCAAGTTACAGAATTCATCACCATTTGATGTCACACTACAACCTGCAATCGGATGGTGGCGTTGAACGATTCAACAGGGTGATAAAGGAAAGGCTGAAAGCTAGTATGTCGGAGGGGAAAACATTCAAACAATCCATTCACATCCTGCTCCACGCATACCGATCCACACCACACTCTCTGACCGGAAAGACACCAGCCGACCTCATGATAGGTCGTAACTTTAGCATGCCACTGACCATTCTTTAGCCATCACTACCAGTTAATGAGAATGTCAGAGCGAAAGCAGATGAAATTGCAAAGGGACAAGATAAAGCAAAAACATACTTTGAGAAATGTACAGGCGCAAGAGAACCACAGTTTAAAGTTGTAGATTGAGTTCGAAACAAATGGCCAAATCGCGACCACAAACTTGCTTCATCAGTATCAGGTCCAAAGCAGATTAAACGTTTGCTCAGTATCAATGCTTATTTCTTGGATGACAACACCAAGTGGAATGCGAGATGTTTGATAGGGAGTAGACCAGGATATTTTGAGGATAATGGTTATGAGGATACATTACCTTTTCCAATGAGTGATATTGATCATCCACCTGATTAAGCTGATCAAACAGATCCACAACCTCAAATTTGTAAATCGAATCACAGACCTAAAAGACCTTCCTACCTCAAAGGCTATTTTTGTACTTAGAGAAAACAGATAAATTGAACACTAAGAATATGCTTGATGTTTAGAATACTTTAATTCAAAAATAATGTCTTCAGTTAAAAGGGGGAAAAATGTATTGTTTGATTGATCTCGGTTTGATTGTATTAGTCTGTCCACTGATCTGTGTTCACTGTGCTTGATTGCTTAAGCCTATGAGTGGAGCTGAAGAAGTTGAAACTGAAACTAAAAAGAAACAGAGATATGATGTTCTATTAAACAGACTGTTCTGAAGAAGACATTGTACTGAGATCTTGTAAGAGCTAAGATACTTTAAAGTGCTGTAAATAAAACAGTTGGTGATTTAATACAAGTCTGATATCTGCATTGATCTGAGATGAATCAGATATGTAATATATCCAGCAACCTGGTATAAACATAACATATAGGTAGTCTAAAACCTTGGCTGGAATTTTACCTACTGTAATCGGGTCAGTTCGGAGGAGTGCGGGTGGTGAAATGGCATCCGATGACGTCAGGTTGGGTCCCTGGCGTCATCACGCACAGATGCCATTTCACGACCCAGGAAGTTGGGCACGATCGAGTCGCCGCTCACTGCCTGACTGCAAGTAATTTGAAGGTAATTAAAGTAGTTGAGAACCCAATTGACTGCAAATTTACGTGGGCCGTCCGATTTTACGGCCGTAAATCGGGCCACTGATCATGTCGGGGACCTGGCAACTTTAAAAGGGCAGAAGGCAGGTAATCAGTGAGGGTATTAAAGGTAAAGCTTTTGGTGTTGCTTATCTGTGAGAGTTTTTGTGTGTTATATAAATTGTAGACATTTGTAGCTTGTGCAGAGGGACCCAACTGAGTCTGACTCACTGCAGCTTGGGACCTATCTCTCTTGAGTCAGTGATTGGAAGGTTGTGTGTGCCTGTCCTGACAACTGTAACTCAAGAGATATTTTCATTGAATCTCATAACCAGTCCAACGATGGGAATTGTGCATTCTGGAGGCAGCTCTTCAGAGGAGGAGGACCATGCCCCAATCAAGGACAGAAGGACAGCTGGGCATGGCCATGCACAATCAGCTGGTCAAGTGCCCCCCCCCATTAATAGGAGGGAGAGCAGGTGGCAGAGTCAGTCGAGAGCAAACACATGTCAGGAGATGCGCCTACCCAACAGGCAGTGTATACCGCCCGCATCTGAGCTACCTGCACCTGTCGGAATGCCAGTGCAGAAGAAGGCTGCGTCTGTCACGTGAGACCATGGCATTCCTTTGCAAGATGCTGGCAGTGGATGTAGCCTCAAACTGCCTCGGTGGCCATCCAATGCCAGTCGCTCTAAAGGTGACCGTCACCCTTAACTTTAATGCGTGTGGCTCTTTCCAGGCTTTGACGGCAGACTTGTGCAGAGTCTCCCAAGCAGCTGCACACCACTGCATAAAGATTGTGACTGATGCATTGTTCATTTGTTTCAAAACGGACAACACCAGCCAGGCTGAAAGAGCAAGAGGATTCAACGCAATAGCTGGGTTCCCAGTGGTTCAGGGCATGATAGACTGTACGCGTGTAGCAGCAATTAGATCACCAGCAGGTCATTCAGGGGCATTCATCAACCGAAAAGGCTTCCATTCATTGAACGTTCAGCTTGTACGCGATCATCGCAAGAGAATCATGCAGGTTTGTGCACATTACCCAGGGAGTTGCCACGATGCATACACTCTCAGAAACTCTCAGGTGCCTGCTCTTTTCAGTCCCCCAGACAGACTGGAAGGTTGGATACTTGGCAACAGGGTTATCCTTTGAAGACATGGCTGATGACACCAGTAAGAATCCCAAGGGGTCATGCTGAGGAATGCTTCAATGAGAGCCATGCGGCCACAAGAGTGACAGTCGAACAAACGATTGGCCTGCTCAAGATGATATTTAGGTGTCTGGACCAATCAGGTGGAGTACTGCAGTACGCGCCAGCACAGGTCTCCAGGATTATTGTCGTTTGCTGCGCCTTGCATAACCTGGTGATGGAAAGGGGAGACACCATTGAGGAGGTTCAAGATAACCGTGAGGTGTCATCAGATGAAGGTGAAGTTTCTGATGAGGACGATGTGCAACACCCACATGATGGCAGGGGAGAGGAAGCAGAATGTCCTCTGGAATTAAGAGCAAGAGAGACCCGGGATGCCCAAATAGGCAGGCGTTTCTCTTGAGAGGTTCACTCCATGCAAAGATTTCACATTATGGCTTGCAATGAGCCATTGTGGGATTTGGAGAGGGGAAAGACACAGACATCCAAGGGAAGAGATGATCAGATTAAAAACAACATCATGTCACGATGAACCCAACCCAGGTGTGTGACAGCGCAACGATGTCTGATGCAACCTCATGGACGATATATGCAAAGTTAAATGTTCAAAGCACAAATTTATTTACAGTGATCTAATGTCTAATTCAAATAATTAATCGAAAAGTAACCCAGTAACCAGAAGTAGTGATGTAGTGATTTCTTAAAATGTTTGCGGATGCTCCTGTGTGTGGATGATCCCTCACCACCAGACTCACCAGAGGCAGGTGGCTGAACTGGCTGCCGCCCTGCTCTTGATAACTTTGGTGGTCGTCCTCTGCCTGCTCTCGGCTGTGCAGGCCGCGGCATATCAGGGTGCTCATGAGAAATATCAGGAGCACCCTCTAACACCTTGGGAGCTTGCGGTTGACATGTCACCAGCTGAGGGAGCAAGGGGCTGCATATGCATCAGGACCCTGAAAGGAGCTCCCATATTTAGTTTTTAGTTTTAGAGATACAGCACTGAAACAGGCCCTTCAGCCCACCGAATCTGTGTCGACCATCAACCACCCATTTATACTAATCCTACACTAATCTCATATTCCTACCACATCCCCACCTGTTCCTATATTTCACTACCACCTACCTATACTAGTGGCAATTTATAATGGCCAATTTACCTACCAACCTGCAAGTCTTTTGGCTTGTGGGAGGAAACCGGAGCACCCGGAGAAAACCCACGCAGACACAGGGAGAACTTGCTTTCGGCTGCTGCCCCTGTGCCCTCCTGAGGCTCGACTGGTTCTCAAAGCTGACCTCAAAGGGATGAGCAGCCTCGACCTGCTGTATGCGCATTTGAGTTTGCGCCCTGATGGCCTGGTCCAGGGAGGCTACTCTCCCCTTGAGATCATGGATGGCATCCAGTACTGGCCCCTCCTCTGCAGCCGCCAATCTCTCAACGGAGGTCACCAGATGGACAAATGCCTGAGAGTTTGCAGCTGACGTGCCCTGGCTGGAAGTTTCCAGGGTATGTGCTATGCCTCGCAGCATCTCTGGCAACTCTGCCAGATATTCATGCACCACATGTTGAACCTGCAACATCTCCCACCTAATGGATGTTCTCAAAGGTGCATCATCAGCTTGTGGCTCTGCACTGGCCTGGCCTCCCACACTCCTCCAAGTGTGTGAGGCATCGGCCGGTTCTGCCTCTGGTGGCTGGTCCAGCGACTGTGCTGTGCTAACACCTGTAAGTGACATCATTTCCGCGGAGACAGTAATCCGAACCGTGGTGGAAGTCTCTGCGCTGGCGCTTGATGAGGTGCGAGGATGTGACGGTGCACCCTCTGAGGCGACTTCCTCATCCTCAGAGGTGTACTGTTGAGCCCCCGAGACCCCTCCTGGCGACTGATGTGTTTCACCTGTAGGGAGAATCAGATTGGTCAGTTTGATCAGCACCACAGATTTAAGCACATGTCCCTTACTGTAGTTTGGCCACATTTGTGTGAATCAACTTTTATTAGCACACTTCAGTGCATGAGCTCATCATCAATTCAACTGCACCACCCCCCCACCCCCTTAAACCCTCCCCCCACATTCTTGGTCACTTTCTGACAGCCAGGGCTGCCAACCTCGTCATCTGCTACGGCACGTCCTCCATCCTCCCCTGCGAGCATCAAGGCATCCTCCTCCATACTGGTCAGGTTGCCTGATTGCCCTGGCCACCACCGGTCCGGGACCTCTCTTGGGCACTGTGAGCCCTCTTCTCCTATTCAAACAAACACACCTAGTTTAGACATATGATTTGGTATCTCACACCCTCACCCTTTGGGTTTGTTGTTGCATTTCACTGCTAATGCAATGCAGTGCCCAATTTGAAAACATATGGATCACCATGCATCCCAAACCTGCCCATCTTGCATCCCAATACAATGTAGCAGGCAAGGACTGCTCATTGCTGGTTTCCACCTTGCATCATTAGGGCAGACTGACCCTCCTCTGACACATTCACAATGAGATTAATGATGAGTACCCCTTACCTGGGCACAGCGAAGCAGGTCATCGAGCCGTTTGTGGCACTGGTGCTATGTCCTCCGTACCACACAGCGGCTGCTGACCTCCTCGGCAACCTCCAGCCAGGCCCTCTTGGTCACGTCTGCCGGCCTTCTCCAGCCTTCAGCGTTGAATAAACTATCATGCCTCGCCTCCACCACCTGGAGGACGATCTGCAAAGCTTCCTCTGAGAATCTGGGGGCTGTGGTGAACCTTGTCCCCTCCGTCAATCTGGATTTCTTCTGCTGAATGCAAATCTTTTCTCCTTTCCTGCCCCCAGGCACTGTCAGTCTTCCTTAACTTCTTGACTTTACAGTCAGTTGGTCACCTCGGATGTTCCCGCAGTTACAGTCACAGCTCCTCTTCCGATGTACTCCCCTGTGCGACTGCTCAATTGCAGTGGTGTATGCCTTCTTAAAGGGCCGACATTGGCCCCGCCCCCAAATCTACTGATTGAACTGCCTGCGCGCACCCTATCGGGTGCCGAATACACCGAGGGGCCGCTAATTGGCTGCCCCACGCGTGATGCCGATGGGCAGGCAGCACGCAACGGAATCGGGTTACTTGGCCACTTCCACCCCGTCCTCCCCCGAGTCACCAGGAGCCGAAAAATTCCGGCCCTTGAGTGTGAATTCTGATGTTTAACCCTGGCTTGTCGCAGCCTAAATGTGACAGCAATTTACTCATTGTTGTAATGGAAGCAAATTTACCAAAGCAACACATCACATGACTTACCAAAGGTAAAGACATTACAACATGAGCAATATTGAAAGATGTAGGCATCATAGACAAAATATTAGTAATAACCTTTTTCATCCACTTTACAAAATATGCTTAAAATGTTAGTCACTTTGTTCATTCTTCAACAAGCCTCCTAGTTCCAACTATTTACATATGAAAATACAAACAATAATGGACAGGAAAAGACCTACTAGACTCACATTTTGTGAGGAGATATGCTGCTGAATTTTGTTCTGTCCTTGGAGGTGTGCAAATAAAATGGTAGGGGGCGCCGTTCCCGACATTGTCCGGGCCCCTGGTCATTTTGTCCGGGGCAGGGAAGGCTGAGAATGGCCTTCCTGCCCCAGGCCAATTGAGGCCCTTAAGTGGCAAAATAATGGCCACTTAAGGGCCTCTTCCTGCCTCCACCTCAATTTTGTGGAAGGCAAGGGGCCTGGCCCACGGGGAGACGCCGCCAGGTAAAGCCTGGAGGTCTCCAAGCAGGGTTGGGGGGACCCTCCATTGGGGGCAATCCAGAGCCCCCAGAGGGCCCTCCCAGCTGTGACCACCTGGCCCCCAGAAGAACCCCCACCTCACACCCTCACCAACCGCGCCCCCCTCAACTCCATCACTGGGGCCTTCCTGAATGGCCCAGCGACTCCAACCCCAACCCCAATTCCTTCTCCTAGGGTCTTCACCACTCTTCTCCTCTCCTTGATACTGCAGGGCCTGAATACTGACAGGTTCTCCCCCCACCTTCCAACCCATTGGTGGGACCCCTGTCATCAGAATAAAATGCAGCCTATTTAAAACTCACTTGTTAAAGATGGGCTTGCTGTTGCCACTCTAGATTATAAAGGCCCTCGTAGCAGTGTAAAAAGGAAGCAACTGGGAAAGGTCACCAAACAATACATATAGTGGCTTAGAGCAGTTAGAGAATAGTACATTTTCAGTAAAATTTCTCATATGGTTTCTGTTAATTTTTAATGCATGAATTGTTTTTTGTGATGCTTGTCTCTCAGTTCAACTTTGGTGACTTTGCTTAGGTTTTAGCCAAATATCGGGAACTGCTTCTTCATCCTTAACACCGAAAGTATGTTACCTTTTCCTCGATGAACAATACCGCCAATGTTTGACTAAAATGACCAAGTTTTAACATCAAGCTTTCAATACAGATGAAGTGGTTAAGTATTCGTTTGTGGTCATGTAATGGTTATAAAGAGTGGCATCAACTAGATAACATATTATTCCATATCTGCCCGTTTCACTAGCAAAGTGTAAAACACATTTTAGTCATCTTTTATTTATTACTTACAAAATAAGCACTGACAAAACTCTTCCAATGGATAGTATACAGATAGCTTGAGGTCATGCAGTTCAACCCTCCACCTTTGACCTGGGCAGGATATGAGTTTGTATGCAGCATGCTGTGAATTTGCTGCTATTCCGCACATGTTTTCTGCATGGGTAAGGATTAGATTTTAGCAGATACTGTGAGGAAAGGGAATAGTATGACAATTGTAAATATAATTGCACAGGAATTTAGGAGGCCATTCATAATCGTGTATTTCAAGTAGATTTGTTTTGCAATTCCAATATGTGTCAGCTGCTAAAAAAAACTAATGTGGAAGCATTACATGGTTTCCAATGTTCTATTAAACAGTTAATGGTTACTGCCTTTTTCCATACTTTATAGACACTGAAATTTACAATGTGCCTTTTGTGTATCTACTCTAACATATTCACATTATTTGTTGTCAGTTAGCTTGCTGAAGATCAACAAACTACAAAAATTGAAATAATGAAGCCGCTTCATCATTCAACATGATATGAATGATCAATGCATCAAAATCATTAGGATCCCTCCAATACATAGCCACTGAGGTGTAAAATATAAGATTTATTCAGTGTCTTCAGACAAGCAGCAGCACTGAGTTTCACAACTTCATTAAAGACTACATTGATGTCTTTAACTAAATACAGATTCCCACAAGGAGGAAGTAAGTGCATAACTTCCTATACCGTCTCAATGTAAAACCACTGCATTTAAACAACCACACATATTGAAACACTCTGGCAGTTTCCTAGTGCTCCCAGTGAGAGACCTGAACCCTGTGACCTTGGGCATATTATTAAAACCTTTGCTGGAACATGTCTCATGAAGGAGAGGCCCAGTAACTACTGGGCATCTCTCTTCTTTCATTCCTCAATGAGTCCCTTGCTGAGTGCAGAACGTAGGCTTTGATGTCTATAGAGCCCTAATTGGGAGGAAGTCAAGTGTTAGCACTGTCAGGCTGTTAGTTCCATTGCCCCTTTTCCCATCATCCACTTTGAATGGTGTCAAAACACTAAAGTTCACACAAGTCTGCCCTGAAAGCATCAAGTGGTCTGGTTTATGTCACAATTCTGGTACTTGTGCACGTAAAATAAATTCTGCCAGTGATTTATATTTCATGCTTGGTAAAAATATAAAAAGCTTAAGCTTCATTCTTTTTGAGTCATAGGAAATTCAGGGACTATTTGTACTTTCTATTTTCGTTTCTGTTATCTTTACCTCTTTCCAGACCATTTGCCTTTATGTGTTCTTCTTCCTCTTGGGAGGAGAGGTGAATAGACAGTGGAATAAAATGGCAGCATAATTTCCTGGTGATATGGTTAGAGATGAACAGTTCTTTCCTGAGGCCATGCGGAAAACCTGTGGTCTAGAGTAATTGAGGGGTTATCGTGCAAATCGCCATTTGAACTTAACTCCCTGTCATCACAGATGATTACAGCTAATTTTGTAAATGTTGCACTTGTATCGGGCACTTGACAACAACTTATAAAAGTTGGGAAGTAGCAGATATTATTTGCAGGATGAAAATGGATAGAACCTGTGTAAAATGCTTCTTTTGTTTACTAATATTCTGTAAGATATACATGATAATTAGGGCCCAACACAACATGGTGAATTATTGTGCAGGTTATGTATACTATTTTCTGGAGAAAAGTCCACTAGCTATCTCACACAATGTGAAGTCACATTCTAAATGTTAGAACTGTGACAATAAAAAGAAAAAGTAAGATATGAAGTCAAAGGAAAAACTTGAAAGATTACAAAATGGGAACATTACATATATCTTAGAAATACTAAAAATGAGATGGAAGCATGTTATGTACAGGAACAAGTTTCAGATAACTGTGCAAACCATTTGAGTTTCCTCCTTGTTTATAGTGTTAGAAGAAATTTAAACTAGCATTGATTATGTGACAAGATCTCTTACATTATAGTGGTAGAAACTGATTGTAAAGGTGTTTACAGGGATGGCTAACTCAAAAATGACACACACATGGCAATGATCACCTACAGTTCCAGCTATGGATTGAAAGAAATCTGCTGCCCTGCAGTAATAGAGCACGTTGACAAAAAGAATACACAAATGTAAGTGCCAGTTATAGTCAGAGTCATGGTTTAGTGAGTTCAAAGGTTATGGGTTCAAACGCCACTCCAGAGACTTGAGCACAAAATCTAGACTAACACTTCAGTGCAGTACTACTGGAATGTTGCACTGCCAGAGGTGCCATTTGTTGCACTGAAATGTTAAAACCAAGGCTCTCAGGTGGACATAAAAGATCCCATTACACTATTTCAAAAAAGAGCGGAGGAGTTGTCCCCAGAATCCTGACCAATATTTATCCCTCAACCAACATCATTAAAACAGATTATCTGGTAACTATCACTTTGCTGTTTGTGGGACATTAGGTTTCCTACAACAGTGACTACACTTCAAAAGCACTTCACTGGCTGTAAATCACTTTGGGATGCCTTAAGGTCATGAAAGGCACGATATAAATCCAAGTCTTTATTTCTGATTTTCATTCCATTAATTTCATTGGAATGAAAATCTCCAATGGGCAGGCAAGCTGCTCTGCCAGATTACCCAACAGGTGATGCGGATGAAAATGATCGCTGGGTATTCCTTTCTGAATGCTAAAATAACGTTGGTTGCATATCTTATAAGACAGTGTGTGCCATTTTGCATTCTTTCCATGATGGATTGTTCTGGATTGGCAATTGCCAGTGACCCATGCTATCATAGTATAAGAAATATGTAGGCTCTTTGCCAGTTCTCTGAAGGTTGACTACAACCATAGATCATTTCTAGTCCTTCATAATTGTACTGGATCAGTAGCAGATTTTTAAAGTGTTCCATATGTAGCCCGAATGTTCAAGATGAGAGCAAGTTGCCTGGAGTGCAACATTGCAAATGGGGGAATGATTGATTGCTAATTAGATGAAACCTGGCCACACCTTGTATTGAACTTCCAAAACCAAGGGAATCAGCACTGGGTATTTACTCTGTTACCCCTCGGTAATGTGGCATGATCATTTCAGCTGTCTGGGTTTTTTTATTTTCTTCAATTACATTGCATCTTTTGTGGCCATTCACTAAACTAAAAAGAATGCAAACAGCTGTGAAATTCTCCACACTCGGCTTCCAACTTTTTGTTGTAGTAAATAACGCAAAGCTCAGTGTAAAGCCTTCCTACCCAATGAAGAATCATGTGGGAAATTCCACTGAGAAAATTCAAAAGCAGTGTAGATCTCATGTGGCCAACTCAATGGACACCCATGTGACTAAGGCCACCTACTTACATCGTTCCCTGTATACCTGTCACTTTATTTTGGATAAACACGAAAGACCAACAGAATAAAATAAACCATGAATCTGGAGTGAGCAGAAACATAAAATGGCCTGAATTGGGCAAAAAAAGACTTCTTATAAATTATGCCAATTTGTCAAACTCAGTAGCACAATACTTTAATACACAAGGTTTTTACCTCTGAAACTTTGTTGAAAGTTTAATCCAGCTGATGGGATAAAAGTTTCATTGCTATTACTGTTCTAAGAGTCCTATGTGAACTTACAGCCTCATTCCATTGAGCACAAAGCTGCCTATAGTGCAGCACAGACTGAAAGCTCACATGGAATGACTATAAACAGGTTAAAGAAGTGGAAAATATTTATATTGGTGTGGTGGAAAGTGTTCCACATGAAGTGGGATCAAGAAACATTGTTGGGGCGGAGTACAGGGAACGTTATATTCTTCCTATCTTAACTAAGAGTTGTTCAATGCTGACACTGAACCCAGATTTAGGTTTGAGTGCCAAAAGCTTTCAGTCCCATGTGAGACAACCCTAATTTTGATGAGTAAAGCGCCTCACCAAAAAATGCAAATTAAAAATAATGTAATCCAGTTTAGGTCACATCGAGTTGCCTTGGGCTTTGAATGCAGTTTAGTGAAAACTGCCCTGCACTATCAATCCAATACTACTATAGCCAATGGAAGCTGAACACTGATGATGAAAATAAGCATGCAGTTGACAATTAATATGCAAGAATAACCAATGCAATGGGAATCAAGAGTCTGAAAACTAACACATTAAGACATCACAGCTGTTATTCAGGTATGCAATTATATCAAATGAAAGTAATGTGGGAATGTGTAATGGGCTGTAGGACCATCTTGTATTTGGTAACATTATGAATCACTCAAATTATCCTTGTGAGATTTAGGAGATTACCAGAACCCCTTGACTTTGTTCACAGCCTCATAATTCACGCCACTGCATCTTTTATTCAATATCGAATGAACTTTCTCAAAATAAAGTGACTACAATAATCAAGGAAAACATCCCTGTGCAGTCAGTCATCCAGATATAGTGAAGTTCTTATAATGTAATTTTGATGCGGCAAATCAGGCACATTTCATTGTAAATCAGCTCAGCGTATAGTCATGATTTGTTTGAAGTAATTACAAGGAATCCGACCATAAGCACAAAATTAATATCCACTTACAGAGTTCTGTTTGTGAATGCAATTGTTTATTAAAACAATTTCAGCTTTGAACTAAAATAAGCAGCCTAGTAATTAATTATAGATTCCTGTTATCTTTGCCATTCACTAAAAGCAATCTGGTTTAACTAAACTGCCATAAACAGGAATGATGTTTTCCAGTTATGAGTGCTGATGGACTGACAGCTAAGCTTACTTCTGTAATGATGTTGTTATGTGGAGGCACATGCAGTTCGATGGGTAAGTCTGTTAGTATTTAATGAGGTCAACCTGCGGTAAGGAGATACCAGTTCTGGTCTCCATTTACATTCACTACAGAACACAAAGAGCCTAGGTACATGTGCTTATTTCTGATCATTAATTACAGTAGTCTAAAAACATGTAATATATAAAATGAATAGATTCACTAACTTGACGCATAATTTTGAAATCTGTTTTCAATAATAAAAACTGTATATTTTCCTATAAAGTTCCAATGTTATTGCTGAACAATTCAGAAACAAGAATTTAATGCAGCTACCAGTCAAATTCTAAAAAAAACACTTAAAATTTTGAATGAACTTTCCATAGAATAATGGATACTTTGGGGGGAGAAATTTTCTCGCTTACTACTGCTGTGCAGACTTATGTCAATTCCCCAGGGGCAGGCAGCACCACGGGCTGCTACCTGCGCAGCTTGTGTGGAGTTCCTCATTGATGTCAATGAATTGGAGCTACGTGAATTAATTTATCCTCATGCATCACTGGCAGCTTACTGATATTCTTTCACTCAACAATGAGTTGCATTCATGTAGCACCTTGAGCCTAGCGAAACATCCTGAGGCACTTTACAAATCAGCATAAGGAAAATCGATACTCAAGCTAAGAAGGCAGCGTTTGAGAGGAGTGGCTAAAAGTTTGATCGCAGAGATGGATTTTACAAAGGTTTTTAAAGCTGGTGACAGAGCTGGAAAAGTTTAGGGAAAAGGTTTCAGAGATGAGGCAAAAAGAGCATAGATGCACACTGAACTGAATCAGAGAAACTGAGCATTCCAGAAGGGATCAAGAGCTGGATTGCATTGCAGAAATAGGGTGGGCAAATCAAGGATTTTGCATTAAATGTATTGAGAGACATAAATCCAGTGTAGATCAGAAGTGACAGGGCTGATGGTTGAACAGGATTCAGTGGAGCAGAATTCTGGACCATTTAAGAAAAAGGTCATTGTAATTACGCGAAGGGTCAGTACAATTCATAGATGCATGCAGTCCTTTGAATAATGGGTCTTTTACATCCATACAAGAACTTTTGTAATACACCATCACATGTCTGATTCCTCTACATAACGCTGAAATGTATTACATTGAACAGACAATCATGGTTTCAAATGAAAACATAATCTGGAGATACTTCAAAACATACAACAGGTTTCTCATCATCCCTGATAGTTTCACAATTTGTTATTTGTTCAATCTATAGTTAATTATCACATAAAACTTTATTTTTCCTTTTTCTACATAGATATATGAAAATTAGAAATACTGGAGTGGGGGATGGTTATTAAAGTGCAATTTTATAAAATTTTGAGATTATATGAATTGTGGTAATATAGTGATAGCAATACTAAATTAAGTAATGTGGTCAAGTTGTGGACAGTAATGTGGTTGACTCTTAACTGCCTTCTGAAATGGTCTAGCAAGCCACTCAGTTGTATCCAACCACTACAGAAAAGTCAGATCAGAATAAAATAGGATGGACCACCCACTATCGTCAAAGGCACCAAAGACCATAAAGGCACATGCTCTGATGAAAGGTCACAGACCTGAAACATTAACTCTGTTGATGCTGCCAGTCCTGCTGAATATTTCCAGGATTTTCTGCTATTATTTCAGACTTCCAGCATACACAGAATTTTGCTTTTGTAAAGGCACCTCTTGCAAAGTCCTCCTCACTCAACTCACTCCACATGATATCAAGAAATAGCTGAATGCACTGGATGCAACAAAGTTTAAGGGCCCTGACAACATCCCAGCTGTAGTACTGAAGACTTGTGCTCCAGAACTAGCTGGGCTGTTCCAGTACAGCTACAACTCTGGTATCCTACCAGACAATGTGGAAAATTGCCCAAGTATATCCTGTCTACAAAAAAGCAAGACAAATCCAGTCTATTTAATTACTGCCCCATCAGTCTGCTCTCAATCATCAGCAAAGTGATGGAAGGCATGGTTGACAGTGCTATCAAGTGGCACTTACTCAGTAAAAATATGCTCACCGATGCTCAGTTTGGGTTCCGCCAGGACCACTTGGCTCTAGACCTCATTACAACCATGGGCAAACAAGTTGAATGCAAGAGGTGAAGTGAGAATTACTGCCCTTGATATAAAGGCAGCATTTGACTGAGTGTCACATCAAAGAATCCTCGCAAATTGATGTCAATGGGAATCAGGGGGAAAACTCTCCACTGGCAGGAGTCATACCTAGAACAAAGGAAGATGGTTGTGGTTGTTGGAGGTCAATTCTCTCAGCCCCAGGACATCACTGCAGGAGCTCCTCAAGGCAGTGTCCTAGGCCCAAACCATCTTTGGCTTCTTCATCAATGGCCTTCCCTCCATCAACAGATCAAAAGTGGGGATGTTTGCTGATGATTGCACAGTGTTCGGTACCATTCACAATCCTCAGATACTGAAGCAGTCTGTGCCCACATGCAGCAAGACCTGGACAGCATTCAGGCTTGGGCTGATAAGTGGCAAGTAATATTCGCGCCACACAAGTACCAGGCAATAATCATCTGTAAGAAGAGAGAATCTAACCATCTCCCCTCGATATTCAACAGCATTCCCATCACTGAATCCCCCACCATCGACATCCTGGGGTTACCATTAACCAGAAACTGAACTGGACCAGCCACATAAATACTGTGCCTACAGGTGCAGGTCAGAGGCTGGGAATTCTGCAGAAGTGATTCTATAGTTGCTGTACTTTGTTTTTTAAAAAAACTTCACTGGATGGACTCTGTTTAAAAACAACATTTACTGGATGTCATATGTCTTCAGCTAAGTAAACAATAGGTGCCTTCTGACTATGGGAATTGTTTCCAAGGGAAGTGACATGTCAAGATTTATGATGCTCAAGAGTGGGTTTCATTTTTGAATACTGTTTTGAGTCAGTTGGAGGTCAGCCCACTAAAAGAGAAGACCAGTTCATCTTTTCTCCACCTCTTTGAGAAACCCTAAGAATCAAGTGTAAGAAATAAAAGAATCGAGGCAGCATTTCTCCTGAGAAGCTTCTGGAAGACTTCTTCTTGACATCTCCTGAACAAACTGCTTCTGAAAGGATCCCAGTGACCCGTTTATGTTTACTTGCGTGCCAGACTGCATGCCATCTGGAACATAACATATCTTATCCTTTTTCTTCAAGAATTAACAAGTACTTTGGCCAAACCATCTCTATTTTTACTTTAACCAGTGTGTGTGTATGTGTTGGGTATTTAGAAGGAAATATATATATATTTACTGTCATATTTCAAACTGCATTTTAAAGCTTTGCATCTTTATTGACTAAGTATTGTTTTATAATAAATTAATACTTATGTTGTTAATTAAAGATACCTGGTTGGTGGATTTTATTCTGAAACTAAAATAGATAGAGTATATAATTGGCCGCATCGGTAACAGGATACATATTTAAATATACGTTGTGACCTATGGAGAAATGGAACTGGAGAAACGCAGTGCACTCCTCATGCCTTGGTCGTAACATATAATTGGGGGCTCTGTGTGGGATAACCCAAAGCCGATGACGTGCAATTGTAAGTGGTGTAATAATAACTGAAAAGGGGAAAAGGAAAACATGAGGTTTCTTGTGCATTAGAGTAAAGTTTACACTACCGGAAAGGCTTTGTTAATTGCTACAACCTTTCTGCAGAGGGAGGACTTATCCCTGAGTGATTTGCAAATCTTAACCAAGGCTAGGCCAAAGGAATTGGCAGCAAAGTTGGAGTTAGAGTTAAAACCAGGAGCTAAGAAAGCAGACATAATTGAAGTAATAGCACAGCATTTGAAATTGGAAGAAGAAAAAGGCAATCCAGATGATAATTCAGTTGAATTAGCTAGGATTCAGTTACAGATGGAGCGGCTTATACAGGAAAGAGAATTGGAAATGAAAAGCTTGAGCTTGAACAGGAAAAAGAAATGAAAAAACTTGAACTACAATTTCCAAAGGAAAGAGAAGAGAGGCATGAGAGAGAAAAAGAGAAAGAGAAAAAGAAGAAAGGGAGCAAGAAAGTGTATTCAAATTAAAAAAGCTAGAACTAATTAAACTTGACCTTGGCCTCGATCAGAATTCTGGTGAGGAAAGAACTGACCCTAGCCCAAGACCCAGTGGAGAGCTGTTTAAATTTGTGCAAATTCTCCCGAAGTTTGAGGAAAGGGACATAGAGGCATTTTTCATTTCTTTTGAAAAGATAGCTAGACAGATGAAGTGGCTGAAGGAAAGCTGGATACTGCTAATGCAAAGCAGGTTGACTAGCAAAGCTCATTAAGTTTATGCCATGCTTTCTGAGGAGGCTTCTGCAGATTTTGAGATGGCAAAAAAGCTATTCTCGCTGCTTAACAGTTATTCCCTGAAGTGTGTAGGCACAAATTTTGTGACCTCCAGAAACAGCCTGGGCAGATTTATTTAGAATTTGAGAGGGTAAAACAAATTAATTTTGATCATTGGATGTGAACACTAAAGATAGAGGCCATGGCTGATCCGTTTGTGTTTCAAATTCCACACTCCCATTTACTCCCGATAACCCTTGATTCCCTTGCCTAACAAGAATCTATCTACCCCCGCCTTAAAAATATTTAATGACCCTGTCTCCACCATCTTCTGAGGCAGAGTTCCAAAGTCACATAGCCCTCTGAGAAAAAAAAATTCTCCTCATCCCTGTCCTAAAAGGTCGACCCCTAATTTTAAAACAGTGCCCCCTAGTTCTGGACTCACCGACTAGGGGAAACATCCTTTCCACATCCTCCTTGTCAAGACCGTTCAGGATCTTATAAACGTCAGTCAAGTCTTCCCTCGCTCTTCTAAACTCCAGTGAAAACAAGCCCAGTTTGTCCACCTTTCCTCATAAGACAACCCACTTATCCCGGGTATGAATCTAGTAAAGCTCCTCTGAACTGCATCCAATGCATTTACATCCTTCCTTAAATAAGGAGACCAAAACTGCACACAGTATTCCAGACATGGTCTCACCAATGCCCTGTATAACTGAAGCATAACATCCTTACTTTTATTTTCAATTCCTCTCGTAATAAAGGATAGCATTCCATTAGCCTTCTTTATTACCTGCTGTACCTGCATACTAACCTTTTGTGAGTCCTGCACTAGAACACCTCGATCCCTCTGCACTTTGGAATTTTGTAGTCATTCTCCGTTTAAATAATACTCTGCTTTTTTATTCTTCCTGCCAAAGTGAACAACTTCACATTTTACCTCATTATACTCCATCTGCCAGATTTTTGCCCACTCACTCAACCTATCTATATCGGTCTGCAACCTCCTTATGTCCTCTTCACAACATACTTTCCTACCTATCTTTGTGTCATCTGCAAATTTAGCTACCATGCCATCGCTCCCCTCATCTAAGTCATTGATATAAATTGTAAAAAGTTGAGGCCCCAGCACAAACTCCTAAGTAAACAACAAGTGCCTTCTGACTAAGGGAATTGTTTACAAGAGAAGTGACATGTCAAGATTTATGGTGCTCAAGAGTGGGTTTCATTTTTGAATCATGTTTTGAGTCAGTTTGGAGGTCAGCCTGCTAAATGAAAAGGCCAGTTCATCTTTTCTCCACCTCTTTGAGAAACGCTGAGACTCAAGTATAAGAAATAAAGAAACCGAGGCAGCATTTCTCCTGAGAAGCTTCTAGAAGACTTCCTCTTGACATCTCCTGAACAAACTGCTTCTGAAAAGATCTCAGTGACCCGTCTACGTGTATTTGGGCGCCAGACTGTATGCCATCCGGAACATGACATATCTTATCCTTTTTTTCCAAGGATTAACAAATACTTTGGCCAAAGCATCTTTATTTTTCCTTTAACCAGTGTGTGTGTATTTAGAAAGGAAGATATATATTTACTGTCATATTTCAAACTGTCTGTTAAAGCTTTGCATCTTTATTGACTAAGTATTGTTTTATAATAATTTAATATTTTTGTTGTTTATGAAAGAAACCCGGTTAGTGGATTTTATTCTGAAACTAAAATAGGTAGAGTATATAATTGGCCGCATCGGTAACTGGGTACACATTTAAATATATGTTGTGACCTGTGGAGAAGTGGATCTAGAGAAAGACAGTGCACTCCTCGCGCCTTGGTTGTAACACTATTTCAAGGAGTTTTGCAAGGCCCAGTTCCTGGAATAGCATGCTCAGGAAATTATATTTTGGAGCTGCTATTTTGGCTGCTAACACAGTTTCCAACTTAGCAGATGCAATATTTGAAGATGATGTTGTTTGTGAAATTTGCAGACAAATATTAGTAAAAAATGTTTCAGTGATGATAACATGCCTGTTAAGTATAATGCTCCTTAAAACAGTCAACTGTTTTGGTGTCCAATTGTCCCTACAACCATCCAATTATGTTCACAAGTCAGGTGAAGGATCACTCTCGG
The DNA here is from genome assembly GCF_036365525.1 of Heterodontus francisci. Taxonomy (NCBI): domain Eukaryota; kingdom Metazoa; phylum Chordata; class Chondrichthyes; order Heterodontiformes; family Heterodontidae; genus Heterodontus; species Heterodontus francisci. The sequence continues at coordinate 66,760,260 of NC_090373.1, forward strand.
TAGTCCAGTGAAGATCCTAGTTGTCTTGACAATTAAGTCAATATCTTTTAACACAAATGTAAGATTATCACAAAAGAATTAAAAATGTGCTTAGAAAGCATTTCTTGATTGGAAATTTGTTTGATTGTTCAATTTTCTGTCACAAACTGTTGCAGAAGCAATGTCCATAAATTCTACTAAAAAGGAAAATTAGATAGGAGCTTGAGAAAGATTAACATTGAGGGGGCCACAGGAGTGAGCAAGAGGGAGTCAGCAGGAGCAAATCACTGGCATACACTTGATGGGCACAATGGTTTGTGTCTGAATCTGTGTTTAATAATCTACGATTCTATTCTATTGTGGGAGGAAGATGTAGGGGAAGAACTATTAATATTAGTGTCAATCACATTACTCAACCTCAATGCAGCCACTGATAAGACTTTAATCTAGTTAATTTTCCAGTGAAAAGGATACATTTCCTCATAATGTTAGGTATAAAGCACTGTCGTTTCAATATTAGTTAAATTATACAGAACAGCTGCTAAGTTATGCCATTTTCCAAAGTATAAATTTCAAACGATAAGAATATCATTCTGTGCAGCCTGCTGTCCAGGAATGCAGCTATTACGGGAACCCTATAATGTCTGACTAAACAGAGCAACATGTCCTAGTGGGATCTGGCCAAAAACCATTGTGAGAGAAGCTTTCTTTTGTGCTGCTAAGTAAAATCCCAAGGCACCTTCCCACCAACAGCTACGACTCGTGTCAGCTGGCCAGTGGGAACTAAATAAAAAAAGCCAAACAAGATCAGTCAGCTTTACCAAAATCAGCATTCTCCAAATTCCATAAGAAATCCACACTAACAGAAACGCTTTCTCCCTGGAAACAAATGCAATGATATATACCTTATTCTCTTGAAATGTTTAATTAACTGCACCAAAAGGTTATTTTCCCACGTCACAGCATGACTTTGATCATTATGACAGATTTTCAGTTTTGATAAACAGCAGCAGTTTTTTGTTATGTAATTATAAAGAACCAACCCCTTAAGTAATGTATTCAAAGAATAAAACTGACCATAACATTTCTGAATCACGAAGAGAGATAAGTCACCATTTTTCATACGAATGAAAATACAGTTTGCAAACAGAAGGTTCAATGTATTGATAGACAAATAAGCATAATAATATAGCTCTTCATTTTTTTCCTCCACAAGACTGACAGCAGCCAACCATGCTAGGAAAGGCCCTCCTGCATCAGAGAGTGTACTGGACTCGAATCAGCTACCTCCAAATGTCCAAGCGGCATTGTCAGCGAAGACTACACCTCTCCAGGGAGGCTGTCATCGACTTATGTGCCTGCTGCAGAACAAGTTGTGACCTATGGGATTCGGGGGTCATCCTATGCCAATAGCCCTGAAGAGCACAGTGGCACTAAACTTTTAGGCATCTGCATCATTCCAAGGATCCACCGGGGACATATATGGGGTCTCACACACAGCAGCCCGCCGCTGCATCAAGGAGGTGACCAATTCCCTGCTCAAGAGGGCCGGCGACTATGTGCACTACCAGACTGACCCTGACAAGCCGAGAGGGCCATTGGATTCAGGGCAATGCTGGGTTTCCCCAGGCGCAAGATGTGATAGATTGCACACATGTGGCCATCAAGGCTCCAACAGACCAGCCAGCGGCCTTAATCAACAGGAAGGGCTTTCATTCCATCAATGTTTCACTGGTCTGTGACCACTGAAAGTGTTTCTTGCAGGTGTATGCCCGCTTCCCGGCAAGCAACCACGACGCCTGCATACTCCCAGGTGTCACAGCTTTCCAGGCCCCTGCTCACCTTCAGGGATGGATTCTCGGGTACAAGGGCTACCCAGTGAAGACTTATCTGCTCATACCTGTGAGGAACTCTTGCAAAGCAGCAGAGGAGAAGTACAACATTTGCCACAGATCCACCCAAATGACCATTGAACAGGCCTTTAGGCTGTGAAGATGAGATTCCGGTGCCTGGATCGATTCAGTGGAGCCCTGCAGTATGCCCCGGCAAGGGTCTCACGCATCGTTGTTGTCTGCTGTGCTCATCTGCACAATCTAATACTGCAGAGGGGGAGGCCTTGCATGATGATGATATGCCTGAGTGGCATTCCTCCACCGGCGAGGAGGATGCCGAGGAGGGAGATGAGCACGCAGCACTGGATGTTGACGCCCTTGCACTGGAGGCCAGGCAGATTGAGCGATGGGCCAAGGAGGCAAGAGACAATTTCATAGCCTGGAATTTTGCGTTGGGTGGGAGGTCCTGCCCACTGGCCAAAGAGTCGGTGGCGAGCCTGTCTCCACTAGGCCTGGGGGGCCAGGCTGGGATTTTTCACTCCCCAGGCCTTTAATTGGTCTTGGGCAGGACTTGCACCTCGTTGAAGCAGGAAGTCCTACCTAATGGAGGTGCCAGTCAATCAGTAGGCTGGCAACTCTTAGTCCCAGCAGCGCCACCAGGACTAAGTGGTGGCCACTACTGGGACTACATGTAAGCAAGGTGAAGAATGTCCCCGGAAGACAGGTAAGTTTTTAGGGCCTCGCCAGGGACAATCAGCCGAGCCCCGACGAGGCAAGTGGGGTCGGTTGGGGGGCAGGGGGAGTGTTGTGTGTTGAGGGTGGTTGGGGGTTCTGGGACAGCCCTCCTTGGGCACAGGGTGCCCGATCAGGAGGGTCCCCTGACCAGCTGGCAAGAAGGCTGCCTGGTTTTACCAGGCAGGCTTTTTGAGGCTTCCGCCATCCAGTCGCCAAGGGTAAAATACTCGCGCCAGTGGGAGGAAACCCTTAAGTGCCAGTTAATTGGCCATTTAAAAGCCTTGATTGGCCTGGGGTGGGCTGGCCGTTTCTCACTGCCACCACCTTGTGTAAAATTGCAGGGAGGGGATGCGGAAGAGGTGGGGAACGCTCCCCCACCCCCCAGCCTCCCACTCTATTTTACGCCCCTCCCCCTCCCGCCCAGCCACCAGCCTGCTCTTTTGGGGGCAGTAAAATTCTGGTCATAATTACCCGCTTCCAGCCACCCTGATGTCCACTCACAGAGAAACCAGTAAAGATTGATCTCACTGCATGTAGTCTGTCGCCTCCTTGTGTTCCGTGCCTAGTGTCCAGCTGAAACATGGGAGATTATATTTAAATGAGGGCTGTGCTTAGATTAGCATTCCACTAAGGGGAAGGGTGAGGTCAGCAGCTCAGAATTAAGGCATGATAGAATAATCACTTTTACACAATGCAATTAAATGGCTTGAATAAAAGAACTTTATATGAAGCATTACATGTCAGATATCAAATACCTGTGAACCCTGAAGTGTCTCTAGGTGTTTTTTGTATATGTTTACGAGTGCTTCGATGAGGTGTGACCCATGCACTAGCATCTGGGCTGGAGGCAGGCTGCTGATTAGCCTGCCCCTTGGCCTGTGATGACAGCGGAAGCCATCCTCTGACTGCCTGAGGCCTGGTGCAGGACTCTCCTCGGGCATCACGGCTGCTCGAGCTGGGGTTACTGGCGGAAGGGTTGAGGAACTGGTGTCCACACTCAGAGCGTCCTGAGGGGAGGCCCCAGCTGCGGAGGTCAGCCTCTCCTGCTCCCTTTCAAGGCTCACTTGAATATCCTTGCTCACCAGAGAAGGATGAGGAGCTGGAGAAGACTCCAAGCGCCTTGCCCTTCTCTTGACTTGCCCCTGCTGCGTCAAGCTCATGGCTAAGGTGATGTTGTGCAGGTCTGCACAATTCTGTGGGATCTGGCTCTCCATGAGGGTCGCCAACTCTCGATGGAGGAAAACCATGCACTCACACTGAGACATGGCAGCACTCATGGCATGGATGGACTCTTCCATCGTCCACTCATGGCTGCATATGGCCTCTGGCATTTCTGCCAGATGTTCCACAGAATTAGAGAATTATTACAGTGCAGAAGGAGGCCATTCGGCCCATCATGTCTGCACCGACTCTCTGAAAGAACAATTCACTTAGTGCCATTCCCCCACCTTCTCCCCATAGCCCTGCATATTCTTACTGTTCATATAACAGTCTAATTCCCTTTTGAATGCTTCACTTGAACCTGCCTCCACCATCAAATGTGATGTCACAGGCAAGGAGGTAGGTGATTGGTTGGCGAAGAAGCAAGCTGTTTGGTGAGTATCTAGTAAGTGGTTAATGTCTATTCTATTCCTAAGGTTTAAAATAGTACAGGAACTGGTGCTAAGGTTAGCAAAATATATAAAAAATAAAAATAAAATAAATAATGAATAAAAAATTAAGTAGTTAATTAAAATACATTAAGGATGGCTGGACAGGTGATGTGAAATGGCTGTAGCATGTGGGAGCTCCTGGATGCCAATGTGATCCAGGGCAACCACGTCTGCAGTAAGTGTTTGCAGCTCGAGGAGCTTCGGCTCAGAGCCCTTGAGCTGGAGGCCAAGCTGCAGACACTGCAACACATCAGGGAGGGGGAAAGTTACCTGGACACTTTGTACCAGGAGGTGGCCATACTCCTTAGGATAGGGTCTTCTGATTTGGTCAGGGGTCAGGGACAAGAGAGTGTGGCTGCAGCTGAGGCAGGTAAGGGGACCCAGAGGGCAGGAGTGCAGGAGTCTCAGCCTTTGTGATTATCCAACAGGTTTGAGGTGCTTTCAGCTTGTTTGGATGAGTGGGGGCTGCAGATGGATGACCTAACTGCCCATGGCACCATGGTACAGGAAGCCATTCAAGTGCAGGGAGCAAAACAGAATGTAGTGGTAGTAGGGGACAGTATAGTTAGGGGGAGTGACACTGTTCTTTTCAGCAAAGAGCAAGAGTCCAGACGGCTGTGATGCTTGCCCAGTACCAGGGTTCGGGACATCTGCTCAGGACTGGAGAGGAACTTACAGTGGGAGGGGGACGATCCAATTATCATAGTCCATGTAGATACCAACGACATAGGCAGGACAAGGAAAGAGGTTCTTCATGGTCAGTATGAGGATCTAGGTACCAAATTAAGAAGCAGAACCTCGTGCAAATTGGCATAGGGCAAATAAGATCAGAAAAATGAATGCGTGGCTCAAAGACTGGTCCAGTAGAAGTGGGTTCTGGTTCATGGGGCACTGGCACCAGTACTGGGGAAAGTGGGGACTGTACCTTTGGGACAGTCGACACCTGAACTGTGCTGGGACTGGTGTTCTAGTGAGCCAACTAACTAGGGAAGTAGAGAGGGTTTTAAACTAAATAGTGGGGGAAGGGGATCAAATTTGGGAAGATTTGGTGAATCAAAGAGAAGCGACAAGGCAAGAGAGAAAGGTATTAATATGGGAAATGATAACGAGACCGTGACAGGAAGGGACAGAGAGTACAAATCTAAGAGTAAACCAACAGATAAGGCTAGAGGTTACAAAAATAATAAAAGTACCAAACTAAAGGTTCTGTATCTGAATGCACGTAGCATTTGAAACAAAACAGATGAACTGATAGCACAAATATAAATAAATAAGTACGATCTGATAGCTAATACAGAGACATGGCTGCAGGATAACATAGATTGGGACGTGAATATTGAAGGGTACATGACATTTAGGAAGGACAGAAAGCTAGGAAAAGGTGGAGGGGTGGCTTTGTTAAATAATGATGGTATTAGCACAATAGAGAGGGATAACCTAAGTTCAGAAAACCAGGATGTAGAAACAGGTTGGTTCAAGATGAGAAATGATAAAGGCAAGAAGTGACTTGTGGGAGTGATGTACAGGCCCCCTAACAGTAACCACATGATAGGATGGGGTATAAAGGAAGACATAATGAGAGCTTGTCAGAAAGGTACGGCAATAATCATGGAGGATTTTAATCTGCATATAGACTGGAAAAAATCAGATGGGCAAAGGTAACCTAGATGAGGAGTTCATAGAATATTCAGGATAGTTTCATAGAGCAGCATACTCTGGAGCCAACCAGAGAGCAGGCTATACTGGACCAGGTATTGTACAACAAGATGGAATTAATTAATGACCTCATTAGTGAAGGTGCCCCATATAGCAGCAACCATAATATGATTGAACTTCACTTTCAGTTTAGGGAGAGAAGAATGGGTCCAAGACTAGTGTTTTAAACTTATATAAGGGAAATTATGAGGGCATGAAAGCAAAGCAGCTAAAGTGAACTGGCAAATTAGGTTAAGGGATAGGTCAATAGAGATGCAGTGGCAGACATTTAAGGGGATATTTTAGAAAACCCAGAACAGATACAATGCAATGAGAAAGAAAAATTCCAAGGGAGGACCCACCATCCATGATTGACTAAAATAGTTAAAGAGAATATCAAACTTAAAGAAAATGCAGGTAATTATACAAAGATAGGTGGCAAGTCAGAAGATTGGACAGTATATAAAAAACAGCAACAAATGACTAAAAGATTAATAAGGAGGGAAAAATTAGAGTACGAGAGAAAACTAGCTAGAAATATAAAGATAGATAGTAAAAGCTTCTATAGATACTTTAAAAAGAAAAGAGTTAACAAAGTGAGCATTGGTTCTATATAAAGTTAGTCTGGGGAACTAATAATGGATAATAAGGAGATGGCAGATGAATTGAACAGGTATTTTGCATTGGTCTTCACTATAAAAGATACAAGTAACATCCCAGAATTAGCTGTAAGACAGGAAATGGAAGGGAGGGAGGAATTCAAGAAAATTACAATTACCAGGGAAGTGGTACTGAGAAAATTGTTGGAGCTGTGGGCTGGCAAGTCTCCGGGCCCTGATGGACTTCATCCTAGGGTCCTAAAAGAAGTGGCTAGTGAGATAGTTGATGTGTTGATTTTAATTTTCCAAAATTCCCTAGAATCGGGGAAGGTTCCATTAAATTGGAAAATAGCAAAGGTAACTCCTTTATTCAAAAAGGGAGGGAGACAGAAAGCAGGAAACTACAGGCCAGTTAGCGAAACATCTGTCATAGGGTAGATGTTAGAAGCTCTTATTAAAGAAGTTCAAAATAATCAGGCAGAGTCAATATGGTTTTGTGAAAGGGAAATATTGTTTAACCAACTTACTGGAGTTCTTTGAGGAAGTAACATGTGCTGTGGATAAAGGGAATGCACCGTACTTAAATTTCCAGAAGGCATTTTATAAGGTGCCACATCAAGGTAATAGCGTAAAATAAAAACTCTTGGTGTAGGGGATAACATATTGGCATGAAGAGAAGATTGTCTAGCTAACAAGAAAAAGAGAGTAGGCATAAATGGGTCATTTTCTGGTTGGCAAGATGTAACGAGTGGTGTGCCACAGGGATCTGTGCTGGGGCCTCAATTTTTTACAATTTATATAAATGACTTAGATGAAGGGACTGAAGGTATGGTTGCTAAATTTGCTGATGACACAAAGATAGGTAAGAAAGTAGGTTGTGAAGATGACATAAGGAGGCTACAACGGATATAGATAGGTTTAAGTGCATGGGCAAAGATCTGCAAAATGGAATATAATATGGGAAAATATAAAATTTTCCATTTTGGCAGGAAGAATAAAAAAGAAGCATATTATCTAAATGGTGAGAGATTACAGAACTCTGAGATGTAGAGGGATCTGGGTGCCCTACTGCATGAATCGCATAAGGTTAGTATGCAGGTACAGCAAGTAATTAGGAAAGCTAATAGAATGTTATCATTTATTGCGAGGGGAATTGAATACAAAAGGAGATTGCCTTTGCCTGACTTTTAGCCTCTTTGTCTTGAATGACAATGGGTAAGTGCCTAGAGGTGGTCAGTGGTTTGTGGAGCAGCACCTGGAGTGGCTATTAAGGCCAATTCTAGAGTGACAGACTCTTCCACAGGCACTGCAGGTAAAGTTGGCTGTCGGGGCTGTTACACGGTTGGCTCTCTCCTTACACTGCTGTCTCTTTTCCTGACAACTGCTGAGTCTCTTTGACTCGCCTCTCTTCAGCCCCGCCTTTGTAACTGTCCGCTAGCTCTTACGATCGCTGGCAACTGACTCCCACGACTTGTGGTCAATGTTGCAAGACTTCATGTCGCGTTTGCAGACGTCTTTAAAGCGGAGACATGGACGGCCAGTGGGTCTGATACCAGTGACGAGTTCGCTGTATAATATGTCCTTGGGGATCCTGCCATCTTCCATGCGGATCACGTGGCCAAGCCATCTCAAGCGCCGCTGGCTCAGTAGGGCATACATGCTGGGGATGTTGGCTGCCTCGAGGAGTTCTGCGTTGGAGATAGGGTCCTGCCACCTGATGCCAAGGATTCTCCGGAGACAGCGAAGATAGAATGCGTTGAGACGTCGCTCTTGGCTGACATACGTTATCCAGGCCTCGCTACCGTAGAGCAAGGTACTGAGGACACAGGCTTGAAACACTCGGACTTTTGTGTTCCGTGTCAGTGCGCCATTTTCCCACACCCTCTTGGCCAGTCTGGACATAGCAGCAGATGCCTTTCCCATGTGCTTGTTGATTTCTGCATCAAGAGACAGGTTGCTGATAATGGTTGAGCCCAGGTAGGTGAACTCTTGAACCATTTCCAGAGTGTGGTCACCAATATTGATGGATGGAGCATTTCTGACGTCCAGTCCCATGATGTTCGTTTTCTTGAAACTGATGGTTAGGCCAAATTCATTGTAGGCAGCAACAAGCATGTCGATTATGCTTCAGCTATACAGGGCATTGGTGAGACCACATCTGGAGTACTGTGTTCAGTATTGGTCTGCTTATTTAAGGAAGTATGTAAATGCATTGAAAGCAGTTCAGAGAAGGTTTACTAGACTGATATCTGGAATGGGTGGGTTATCTTATGAGGAAAGGTTGGATAGGCTAGGCTTGTATCTGCTGGAGTTTAGGAGAGTAAAAGTTGACTTGATTAAAACATATAAGATCCTGAGGGGTCTTGACAGGGTGGATGTGAAAAAGATGTTTCCTCTTGTGGGAGAATCTGGAATTAGGGCTCACTATTTAAAAATAAGGGGTCGCCCATTTACCACAGGGTTGAGGAGAATTTTTTTGCTTACAGAGGGTCGTGGGTCTTTGGAACTCTCTTCCTCAAAAGGTGGAGGAAACAGAGTCTTGAATATATTTAAGGCAGAGGTAGATAGATTCTTGATAAGAGGGTGAAAGGCTATCAGGGGTAGGCGGGAATGTGGAGTAATTGGTTCAACCATGATCTTACTGAATGGCGAAGCAGGCTCAAGGGGCTGAGTGGCCTACTCCTGCTCCAAATTCGTATGTTCGTATGTACTTTAAATCTGTGCCCTCTCAGTCTCGATTCTTTCACGAGTGGGAACAGTTTCTCTCTATCTACTCTGTCCAGACCCCTCATGATTTTGAATATCTATATCAAATCACCTCTCAGCCTTCTCTTCTCCAAGGAAAACAGACCTAACTTCTGCAATCTATCTTCATAATTGAAATTCCTTATCCCTGGAACCATTCTTGTGAATCTTTTCTTTACTCTCTCCAATGCCCTCACATCTTTCCTAAAGTGCGGTGCCCAGAACAGGACACAATACTCCAGCTGAGACCGAATTAATGTCTTATACAAGTTCAACATAACTTCCTTGTGGTTGTACTCCGTCCCCCTTTTAATAAAGCCCAACATCTTGTATGCTTTACTAACCGCTCTCTCAACCTGTCCTGCGACCTTCAATAACTTCTGCACATACACACCTAGGTCCCTCTGCTCCTGCACCCCATTTCGAATTGTACCTTTTATATTATGAGTGTTCTTCCTACCAAAATGTATATAATGCCTTGCCCCTCTTTGCAACTCCAGCACGCCCAGGCTCGTCATTCAGCCTGGGGCTCAGCATGGGCCTGGCCACTCATTGTCCTCCGACTACCAGAGGCCTCGGCTGTCTCAGCCTCAGCCAGCTGCTCGGGCATGTGTGCAGTGCTCTCACCAATTTGTGACCCTGATTTTAGAGCCAAGCGGAAACCCACTGAGGTGAATGTATCTGCACTGGTGGAATGTGCAGGAGAGTCATAGGATGGTGCATCCTCTGACTCTGGATCCTCCTCAGAGTGGAATTTATCTCCCCCTTCTATTGCCGTCTCCTGAGAATGCCAACCTGCCGGGGAAAACACAAACATCTGTGGGTTCGGCATTGTAGATCTCGTCATGCCAGCCGTGCAGAAGTGTGTCAGATGTTGATTGAACATAATGCTCACAGTCTTGCATCAAGACTCTAGTCTCTCCATCCGCTATTGAGAGGTTGCCTTCAGTACCCGCTAACTCGAGTGCCTCCTCCTCAACTGTTGAGAGAGGCCGTATGTCAGTGACTTCTCCGCCAGCCCGTTTGTCCTGCAAATGGAAAGAGAGAGATAGTAAGACTTTGCAGCAACAGTGAGACAACAGTTCTGCTGGTTGCAGACCCTCGTCCCCTGCTGGGGCTTCCAATATGGCTCTTCCCCACGTGTGCTGTCAGGGGAGATAATGGCCATCAGGTTTGAAAGAGGTGGCTTGTGGCCACGATGCATTCATGAATCTGTCAGGATGTGGTGATGGCCAACCACCTTTGCCAGTGCCTTCATGTTGCCTTCCTCCCTATGTCGCGCTGCCTGCCGTATACCCACATGCAATCGCCAAAAGGAGAGAGGTGTGAGATATTGACCTTGGCAGACCAAAAGAGGATGTTGACTCAATTCCTGCACTGGACCCATGTCTGGGGGGGGTGACCCCATGACTGCTTACTTCCTCTGCCAATTCCATCCAAGCTTGCTTGGTCAGTTGCGAGGGTCTATTCTTGCCATCCCTGGGGAAGAGGACCTCTGCCTTTCCCTTGCAGCCTGGAGGAGAATCTGTAGTGAGGCATCGCTAAACTGTGGGGTCACCTGGTGTCTTGCCTCGGACATAGTCCTATTTCTATCAGGCTCTGTTTGGACGGTTGGAAGTCCTGGAGTTGCAGTCACAGGAACCAGCAGCTACAGTAGTGTTGCAGGGGGGTCCAGCAGTTCAAAGTACCATCAAAGGGCTCCAGTAGCACTCCAGCTTCACGGTCTCACTGAAAGGCAGCAATACAAGCAAGACTGGCAGCGCTTTAAATATGGTGCCAGCTACTGCTGAGGGTTCAGTTGACGATGTAATCTGCACCTTGGAGCTTACTTGGATGGGCCCCGCGCTTCCATTATTGTAACTAGCCACCTGCTGCGTGGTTGCGGTGGGCCTGCCACACATGTGACAAGTGGAGACATAGCCCACTCCTGGCTCTGCTGCCGGGACCCATGATGGGGTCACGAAATTCAGCCCTCAGAATGCCACTTTAAACAGGATTGATGAAAACCTTGCGTTGACCATTCAGCATGTCACTTGTATATGACAAAGTGCTCTGCAGCTCATTGCTAGCAGGGAAGTGCAGCTGGGCAATGAGAAGGAAGATGGAGAAAGGGGAAAATATTTCCTCTTCTCACTCATTGTTCCTTTCCCCACCCCCAGTCAGTGTCCCACATGCTGCCTTGTGTCTCGATGGCCAAGTCTACCTCTGCACAGGTGACGGTGGGGCAGTCTTTGGTGGGGCCCTCACAGGCTCCAGAACACAGAGGACATAAGCCAAGAGCATCTGAGCAGTCAAAGCAGAGATATGAGCAACCTGCATCTACCTCTGCTGAAGCCACAGGGATTGCACTGCATAGGATTAATAGAAAAAGGAAGAGTAAAAATGTGTAGTTGCACAAAAGGGTCTTTAATACGATGTTAGATTGTTCAGTTTCAGTTTATTTTTTCTGTATGATTAAAATTATTTCTTTGCTCCATTTTCCCATATTGTCCATTTTTGCCAGCTGCCTGGCAAGTGGCCTTCTCACTTGTGATGAATGGTAAAACAAGCAATGGGTTAGGCTTTGTTGATGCAAAGTCAAAATGAGACCTCCGCCACCGCCCCCCGCACCCCACTCCTTACGTTTTGTTCAGTCGCATGAAATAGTTCACTTAACTTCCAATTTTCAGTGCTGATGAAGATTTTTACACCTGAACTCTTAACATAATTTTTCTTTGAAGATACTGGTGGGCCTGCTGCATATTTTAAACATTTGCTGTTTTTATCTTAGTTTTCCAGAATTTGTAGTTTTAGTTTTCTTTCTATTTGTATCTTGAATAGTAATTTCACGACATTAGATAAAACAGAACATTGTGTACTTCTTAAACCTGCTATCCCGTATATCTGCTGTTCAAATTTCTATTGATTAATTTAAATTAAGGAATGAATTATTGCTATAATTGATCATACAGCTGAGTCTGTATTAGATTGAAAAGGACACCTCTGATCTTGTTGAATCTGTTACTTTGTGGCATGTCTGGATAATGCAGCCGATACTGATGTAAAGTAGTCACAGTAGTACAGATTTTTTTAATGGATCTTACATATAATGCTTCCTTCATTAGAATACTGCACTTCCTCAGCTTTTGAGGACAGTGTTATATCAATGGCCAGCTGTAATTAATTCCTTTATATTTAATATATGTTCTTGTGCAGTTTGAAGTAAGTTGCAGCTCTGAGTTATTTTCTCTTCCCTTTTTATCCTCTCTCCCCAGGACATACATCAACAAAGTCCCAGAGTAGAGCTACTCCTAAGTTTTTCCAGGTCTTCTCTGAGCCAACTGCTTGGAGATGGGAATGACTTTCCTTCTGATTCCCCCTTTCTTGTGGGAAAATGCTTGGCGTCAGCTCACACATTCTCTGTAGGCATCAGTTCACTATTTCCCCATAGTGAAATGGCTGAAATCAGGAGTTCAGTAGTGTGGAAGACTAAAGCCCAGATTTCCCCTTTGAGTGCAATTGGAAAGCATCTCCAGAGTGATGAGATTTATTCCCACTTCCTAGATGTGTCCCAGACTCAGCTGCTCGTCTAGCTTCAATATCACATATCTTTTAAGAAGACTTCTCATCCTTCATCGGAGACTCCATTAAGAGCTAGGGCAGAGATTTCCTGTACAGTTACATTCTTGACAGCCTCTGAAGTACGGTCGAACTTTGAAAATTATTTTTAAAAATGCTGAGTTAGTCAGGAGTGCTTGACTCCAGCTTCAGCATGGCACAAATGGTGGGGAACACACTGGATAATATATTTCCCTCATTTTCATATGCTTACTATATGCCAGCCTAAAAATGGGTCAGTATATTGTATGTCTCCGGTTCCTGCTTATGGTAAATCACTGGGGCATAAAAGTGGGGACGTCAGTGGCAGAGTGTGGCCTGAACCAATGTCCCACCCCCAACCTATGCCAGTTCCACTGAAAGATTAGCAGAGAAAGGGGGAACTGCAGCAGATAAGTTTAAAACAAGTTCTGCCCATAGCATTCAAGCAAGGCCAGCCTCTTAATGAGAACACAATGGCATTCTGGGAAAACATTTAGAAGCACAATACAAAACGCAATCAGAAACTCAACTTTTTTGACCTGATTCCCATCGCTCACTGCTGCACCCCATGCAAACAAACAAACAAACAAAAACTGTTAAGTTGTAGATCTCTTTCTTGCAAGTGGAAGCCAAGCCCCCACAGCTGAAGAGATCCCTTGGGTGCCAATGAACGACATATCTGACCCACTCACCCCCAATAGCGCTAGACACTGGCAATCATGGAGCTGAACAATGCTCTCCTTCCTTCTTTTTGCTCCATCCATGCCATGTGACATAAGGATTGATCCTGACTGTTTACACTGTTTAGGAAGGGAAATTTTGACCCAGAGACAGTGAAGGAATGGCGATATAGTTCCAAGTTAGAATGGTGTGTGGCTTGGATGGGTGATGTTCCCATGCATCTGCTGCCTTTGTCCTTCTAGGTGGTAGAGGTTGCGGGTTTGGAAGGTGCTGTCGAAGGAGCCTTGGTGAGTTGCTGCAGTGCATCTTGTAGATGGTATACATTGCTGCCACTCTATGTCAGTGGTGGAGGGAGTGAATGTTGAAGGTGGTGGATGGGGTGCCAGTCAAGTGGGCTGCTTTGTCCTGGATGGTGTCAAGCTTCTTGAGTGTTGTTGGAGCTGCACCCATCCAGGCAAGTGGAGAGTATTCCATCACACTCCTGACTTGTGCCTTGTAGATGGTGGACAGGCTTTGGGGAGACAGGAGGTGAGATACTCACCGCAGGATTCCCAGATTCTGATCTGCTTGCAGCCACAGTATTTATATGGCTGCTCAGTTCAGTTTCTTGTCAATGGTAACCCCTAGGATGTTGATAGTGGGGGATTCAGCAATAGTAATGCCATTGAATGTCACGGGAAGATGGTTGGATTCTCACTTGTTTGAGATGGTCATTGCTTGGCACTTGTGTGGTGAGAATGTAACTTGCCACTTATCAGCCCAAGCCTGAATTTTGTCCAGGTCTTGTTGCATATGGACACAGACTGCTTCAGTATCTGAGGAGTTGCAAATGGTGCTGAACATTGTGCAATCAGCAGCAAACATCTCCACTTATGACCATTTGATGGAGGGAAAGTCATTGATGAAGCAACTGAAGATGGTTGGGCCTAGGACACGACCCTGAGGAACCCCTGCATTGATGTCCTGAAGCTGAGATCATTGGCCTCCAACAACCACAACCATCTTCCTTTGCGCTAGGTATGACTTCAACTACTGGAGAGCTTTCCCCTCGAGTTCCATTGACTCCAGTTTTGCTAGGGCTCCGTGATGCCATACTCGGTCAAATGCTGCCTTGACATCAAGGGCAGTCACTCTCGCCTAACCTCTTGATTTCAGCACTTTTGTCTATATTTGGACCAAGGCTGTAATGAGGTCTGGAGCTGTGTGGCCCTGGCAGAACCTAAACTGAGCATCAATGAGCAGGTTATTACTGAGTAAGTGCCACTTGATAGTACTGTCCATCACTTTGCTGATGATCACGAGGAGACTGATGGGGCAGTAATTGGCCGGGTTGGATTTGTCCTGCTTTTTGTGTACAGGACATACCTGGGCAATTTTCCACATTGCCGGGTAGATGCCAGTGTTGTAATTTGACTGGAACAGCTTCGCCAGGGGCACAAGCCTTCAGCATTATTGCGGGAATGTTGTCAGGGCCCATAGCCTTTGCAGTATCCAGTGCCTTCAGCCGTTCCTCGATATCACGTGGAGTGAATTGGATTGGCTGAAGACTGGCACCAGTGATGCTGGGGACCTCAGGAAGAGGCCGAGATGGATCATCGGCTCAGCACTTCTGGCTGAAGATAGTTGCAAATGCTTCAGCCTTGTCTTTTGCACTGACATGCTGGGCACTCCCATCATTGAGGATGGGGATATTTGTGAAGCCTCCTCCTCCTGTTAGTTGTTTAATTTTCCACCACCATTCACGACTGGATGTGACAGAGCTTAGATCTGATCTGTTGGTTGTCAGATCGCTTAGCTCCATTTATCGCATGCTGCTTCTGCTGTTTGGCATGCAAGTAGTCCTGTTTTTAGCTTCACCAGGTTGACAGCTCATCTTTAGGTATAATCACAGAAAGTGCTGGAAATACTCAGCAGGTCAGGCAGCATCTGTGGAGAGAGAAGCAGAGTTAACGTTTCAGGTCTCTGACCTTTCATCAGAAGGTATGGCCTGGTGCTGTTCCTGGCACTCCCTCTGCATTCTTCATTGAACCAGGGTTGGTCCCCCAACTTGATGGTAATGGTAGAGTGGGGGATATGCTGGGCTATGAGGTTGCAGATTGTGTTTGAATACAATTCTGCTGCTGCTGATGGCCCACAGCACCTCATGGATGTCCAGTTTTGAGTTGCTAGATCTGTTTGAAATCTATCCCATCTAGCATGGTGGTAGTGCCACACAGCATGATGGTGGGTATCCTCAATGTGAAGACAGGACGTCGTCTCCACAAGGACTGTGCGGTGGTCACTCCAACAAATACGGTCATGGACAGATGTGTCTGCCACTGGCAGATTGGTGAGGGCAAGGTCAAGTATGTTTTTCTCTCTTGTTCCCTCATCACCTGCCACAGACCCAGTCTAGCAGCTATGTCCTTCAGGACTCGACCAGCTCGCTCAGTAGTGATGCTATCGAACCATTCTTGCTGATGGACATTGAAGTGCCTCACCCAGAGTTTGTTACCCTCAGTGCTTCTTCCAAGTGGTGTTCAACATGGAGGAGTACTGATTCATCAGCTGTGAGGTTTCTGTGCCCATGTTTGACCTGATGTCATGAGAATTCATGGGATCTGGAGTCGATGTTGAGGACTTCCAGGACAACTCCCTCCCGACTGTATACCACTGTGCCGCCAACTACCCTGTTGGTGCTTCAGGATATACCCAGATATAGTGATAATGCTGTCTGGGATAGTGTGTGTAAGGTATGACTCCATGAATATGATTATGTCAGGCTTTTGCTTGACTAGTCTGTGGGACAGCTCTCCCAATGTTCGCACAAACTGCCAGATGTTAGTAAGGAGGACTTTGCAGGGTCAACAGGGCTGGATGTACTGTTAGTGTTTCCAGTGCCTAGGTCGATGCCGAGTGGTCCGTCCGGTTTCATTTCTTTTAGACTTCTATAGCAGCTTGGTACAACTGAGCTGCTTGCTAGGCCATTTCAGAGTCATCTACAGTTGAGCCACATGTACAACAGACCAGCTTAGGATGGCAGATTTCCTTCCCGAAAGGGCCTTATTGAACCAGATGTGCGTTTTTACGACAATGGTTTCTTGGTCACCATTATTGAGAATAATTTTTTTTTAAATTCCAGATTTTTTTTATCAATTGAATTTAAATTCCACGAGCTGCCATGGTGAGATTTGAACCTGTGTCCCCAGATCATTAGTCTGGGCCTCTGGATTGCTAGTGCAGTGACATTACCACTATGCCACCCCCTCTCTGTTCTATAGCCAGCTTTTGGCACCTTCTGGGATGATCAAAGGGGATGGAGTGCCCTCTATCAGTATCCTTAGCACAATGAAGTACATCATTTGTATGTAGTACCCTTATTGCAGGGGGTAATTTTGATCTCTGGAAGGTTTTTGTGTCTTCACTGCAGCAGAACCATCCCCTCCAATGCCTTTTTTTGATGACCTATTTTCCCAAGCTGCCTGTTCTCAGCATGCAGTGATGCTAGTTCATGCTGTTTATTTTGTCGATCACCTTTAGACAAAGACTACAAATCATCCCCTCCTTGTAAGAGGTGGCCGAGATATAAGATGTCCAACAGAGCTTGCGGAAAGGTTACTTAGTCTGAGAATCCTCCCACACACTGCCCATGTCCTTCCAGTACAAATTCAGTTCATTAACAGGGAAAAGGTTGTTGGCCAAAAATTTCAAATTATTACAACAGAACTCTTCCAACAGATATGAGCTTCATAGTTAGAATTCAACTTATTTCTTTTGAAAATAAATGGATATTTGTTTGGTAACTTACAGTAATTTACCAAGGCTGGAATACTTTCAAATTGCCAATACATTTTGAGATTGAATTGAATATTAAAAAAAGTTATGAATGCAAAATCACCAGCAAGGTGCAACTTATATTCTTAAAAATTGTCCTGACGAATTGTATTTTAATGTTGTTCAAGGTGATGTGTCAGTGGTGGGAAACAACAACAACTTATATTTATATAGCGCTTTAACATAACAAACTGTCCCAAGGCACTTCACAGGAGCATTATAAAACGAAGTATAATACCGAATGACAAAAGGAGATCGTGGGTCAGATGACCAAAAGCTTGGTCAAAGAGGTAGGTTTTAAGGAGTGTCTTAAAGGAGGCAAGCAAGGTGGAGAGGTGGAGAAGTGAAGGGAGGATATTCCAGAGCTTGTGGCTGAGGCAACTGAAGGCACAGAGGAACGATTAAAATCAGGGATGTACAAGAGGCCATAATTAGAGGAGTGCAGATATCTTGGAGGGTTGTGAGGCTGCAGAAGATTATAGAGATAGGGAGGGTGAGGCCCTGGAGGGATTTGAAAACAAGGATCAGAATTTTAAGATTAAGATGTTACTTGACCGGGAGCTAAAGCCTGGCTTGGATATAAAATTAAAACCCGACCTGGGCCAGACATGCCAACAGCCAACCCAAACCCGACCTGGCCCGAGTCCTTTAATTTTTTTAAATGCCTGACTTGATCCGAAAATAGCAAACATATCAATGAAACAGAAAACAATACAAAACAAAACAGTACAGTCCAGCCCGACCTGATCCCAGCCTGAAAGCTGGACGCAGAGTACAGACTCGACCCGAATCCGATAGGGCTGATAGGGGAATGGGACTTGGTGCGAAATAAGATACGGGCAGCAGAGTTTTGGAATACCTCCAGTTTACAGAGAGTAGAGTGTGAGAGATCACCCAGGAGTGCACTGAAATGGTCAAGTGTAGCAGTAACAACAGCATGAATGAGGGTTTCAGCTGCCGAGGAGCTAAAACAGTTGGGCAATGTTATTGAGGTGGAAATAGGCATTCATAGTGATGACATGAATATAAGGTTGAAAGCTCATCTCAAGGTCAAATGTGACACCAAGCTTGTGAAAAGACTGGCTTAATCACAGACTGTTGCCAGAGAGAGGGATGGAATCGATAGCTAGGGAAGGGAATTTGTAGTGGAGACCGAAAGCAATGGCTTCAGTCTTCCCAATTGGAGGAAATTTCTGCTCTCCAGTACCGGATGTCAGATAAGCACTCTGAAAGGGAAGTTGGAAATGGGACAGTAGTTTGCAAGGATGGTGGAGTCAAGGTTGTCTTGTGAGGAGAGGGGTGATAAAGGAAGATTTAAAGGAGAGAGGGACAATACTTGAATAGAGAAAAGGAACACTTTTCACTTTAGGAGATCAACATATTCATTGAACAGGGTAGGCTTTCCCCTTGAGCAGACTTCAAGTGGCTAGCCAGTGGAGTGTGCTCACAGTCATCCAATAACACCCAACCTGAAGGATGTAGGTCTGTGGAAAAGGGTCCAATTTCAGGATGGGTGAGGGGGTAACCTGGAGCTGCAGTGGTTCAGACTTGTATTGTACAGCCCGGAGGAGCACTCCTGCTCTTCCTAGCCCCCCAAATATAAACACAAATTTATCTGTCATCTGCACTGCCAGCTGATTCCAGTTAGGACTCAGTGCTATCTTAAAATAGGTAATGGGCTTTTATGTATGTCAAAGGATGTGGATTTGGATTTAAATTGGCCCGCTGTTGACAGCAAGCTCAGGTATTGGTTGCACAGCCACAGCAAAACCAACTGGGAACCAGGTGGTAAGTTATTGCCCCCAACCATTTTTGGGGCTCTACCTTCTGTTTCTGCCAAGCAGGAGGCATCAAAACCTATCCCAACTATTCTAAGCTTAGTGAGCATCATCAGAGTGAAGCTCCCTATACCTTGTACTTGTAATAGGCTGGTGTGCTTGCCTACTGCACCACCCAGTTCTCCGACTCAATTTGTTACAAAATGACACCTGTCCTATAATTGTAACCAACCACTGTTTGGTGTCAATAGTCTTGAAGAAAGTGAATAGTTTCCAAATTATACACTGGGATAAAAATATCCATAGGTTTACTTACAATCCATTCGTCACCCTGAATAAACTTTCACTGCGTTGTCCCTGCAACAAAACAAACACTTTATTATTCATAGCCACTCATGGACATCAAAGTCATCAAAGTTTAGTGAAATACGACCCGTGTGAATTTATTTATAAGTTACATTTTAGAGCGTGAGACAAGATGTTCTGGTGTGTCAGAATGAAACCTTATCTTTTTCACACCATTAAGGGTTGATATAGTTAACATACAACTAACTACAAGGTGATGTGTGAGTGAATTCATTGGGATCAGAGTTTTATAGATCTATTCCTGTTTCCATTGAGCTGTACCTTGCATCTTCAACCTTTCCTTCAGCCTATTTGTTATTAATGCTCTGATAAAGACCATTAACTTTCTGGGCTGACTAAGCATCAAGATAATGTGTAATCTCCGATTGTACAAAGAATATCCCCATCACACTGCTTCCTTATTTTCAACCAGATCAGCAAAATCTTGGAAACCCTCATTTGCTCAGCAGCTGTGCAGGGAACAGAGGACTCTTTGCCAAAGCTAGAAGATGTTAATTTTGAGCAGCATTTTCAAAGGAACAGGACGAAGGGGTAATAAAACAACACCAAAGAAAAGAATGGAGATGATATAGAATGACCTGTAAAGTACTTAAGTGGAAAATAGGAGATGATTAAATGACAGAAGTGATATTAGCTTATTTTATGTGCTCCTGACAAACACATTGACCTCAATTTTAACAAACCTCCACCCCGACCCCCAACCCCATCACACCCCAAAGGGCAGGAAAGGGTCCTGAGAGAGGTTTGCACATATTGCGCCTGTTTTGCCAATCTCCCTCCATTGGGTCAGCAGCACATCAGTCCTACAAGTCTGTAGGAGGGCAGACTGGAGGAGATGAGTGATGCCTTGGAAGTCCCGATCTACTTTGTCCACCAGCTTCTGTATTGTGGAGCAGACATTGGAACCCAGAGTCTGCATAGCAATCATTTGAGCCTCTATGTGTTGCTAGAGGTGACCACATGCTCCAGGGTAGAATGCAGATTTGAAAACACCTGCAGGAGTACCCTACAGATGATGAAAGTGGCTGGAAAGAGTGCCTGGTGGGACTACCAACAACTCACACCTTTGTTCCAGTGCCTCAAGTATTCTCATTTTCATGGTTGGCCTCCAGAGTTGCACATTTGTGCCCTGCTGAGCAGAGCTTGAACAGAAAGGTGGTTTCTGGTGCTTATTGTCCTTGGCTGCTGTGACTTCCACTGTCTGCTCTTGGTCACTTGTAGTGTGAAATTCATCAGGTGCCAGCCCATCTATCTGACTAAGATGCCCACTCGATGTGCCAGTTTCAGAATTGGTGCTGGCGACGCAAGTAGCATGTGACAGTACATCCTCAGGAGAGATGAGTTCCTTTGAAGAGTCTTCTTCCTTTGAGGGCTGGGGTTCATATGAAGGCCCTGGAGAAAAAACAAATGTTAAAGATTTAATGATGGTAGCAAGAAAATATACATATCTGCATGAAATAATTAGCCATACCAGTTGATGTATTGAAGTAGGCTAAAGTGTGTGTAAGTTGAAAATAGTCACACCCTTCTGCAAATCCATCAACCTCATCATCACCTATGCTGAGGCTGTTGCTGGTCCTGCTTCTCTCAAGGGCTTCCTCTTTGATCAATGTACCTGTAAAATCTGGGGGTCTTCTAATGATCCTGACCCCCTTCCCTGGAATTCTGCATTCTCTTCTCTTGCAAAAGGGGTGGGACAGTGGCATAAGTGGCTAGCAAAGGCATGTGATTTTTCTGGATCTAGTGCATAAGGTGGAAAGGAGAATCAAGCAAATGTAATAATGGGGTAAAAACAAGAAATGCTGGAACCACTCAATAGGTCTGGCAGCATCTGTGGAAAGAGAAGCAGAGTTAACGTTTCGGGTCAGTGACCCTTCTTCGGAACTGACAAGTATAAAAAATGTCACAGGTTATAAGCAAGTGAGGTGGGGGTGGGGCAAGAGATAACAAAGGAATGTGCCAGAAGGAGGTGGATGACGGTCTCTTCCCCACCACAGCCAGCTTGAGGGCAGCGTGCGGAGGTGGTGAGACTCCGTGCATGCAGGAAAGATCTGACAGGAGGGCCCTTCTCACCGCCAGCCAAGATACATCTTGGTTCTTGTTTGAAATTTTTGGTGATGGGGCATTCTGCCAAATGAGTTTGATAGTCTGCTCAGGGAACCATCTGACAGAATCCACCATAACAATTGCCACAGAATATGGATTGCATTAGGTACAGTGGAGTAGAGAATTATTGTGGCAGCCTAAATATGTGCCTGTGGCATCAAAAAGCTGTCACTTTCAAATTAATGTTGTTTATGAAAATACTGCAAAATGAGGTTTTGGTTAAAAATGATACTTTCATTAGCTCTAAAAGTTGTTCAAAAATGCACGATAAATTAAATGTTACAAGGCATTAATTAATATATTGGCCTAAAATCAGCTGTCAAAGTAACAGTGAGGCTAATGTTGCTCACTGTTATTTATGCGCAAATGCTACAGCAACTTCAGGTGAGGGCAGATGCACGATTAAATGTGAATATCCAAAAGTTGCTAACCGAGATGTGCTGCTCCACCATTAGCTTTGCAAAAATGCCATCTCACTGTCTTCCACAGCATTGAAATGCATTGACTGGCATGAAGTTGCTATATTTGCACAGTAGATATGAACTTGATGTGCCACAGAATGTTAAGTCTTGTCCATTTCAGACTAAGTATTAATTACTGCCAGTAAATCTCTCTCGCACTGAAAATTAACTATTATAAATGTGGGGTCACATTCCTTCAGAATTTAAATATAGTTGGAGATTTTAAAAATAGACAATTTAAATAGATTTTTTTAAACTTTTGTTTTATGTCATTTTTTTTCTCTGTCTCAATCCAATCTTTCATTCCGTCTCTTCTCTTTCTGTACCTGATTTGGCATTGAACTCACCCACTTTAATTTACACTTTCTTCTCAGTTATTGCACGATTTATTTCACAATCCTTCAATCTAATTGGTTAAGGAGATTCACTGTTCTTTCCTTTTTCACTCAGGTCCCAGATGCTCAATTTCCCTCATTGAGACATAATCAGCTCACAATTTCAGCGGCCGGAATTTAACATTGGCGGGCGGCCCCACCCACCATCTGAAAAGTCAGGGTCAAGCCCTCCTCCCCCAGGCCTGGGAAGCCACACTGGCATTTTTTACTCCTTAGGCCCTTAATTGGTCTTGGGCGGGACTTCCATCTCTCTGATGCAGGAATTCCCGCCAAATGGAGCTGCTGGCCAATCAGTGGGCTGGCAGCTCTTGGTCTCAGCAGTGCCACCAGAGGCGGGTGCCCAATCAGAAGGCTCCCCCCCCCCCCCCCCCGCAGCCCGCAAGAAGGCTGCCAGGTTTTACCTGATGGTGTTTCTGGGGCCTTTGCTGTCTAGCCACGGCGGGTAAAATACCAGCAGCGGCGGGAGGAGGCCCTTAAGTGACAGTTAATTGAGTGACCTGGGGCAAGCGGGCCATTTCCCACCACCTCTGCCCCGCGAAAATTGCAGCGGAGGTGGGAAAGCGTCGGGAATTCCGGCCAGCAAATTGCCACACTAAAAATGTCAACATCTAAAAATGCAAGGGCAAGTCTTATGGCAAACACTGCTAGATGCCCTGATATAACATAATCTGGCGAATGTAATGTAGCTATGTACAGCAGAGTTGTGCATTCCTGATCATTCAGCTTATGAGAACCATTTAATTTATGAATGTAATGATTGAACATCTCATCTACTAAAGCTATACATTTATACCAAATGAAGAATGACTAACCTAAAGCTTTAAGAATAAAATACAAATTCAAAGGGGCAATTGAGCCTTTTTATTATATTGATGCGCAGTATGGGAATCAGACCCATCATGGACATGGGATTCGACCCTCTGGCAGGAAAATGTGGGATCACAGCCTCAGGAGTGAAACTCCCACTGAAAGTGATAAAGTTAATAAGCCTGCTGATTATTTCACAGATGAGCAATCATCTCATTCTAAACTGATGCATATCAAATGTCAAACAAACAAGATGATCTGTCAATTACTCGCAGAGTAAGTCATTTAAATATGAATAGTAGTAGAGTAGGCCACAGAGCTTGCCTTTAACTTACAAAGCTTATCTCTTGTTTGGGGAAGGTGAGAACTATGCACCAGCTGCTTTTATACTACAGTTGATGCTCACCACTTCTGATTGTGATTGGTGAATGGCTGAATTCATTACCTTTGTCCCAATGCCAGTTCGAAATCTCTTTTATAGTGGTGCTTGTTTAATCTGGAGTATGGCAGTCTGGCATCGGTGAGCTGGCTCCCTGCATTCACACTATTAGATCCTGATCTCTTATCCAGGTAAACTTAATTGTCGAACAAGTCCCCAAACCTCACAGGGTCAGCAAGAAGTTCCGTTAGCTGCCTACTATTGGCTGGTGCCTCTGGCTTTATCAGTGCAGCTGCAATACCTGACTTTGCAGTAAGGCAGAAATACGATGGAAATGGCTTGATCGGGGAGGGAGGGGGTGTTAGCTTCCCCCACAGAAAGAAAATATAGTTTTTTCCTGCAGCCCCCTTTGAGAGTGGGTTGGATTAAAAAATACTTTAAAAATTGGTATCGATTATGCAGTGGTCCAGGTGATCCCACCGCCCACCACTGGATTGGCAAGTATCCATGATCTCACCAAGCATGCATGTGCCAACCATACCCTGGGCCCCTTTGAGGGCAAGGTCATGAGAACTCCTGGTGTTGGAAATTCCTACCCTTGGCCTTGACCTCCTTCATTCTCCTTTGCTCCAGAGAGTGAAGTTCCAAGGTAGGTAATCTTTCCTCATAACTCAGCCCTTTAAGTTCAGGAATCGATCTTTGCTGATCTCCTCTGACATTTCTGTGATGCGGCCTTGTTGAGGCCAAATAGAAATTCAACATCACCACTTTATAGTTAAAAGTTTCACTTCCCATCATTTTATTAGCTTTCTACAACCCAGGACTACTTGCATGCCAAACAGTGTAAGAAGCATGTGATAGACAGGGATAAGTGATCCCATAACTAACGGATCAGATCTAAGCTCTACAGTCCTGCCACATCCAGTTGTGAATGGTGGTGGAGAATTAAACAGCTAACTGGAGGAGGTGGCCCCACAAATAACCCCATCCTCAATGATGGGGGAGCCCAGCACATCAGCAGAAAAGATAAGGCTGAAGCATTTGCAACAATCTTCAACCAGAAGTGCCACGTTGATGATCCATCTCAGCCTCCTCCTGAAGTCCCCAGCATCACAGATGCCAGTCTTCAGCCAATTCAGTTCACTCCGCGTGATATCGTGAAACGACTGAAGGCACTGGAGACTGCAAAGGCGATGGGTCCTAACAATATTCCGGCAATAGTACTGAAGACCTGTGCTCCAGAACTTGCCGTACCCCTTGCCAAGTTGTTCCAGTACAGCTACAACACTGGCATCTGCCCGGCTATGTGGAAAATTGCCCAGGTATGACCTGTACACAAAAAGCAGGACAAGTCCAACGCACCCAATTACCTTCCCATCAGTCTACTCTCAATCATCAGTAAAGTGATGGAAGGTGTCGTAGACAGTGCTATCAAGCAGCACTTGTTTAGCAATAACCTGCTCACTGACGTTCAGTTTGGGTTCCATCAGGGCCATTCAGCTCCACACCTCATTACAGCCTTGGTTCAAACATGGACAAAAGAGCTGAACTCAAGAGAGGAGGTGAGAGTGACTGCCCTTGTCATCAAGGCAGCATTTGACCGAGTATGGCATCCAGGAGCCCTAGCAAAACTGAAATCAATGGGAAGCGGGGGAAAACTCTCCATTGGTTGGTGTCATAGCTAGCACAAAGGAAGATGGTTGTGGTTGTTGGAGGTCAATCATCTCAGCTCCAGGACATCACTGCAGGAGTTCCTCAGGGTAGTATCCTAGGCCCAACCATCTTCAGCTCCTTCATCAATGACCTTCCTTCAATCATTAGGTCAGAAATGGGGATGTTCGCTGATGATTGCACAATGTTCAGCACCATTCGTGACTCTTCAGATAGTGAAACAGTCTGTGTAGAAATGCAGCAAGACCTGGACAATATCCAGGCTTGGGCTGATAAGTGGCAAGTAACATACGTGCCAAACAAGTGCCAGGCAATGACCATTTCCAACAAGAGAGAATCTAGCCATCTCCCCTTGACATTCAACGGCATTATGATCACTGAATCCCCACTCTCAACATCCGGGAGTTGCCATTGACCCGAAACTGAACTGGAGTAGCCATATAAATACCGTGGCTACAAGTGCAGGTCAGAGGCTAGGAATCCTGCAGCAAGTAACTCACTTCCTGACTCCCCAAAGTCTGTCCACCATCTACAAGGCACAAGTCAGGAGTGTGATGGAATACTCTCCACTTGCCTGGATGGGTGCAGCTCCAACAACACTCAAGAAGCTTGACACCATCCAGGACAAAACAGCCCGCTTTATTGGCACCCTATCCGCAACATTGGCAGCAGTGTGTAACATCTACAAGATGCACTGCAGCAACACACCAAGGCTCCTTAGACAGTATCTTCCAAACCCGCGACCTTTAGCACCTAGAAGGACAAGGGCAGCAGATGCATGGGAACTCCACCACCTGCAAGTTCCCCTCCAAGCCACAGACAATCCTGATGTGCAATTATATCGTCATTCCTTCACCGTTGCTCGGTCAAAATCCGAGGACTCCCTTCCTTACAGCACTATAGGTATAAATTCCCCACAGTGGTTCAAGAAGGCAGCTCACCACCACCTTCTCAAGGGCAATAAATGCTGTCCTAGCCAGCGACGCCCACATCCCAGTAACTAATAAAAAAAGTGTGAGGTAGTGCATTTTGGTAGGAAGATTAAGGAGGCCACATACTTCTTGGAAAATACGAGATAAAATGGGATAGTGGAGAAAAGGGATCTAGGGATACAGATGCACAAATCATTAAAAGTAGTGACACAGTTTAATAAGGCCATTTAAAAAGAAAACAAAGCACTGGGGTTCATTTCTAAAGGGATACAATTTAAAAGGAAAAAGTTATGTTAAACTTATACCTAAACTTTGGTTAGACCAAACTTGGAATACTGTGAATATTATTAAAAGAATATTGAGGTACTGGAGAAGGTGTAAAAAAAGGTTCACCAGGATGGTACTAGAACTGAGAGTTCATACCTATCAGGAAAGATCGAATAGGCTGGGACTCCTTTTTAAGAAATGAGAAGGCTGAGGAGTGACCTAATCTTTACAATTATAAAAGGGTTTGATAGGTAAGTGGAGAGAAGATGTTTCCTCTTCATGGGGGACCAAAACTAGGGAGCATAAATGTAAGATAGTCACTAATAAATCCAATAGGGAAGTTAGGAGAAACTTCATTACTTAGAGAGTGGTGAGAATGTGGAACTCAATACTACATGGTGTAGTTGAGGAGAATAGTATAGATGCATTTATGGGGAAGCTAGGTAAGCACAGGAGGGAAAAAGAAGTAAAAGGATATGCAGATAGGGTTAGATAAAGAGGGGAGTGTGGAGGCCTGTGTGAAACACAAACACTGTCAAAGACCAGTTAGGCTGAATGGCCTGTTTCTGTGTTGTACATGCTATGTGATTCGATGTAACTGGAATCTACCTTATTTTCCAGCCATTGACTTAAATGGATGAAACATTGGCCCTCCTGCCTTGCCTAATTTTCCTCATTGTGCTGCGACCAAGTGCTTGAATACTCCCAAGTGCACCAGGAAAATCTGCCCCCATAACTCCTTAAAAGCATTCCATTTTCCTTTTACATTCTTCCTTTAAGTAGCTCTTCTCATTTAATTATTTTTGTATAAGGTCATCCCTTGAAAGATTGCTTGCCTGAAATTCAAGTTTTTAAGAGTTTTCATGAACTGTTCTGTGACTCGATTCAACCTTAAAATGGACAATGCGATGATTATTAGCCTGCAAAGTCTCCTTACTTCAATTTAACTTATTATTACCGCTGTATTAGTTAGGCTCATATCTAATATTTTTCCCATCTTATGAGTTTCTCATCTACTGTTTAGGAAGAGATTGTGGAAATAATTTCAATAAACTCCCTCACACATCTAGATTGTAAGTCTAAATTCAAGGCAGGAAAATTAAAATCTCCCATATGACCTGAAAATGTGTTGCCTGAAAGGGTGGTGGAAGCAGTCTCAATTGTAACTGTAAAAAAAGAATTGGATAAATATTTGAAAAAGAAGAGTTTGCAGGGCTATGGGGAAAGAGCAGGGCAGTTGGACTAATTGGATAGCTCTTTCAAAGAGCCAGCATGAGTATGATGGGCTGAATGGCCTCCTTTTGTGTTGTATGATTCTATGTGGGGTAATTTTAGCCTAATTCACTTGGCAGGAAATCCATGTGATTGAGTGGGAGCTGGTTTTACACCCCATGTGATATTGCCCTCCATTGTCGATGGGCAGTTTAGGTTAAAATTGACCCCTACGATTACAACAGAAACGTTGGCCTTTATATTTAGATTTAAGCTGGGAGGGAGTGGGAGCAACTTTTAGCAGATGGAAAACTCAGAAATACGGGGAAGTGCTGCAAGTTTAACAGCAAGACCTCATTTGAATGTTTTATCTCCATTTTTCATCTGGCAGCCGTCCAGCTTGAGAAGCTGGTTGACTGTCAGGTGGGATGGCTTGGAGTAGAAGGCTAAAGCCGGGGACTAGAGAGGAGGAAGGGAGGGACCGAGAGATCATGGTGTGGGGGATGCGGGGGGAGATTGCAAAGGACAAGATCATGGGGGGAGGAGATCATGGGTCAACATCGGATCATGAGGGATCGGTATTGGAACATGGGGTGGTTATCTGGGGGGGTGGTGGGGGTGCGGGGTTGGAGCAGGGGGATGGCAGAAGCATTCCTGCTCCTCCTAGTCCATAAAAGCAGTACTGGAAAAACACTTGCATCCATCAAGTCTCGCTTCACTTTAGCCCTGGGAAACCTGGCCCACAATCATCAAATCCAAATGGCTGCCTAAACCTGAGGCATAAAGCCCCATTAACATTAAAATTACTGACCCGCCTCTCAAGAGTAGGTTTCTCACCCACACCTCCCACACCCCCACCCACCCCCCAACCCATCCTGGTTAATCCAGGTGCATGCCCATTTGGAGTTGATTGGGGTCAGCTTTCCTATTTTTAAGATTTTAACTCCCTCGCCTCCAGCCCCTCTCCCATTCTTCCTGTGAGATTAAAACTGCCCCCATTAGCTCTAATCTATTTAATAGCCTCCAACTCTGTTTTACTTTGTGGTAGCCTATAATACCTTCCTACTACTAACTCTTTCTCTTTTCAACCTTCCAGATTACCTGAAGAGAATCTGAGATAATTTCCACTTCCTTCCTCTCAATAACAAATACAAATCTTCCCTGATCAATGGTGCCAGCCGAGTCCCTCTCTTTCAATTCTCTATCCTTCTTGAAGCATGTCTAGCACTACAGATTTATACTCCATTCATCCTCCAGTTTTAGTTAGGTTTCAGTAACTCCTACAATATCTTTTAACATCTATAATATTCCTCATGTTTCTGGCATCCATATAAATACAGCTGGTCTTCCTTGCTCTATTCTCATGACTTCTTCCTCATAATTCATCCATACTAATATTCCCTCATCCCCATGTTAAATTCTTTCAATTATTTTATTTATCCTATCAGCCAAGATGAATGTGCCTCCTCAGTTAAAGTGAAGGGTGTTCTGACGATAAAGCTTGCACTCCCCAACAAGTGCTCTCAATGGTCCCAAAGAGCCAATATCATAGAATTGAAAGAGTTTAATGACAGGAAATGAACAACTTGACATTTGGCTATGGGCCAAAGTTTATTTCTATAATGGTAGCACAAACAGAATATATGATTAACTGACAGGCGGTTTCGAACCCAGATTATAGACGTGGTACCCCTCCACATGGTTGCCAGCTTCCCTTTGTCACTGTCCCTTATCCTGACTGTACCTTTAAGCATCCTACGTGTTCAATTAAAAGTCAACCAGTGCACACACACTGAAGCATACTATACGTGCATATAATGACCCTGACATTCTCTCAGGTTCGCCCGTGGTTGGATTTTGAGCTGGAGGCGGGGCTCCTGGCACCAGGCCAAAAAGGCAGGGAACCCCCACCTCTGTCTTTTCGTATTCCCCCCCCCACCCCCCCAGAGCGATTGTCTGGTCTTTTTGAATAAAGGTTTTAGAAGGCGGGATCCCCTGCAGAGGCGTTGGACCCAGGCCCAGCGCTGGATCCCCGGAACAGAGATGTATAAGGCTAGGTCGCCGGGGCCAGTCCAGAAGGTTCCGGCGATTTGGTTGTTCATTCCAGGGGGAAAAAGGGGTCCTGGGGGTAAAGTTGTTCCCAGTGGTGGTTCTCCATGGGCCACAAATTGCCCATGGAGGAGGGACACCCCCCCCCAAGACTGCAGGGAGGGCGCCTCATTTTACAAGGCGTCCTCCCCATGTAGCAGAGGCCCCCACCACTGCTGGTAAGATCCCAGTGGTGGTGGGAAAAGGCCTTTAATTGGCCATTAACAGGCTACTTAAGGGCCTCAATTGGCCTCTGGGCGGGAAGGCCATCATCAGCCCACCCCGCTGTCCTCCCGCCACCCACCGTGATACTCCATGCCCCCACCCGCCTCCGATCCCGCCTCGGGGTGGGCCCGGAAAATCCCAGCGCAGGTGAGTCATCATAACTTTGCCAGTAATCCCAGAGAAAGCGTAAGTGGCCATTTTTGGCCATTTATGCTGCTTATCCAAGGGTTCCACTGGAGCACTCCCATGGAATTTCTAGGTTATTTTAAAACTAGGTTATTTTACAACAGGGTTATCCAACATTTGGCCTGTGGGCTAGAATCCGGCCCGTCGAAAGTTTCCATCCAGCCTGCCAATCCTCTGTGACTGACAGCAGGCTGGCCATAGCTCGGCTTTGATTGACAGCTCTCATTGAAATATACCTCAGGCGGTGGGGTAGGCAGGACCTGCATCTGATGGATGGCAGCCGCCTCTCTGTGATTGCTCAATGTCTGCGACTAACAGGGGCTGCCCGGGCAGGTAGAATGCTGATTGGCAGTTCACGGTGCAGGTGATGATTTTGCGCAGTTCAGGGAGTGAACAGGAATGGCTGCTGTAGGGGAAAGGGAGCGAGAGGCCGAGAGGAGACCAGAAAGTGGGCCAGCAAACAGCTAGATGTGTGGCATGGAGCAGTGCAGCACTGAGGGAGCACAGAGAGAGTCAGGCAGCCCTTTAAATAAGCACCAGCCTAGGAAGCAGAAGAGGGAGAAAGAGAGAGGGGAGAGTGATAGACACAAAGAGGGGAGAAAGAGAGAGCGATGGGAGAGGGGAGAGAGAGTGAGCGGAGAGAGAGAGGAACACAGAGGGGGAGTGAGAGAGGGGCGGGAAATGGGCACAGAGAGGGGAGGGAGGAGGAGAGAGGGGGAAGAGAGAGGGACACAGAGCAGGGAGAGAGATGGGGAGCAGAGAGATAGACACAGAGGGGAGAGAGGGGCGGAAGTGGGGGGAGAGAGGGACACAGACAGAGGAGGTTTGGAAGAGAGGGACACAGAGGGAGGGGTGAGAGATGGACACAGGGAGGGGAGAAGAATGGACACAGAGCGGCAGAGAGAGAGAGAGGGGAGAGAAAGAGATCAAGATCACTCCTGACAGATGGACTTCTATCTGAATTCTTCACATTGTTACATCAAGTGTGCGGACAGATATTGACTACTTGCGGAAGCAAAAACAATGCCAGGTATCTCAATTAATAGGGAGAAATGTGTTTTAAATTGGACTATGTTTTTTAATGGCATTAGATTGGTTATACACTTTATATACAGATTAATTGCCCCCATGTGCGTGGCTGAGTCAATAATTTTGTCAAATGTCTGTGGTGCAACATATTCGTACCTATCCCTGTGCATGACGTTGTTCAGAAGTGATGTGTAAGTGCTTAGGGGAGCCAGCCATTAACATGTAACAATGGCAGAGCAGTTAAGTCTGAGTGTTCAAATAGCAGGCCTGGATTACTGAACCAGATTTACACCCACTGCCTTTGCCTAATATCCGGTACTCACCCATTCCTGACATTGAAGCTTTGATCACATTTTACAGCACCATTGAAACTGTTATGTGATTGACAAGTTTTGTGAATCTACAGATGATAATTATACATTGTATGATCTGGTCAAAATTAAATATGTAAATGTCACGCAGTCATAAGCCAATAATCCTGGCAACATGTATCTTGTATGTCAGTAGGAAAGGAAAATATATTTGTACGGTTTGTTGGTTAGTATTGGAGTGTTTTAATATTATTGATTACATCCAAATGACATATTTTAAGATTACTTTCTGTAGCATCTCAGTCAATTAAAACAATTTGTTCTTAGCTATAAACTTGGAGAACAGAAAATTTATATTAATTTAAAGTTTACATCAAAATTTTACACGTGAACTTTCCCGACTTTTGATAAAAATCTGCAGGTGCTTAAGGATGAACACAATTGTGCTCAATTTCTTGCTCATAGATTAAAATCTATAATGCACATTGTATATGGGAAGTAATGAGCAGCTTTAGATTTTGCCCAGGCATGTATACTTAACCTCCATTTCAGTGTCTTCAGAACTTATATCATTACAGCCAAAGCATGTTAGCATCTGTCATAAACAAAAGAAGTAAATATGGACTAAATACAGAATATATTATTCTCTCACTGCTATCTTCCACGTTATTCAAACTATAAAATTAATGAGTTCAATACATTAGTAAAAGATGAAAAATTTTTAAACAAAGACAGCAAGTTCCATCATTTTCAATATTTGCATATTCTCTTTATGGCCGACTCTCTTATGACTGTCTTGTAAATTAATGCAAACTGAAGATTTGCACACAAAACTAAGTAACTGAAAAAAAGATAAAAGAAAACAAACAGATGTATAGCATTGTGATTACATTGGTGTGCCAGTGTATCATGCCTCAGGAAACAAGGATGAGACACAATCTATCATGTTGTCTGAACAATGAGATGCCATTGAGCTGAGCATTATCCTACAGGGAGGAAGAAATGAAAACAACATTAGAAAGACAGTTAATCCATGTCACGTACCCCTTTAGAGTTAGTTCAGGCATCTGGGACTAGGTCAGCCACCTAGTATTTCAAGCCAAACCAAGTGTATTGACACATGAAGACCTGGAAGGGAAAGCAGTGCAATTAAAGAGATTATGGAAATGCTTTAAATCTGAAATAGAAGTAGAAAATACTGGAAGTACACAACAGATTGGTTAGCTTCCGAAAGAGAATCAAGCAATAATGCAGACATTGAAGACCAATGCAGTGGAGCCCCCAAAGCAAAGGTACTTCTTCCATGCCTGCTCCAACTGCAGTCAAGAAGCCTGGGTACTAGACTGGAGAGGGCTGTCTCTTCTGACTTTGATAGACTTGACATTTAGTTACAGACAACCATGAAGCAGGGCTTCACTGATTTCATTGATGCCATTAGGTTTGCCTTCCTGCAGATCAGTGCCATGCTAAACCCATGCCCAGTGCTAGCAGCATATGAGCATGCATGATGATGCCATTTCTCAGGTTAGAATACATGTAGGGACTTTTATTAACTCTTTCTGAAGCCAGCACACATTGGCAGGAAGGAAGCAGGGCTCTGCTGCCCATGCAGCAGAACAAGAGGTACCTGCAGCAGCTCCATCTCTGGATTTAGCTACCAGGAGTTGAATGGTCACCTTAGTCTCAAGAGGATCCTATTGCAACACAACAGCCATCACCTCGCATACTCCTACTGCTCAGGTAGCAGACAGCTTCATACTTCATACATTGGGCACTAAACATCATGGTAACAAACACTAGGCACGAACACTATATAGTTCAACATTAAAGTAAGGGTTCCACTAAAGTTGTTTTTGGAAAGGTGTGGAAGTAGTTTTCATCATGTGAAAACTTTGAGAGTTGTTGCACACAGAGTTGGTATTTTTGTGGAGGGAAGGGGAAGTGTGCCAAGTTATTGTTTGGCTATATGAACAAGACTCATTACACCAGTGCACAGCTTATGCCCTGAGAAACCTTATAGGTGCCACTAGTTCTTGATGCAGAAGATTGCTTTGATCTACCAGAATAGGCTTGCCTTTCTAAATGCAAGAATACTGGCTTATCATGAAGATACTGCAGCAGGTCTCAGACACAAGTGTTCACTTGCAATATGGTCTGATGCTGGTTGCGAATGAGCTGCATATTGAGAGAATGCAACCTTTCTCTGTTGATGTAAGTCATGGCATTTGAGTGGGAAAGCGGCTAGGGCGACATAGATGTAACCTATGACACCTTGGACCTTTGGAAATCCTGCCATTCGAAGATTGTATTGCCCTGCCATATTAACACAATTGTCCATGGGGAAAAGAATGAAATTGCTATGAAACACTACTTCTGTCACTTGCTGCTGCGCACAACCGATTAACTAATTTAGTGATATCCCCAGTGGCAGCCAATGTTAAACAGTGCAAGACCAAACTTTTACATTTGAAACTCCCCAACCACCCCATATTGTCTTAGCAACTCTGGATACAAAAGGCTAAAAATTTGATTGTGCTTGAGCAAGTTATTCAGCTGGCAAGTCAGGCACTAGGGCAGACCAATTTCACAAAAGGGTTCAATCTTACTGAAATATTATAACAAGCATTTTTAACAATTCCAGCGGTGCCTGGTGCAGCCCAACTAAATATGGTGGATGGCACACTTCTGCCAGCTGTATTAATTGGACATTACTTATTGGGATGCTGAAGGGAATTGCAGCTGTTTTACTGATTTTCTACTGGCAGAAAGTTTGCTACGGTGGAAAATTCTTGCAGTGCTCCCTTGGCAGAGGAAGATGAGAAAGAGTAGAGGTTGTTTGTCAGTAATAAGACATGATGCACAACACTAACAGTCTGAACCTGCTACTATACCACCTTTCACATCTACATACCCAGGTACAATTACCTGGAAACCACCAAAGATTTCTTGGGTTCATGTATAGGTCAGATGTTGGTAAACTCTAGACTGAATTAATATTCTAAGACAAACCCTTTGCCTATGTGTAAACTTGACTTGGTTGATAGCACTATCACTATTGCCTCTGAATCAGATGATGTGGGGAAAATCACAATCAGGACTTGAACACATAATCAAGCTTGGCACCCTAGTACACTACTGAGTGAATATTGCATTGTCAGAAGTACTGCACATTTGGATATGACAAAGACCAAAACCCAATCTGGCAGTTCCAGTGCCGCAGGTAAACATTAAAGATTCTCTGGCACGATTGAAAGAGGAGTATGGAGTTTCAATGTGTGCTGTCCAATATTCTTCCCTCAACCAGCCCCCCCAAAACCACAACTAATTCATCATTCGTCTCATTACTATTTGTGGGATATGCCGTGCGCAAAATAGCAGCCACATTTACCTACGTCACAGTCACTAAACTTCAAATACATTCTTTGCATGTGAACTGTTTAGGGATATTTCTGAGGCATATGATAAGGAGCTGTATATAAATGCAACTTTCTTCTCCGATATAAGCTGGAATAATAAGTTTTTCTATTTGTTGACAGATTTGAATTGGCTGACAAAGAAACTAATATTATTAGCTTTCTGTGAAAGGGGCAATGCTACTATGATGCACTTACATTAAATGTATCATGTTAAAGCTCTTGATAGTGATACTAAAAATGTCTTATTGCCATATACTAATGTATTGTAACATAAAACCCATGAGAATCAGCAAAGTCTGAGTTTAACTGTTGTGCTCATTATAAAGCATGGTAATTATGGTAATTGTGACAAATCATTGGGAAAACTGGCTATGACGACTGTAACAAGCCCTTTTTACTTGGACAAAAACAGCCTGCATTTCCTGGAGCAAAAGCAGGATTAACAGAATTCCACCATATCTCAATCCTTGATATATGTTGTTATGCATGTTCTAAACGATCATTGTACCGCCAAAAAAGCTCATTGTGACATGCATAACTGATAGTGGCAGAAAATGTATCCTTTGAAGCTTATCTCGAGCTGTTAGAAGTTTAGCCATTCATCAGTGATGATGCAGGGATCTGCTGGCAGTGTTCCTGTTGACAGCAGTTATTTTGTGAGAGCTGAAAGATACCATAAATGGTCTCTCTGATGAAGCATCCAAGTTTCATAAGCTCTAATTCATGATCATTATTTGTTAGTCCATTAAGTTAACTGTTTAGTAATTCATTAAGTAAATTTTTAAATATATATTTGAACTACTCGTTTATTGAGCTGCATTCTTGTTATATTGCTATTTGATTAACATGAGAAAAATAACCTATCAAAAAAAAGTCAACTTTCTCTGTTTCATAGAAACAGGGGCATACATTTAAAGTAATGGGTAGAAGGATTGGAGTTGAGGAGAAATTTTTTCACTCAGAGGGTGGTGGGGATCTAGAACTCATTGCCTGAAAGGGTACTAGAGGCAGAAACCCTCATTGCATTTAAAAAGTGCTTAGATATGCACTAAAAGTGATGTAACCTACAGGGCTATGGAACAAGAGCTGAAAAGTGGGATTGGATTGGACTGGATAACTCTTATTTGGCTAGCATAGACATGATAGGCTGAATGGCCTTCTTCTGTGCTGTAAATTTCTATGAGTCTATGATTTGAACAATTGGCACTAATCATTCCTGTCCATGCACAGCATCCACAAGATATTAATATTGCTGATGCTTCAAAAATGAAGCACATTTTTGTAAATGTTTCAAGTTATTAATAACAAATAATATAAACTTATGCCTTTAGTAAATTCTATCAAATGGAGTGTTTCTGTAACTTTATTAGCATTTGAAACGCCAGCCATATTAGCATGCAGCAGAGGTCAGAGGCAGCCTGTGGCAATATGACTGCTATATGAAAGAAAGGCTTCCAGTCACAAAGGGAGTTCAGCATTGATAAAAGCTGCTCCAGCACTGTTAAAGTTTCATGTCCACATTTAGCTCAGCCTTGTTTTGTAACATGACTTTTCCCAGAGTCTGAGAGAATTCATGAACAAGGTATGGCTTCAGCACTAGCTATGGAGCATATTGCGCTCGGACTGACATGCTGATGGATGCCACTGGAGTGGTCGGATCTCATTCCCCCACTAGTTTGGCATCATGCCACTTTGTTCTCTGATATCAGAGTTTATTTACACAGCAAACACCCTGAAACTTTTCCAGGAACTTTGTATTTTTCTTACTTACTCACTGTTAATATTTTATGTGTCAGTGCCTTTTCAATAAACTGTTATAAATTATTTCCTACAGCTGGGAGCTAGTGCTGTTTCACTTCAACATATTAAAATTTCCAGTTCAGGTAAGTTAAAAACAGCCTCTGGATTTTGTTTTATAATCTAGAGTGAACACATACAGTGAAGCTTGGTGATAGAATGCACCATTTATAGGGG
The DNA here is from genome assembly GCF_036365525.1 of Heterodontus francisci. Lineage (NCBI taxonomy): Eukaryota > Metazoa > Chordata > Chondrichthyes > Heterodontiformes > Heterodontidae > Heterodontus > Heterodontus francisci. Next base: position 66,797,173 of record NC_090373.1, read on the forward strand.
TTTTATGGGCATTTTCCCTCCCTGGCTCTTCTATAAATATACAATAATTAGATAAATATTGCATATTTTGCAGTTACTACATTTTGTGAATGGTAATCTTCACTTACTTAATTTCAATTTTTTTTTTAAATTTGGAAAAATAAACTTAGTACAATGTGTCTTTAGTTCCAGAAGAAGTAATGAATCTTTTGATGGCCATAAGTCTACTAGACCATGAAAAATAGATATCTACTCACCCACTGGACTGCAGGGAATTAACCACTTCTCTCCGACATACCAATATATGAGTAACTTAAGAATAGTAGTACCTATTATTGCAAGAGATGTCATCCATTACCCGAACAGCTAGCATGAAAGTAAAGAAACATGTCAGGTTAGAGAAAATGCCATAGCACACAACAGCAAGACAGTTATATATTTGTATATTGATATCAGAATTTAGAGTGATGGGTCACCCTTAACTGAGTTATTGCCTAGCATTTGAACATTTTCTAATTAGCCTAACACTAACTTTCGGATTTGAATCATTCCAATTCAGTATCCAATCCAACGTCACTCATATTGCTGTGACGATAACTACCCGAACATTTATTCTTGGGATAATACAATTAGTTTTATGACAAGGATTCACTGCACCATCCTTTGTTGAAAAATATTTTGAAAATACTCATAAGAAATTCTTCCCCTCTTCATGCTAAATTTCTCCTCACTGCTCCTGAGGTTGGTAAATTATACTGGGGTGAAGATAACAGGCCTCCCGTAACTTGGCTAAGTGGCTATTCTTCATGACTGAGTCTCAGTAGTGAGTGTCAGAAAAGTGTTTGACTATGGGGACATAACAGCCAAGTTTGATCTTATCCTTACCCAATGTATGCATGTACACAGTCACAACATCCAGTTGGGATCACTGGATAGCAATCAGTAACTGGAATTATTGCTAAATTATTCCCCTTTTTGTATTACTCTATTGACTGCCTGCACAGAGATCATGGGCCAAAGGGCTTAACTAAGACCAGTTGCAATGTCCCTCCTGCCATATCAGCCAAATTCAATAAGTCAGCAAAAACTAAAATCCTGATTTTATTTGAAGGACTTAAGTGTGGCATATGGGAGCAAAACCAATCAGCAGGCTCGCACAGCCAAGGCTGGGCCATTTTAATTCTCAGGTCTCGTTTAAATTTTGAAGTGTTGGCTCCTGCCTGAACCCAGCAGTAATGACATGGAGGCCAGCAGATGAGAGCAAGACTTTGTGCAGTGGGAGGCCACCAGCAAGGGCAGGAGGTAATGATCCCAGCACTAAGGTAACACAGAACAGGTGAGAGAGTCACTCCTGCTCCTCGACGGGCAAGGAAACCAATAAAATGTTAAGAACACCTATCTTGCTGGGCCTCTTCCGGCCCTGGACCATCTGCTGCGAGCTCTCCTGGGCGCAGTTGGCTCTCAGCAAGACATGTGTAGACTGGGGTTAAATGCACATCGGAATCCAAATGGTAAATATATGGAACAGGTTTCCGAGGGAGATGATGAAATTAGACAGTGTTAATTCATTCAAAGGCTAATTAGATAGATTTCTTTCAGAAGATTATATTTTGGGATACAGTATATGAGTAATTTGAGACACGACAGATGGTACATACAGCATGCTTGGGAGAAACAGGTGGATTTGGGCCTATGATTCCCAAAGATTTCCACTACTGGACGTCTTGGGCTGTTGTCAACTGACAGACATTGATTGACATGGTTAAAAACTACATTATTGCTCTATCATGCAAAGGCAAACTCGATGGACCTTGGTCTTTTTTTCATCTAGCTATTCCTATGTTCCTATATTTGTTGGCAGTAGTTTAATGGCGCTGCTCCACACACCACTGACCACCTCCAGGCGCTTACCCATTGTCTCTCGAGATAAGGAGGCCAAAGAAAAAAAAAGTTTAATGGTGGAAGCTAATGGCCACAATACTCTAGGTCACTGACATGATGATATACACCCAAGGTTCAAGACTCTTATGTAATCAGTCCCAGTTTATCAAGTGATAATCAATGGAATTAGCTTGGGCAGTATACATTGTACAACTGTTGATGTTGTTTTCCCCTCTCAGAACTGCAATTGGTGACATTTTCAAGGTGAAACTTGATGGTGTAAAATGGTAAGAGCACATCAGCATCCGGTCTTACATCTCTCCCAACTTTTATTTCTATTGACTTAATTGTAAAAATTGGAAGAGATGTAGAACAGGCTGTCAATTCATTATTTTATAGCACCGCACAAAGTCATGTTCTAGTCCCTAGTGTCTGGTCTGCCCTCTTATGAATGTACAAAAGACAAGTGCTTATTAAATCAAGTCACAACTGGGAAATCCTCTCAGCTAAGAGATCTCAATTGGTATTAACCTTATTAGCAGACTGTAACTGAGCATCTGTAAGGTAATTGTCAGAAATTTAAGTTCCACTGTGTTGTATCTAATAACATAAAAAACCTGCGCATTTTACTGGCTGCAAATTATGAGGCCAAGTTCCCTCAGTTGGAATTCTGCCCTAAACTGACAGGAATCCAGTAGAATGGTTCAGAATAAGACCAGCTCCAGGATGTGCCAAGTGCCAATCTTAATTGGGAATTCCATCTTGGGCTTGTAATTGCTGGGTTCAGTGGTCCATGCATGTTCAGGGCCATAGGCTTGGAATTTCTTCAGAGCTACTCCTGCTATGCCACAGTAACTTCACAAACTATATTATGACTACCAGAGTATCGAAACACCATTTGACATATGTATATTACAGGTCACGAGAATTTATGACTATCCCAGCAGGAATCCATCAAAATTGTGAAAATTGAGCTGGGACACAATTAAACATGATTCCAACATTAAACTAGCCTCTGCCTGCCCCTTAAAAGGTCATCAACATTAGTAGGGGTCTTCCGAACACCAGAGTTTCTGTGCCTTGGGCTTTCTTTGGAACCCAAAGTATCGTCACTGCCAATACACCTCGATGAAAGCAGGCACACAGACAAATTTACCAAGTGGTGGGGAACTCACTTAGGGGTTCGGGCAAGGATCGAGATCTGGATGTCTGAAGCTCTAGCATAAATATTTTTGGGGGTTGATTTTTAAATTGGCTGTATTTGTAAAGAGCCCATGGGGGTCATAGAATCATAGAGTTATACAGCATAGAAACAGGCCCTTTGGCCCATTGTGTCTGTGCCGGCCATCAAGCACCTATCCATTCTAATCCCATTTTCCAGCACTTGGCCCGCAGCCTTGTATGCTATGGCATTTCAAGTGCTCATCTAAATACTTCTTGAATGTTGTGAGGGTTCCTGAATGTTGTGAGGGTTCCTGAATGTTGTGAGGGTTCCTGCCTCTACCACTCCTTCAGGCAGTGTGTTGCAGATTCCAACCACCCTCTGGGTGAAAAAAAGTTTTCCTCAAATCCCTTCGTAACCTCCTACTCCTTACCTTAAATCTATGCCCCTGGTTATTGATCCCTCCACTAAGGGAAAAAGATTCTTCCTATCTATCCTATCACTGCCCCTCATAATTTTGTATACCTCAATCAGGTCCCCCCTCAGCCTTCTCTGCTCTAAGGAAAACAACCCTCGCCTTTTCAGTCTCTCTTCATAGCTGAAATGCTCCAGCCCAGGCAACATCCTGGTGAATCTCCTCTGCACCCTCTCCAGTGCAATCACATCCTTCCTATAGTGTGGTGCCCAGAACTGTACACTGCACTCCAGCTGTGGCCTAACTAGCATTTTATACAGCTCCATCATAACCTCCCTGCTCTTATATTCTATGCCTCGGCTAATAAAGGCAAGTATCCCATATGCCTTCCTAACCACCTTATCTACCTGTGCTGCTGTCTTCAGTGATCTATGGACAAGTACACCAAGGTCCCTCTGACCCTCTGTACTTCCTAGGGTCCTGCCATCCATTGTATATTCCCTTGCCTTGTTAGTCCTCCAAAAATGCATCACCTCACACTTCTCAGGATTAAATTGCATTTGCCACTGTTCTGCCCATCTTACCAGCCCATCTATATCATCCTGTAATCTAAGGCTTTCCTCCTCATTATTTACGACACCACCAATTTTCATGTCATACATCTTTCTTCCAGGGTGGGGCTTACTGCTTAGTCAAGGACTCTTAGCCCTCTCTAGTATCTCTAGTCTTCAAAGTTATTTAAGTACCATGACATTCTCTTGACCCCTTAACCCTTGGCAAGGCTATCAACAGAGTTCCAAGAAAGGCATGGCTTATATGCTAACTATAGGACCTGCTCAATTTTCATTTTCTTTGGAAGGTCAGGTGGTTTCCATAATATGCAACTGATCCACTCCATCAGTTTACTGCTCAATGGATAGCAAGCTGGCTAAAAAACCAGCTACAAAATGGGCGGCACAGTTGTGTAGTGGTTAGCACCGCAGCCTCACAGCTCCAGCGACCCGGGTTCGGTTCGGGGTCCTGCCTGTGCGGAGTTTTCAAGTTCTCCCTGTGGCCGTGTGGATTTCTACCAGGTGTTCCAGTTTCCTCCCACAGCCAAAGACTTGCAGGTTGATAGGTAAATTGACCATTGTAAATTGCCTCTAGTATAGGTAGGTGGTAGGAGAATTGAGGGAAGGTGGGGATCTGGTAGGAAATATGGGATTAATGTAGCATTAGTATAAATGGGTGGTTGATGGTCAGCAGACTCAGTGGGCTGAAGGGCCTGTTTTAGTGCTGTATGACTCTAAAACAGACAACAGTGGTTAAGGGTAGTGTCTCAGATTGGCGAAAAATGGGAAGTGGTGTTCCACAAGGACAGTGCTAGGGTCTTTATTTTTGCCATTTACATGAACAAGTTGGATTCAGGAATTAAAGTATGATTTCAAAATGTGAGGATAATATCAAACTGGGGGTGGGGTGCATAATTAATACTGAGGAAGACTGTGACAAAAAACAAAAACATATTAATCTTACAGAATGGGCATGTAATTGGCCAATGAATTTCAAGATCAATAAGTGTGAGGTGGTGCATTTTGGTAGGAAAAGTAAAGAGGCCACATACTCCTTGTAAAATAAGAATCTAAATGGGTTGGAGGAGCAGAAGGACGGGGTACTGATACGCAAATCACTGAAAGTAGCAACATGGGTTAATGAGGCCATTGAAAAGCAAACAAAGCACTGAGGTACATTTCTGGAGGGATAGTGTTATGATTGAGGCAGGAGGAGTGCACAATTTATTCTAGTCCCACTTCTCCACAGGTATTTAAATTTTCCCACTTACTGATACGGGCAACCGTATACTTTACTTTGCCCAGAATAAAACACAGCAACCAGGTTTCTCTAATTAACAACAAAATTATCAGTTTATTATAAAACAAGTCTTAACCAATAATGAAGTTAAACATACATACACAAATTGAAATATTAAAGGCCCTGATCTATCTTAGCCCCTCACATGAACACATACACATATACCCCGGTTATCTGGAAAAATTAAAGGGATTGTTGTTACAAAGAAAACAAAAAAAAAACACTTAGGCAGTATCCTTGTCCTTGGTTTTGGCTTTGTGTCCCAAATGCACATAGATGGCGGTCACTGGGAACTTCCTAGAACAGTTCTTTCCAGGTGATGTTGAAGATCAGTTTGGGTAGGCTTTCCAAGAGTTGCAACTACAGAGGCTTCAGATAAACCTTACAGCAGAAATGCAGCAACAAGGATTTTCAGTTCCCACATATTTGGTACGTAGGGTTTCTTCAAATACAGTTGGAAATAGGAAATTGATACACTGTGTTCAAGCTTTCTTTGCAAGAGGGAGAGAGAGAGCTGGGTTTTCTTTGGCAGGCAAAAACCAACTATCTTTTGTAACAGTTCAAACTGAAGCCAAAAACTTTCCAGAAGTCAAGCCTTCTGACCTCTATAAATCTTTACCTGTCACTTCTTTGTAAACATCTCCCCAAGTCAAAACAACCCCTGCTGGGTGATTATCCACAGATAGGTGCCTTCCAATAATATTTGTATGGAAGCCAAATCCAGGAACCTTCTGGTGACTTCTTTGAAGAAAAATACAAAGTTCAGTATCTCTTCAAGATTCCAGATGAATCAATGTCCATAATTCAACTATAAGTTCTTAAAATATATTTTACAAAAAAAACAGAAGCACTCTCGTAACATCTCCACCTTTGGAGAAATGAAACACCATTTTCATTACAAAATGTTAAAAAAAGAGGAAAACATTTTAAAACACATTTTCACACTCATCCCCATTCACGCTTTACCTGTAGTTCATACAATTTTGCTTTGTACCATCTTTGCACTCATATAGCTCAAAAACAAAGTTAGATTCTTGATAAAGCATCCGCAATAACATTATTTTTGCCCGCAATGTGGATCATCTTGAAGTGATAGGTCTGTAATAGTAAATTCCATTGGAATAGTCTGGCATACTGATTTTTAATTTTTTCCACAAAGGCTGGGGGTTATGATCAGTATATACCAGTGTCTCTTTGTAGTTGTGGGGGAAATAGACTTCAAAATGCTTTAGAGCCAATAATAGATCTAGGGTTTCTTTTTCCACTGTTGAATATCTTTTTAAGTGTTGATTTAGTTTTTTTGAAAAGTATTCCACTGGCCTTTCTATGCTCGATTCATCGTCTTGTAACAGGATTGTACCAACCCCCAGGTCACGAGTATCAATTGCTATCTTGAGGGGCTTAGTGAAATTTGGAGCAGTCAATGGTGGTTCATTAGTCAAAATGGCCTTCAGCTTTTCAAAAGATGCTTGGCACTCCCCTGACCACATTAGCTTGGTTTTCTTTTTCTGTAGCAAATCTTTTAGTGGAGCAGCTATGGTACTGAAATTTGTGACAAACTTTCGGTAGGAACCATACATCCCCAAAATCCTCATGATTTCTCACTTAGTCTTAGGGATAGGGAACTCGACCAATGCTTGTACTTTCGCTGTTCTTGGCAACACCTGTCCTTGCCCTACTATATGCCCAAGGTAGGTCACTCTCGCTTTTGCGAATTCACTTTTGGCAAGGTTTATTACTAAATCGGCTATTTGTAACTTTTTAAACAGAGCTTCTAGTTGTTTCAAGTGGTCCTTCCAATCACATCATCAAGGTAAACTACACAGTTAGGAACAATGGCTACCACTTGGTTTATTAGTCTCTAAAAGGTTGCTGGGGCATTTTTTAGCCTGAATGGCAGCACACGGCACTGAAAAAGACTGTCCGTTCTTTAGCTCGGGGTGTTAAAGGAACTTGCCAGTATCCCTTTAACAAATCTATTTTTGTAAGAAATGTAGGGCTGCCCACTCTGTCAATACAGTCTTCCAAGCAAGAGATTGGGTAGGAGTCTGCCTTTGTTACTGCATTAACTTTTCTGTAGTCAATGCAAATTCTAGGTGATATGACTGGTGAACTTCAGATGCTTTGACTGGGTTATATTAAGTGGTTTTCCAGATATATTGGAATTCTGCTTTTAGCTGGGCCTTTTCTCTGGACTTAAGCAGTAAGGATGCTGTTTTATAAGAAAGGAGTCCCATGCATCCACATCATGTGTGGCTAACGTTGTACATCTTGCTTATCCCCACAAACTCTTTTAAATGCTGTGAGTAGCCTTGTTAGGTCTTCTCATTGTTCTGCATCTAAATATGAAAGCATAGGTTTGAATTTTACTAGCCCCCCCGGCGTCCAGGGTCATGGCGGGGGGGGCCCAGAAAATGTCTCTGCGAAAGGCCCGCCACGGGCTTTGACGCCGGGAAGGCCCCGCCCCATATTACTGGCAGTGGCGAGGCCTCATGGCAGCCCCTGCTGCTCGGTGACTGGAGCAGAATTTAAATAGTTAATTAATGACCGACCTGCTCCCGTCGGCCATCCCGCTGCCATATTCCGGCCAGTAGCTGGGACTTCTGCGCCGACCGGAGACCGAAATGGGTAGGTTTCAAACTTTGTGGGAGGTGGGGGGGGGGGAAGGTCGGGACCGCAAGATAAATTTTCTTAGGGGTGTGGGGAGGGCAAGTCATTGGGGAGGTGGAGAGGGTATTGAAGCTGTTGTTAAGTTTTTCATTTTTAATTCACAGTGCCTACAACTTTAAAAATAGAAATGAATTGAAAGGGCTTGAAGCTCTTTAAAAATGGCACCGGAGCCCGCACAGTGGCGCTGGATGCTATTGCCGGGGACGAAGTGCCCACCCCCTCCCACGAGATCGGAAGGGTGGTCCGCCCTGGCCATGTAAATGAACCGCCGCGCTAAATATCACGGCGGCTCCACGGAGTAAAGTCCACGCATGCGGGCCGCCATCTTGGAAGCTCGCTGCCGAGCTGATAAAATGCAGCCCATAGTGTCCAATCTCCCTATCGATTCAGTATTAGCTAAACAGACAGTAGGAGGATCAATTTGAAAATTGTCCAAGCCTCCTTTTGCCTCATCCTCACTATCTCTTTCATTCTTCACTGTCCGTACTACCTGTTCTTGCTCATCCTCCTCCCAGCGATGATATTGTTTTAACATATTGATAACAACACAGCCGATTCTTTTTCCAGTGATCTGGGGTGTCATTCAAATAATTTACTTTACCAGTTTTCTTGACCACTTTATATGGACTACTGAACCGTGCTTTCAACAGTTCACCCTGTAAAGCTAGCAATATTAAGACTTCATCCTCTGGTTGAAATGTTTGGGTCTTTGCATGCTTGTCTGCCCTTTTTTCATAGATGTTTGGGAAGCTTTAAGGTGTTCCTGAGCCACTTTGCAAGCTCTCATGAGTCTTTCCCAGAACACAGATACATAATCTAGCACAGAAGATTCATCCTTCTGCTCTAAAAACCTTTCTTTAATTAGTTTTACAAGGCCTCTTATCTCATGTCCATAAACTAAATCAAAAGGACTAAAACCTGTCGACTCATTTGGTGAATCACTAGTGGCAAACAAAAGAAATTCTCGCCCTTTATCCCAATCATGGGGATATTCATGACAGTATGCCCTGATCATTGTTTTGAGGGTCTGATATTACATTTCTAAAGCTCCCTGTGTCTTTGGGTGGTATGCTGAAGACTTTAACTGTGTTATACCCAAATTACCCAAACTTCTTGAAACATTTTAGACATATAATTGGAACCTTGATCTAACTGAATCTCAATTAGTAATCCATATCTAGTGAAGAACTGGGTTAACTTCTCTACCACTACCTTAACAGAAATAGTTCTCAAGGAAATGGCTTCTGGGAACCGAATAGCCATATCCATGATAGTGAGTATATATTGGTGTCCTGCTTTTATTTTTAGTAAAGGTCCTACACAGTCGACCAACACCCTACTAAATGGTTCCCCAAAAACCGGTATGGAAATTAGAGGTGCTGGTTTTATGACAGGTTGCGGTTTCCCACAATCTGGCACGAATGGCATGTTTTATAAAACTGCACCACATCCTTGGAAAGACCTGGCCAGTAAAAATATTGGCTTATACGTGATTTGGTCTTCCAGATCTCCACGTGTCCCGCTATAGGAATTTCATGTGCATACCTTAATAGTTAGGCAGAACCACTATCTGATGAAGTACCGTCCATTCTTCATCCGCAGGTCTGTGAGGAGGTCTTCAGTTCCGCATCAGAATCCTATTTTTAATATAATAGCCATCTGGAACTCCTTTTGCCTCTGTTTGAGCTCACTGTGCCGCTTTATTTAACTTGCAGAGCTGTGATCAGTGAAGACTAATTAAACATTTCCTTTGGATTATCCAAATCCCCAACGAAAGTTTCAGATATTCGGCTATCTGTCTGTGGTGCCAATTTTACCTCTGATGATGGAACTTGTTTAGCCATTGCTCGGGTTACTACACACGAAGGAAAAATTCCCGGAACCTTTTCCTGTAACTATTCTGACTTTCTAACTTCACTTGGTTTTTCCGTGACCACTGGAGAAGCTACTTTCGTTTCAGCCAAATCATTTCCCAGGAGTAGGTCAACTCCATCTACAGGCAAACTATGGACAACTCCTACGGTTACCATTCCAGATATTAGGTCACACTCCAGGTGCACCCAATGCAAAGGTATGGGTATACAGTCCCCGCCAATACCATTCACTAAAACTTTAGGATTCAGTGCACTCTCTGGTGGAAATGTTATGCCTTTCCCCAGCAAAAGAGTTTGGGTGGTTCCTGAATCCCTAAGTGTAACTATAGGTTTGCCTGCCTCACTTAAGGGATAAGGAGTTACTTTTCCTTTCGGAAAGAATTCCCTATAACTCTCAGGTATCTTATTCACCACCCCTGCACTCACATTGGTTTTTGTATTTGGCCTTATAGCTGCAGTTAGAGCTACAGCCTGATCTGCTGTACTCTCGCTCAGTGTCCCTTTCTCTGCATTGGCTTTGTGTACCCCAATAAGTCCCATGGGTTTACCCCAAAACTTCCAGCATTCTTGTGACAATGGTAACAGTTAGGCTTGCGGATCTGACTTTCACCCGCAGTATCTTCCTTTCAGGCCTGAGGAGGAGATCCAGGGGCGTTCCCTTCTTGTCCCCGGCTATTTGCTTTCCTTTCACCCTCCTCCCACCTTTTATCCTTCTTGGGTTTGTGGGGGTGACGGAGAAAGGGTTTGGGCTTATTTTACAGCTCATCACCCAGTGCCCAGGTGCACAGCAAACAATGGCAAGGCTGAGGAGCTGACCGAACGCAGCTTAGTCCATCTCTTCCAGCCTATTGAGGGAGCCAGGCTGTAGATGATATCTCACTAAGAATTAGGATGAGAAGTAACAACAGTGAAGGAAAATTTATTCAGTGGCACAACAGAAATGAGGCTTTACATCTACATAATCAGAACACCTGGGGCTCTTCTTAACTCTCTTATGAGTGCTCCTATGTGAGAGGAGCCCCCAGAAGCAGAAGTCAGTCATTCCTCCTCCCTTCCAAAGCACACCTCCCTACTGAACTGAGAAGGACGAGGACCATCTGGAGGCTCCAGGCGCCCATCTCCCTCTCATCTTGTCACTGCTGCATTGAGCTTATGGACAAAGCAATGGTGTGCAGGTCTGCATGCATCTCTGGCAGCCACTGACTGGTCTGCTGGATCTGGCTCTCCATGAGGGCCGCCAATCTCTCCATGGAGGAAGCCATGCGCACATATGCCAGAGACATAACAGCACTTATGGGCTGACTGGTCTCCTCCATCATCCTTGCATGGGTGTGCACAACCTCTAGCAGCTCCGCCAGATGTTCCCTCACCTTTCGCTGCAGTTGCAACAGTTGCTGTGTTGCCAATGACTCTCGAGGCACATCATCAGCCTGTGGCTCAACATGAGCTTGGCCTCCAGCAGTCCTCTGACTGTCAGTGGCCTCGGCTGTCACAGACTACGTCAGCTGCTCGAGCACATGTGCTCACCAGGTTGTGACACTGATTCTACCCGCAATTCCCGACCCACCAACATGGCAGTACTGTGCTGGTGGAGAATGGGGGGAATGATGTAACAGTGCACCCTCTAAGTATCCCTCCTCCTCCTCCTCAAAGGTGGCCAACTGGCTCCTGGTCTCTCAGACTCTGTGCCTTTGGCATGACCCTGACCTGAATGAGAGAACAGAAACATGGAGGGGTTAAGGACCTCCCATTTTCTCATCCTAACTATGCCAGATGTGGACATCCATGTGTCCAGTAGTGGACACATGAGCACAATGCCTTGTGTGTGCTAGATACACCCTTGTGCCCCTCCATTTGTTCACTTACCTTCTTGGATGGGCACTCCTGTCTCACCATCAGCCATCGCATAGTTGCCCTGGTGCCCTTCCATTTCTAAGGTCCCTCCTCCATGGGGGTCAGGATGTGAAGGTATGGTATTGTTCCGCCCGTCTTGGCACTTTCTTTGCTGTTGTGTGCTTTCTTCTCTGGAAAACACAAGAAAGAACACTGTTAGTTTCCCCACGGAGACAAGCACCACACCTATGCTGGTGGTAGGCCAGTGTCCATGATGGGAGCACACGAATGTCCCCTGTGTTCACTCTTGGGGGATCTTGTAAGGGTCAGCAAGGATGGATGGGCAGCTCTCACCGAGATGCAGCCATACCTCTGACAGGAAATGAACCTCTTTCCACCGACTGGGTGATCACCCCCTCTCCACCAAGTGCACCCTTTCGTGTTGCCACATGCAAGCCCCAAAGGGAAAAAAGATTTGGAGTACTCACCTTGGCGGACAGAAGAAGGTCAATGACAGACTTGCAGCACTGTTTCCAGGTTCGGGGGTTGACCCCACGACTGCTGACCTCCTCTACAATTTCCGTCCAGGCTTGCTTGGTGAGGTGGGCCACACTCCTCTTCCTGTCTCTCGGTAAGAGGACCTCCTGCCTTGCCTTTGCAGCCTGGAGGAGAGCCTGCAGGGTGGCATCGCTAAACCACGGGGCCATTCTTGCTGCAGGTTTCCGGTCTGCTCCTTAGTTGGAAGCAGTAGTCAAGCAGCACAATGTAGTTTGGAGGCAGCAGTCAAGCAAAGGACTCCTCTGTGCAGGCATTGGTGAAAGCAGGGCTGGCAGCCTTTTAAATATGGCGCCAGCAGCTGCCACGGCACCAGCTGACGCTGACTCACTGCCTCACTTCCTGCCTCGGGCCTTCAATTGGATGGCCCATCCACCTCCCTTGATTTAATCGGCTGGCCACTGAATGCCCAAGCAGAAACAACACCTACTTCCGGTGCCACTGCTGGGACCTGCGGCCTTGCCACTAAATCCAGCCTATGAACGGGTTTGATAGAGTAGACATAGAGAAGGTATTTTCACTTGTGGGGGAGACCAAAACTGGAGGGCATAAATATAAAATATTAATAAGTCCAATAGGGAATTAAAAAAAAAACTTCTTTATCCAGATAGTGGTAAGAATGTGAAACTTGCTACCATATTGAGTAGTTGAGGCAAATGGCATAAGTGTATCTAAAGGGAAGCTAGATAGGTACATGAGAGAGAAAAGGACAGAAAGATATGTTGTTAGGGTGAGAAGAAGTGGGCTGGGAGAAAGTTTGTGTGGAACATAAACATCAGCATGGCCTGCTGGGCCAAATGGCCTGTTTCTGTGCTGAAATTTCGATGCAATTCTACATAATTCAAGCAGCAAAGGTGAAAATTATCCACAATGAAAATGAAAATTGGGTGGGTTCTATAATGGAGGAGCAAACCACTCAGCCATCTTACTGCTCAGACAGAAAAGTTTAAAATTACCACCCACCAGCAATCCCCCCCCCAACCAACCCCCCAAATAAGCCCTAGCACTTTCAAATGCAAACACAGATAAATGATGTAAGTTATGGCTATCTTGTAGAGTTTTGCAATTGAATGTGATAGTTCTGGGATGCGCCATGAATTGAAGCCCTAAGCTCAGTTTTACAAATGTTTATAGCACAAAAGGCCCATAATTCTGAGCAGGAGGTTTGACAGACTAATCCAAAAGCAATCCCACTGTCCTGGCCTCCCACAATAGCCCTGTATCTTCATCTGCTTCAAATATTTATCTACTCTTCTCTCAAATGATGGAATGGTCTTTGCCTCAACTCTTCTCTGTGCCAAAGCATTCCATGCTGGAACAACTCCCTCCATAAAGAAATTTCTCCTAACCTCTCTCCTTACTGTTTTAGAGGCTCAGGTCTTGAATGCATAATGGGAGTTCCTTCACCACACGGACTGCAGTGGTTCAAGAAGAAGGCCCACTACCACCTTCTCTCGGGCAACTAGGGATGGGCAATAAAATGCCAACCTTGCCAGCAACATTCACATCCCAAGAAAGAATTTGAAGAAATGCAAAACAAGGATAGAAACATCTCAAATGTACAAAAGCAAGTTTAATTATTTCCTCCTAAATTTGTGACATTTTGCACCTTTATTATGTTGCAAACCTTATCATCTATGTTGAACTTACTTGCAATAATGTTGTTGGCTCCCCTTTAATTGCCAGTTTTAGATGATTACTCTTTTTTGATTAGTTGTTTTCATATGTCCTTAGTAGTTTTCCATTGGAAATGTATGTGGCAGCTTTGTATGCATTTGAATTTATATTCACTACCTAACGGTTATGGTTTGAACCTGTTCCAGATACATTTCTTGCTGTCTAGTGTAAATTGCCACTTTCATAAGCTAGCTATCGCCCCTACGAATTGATATGTAGGCTGCAGGATGAATAATGAAGCCTTTTTACAATTAAGCGAGGCACTAGAAATTGTAGAGGATCCAACCATACCCTCCTGATCTCTCTGAACGACAAAAAATACCAGACTAATAGACCAAAAGTCTTAGGCTGGAAACTATGAATCAATTTTATTTAGAAGGAAGATGAAGCAAATCCAAGATGAAAACAAAACAGATTGACTGCAGTAAATGATGACTTTGTTTCTCATTAGTATGTTAAAACCATTTCAAAACAAAAAAATGACCCAATCCACAGTCATATTTTAACCTGGATTATATCTTTAAAGAAAAGCTTTATGTGGGGCTGAACTCCACAGAATGACCTATCAGCGCCTAGCATGTATAGAAGTATAGGAAGGCAGTAAAACGAGACAGAATCTAGACTATGGTTATATGCTTTCCTGCCATTTAAAGTCCATGCTGTGACCAAAGGAAGAGCAAAAATATTTTTTACAATTATAAAAGCTGAGCTTGCAGTGATTGTGGGTTTTATTTGAGAGTGCTAGTCAGAGATCTCTTTTCTTGGATTGTAGGCTGGATGGTGGGAGGGCTGACGGTGGTTGGGCTCTGTTAGCATCATTGAACTTGGAAGTTAGGTGTGAGACCTGGAAGCACTGAGGAGGGTGTTGGTGCCTAGGAATATTCAGTGGAGCAAGCAACACACAGGACTCTGAATCTAAGGAGGACATGTGGTTAGAGATATGGGAGAGCTGGGGGGCACTGTCTTCTGAGGGTAATCAAGATATTGGGGGCTATTGCTTTGCTCATCCTTAGCTCTACAGTTCTCTGGAAGGTGGGTTCTCTCTTTCTCCATATAGAGAGTTCCTTCTTAGAGACAAAGGGATGGGATTTCTTGAGCTCTCTTCCACTTCCTGAAATGTGGGAAGATGGGACTTTTGGACAACAGTCCAGCCCAACAGTGACTTTCCCAAGACAAAGCCATTAGCATAAAAAGGGGATAAATAAATCAGTTTTGGCTCTGTATGCTTATCGTATCTCAGGGAATGAAGAAAATCACAGCAGCAACCTGATGCTCCATTGTGGGGATGGGCTGTAGTAGCCTAAGATTATTTTATTAAGGGAATGCTGCTGGAAATGCCTTATTGTCTTTATGTAATGGTCCTTTTCTTGAGCTTTAGCTGAAGAAAGAAGAAAGTACTCGCCTTTATATAGGACCTTTCATGGCCTCAGGGTGTCCTAAAGCATTTTACAACGTGTAGACACTATTGTAATGTAGGAACCACGGCAGACAACTTACTCACAGCTCTGTCCCACAAACAGCAATGTGTTAATGACCGGATAATCTGTTTTAGTGATGTTGGTTGAGAGATAAATATTGGCCAGGGCAATGGAGAAAACTCCACTATTCTTCAAAATGGTTTGGTCTTCTTCCATCTACGAAAGATGATGGACACACAGCAAACACTCCACTGAGGTGGGGTGTCTTCTCTTGGTGCACCTTTGCTGATGGATCTGAAGGCCAATCTTTGAGAGGCAGGTTCTGCCACAAGTGCCGCACGTAAAGCTGCCAAGTGACGCTGTGAGTTGTTGTTTTCGGCATTGGTGCCTGTTGCTAAGCTGCTGTAGTCACTGGTTGTCGTGGTACTGCACACCAATCCACAAGATGTGTTGCCATTTTCCTCTTTCACCATCTGATGATTTCCATGTGTGACAGTTGAAATTTAGCGCCATTATGTCATGCTTGCAAGCATCCTTGAAATGAACCTTTGGGCGGCCCACTGGTCAACTGGCCCAAGTTACCTCATTATCAGAAGGTCCTTGGGTGTGCGATCATCTTCTATCCTGCGGTTGTGTCCAATCCACTGAAGCCGCCTCTATTTGAATACTGTCAACACACTTGGGAGCTCTGCCTTTGAGAGGAATGCTGCATTTGTGATTTTTTTTTCCTGCCAGAATATACCCATAATGCACCGCAGACAGCGAAGACGGAAATTATTGAGCTTCTTTTCCTCGTAGCTGTAAGTTGCCCATGTTTTACAGCCATACAGCAAGGTGCTGAGAATACAGGCCTTATAGCTTGGACCTAAGGGTCAGCTTGGTGTTATCCCATGCACGTTTCGTGAGTTGGACAAAGGTGGTAGCTGCTTTCCCTATGCATGTATCAAGCTCTACATCAAGGGACAGATTGTCTGTCACCGTGGACCCAAGGTAGCAGAATTTGCAAACCACTTCCAGTGGGGTGTTATTTAGTGTGATCAGGCAGAGATGCAACACCTTGTCCCATAACCACTGTTTTCTTGACACTTATAGTCAAGGAGAGCAAGTTACAGGCATGGGAGAGACAGTCCATGAGTCTTTGTAACTGAGTTTCCGTGTGAGCGACTAGAGCAGCATCATCAGCGTATAGGAGCTCTCTGATCAGGACCTGATGTGTTTTTATCTTCGCTTTAAGCCTTGATAGATTGTAGAGTTTGCCGTTTTGCCTAGTGTGCAAGTAGACTCCTTTCATATCTGCAGGGAAGGCGAAGGTCAGGAGCATGGAGAAGAAGATGCCACACAACCCTGTTTCACTCCACGATTCACTCCAAAACTGTTGAAAGTGGAGCCATCAAACTGTAAAGTGCAGTGCATGTTGTCATGGAAGGAGCGGATGAGACTAGAAAATAATACCATGGGATCTTTTACATTCTGCTGAGAGGGCAGACGGCACCTTGGTTTAGTGTCCCATTTGAAAAATGGGATTAAAGTGAAACTGGCTGTATTTCTGGCAAGGGGATATCTTCTCGCATATTTGAGTGATGTCAGAATTGAAGAGTGCCACCCCCTCGTGTTGAATTTCTCAACTTAAAATCAAATGGGTGGAGACTCAGCAGAATCAGGTCCCACTGTAAATTCCCTCCCACCTCCTGTACTCTGCTGGAATTAAATCTTCTTTCTGCCATCTCAGGCCTAAGACTCTTGACACCTAAATGTTTTGCTGAGCTGAAGTGTTCTGCGTAAGGAGGCAGGGACAATGGGAAGCTATCTGCTCTCCACTCTATTCTCATGCACCTCTTGGCGGCTGGTTCGTAGAAGCTCTATCCAAAGCCAACTGCCCAAATAACCTAACCCATCAGCTATAGAAGGTTCCATTTACTGATAAAAACAAAATTGGAAAGGAACAGACATATGCAATATGGAGGAAAGATATGGAAAAGTACTAAAAATACCTTGCTGTTTTTGTAAATATAAGAAAGTGCAAGCTTGATTAATGTATTGTACAGGAGAATGTAAAATAAGGCCAAAGGAGTTACAGCAGCAATTTGACAGCATTTTGAGGATTAGAGACATTCCATCCTGACATTATTTTTTATCATTTCCAGCTCATCCACAACAGTACCCGAGCGTAATTTGAGGCTGCCTGTCTTTGATGAATTAAATGAAGAATTGTACCTCTGAGGTTCTTCTTCTTTGGCCTCCTTATCTCGAGAGACAATGGATAAGCGCCTGGAGGTGGTCAGTGGTTTGTGAAGCAGAGCCTGGAGTGGCTATAAAGGCCAATTCTAGAGTGACAGGCTCTTCCACAGGTGCTGCAGAGAAATTTGTTTGTCGGGGCTGTTACACATTTGGCTCTCCCCTTGCGCCTCTGTCTTTTTTCCTGCCAACTGCTAAGTCTCTTCAACTCGCCACACTTTAGCCCCGTCTTTATGGCTGCCCGCCAGCTCTGGCGAACGCAGGCAACTGACTCCCACGACTTGTGATCAATGCCACAGGATTTCATGTCGCGTTTGCAGACGTCTTTAAAGCGGAGACATGGACGGCCGGTGGGTCTGATACCAGTGGCGAGCTCGCTGTCCAATGTGTCTTTGGGGATCCTGCCATCTTCCATGCGGCTCACATGGCCAAGCCATCTCAAGCGCCGCTGACTCAATAGTGTGTATAAGCTGGGGATGTTGGCCGCCTCGAGGACTTCTGTGTTGGAGATACGGTCCTGTCACCTGATGCCAAGGATTCTCCGGAGGCAGCGAAGATGGAATGAATTGAGACGTCGCTCTTGGCTGACATACGTTGTCCAGGCCTCGCTGCCATAGAGCAAGGTACTGAGGACACAGGCCTGATACACTTGGACTTTTGTGTTCCGTGTCAATGCACCATTTTCCCACACTCTCTTGGCCAGTCTGGACATAGCAGTGGAAGCCTTTCCCATGCACTTGTTGATTTCTGCATCTAGAGACAGGTTACTGGTGATAGTTGAGCCTAGATAGGTGAACTCTTGAACCACTTCCAGAGCGTGGTCGCCAATATTGATGGATGGAGCATTTCTGACGTCCTGCCCCTTGATGTTCATTTTCTTGAGGCTGATGGTTACGCCAAATTCATTGCAGGCAGCCGCAAACCTGTCGATGAGACTCTGCAGGCACTCTTCAGTGTGAGATGTTAAAGCAGCATCGTCAGCAAAGAGGAGTTCCCTGATGAGGACTTTCCGTACTTTGGACTTTGCTCTTAGACGGGCAAGGTTGAACAACCTGCCCCCTGATCTTGTGTGGAGGAAAATTCCTTCTTCAGAGGACTTGAACGCATGTGAAAGCAGTAGGGAGAAGAAAATCCCAAAAAGTGTGGGTGCGAGAACACAGCTCTGTTATTTGCATATATTACTGTAAGATTGACAGCTCAAATTGTTTAAAACGGAAATGCATTGCTTAAAACCAGCAGTGAATTATTACACATGGCTTCCCTGGCTCTGATTTTTTTTATAAATGCATGCAAAATTTCACTTTTATTCTAATGTCAGCACTAAACATTGAAAGAAGAAATTAAAGCAAGTGTGTTGGGTTTGACCTCTGATCCTCCATAGGGGTCAGCCCTTCTGAGGAACTGATTTTAAAAAATTACCAACAACCATCTAAAATGTTTCAAATCCAAAATGCAATTACATTGAAAATGTCAACCGTTTTGATTCTGTTTTAGAACAATTATGCTTACTAAATTAAATAGGAAATTCGGCACTGGAGTATGGTCTTAATTCTCACAAATGTGCCTGCTTTCATGTACCTGGCTGGCATTATGTTGTTACTTCAACCACACTGGGAATATAATGTACACATTTACATGAATCAGTTAAATGTGAGAGATGTTCTGTAATTTTGGAAGCTGAGCAATGATATCTATCGTGTGATTATATATGTCAGGGCTCTCAGGAAATTACATAGTACATATGGTCAGAAGGAGTAAAACAACAATTGTAACTGAAAATGGGTTAACTGCAATTATTACGACTAAGCAATATCAATCAGCCAAATCAAAATGATGCCATGAATATTAGGTTCTGTGTCAATTTGAAATGTTGGTATAGAATACTAGCAGTGAATTATTACACATGGCTTCCATGGCTCTGATTTTTTTTGACAATGTCATCACTTGGAACGCTGCCCTTTAAAGCAGGGATATTGGGAAAGTGCAGGGGAGTGGGGCTAATTGGATGGTTCTTTCAAAGCTGGTAAAGGAGCGATGGGCCGAATGGCTTCCTTCTGCATCATACGATTCTGTGGGTAGTAATTTATCTTGGATGGTAGTGCTAAAACGGGTGCTATGACATTGGCCATTTGTTATACACCGCACTTGATATTCAGTTTTATTGAGTCAATGGGGGGAATTTTCCCAGGCTGTTGGAGGTGGGTTTGGAGGTGGGAGGGCCAGGAAAATAGGAAAAAATGTTGCTGGATCAATATCCCGATGTGTTTCCGCCTCCTATTTTCTTTCCCAGGGACGGGATGGTGGAGAAGTCGGGAACCCCCACAGCTGAGTCGGGAAGGCAATTAAACTCATTAAGGAGGCAATTAAGAGGAAATTTCCCAGTGGAATCCCTCTTTTCCAACATTGGAACAGTCTCACACTGTCTCCCACCTGGCAGTGAGAAGGCGATAGCACAGTGGGAAGGGCTGTCTCAGTGAAAACTGACAAGCTGTGAAGACTTTGATCAGTCACGCTGAAGTGCTGCAGATATGGCCAGGCTGAGAGGCTGCTTTGCAAAACACTCCTGTGTCAGAGAACCTGACCAGAACTTCCCTCACCCTCAGATACACTTTCCTGCTGCCAGCCTTCACAGCATCACAGGAGAATCTTCGGCAGCTACACCATCCCCCTTGCTGAAGGTCTAGGGCATATGCTACTGCAACATGCTCCAGCTGCAGCTCGCGCAACACCAACAGCAGTACCAGCTGACCTTCACCGCAGTCACATGCCGCTCCACAGGGCAGAGGGGGTAGCCACCGAAATACAAGTGGAAGGAGACAAGACCCCCAACAGAGAGTCAACAGGTAGCGGACCAGCTATCCCGACATGTGGGATCACCAATGCCTCAGGAGGCTCAGGCTCTCACAGAAGGTCGCTGTTGACATCTGCATCTTGATGCTGCAAGACCACCTTTCCAGTGGTCCAGGCAGGCATGGTGCCCAACAAGGTGCCAATCACTGGAGGCCTCCCACAATGCTGCGTCTCTGACTCTTGCCAAGTTGTGTGATCTCTTTTCCTCCAAGGAGAGAAAGCAGGGAGTTAGGAGCATTAGGAATGGCTTGTGTTGTGAGGAGTAAAGGACAGCATTTCGGTACGGTGATTGTGAGGCAAGAGTGCAATAGGGTGACGGTCATTGTGAGTACTGGCTGCTCAGATGGGGATGTGAGGTGCTTGCAGAGAGAAGAATGAGTGGAGCTGTAAGGTGTGTTGTCCTGAAGTCAGAGTGTGGGACTTGGTAGCTGCCATGCCATCCTGATGTCCTTGATCCCCCTGCTACATGGTCCCCAGATTAGAGAGGACACACTGCTGCTGCTCACTTCCTCAGTCACTTCCAACCATGCCTGCTTGGTTGAAGGAGCTGTCCTCATCATCCTGCCCTTAGGAAAGCACACCTCGCTGCAGCCCCTCAGCTCCCTCAACTGGACCTCCAGCTAAGAGTGGGAGACCTGGGGCAGGGCAGGACAGGGCGGGGGAGTGGGGGGGGGGGGGTGGAAACAGCTTTCCCAGGTCTCCTCACCATTCCTGTGGGTGCTGCAGCATAAAAAATCCATTTTCTGGTGAGCTTTTCTGAAACATGCCGTGGTCCCTTTAAGCAGAGATCCTTACTCTGACAAAATGGCCACGCCATCCTGCCCACCCTCCCTAATTAGTCAAGTAGCCTGGAGGCAAGCTCTTAATTGGTTTGCTCTGGCAAAGAGCAACCAGAAGGTCCACTACTCCAGCTGATGGATTTGTGACCCTTAAATGGTCCCGACGTCTGAAAAACAACTAAGACAGCAAGATTCCTCCCAACGGAACTGTATATCGGGCGGGTAGTATAAGGGGCAGCAGATATGCTACCGCTACTGGGAAAGACCAATTTCAACCCCTATATTTCTCAGTTCAAAAGCAGAGTTAACCATCTCCATCGATCCAGCCCTGTCAGTGTGCCACAGGTAGGATCTTGCCTCACTCCTTCACAACATAAAGGGCTAAATTTTACCGACCCCTCAATGTCGGGGGTCATGGCGGGCCCGGAAAATGCCTGCAGGAGAGGCCCGCCATGGGCCTCAATGCCGGGAAGGCCCACCCCATATTACTGGCAGCAGTGAGGCCGCGTGGCAGCAGCCCCGGCCACCCTCCCTCCACCCCCACCCCACACCGCCGCTTGGTGACAGGACCAACATTTCCATATGTTAATAAATGCAAATGAAAGAATAGTTACCTACCTCGTCGCGCCGGCCCTCCTGCTCCCATATTACGGTCGGTGGCCAGCACTCCCATGACATCCGATCCCCGACCACTGAAGTGTGGCAGAACACTGATGGGGAGTAGGGAGCAGATAAGATTTCAGGGCGGGGGGAGAGCAGGCTCAAACCTTTTTGACTGGTCTAGGGGCTGGTGGGAAGGGGTAAATTTCACAGTTCGTTAACTTTGGGTGGGGTACGAATAAGATTGGAAGGTAAGTTTTTTAGGGGGAGAGAGGGCAAGTATTAAATTTTAAGTTCATTGGTGGGTGGGGTATGGGAGAGGGTCACGGTAATTTTATTCTGTTTTTTAAAATCCAGTTTCTTTAAAAATTTAAATTGTCATTTAGGATTTTAAGACCTTTAAAAATGGCACCGGCGCCTGCGCAGTGGCGCTGGATGCCTTTGCCAGGGACAGATCGCCCGCCCCCCTCCACATCATCGGGGGGTGGGGGGGTGGTCCGCCCCAGCCATGTAAATGAGCCTCCGCATTTAATATCGCAGTGGTTCTGCAGAGCAAATCCCACACGTGCGCCCCACCATCTTTGAAGCTAATTCAGCCCAAATTCTCTAGGAGTTATTTTGGCTAAAGGGTGAAACCAGGTGCTAGGTGGGTGCTGTGTTAATAAGACATGCCCGTTTGAAAATCTAGATTTAGCAAGCAATTTTAGTCCTAATTGTTGATTACTATTATTTGAGATTGCTTGGAGGTGCTAAACCAGAAACCTACAGGGTTAGCGCTTAAGTGTTGATCAGATGCCATTTTCATGGAGCAGTATATGTGGTCTCCACACACGCACTTTAACTGAAGGTGTGAAGTGTGTTGGCTAACACACAGTGGCACGTTTCATGGTGGCTCAGGAACCAAGGGAGAGGGCGCACAGCTCTCAGATGCGACAATGGAGGTTCTAGTGGAGGAGATTCAGAGGAAGATGGATGTCCTTTACCCACAGTGGGAAGGACTCCATCTCACCTCCATTCCCCTTGTCTGTACTAGCTGGTGCTGCTCTGCCTGGCTTGATGCCCCCCTCCCATTCCTCATCCAGACCAAGGGGGATCCCTCACAAGATGCCCATGACCAAGCACTCTTTTTCACCTCTATATGTGTCCAATAAGCTACGGTAGCAGAGCACTTACTTTTTCAGGTGAAGTCCTCAGAAACTTTCTGGAACAGATGTTGCTCGAGCATTGGAGAAGTCATAGAAACATAGGAAATAGGAGCAGGAGTAGGCCATTCAGCCCTTCGAGCCTGCTCCGCCGTTCAGTATGATCATGGCTGATCATCCAACTCAGTAACCTGTTCCTGCTTTCCCCCCAGTCTTGACAAAGAGTCCCAGAAATCCCCCCAATCTGTTTCAGAGGTCCTCTTCTCAGTTCCAGCAGCAATGAACATAAAATTGTGAGTATCCCTTTAACTAGCACTTGAAATCAACGTCAAAGCATGTTTACTTCCAAATAGCTGGTCGCTGTTAGGAGAGACACTACGTGATGTGCTAGCCACCATTATACCTTGTAGCCTCTTTAATGAGCACTAGCAGGCATGTTATGTGCCAACTTACTGTTTAATGAGCCTCTGAACAGCTTTTTAAAAAATTCTTTCATGGGACGTGGGCATCTCTGGCAGGCCAGCATTTGTTGCTCATCACTAATTGCGCTTGACACCTGTTCCTAGGCTGTTCCTAGCGGTGGCTTCAACTCCTTTACCAAGGTGGTGTCTTGCGTTAAACACAGGCTAAACCAGCAATGCAACGTAAGACACCATCTTGACCACCACGGAGGCTCTTTAGTGCCTAAAGTATTCAGTGAAAATCGCTCCCCCTCCACCCCCACCCCCCCAACCCCTTGTGTGCCTTTACCAATTATTAGACAGGGACCAGAATTCCAGGAACAAAGTCATGAGATAGCTGCCATTATTACAATGGCCCAATGGCCTCTGGCTGCACAACGTATGCTGGATTTAATGGCGCACCAACCCCCCACCCCATCTCCCAGATGCAGGCTAGGAGGCGGGCGGCCCATAGAATTGCGACAGGAGGCGTGGGAGAAGTCCCACCACAACGTGATAAAGTTGGGGGCAGGAAAGGCCAAAGACAGCCTTCTTGCCCAGAGACCAATTGAGGCCCTTACAAGGCCTATTATTAGCCACATGAGGGCCTCTTCGCACCACCACTGGAATAAAGCTAATGGCAGGCGAGGGCCTCCACCATGCAAGGAGGTCGCCCAGTAAAATGAGGCAACCTCCCTGCAGGCCTACGGGGGGTGGGGAGGGGAGGGGAGGTGGGGGCTCCTCCATGGGCAATCTGTGGCCCACAGAGGGCCCCCGGCAGCAAACAACCCACCTCCCTTAACACCTCACCCCTTCATTCAACACCCAACCTCCCTCCCTCCATCACCAGGGCATGTCATACTAGCCCAGGCGACCCCGCCTCACTTACCTGGGGTCCTGGTCTCCAATGCTGGGCTTGGTTCCAAGGCCTCTTGTGGTACTGGCAGTGCCTACCATTCTCAGTGGCATTGCTGATACTGCTGAGCCGCTGGCCCTCTGATTGGCTGGCAGCTCTTGGAGGCTGGATCCTCATCTTTAAAGGGATGGGGATCCTGGCGCCAGGCTGTTAATTGCCCGACTGCTGTTATACAGTGCCAGGGGGCTCCAAGAGGCGGGGTTCACACCACCTTTTTTGCCTGGCAGCGGAAGTCCCAGCAGCTCCACTAAATCCTGCCCTATTTGTATGCTGCCTGATATATACATTCTGGTAAAAAAATTAGTAGACTGCGTAGATTTCCAGGGGGGCAGACAGGGCAGGGCCAGCCACTTCCTGTGCAGTGTTCCTCAATGATATGAATGGTGTACTCTGCATAGGCCGCACAGGTAGTGGCCCGCGGTGCTGTCTGGCCCTATGGAATCTATGTAGTCTGCATAGCATCACTTTAAAGCAGCACTACGCGAACAAATGTTTCCCTTCTCTGATTTCTAATTTGGAAGGATGCTTTTTCAATTCATTTCTAACACAGAGAGAATGCTCAGATGTTGCAAGTTGAATTGAACATTCCCCCCTTAAAGGGTTAAAGCTCTTAGTTGACTCCCAGCAGAATTTCACAGTGTTTCTTCCTTATCTTAATTTGAATCTTCCTCTTCTGGCACCTACCATTCTCCAGAAACTTTAGTGCGCTAATTTAGTATTTTTTTCCTTATTCATGATAGATAGCTTCATTCGATTTACATTTTATAAATTAATTTTAGGATGGCTATATATAGCTATATGTCCTCTAAGCATATGCATCCTTCTGAATCTTATCACAGAATGTGCGCTTTCACGAGCGATGTATTATTGATTATGTAAAGTGTTCTTCAATTTATTCACAACTCCACATAGTATTGTGTTTTTCTCATTCCCAATTGACTGCTGCTGTATATGTTACTTCAAACAGGTCAAGCTGATTTGAATAGAATAATCATTCAAGAAATGTGCAAATTGATTGGGTTTTTCATGCTGGATAGTGAACAGTGCTGGGTTAAATGGAGACAGAATAAATTACTGGCACACTACTTGTGTAAAATGAACTGAATAAAACTGAATTCACTTAAATAGCAGAAGCTTTTAAATAAAATGGACAACTTATGAATGGACACTATCATTACTAGTTAATGTATTAGGAAATGGCCACTGTGATTTATGAGGTGTTTGTTTTGAAAAGATTTTCTTCCCATGATGTTACGCTGTAATCTTTCTGATTCAGGATAGAGGCAAGGATAACTTAAATAATTAGGGATTTTTCTTCCCCTCTGGGAGGTGATTTGACTTTCACTACCTTAAGTGTATTTGTTTTTTTCTTGTTACGCATTCAGCAGAAGGCAAAATATTTTAGTAAGCTTATCAAACATAAATAATTCCAGATGAATACCTGTTAAAAGAATGATGAAAATCAAAACACATATGAAGTGAACAACACACTAGTGAATATTACACAAATATCTCAGATATAATTACATGGATAGATTATGATCTAAAGAAAGTTTGCAACAGGACCTCATTAATCTCAACGTATGTTAAACTGATGAGAAATATTACATACTATATATTTTACATTTGCAGTGTGTCAAATCTGTTACCATATTGAAGGGTGGGATGTTCTGTATTTCCAGAGTTTTACAAGTTGCTTACTTTGTTAGAGATTGTAGCCATGCCACAATTTCAATGATAACGGTGTCCTCTTGGATAACCAGCAGTGCCATGAATGCCACTCCCTTGCCACTGATTCCATTGTCCTACTTGCTCATGCTGAACCAGACTATGCAGACCTTGGCATCCTGTTCGACCCCGGGCTGAGATTCGAACCCCACATCCTGTCCATTCCATTACCAAGTTCGCCAATTTCCTATGTGTAACATTTGCCCTCTCCACGCCTACTTCAGTCCCTCTATTGAAACTCTTATTCTCACATTTCTATCACCCCTAGGCTCAATGTCTCCAATATCCTTCTTGCTGGCCTCTGAAATTTTACCATCCTGCAGCCTCTGGCTTCTTGTGCATCCTGGCAGCTCTGTCTTCAGCTGCCTAGGCCCTATGCTCTGGAATTCCCTTCCTAAACCTTTCCACCTCGCTACCTCACTTACCTCCTTTAGAACACTGCTTAAAACCTACCTCTTTGACCAAGCTTTGGACCATCTGTCCTAATATCTCCTTTTGTGGCTGAGTGTCAAATTTTGTTTGACAACGCTTCTGTGAAATGTTACTGTGAAATTTTACTACGTTAAATGTGTCACATAAATACAAGTTGTTGAACTGTTGTTTCCTGTTCATCAAGATACATTATCCTCGTACTCACTGACCTATACTGCCTCCCTCTCCCTTGATGCATTAAATTTAAAATTCTCACCCTCATCTGCAATTCTCCTACAGTTATCCCTTATCTCTGCAACCTTATATTCCTTTCACATCTTGTGGTGTTCCAGCTTTGGCCCTTTAAGTGTCTTTTCCCTTTGTCCCAGCACTGGTGGCACTGCTTTCAGATGCCGTATCGCTACTCTCTGAAACACCTGTGCTAAATTTTCTCTCCCTCCACTTCTCTGTCCACCTTTAAAAGGTGCTTAAAACCCAACTTTCCAACCAAGTTTTTGGTTACCTGTTCTAATCTCTCCCTGCATGGCTTGGCATCATTTCCTTTACTCTCTGTAAATCACCTTGGATGCAGAAAATATTAGAGTATGCTTTAGGGCAGGTTTTGGGTTTGTAGGATAGGAAATTGAGTGCAAAGGTGATGATGAGGCTGAGGCTGCAATGCGCACCCAAACTGGGAGGCCCAATGCTGAGTCACAATCATTCTTGCTCCTCCTGACTCCAGAAGAACATTTTTTTTAAAATTATGCATTGCTTTCAAACTCACGGTAGTGCCCATGGAGGAATCCTGAGTGAGGCATACCCGACTCCTCACTCATCACTGTCGAATTTTGGCTAGAGGATCTTAAACAGGCATTAGGCCAGTTATTTCGATGTGTAAGGGACCTAACGCCAGTTTTAGGCAGCCGCTAGGGTTACCTAACAAAATAGCCCAACCCAATTTCAGAACAGGTGGTTTTCAGGTTTTCTTGGGGTATAGGACATTGGTCCCCAGAATTGGGTCTTCTTACATCCATGTTGTGTCCATAAAACAGGTACAACGAGATCCTATTTATACCCAAGGGTGTCCACCGATCTCAGCCAATCCCAGCTGAACCCTACCCCTCAGGATTTTCCCATTTAACTTCATTTTAAATTCTGTGCAGGAGTTTCATTTCACGTGGACCCTGTATGTAAGTTAGGGTTTTTTAGTGCCCTAGGCATTTTGCGACCTTCGGGCAGGGGTACAATCCAGTGTTACCTCTTTCCATTTACACCAGGGAGTAAATTTTAATAACCAACAGCAACAACAACTTGCATTTATATAGACCTTTGACATAATAAAACATCACAAGGCACTTCACAGGAGTGTTATAAAGTAAGATTTGACACTGAGCCACAAACACCCAAGAACGTGTGGGTTGTAGTCAGGTGGGCCATAAAAATTGCAGAAAATTCAAGCACAACTGCAGCTGAGCTCCAAAGCACCAATTTCTGGATTAACTAAGACACATTTGGCTGCATACAAGTAACCTGCTCAGAGTCAGTGTGATCATTAGCACAGGCGGGTTGGCAATTACGACAGCATTTAACATGGTAATTACATGGTAATGAGGGGAATTTCAACTGACTTAGACAGTCTTTTAAATTTAACACCTTCAGAATGGGTTTTCTAGGGCTCAGGAAACTCGCCAGTGAAAAGGAGACAAGATTGAGGCGCACTTCACGGGGGTAGTCAGATTGCCCAAACTTCAGATTGCCCAATCTCAATAGCGGTTTGCAGCCTACAGCTATGCTGTCAGTTCCTTCCGACAAATGTTCAGCAGAAGGTTATTGCCAACATGGAGGTTTCTGACCAAGTTTGAAAACTTTCAAACACACACCAACGGGATAGGGGACACCATGAATGTTTTCAACACTTCATCATACGAGGAAGACCAACACTATCCATGTCAGAGATGACATGTTGTGGCCGGTTCAGCAGGTGCACAGGAAGGAGGGGTCCAGGGCAGAGGTACAAAACAGCAAAGATGAGAGCAATAGGGGCTGAGATCGCAGGAGACATCACCTATGTGAGAGAGGCTACTGACAAAGGTTCAGCTTCCTTCACTTATCCAAACAGCAGTGCTTCCGCAGGCTCAGATTGACATGCCGGGGACATCTGCAGCCTCCTTCAAGAAGAGCTGCTCCCCATTGGACCTGATGACCACGCATTTCCTGTCACTGATAAATCACTACAACCTTCAATTTCTTTGCTCCTGGCTGCTTCCAGTACACCACCGGCGACATCTCAAGGGTCTATTGGTTGTTTACCCATGAATGTTTAGGGCAGGTCACGGATGGGTCATTTGTCAGGGCATCGACATGCCAACTTCCCCAGAAATGCCAATAGCCAGAATGAGTGGGTAATTGTTTTCACGTCTCCAGCTGGCTTCCCACAGGTACGGGGGTGTCATCGATTGCACACATGTGGCAATCGGAGGACGACCAGATCACCAGGAATTTTATCAACTGCAAGGGATTTTATTCCATCAATGAACAGTTGGTGTACAACCACAAGAAAAAGTTCATCTAGATCTGCACCAGATTCCTTGGCAGCTGTCATGATGCTTTTAAATTGCGGCTGTCCAACATTCTAAACCAAACCTCTTTGTACTAGGAAACAAAACAAAAGGCTGGGTTGTGGGAGACCAGGAAATAACCCCTTCAACAACAACAAGAGCCACATGTTCACTATGTGTTCTTTTTATTTGTTTGTGGGAGTCGCTGGCTAGGCCAGCATTTATTGCCCATCCCTAATTGCTCTTGAACTGAATGGCTTACTTCAGAGTCATTAAGAGTAAACTACATTGCTATGAGTCTGGAGTCACATGTAGGCCAGACCAGGTAAGGAAGCAGATTTCCTTTCCTAAAGGGCATTTGTGAACCAGATGGGTTTTTACAACAATCAACAATGGTTTCATGGTCACCATTAGACTAGCTTTTTAATTCCAGATTTATTAATTGAATTCAAATTTCACCATCTGCTGTGGTGGGATTCGAACCCATGTCCCCAGAGCATTAGCCTGGGCTCTGGATTACTAGTCCAGTGACATTACCTCTACGCCATAGCCTCCCTCAAAGAGCAGCCCATTGGCATGTTGAAGAAGTGCTTCAGATGCCTACACAAGTCTGGAGACAGCCTTCAGTACTTACCAGCTAAGGTGTCCAGAATGAATGATGTATGCTGCATCACTTGTGATGGCTTCTGTTCCCACTCCTGCACTGGTGTCCCCCAAGAATCTATCCTTGACTCTGTTCCATTTCTTATCTACATATGCTGCCCCTCAATGAAATAATTCGAAATCACACAGTTATTTTTTACACATACGCTGATGACACCTAGCTCTACCTCACCACCACCTCTCTTGAGTCCTTCACTACTGCTAAATTGTCAGACTGCTTGACTATCCAGTACGAGGTGAGCAGAAGTTTCCTCCGATTATATATTGGGACGACCAAAGCCATGACTTTAGTCCCTGTTACAAATTCCATTCCCTAGCTATCAACTCCATCCCTCTCCCTGGCAACTGTCTGATGCTGAACCAAATTGTTCACAACCTTGGTGTCCTATTTCACCCTGAGATGAGCTTCCAACCATACATCCACACCGTCGCTGAGATTGCCTATTTCCACCTCAGTGATATTACCCGACTGTGCCGATGCCTCAGCTCATCTGCTGTTGAAGCCTTCATTCATGCCTTTGTTACCTCTAACCTTGACCAATGCAATACTGGCCAGTCTCTTACATTCTACCCTTCATAAACTTGAGATCATTCAAACCTCTGCTGCCCATGCCCTTACTTGCACCAAGTCCCATTCAGCCATCACCCCTGTGCTCGCTGACCTACCTTGGCTCACAGCCAAGCAACACCTCAATTGTAAAATTCTCATCCTAGTTTTCATGGCCTCGTCCCTCCATGGTCTCCCCCTTCCCTGGGCTCAATGTTCACCACAGAGGCGGGAAACAGGAGCAGGACCTGCTTTTGGGTCAAAAACCTGCCTCCAGTTGGAAACTGATGAAAGTTCAGATGGTCACGGGAGCGAGCCTTTAATTGGTATGGAGACAGGCTTCCTGTCCACTTAGAGCTAGTGGGGGCAGGAACAGAAGCGGGTTAGATGAAGTGTGGGATTCATTTAGGCTCCCATGGCAGCCATCACTGAGGCTGCTGGTTGTCTTGAGAGTAGGATCTGCAGTTGGTGCCAAAGCCTTCCACTTCACCAGAGGCAAATGAGATGCCACAGGAGACCTGAAGGCCTGGCACCCTGAACAGAGCTGCCCCTCGCTTCATCGATGCTGACCTGGATTTAATGCAGGAGGCCATGAGAGAGAGGAGGAAAGTCCTCTTCCAGGATAGTGGCAGGAGGAGACTAGCTAGTCATGCAGCAGAGGCACATCTCTGTTCAGCATCATCTCCCTCCACCTCCTCTTCCTCCTCCTCTCTTAACTCCTGCTCCTGCTCCTCCCTTGATAAGCTGTCTCACCATCCTCAAACTGAGCAGCCTCCCTCTACCTCTGCGGAAGCCACAGTATTACGAAAGTACCTCTTGTTAAATGTATTTTTTAAGGATTCATTTTTGAAATATTGAAGAAATGTTAAACTTTGGGGTTTTCAAAGGGGGTCATGTAAAGGCCACTTGAATGTGCAAAACAGTCTCTGGAAATGTTTTTTAAAAGGGACATAGAGGTCTTGTGAAGAAAACACGCCTTTCCGGGAAACCACTTGACTTCCAGCAACAACAACCAGCCTTTCTGGGAAACCACCTGACTTCCAGCTCAATAAAAACAGAGAACTTTGGACACCTGGGGAAGTTGTTTACAAAGAAGTGACAGGTCAAGATTGATGGAGGTCAAAAGGTTGACCTCCTGTTATCAGTTTCACTCTTGAATTGTTTTGAGTTAGGGTTGACCTGTATAAAAGGGGAGAGAACTTCCAAGGAGAGAAGAGAATTCCCAATGAAGGAGAGAAAACCACAACCCAGTTCAGCTTTCCAGCACTTCTCTAAAAAACCCTGAGAAGTCCATAGTGTCAACTCATCTCTTCTCCCTTCTTTGAAGAAAAGCCTGCTAAATTAATTTTCTATGCTGCCTCAAAAGAACTGTTCTAAAAGATCCCAGTGACCCGTCTACATGTTCTCGGAGGCCAGACTGTGTGCCAGTTTTGGAACACAACATATCCCATCTGCTGTTTCTTCAAGAATGAGCAAGTATTCAGCGCAAGTGTTTTTTTGTCTGTAATAAAAAAACAAAATCCCTTTATTTTTCTAGTTCATCGGTGTATGTGTATGTGAGTGTGAGGGGCTATGGTAAAAAGGGAACCTTAATATTTCAATCTGTGTGTTTATGCTTTACTTCATTATTGGTTAAGGCTTGTTTTATAATAATCTGATAATATTGTTATTTATTAAAGAAACCTGGTTCATGTGTTTTATTCTGGGATAAAAATAGAGTCTATGATTGACCATATCGACCATATTGGGAAAAAAATTAAATATATGTTGTGACCAGCGGAGAAGTGGAACTGGAATAAACTGTGCACTCCTCCAACCTCGGTCATAACAACAGGGATTGCACTACTTAAAAGTGCTAGGAAAAGGAAGCACAAACATTTGTAGTTACACAAGGGTATACAGGTGGGTTTGTTGCACATTGATAGATTGCTAAGTTTCTGCTGTCTATTAGAGCCACATAAATATTATTCTTTTGCACAACTTTTATGTCTTCCCTTTCTTGACTGCTGTCTGGCAAGAGGCATTTTCAGTTGTGTGATGGTGAATGGGAAGACATGAATTGACAGGTGTAAAGGAAAGACTTGATTGTTTGCAGGACTGCTTTGTGTTAGTGGCATTGGTGGAGGATGGGGGTGGTGTTGTGTAGATGCAAAAGTGCCTTTTGCAGATGGTTGATAGATGACTGGACTGCTAGAACCTAAGTGAATCTCACAATAATGAGGGTATCCAAGGCAGCAATGTGCGCCTCTGGTGGTGCATTGCCCACTTCACCTTCCTTTTCCTTGTCTCCTCGTTTACTTCCTTCCCCTCCTCATCTTCCTCCTTTGTGCTCTGCACCTTGTTCCTCCTTCAGGTCCAAACCTCACAGCTGTGCAAAGTTGTGCAGGGAGCAGCACACCATGACACATCTGGACACCCTAGCAGGTCCATACTTATGGGCACCTCCAGACCTGTCCAGGCACCTGAAGCACATCTTCAGTGTACCAATGACTTGCTCAAATGATACATCTGGTGTCATATGACCTTCATTTCATCACTCCCAGGCCTTGTTCCTTGCATTTCTGAGAGGTGTCATCAGCCATGTTTTAAGTGGGTTCCCCTGTCTCCGAGCAGCTGGCGGTAACTCTGCTTCCACTTGCGAAGAGATCGGAGGGAGGGTGAATTGCCATAAGATGAAAGCATCATGGCAGCTGCCTATGAATCTTGCACACATCTGCATAAATATCTTCTTGTGGTTGCACACCAGCTTTATATTGCTAGAGTGGAAGCCCTTGTGGCTGATGAACACTCCTGGGTGATCTGCAGTTGCCTGAATTGCCATGTGTGCAGTCGATGATACTGTAAATGTGGGAAGATAGCCAGAGTTGCAAACATGAGGGCCCTCTCGTTCTGACTGATGATATCACAAACGAAGCTCACATAATTGCCAGCCCTGGCAAAGAAGTTGTCAGTCCCTGTCTAATGTGTTTGTGTGCTGGTGACTACGAGATCCTGCAAATGTCTCCAACAAAGCTCTCGAAGGATCCATAGGAAAAAAAGTTGAGGGCAGCAGTGACTTTGACAACCTCTGGTAAATCATAACCAGCAGATCTTGGTCCAGCAGGTTGCAAATGTTTGCCACCACCTCACGTGATACCCTGATCCTCCTGAGGCACTGGTGTCCAGACACGTCAAGAAAAGTTATCCTTTGCCTGTAGATCTTGTGTGCCGGGCATGACCTCCTACGATCTGCACCTCTGCTGCTCCCCTCTCTTCAGTGGAGTTACAGATCTGTGAGCAGCAACCTGTTGTTGCTGCTGCAGCTAGTCATTTTTGTCCTCATCTGAAGTCCAATATAAGGCAGAGTAAGTGGCACCCATTCTGATCTGATAGATCCGAGCTCCAAAGTGCAAGTCAAACCTCCAAACGTCCAAAGCGTTGATGAAACCTCCAAGGTGTCTCTCAGCACAAGTACTGTGAACAAATCCTTTCCCACAAGCAGGTAAGAAAGTATATGTGAAAACTGAGTACTGATTGACATATTGCCCTGAGATTTCTTCAGCCCCCTGTTGCTGCTGTGTTCTTACCTTGCTTTCAGGTGACCATTACTCTAATTGAGTTATTAATATATTTTAAGTGGCAACCTGCCTCTCCCAAGAGCAATGCTTGCACAAAACCTAACGTATTGTAGTGAAATGCAGAAGTTGACAAGTTGGAGCTGGCTTCCTGAAGCACTGTCAGTTTCAGTGGTTTTAAGCCCCACTGACCCGCAATGCACTCCTGGAGATTAAAATTCAGCCCAATGTCTCTGTTACTAAACAAGCAGTTGATTCACTGTTACCAATGTCACAAATAACAGCTATAAAGAAAATATTTCTAAGAGTTCAGCAGAACAGGAAGATCTTCAAAGAAGAGATTTGTAAAGTGCCTCCTCACTACCTACAAATTTTCACCCCTCCTCAGAGAGTGGAAATTGCGAGCTACAGGGGTCCAGTGCTATTTGGCAAATCAATGTGATATTAAAGCTGAGCATTGCTTTGAAAATCCAATGGCAGTATTTCATGCTTTAAGTGATACCAAATGAAAAGGGCTTTACTCCTGCATTATTCAGAACCAGCAGAAAGAAGCTGCTTGCCACTTATTCTTTGTGATTCAAGGGGCTGGATTTTAGCAGCCCACCGCCAGAATCAGCGGTGGGCGGCAAAATTTGTGGTCCACATGCACGGGTTGCATATCGCGTAGCCGTCGCAATTGTAAACGCTGCAGCTCATTTGCATGGCCGCAGCACACGCCCCACCCCCCCCCAATCACGCAGAGGGGTGGGCTGAACGACATCATAAATGGCGTCAGGTGATGAATGGTCAGGGGATGACGCCATATTTAAAGGGCAGCCAGCCCTGCATTACTTACAATGCTGAAGTTTCAACGTTCTGAAGCTTTAAACTGCCAAATCCAGACAACCATCACCAACAACATCCCTGCTACTTAGAAAGATGTCAGAGGCGCAATCCAGGATGGCCCCAGGGTTCAGCGATGCCTCCCTGCTTAGTCTCCTCCAGGCTGTGCGGGCAAGACGGGAGGTCCTTTTTCCCAGAGATGGCAAGAAGAGGCCCTCCCGCCTGATCAAGCAAGCCTGGATGGAGTTTGCAGAGGAGGTAAGCTGCCATGGGGTCAGCCACGGTGACTGGAACCAGTGCTGCAAGAGGATGAACGAGCTAATTCGCTCGGCAAAGGTAAGTGGCACTTTTTATTGGGGCCCCATCTGACCTGAGTTTGCCCACACAGAGTGGCACATGGGTGCCACTGCCATGTCAAACACAGGGAGGCCGGGTGGGGAGGATTGATGCCACATGCGTGTCTGTATGTGTGAAAGAGTCAATCCCTGATGTATACCCAGAGCATGGCACCTACATGATAGCCTGAGTCTGTCTGACACACTGACTGTCACCCACCTTTTGTTGTAGCGCCCCTGTTGTGCAAAGCATCATGTTGTTGTATGTCGATGTTTAATATCTGCATCCTTGCTCTTCCAGACAAAGAATGCACATAATGCGAGGACTGGAGGAGGGGTGCTGGAACTCCAACCACTGACCTAGGCTGAGGAGGAGGCCCGCGAAATACGTGGCGGTCATGGAGGATGTCCAATATCAGAAGTGGAGCTTGGCTTCCGGGGTGAACATTCATCTCTTTGACAAATGCAATGATTATTCCAAACATTTCACTTGTGGACACAATGCTGTCATATTAGTGATATGTACACCAGTGAACCTAAAATTGTGATCTTCACAATATATCTTGCAGGGCGACGTTCAGAGGTGGCATCGGAGGCCACGGAGAGTGCCAACACCTCTGAGGAGGAGACGACCTCAGAGGAAGCAGCGTCCCATGACAATCCCGCACCTTCCACCAGCGCAGAGACATTCACCTCGGTGGGAATGCATTCGGCTCCAGAGTCTGGGACACAAGCTGGTGAGAGCACCATGCATGTGCCTGAGCAGCTGGCTGAGGCTGAGACAGCTGAGGCCTCTGACAGTCAGAGGACTGTGGGCAGCCAGTCCCTTGCTGAACCCAAGGTTGATGATGACCCTCTGGTGTCGGCAGCACAAGGAATGCTGGAGTTGCAGGGAGAGGTAAGGCAACATCTGGTGCAGCTGCCACAGGCCATGCGCAGTCATGAGCAGACGATGGGGGAGTCCATCCAGGCCATGACAGCTGCCATGTCCCGGGAAAATGAGCGCATGGCTTCCTCCATGGAGGTGACTCTCATGGAGACACACATTCCACAGATGCGTGCTGACCTGCAAACCCTCGCCTCGGCCATGAGCTGGATGCAGCAGTGGCTAGGCAAGAGAGGGACCAGGAGCCTGGACATTGTCTCTGCACCTGGTCCTTCTGAGAAGAGAAGAGAGGTTCCCATGAGCCTTGAGAGGGAAGATGCGAGCCAGCCGTCCATATGTGGGGTCTCCCCTCAGGGTGATTCCAATGTGGACACCAGCTTCTCTGCCGGTGAGTCCAGCTCCAGCAACCACAATGTGCGAGGAGAGCCCTGCATTGGTGCAGGAGGCCCTCAAACAGCTGGGGTCCTCCACATCTTGTGCACCCAGAGGATGACCGCCCAATCATCCAGAGCCAAAGGGTGTCCTGATCAGTAGCCTGCCTCCAGTCAAGCTGCTAGCGCAGAGGTTGCACAGCAAAACAGGACCTGCAAGCGGCTAAAAAAGACAACCATGACACATATGGTTTATCATGGGTGCAACGTATATGTTCTGTTAACTTCTCATTAAATCTGTTTCTCTAACAAGTGTCTCCTTTTTACTATGTGAATAACGCATACCAGCATGTGCCAACTATGTCTCCTCCCATGACATCATTGCCCTGGAGCAATGCCAATGTATGGAATAACATCATCGCCGTGCCAATATTCACGATGAATGCATTGCACGGGTGCAGTCACATGAGCAATGGCTCAGTCATCTGCTGCCAGTAATAGTGCTGACACAGAGGGCACAGATGCAGGAGACTGCCTACCAGATGCAACACAGTGATGTGTGACATGGGGAACATATTCTGCTCCTCAGGGATAGTGGAAGCTCAGCAATAAGGCGTGGCCAAGCATCCCTTGCTCTTTGCTAGCCCTGTCTGCAATGCCTTGATGATCTCTGTCCTCCCATACGCGTATGCTGCTGCACCTCCTCTGTGTCCTCATCGTGCGAGCATGTCTCCTGCTCGTGTCTCTACTTTTCCTGCAAGGCCTCCCCCCCTCTGTATTGCAAAGTTGTGCAGAGCACATCACACAGCAACAATGCACTACCCTTTCTGGTGAGTACTGCAGGGCCCCACCTAATCTATCCAGGCAGTGGAAATGCATCTTGAGCATGCCGATGGCCTGCTCGATGGTAACTCGTGTTGAGCCTGGCAGGCGTTGTATGTCTCCTCTGCATCGCTGGCGGTGTTTCTCACTGGCATCTGCCAAGGGTAGCCCTTGTCCCCAAGAATCTACCCCTGGATCTGAGACGGTGCAGTGAAGAGTATTGGCACCTGGGAGCGGCGCAAAATCAATGAGTCATGGCAGCTGCCTGGAAAGCGGTCACACGCGTATCCTGTCACAGACTAGCTGCAAGTTGTGTGAGTAGAAGCCCTTTCTATTCAGAAATGCAGCTGGTTGTCCAACTGGAGCCTTGATGGCCACATGTGTGCAGTTGATGACCCCTTGCACCTGTGGGACTCCCATAATGGCCCCAAATCCAATAACCCTTTGGGACTGACCCTCATGGTGTGTCCCGAAGCACACATATCCAGCAGCCCTCCTGCACAAGGCATCGGTGACCTCCCTGATACGGTGGTGCACTGCTGACTGTGAAACACCACACAGGTCGCTGGTGGATCCCTGGAATGATGTGGAGGCACAGAAGGTAAGAGCCACGGTGACTTTGAGGACCACAGGCATAGGGTATCCAGCAAAGCCCATGGGCTGCAGGTCATCATTCAGCAGGGCACAGAGATGGCACCACCCCTCTGGGCATCCGCAGTTGCCTCTGACACTGGCACTCCGACATTGCAGGTATGTCATGCAGGACCTGTAGACCCATTGTATTCTCTGGCATCGAATGTGCCTTGGTAGCTGCTGCTGCTCACTTCCATGAGCTTCCACGTGGCCTGTGCCTGCCTGTTGGTTTGACCGCCGGCAGACATGGCTCCTCATGACACTTGGACCAAGAGATACAGGATGGACCAGCCCCATCTGTACGCTGCAGCTGAACGCGGTGCCTTCAGTAGGTCAGTGGCACCTATCAGGGCAGATAGTGATGTAAATTGGTGCTTCAGCTGCGTTCCATCATCACCTATATAGTATGGTATGACATCGCCCATACTAGCTTTGCATGAAAGCAGGGCAGCATGAACATGGTCATGTTACTGACATTGCGAGGATGCAATCATTGGCCACACGACCTTCAACCCCAGACCATTTTTGGCCCTTACCCGACACAGAAGTGCGCAGAGTGACCCCCTTTATGATAGAAGGGCATGGGGTCCCTCCCTGATTTCATGCAGTTATATCCCAGTCACTGGAGAACCCACCCACCCACCACCGCCTGCTCCAAGGACTGACACTTCGTTGCCGCCAGCTTCTCATGGACATTGACGTGATGGCATGTGACTGCCGCATGCCCAAATAAAGATTGAAACCTGCTGCCTGAATCACTGCTGCCTGCATGGTAAGTAACCATTAACATATTTTAATGCAGGTACCATTGCTGAGCGGCCAGGCGGCCGCCATGAGACCTCTCCGCCGCCACCGAGATCAGTATAGGGCCTGCCGCCGTCGGTGTCAATGGCAGGGCTCCTGCGTTCCTATCTTCATTTCCCCCACCCCGGCGATGGAGGCCTTTAAAATCCAGCCCAATCAGTGCACCTTCCTCAAACTGACTAGCTAAATCACCCAGGCTGGATAAACTTGTGTGCCAGTACTTGCAAAAGATGAAGTGAGCAATGAAAGATGCTGGAATCTTGGGAGGTGCAATTGATTCTTCTGTGCAAAAGAACAAACTTGTATTTATCACTACTCAGAATGTCCCAAAGAACTTCATGCCCAATTCTTACTATTTTTGAAACAAAGAAAGAATGCTCTTTTCAATTGTGCCTTCCAGGTCCTCACAGTGCCTCACAGCCAATTTAATTACTCTTAAATTGTAGGCACTGTTGTTATGTAGGCAAATGTGGCAACTAATTTATGCACAGCAATGTCCCATAAACAAAAATGAGATGAATGACTGTTTTGCCAATGTGGATTGAGGGATGAATGTTGACCATGGGACAGTGAGAAATCAATGCTCCTCTTCAAAAAAGAGGGCCGAGGGATGATTTACATCCACTTGAACAGGAAGATGGGAATTAGATTAATATCTCATCCGAACGACAGTACCTTTGATAATGCAGTTCTTCTTTGATATTGCATTGACATGCCAATTTGTGCTCAAACGACTGCACTGCACCTCTTCAAATATTATTTTCATGGCGAAATAAGGTGTGACGTGGTGTTGTGCTTGAGTGCATGTATGAATGTGTAGGTTGACACCAATATCATTTGTCACACTGCTGGGGCACTCACATGTTAGAATGGTACAAACTTTCAATGGCACTCTGCTGCTGTGTCTGAGAGGCAGCAGTGCCAAATGAAGGGCATCTAAGTGGTTCATTTTCCCAAAAGTCTGGTTTCCTTACTGTTGATTGATTGGGAACTCAGTCTTTCACAATTTAACTGCTTCCACTTCCGCCAGGGTAAGCTCTTGGCACATTATGTACTCCTGTTTCATGCAGGCAAACATAAAGCTGTGGACAATTCTAGCAGATGGTGACATCCCATCAGAACCACCTCCCTCAGGAATGCCAAGACTGAAAGGGTGGGTGCAAAAAGCACCTGTCCCATTGCCAATGGAACTGGTGGCCCATGGAAAGCCAACAGAACCTGGTCCCATTGGTGACAGAACTGGTGGCACATGGAAACTTGACGGAACCTGGTCCTGCTTCAATTTTCAACCGTGCATGACTCCTCGAATGTGGCATCATTCCATTGCACTTGGCAGGGATTTTCCAGGCCATCGTTGTTAATCAGCAATTATACATATAGCAACAAAATAGGAATACATTTTCAGAACTATTTTCAGGTATTGTTCCTGTTTAGTTATGTATAGACATTCTACAGCACTGCTAAAAGGCATTGGGGGTAATTTTGACTTTGGCTGATTGCGTACAATGCACAATAACGGATCAGCCACCCCTTAAACACCTCTCCACATTTTTGCTTCCAGTGACTTCAATGGAACTGAAAATCAGGAGGGCTGTTTAACTGATGACAACTGCTAACTTTCCCACTTGGCGGGTCAGATTGTCTGCCTGCTACAGATTTCAAGTTTGATTTCAATAGGATGAACATCAGACAAGTTCTACAGAGGAATGGCTCCCCCAGATAACCGCCCAAGTGAGAAAGTTGTAAATGACACCCCATTTTTTTGTCAAAAATTATCCCAAGTATATTAATATACAAATATATAAATATACAAATATAAGAGCCCTTCTGCTCCACAAGAGGTTTCTATCCTCTCTGTGCTTGCCTGTTTCGATCCTCTGAAATTTCTGATAATTAATTTATTCTCCATTCCCTTAAAACATGCAAAACCATTTGGAATTGCTTGTCATATTTAATTATAATTTCAGAAAACATTCTCTGCTTTTGTTATCTAAATCATTACCGTATAAAACTGCCTACTAACATAAATAGTATTTTCTGTAGGTAACAATGTGAGACTGTGGTTCAAATCCTATTAAAAAAAACAAAAAACATTGGGCATGATCAACACACCTCTTCAAATTGACACCATCTTCACAAATAACACAATAGCAGTCAAAATGCAAAATTCCACTCTCCCTGGGCCTGTAGAAAAGATAATGGGTGATGAATGTTGCATTATACAAATGTCAGATTTTTAATAAACTCATTTATAATAGTCCAGCCATTATAAAAGACCCAGGACCCAAGATACATATAAAATGGTGCAGAGGGCTTCAACGAGCTCAGGATCCAGTCATACAGTTACTCATATAGGAAGTAACATTTTGCAGTTTTATTCTTGCCACTGTCCCAGTCACGTTGAAAAATCATGCAGAAGAAAGACTGAAATTGGGACCTGAAGATCAAAATGCAGATTTTTAGGAGTGCGCTGCATCTAAACATAGATGCTCATTGCAGATTGTGATGGCATTTTGACTGAATTTCCAATGAAGGTTGTATTAAGTATTCCATTTTTACATGTAAAAGTATTCAACTATTTTCAAAGTCTAAACCTTCCAAACAGGAAGATGAATATCATTGTATTATTTTTTGAATTACTCAGCACATGTCCACAGGGTTGATTGTCCCGACTAAAACAATACATGCGCAACAGACTTTGCTTGAAACTGAGCTAATTGTGTTGAACTAAATTGACCAAAATTGTATCAATTCACCCATGATACTGGATGGAGTGGGATTTTACAGTACGTAAATGATGTGTTCAGGAGTGATGAGAAATATATATTTATTTATTTATTTAGAGAAACAGGCCCTTCGGCCCACCGAGTCTGTGCCGACCAACAACCACCCATTTATTCTAACCCTACAGTAATCCCATATTCCCTACCGCCTACCTACACTAGGGGCAATTTACAATGGCCAATTTACCTATCACCTGCAAGTCTTTGGCTGTGGGAGGAAACCGGAGCACCCGGCGAAATCCCACGCGGTCACAGGGAGAACTTGCAAACTCCGCACAGGCAGTACCCAGAATACAACCCGTGTCCCTGGAGCTGTGAGGCTGTGGTGCTAACCACTGCCACTAAATAGGAGTGGGTGGAGAAGTGACATCTCATCCATGGTGCTATAGCCTTGTATGTCACAGAGAAAGTGATTGAAAAATATGAGAGATAAAAGCCATGCAAGGATTATTTTTTAACTATGGAACTGGCAATAGTTCATCTGTTCCTGGTGTTGAATAATTTGCTGTGCATCGATGACTGCTTCTTGTGATGCAAACCACACTTGCCTAGAATGAGGCATATTAATTTCATCATATGGAACATTAATTTTAAACTCTTACTGGACTGAAAACATGGCTGTACCTGCATTCCAACAGGACAGTGGACGGAAACATTTGCATTCTAAGAGACAGTTGCCTGGAGAAAACAATGGAACTGCTCCCTGAATCAATTACCCAAATGGATTCTGATCAAAAGACATTGTGTGTGTGAAGGTCAGCATTCCAGCCCCCCTACTGAGGATGGCTACTAAGATTGAAAGAATCCACGAAACCTTGCCGGGCAGGTTGACCTGAAAAAAAGAGTTAGTCACATGACTGGCCTTTTGGCCTAGGTTTAACATAAGAACTTAAGAAATAGGAGCAGGAGAAGGCCATTCAGCCCCTCAAACCTTCCTCTCCATTCAATAAGATCATGGCTGATCTGTCCCAGGCCTCAACTCCTCTTTTGGGCCTGCTCCGCCTAACCCTCGACTCTGAGATTTCAAAAATCTATCTACCTCCTCCTTAAATACACTTAGTGACCTAGCCTCCACAACTCTCTGAGGTAGAGAATTCCAGAGATTCACCACCCTCTGAGAGAAGAAATTCCTTCACATCTCAGTTTTAAATGTGTGCCCCCTTATTCTGTAACTATGTCCCCTAGTTTGAGATTCCCCCACTAGTGGAAACATCTTCTCAACATCTACCCAGTCAAGCCCCCTTAAAATCTTATATGTTTCTATAAGATCACCTCTCATTCTTCTAAACTCCAATGAATAAAGGCCTAACCTGTTTAGCCGTTCTTGATAAGACAACCCCTTCATCCCAGGAATCAGCCGAGTGAACCTTTTCTAAACTGCCTCCAATGCTAGTATATCCTTCTTTAAACATGGGGCCCAAAACTGTACGTAGTACTCCAGGTATGGCCTCACCAACACCCTGTACAGTTGTAACAAGACTTGCCTATTTTTAAACTCTAACCCCCTAGCAATAAAGGCCAAAATTCCATTTGCTTTCCTAATTACTTGCTGCACCTGCATGCTAACTTTTTGTGTTTCATCCAAAAGAACACCCAGATCCCTCTGTACTGCAGTATTTTGTAGTCTTTCTCCGTCTAAATAATAATCTTCCTTTTTATTCTTCCTAACAAAGTGAATTACCTCACATTTTCCCACACTGAACACCATCTGCCAAGTTTTTGCCCACTCACTTAACCTATTTATATCCCTTTGCAGATTCTTTGTGTCCTCATCACAACATGCCCTCCCACCTATTTTTGTATCATCAGCAAATATGGATACGCTACACTCTGTCCCTTCCTCTAAGTTATTAATATAGATAGTAAATAGTTGAGGCACTAGGACCGACCCTTGTGGCACCCCACTAGTTACGGCTTTGCAACCTGAAAAAGACCCATTGGTCCCGACTCTCTGCCTTCTGTATGTTAGCTAATCCTCAATCCATGCCAACACATTACCCCCAACACCCTGAGCTCTTATTTTGTGCAATAACCTTTTATGTGTCACCTTATCAAACGCCTTCTAAAAATCCAAAAACACTGCAACTACCGGTTCCCCTTTATCAACTCTGCTTCTTATATCCTCAAAGAACTCTGACAAATTTGTCAAACATGATTTCCCTTTCATAAAACCATGTTGACTCTGTTTGATTGCAATATGTTTTTCTAAATGTCCCACTATTTCTTCCTTAATAATGGACTCTAGCATTTTCCCAATGACTGATGTTAAGCGAACTGGTCTGTAGTTTTCTGCTTTCTGTCTCCCTCCTTTCTTGAATAGGTATTTCACATTAGTGGTTTTCCAGTCTGCTGGTACCCGGCTGAAATCCAGTGAGTTTTGGTATATTATGACCAATGCCTCCACTATCTCTGCAGCCACTTCTTTTAAAACCCTTGGATGCAGGCCATCAGGTCCTGGTGACTTGTCTGCCTTTCGTCCCATCAGTTTTTCCAGCACCTTTTCCCTCATGATAGTGATTGTTACAAGTTCCTCCCTCCTATTTACACCTTGCTCATCTATTATTGTCGGGATGTTTAAAGTGTCCTCCACCGTGAAGACCGATGCAAAATATTAGTTTAAATTATCTGCCCTGTTCCCTGTTATTAATTCCCCAGTCTCATCCTGTAAGGGTCCCACACTTACCTTAGGTACTCTCTTCCTTTTAATTTGCCCGTAGAAGCTCTTACTGTTTGTTTTTATATTTCTTGCCAATTTACTCTCATAATCAATTTTCTCCCTCTT
The DNA here is from genome assembly GCF_036365525.1 of Heterodontus francisci. NCBI lineage: Eukaryota > Metazoa > Chordata > Chondrichthyes > Heterodontiformes > Heterodontidae > Heterodontus > Heterodontus francisci. The sequence continues at coordinate 66,841,149 of NC_090373.1, forward strand.
TATTAGTTTTTTAGTCATCCGCTGCTGGTTTCTAAAAACTTCCCAATCCTCTGGCCTACCACTCGTTTTTGCCACATTGTACGCCTTTGCTTTTGATTTGATACTCTCCTTAACTTCCTTTGTTATCCACAGGTGGTTCATCATTCTCTTCGAGTCCTTCCTTCTGACTGGAATAAATGCTGAGTGTTATGAAATATCTGCTTAAAAATCTGCCACTGCTCATCTACTGACTTCCCCTGTAGTCTATTTTCCCAGCCTGCTTTAGACAACTCTTTCTTCATACCTCTGTAATTGCCCTTGTTTAAGTTGAAGACACTGGTTTGAGACCCGAGTTGCTCACCCTCAAACTGAATTTGAAATTCTACCATGTTATGATCGCTTCCCCCGAAAGGATCCTTAACTTTGAGATATCTTATTAATCCTACCTCATTACACATTACCAAATCTAAAATAGCCTGTTCCCTGGTAGGTTCTGCAACATATTTCTCTGAGTAACAATCCTGAAGCACTCTACAAATTCGTCTTCCATGCTACCCTTGCCAATTTGATTTGTCCAGTCTATATGCAGATTAAAATCACCCATAATAATTGCAGTGCCCTTCTTACACGCCTCCAATATTTCCTGATTAATACTTTGTCCTACAGAGAGGCTACTCTTCAGGGGCCTATAGACCACTCCCACCCGTGATCTCTTTACCTTGCTATTCCTTATTTCCACCCAAACTGATTCTACATCACGATCTATTACACATCTATCATTACTAACAACTGCACTGATCCCTTCCTTTAATAACAAAGCTACCCCACCTCCTTTTCCTTTCTGCCTATTCTTCCGGAACATCGAATATCCTTGAACAATAAGATTCCAGTCCTGGTCATCCTGCTACCACGTCTCAGTGATAGCTATCAAATCAAATTCATTTATTTCTATTCGTGCCGTCAGCTCATCTATTTTGTTACAAATGCTACGTGCATTCAGATAAAGAGCCTTAAGCTTTGACTTTTTACCATTTTACCTACTCTGGTTCTAACTTCTGCTGTACTCTTAAGCTTGTATTCTCTGTCCCTTCCTATCACTCTCTGATTAATGTATGCTCCTTCTTTATCCTGCACCTCTGCTCTCTCGTTACTTTTCGAGTTTTTAAACTTCCTTTCAATTGAACCCTCCCCCCCACTATTTAGTTTAAAGCCTTATGTACAACCCTAGTTATACGATTCGCCAAGACACTCTTCCCAGCATGGTTCAAGTGAAGCTCATCCCAACGGAACAGCTCTCTCTTTCCCCAGTACTGGTGCCAGTGTCCCATGAATCGGAACCCATTTCTGCCACACCAATCTTTGAGCCACACATTTACCTCTCTAATCTTATTTACCCTATGCCAATTTGTACGTGGCTCAGGTAGTAATCCGGAGAATATTACCTTTGTGGTTCTGCTTTTTAATTTAGCCACGAGCTGCTCATAGTCCCTCAGCAGAACCTCTTTCCTAGTCCTACCTATGTCTTTGGTACATATGTGGACCACGACAACTGGATCGTTTCTCTCCCACTCCAAGTTCCTCTGCAGCCCAGAAGAGATGTCCTTAACCTTGGCACCAGGTAGGCAACACAGCCTTCGTGACTCTCTATCTTTGCTGCAGAGAACTGTATCTACTCCCCTAACTATGATATCCCCTACTACAACTACATTTCTCTTTTCTCTCCCCACTTGAATGGCGCTCTGAACCACGGTGCTTTGGTTAGTTCGCTCATCCTCCCTGCAGTCTGTACCCTCGTCCACACTAGGAGCAAGAACCTCGTATCTATTGGGTAAGGGCACTGGCTGAGGCTCCTCCAAAGCTAAATTTTGGATCCCCATACCTGCCTCACTCGCAGTCACACCCTCCTGTACCTGACCACTGGCCAAATTCAAGGTATTTAATCTAAGGGGTGTGACTGTCTCCTAAAACACAGTGTCCAGGTAACTCTCCCCCTCCCTGATGTGTTGCAGTTTCTGCAGATCAGACTCCGCCTCATCAACTCTGAACCTAAGGTCCTCGAGCAGCCAACACTTGCTGCAGATGTGGCCACTACGGATCGCACTGGCATCCACCAGCTCCCACACACTACAGCTGCAGCACATCACCTGCCCAGCCATCTCTATTCTAATTAATTAATTAATTTGGATCTCAGTATTTTTTTAAAAAAGACCTATTTAAGTGTACTCTTAACCTGTAGTGACGCCGCCTGATTTAAATCACTTGGCCAAAACTGCAAAAAAAACACAAGGGACACAGAAGAAAGAAGTACCCACCAATCACTTGTGACATCACACTTCAATTTGGTTTGAATTGTGTTCACGGAACAGTCAGACTGCAACTGAACTTGAAGGAAGACAGCATCTCCCTGTCTCACTCTCTCAGTCTCTCTCTCATGAAATGAAGAAACTGCAATTGGATTTCAAGAAGACAGAAAACCATCGAAACAAGTTTGAAAGAATGCACTGGGCTCCAACGAAATGGCAAGATCGAACTGCAATCAAAGATTTTACATCAATCTCAAAAGACAGCAAATGAACTCCAGCACTTACTTCAAACCTTTCCCCTTGATTCTTTCTCCTTTTCTGTCTCTAGCTGCATGTGTGTTTATCACGTATGCATGGACCTTACATGGTCGCATTGCCTAATGTTGGTAGTTTTAACCGAATTAGAGTTTTAAGGTTAATAAACTTAGACCTTTCTTGTTTAAATCTAAGGAAACCTGTCTGGTTGATTTCTTTGCCATCACAATTGGAGAGCAGTGAACAAGGATTCCCTGAGGGGAAGCCAAAAACACAGTATTTCAAAAATTAAACCCTATTACAGTCAAACCAGGAAAAGGCTGAGAGGGAACACTTAGCCCCCCTTCTCACCTGGTTGTAACAGAAATTTGTGGGCGAGCGTCTGGATTCGACCCACAGACAAACGAGAAATTGGAAGTGAGAAGTCAAATTGATCCCAATCAAAGAGAGAAAAGACTTCAAAACAGGTTTTCTTGTGGTTGTGTGTGCTAGAATACTAACATGTCTGTGACTGAAGTCAGTAACTCCCCAAGCCAAGGTGAAGTTAAAAGCTCTGCCTCTGGAAGAGTTGAGAAAAATGGCTGAGCAGTGTAGGATCACTGTCCGTGCCAAGGCTAGAAATTCTGAACTCCTAAGACTAGTTGCCAACCATTTCCCCTTGAATCTGAAGAAGCAGAAATAGGGTTAGAAATAGACTCCAACAGGGTATTGATCGCAAAGATACAATAGGAACAGAGGAAACCTGAATTAGAAGACAGGGAAAGAGAAAGAGAGCGAGAGGAGAGAGAGAAAGTAAGAACCTTACAGAAGGAACGTGAAGAAATAGAAAGAAAAAGTGAGAGGAGAGAGAAACAGAAAGAGCCTTCCAGAAGGAATGCAAGGAGAGAGAGCTGAGGTGGCTTGAGTAAACTAGGGGGCAACAGAGTAATTCCAGTGAAAGCATGGCCAATATGGAGGATCATAATTCAGAGCGGGGTACAGAATTGTTAAAATTTACTCAACTGATATCAAAATTCAATGAGGGAGACGTGAAACTATTTTTGTATCTTTTGAAAAACTTGCAAGGCAGTTAAAATGGCCAGCTGAGACTTGGACTCTTCTTTTACAAAGCAAGCTAGCAAGAAAAGCCCATGAGGTTTATTCCCTGTTGCCAGATGAGAGTTCATCCAATTATGAACTGACAAAAAATGCTATCCTTGGAGCCTATGAGCTCGTACCGGAAGCTTACTGCCAGAAATTTCAAACCCTTGAGAAGCAAGCTGATCAAACCTATTTGGAGTTTGAGAGAAATAAGCAGCTGGCTTTTGACCAGTGTTTGCGGGCTGTTAAAGTACAGCCCAGCTACGAAAATCTCAGAGAGGTAATTTTGCTCGAGGAATTTAAACACTCTCTCCCACTCTCTATAAAGACACATGTAGAGAAACAAAAAGTTCAAAGAGCCAGGCAAGCCGCAGTTTGAGTTTGCTCTCATCTATAAGTCGGTTCCCCAGGGGAAAACCTTTCCTAGTCGTTCCCACAAATCTGAAAAGGACGAAGGGTGGGAAGGTAATAGAAGCCCAAGCTGTCCTGGGAGAGAAAGAAAAGCAGGAGATACAAGGGGCCCTCCTCATGCCAAAAAGGATAGTTCTGAAAGCAGGAGCGAGACCCGGAGACCTGTGTGCTTCCATTGGAAACTACAGGGAAAGCCTGTAGGGGTAATCAGGGCACACCTGCTCAGTGCAGGAGAAAGGACCCTGATGGAAAGCACAGCAGAACAAGCTGTGGCTTTAACTGCAGCAAAATTAAGACCCAGAAAGCATACTGCTTCGAGTGCAGGAAAAGGTAATCCGGTTCCTGTAGGTTATCAGGGTTTTGTGTCTGAAGGTAGAGTAACCCCATACCCCTAGAGTGGGGCAAGCAAGCCCATAGTAGTCCTCAGCGACACAGGGGCCACTAGATCCCTTTTACTGGGAAAAGGCCTGACCTCTCCCCCAGAGAGTGCAGTAAACACCAGAATGATGGTGAATGGTATTGGAGGGCAGTGTATGCCTGTACATTTACATTGGGTGTACTTGGAGTGCGTCCTAGGTTTGGGACCGGTGACCATAGGGATTGTCCCTGGCTTGCCTGTGGATGGGGTTGACCTGCTCCTAGGCAATGATCTGGCAGGGACGAAGCTGGTAGATTCCTCAGTAGTGAAAGAGATACTGCAGGAGATCAGAGAGACAGGGCAGTGGCAGGAGACGGTCCCCTGCAGTTTCCCTATGTGTAATGAATCAGGCCAGGATCAACCAGCTCCCCCAGAGGAGATTGAATTGGCACTGCAGGCAGATGACCATGAGGTCTGTCTGCCTGAGACTTTCTTTGGAAAGTTATAGGACCCAGGTAATGAATTAAATGAATCTTCCCTAGCTGAGACTCAGCGAGCTGACCCAGTACTGAGAAAGTTAGCACAAGCTGCCCAGTCTGAAATTGAAGCAAAAGGAGTCCCTGACTGCTACTATTTAAAGAATGAGGTACTGATGAGGAAGTCAAGTTCTCCTCACAGACCTGAGAGCAAAGAGTGGGCAGTGGTTCACCAGTTAGTGGTGCCACAGAGGTACCAGAGAGAAATATTACGAATGGCCCATGAGATTACAGTGACTGTACATGTCGGTGTACGAAAAACCAGAGCCCGTGTAAGACAGCAGTTTGACTGGTCAAAACTACACAAAGATGTGGTGGAGTACTGTAGGAGTTGTCACATGTGCCAGTTTGAGGGGAAACCCCAACCTATGGTGAAATCTGCACCCCCAAGTCCGGTGTTTGGAGGACACTCCAGCAGAAGTTGGTGAATTGTAAGGGAACCCTGCCGAGAACAAAAGGGGACAGGCAGGCACAAGGCTAGGAAAAGGTTAGGGAGGAAAGGGGAAAAAAAGGGACAAAGAGGACGGGTTAAAGGAGATCCGAGAGGAATCCCAAATGGAAACCCCTACTGTCCAGTCAGCCAACTCCGAAATGTTTGAAAAATTAGACCCCACATCCTCCTATGTAAATGCAGACACCAGAAGCACCCCACCAGAGTTGCTAACAGTATTTACAGAAACCTGCAGGGACAAAGAAAGTTCTCAAGAGAAACCATGAGCGTAATGCCTCACCTCATCAAAGTGCCACAGAGGATTGCAGTAGAATCTGGACGAGTACCTGCAGCAGGAGTGTTCCAGAGGACAAAGGGAAGATTAGCAGAGAATCCACCCCCACAGTCAGGAGAAAAGAGAATCAACCATCCCCTAAGGTGAAAAGCCCTTGCATAACTCATCAAAGCACTGAAAGAGAGTTCAGAATGGATCCACCCACTACTGACTCTCATGAGCAGAACTCCGACCTAGGGCTAACTGAATCTAACCCTCCCCCTGCAGACCTCAATCAGAACAAAAGCACCATAGACAGTCATGGAAATGTGAAAACTGCAAACTTCCCCAGATATCACATGTTTACTGGAATGCCCATTCCCAAACCATTGCAGGCTGATAGTGAAGAAACTTCAAACCCCTTTGGGACAACACATAGCTAGACCCACCTCATGGGAAAAGGGGCAGTTTAAAGCAGCACTGCTACAAAGGAAAGACAGGTGGTAACAATTTTTAGGATTTTAGTGGCGCAGTGCTTAGCACCGCAGCCTCACAGCTCCAGCGACCCGGGTTCAATTCTGGGTACTGCCTGTGTGGAGTTTGCAGGTTCTCCCTGTGTCTGCGTGGGTTTCCTCCGGGTGCTCCGGTTTCCTCCCACATGCCAAAGACTTGCAGGTTGATAGGTAAATTGGCCATTATAAATTGCTCCTAGTATAGGTAGGTGGTAGGGAAATATAGGGACAGGTGGGGATGTGGTAGGAATATGAAATTAGTGTAGGATTAGTATAAATGGGTGGTTGATGGTCGACACAGACTCGGTGGGCCAAAGGGCCTGTTTCAGTGCTGTATCTCTAAACTAGACTAAACTAAACTAAATGAGAGAAATGCATGTATTTTCCTGTACTTATTCCTCTCTCTATTCTCTTTTAATGAAATGCTCGTTCAAAATTACATTTCATTCCACTGTATGTGGAGGTGTGATGAAAACCACACCTGCCAAGAATGAGGCATATTAATTTTGTCATATGGGACATTAATTTTAAACTCTTACTGGACTGAAAACATGGTTGCACCTGCATTCCAACAGGACACTGGCTGGAAATATTTGCATTCTAAGAGACGGTTGCCTGGGGAAGACAGTGGAACTGCCCCCGATTTAATTAACCAAATGGATTTTGATCAAAAGACATTGCATGTGTGAAGGTCAGCATCCCAGCCCCCTACTGAGGATGACTACTAAGATTGAAAGAATCCACAAAACCTCGCCGGGCAGGTTGTCCCAAAAAAAAGAGCTAATCACATGAGTGGCCTGCTGACTCAGGTTTGGTTTGAATTGTGTTCACCGGAACAGTTTGAAGTCAGACTGCAACTGAACTTAAAGGAAGGCAGCATCTCCCTGTTTCCCTCTCTCTCTCACACAAAAATAAGAAACTGCAACTGGATTTCAAGAAGACAGAAAACCATCGAAACAAGCTTGAAAGAGTGTACTGAACCCCAACGAAACGGCAAGATCGAACTGCAATCAAAGACTTTACATCAAACTCAAAAGACAGTAAATGAACTCCAGCTATTACTTCAAGCCTTTCCACTTGATTCTTTCTCCTTTTCTGTCTCTATCTGCATGTGTGCTTATCATGTATGCATGCTAGCGTGGTCGTGTCGCGTATTGTTAGTAGTTTTAACCGAATTAGAGAGTTAAGGTTAATAAACTTACACCTTCCTTGTTTCAATCTAAGAAAAGCTGTCTGGCTGATTTCTTTGCCATTGCAATTGGAGAGCAGTGAACAGGGATTCCCTGAGGGGAAGCTAAAAACACAGTGTTTTAACAATTAAACCCTGTTACGGTCAAATCAGGAAAAGGCTGAGAGGGAATCCCTAGACCCCTTTCTCATCTGGTCATAACATTCTCTTTATCATAAGTGTTTTATAACAAAATAGAAAATTGAACATCACTTGTAATTCAACTGACTAACCCTCTTTTATTATCTTACTCTGTTCAGATGTGTGATATGCCATTCAGCTCAATTGCAATGCTCTAGGACCATTCCAGGGAGAAATTGAAGATGGGCTCTTCCCTGGATACACAGTGCTATCATTAAGGAAGACTGCAGATGTTCTGAATTCTTGAAAATGTCCAAATATTTACCTCTCTAAGAACTATAGTGGGGGTGGTGGGAGGTGTAGGGGATGGAACGGGTGGAGAATTGCTCTCATCTCTATTTGGAGCACATCACAGATACAAAAAGATAGCACTTATCATTTTGCTTTACATAACAATTCTTCCCCCACATGAAGAAACATCAGACAATTTTCCGATATCCTTGGGCTAATTAAACAGTGAAAGTATCTTTTATTTTCAGTTGAAAATATGCTCCAAAGTGCTATAAATACATATGTCTTGGCAAGTTGGGAGATACAATCAATATCTCCACTCCACAAGTCAGAGCGTAAGTCAGTTACAGAGATATTTATCATGTCTGGGTGCTGGCCATGATACATCCTCAGACTCTGTAACAAGACTGAAAGGATGGAAAACAGGGTCTTCACATTTGTCTTCCAACATGGTGTTGAAAATTGAATAGAACTTATGGTGCACTTTAACCATAAAAGTGTCTCTGTGGATGTGGTTACTTTAACCCACAATTTAGTTCACACAAGCTGATGGATTCATTATTCTGTGGTTAGAGCACGTTAGACCACATTTACATCTGGACACAACGGATAAAAAGCACAATTATTTTTGGATTTTGGTAAAGTGCAGGGGTCCAGACTTTTATTACAATTAATGATAGACACCAGGCATTATTCACACACAACAAGTTGCTTTGGGGTATATGCCAGTTTAGACCCAATGCTGCCTGTCCCCTTCCAGACCCTGTCACATTCTACTCTCTTCCCCAAACTCCCTCCCAGCTGCATTCTCCCACAAGCCTCATAACTCGACTACGTGAACTCTCACTTAAACCCACTTCCCTTTCAGGCCCAGTCTCACTCCTTCGCTCATAGCCATGAATGGCAAGATTGTTTCTGCAGCTATCAAAAGTCTGGCTCCCAGGGTCCGTGGGAAAAGAGAGGAAAAGCAGACACTGAGTGTCATCCAGAAAGAAAAAGATGCAGAGAAAGCAAACATGTGTTAGAAGCCTACAAAATATGAGAGATATATTCAGAACAGAGAGGAAGTAGGGAACAGAGGAAAGTAGAGACTTACAGAGAAAGTGAAAGAAGAATTGGACAAAGAGATATAGATATGACAATAAGAGAAAGTGTGAGGTAGGAAAAAGACAAAAAGAAAGTCAGAGAGAAGAACATAGAAAGAATTAAAGGGTGGGAAAAGACCAGTCTGTGAGCAATGGCATGGGAGGTCACTAAAGAGTTATAACTGGAAGTTATGGTGCATGATTAACAAATTCTGCTCAGAAAATTCAGCATTGCATATTAATGATTGTTAGGCTAATGAGATTTAGTGTGTTTAGAAAGTCAAATGCTGAATTCATTTGTAACAATTTTTCATCTATTTTTCTATTTCTCATGTTTAGTAATAAGTCCATGAGTATAGATAATATCCATAATACATTCATGTTGGCTGTTTGCACTTTCGCTCTTATGACACTGAATTTTGATGATAGTATTCAGGAACCAAACTAAGATTAATGCAAACCAAACATTGTTTATTTTGTAATAGAAGAATGTTGTAAAACTGCTGCTAAATGAATGGACTTATTGATCTCAGAATGTTATTAATTAGCACGCAGGCATAAGTCAATTTACCAAATAAAATACAAAATGACAGAAGGAACAAGAAGGTCTGAGTCTATGCAAAATTAGTACAGGTGTGGAACCATTTTGAAGACATATCAGCCAGTGCCAGCTTTTTTTTATCACTCATCCATAGCAGTGTAAAATCTCACTCTCTTCAGCCATGGGTTTCAAACAATGAAAGCTCCAAGGTAAATGGGTGCCTGGTGTGACACCAGAGGGAGCCTTTGACCTTACATATTGCCATCAACAAAGAATACTAGTGTGGTAGTTTTTCACACTTTATTAGTCTGTACTTGTGCTAATTAGGTACTTGGTGCTTTTTTGTGAATGTTCTATGAACATGTGACCAAAATAGAGTTCTCATCTCTGCACATATTCCATATTGTCCAAGCTTCCCAGAAAAAAAGAATTTAAGAAGGAAATTCCATGAATAACTACTTGTACAGACTTTACAGCATATTCAGGAGTGATGCTCTGAGGAAATATGTGGGACAGGAGAGATTGGTGTGGTGCTTATGTATGAGCTGCTTGTTATCTTATATGAGGCAATGGAAACTCATGTAACAAGGTAACTGTGAAGGGAGTTTTTTTGTTTATCATTCATTCTCAGCAGTGTGCATTGCTGACAGAGTGGGCATTTATTGCCCATCCTTAGCTGCCCTTGAGAAGGCAGCAGTGGCCTTCTTCTAGAACTGCAGCAGTCTGATGGTCGGCACAGACTCGGTGGGCCGAAGGGCCTGTTTCAGTGCTGTATCTCTAAACTAAACTAAACATATCCGAAGCCATATTGGTTTGTCCCTGACAGCCGCTTAAAACAGACATTAGGCCCCTTGAAAATGCAAATAAGGGGTCTAGTGCCTATTTTAGGATTCATCCCAAAAATTCATTTGCCCCGAGCAGAGCAGGCAGTGGGGCTGCTACACTCAGGATTTCCTAGTCTACCTGCAGCCGAATCAGGCAATCCTTAAAAATGCAGTTGGCTCGATATTGAAGGGATCCAGTGCAGAACAAAATTGGAATTGAGCCCCCTGTCACAGCTTCAGAGGCAGCTCACCCAAAATATCAAAATGAGGCCCAACAACCAATTTCAGGGTTTCCTCATGCCGGTCTCTTATAGCACATGCAGTGTGTGTGCTACCTAATTCCTGTCCATAATTGGCCCACTGTGTCAGACTAAGTATAACGGGCCTCGTGATTATCTACCAATTTCCATTATCCACATAGGTGGGCCTTTCTGTTATGACAGAGAGTCAAGGTTGCACAGTAAAACAGTTCAAAGCAGAAACAGGGACAAGAATACAGAGGCACAACATGATAACTTATAAATCTCAAAATGTTATGATATTAAATCTTCCTTGTGCACATGAAAGTTAGAACTAACAAGCATGGAAACCATTTCATTCACAGTACGAAAGAAGATGCATAGAGAATGTAATCAGAAAATACAAGAGAAATACAAAGGACAATGTGTAATGTACAATAAAAGCCTGATCATTGATATGAAATACTCTGTACAACTTTTAGGAGCGTAATTTACCTAAGAACAAAAAGGTTGGGGCAGAGGTAAGTTTCCAAATGAGTAAATTAAAGCAAATTTTGGGGGCCATTCAGACTTGCTTTGTCCAAGTTTGTAATGCTTGAAATATTATATTGTTATGAACACGTGCTGTGCCAAATGATAATTTTTAATTCATCGGTTGGAAACCTAAATGAAACTTTTAAAAAGAAAGCAGCTAAAATGGCTATTGTAATTTGTATTGAAATACCTCACATACCAAGGTGTCAAGTGGAAACGAATGTTTGGATTAATCTCCCTCCAGAACAATGGCTTGTGAATTTTTGAATGAGTTACCTGCCTTAGCTTTATTAACAAGACATTTAAAGCCATTTTGGACCATTAACACTAGTGGAGACAAACCTCAAAGGGTAAACATTGAAACCCAAGAGAGAGATTGGAATTCTTAAGGCTTGAACTAATTAAGATGCAAAAAAGAGAATACACTGGGCAATCATGTGACAGTCTCTCCATCTGTGTGAAAACTGGCAGTTTCTTCTTTCTGTAACAAACAAGCATCTGAGTTTAACCAGTGCAGGAACCACATGGGGGTCTGTCTCTCTCTCTTTCTCCAGGCAACGCTGTTAGTTCAAACCCTGCCTGTTGGCTGCAAAACGTCCAAGCCTATCCTTGCTGCAGACAAAGACCCCGGGAGAAAACCATTTATATCACTGTATCGAAGAAAACCCTGAACCAGGTGGCCACCTCTACCAGCCAGAAACTTCAGAACCATGAGTTCAGCTGGAAGACCACTGAATTACCAGACTCCACAGACTGTAAATGCTTTTATTTGTTCTAGACTCTAATCCAAACAATCTAGTTTTCTTCACTTTGTATCCTATTTGCATGTGTGTGATTCTCGTGCATGTGTGAAAATTGGAGCATAGTTTATTATTTTACTTAGATCGGGTTTTAGGTACAATTAACTAACCTCTTTCTTGTTGAAACGCAAGAAAATCTGTCCGACTGGTTATTGTATGATCACAGCACATAAAGGGTTAAACACTCACTGAATTGATAAGCACATCCACTGTTCAAAAGAAATAAGCCCTGGTGCGGTCAAACAAGGAGAGGGACCAGAGGGGAACCTTTCGACCCCTCCTCACCTGATCGTAACAATATATATCTGAATGTACTAATACCCACATTAGCAAGGCTACATACATCATAGTGGAGCTGGAAGACAGTGCATCAAGGAGATTAGGAGAAGGCACTATAAAAAATATATAAATCCCATTTCGTCATGCTGACTTTTACAGATGAGTAATGTGTTCAGCAATAAATGTGAGTAGGCTTAGGACAGATACATTAATGGTGTATTCACACTGCAAGTTTACCATCAGTGTGAAACTGTTTCAACTTTTCCAGAACTCTGACCAGGAAAAGCAAGCTGAATATCATAATTAGAATAAGTGGTTTTCCCAAAGCCTTGAGGGTATGAATTTTAGATGGAGAGGTACAAGCTTTTGCATGGAACACATTCATTATTGTCAATTGTTAATTCCCTGAACATGCAAATAGAATGCAATATTGACAATATCCTCCCAAGTGTTTACCGTTTATCTATGATTCCGTAATGACATATGTACATCTCAGGTCGGCTTACCCCATGGCTTTGGGATGAAAGAAATTCTGTCTTGTGATTCACTGGTGACAGTGAATAAAAGCACAAGAAAGCATGAAATGAGAAAGCACAATTTAGTGCATCAAGCCCATCCTTCCACAGACCATGTACAATCTACCCAATCATAGATTCTATCCCAACCATTTAATTACAGAGACCTGAGCATCCATTTAGCTCAGCTGGTTTATGTCAATGTTTAAACCAGATGATCCTCATCCCACTCTAATTAACTCTTCCCACCTTGTCCCCATGTCACTTTACTCCCTCATGTATGCATCAAGCCTCCTCTTACATGCATTAACGTTGCTAGATTCAAACACCATGTCGCAGTGAGTGCTACATTCTCACCATTCTCTGTGTAAAGAAATTCCTCCTAAAATCTTTATTTGGTCCATTGGTGACCAGCTTATATTTATGCCCCCTCTTTCTGGACTTGGCTGTAAGTGGAAACAGTGGGCTAGATTTTACCAGTCCTTTGAGGACAGGCTGGGACATGGGAAAGCTGGCAAGATGGCTCATGAAATTGACGGTTGGTGTGTCTATTGTCTTCCCATGGCCATACCATCTTGCCAGCAGCGGGAAAGATGGCAGACAGCCTGCCCTCCCGGAGTCCAAATTGCCACTTTAACTGGACAATTAAGGGCCTTTTCCTGCCTCCGCTAGCATATCAGCATTTAGGGATTCCGCTGCCATGTGGGGAGACCGCCAGGTAAATCCTGGTGGCCTCCCTACAGGCTCCAGGGTGAGAGCTCTCCTTTTCGGACACTCTTTGGCCCATGGAGGAGCCACCCCCGACAGCAATGACCGCCCCCATGACAACAGCGCTGCCGGGCCTCCAGAACACCCACCCCACCATCCCCCCTCTTCACCTGACTGGCCCCGGAATCCCCAGACCCCACTAATCTACCTCTACATTTGAGGGAGCTGGTCATCGATGCACCTTTACGCTGCAGACGCAGCCCCAGCAGTGGCTATCACGCCCAGTGCCACTTCTGAGGCTGCTGAGCTGCAGGCCATCTGATTGGTTGACAGCTCTTGGTGTCGGGACCGCAGCCCGGATGGCAGCCACTTAATTGGCTGCTGTCAACAAGATGCCGCCCCGGGTCCCATTGATCACCGTGGCATTTTCAACCCCTGCTTTTGGCCCCAGCGGAGGGACCCCTGCCGCCTCCAGAAAATCCAGCTCAGTTTCTCTACATCCACTCTATCAAACACCTATCAGGTATCCTTTTAGTCTTCTCTAGAAAAGAGCCCCAGTATGTTCAATCTTTCCTGATAGTTGCATCCTCTCAGTATTGGTGGCATCCTCATCATTCTTTACAGAACTTTCTCCAGTGCTTCAATATCCTTTTTAGTATGGAGATCAGAACTGCACACAGAGGTGAAGATTTTGACTTTAAAGTAAACGGAGATAAAAACAGGAGAGATATAAAGGGGGGTGCAGATTCACTATCACTGGTTTTACACTAACGCACAAAGTGATAATCAAAGTACTTCAAGTGTGCTCTAACCACTAGCCACCTTCTTAAACCCCTCTCCCCGTCTCGTCCTCCCTCACCTCCAATGACAAGTTCAACATGCTCACAGATTTCTTTGTCACCAAGATTGAAACCATCCAATCAGCTTCCTCTGTCACTTCCCTCCCTTCCCCTAGACCATCGGGCAGAACCTCCTTTAAGATTCCCACTTGCCTAGCCCTGAACTTGTATCTTTCTCTAGTTTCTCATCTATCACCAGCTGCCCCCCCACCCCCACCCATGCTGTCTCTGAGCTCATCTTGTCCATGAGATCCACCTCTTACTCTCTCAACCCTATTCCCATTCGCTGCTAACCACCCAGCTTCCCTTCCTGGCTCCCATGTTAGCTGGCATTGTTAACCATTCTCTTTCTTCAGGTGTTGTCCATCTCTCCTTTAAATCTGCTGTCATCATCCCTCTCCTCAAAAAAAACCCTTGACCCCACTGCCTTTGCAAACTACCAATCCATCTCCAACCTCCCTTTCCTCTCCAAAGTCCTTGAACGTGTTGTCACCTCCCAAATTGCTCCCCATGTTTCTGGAACACCATGTTTGAATCCCTCCAATCAGGTTTCTGCCCCTGCCACCGTACCGAAATGGCTGTTTTCAATGTCACAAATGACATCCGATGCGACTGTGACAAAGGCAAACTTTCCCTCCTTGTCCTTTTCAACCTGTCTGCAGCCTTTGGCATAGTTGATCACACCATCTCCCTCCAACACCTCTCTCGCATCATCCAGCTGCATGGGACTGCACTCGCATGGTTCCATTCTTGTCGATTTAATTGTAGCCAGAGAATCACCATTCCTGCACAGTTCCCTCTGGTGTACCCCATGAATCTATCCTTGGGCCCCTCCTATTTCTCATCTACCTGCTGCCTCTTGGTGACATCATCGGAAAACACAATAGGCTGAATTTTTCAGCTTACCTAGAAGTCTCACCACTGGGGATGAAAGCAGGAGGCGACCCTGCCTCAGCGAGCAGTGGGATCATGGGGTGGCATTTTGCTGGTGGCAGCCAATTAATAGGCTACTTCTGGGACCACCGTCCAATTGAGAATGACGGCCCACCCTCCCAACTGCGCCTGGCCCAATCAGAAGGTCAACAGCTTGACAGCCTCAGCAGCACCACTGCTACCAATGGCCATTGCTAAGGCTGCATCACCAGGGAGAGGGCACCTCATCGAAGAGAGGTTAGTTTGGTTGGGGGAAGACAGAGCACTGTTGCCGTGGGGGCAACAATTGCTGCCAGGTTCCCTCCATGGATCAAGGATTGCCCATCATGGAGGCCACCCACTAAACCCACTGGGAGGCCGCCAGGATTTACTTGGCTGTCTACCCACGTGGTGGCTGGCACTCCCAACTTGGGCAAAATGCCTGTGGGGGCAGGAAGTGGCCCTCAATTGGTCACTTAGGTGGTTCAATTGGCTGCCTAGCAGGTGACCATGCCGCCAAGGTTCCTGCCGCTGGCAATATACCAGAGCAGCAGGAAGACGTCAGGTTCTGCTGTCATATTCCCAGCCAGTCTCCAAACGGCTGGGAAAATTCAGCCCAATGTCAATTTCAACATATATACTGATGTAACATCCAGCTCTACCTCAGCAACTCCTCTCTTGATCCCTCCACTATCTCTAAACTATCAGACTGCTGATCCGACATCCAGTACTGAATGAGTTGAAACTTCCTCCAATTAAACATTGGGAAGATTGAAGCCATTGTCTTCGATCCCCAGAACAAACACTGATTCCACCCCTTTTTTATTTATTCGTTCATGGGATGGGGGCATCGCTGGCTAGGCCAGCATTTATTGCCCATCCTTAGTTGCTCTTGAGAAGGTGGTGGTGAGCTGCCTTCTTGAACCACTGCAATCCATGTAGGTAGGTACACCCACAGTGCTGTTAAGAAGGGAGTTCCAGGATTTTGACTGAGCGACATTGAAGGAACGGCAATATTGTTCCAAGTCAGGATGGTGTGTGGCTTGCAGGGGAACTCGCAGATGGTGGTGCTGCCATGCATCTGCTGCCGTTGTCCTTCTAGGTGGTAGAGTTCGTGGGTTTGGAAGGTGCTGTCTAAGGAGCCTTGGTGCGTTGCTGCAATGCATCTTGTAGATGGTACACACTGCTGCCACTGTGTGTTGGTGGTGGAGGAAGTGAATGTTTGTGGATGGGGTGCCAATCAAGTGGGCTGCTTTGTCCTGGATGGTGTCGAGCTTCTTGAGTGTTGTTGGATCTGTACCCAACCAGGCAAGTGGAGAGCATTCCATCACACTCCTGACTTGTGCCTTGTAGACGGTGGACAGGCTTTGGGGAGTCAGGAGGTGAGTTACTCACCACAGGATTACTAGCCTCTGACCTGCTCTTGTAGCCACTATATTTAGATGCTGTATTATGGGCGGCACAGTGGTTAGCACCACAGCCTCACAGCTCCAGCGACCCAGATTCAGTTCTGGGTACTGCCTGTGCGGAGTTTGCAAGTTCTCCCTGTGACTGCGTAGGTTTCTGCCAGGTGCTCAGGTTTCCTCCCACAGCCAAAAACCTGCAGGTTGATAGGTAAATTGGCCATTGTAAATTGCCCCTAGTGTAGGTAGGAGAATGGTAGGGAATGTGGGATTAATGTAGGATTAGTATAAATGGGTGGTTGTTGGTCGGCACAGACTTGGTGGACCGAAGGGCCTGTTTCAGTGCTGTATCTCTAAATAAAATAAATATGCTACTCCAGTTCAATTTCTGATCAATGGTAACCCCTAGGATGTTGATAGTGGGGGATTCAGCGATGGTAATGCCATTGAATGTCAAGGGGAGATGGTTAGATTCTCTGTTGTTGGCGAAGGTCATTGCCTGGCACTTGTGTGGCGTGAATGTTACTTGCCACTTATCAGCCCAAGCTTGAATATTATCCAGGTTTTGCTGCATTTCTACACAGACTACTTCAGTATCTGAGGAGTCATGAATGGTGCTGAACATTGTGCAATCATTAGCGAACATCCTTACTTCTGATCTTATGATTGAAGGAAGGTCATTGATAAAACAGCTGAAGATGGTTGGGCCTAGGACACCACCCTGAGGAACTCCTGCAGTGATATCCTGGAGCTGAGATGATTGACTTCCAACAACCACAACCATCTTTCTTTGTGCTAGATATGACTCCAACCAGTGGAGAGTTTTCCCCCGATTCCCATTGACTCCAGTTTTGCTAGGGCTCCTTGATGTCAAATGCTGCCTTGATGTCATGGGCAGTCACTCTCACCTCACCTCTTCAGTTCAGTTCTTTTGTCCATGTTTGAACCAAGGCTGTAATGAGGTCAGGAGCTGAGTGGCCCTGGCGGAACCCAAACTGAACGTCACTCAGCAGATTATTGCTAAGCAAATGCCGCTTGATAGCACTGTCAATGACACCTTCCATCATTTTACTGATGATTGAGAGTAGACTGATGGGGTGGTAATTGGCTGGGTTGGACGTCCTGTTTTTTGTGCACAGAACATACCTGGGCAATTTTCCACATTGCCTGGTAGATACCAGTGTTGTAGCTGTACTAGAACAGCTTAGCTATGGGCGTGGAAAGTTCTGGAGCACAGGTCTTCAGTACTATTGCCGAAATGTTGTCAGGGCCCATAGCCATTGCAGTATCCAGTGCCTTCAGTCATTTATTCATATCAAGCGCAGTGAATCAAATTGGCTGAAGTCTGGCATCTGTGATGCTGGGGACTTCAGGAGGAGGCCGAGATGGATCATCAACTCGGCACTTCTGGCTGGAGATTGTTGTAAATGCTTCAGTCTTATCTTTTGCACTAATGTGCTGGGCTCCCCCATCGTTGAGGATGGGGATATTCGTGGAGCCACCTCCTCCAGTTAGTTGTTTAATTGTCCACCACCATTCACGACTGAATGTGGCAGGACTGCCTCTCCCTGGCAATGGTCTAAGGTTGGACCAGACTGCTCCCAAACTCAATGTCATATTTAACCAAGAATAGCTTTCAACTACATATCTGCACCATCACTAAGACTGCCTATTATCACCTCTGTAACATTGCTCGACTCTGCTCCTGCCTCAGTACATCTGCTGCTTAAACCCTCATCCATGCCTTTGTTACCTCTAGACTTGACTATTCTAAAGCACTTCTGGGAAGCCTCCCACATTCTACCCTCTGTAAACTTGAGGACATCTAAAACTCTGCTTCCCATGTCCTAACTCGCACCAAATTTCTTTCAACTATCACTACTGTGCTCACTGAACTACACTGGCTGCCATTTAAACGTCTCGAGTTTAAAATTCTCATCCTTGTTTCCAAATCCCTCCATGGCCTGGCCCCTCCCTATCTCTGTAATATTCTCCATCCCTACAACCCTCCAATATATCTTCGCTCCTCTAATTCCGGCCTCTTAAACATCCACGATTTAATCACTCCACGATTGATGGCTGGGGCTTCAGTTCCCTGGGCCCCAAGCTCTGGAATTACCTCCCTACACCTCTCCAGCTCTCAAATTCACTTTCCTCCTTTAACATACTCCTTAAAACCTATCTCTTTGGCCAAGCTTTTGGTCAACTGATCTAATATCTCCTTGCATGTCTTGGTGTCATACTTAATTTTATATGTTCCTGTGAAGTGCCTTGGGATGTTTTACTTGTTAAAGATGCTATATAAATATAAGTTGTTGTTGTTGTAACCAAGTGTCTACAAAAATTTAACATTACTTCCCTGTATTTGCCTTCTATTCCTTTAGAAGTTAGATATAGGAAAATAGGAACAGGAGTAGGCCATACAGCCCTAGGAGCATGTACTGCCATTCAATAAGATCATGGATGATCTGTATCCTAACTTCATCTACCCGCCTTGGCTTCATATTCCTTAATACTCTCGGCTAGCAAAAATCTACTATTCTCAGATATAAAATTATTAACTGAGCTAGCATCTCCTGCTTTTTGTGGGAGTGAGTTCCACACTTCCACCACCCTTTGGTGCAGAAGTATTTCCTCACCTCTCTCCTAAATGAAAACAGAAAATGCTGGAAATATTCAACACATCCAGCAGCATCAGTCGAGAAAGAAACAGAGTTAACAGGCTCGATTTTGTGGCTCAGGCATTCAGCAGCTGGCCTCATGCAATCTCACAGCAGCGAGACAATTAAATCAGGAGAGGCGTGGGGGCTGTCCAATCGAACTGCAGAGGCGGGAAGTAAGGTGGTGAAGGTGACGTCAGGTGATGCCGTGACGTCCTAGCGCTATATTTAAAGAGCTGTCTGCCCTACATTCACTGCTGCCTGCTCTAGAAGAGCCTAGCCTGCCTGTTGCCTGTTGCCAAGGAGCCTCTGTCTGACTGCTGCCTGCTGCTCCGTCTGTTGTAGCGTAGATCATGTGTTGTTTAAAGAAGTAGCGGGTTCTTTGTAGGGCTAAAGAATAAATCATCTATTATATACATATAATTATTGACACTCTCCACAAGCCTGTCTAGCTAGCACATCTCGTGCTGCTTCTAGCTTCTTCCCAGCCTAATGCCCATCATCATGACAGTGCGAGGGGTTTACTCTCACTGTTTCAAATATTAACCCTTGCAGGCCTTTATACTACATCTGTTGCCAAGGAGCCTCTGCCTGACTGCTAGATTGCTGCCAAGGAGCATCTGTCTGAATGTTTGACTGCTGTGAAGGAGCTGAACAGAAGCCTGCAGCCAGAAGGTCAGACAGAAGACCCTTGATGACCCACAGTTCAATGGTGCCTCCCTGCAGGCTCTCCTCCAGCCTGCACGTGCACGGCAGGAGGTCCTCTTCCCCAGGAACAGGAGGAGGAGTCTGACCCGCCTGACCAAGCCAGCCTGGACGGAGATTGCAGAGGAGGTCAACAGCCGTGCGGTCATCCAGAGAACTTGGATCCAGTGCTGCAACGGGTGAATGACATTATTCAGTCCACCAAGGTGAGTACTCCATACCTCTTTCCCCTTTGGGCCTTGCATGTAGCAACGCGACAGGGTGTGCCTGGTGAAGGGGGAGTGACCACCCAGTCAGTGGCCAGTCAGAAAGTGACATATCCTATTAGAGGTATGGCTGCATCTCTGCGAGAGGTTCCCCTCTCTCACTGCTGATCCCCACAAGGTCCTTTGAAAATGGCTGCATGCAGGAGGCATTGGCATACCCCTGTTATGGACTGCCAGGCTGCAAGCAGCATAGGCGTTGTGCTTATCTCCATGGGGAAACTAACAGTGCCCTTTCCTGTGCATGCTGGAGAAGAGAACACACAATAGCAAGGAAAGGGCCAAAACCAGCAGAGGAGTGCTGAACCTTCACATCCTGACCTCCAAGGAGGGAGAGATCTTACAGCTGGCAGGGCACCAGGGTGGCCATGCTATCACTGATGGAGAAACAGGAGCGCCCATCCACATGGATCTCCACAGCAGGGATAGTGCGCTGTGCGCCTGGGTACTGGGCATTGGAGTGCAAAATGAAGGAGCAACAGCGTGGCTGATAATGATTTATTGAAATGTTTCTGAAAGTGCATAAGGATCACAAGAAACGTTTGTGTATTACGCATCCTGAGTCCCTCTTGCATGTATCTTTTTGCGTCTTGTCCAATGGGTCCCTCATCTCGAATCACCTTGTCAACAGCCTCCTCCACTTCCTCATCATCGGAGGAGGCATTGTGATCCACGAGATCCTCATTGTTCAATGCCCGTGCAGCGCAGGTTGTGGAGAGCACAGCATGTTAAACTCCACAAAGCTTGTTTTAGAAAGATAATGCTGCAGCCTATATTTACTCTGTATTTCATTTATTGTATAAGGCCTGTCCATTCCCTATGATCCTCTCTTTTATAATACACCAGATCTCCTAAATTAAAATTCTGCCTTAAATGGCCTAATAGGATGCCTCAGAACTCTCCGAATTTTGTCAGAGACCTCAACCTTGATGAAAGCCTGCATGTAAAGCATTCAAATGTGCAGAAAAAAATTGAACTAATTGTAGTATCTTCTCAAGCAGGAGGACTGTGGCACAGTACAGAAGGCAATTTGGGATTACACCCAACCATCTGAAGTGAATTCTTCACATGAACCGCCCATGCCAGGGCAGTTGTCAACTTGCAGTTTAGCTGGTCAGCTAAGATTTTAAGCTGTATTTCATCAACCACTGCATGATTCCTTTCACAGATCTCATTGCTGAATGGACTTTCAGCCGCAGTATTCATAACCATAACGTTTATGTTTTGACACATCTCTCTGAATTCGCCATTGGCAAATTCCTCTCCATTATCAGTCAGAAACTTGGTTGGTGCATCAAGTCCAGTCTCTATTCATTTCTCCATAATTTTGTCCAGAATCACCCTTTTGTCCTTGCTATTTATTGTTGTAGAAAGGTGAACTCTAGTTCTTAGGTCTATAAAATATAGAATGAAAATATTCTTGTCTTTGTCCCACACCTTTAAATCCATGGCAACTACCTTGTTAAAGTCACGTGCCAATGGAAGGCTGACAATAGTACATGGTGGTGTCCTCCAATACTTTTTACAGATTTCACACTTTTCACTAATGTCTTCTATTATCCTCGAATACTCAACGTCAATCACACTTGCATTCTTTAGCAGGGTTTTTAACCTCTGAGAAGAAGGGTGAGCAAATTGTCTGTGTAACTTTAAGATAATCTGATTTTTAACTCTCTGATTCTTAATACCTGATGCCATTAATATTTCTCTAACACTCTGACTAGAAACATCAGGCTTTGTTAAGGAGATACAATAATGACTTGACTGGGTAAAGTGCAAATTCACTGATTTTCCAAAAACAATTGCCTTAATCATGCTCCATATCAAGTTTCATGTGTGCCTTTTTCATTGAAGGCTTACTCAACAGTAAAGGTATCTCACTAGAGACTATATCAGTACTGATAATGTCGCTTACTCCAGTTATTCTACAAGGAATTATTACTCTCTTCAGTGACTTCAATTTGTTCTTATCACCAAACCTAAAGCTGGTAGTACTTTTATATGCTTTAACCTTGTGTTGATCCTCACTACTGAGTGATTCCAGATAACATTGTAACCAACCAGTTCCACATACTGTTGACATGCAAGCACTATCCAATACAGTACAGCTGAACAAATTCACAAATAACACATCTATCACAGGACTAAAACTCCTTGTGACTAGCAATTTTTTTTTTAGATTCATCAGTATCTTCCTCTTCTGCCTCAGAAGTCTGTGCATCGTGTGTTATTTTGAGGACTCTGCCCCTATGATTAGGGCAGTTTTTTGTATTATGATACTTTGAGTCTCATCTAAAGCACCTATGAACAGTTCCTTGGGCATTCCTGGGATTCATTTGCCGATGATTGTTGTTCAAATTCTGTCTTCCACCGTAATAGTCAGACCTGCTAAAGGTGCTTTCATCCTCATTCCTCCTGTTTTTAACTCTTCCATTGTACTTACGCCTGCTTCCAGTATCTGGACCATTTTAAAATCTAGTAAACATTGAGTCCTCCATTCTTTGTGTCACTGCAGAATGCCCTGTGTGTTCTTCCAGGGCTGCACAAAATTACTGTTTTCCTAGGAATTTCTTTAAGGCAGCATACATTTGATCCAACAGGGAGTCTTTGTCCAAGAACTGAACCCCAGTTAGAACCAAGAGCCTGTCCATATGCGACATCCTAGCACAATCTAACAATTTAAATGCTAGCACTGAACCAAGAATCTCCAAATTGAATTTCCTCAATCTTCTATACAGTCTGTTAAAGCCATAATATATTCCTCCATTGAATAACCATCTGTTTTCTGAAATCAATCAAAGTCTGACCATGCCTCATACACATTCAATATGTCCTTTCTTGTAAATTTCATCCACAAATTCTAACACAAGATTCAACCCTTCATCAGTATCCAACTGATGAGGATCCAGTTCACAAAACACTTTACTTCTGATTTTATTTTTGGGAGGAAGTGGTACCTCTTTGGTAGAGATGTAACCTGTGTCCACATATCCATTTCATTCTTCCATGGGACATATGGTTCAGGTATTCATACCCTGACAATTTACACTTGCTTTCTGCCATCTTTTCCACAATAGCCTGTGAGATTTTAGTTTTCTATGTAAAAAAAAATTCCTAGTTTCCAACCTTCAGTTTTAGGCAACTATCCTCTGCTACCATGTTAAACTCCAGAAAGCTTGTTATGGAAGGATAATGCTGCAGCCTACCTTTGCTCAGTTTCACATTTATTGTACAGAGTAAAAAGATTATAAACATGTAACAACTCACTCAAACCCTCCACCAGTCTCAGTAAGTGTCTGCTTTTAAATGCTCAAGTAGGACCCCAATTAACATCCTCTACCTGCATATAATCAAACAATTGATACACAATTAACAGATTAACACAGCAGACCACCATGGTACATAAGATCTTTGCTGGGGCATACTGAAGTGCTCCACTGGATCAATCGAGGCACCTAAAGCGCATCTTCAGTAGACCTATGGCCTGCTTGATGGTCGCTCAGTTGACCCATGTACCTCTCCTCTGCAACCATGTATAGATTTCTCACAGGTGTGAGCAGCCATGTCATTAGTGGGTAGCCCTTGACATCCAGTGTCCAGCCCTGAAGGCATGTGGGAGGCTAGAAAGGCTGCGGCACTTGGGACTGTCAAAGTATGTCAATGTCACGGCTGCTTCCTGGGAACCCTGCACACACCTGAAGGATCTACTTTTGGTGGTCGCAGACCAGTTGGACATTGAGCAAGTAGAAACTCTTTCTGTTGATGAAGGCTGCTGGCTGGTCTGTAGGAGCTTTGGTGGCCACATGTATTCAGCCAATTATACCCTGCACCTGGGGGAATCCAGCGATGGCCTGAACCCAATGGACCTCTCCGCTTGACTGTCTTGATCGGTGTGGTAATCCCTCTTACACATAGCATTGGTCATCTCCTTTATGCAGACTGAGAGATCCCATTCATGTCTCCAGTGGATCCCTGGAAAGATCTGGAGGCATAGAAATTGAGAGCCACAGTGATCTTCGGCACCACTGGCATTGTCCACCAACCCCCATGGGTCTCAGCCCATCTTGCAGCAATGTGCAGAGATCAGTGAAGCCCTTCCTTGAGAGTCGCAGTCTTCACTGACAGTGCTGCTCAGACATCTGGAGATAGTTGAGCTTCAAACGGTAGACTATCTCCTGAAGGTAGCCTCTTCTGTGTGCATGTGGCTGTTGTCGTGCCCCTCTGCACCCTTCTTTGGTGTTGCCACCCCGAGACTGACCTTCTTGCTGGTCCTGAGGTTGCTGATGTGCTCCACCAGTGCCTGGACCTCCCTCCATCTGAGCTGCCTCTCCTCCTGAACAGAGACCCCGAAGTCTGGGTGGATGAGGCCCATGGCAGGTGGTCTATTTCCTAGTCCTAGGCCTTCTATCCAGATGGCCCATTGCCCCCTTTCCCCATATCATTCCTTTGGAGCAAGTACTACTGCCTTTATGTCACCCTGTCAGCATGCTCCCGCAGTGCTGACACAATTCCCTTCTTCTGCTATCATTTGACAATACCGTCTGTGCATCACCCTCCCTGGAACGGCATGCCAGCTCTTTTGATGGCTGGCGGAGAGAGCCAGCACTGAGCTCCCGCTTCCTTGCTGCCTCCTTCGGCCAGATGAGACTCTGAAGCCCCGTGGTTCCCATGCACCATCAGTAAAATCGGAAATAAGCTATAAAATTCTAGTTAATTGGCCTTTCAAATACCTTAATTGCTCTCCCGCCACGTCGATGTGCAAAGTCTGCCCTCCATGTCTGCTGCTGTTGGAAAAATCCAGAAAAATAAATAAAGGCATCAGACTTCTGGTTCAACATGTTCCATTCAGATTTTATGGGACAACCCCGAAACCCCCACCCCGGCCTCCAAACATGTTTTAAGTGGCCCCGTAAAATCCAACCCACCCTTTCATGTCGGTGATCTCTCATCAGAATTGGGAAAAGCTAGAAATGTGATAGGTTTTGAGCAAGTGAAAGGGGAGAGGGTGGGAAAAAGAACAAAGGGAAGGTATTTGATAGAGTGGAGGGCAGGAGAGATTAAATGACAAAAGTGTTTGTGGTGCAAAGCCAAAGGGAGTGATAATGGAACAAGTGAAAAACAAATTATGGTGTGAACGGCAGAACAATGTTTCTTGACGCCCTATTCCCAATCCCATTGGCCTTGCACCACCAAATCTCTCCTGTCTTCCACTCTATCACAGACTTTCCTTTTTGTTCTTTTTCCCACCCTCCCCAATTGCAATTGCTTAAAACCTATACATTTCTAACTTTTCCCAGTTCTGATGAATGCTAGAAATCTGAAACAAAAACAGAAAATGCTGGAAATACTGAGCAGGTCAGGCAGCAATTGTGTAAAGAAGGACAGAGCTCTGTTTCTCTTTACACAAATGCTGCCTGACCTGCTCAGTATTTCCATCACTTTCTATTTTTATTTCAGATTTCTAGCATCCACAGTATTTTGCTTTTGTTTCTCTCCTGAATGGTCTGGGTCTGATTTTGTGGTTATGTCCCCTTGACCTAGATTTCCCCATTAGCGGAAAAGGTTTCCCTTTACTTACCCTATCAATTTTGTTTCAAGATCCTAAAAATCTCAATTAAATTATTCCTTTAATTTATGTATTCCAGGGAATACAAACCTAGTTTAGGTAATGTCTCCTCATAATCTAACCCTTGGAGCCCTGGTATCACTCTGGTGAATCTGGGCAGCACTTTCTCTAAAGCCAATATATCCATTCTAAGATGCGATGCTCAGAACTGTACACAGTACTCCAGATGTAGTCTAACTAAAGCTTTGTATAGCTGTAGCAAATCTTTCTCCCCTTTATATTCTAGCCTTCTAGTTCTAAAAGCTGAACCAATACTTTCTTTGCTTTCCTTATGGCGTTATCAACTTGCATTGCTACTTTTCATGATTTATGTGTCTGTATTCCCCGATCTCTCTGCTCCTCTACCCTATTTAGTTCCATACCTTACAAGGAATAAATGGCCTCCTTATTCCTCCTGCCAAAATAAACCACCTCCAACTTCTCTATATTGAATTTCATTTGCCATTTATCCTCCCACTGTTTGAGTCTTCCTGTATTTTGGTGCAGTCCCCCACATTACTAGCTACAGCGCTGTAGGAAAAGCACCTCATACATTGCCTGAAAAGTTCCTGAAAGATTCATAGGGAAAGACCCTGTAAACTGTGTCTTCAAAATGTAGTTTCAGTTAAAGTGGCTCAAAAAATGAAAGTCTGCAGTGAAACTGAATGCTGGGAAATGGCTGGAAAGCAAATGATTCAAATGATGAAGCTAATTCAAGCCATGGAAATTCAAGATAAATCTGCCATAAAAATTTTCTGAGCAAAAAGCCATGAACAGTTGTGTATACAAACAAGACATTCCATACTAGTATCATAAAGCCACTTGGAAAACTCAAACCATTTAGAATAACCCTTATTGGGAATAAAGATGTCTACTTGTGTGAAAAAGAATCCTGGAGAAATGCAAGATAAATAGGTAGAGAGGTTGTACACCACAGACACGGAGCTAGGCATGCTCCTGAGACAAGCTATGCTTCAATGGCTGAATGACATTCACAGGAACTACACATTCAACAACTTGATTGACATAAAAGCGGTGAATCCTTTTAATACATGTACAACTTAGACTGGCCAAACTGGATGGAAGAAGCTTTTCTTTGATGTTAAGATATAAGAAAAAAGAGGGCTGACATAAATAGGGATGGATTTTTTCCTCGGGTGTGGAAAACAGGAGCCAGGAATGTTTCCAAACCCCAAACCCACCTCTGGGGGGTGGTTGGGGGAGGTGGGGAAAGGAGTGGATGGGGGATGGGCGGGCGAGGGTGGAGGACGGAGGGCAGTTGGGAACAGTGACCTGGAATTTTGACTGGGGCATTCCCTTAATTAGCGTGCAAACAGGTTCCATTATTAGTTACCAGTTCCGAAGAAGGGTCACTGACCCGAAACGTTAACTCTGCTTTTCTTTCCACAGATGCTGCCAGACCTGCTGAGTGGTTCCAGAATTTCTTGTTTTTATTCCATTATTAGTATATTCTTGGTCCAACTAGGAAGGAGATATGCTGGATCTGGTGCTGGGGAATGAGGTGGGCAAAGTGTCTGTGGGGGAACACTTGGATAAGAGTGATCATCGTATCATAATGTTTAGATTAGGAAAGGAGCAGAGCAAGGAACAATCTAAAGTAGAACTTCTAAATTGGAAGAGGACTAACTTCAATGGGATGAGAGGGCATCTAGCCAGAATAAAATGGAACCAAAGATTGACAGGAAAAACTGTAATGGAACAATGGATGATCTTTAAGGAGATGTTTCAGGTGCAGGCTAGGTACATTCGAACAAGGACGAAAGGTAAGGGAAACCAAAGCCAGGACTCCTTGAATGATGAGGGAGTGAGAGAATATGATGAAACAAAAAAAGATGGTGTATGATGCATGTCAGGCATCATGCAGACCCCCACCTGCCAAAAATGAGGCAGATAATTTCGCCATATGAACATTGATTTTAAACAGTTGCTGGAGTGAATAAATGACTTGTTTGAAGATCACCAGACACTTGGCTGGAAGAACATTTGCATACCAAGAGACAGTGCTTGGAGAGACAGAAGAATTGATCACTGATTTAATTAACAGAGATTGGTCTCTGAAATGGTTCCACATCTTGTCGATAAGAGACAGCCCTACATGTGCCCTCCCACCCCACCCCGCCCCCCCACTAAGAGCTTTGAAATCCACAAAGGCAGGACTGGTTAAACCAGCTGGTCACATGACTGACCAGCTGATCCAGGCTTTTGAATGAGACACAGAGCAGTTTGAATTCTGAAGGCAGTTTGCAACTGAAGCTGGAACAAGCAAGTCTCTCTCGTGGCTATCTCTGTCTTGCTTTCTCCCAAGCCACCAGACCCATGGAAGACACATAAACCTCAAGAGAGAAAAGACTCCCACATCGAAATGAGTCGAAGCGTGCACTGGGCCCCAATGAATTGCAGGACTTACCCGCAACCAAAGACGCCACATTGAACTTAAAGTACTGTAATTATAATCCCAATATTGCCTCAAACTTTTCCCCTTTATTCCTTTATACTTTTACTGTCTCTATCTGCGTGGGTGTTTATCGTGTACGCATGCTTGCGTGGCCGCGTCGCATATTCATAGTCATTAACCGGATTAGAGTTTAAGATTAATAAACTTCCACCTTTCTTGTTTAAATCTAAGGAAACCTGTCTGACTTCTTTTTCTTACAATTGGAGCAGGGAACAAGGATTTACTAAGGGGGAGCTAAAAACACGGTGTTTCTAAAATTAAACCCTGTTATGGTTAAACCAGGCAAAGGCTGAGAGGGAACCCCTAGACCCCTTCTCACCTGGTCATAATACAGGTGAATTCTTCAAGCAACCAGGCTAAATACAATAAGTTGAGAAGAGAAGTGAAGAGGAAAATAAGACTGGCAAAGAGAGAATATGAGAACGGAATGGCAGTGAACACAAAAGGGAACCCAAAAATCTTCTACTGGCTTGTAAAGAGTAAGCAGGCAGTAAGAGGTGGGGTGTGGCCTATTAGGGACAAAGAGAGTGATATATGCTTAGAGACGCAGGGCAAGGCTAGAATACTTAATTAGTACTTTGTATTGGTGTTTAAGAAAGAAGAGGAGGCTAACAAAATATTGTTGGAAGCGGAGATGTTAGAGGTAATGGATGGGGTGAAAATTGATCGGAAAAATGTACTGGAAAGGCTGGCTATGCTTAGAATGGATATGTCGCCTGGTCCAGATGGCTTGCATCCCAGGTTACTAAAGGAAGTGGGGGTGAAGATAACAGAAGGGCTTGCCATAATCTTCCAATCTTCCCATGAAACAAGGGAGGTGCCAGTGTTCAGGAAAAGGTATAAGGACATTCCTAGTAACTACAGGGCAGTTTGTCTAACATCAGTGGTGGGTAAGGTTTTAGAAACAATAATCAGGGGAAAAAAATCAACAGGCACTTGGAAAGGTTTGAATTAATGAAGGAGAGCCATCATGAATTTTTAAAGGGCAGATTGTGCTTGACTAATCTAATTGAATTTTTTGATGAAGTAACAGAGAAGGTTGATATGGATTTTAAGAAAGCATTTGACAAAGTACCACATAAAAGGCTGGTTAACAAAAATTAAAGCTCATGGAATAGAAGGGTCAATACCCTATTAGATTTTTAAAAATTGGCAGAAGGACAGAAAACAGCGAGTCGCAGTAAATGGTTGCTTTTCCTGACTGGAGGATGCTAATAGTAGTGTTCCCCAAGGGTCAGTGTTAGGACCACTGCTTTTGTTGGTATATATATATAAATGACTTGGATATTGGAATACAGAGTAAAATTTCAAAATTTGCCGATGATAACAAACTTGGAGGTGTGGCAGACAGTGAGGATGATACCAATCAACTGCAACAGGACATAGATAAGCTAGCAGAATGGGCAGACAAGTGGCAGATGGAATTTAATGCAGACAAGTGTGAGGTCATGCATTTTGGCAGAAGGAATAGGGAGAAGCAATGGCACAGTTCGACAAAGCATAAGAGCATACAGGGATAGAGGACCTGGGGTTCATGTGCATAGATCTTTCAACGTGGCAGGACATACTGAGTTAACAAAGCATATGCGATCTTGGGCTTCATAAATAGAGGTATTGAGTACAAACCAGGGAAGTTAAACTGCATCTTTATAAAACTCTGGTTAGGCCCCAACTAGAGTATTGCATGCAGTTCTGGTCACCACACTTCAGGAAGGATGTGAGGGTCCTTGAGAAGGTGCAGTGGAGATTTACCAGAATGGTTCAAGGGATGAGGGATTTTAGCTGCAAGGTTAGGTTGAGCAAGCTGGAGTTGTTCTCCTTGGAGCAAAGAATGAGGGAAGAATTGACAGAGGTGTACAAGATTATGACAGGTTCAGATAAGGTAGACAAAGCAAAACAGTTCCCATTAGCTGATGGTACAAGGACTAGAGGTTTTGGGCAAGAAATGCAGGTGAAAGTAAGGAATAACTTTTTTAGGCCCCAACTAGAGTATTGGAACTCGCTGCCTGCGAGCGTGGGGGAGCAGAGACGATGAATGTTTTCAAAAGGAAATTAGATGGGCACACGCGGGAATTAAAGTTGCAGGGCTACAGGGATTGTGTTGGAGGAAGGTGACTGATTGGATTGCTCTACAGAGAGCTGGAATGGTTCTTGGATGGGCTGAATGACCTTTTTCTGTGCCTTAATGACTCTATGATTCAATGACACTATGTCTGTAAGAGGACATAGTCAGGCTGATGGAATGGGCAGAAACTCACTCTTTGTTCCAAGGAGAACAACTCCAGCTTGCTCAACCTAACCTTGCAGCTAAAATCCCTCATCCCTTGAACCATTCCAGTAAATCTCCACTGCACCTTCTCAAGGACCCTCACATCTTTCCTAAAGTGTGGTGACCAGAACTGCATGCAATACTCTAGTTGGGGCCTAACCTGAGCTTTATAAAGATGCAGCTTAACTTCCCTGGTTTATACTCAATACCTCTATTTATGAAGCCCAAGATCGCATATGCTTTGTTAACTCAGCAAATAGTAAATGAAATTTCATGCAGAGCTGTGTGAAGTGATACCTTTTGGTAGAAAGAAGGAGGACAAACAATATAAAATAAAGGATAGAGTTCTAAAGGGGGTGCAGGGGCAGAGGGACCTGTGGGTCTAGGTGCACAAATCTTTGAAGGTGGCAGGTCAGGTTGAGAAAATGGTTAATAAGGTTTACAGGATCCTGGGCTTTATAAATAGAGGCATAGAGTACAAGATGCAAGGAAATTAAAATGAACATTTATAAAACCCTGGTTCAGCCTCAACTGAAGTATTGTATCCAATTCTGGGCACCACAATTTAAGAAGGATGTGACGGCATTAGAGAGGGTGCAGAAACAATTTACGAGAATGGTTCCAGGGATGAGGGAACTTCAGTTATGTGGATAGATTGGAGAAGCTGGGGTTGTTCTCCTTAGAGAAGAGACGGTTGAGAGGAGATTTGATAGAGGTGTTCAAAATCATGAGAAGACTGGCTAGAGTACATAGGAAGAAACTGTTCCGACTGGCGGAAGAGTTGCAAAATGAAGGACACCGATTTAAAGTGATTGACAAAAAAGCCAAAAGCGACATGAGGAAAAGCTTCTTTGATGCAGTGAGTGTTTAGGATCTGGAATGCACTTCCTGAGGGTGTGATGGTGGCCCATTCCATCACGGTTTTCAAAAGGGTAATTATCTGAAGAGAAATAATGTGCAGGGCTATGGGGAAAAGGTGGGGGAGTGGGACTAGCTGAGTTGCTCTTACAGAGAGCCAGCATGGACACAATAGGTCAAATGGCCTCCTTCTGTGCTGTAGCCATGCTATGATTCTATGAATTAAGGGCAGGAGGTGGGCTCTCAAAACTGGAGGGCCCAATCAGAAGCTTTCCAGCTTCAGAGGAGCACCCGGCTATAGTACAAGGTAAGTAATTGGGAGGGCGCTAAAACAAGAAGGTGCCCTCTCAGCTACTTTGAAAAAAAATTAATTACAAAATACATAAAGCAGGCAGGCCACCACTGTAGGGAGGGGTGGGTGGAGCCCCTCTACAGGGCAACCTTTGGCTGCACCCCCATCCAAACAGGTAGGGAGGGTCAGTAGACAAGCCTGGAGTGCTGGCACCCCAGCCTGCTGCTGGGTGCCCACCTCCAGGCTGTTGATCTGACCACTGTCGTGTCGGGAAACTGGAGGCCGACTGGAAAATCCCAGTCTGTCTCCTTAATCCCTGGTTAACAAGGCTCTTAACAAGCCAATTGCCTGTCTACCTCGTGGCGGCGGGCGGCCTTTCCAGGTCCCAAAGTCGCGTCAGCCAAAATGTCCGACCTTGGGAAGGACTCAGGATGCCATCCTGCCTCATAATTTTCAGGCCCCATTTGCCTCTGTTCCAGAAGTTGGTGGGGCCTGAAAGTTCAGCCCTGTAGTCTGCCCTTTTATGTCTCTGTTAGAAGTCAGTCTCTCTTCATTTCTTGTGGAAGTGATATTAGAAACAGTCTTTTTAAAAATCTTTCTTAGGCCTCTGTTAGCTTCTCTTTGTTATTTAGGAGACTCTTTCTGTTTTCTCCAGTCTCCTGTAAGTATTTTTTACCTAAAAAATGGACAAAGGTACCCTTACCAGAGCAAGATGCTTCCAGACGGAGAGTCAAAATAAGAAATTAGATTGCAAGGCTGTGCTAGCCCACTTAAGGCAGAGTTAAGGGTGTTATTAAACAGGAAAAATGTCCATGATCAAGAAGGTGAGGTAGTTTAAATATCATTGCTCATACAGAAGGTTGGTTCAGCTGGAACCGAATATCTAAGTGGAACAGATAATCCCACTGCTGAAGGAGTTAGTTAATTGGCTCAACACTGCAGAAGCTGATGCCTGTGTCCCAGGGAAGAAAGGATATTGACTCAGCAACATTGCTGTTACACCCCCACCACGCACCCCACCCCACTACCCCCGCAACACCCCCCCACAATTTGGCGTCATTTGGAAATTTTTACACCTTACCTCCAATTTCTGAGTCAAAGCATTTATGTATTTGGTGAACAACAGTGGTCCCAAAAAGGATCCATGTGGAAGAGCACTTCAAACTTTCCGCCATTACAAGAAACGTTCCTTAACTCCTACCCTTCCAAAGGAAAGCCTTTAAAAAAAGGCTTCTTTTCTCACAGTGTCATCACTGCTATGCTAAAAATGCAATTCAGTTGTCTGGACCACTCAGAAGGTCACTACAATATACCCCCTTGTAAAGTGGACCAGTTTATTGTGCCATGATCTTCTATCAAGCACACATACAGTATATCTGGCAGTATGATACAACTGTTTCGAAACAGAAACAATTTGCACTCTGTGCTCCTGCCACTGAAAAGCAGCTGTCCATGTGAGAGACAGCAATATAACTGTAGGGCTGATCCAACAATATATCAACAGATAAGAATCCGTACATGGCAATCAAGAGAATTGGCAAAAGCTGGCCAACAGCTTCAACAAAGCTGACACAGCCAGCAAATGGCTGACAGGCCAAATGAGCACCAAGTAATAGAAGAACTTAAATTTCTATAGCAACTTACATTGTCCTCTGGACACATCAAATGCTTCACAGCTGATGAATGACACTGCAGTTATGTAGACAGACATAGCAGCAAATTGTTTCACAGCAAGGTTCCACAATTATCAAGGAGATAAACAATCAAGTAATCTGACCTTGGTGGTGTTAATGTTGCCCTGGACCCCAGGGGAACTCCCAACTTCCCTTTAAATAGTTTCATGTGATATTTTACATCCACCCAAACAAGCAGATGGGTCCTCGGTTTAAGGTCTGCAACTGAAAAATGGCACCTCCAATAATGCAGCGGTCCCTCAATACTGCACTGAAATGTCAGCCTCAATTATGTGTTCAAGTCTAATAGATAAGAACCCACAAGTTTCTGACCCTGTGGCATGAGTGCTATCAGCTCAGCTAAGCTAAAAGCGGACCTTCTAACCTGTGAACACATGGGTCAAGAAATTGGTTCGTTCCTGAATTTGGGCACCAATCCATCGACAGCAACAATCAATTATCAAGGAGAAGACGGCTCACCACCACCTTCTCAAGGACAATTAGGAATGGGCAATAAATGCTGTCCTAGCCAGCGATGCCCACATCCCATGAACGAATAAAAAAAACAATCACCACGCTGAGACTGATGGGAAAGAGGACCATGGAAAAATTGTTCCTTTTTGGTCACCAGGACACATCTGGTGTGCTGGTCACAGAGAGGAGGCAAGTTAGACAGCAAGGAAGATGACACAGGACCAGTAGTAAATCCTGGAGATTGGGGAGAGGAAATTAGACTGAATGGGCGAGCACCCCTGCTCCTACTGGCTTAACATTCGAGGAAGTAATTTCTTTTACATTTTTAGTGGCGCCTCTACCAGTCTCTTTAAGGTCTGTTTTAGGGCCAAGAAAATTAACTGCAGTAGCATGCAAGTTTAATTGGGTTTTTACAGTTGCCTGTGGAGTCAGGAGCAGTGGGAGTGCTCCTCTGGGCCCCACAAGGAAATCTTAGGCTTTCCTTGCCACAATATTAATGTCACATTTCCCCATGAATGATGACCATTCCAATATGGATAGTCGGAGCCGCTTGCTGGTTACTACATGGCAACTCCACCATGAGTGGGTAAAGAAACTATAAGCTGCTTTCAAAATTATAGAACATAATCAGGAGCTACACCACCCCCAGACCAATAAACAAGTCAACAGTTCATATCATAAATTAAAGTTACACCGATAGTAAAATCTTAAATATAGTTCAGTGTATTTTTAAATTAATTAAAATTCATTGCTGCTTCAATCCCATTCTGTATTTAATTTCCAAACCCCTGGCAATTTTACAACTGCAATGACAGGAATATTCAAATAACATCCTCTTTATCTCAAAAAGTGGTTACAGCTATCAAGTATGTTCCAGAAAATTCCTTTGAGGAAAATTGATTTTTTTTAAAAGCTGCATTTTAGCAACTTACTTGTGATATATAATTTCCCCGAATTTCCATGTGGTGAGTTGCACACCTTTACACCTATGGATCAAAATGGACTGGAGAGGTATTTACACAAGAACTTCCTGAGTCACCACATTTGAATATCCATTGAGCAGTGATTGGTGTAAAGCCTGTGTCATACAGATGTAATCTGCTGGAGTGCATGGACATTAGAATACACCCTGTAATAAAACAGTACTGACTGAAGATTGCAACAACAGCCTGGGAAAAGAGTTCTTGGCTCATTCAATTGACTGGAATACATAAGGGTTACATTCAATTTCACTGACTGGGCATGCTAACCTGAGAGAGTGATAGTCCACCAGGGAGAGTCGTCACACCATCCATATTAGGCTGGCCTCTTGCACACCTCTGATTTTCATTGCTTCATCATTGACAACTGTGCCTTCAGCTGCCTACGCCCTCAGCTCTGGAATTCCCTCCTGAAACCACTCAGCTTCTCACTCTCTCTCTTCTCCTTAAGCACACTCCTTGAAATCTACCTATTTGACCAAGTTTTTTGTCACCTGTTCCCTAATATTGGGGCGGCACAGTGGCGCAGTGGTTAGCACCGCAGCCTCACAGCTCCAGGGACCCGGGTTCGATTCCGGGTACTGCCTGTGTGGAGTTTGCAAGTTCTCCCTGTGTCTGCGTGGGTTTTCTCCGGGTGCTCCGGTTTCCTCCCACAAGCCAAAAGACTTGCAGGTTGATAGGTAAATTGGCCATTATAAATTGTCACTAGTATAGGTAGGTGGTAGGGAAATATAGGTACAGGTGGGGATGTTTGGTAGGAAGATGGGATTAGTGTAGGATTAGTATAAATGGGTGGTTGATGTTCGGCACAGACTCGGTGGGCCGAAGGGCCTGTTTCAGTGCTGTATCTCTAATCTAATCTAATCTAAATCTTATGTGGCTTGGTGTCAAACTTTGTTTGATAATGTTCCTATGAAGTGCCTTGGGATGTTTTACTATGTCATAGACACTATATAAATACAAGTTGTTGTTGGTGGTGTTTATAGAACCCGACGGGATGAAAATCAGACGGATTCTAGGTTACTGCCCAGGTAGTGAAGTTGAAAAATTATTCCCCATGTCCCATGGATGCTTTGTGCCACTGTTCAGGAAAGTCTACGACAGATGCAGATGGCACACATAGCCAAACAAGGGACCAGGGCATGGCACACAGACATGAAGGAAAAAGCCACAACTTAACAGGGTGTGACCTTTAGGCTCTCCTCAGTGAAATTGGGCTCAGGAGACATGGATCAATAGGTGTTCATAGCAGGAAACTTGCTGGAAATGTCATCTTTGCCATGTGGAGGGAGGTGGCACAGGCACTATGTGGCAGCACTGTCACCTCCAGGACCCCTAAGAAGCAGCCAGGTGTCACTTGGTATCTTAACCTTTATAGAAGCACAGATTGCAGGTCCAATAGCTCAGAAGAGAGAATATACAGTACCCTGCGTACTAGCTTTGAGAATATGGCAGCCACCATGCATGCTTCTGTCTCTCAGGGCTTTCAGGATCTGGCAGTTACCATTAGACCAGCTATCCACCAATCAGAGGGGACACAGATCTAGGGCTAAAGCTGATCAGCCTGACTGATACTGCATTTCTAGGGCTAATAGCACATGCTAGACTCCAGTCTTCCCTCTCATAGCACTTCTGTGTAAAGAGGAAAGTAAACACCAGGCTGCCCAGGAATATGCTCCAGAGATGCAGCTAGGAGCTAGCTTCCATGAGAGGAGGGTTGCCTTAATCCCATGATCCTTTTGCAAGTGCATGAGGGGCCAATCACAACTGGCAATGCTGACCCTCAGATTGTACCTTCGGAGAAGCACAAGGATGGGTGAAAGAAATGCATATGTAGGGAGCTAGGCTGTCGTACCCCTCCTTCCTCCGTAAAGATGCTCCTAAAACCTAACTCTTTGACCAAGCCCTAATATCTCCTTACTTGGCTTGGTGTTAAATTTGATAACCCCCCTGTGAAGCAGCTTGGGACATTTTATTACGTTAAAGTTGTTCTATAAATACAAGCTACTGATGTTGTTGGTTTGGGGCATATTTTCACTTTTGGCCGACTGGGCGACTGGCCAGCTGCCCATTATGGGGGGCAAATGTGCCTTTGCAATTTTAAAGGCCTGCACATATTGCAATTTTGAAGGTGAGTTGCAGGGCACCAAACAGGCATCTCACTGAAGTTCCTCAAATTGAGGCCTCAAGATCGGGATGGAGCAGTGACCAGTGAGGTAGGTTAAAGGCCGAATTATTTTTGTCAATGGGAGTCAAAGTCAGGAGATATGTAAAACAAACCAATAATTCACTATCACCCATTTTATGTCATTGCACAAATAACGACTGTCTTCCCTATGACGCAAAGCACAAAGTAATCTGGGATAGTGGGCCCAGCGGCGAATGAGGTGTTCTCTGGAAATGGTATAAAATCTCATCCATATGCTCCTGATCTCACTGACAGTAGGCTGACAGATCAGATGATTCATGCTGAAAACTAGAAGTCAAGTTTAAACAGAAGCAAGAATTACTCACCAAAATGTGTATAGTTACAAAAAATTGGTTTCTCGCCAGCATTTTAAAACTGTTTCAAAACAATGAAAGTCCTGAAGGCATAGCCAGGCTCGTAAACTTGATAACTTAAACCATGCGTCCTTAATGAAAACTTTCTGTATGAGAAATGGATCCCACAAAGTCCTTCATTATCTTCCGCCTATATGGCAATACAATGGGAAGGCAACTGAAAAACAAGTGCTACCATCCTCAGTTATATTTATCTCTTTCCCTTAGGTGTTAAACTGATAGCAAGTAAGTACAAAAGGTATCCCTCAAAATTAAGAAAATAATTAGGCGCAAAACTGGGAACCATAGAGCTGTGGGAAAGGGCGCAGAGCCCCATGCTGAGAAGGGCTCTTGTGTGGGCGTCCCCTGCCTGTGCCAGAAGCAGCTGAAGTGATGCTATCATGATGTCATTCAGCCTCTAGATGTGGCGGTCAACTTTCAAACTTGGACCACATATTGTATGTATGCACTTTTCATTCACCAAAACAAGCATTCAGCAGCAGGACAAGCCTCGCAGTAGTGTTACTGAAAGGGCCAGGCACCTAACTTGCAGGCAAGATAATTTGGAATAACTTCTCCTGTTACAAAGTCACTGAAAGTACTGTGGAGTGTTTCTAGAGGTGTTGTGGTGAGTACCTGGATTTGGC
This sequence comes from Heterodontus francisci, assembly GCF_036365525.1. NCBI lineage: Eukaryota > Metazoa > Chordata > Chondrichthyes > Heterodontiformes > Heterodontidae > Heterodontus > Heterodontus francisci. The sequence goes on from NC_090373.1 coordinate 66,879,009, forward strand.
AGAGAGTGTTGCTGTATTCTCACAGGGAGGGCAGAGGAGTAGGTGACCTATCCACACAAAGGCTGTAGTAGATATGGGGACAGTAGTGGCAGTGCCTCTGAATGTGCAACAAGACAGGAAGATGGAGCAGAGGCTGGCAAGAGGACAAGCTTTGCATGATGCCCTCTGCCAAGTTGGATCCGGACTCCTCCCTGCTCTTTGATAGTGCCAGGAGGCTATATGGCAGGCCAGCCAATGCACCCAGCATCTTGGTGTGCAACTTCATAAGTGCTCCCCTGTATGTTGTACCATTGAGGTCCTCATCTGAGTCCCCTTTAGCAAAACTTGTCGGCAACCTCACTCTCTAGTGAACTGGCACACAAACTGTCCTTTCCCCATGCCATGGCTGATGCCCACTCATGCTTGGTGACTCACCTGCAGCCTCTGAGGTGCATGCAGTGCCAATGTCTGAGCTGGTGGTAGTGACTATCAAATCAAGTGATAGGGCTTCTTCATCTGTGCTGTTGCTCTCTCTCCTCCTCCTGGAGCTGCTGGGGCTGGGCAGGTGGCAGTTCTTATGTGTCGCTCCATGGTCGCTCCATCAGCAGATTGCTCATCATACCAAATAGTAGGATGAGGGTGAGCTGGAAGTTGAGAAGGGAAATAAGGCAGGGACATACCATCATCCTCAATGTTCTCAGCAACATTGGATGCCACGGGTGCTATTGCAGTGGCCCCATGATGCAGGCAGCCATCTCCTCCATAGGGCTCAGGAGATGCAGATTCTGCTCTGCTCCCTTCTATTCTGTGCCAGCTTGTCCTGCAAGAGAGTGTAGAATGCCAATGAGGGTGTAGCACTGTGTTTGGGTGATGTGTCTGCCACAGCTGAATAGCTAGAGGTATGTGGAAGCAGCAGGAGCTGGGTGTGAGGCTGGCAGCACTGCTGGTGTGTGAGGATAAAGTGGAGTATCTGGATGTTAGGTGTGAGTCCTGAGTGCCAGGGACTGCTGATGGGTGAGTGATGGGCGTGTAGTACATTGAGTAGTGTGAGGGGTTGGTGGAGCAGTGGGTTGGAAATGTCATGTGAAGATGTATTCACTGACCGTGGCCACCTGCATGAGATCATTAGACTTCTTGTGGCACTGTTGTCAGGTTCTCGGGGCTAGATGGTGGGAATTGACCTCCGCGGCCACCAACTCCCAATCCCTTCTGAGAGTGATCCTTGAGAGCCTCCTGGTGCCCATGGAACCACGGCATTTCTCATCCTGTCCACTTCCACCACTAAGGTATCCAATACCATAACCATGAACCTGGAGTCCCTCTCTCTGTCCTGGTGCTCCATCTTCCTTGCTTACAATTACAGCAATAGTATTCATCAGCAGCCTCATGTGATTTAGTGGAGCTTTCCTTTTAGAGGGACAGACTGCTTTTAAGAAGGGAATGTTGGCTGCACCATGAACTCTCTGTGAACGCTGCTCTGTTCCCTAATAAGCATTCAGGCTACTATCAGGTATGAGGTTGGTTGACAGCCTTCCATCTATGAAAGATGATGGACAGGCAGCAAACATTCCATTTAAGTGGGGTGACTTCTCTTGGTGAACCTTTGTTGATGGCTGTGAAGGCCAATCCTTGAGAGGCAGGTTTTGCCACAAGTGCTGCACATGAAGCTGCCAAGTGATGCTGTGAGTAGTTGTTTTTGATGTTGGCGCCTGTTGCCAAGCTGCTGTAGCAACTGGGCATCGTGGTAGTGCACACCAGTCTACAGGATGTGTCACCATTTCCATCTTTCACCAGCTAGTGACACCCGACATTTAGAGCCTTCATGTCATGCTTGCAAGCATCCTTGAAGCGGAGCTTTGTGCGCCCCACTGGTCATCTGGCTCCAGCTACCTCACCATACAGAAGGTCCTTGGGGATGCGACCATCTTCCATCCTGCGGACGTGTCTGAGGTATGAATAGGCAGCACCAAATCTGCATGCTGCATACTGGCGTTGGCAGATTGCAAATCATGACCCCTGCACCCAAAAAATGACGTGAACCAATTTCTAGTCCATTGTCAACGAAAATAGGATTCAAAAGCACAAAAAGTGCTAAGTTTAATAACTGTTGTACAAAGCAAAACTGCCACAATGGGTGAGTCTGCTCCCACAGTGCAATGGCTAATACAAATAATGCTTGTCACCTGCAATATTTGTTTAGCAATTTGCAATCTGTCAGATTATCACCCCCATCACCCCAACCTTTGAAGTAGCATGCAATGCTGTTCATACATGTGGACCTGCTCTGCCCTCCTTTGCACCTACTCAGATAACCCCAACATTAGATGCCAAGCTAAAGGTACTATTGCTTCCATGACGGAATTGCTGGAAATATATTTTAAAAGGCATCGGCCTTTCTAAAGACTAAATGTGAAGAGTCGCATGATAAAAAACTAAACCTAGCCTTAATTTATCCTAGGGACATCTGTCCACATAATTGCTTCCGATATTGGCTGTTCAGGCTATAAAGCAAGCTTAGCCACTGGAGTGGACTGTTTGTAAGAGCAGCTGTTCGAGTGAGCAACGAGGCTGTTTCGACAGAGACTAAATGATTAGTCATTGTTATAAGCACATTGCCTAGTTAACTGAAGAATTGCATAAGGATGGGTATGCATTAAACAGGCATGACACAGTTTGTTCATTTTCTTTCCAAGAGCACAAGCCAATCTAAAATAAATTGAACAACTATATAAAACAAGAATGACATTTAGATTGTAGGAATAATCTGAACCAGATGATTTTAGGTCAGGTTGAATTTCAGATCTAGATTTCTAGAATTAATTCAAAACCACAAATTGTTGATGATCTGCAAAAGATGTTTCAGTCTAAGGACTCTATCTTCCCCTTTCCTATAATAATGCCAGTCTGTGTACAAGGTACTTTCATTATGGTAAGTTGCTATATTATGACAGCATTTTCCAGTCGCACCATTTCCATTTTCCACACATAAGCAGAACTGCGATTGTGGTATATTTATACTGAAAATGTTTAAATAAATGAGTGGATATAATACTAAGAGATGAGCAAGGCAGGGAAAGGCAAGAGGGCTGTATAAAAAAAGTTCTATGATAAAAAGGTTAGATTATGGGTGATAGAATCTGGGAAATGTCAAACAAAAATCCAGGATGAGATGCTGAACTGAGGCCAAGTAGACACACATACAGAGACATACAAGAGGAAATAAAATTACTTTAATTCAACTTCAAATGTCAAGAGGACCTTTGGAATAACATCATCAAGAATACTTGCCAATGAAAAATTAGTGACATCAGTCATTCACTCAAGCTTACTTGAGGTACAACAGATTACTAAAAGCAATTTACACTAACAAATAAAATTTCCATCCAGCTCTTTATTCCCCTTTTATTACTTATCCCCAGTTAAGCAGAGGGTATTTGGAGTCAACCACATGGTGTGAGATTGGAGTCAAATATAGGCCAGAGCTGAAGAGCATTAGTAAACCGGGGCTTTTTTTTTAAAACAAGAATTGTAGCAACTTACAATCTGAAGTTTATCTTTCTCTATTCACTACCTAGGTGAATGATAGTAAAGTCCAGGATTACAAAAGCGATCCTTTTTTTCTGTATACTAGCTAGTGTAATGTATCATATGCCACCACTGATTCTTCTTTCTTTAAGAAGCAGACAAGTTAAACACTCTTGGTGACCTGAAACCAGGCTCTGAGCTAACAAGTTGTTTTATTTAAATAACACCAGTGAATTAACGGTATAAAACAGTGAAATATACATAACTTTCCTCAATACATAAAATAATAAAGGCACCACTCGATTTTGCTTTTAATACTGGCTTTAAAGCACAAACCAACTTCTTGTACTGTGGATTATATCACAGCATCAAAACTTCTACTGGCCAGGACAAAACTTAGAACACAGAGCGCTTCAGTTGTTGGCTGCAAATCTGACACCAATTGCAGATTCCTTATCCTGTACATCTGTGACACTGGGCAGGAATTTATCATGCCCTTAGAGATGAGAACCGGGACAGTGGGGGCATGCAAAATGGTATGTGCTGGTGTCAGGCAGCGTGCCCGACGTTGTGCTGGCCCCATGCCATTGTGTCCCGAGGCCAACTGAGTTCCTAAGTGCAGCTTTCTGCCTCCATTCCAATTTTACCAACATCAGAGGGGCCAGCTGCCGCGTCGCGATACTACCAGGTGAGACCTGCCGGCCTCCTAGCGGGCTCAGGGTGGGCTCCATTCTCTGAGGGCAATCCATGGGCCACAGAGGGTCCTCCTGGCAGCAGTGGCCACCCCTTCGGCAAGACTCCCACCCTGCCCTCACCAACCACCGCCTCTCCCCCACTCTCACCAGAGTCTGCCTGACTGGCCCCGGCAAGCCTGATCCCACATACCTGCAATAAAAGCAAAATACTGCGGATGCTGGAAATCTGAAACAAAAACAAGAAATGCTGGATTCACTCAGCAGGTCTGGCAGCATCTGTGGAAAGAGAAGCAGAGTTAACGTTTCGGGTCAGTGACCCTTCTTCGGATCCGAAACGTTAACTCTGCTTCTCTTTCCACAGATGCTGCCAGACCTGCTGAGTGAATCCAGCATTTCTTGTTTTTGTCCCACATACCTGCATCCTGGGATCTCCAACATCTTTGTCACTGCAGGCCTCCTGCAATTTCGGCAGTGGCCACTGCTCCCGGTGGCCCTGCTGGTATTGCAGAGCTGCCAGAAACGGGGTCGTCCCCACCTTCCAGCCGGCTGCCGGAACCCCTGATGCCGTGATAAAATCCGGTCCCTTGTCTCACTTTCTCTGTGTGTCTGTGCTTCTTTTTCTCTTTGCTTCCAGGCATCTGCACTTCTCTCTCTTATTCTACAGGTTTCTCTTTCATAATCAAAGCCGGTGTGTTTCCCTTTGTGTACCTATATGTCTCTCTCCATGGGCTGAATTTGTGGGCCCCCCCGAAGTCAAGAATGGAGGCGGGGGGGCCGAAAATACCAGCACCAGCCAGCATGTCAGTTTCAAGATGCCATTCTCGACATCAGCAAAGTTCACCAGGGCCGGGGGGAGAGGGGTTGAGTGCAGGCAGGGATCCTGCTCACCTCTCCATTGAGGCCAATTAGTTTATAATCTAGTTAAGAGCTTGCTAAAGTTAATGGGTGCAATTTTAAAGGGAACACACAAGTTTCAGAAGGTGTCTGTTGCTGATCAGCTGAAGGGAGGTGGGTACTGATTGGGGAGCCAGCTATGGCTGTCCCAGGGCATCATCCCAGACCCATAAGAGGGTCAATGGGGAAAAGGGTGACTCGCCCTTTGATGAGGAGGTGCCCTTGGTGCTGCACAGGTGGAAGGGTGAGTGGGCACTCAGCGCTTGGGCATTAAATGGGATCATCACCCCACCTCCCCCCACCTCCCCCCACCTCCCCTCCCAGCATCGCAAAGGCAGAAGAGCAAGAGGCAAGGCTGCCAACAACAATTGGGCAGCCACCTGTCCAAAAGGATGGCTGCAGCTGGCAATTGGAGCATGCCTGTGGGAATTGGGGCCAATGGTGATGAGGGGCAATACACTCTCCAGGAAAGGTGGAATCCTGTGGAGCAGAGGAGGACAGGATAGGAAATAGGGGCAGGAAGGCAACGGAGGCTATATCCTCAACAAAGGATCTACCGCCAAAGATGGAGCTACCTAGGGATGACTGCGACTCTCCAGGTAGATGGCAGGAGAGATTTATGAGAGAGATTTATTCCCTCGTCACCAAAAACCTCAGACCGCACAGTATTGGTCACCATGCCCTGCCAAGTAACTGTCAAAGTCACTGTGGCCTTGAACTTTTTCACTTCTGGCTCCTTCCAAGGATCAGCTGTGGACCATAGTGGCATCTCGAAAATGGCAGCCCACCACTGCATCTTGCAGGTCACTGATGCCCGCTTTGCCAGAGCTGGACAGCACATTCATTTCATGACAGACATGGCCTCGCAGGGACAGAAGACATTGTGTTTCACCTCCATTGCAGGGTTAGGGCATCATTGATTGCACCCATGTGGCCATCAAGGCACCCAGTGACTGGCCTGTGAGATCCATAAACTGGAAAGGCTTCCACTCCCTCAACATCCAACTGGTCTGCATCCACAAAAGGAGCTTCCTCTATGTGTGCGCTCGCTTTCCTGGCAGTTGCCAGGGCTCCTTCATCCTTTGCCAATCCAAGGGGCCTCAGCTCTTCACTCCAACCCCCAAAATGCATGGATGAATCCTTGCGGGCAAGGGATATCCCTTGAAGACATGGCTACTCACACTATACGAGAGACCAAGACAGAGGCAATATCATCAAAACCATCTGCTCAGTAGGACAACCATGGAGCAGGCCATTGGGCTTCTCAAAATGAAATTTCCCTGCCTGGGGTGGTTCCCTCCAATACCCTCCTGCAAGGGTCTCACTCATTGTAGCGGTCTCCATAACATAGCCCTCCAGAGAGGTGTGGACCTTGAGGACAGTGAGGCCTGGAAGGAGACAGCTCATCAGGAGGTGAGAGGAGGAGAAAGAGGCGGTGGAGGGAGATGAAGCTGAACAGAGAGGTGCCCCTGCTACATGACAAGGTGGCCTCCTTCTGCTGCCCTCCAGAATGAGGACCCCCTCTCCTCTCCCTCACAGCCTCAAAGATTGCATCCAGATCGGCATCAATGAAGTGAGCAGCAGCCCTGCTCCGGGTGCCGGATCTCCGGCTCTCCTGTGACATCTCGCTTCCCTCTGGTGCTGTGGAAAGCTTTGCAAAATCAGCAGATTTCTCCCTTAGGACAACCAGCACCCTCAGAGATGTGGAGTCTAAATCAGTCCCACACTTCATCTGAACTGCCTCTGTTCCTGCCCCCACTAGCTCCAAGTGGACAGGAAGCCTGTCTCTATACCAATTAAAGGCTTCTCCACGCAAAAAAACTTAACTTTAATCAGTTTCCCATGAAGGTGGGTTTCTGACCTGAAAATAAACCCAGCTCCTGTTTCCTGCTTTGGTGGTGAAAATTCAGCCCCAATCTCTGCATTGGTGGTGAAAATTCAGCCCCAATCTCTGCATTTCTCTCTCCCTCTTTCTGTGTGACTCTCCATCTCTATCTGCTTGCCTCTTTCTCTCTCTTGTGTGCACTTATGTCTGAGATTAGCACTGTCCCTGTCCCAAGTGTATGTATCCTTCAACTCACCCTGTGTGTTTTTTTATTACTCATTCCTGAGATGTGGCATCACTGGCAAGGCCAGCATTTAATGCCTATCCCTAATTCCCCTTGAGAAGTTGATTGGGAGCCATCATCTTGAACAGTTGCAGTCTGTATGATGAAGGTACACCACAGTGTTATTAGGTTGGAAGTTCCAGGATTTTGACCCACCTATGATAAAGGAACGGTGATATATTTCCAAGTCAGGATGGTTTGTCATTTGTAGGGGAACATACAGTTGGTGGTGTTTCCATTTACCTACTGCCTTTGCTCTGCTAGGTCAGAGAGATTGATTGCTTGGGAGATTCTGTTGAAGAAAACTTGGGGAATTCTGCAGTGCATCTTGTAGATGGTACACACGGCAGCCACGGTGCATCAGTGGTGGAGGGATTGAATGTTTAAGTTGGCAGATGGGCTGCTGATCAAGCAGACTGCTTTGTCCCAGATGGTGTCAAGCTTCCTGAGTGTTGTTTGAGCTACACTCATTCAGGGTAGTGCAGAGTATTCCAACACACTCCTGACTTGTGCCTTGTAGATGGAATGGTTTTGGGAAGCCAGCAAGTGAGATATTCACTGCAGAATACCCAACCTCTGACTTGCTCTTGTAGCCACAGTATTTATGTGGCTGGTCCAAGTTCATTTTCAATTCAATAGGGTTTAACCAACTTGATGAGGTAACAGAGAGGGTTGAAGAGGGTAATGCGGTTGATGTGGTCTATATGGAATTACAAAATGTGTTTGATAAAGTGCCACAAAATAGGCTTGCCAGCAAAGCTGAAGCCCATGGATTAAAAGGGACACTGGCAGCATGGATATGAAGTTGGCTGAGTGGCAGGAAACTGAGAGCAATGGTTGTTTTTCAGACTGGAGGAAGGTATCTAGTGGTTCCCCAGGAGTCGGTACTAGGACCACACTGCTTTACTTGACATATATTAATAACTTAGACTTGGATGTACAGGGCACAAATTCAAAATTTTCAGATGACAAAAAATTTGGAAGTATTGTGAACTATGAGGAGGATAATGATAGACTTCAAGGCGGCTCACCACGACCTTCTCAAGGGCAATTCTGGATGGGCAATAAATTCTGGCCTCGTCAGCGATGCCCACATTCCATGAAAGAATAAAAAAGGGCATAGACAGACTGGTGGAATGAGCAGACGCCTGTCAGATGAATTTTAATGCAGAGAAGTATGAAGTGCTACATTTTGATAGGAAGAATGAGGAGAGGCAATATGAACTAAAGGATACAATTTTAAAGGAAGTCAAGGAACAAAGAGACCTGGAGGTATATGTGCACAAATCATTGATGGTAGCAGGGCAGGTTGAGAAAACAGTTAATAAGGCATGTGGGATCCTGGGCTTTATAAGTAAAGGCATAGAGTACACAGGCAAGGAAGTTATGACGAACCTTTATAACACACTGGTTCAGCCTCAACTGGAGCATTGCGTCCAATTCTGAGCACAACACTTTAGGAAGAATGTGAAGGACTTAAAGCGGGTGCAGAAAAGATTTACGAGAATGTTTCCATGGATGAGAGACTTCAGTTACGTGGAAAGATTGAAGATGCTGGAGTTGTTGTTCTTAGAGAAGAGAAGGATGAGAGGAGATTTGATAGAGATGTACAAAATCATGTGGAGTCTAGACAGAGTAGATCGAGACAAATTGTTCCCATTGGCGGAAGGGACGTGAACCAAAGAGTCTCATAGGGTCCTTAGTCTGTGGAGTTCTCTTCCCCAGAAAGCAATGGAGGCTGGGTCATTTAATTCATTCAAGGCTGAGTTAGATAGATTTTTGATAGACAAGGAAGTCAAGGGTTATGGGGACAGACAGGAAAGTGGAGTTGAGACCACAATCAGATCACCCCATGATCTTATCAAATGGCGGAGCAGGCTCGAAGGGTCAAATGGCCTACTCCTGCTCCTATGTTCCTATGTCCCTATGTTTCTATGAACCAGTGGATACAGATTTAAGGTGATTGGCAAAAGAAGCAAAATGACATGAAGAAAAGTTTTTTTATACAGGTCTACAGGGAAAAGGTGGAGGAGTGGGACTAGCTAAATTGCCCTAGCAGAGCCGGCACTGACTCAATGGACCAAATGCCTTCTTCTGTGCTGTAACCAATTTTAATAGCTCCACCATTGGCGGCCCTGCCTTCAGCTGTCTGGGCCCTAAGCTCTGGAATTCCCTCTCTAACCCTCTCCACTTATCTACCTCTCTTTCCTCCTTTGGAAACTGCTTAAAATCTATCTTTTTGGCCAAGCTTTTGGTCAGCTGCCCTAATTTCTCCTTAAGTAGCTTAAACGGGTCGACAACAGCATTGGTTTAACTTGCTTGGATTTTCAGAAAGCATTTGTGAAGTTCCATATAGCAGACTTATAAAGAAGATTAAAGCTTCTTAATGTAGAATTAGCTCTTATGTCAAATTTGTCGACTTTGCAATAGGATCTGCGAGAAAACAGTTTATTTGCCTACATCAGGTGGGTGCACGGGTTATTTTGGGCACAATTCCATTGTCTGCCTGCACATTACTGATGGAAAATCACTTCCTCTGTGTAAGGCAGATGAGTTCGTGAACTTGTTGCATTGTATTCACTGGTACAAATTATATTAGCACATCATCATACCAGTTTTGTGCACACTATTTCATTAGAATGTTGACTATTCACAATTGACAGACATTCCACCAGCATAATAAAAACAAAAATTGCTAGAAATACTCAACAGGTCAGGCAGCAACTGTGAAGAGAGACACAAAGATAACATTTCAGGCTATTCTGCCAGCATAACCTTGCAAAGAACAGCCTAGCATAGCATCAATACATTTAAGGGGAAGCTAGATAAACGCAAGGGAGAAAGGAATAGATGAAGAAGTGGGACGAGGCTTGTCTGGAACATAAACACTGGCACAGAGCTGTTGGGCCGAATGGCCTGTTTCTATGCTGCACATTTGATGTAATTCTATATAATTCTATGTAATCAGGCTAGAGTATTTTAAAAGGCGATTGAAAGTTTAAAATCTAAAGTGATGGTGGGGTGCTTAGTGATCATGGAGGGTTGGGGTTCAGTGATGATGGGTGAGTTTGGTGATCATTGGGGTATCGCTGATCATGGGGGCATGGGTGATCATAGGAAGGGGTCAATAATTATGGGGGGGTGTGATCATGGGAGGGGATCAGTGATTGTGAGAGGGTGGGTGATCATGGAGGGGGTTCTATGATCGAAGGGGGGAGTCGGTGATCATGAGGGTTGTTCTGACTGCTGGGGACATTAATAGGTTTGCTTGGTGGGCTGAGGGAAGCACTCCTGCTCCTTCTGGCCCACAAGCAGTGTTGAAAAAGCACTTACCTGTTCATGCAGCAGTCCTCACTTCCTTTTAGCTGCCAAGTTTCCCGTGGCTTGAGAAACCTGGCTGACCAGCCTTAAACCTGAAACACAGATAAAATCTTCCACATGCAGCCTCATTAATATAATTAAATGTGTGTCCTGCCTCCTGGGAGCAGGTTGGTTGCCCTCACCCTCTGTTTCGCCTCTGTTAAGAGCAGATGCGGATTATGATCAGGTTTGAGATTTTTTACATTTTAACTCCCTGAAGACAGGGAGCCTCACCAACGGAATCTTTAACATAGAATGCAGAGGCTTGCTGCACAATCTTCCAATCATTATCTTAAACTGTCAGAAAATCATCTACAGCATGAGTCCAAATTTCCTCTCTGCTTTGGGTGGGTGATACTCAGCAGCCTGAAATTGGAAAATGACCAATTATGGGTGAGTTTCATGTTCCTTCACTCCATCATTTCCAAAGCTAGGATGTCTTCTTTGTATCTCAGTGACCAGAACACAATGCAGAATTCAAGTTGGAATCTGACCAGAGCACTATATGGTTCCAGCAGGAAGGCTTCCATGGTACTGTACTCATTTGATATTATAGTTCAGAATTCTGTTGGCTTTGTTGATTGATGCTCAGCAATCACTGGATGTGGCAGCTGTTGAGTCATTCTCAGATCACTTTAGCTTCTTCACACCATTCACTGAGTAAGTGTGGCTCCATTTTCTTTCCACTTGATCACATTGAATTTCATTTACAATAGTTCTGCCCACTTGTAAATTTTGTCTAGATCTTCCAGTTATTGTTTGGCTTCCTCATCAGACTCAACTGTCCCCTAGTTGACTGTCATCTGCGAATTTAACAAAATTACACTTTGTTTATGAATCCAGGTCACTTGCACAGATTAAAAATAATTGGTGCCCCAGCGCTGATCTCTGGATACTTCACTCAGTTCTTCTCCTCAGCCCAACATCACTCTTGTCTCTTTCTGCATCTTCCCTTATCCACAGAATATCATGACAGAATGTTATCAAAAGGTTTCTGGAAGCCTAGAGATCATTTCACCTATTTTAACTCAGTCTTGCATGTAACACGCTGATGGGAAATAGCAGGAAACTTCATGCTAAATCCCCAAAATGCAAATCATTTGTTAGGAAGCCTTATCTTGGATGATTATTTAAATGGAAGCAAGGTTGCTCGAGGGTACAAAAGCTAAATGCCCATTATTACTTGGACACTAACATATCCAAACAATAGTGGCTTCAAAAATTAATAAGGGCCCAATAATACAATGCAAGTTCAAATTCTTGATTATTAAATCTACTTTATTAAGAGCTAAGTTTGAACAATTTAATTTAATTACCACCGGACTGTTTACTTTATCATCAGCTGAAAATTACCATGCAAAATGTAAAAATGGTTTTCTTGTGGTTATTATAGGTTCTTGATAAGTTTACATAATTAAAACAGGAAAACTTGCATTGATGTAGTACGTTTCATGACCTCAGGATGTTCCAAAGCACTTTACAGCCAATGCAGGACATTTGAAATGTAGTTAGTCACTGTTGAAAACAGAATAAAAAAGGAAACGTGGTATTCAATTTCTACATCGCAAGTTTCCACAAATAATAATGTGATAATGACCATATAACCTGTTTTAGCAATATTGATTGAAGGAGAAAAATTGGTCAGGACATTGGGCAAAACTCCCCTGCTCTTCTTTAAAAATATTAGAGCTCACCCACCCATGCCCCTTCAAAAAAAAATGACCCAGTGATTGCCAAAAGGAAAATAGCCACAGTTGTTATCTGAATTGTCTGCTGTTGCTTTCTCAATATATAAAATTATTACTAATTTCTTTGTTTACAATGGTTCTGCAATTGCAATTCTCCCAATTAAAAGTATATTCATAACAATTTTTGAAGGAAAAATATGTTTAATCAGTTTATGCACAAATGTCCTCTGCCAAGTATTCTATGCCATTGTGGAGAAATTAACCTTGCACTATCGAATTGTTTGTCGATGTCAGTGCAGGTTAAGGTCATGTCTTTGTTTCTCCTTTGTAGAGTGTATTCTGGGACAGATGACATCATCGTCACCAGCTGGCGTTCTGTGCTGTGATGCTTTCTAGAAAATGCTGGTTTCGAACTAAATTAATTGTCTGGGCAAAATTTCTAAGTTTCATCAAAATGAGAAAACACACCGGAGAATAACAGAGAAGCAGGAAGAGAGACAAAAAATGAAGTCAAGTTGGCCACAGTTGATTACAACCAAGAATTCAGCCAATTTAATCATGGATTCACAACAGTGAGAAGGCTATAGACATTCACATTGTAGAAGAAACAAGTTCCATACCAGAAATAGCGAGTAACCTAGGGGCTAAAAAGAGTGAGGAAATTAAGGATATTGATACCAGCCGAGAAAAAGTATTGGAGAAACTTGAGGGACTAAAATCTGACAAGTCCCTGGGACCTATATCCTAGGGTTCTAAAAGAGATAGCGGCAGAGATAGTGGAAGCACTGGCTATGATTTTCAAGAATTTCTTAGGTTCAGGAATGGTCCCGTCAGATTGGAAGTTGGCAAATGTTTGATCACTTTTCAAGAAAGAAGGTAGAGAGAAAACATGGAACTACAGGCCAGTTAACCTAACATCAATCATTGGGAAGATGCTGGAAACTGTTATTAAAGAAGTCTTAACATTCCACTTGGAAAAGCATAGTATGATTAGAACAAGTCAGCATGGTTTTACTAAAGGGAGAGCCTGTTTGACAAATTTATTAGAGTTTTTTGAGGATGTAATTAGTGGGGTAGATAAAGGGGAACTGGGAGATGTAGTATACCTGTATTTTCAAAAGGCATTCGATGAGGTGTCGCATAAAAGATTAATAGGCAAGATAAGGGCTCATGGTGTTGGGGGTAATATGTTAGCATGGATAGAGGATTGGTTAACAGATAGGAAGCAGATAGTGGGCATAAATAAAGCATTTTCAAGTTGGCAGGGAGTTAATAGTGGCGTGCCACAAGGATCAGTGCTGGGGCCTCAGCCATTTACACTCTATATTAATGACTTGGATGAAGAAACAGAGAGTAATGTATCTAAGTTTGCTGATGATACAAAGCTTGGTGGAAAGGTAAGTTGTGGGGAGGACGCACAGAGGCTGCAAAGAGATATAGACAGGTTAAGTGAGTGGGCAACAAGATGGCAAATGGAGTATAATGTAGGGAAGTGTGAAGTTGTTCACTTTGGTCATAAAAATAGAAATGCAGAATATTTTTAAAAAGGTGTGAAACTGGTAAGTGTTGATGTTCAGAGAGACTTGGGGTACTCATACAAGGAATGCACTAAGTTAACATGCAGGTGTAGCATGCTATTAGGAAGGCAAATGGCATGTTAGCCTTTATTGCAAGGGGATTGGAGTACAGGAATAAAAAAGTCTTACTAAAATTGTACAAAGCTTTGGTGAGACTGCACCCGGAATACTGTGTGCAGTTTTGGTCTCCACATTTAAGAAAGGATATACTTGCACTGGAGGCAATGCAACAAAGATTTACTAAATTGTTCCCAGGGATGAGGGGGTTGTCCTATGATAAGAGGTTGAGTAAATTGGGCCTATATTCTCTGGAGTTTGGAAGAATGAGAGGTGATCTAATTGAGACATACAAGATTCTGAAAGGGCTTGATAGGGTAGAAGCTGAGAGATTGTTCCCACCGGTCAGGGAATCTAGAACACGGGGTCACAGTCTCAGGATGAGGGGCTAATCATTCAGTATCGAGGTGAGGAGAAATTACTACACTCAAAGGGTTGTGAACCTTTGGAATTCTCTACCCAGACATGGTAGACATGGCAGACATTTAAGGGGATATTTCAGAATACACAGAATAGATAAATTTCAATGAGAAAGAAAAATTCCAAGGGTGGGTTCCGTCATCCGTGGTTAATTAAAACAATTAAAGATGATATCAAACTTAAAGAAAAAGCCTATAATTGCGCAAAGATGGGAGGCAGGTCAGAAGATTGGACAGAATATAAAAAACAGCAAAGAATGACTAAAAGATTGATAAGGAAGGTAAAATTAGAGTACGAGAGAAAGCTAGCTAGAAATATAAAGACAGATAGTAAGAGTTTCTAGAGATATTTAAAAAAGAAAAGAGTTAACAAAGTGAGCGTTGGTCCGATAGAAAGTGAGTTTGGGGAATTAATAATGGATAATAGGGAGACGACAGATGAATTTGATAGATATTTTGCATCAGTCTTCACTATTGAGAATACAAGGAACATCCCAGCATTAGCTGTAAGTCAAGAAATGGAAGGGAGGGAGGAACTCAAGAAAATTACAATCACCAGGGAAGTGGCACTGAACAAATTGCTGGAGTTGGGGGCTGACAAGTCCCCGGGTCCTGATGGACTTCATCTTAGGGTGTTAAAAGAAGTGACTGGTGAGATAGTTGATGGGTTAGTTTTAATTTTCCAAAATTCCCTAGATTCGGGGAAGGTTCCTTTAGATTGGAAAATAGCGAATTTAACTCCTTTATTCAAAAAGGAGGAAGACAGAAAGCAGGAAACTACAGGCCAGTTATCTTAACATCTGCCTTAGGGAGATTTAGAAAAATTCAAGGTAATCAGGCAGAGTCAACATGGTTTTGTGAAAGGGAAATCATGTTTAACCAATTTATTGGAGTTCTTTGAGGGAGTTACATGTGCTGTGGATAAAGGGGAACTGGTGGGTGTATTGTACTTAAATTTCCAGAAGGCATTTGATAAGGTGCCACATCAAAGGTTATTGTGGAAAATAAAAGCTCATGGTATAGGGGTTAACATATTGGCATGGATAGAAGATTGGTTAGCTAACAGGAAACAGAGAGTAGGCATAAATGGGTCATTTTCTGGTTGGCAAGATGTAATGAGTGGTGTGCCACAGGGATCTGTGCTGGGGCCTAAACTTTTTACAATTTACATAAATGACTTAGAAGAATGGACGGTTGCTAAATTTGCTGATGACACAAAGATAGATAGGAAAGTAACTTGTGAAGAGGTAATAAGGAGGCTACAAAGGGATATAGATAGGTTAAGTGAGTGGGCAAAGACCTGGCAAATGGAGTACAATGCGGGTAAGTGTGAAATTGTCCACTTTGGCAGGAAGAATAAAAAAGAAGCATATTATCTAAATGATGAGAGTTTGCAGAGCTCTGAGATGCAGAGGGATCTGGGTGTCCTAGTGCATGAATCGTAAAAGGTTAGTATGCAGGTATAGCAAGTAATTAGGAAAGCTAATAGAATGTTATCATTTAGCGTGAGGGGAATTGAATACAAAACTAGGGAGGTTATGCTTCAACTATACAGGGCATTGGTGAGACCACGTCTGGAGTACTGTGTACAGTACTGGTCTCTTTATTTAAGGAAGGATGTAAATGTGTTGGAGGCAGTACAGAGAAGGATTACTAGACTAAAACCTGGAATGGGTGGGCTGTCTTATGAGGAAAGATTGGATAGGCTAGGCTTGTATTCGCTAGAATTTAGAAGAGCAAGAGGTGACTTGATTGAAACATATAAGATCCTGAGGGATCTTGACAGGGTGGATGTGAAAAGGATGTTTCCCCTTGTGGGAGAATCTCGAACTAGGGGTCACTGTTTAAAAATAAGGGCTCGCCCATTTAAGACAGAGATGAGCAGAAATGTTTTTCTCTCAGAGGGTCGTGAGTCTTTGGAATTCTCTTTCTCCAAAGGCAGTGGAAGCAGAGTCTTTGAATATTTTTAAGGCAGAGGTAGATAGATTCTTGATAAGCAAGGGGGTGGAAGGTTATCGGGGGTAGGTGGAAACGTGGAGTAATCAGTTCAGCCATGAACTTATTGAATGGCGGAGCAGGCTCGAGGGGTCGAATGGCCTACTCCTGCTCCTAATTCATATGTTCGTATGTACCCCAGAGGGTTGTGGATGCTCCATCATTGAATACATTTAAGGCTGGGATAGATAGATTTTTGGTCTCACATGGAATCAAGGGATATGGGGAGTGTGTAGGAAAGTGGAATTGAAGCCCAAGATCAGCCATGATCGTATTGAATGGCAGAGCAGGCTCAATGGGCCATATGGTCTACTTCTGCTCCTAGTTCTTGTGTTCCTGTGGTCTTGTATTCACAACATGCATGTAACAAATAGAAGAAGTGAGGTGACTTTTTGTTTAGTGTTGTAGTCTGAGTGCATTAGTGACGAGTTCAGTTAAATTCAATTAAATGGAACAGAGGTAAGATTACCTATAACATATTGAAACAAGCCAAATGACTTGTTCTCTGTTAGATATTTTAAAATGAACATTTACAAAAAATGTGTAACTGAGATGTGTAAGCATTCAAGAGCTATTGTATGGCCATTAATGAAGTGCAATCCCAATACTTAGCTGTGGGATCAAAAGTCTGTAAAAGTCTGCAAGTGGAACTACCAGAAAATTAGAAGATGAATCAATAGATTTAATAAATTGTCATCTCATACATAATGATGCAGAAGCAAATAATAATATTACAGTAAATACATTTCAGGAGCAGCTTTATCATTGTAATATTAACCACATACAACTATACTAAAGGTAGTATTTATCAAGTATGAGGATAGGTGTCAATATTGAAAATGTTTGTCCCTTTAATGAAACAGGACTTAATTCAGTGTTAATAGAGAGCAGGTGATGCTCATTGCCATTTGCATTTAAGGGCTGGGTTTTTCCCCAGTCAGGGAGTGACCTCTGGACAGAAAGTTAGTACAGGACGGAAGAGTGGGAACTGATATTTGGACTGAACTGTGAATTGACAATAAAACATTTGTGGATCAGAGAGTGTCATCAGCTCCCTCATTTTGATGTATGGATATCTGCATGTTTAACAATAAGGATTGTGAGATTTACGACTGCAGAAGCTTAAGAGTCCATATATTGTTTTGGTAGTTTGACAACTCTTTCTTGGAGAATTTGCATTGTAGCTGTAGCTGTTTTTTCTGAAGTTTCTTCCTTTCTGCATTCAGTTTCTGTTGCTCTGCCTTAAGCCTGCTCATGTACTCTGTTGCTTTTCTCAAGTGACCACTTTTGAGGTCTTGTCATTCTTAGAAAGTTCCGGCACCTCATCGCGAAGAGCCAACAGACACTGCTTCAACTCATTCCTCCTCAGCCTTTTCAGGTCATTGCGTGTCCTTCCCCTCTCCTCATCCTCTGTGTCTGAAAGCCTGGGGTTCAAGGTCGTGGACTTGTTGGAGGAGGAGTGCTTGGCCTCATGGAGGTACCTGACCATTCTGGCTCATTTTGGTGCTTGCGCTTCTCCGGAGAGCAGAAGTGAGTGCGCAGCATAATTCTGTTGCTGGATTTCCAGACTGCACCATTTGATGCTGGCCAGAGTCTTTGAGCAGGTTCCAGTCCTTGGAGATTTCCCCTTGGAAATGCTCCCCACTGTCAGCCTTTGCTTCTCAATGGTTACAACGTCAGTTACATGCAGCGCAAAGAAGCACTGCCCATTGACAAAGAACTTACACGATCTAATTTTGGATCTTCATTCTCTTGGTGTGGCATTTCTGAGAAGGGGCTGATACTTTCCAAACCAGAACCACTGAGATCCTGGAAGAACTGTGACTCAATCTCAGACATCAGGAGGCTGGACACAGGGAGTGCATCCTCTCTGACATGCAGTATGGCATCGCCTTTGAAATGTCCTGTGGCATCGAACCTGCCCGGGTACATTTGTTGAGAGTCCTGGAATGATTCGCTGCGGGTGCCCTTGGTCTCTTCTGCTGTAATGGGTACCTTTGTGGTGGTGGGGGGGAAGCCGGAAAATGCCTCCAAGAACAGGCTGCCACGTACCCTGACACCATGAGGGCCTGGCCTTGTATTGCTGGCGGCGGCGGTGCCTCGTGGTGTTCCCCATCGCTGCTTGGCGTCGGGACTGCGATAAACATATGTAAATAAATTTACATCAATAAATTAATGATACTTATATTCCTGCCGTCTGTCCCAGTGCCATCCTCATGTCACTGGCCAGCACTCCTGCACCTTTGGATCTCCTTCCAGGGAACCAAAGCAGAACACTGGGGATGGGAGGGGCGGGGCGGGGTGGGGATGAGGTAAGTTTCTCAGTGCAGGACGTGGGGGGAAGCACGGGGCCAAAGTGACATCATTGGTGTAGGGGATGGTGGGAAGGGTTATAGTTTAAAGTTTATGTACTTTGGTGGGGGGAAGGTCAGGTGGACAAGGTAAGTGTTTTGTGGGAGGAGATGGCAAGTAATTAACTCTTTGGTTATTGGCGGGGGGTGGGAGAGGGGCAAAATAAATGTCTTACATTTTTTTTAATGTAATGTCACTTTAAATTTTTTAATTCAACAGTAGGGTGCACAGGTAGCTGCGCCATTGCCAGGGACGGACAACCCACCTCCTCCACATCATCATGCCGATTTTGATGGCGGCAAATTTCACCTCAATGTGTCAGGTTCACAATGTGAAACGCCTGATTGTTTTCTAGCTGAGAATCACTCCACTCTGAGCCTTGTCTCAGGTCTATTTCACTGTGGACTTTGCGTAAATGCAAGCCGATACACAGGTCTCCAGCACTCTCCTTGCTGCTCTTGCCATGTTGCTGCACCTGCCTTCTGTTTGTTTGTGTCCTATTGTGACTTCTGGCTGTGTCTTTGGAGCCAGATTTCTTGCATAGGCGGGCCCAGTGTCCTTTTGCACCGCGTGCCTTCCATAGGTCTTGAAATATAGGACAACTTCACAGCGAGTGAGACAAACCACACTTACAAAAAGCAAGCAAGCTGTGTGGTTTCGTGGTTATCATGCCTATACTGTTGGTTGCATCTACTGCTTGCAGATACTGTTGTCCAGCTACAGTGGCTTCATATTTCCTGCCAACTTCTAGCAGCGCTTTAATGCTGTGACTTTTCTTTTTCCCCCAAGAGGTCTTTTTGAAATACTTCAATAGGCAGTGAGACAATCACCAGCTCCATTATTCACTCTGACAGCTCAGTTTCTGAAAAATCACATTTGTTGCCCTTACTACAGCATCTACTGATGAATTAATTTATTGATTCCTGTGGCTGTCTCCTGTGAATTCTAAAATTCACTCTTACCCTAAGCTGATCCTCTAGCACTTTCCATATCTTTGCAGGATCTTTCTAGTCCTCTTCAGATAAGCCAGAGGTATTGCTTCTATAAAACCCCTCATTTCCAATTGCTATCAGTATTTTCACAGCCTGCTTCTCTGGCTCTACAACCACTTGCTCGTGAAGCATAACTGTACTCTTTGTTTAAACAATTTGAAATTGGGTAGGATATCAATGGCCTTCCAGTTCATGCTGGGAAATTTGATATCCATCTTTTTGCTGTTCTTTGCTTTCTGCTCTGTATTTAACTTTGTTCAGCTCTGTGTATGCCTGCAGCACTGTATTTGTTATGACGTTTCTATTTGTGGTTTGAAACTGGCTTTTAAACTTGTTCTATTAACTCTGCACTATTTCCCCTTTAGAAAGTCTCTTTTATTTAGACTAGCTGCTTTGATGGAGAATAACAGGTGCTTGACAGCATTCTGTTTATTTTGCTTTCAGCACTGCAGCCTGTATGTTTACACAGCCGTGCGATAGGCAGTTCAAGGTCTTACCCCCTTTTTTGCAAGTGTTTATTTATCTTCTTCAAGGTTGACTGGTTAAATGATTTTTTTTTAGCTTTTGACTGTGAATGGAGACCCTGCAGCATTCAGCGGTTTCCGTGCTTTTTCAAATACCTCCTGTAATGGTGCCAACCTCAATCAGTCTGAGAGGGGAATTGGGTTGTCCCCATTTTTTTTCCTCCCTCCCATGGAGTCTTCAAAAAAATCATTTTTTTAAGCACTTCAGAGGTTTTTTTTAAAACCGGGATCCCTCGACCGCCGGCACAATGACTCACCAGATCACAGGAATTAATTTGCAATCTGTTGTTCAGTGCTCTATCTCCCACTGTTTGGGCCAATATTTCTTTCACACGTTCAGGTACTTGTTTTAAAGTTTCTTCACTGGTTTGCTGTTCTTCCCATGGTCTTCAAAGTTATAGCTGGTCCTTTCACCACAGCTGCCACCATGTCATGTGTTGTTTGTATTTTCTTAAGTAACACAATGAGGTACATGGATTCCAGTGCCTTTGAAGATCTCTAGTAGGTTTATTAACAGTTATTATATACAATACAGAGCAAACTATGTACAGAACCTCTGTCTAAGGTGTTACAGTTGGGAGGTGGAGGGTGGGGGTGCCGTGCCCATCGTGCTATTTTACCAGCGGTGGGGGAGGTGGCAAACGGCCTGCCCGGCCCAGGCCAATTGAGGCCCTTATGTGTCCAATTAAATGTCACTTAAGGGCCTCCTCCCACTGCCACTGTTATTTTACTAGTGATGGACAGGGACTTCGGCACCTGAGGAGGCTGCCCAGTAATACCTGGTGGCTTCCTTGCAGGCTGGAGGGGACCCTCCTGATTGAGTACTCGGTGTCCCATGAAGGGGCCCGCAGCTGCACGGTCTGCCCCTGCTAAAACTACATGCCCACCCACCCCCCCACCCCTGCTCTCTGACCCACCTCTCCCCTCATCGGGGCCTTGCCAATTGTCCCCGGCGAGGCCCAATCCCCACTTACCTGTTCCCAGGCCAGCGTCCATTGCAGCTCCTCTTGTTAGGTGTAGGCCCACTTGTCACTCCTCTGACTGGCCAGCAGCTCTTGGAGGCGGGACTTCTTGCCTCAGAGGGATGGAAGTCCCATCCGAGGCCATTGAGGGCCTGGGCCATGCAAAATAGCAGTGTGGCTTCCAGCCCCGGCGGAGGTGGGCTCTCCCCTGACTTTTCAGCCGGTGGGCGGGGCCACTACCCATCTGTCATAAAATATATTATATGAAGTAGCCGCGATAGCATTACACTGGTACAGAAATAAATGCAGTGTTGTTCGTTGGTTTCATCCACATCACTGCATTTTTGTTTGTGAGTAAATTATTAAAATTATAATTGAAAAAACATATGTACAAGTATCAGGTCTCTTTTAACTCCTTCAGAAAATAGAATTATTGAGAAAAAAATTGCAAATGCTTAGGGTTATTATAATGTTAGCTAGCCCGGATACTACCAGCAACAATTCATTCTTCAATCCAGCTGTAAGAAACCTTGAAGAATATTATTTGAAATTCTTTTGGAGGATGTGTAGAGCTTAAGAAAGGGTTGCTATGTAATGGAGCATTATATAAAACAGATATTATCTCTTCTGTTCTTAACTATGTTATCTAAAATCCACAAGTATTTTTAATTATTTTATTTTCTCCAGAATGTCAATATAATAACAAATTAAATCATGCATAATGCTTTTCTTAGTCAGACACATGGGATTGTAAAGCATACAGTTAATCTACAGATTGTTCAATCAGCAGTTCCCTCCCTAACCCTTCCCCCAATCTTTGCTTCAGATCAGTGCTGGAATCAGAATACAGTGGCAATATATAAAACCTACATCTGCCTGATGGTGAAATACTGGCAGGCGACAGAAGAAACATAATTTCAGACTCAATACAGCCTGAAGCTATTCAAAGCGGTCAGCTGGACAAGGTTGGCCTACCCCATCCCAGAATGTACTGCACTGATATCAGCACAGCACCACAAGAGCTGCGAGCATTTAAACCAGCCCTCCATGTTTCTGTCAGAAATACTTGAGATTCAGACTGCTGATGATATTTCTAATAATTGAAAACAGCTGATGGGATAGTCAGCCCTTTGCAACCATCAAAATCAAAACATGCTGCAGTGACTTATACTTTTAAATTTTAGCATTTAGAGTTTTTAAAAAAACCTGCTGTGCACAGCTACAGTTAAACTGCAATTGGTTTGTGTCACTAATGGCACTAAACAAACAGTTATTCCACAGATTATTCTTTCAGCATTTGCCTCACCTAACCCCTGCCCCACTTCAATGGGAGATCAGCATAGTTCTACCACATCAAAATGGTGTGAAAGGTTTCTCTGTTCCAACTTACCACCTGGAAATTGTCATTGCTGCACTGTGCCTTGTAAGTTCTATTTAACTGCAGTAAGATTTTTTTAATCAAACAGGGGTCATTGCTGTGTGTGGTAATTCAATTGACTATAAAACAAAACAAGTTAGCACTTGAGACCCCCCTGCTAATCTTGTTTAGTCTCCATTGGGTTGAAAGTGGGCAGTGTGCATTAATATGAAAGTGTTTACAGAAGGCACAAACCATCCCCAGCTCATCACCCTTGATCAATTAGCAGACAGAGGAGTTTCATACAAACATGTTAATGAGTTAATATCACACAGTGCCATTTCATCTCTCCAAATGTGTAATAAGTTGGTGACCATTTCACAGGATGCCCAAATTAAAATTATTTAAACAGATGAATCGAGTTTGGTACACATGCTATCAAATCTGGTTGTTACAACGTAGAGCAGTGTCTATCAGCAGAAAATCAGGACGAGCCACACAAACATAGATTGCTCTTTCTTCCATTATTTTATCTGTTTATATTGTTATGACCAGATGAGAAAGGGGTCTAAGGCTCCCCTCTCAGTCTTTGCCTGGTTTGGCCGTAACAGGGTTTAATTTTTAAACCACTGTGTTTTTAGCTTCCCCTTCGTGAATCCTTGTTCATTGCCCTCTAATTCTGATAGCAAAGAAATCAACCAAACAGGTTTTCTTAGATTTAAACAAGAAAGGTGTAAGTTTATTAACCTTAAAACTCTAATTCGGTTAAAACTACTAGAAATACGCAACACGACCACACTAGCATGCCTACGCGATAAACACACATGCAAATAGAGACAGAGGAGGAGAAGGAAGGGGAAAGGTTTAAAGTAATAGCTGGAGTTCAGTTAATGGCTTTTGGGTTTGATGTAAAGTCTTTGATTGCAGTTGTCTTGCAGTTCTCGTTGGGGCCCAGTGCACACTTTCAATCTTGTTTCGCCGCAAGAGTTTTCTCTCTTGAGGTTTGAGTGGCTTCCATTGCTCTCTGGAACTTAATGCGAGAGAGAGAGAGAGGGAGACAGGGAGAGACAATCCTTCTCTGTCATCTTCAAATTGCAGTCTCTTGTCAAACTGTTCTGTGTGCACAATTCAAACAACTCCAATTTGGTCAGCAGGTTATTCATGTGACTAACCCATTATTTGGAACAGCCTCTCCTGCAGTTTGTGGATTTCATAGCTCTCAGTGGTGTGGTGTAGTGCTGTCTCTTACACAGTCAAGATGTGGATCATCACTTCTGCCCAGACCAATCTTTGTTAATTGAATCAGGAAGTTGTCCCATTGTCTCTCTCTTCCAACTGCCTTTTAGAATGCAAATGAACAGTTATATTTCCAGCCACTGTCCTTTTAGAATGTATATATGTGCAGCCATGTTTTTAGCCACTGCTGTGGTCACTTTAAACAAGTTATTTTTTGAGTCCAGTAACAGTTTAAAATTAATGTTCTATATGACAAAGTTAATATGTCTCATTTTGGCAGGTGTCGTTTTGATGACAATATTGACCAGATTTTGCAGTGATAATGGCAGTGAAACTGTCAGTGTTCGCCTTCATCTCTCCGCTGAAACTAACTGCAACTTGCTGTCAGTGGTTCTACTCTTCTACAAAGAGTGCACTGTCGAGGCTCTCCCAGACCACAATCAATGGGAAATCTATGGCTGGAATTTAATGCCTCCTCGGAGAGTGGGCTAGGAAGCGGGGGTGGGTGTAAATTGTGTAGGAGACGGGGATGGGTGCCATGCCTTTTGCCTACTCACCCCCACTGCTATTTTACCAGCAGCAGGAGAGGTAGCAAACAGCCTACCCACCCCAGGCCAACTGAAACCCTTAAGTGACCTATTAATTGCCACTTAAGGGCCTCTTGCCACCGTTACTATTTTACCAGTAGTGGATGGGTACCTCAACACGAGGAGGCCACCCAGTAAAACCTGGCGGCCTACTTGTAGGCTGGGGTGTCCACCTGATCGGGTACTCTATGCCCCATGGATGGCCCCACAGAAGCACAGGCCACCCCTACTAAAACTACACATTGCTCTCCGATTCCCAACCTCCTCGCCGGCGACCAGCTGATTGTCTCCAGCCAGGCTTGAACCTCACTTACCTTTTTGAAGGGCGACTTCCATTGTCCTTTCCTTGCTGGGTGCAATCCCAGCAGTGGCCACCACTGCGGTGCTGCTGTTGGGACTGAAGAGCTGCCAGTCCTCTGATTGGCCAGCAGCTCTTGGAGGTGGGACTGCAATGAGAAGCTTTTTATGTTGTCTGATACAACATAAATGAGATACCTGGAGTTCAGGTTGATTGGAGATCTCAAAACAGGTTTATTAAACAGCTAACTATTATCTACAGTGCAGAGCTAATTATTTACAGGACTTGCCTCATGGTGTTACAGTAGCAGAGTGAGATTGGCATGTAGTCACATGACTGCATCCTGGGACTCAGCTTATTAGCATACAAAGATCTTAAAGGGAAATTGCTCTTAAAGGCAATCACACATCCCCTTTCTTTCCAATGATAGGTCTCATATGCTAAAAATGAAAGTACATAAAATTAGATAAGATCAAAATTCATTATATATGAATAGAGATTGTGAAATTTACAAATGTAGAGGCTTAAACGTTGTCACGAAGACCCCACCTGCCATGAATGAGGCATATTAATTTTGTCATATGAAACATTGATTCTTAACTGTTGCTGGAATGAAGAGATGACTCGCACACTGGTTACATTAAATCTGCTACATTTAGATCAAGATATTTTAAACACTTGTTATTGTACATAACATTTCATAGTTAGTTTTGACTAGTGCTAAATTTGCATAGTTTGTCAGTGAAGTTCTCTCCTCACATCTATCCGCTGAATGATTGCATAAGCAAGATGTAGAAACACCTACAAATGATGTAAACAAAGCAAAGATTAAATTGCAGTTCCCTCATAAGTTTAGAGACATTTTTGGTCAATCGTTACATGCTTCCTTACAGAAGATTACCAGTGTATACTTGTAGGCAATTAATACCAGCAGCCTCACAGCTCCAGTGACCCGGGTTCAGTTCTGGGTACCGCCTGTGTGGGGTTTGCAAGTTCTCCCTGTGACCACGTGGGTTTCCTCCGGGTGCTCCGGTTTCCTCCCACGTGCCAAAGACTTGCGGGTTGATAGGTAAATTGGCCATTGTAAAAATTGCCCCTAGTGTAGATAGGTGGTAGGAGAATTGAGGGAAGGTGGGGATGTGAGAGGGAAAAATGGGATTAATGTAGGATTAGTATAAAATGGGTGGTTGATGGTCGGCGTGGACTTAGTGGGCCGAAGGGCCTGTTTCGGTGCTGTATCTCTCTATGACTCTAAAGAGATCAGCAGTGGCTGGAAAAATTTGCATTCTTTTTTTTTGTTGCCTGGGAAAAGACAATGGATCTGCTCCCTGATCCAATTAACCCAAATGGATTTTGATCACCAGACACTGAATGTGTAACAAGCCAGCATTCCATTTCCCTCCCCCCCACCCACACCCCCGCCACCCCACTGTGGGTGTCGACTAAGATGAAAGGAATCCACAAAACCGCAGGAGAGTTTGTTAAAAAATGTCACATGACAAACCTGCTGGCCCAGGGTTTTGGAATTGAAGACAGAGACTGCTTTGAAGACAAAAGAGAAGGAAGGTCTCTCTCCCTGGCTCTCTCTCTCTCTCTCACGAATTTCCAAATCCACTGAAGCTACTTAAACCTCAAGAGAGAAGACTCCTACATTAAAACAAGTTTGAAAGCGTGCACTGGGCCCCAACGAAACAGCAAGATTTAATTGCAATCAAAGACTCTACATTGAACTCAAAGGACAGTAAATAAACCCTAGCTATTGTTTCAAACATTTCCCCTTTATTCTTTTCTGTCTTTATCTGTGTGTGTTTATCGCATATGCATGCTAGTGTGGTCGTGTCGCATATTAGTAGTCGTTTTAACAAAATTTGAGTTTTAAGGTTAATCAACTTACATCTTTCTTGTTTAAATCTAAGAAAACCTGTCTGGTTGATTTCTTTGCCTTATAATTAGAGAGCAATGTACAAGGATTCACTGAGGGGGAGCTAAAAACATGGTGATTTTAAAAATTAAACCCTGTTACGGTCAAACCAGGCAAAGGCTGGGAGGGAACCCCTACATCCCTTTCTCACCTGGTTGTAACAGTGTCCATATATCGTTTCGGTGGTTTGACAACTCTTCCAGATCTGGTTATGGTATAACTTGCTAGGGATGTGGATTTCACCCTTGGCTGTCCTGGGTTTGCAGGCATGTTGTCAATGCACTGGCTGCTATCCTATTGATCTGTCACACCTCCACCGTCGGAGCGTGCTCCCTCGAGTCCACCATGCATAATTGGAGTACTGCACACCTATCTCAGTAGACTTCAGTTCTTTCTCAACACCGCTTCGCTAGATGTTGTAATCTCATAGGACCTAGGCTCACCGTACACTCCAGACACCTCTGCAGGCAATCATGCTTTCATTATGGGGTGTGTGACCCTGGCCTTTTGTAGCTGAAGTAGTTCCTGTGTGTCGATCATGCACCAGCTTCATTCTCCCCTGTTATTCGAGCAGCGTCTCCTGCACCTCAGAGAATTTGGATAGATGATGGCTTGGCAGAGTCATCCGCACTTGTCTGCCAAACCTGATCTCTGCTGGTGACGGCAAACCCATATCCATAGGTGTAGCTCTGAGGTGGAGCATGGCAACACAAAGATCTTGTTTGGTGGTCCTACACTCTAGGATAAGTGCTTTGACCGTGCAAACCATTTACTCGACATGACCATAAGACCTAGGGTAATGTGGATAGGACATCACATGGTTTACTCCTCATTTGGCACACATAGCCCTGAAAGACTTGCCTATATACTGTGGCCCATTGTAAGAAATGATTTCTTCAGGCACTGAATATACTGAATATAGCATTCAATGTGTCTGCGATGACCCGCTCTTGAAGTGTCTTCTACCTGTATGACAATTGGTAACTTGGAGAAATAATCAGTGACTAAGATAAAGTCACCTCCATTAACAGAAAATAGATCAGTGGCAATTTTGGACCAAGGGGCTGATGGAATCTCGTGAAGGTGTAGAGGTTCTTTGCATTGCTGTGTCTGGTGGCCCTGGCATGCCTCACACATCCTTACTAACCTTTCGACGTCATTATTGATCTCTGGCCAATAAACAGCGTCTCGTGCCAGTCATCTTGTTTGCTCTATGCCCAAATGGCCTTGGTGAAGTTGTGACAAGATGTCCTCTCGGAGAGCTTTGGGCACAATCACTTGTTTTCCTTTGAAGGTGATACCTCTTGAGATACAGGGGTTCATGCATGTAAGGCCAGAAGGCTTTCTGGCACCTCTTTTACCGTGTCAGGCCAGCCTTCTATGATGACTCTCTTCAGTGTCTTCACTTGTGGGTCATTTGCTGTGTCTGGTTGTAGTTGGTCACATTTGTGCTGACTTAAATGCAGTAAGTCGACTTTGAGTACATCTTCTACCTCGACGTCCATGTTGTCCACTCATAGATCCAGTGGAACCTCTTTGTTCTTGCTTAGGTTTGGCAATCTGCTCAGTGTATCCAATCATTTTAGTACCCAGTTCATAACAGACGTCGAAGTCGTACCCCTGTAACTTCACTAACAGTCACTGTAGTCAAGGTGGTGCGCTTGTCAATGGTTTGCACCATATCAGCTCCAGTGATTTGTGGTTAGTTTCCACAGTGAACTGCTTGCCGAACAGGTAGGTGTGGACCTTGTGATCCCAAACACCAGAGCAAGTGTTTCGTGTTCTATGTTTGAGTAAATGGACTGTGCTGAGGATAAATATTTGGACCCGATTGTAATCAGTTTGCCATCCTGTAGGATGCATGCTCCGAGCCCTTTCTGTGAGGTGTCAACTTCCAGGATGGCCTTTTTCCTTGGGTCATAGTACTGCAGGGTACAGGTTTCTGCTGACAATGCTTGTATGAGGGACTCAAACATATGCTGATGGCCCTTCTGCCATAGAAATGGTACATCTTTTTTTGAGAGCTCTCTCAGCAATGATGCTTTGTGAGAAAAATTTGGAATGTATGGTGGCAAAATGTTGAAAAATCCAAGACACTCTGGAGGTCTTCCTTGTCTCTTGGAGTAGGCCCCACGATCAACATCCTGGGAGTTACCATTGACCAGAAACTGAACTGGAGTCGCCATATAAATACCATGGCTACAAGAGCAGGACAGAGGTTAGGAATTCTGTGGTGAGTAACTCACCTCCTGACTCTCCAATTTCTGTCCACCATCTACATGGCACAAGTCAGGAGTGTGATGGAATACTCTCCACTTGCCTGGAAGGGTGCAACTCCAACAACACTCAAGAAGCTCGACACCATCCAGGACAAAACAGCCTGCTTGATTGCCATCCTGTCCACAAACAATCACTCCCTTCACCAACGACACACAGTGGCAGCACTGTGTACCATCTACAAGATGCACTGCAACAATGCACCAAGACTCCTTAGAAGGACAAGGGCAGCAGATGTGTGGGAACACCACCACCTGCAAGTTCCCCTCCAAGCCACACACCATCCTGACTTGGAACTATATCGTCGTTGCTTCACTGTCGCTGGGTCAAAGTCCTGGAACTCCGTTCCAAACAGCACTGTGGGTGTACCTACCCACAGCGGTTCAAGAAGGCAGCTCACCACCACCTTCTCAGGGCAATTAAGGATGGGCAATAAATGCTGGCCTGGACAATGACGCCCACATCCCATGAAACGAATAAAAAAAATATGCCTTATCGCTTCGATTTTGCCTGGGACAGATTCCGCAACCGGAATAGATGGAGCCAAAGAAATTGATCTGACTTACATTGACCTGGCACTTCTTGCTGTGAAAGATGAGTCCTTTGCGATGAGCTACTGCCATCAGTGAATGGAGATTTCGATCATGTTCTTCTTTGGTTTTGCCCATTACCATAAAGTCATCGGAAATGCATATAGTTCCAGGCACGTTTTCTATAATTCTGTCCATATGTTGTTGAAACAGATCTTGATTGACTGATAAGCCAAAGGGTAGTCTCTGGAAGCAATATCTTCCAAATGGTGTCCTAAAGGCGGTGACTTCTTGAGATTCCTTAGCTAGGTGTATTGACCAATATCCATGTTTAGCAACAAACATGGAGAAGAATTTGGCTCCTGTGAACTTGGGACTCAATTCGTCTAATGTCGGAATCTCGTGAGGGCATCTCTTTAGGGAGAGGTTTAGACTCCTCAGATCTAGACACACCCTCATTGCTCCATTCTTCTTCAGTACGCATGTGATTGAGCTGCACCAGTCTGTGTGACAGTGCACACGACAGATGATGCCATTGCATTCCATGTCACCTAACTCACACTTAAGTTTTTCTTGTATGTGCATGCTGCACTTTCTGGGAGGGTCGATTGACGGATTTATCACCTTTGATGAATTCATCACCTCTGAAGTTTCCTATGGCGTTAAACCTGTCCAGGCGGGCCAAGTGTCCTTTTACACTGCACACCTTGCATAGATCTCAATGCAGGACAGTGTCGCCGTGGGTGGGACCAACCGCACTTACCACACAGCTTGCTTGATCTTTTCAATCTGGTTATGGTGTCAATACTGTTGGTTGCTCCTAGTGCTTGCAGGTACTGTTGTCCAGCTACAATGGCATTGTATTTCCTGCCATCTTCCATCAGTGCGTCAATGCTGTGACCTTTCTTTTTCCTCGAGAGGTCTTTCTGAAATGCTTCAATGGGTGTTGTTGATACAATCACTAACTCCATTATTTGGTCTGACAGCTCAGCTTCTGCAAAATCGCATTTTTTGCCCTTACTTAGGCATCTTTGGATGAACTAGTCTATTGCTTCCTGTGACTGTTGCCTGTAGGTCATCAATTCCAGGCAGTGAATTCTAAAATTCACTCGTAATCAGAGCTGATCTTCCAGCACTTTCCATATCTTTGCAGGATCTTTCTGGTCCTGTTCATACAATCCAGAGGTATTGATTCTGTGCAATCCCTCATTTCCAATTGCTATCATTATTTTTATAGCCTGTTTTTTTCTGGGTCTACAAGAACTTGGTCTGTAAGCATAACTGCATTCTCTGTTGGAACAGTTTGAACTCTGATAGCATATCCAAGGCATTCCAGTTCATGCTGGAAAATTCATATCCATATCTCTGCTGCTCTTTTGCTGAAAACTTGCTTTAAGAACGTGGGTTCTGTGACTCTGTACTGCTTCCCTTTAAGAAGAATGTCTGTTCTCTAAACTAGCTGCTTTTATTGACAGAAGCAAGTGTTTTGCAGTGCTTGTCTGTTTATCTAGCTTCCAGCACTCCAATCTGTCTGTTTATACAGCTGTGCAATATGCATTTCAGGTGCTTTTTTGCTGTAGTTTGTTTATACAGCCTTTCAATAGGCAATTCTTCACAGTTGATGTTTTAATGTTTTTTTTTAAATGGAGTGAATGAAAGCCCTTCAGCATTTGACTGATTAATTCATGGGGTTTCTTTTTATAGCTCTATCTGTCAGCTGCGTGAATGGAGGATTCCCCTGCCTTTTGCTGTCGGGTGCCTATTATAATATCATGGACCTGATCAGCCTCAGAAAGGGATTGGGTCTTCCCCATATTTTTACTCACAGGGAGCCTTTGACAGAAAAAAAAATCAATCGTTTAAGGACTTCAAGGCTTCTTTTCTTTTCAACTGGGATTCCTGTACCTTATTGAATAAAAAAAAAGTGATTCCATGAGTATGACTATGCCAGGCTGTTGTTTGACTAGTCTGTGGGACAGCTCTCCCAACTTTGGCACAAGTCCCCAAATGTTAGCAAGGGGGATTTTACAGGGTCGACAGGGTTGTGTTTACCGTGGTTGTTTCCAGTGCCAAGGTCAATGCCAGGTGGTCTGTCCAGTTTAATTCCTTATTGAATTCGTAATGGTTAGATATGACTGGGTGGCTTGCTAGGCGATTTCAGAGGGCATTTAAGAGTCAACCACATTGTTGTGGGTCCGGTGTCACATGTAGGCCAGACCAGATAAGACAGCAGATTTCCTTCCCTAAAGGACATTAGTGAATGAAATGAGTTTTTAGAATAATTGACAATGGTTTCATGGCCATCATTGGACTAGCTTTTTAATGCCAGATTTTTATTAATTGAATTCAATTCCACCTTCTTCTGTGGTACAGTCCAGTGACAATACCACTGCGCCACCGCCTCCCTGCTGGTAGACAGTAGTTCCAGTGCAAAAAATTAATAAGATTTTTGTCATGCTAGGCCCCCACCTGCCAAGAATGAGGCACATTAATTTTGTCATGAACATTGATTTTAAACTGTTACTGGAGTTAAGAAAGTACTTGTTAAACAGATGAGCCGTGACTGGAAAAGACATTTGCATATTAACAGACAGTGATTGGAAGAACAAAGAACCATTTCCTGACACATTCAACCCACAATGTACCTTGATCACCAGGTATTGTGTGTAAGAGGAGCATTCCAGAGACTGCTGTAATCCAAGACATGGTCAGACCAGTTAGTCACATGACTAACCTGCTTGGCAACCTGGGTTTTTCTGAATTGTACAAACAGTTTGAACTGAGAGTGTCTGTTTGCTCCTGGACTGAGAAGATCTCTCCTGTCTGCTCCCATCTATTTCTCACAGGCCTCAGAATCCACTGAAGACACATGAACCCCCTAAGAAAGAAAAGTCCCCTACAGCGAACAAGGTTTAAGAAGAATACTGGGTCCCAACGAAAAGCAAGATCTGCCTGCCATCAAGGACTCTACAGTCAGCTCGAAGAACCGTAACAAATACCCTTCAGATATTGCTCAAACTTTTGCACTTTATTTTTTTCCTGCTCTTTTCTGACTTTATTTGCATGTGTGTATCGCGTATGCATGCTAGCGAGGATATGTCGTGCATCCGTAGGTGTCAACCAAATTAGAGTTTAAGTTTAAGCCTTAAACCTAAGAAAGCCAGTTTGTGCTGGTTTCTTTGCCTTATAATTGGAAGGTGGTGAACAAGGATCCACCAAGGGGGAGCTGAAAACACGGTGGGCTGAATTTTATGAGTGTTCCGCAGTTCGCAGTGGCGCACTCGAAGAACGGGCGTCCATCCCGTGCGGATGCACCGTCCCTGAGCCCCCGCAATATTATGTGCGAGGGCTCATTTAAATAGAGGAGCGGCTGTCCCCGATGACGTAGAGGGGGCGGTCTCCGCACCCCCGGCAACGCCGTCTGGTGCCACTGCGCAGGCGCTGGTGCCATTTTTAAAGGGCTTTAAGCCTGCGCAACTAAGTTTCATTGTTAAAGGGTAAAGATAAACAATTTTTAATACATTTAAAATTAAATGATGGAGGCCCTTCGGCAACCACCCAGTGGTCATTTCAGGCAACGAAATGACCATCAGTTGATTGTTCATTTACCTGAACTTTCCCCCACAACTTTCAATCTTCAGCCCTTCAACCCCTTTCCACCATCCCCACATCCAATAAACATTTATTTCCCTGCTCCTCCACCCCTCCCGCCCTGAAAATGTTATTACTCCCCCCTCCCCAGCAGGTTCTCGCCTGGAACTCCATACGGAGTTCCGAAGGTGCGCAAAGACCGAACGGCAGCTGTAATATCGGAGTAGGCCACCTGCAGGTAAGTTTATTTGCATACTTTAATTGTTCATTTCCATATTCTGATGAAGGTCCTGCTGCCAGGTGGTGGGGCGGGGGGGGGGGCACACTGAGGTCCTGCTGCCGCGGGTCATATGCAGCGGGCCGTCCTCGGTGTCACAGGTCGAGGCGGGCCTCTCCCCACTGCATTTTAACTGCTCCCGCGCTGTGACCCGCGGCATCAAGGGGCCAGTAAAATTCAGCCCAGTGTGTTTAAAATTAAATCCTGTTACGGTAAAGGCTGAAAGGGAACCCTAGACCTCTTTCTCACCTGGTCTTAACAATTTATTAAGTAACAAAGTTATACATAACACCCAGGCACTAGTTAACAAGTCACACACGGCCTTTACTCTCTGATGTGGCTTGGACACAGGTTGACGCTAGTTCTGGCCTTACTTTTTACTTCTTTCTTCTGTGAATCTGTGTGCCAAAGGCTGCAGGACATAGTCTTTTAATCCTTTCTTAGACGTTTACACCCCTAGCTGAACGACCCTCCCCCATTCTTTTGATTGGTCTCAGGTGTGTATGATCACTTTCTCATTGTTTTCTTAAAGTGACAGACACCGAGGACAGCACTATCCATTAAATGGTCCCTTTGTTCTCTAGAGATAAGGGATCACATGTTTTACAGGAATGAGGGTCATGTGATTTCCAGGAATCCTGCTTATCACTGTGACTGGAAGATCACATGATTTACAAGGAATCAAACTCTGAGGAGAGCATGTGGTCTGTACATCTCATGTCATCTTCTAAATGAAATTATTAAGGGTGAATAATGTTTTTAACTATGACAAAAGTAAAGTGGTTACATCATCTCAGAACTAATATAAAACTAAAAGCTAGTTCATATAACAACTAGGATGTTTAGCAATGTATATAAATATGGTGTATCAAAATATGGCAGCAAGGTTTCAAAATACACTTGATTGATACATGTGCATGGATAAATTAATCAGAACATAGTTCATATTCTTACATTTGTTAATTATACATTGTGAGATTCATTCATTAAAATTAAACAAAATGAGAAATCGCTTATTTTTCAGACCATACTGGATAGTGTCCAAAACACATGGCTTATAATCAGAGAATCACTGAATCATTGTGCCTGTGCTGGCTCCTTGGTAGAGTTATCTAATTAGTCCCACTCCCCTGCCCTTTCCCCATTGCCCCGCACTGTTTCCGCTTGAAGCACTTAACCAAATCCCTTGTGAAAGGTAACATTGAACTGCTTCCACCACCCAATGACAATTCAGAACTGGATTTTGCTTCAAAGACATTGGCAGAAAGCAGGAAAGTTCTTTCAAGCTGGTTTAACATGATGTGAGTGCGTCCTGTTACAGCACTGTCTGATCTGTCTGTACTGACAGTGACAACAGCCTTAACCCTACTGTTAGGTATCTAGAGCATTCCTGTAATCTGAATGCAGCCATATAAAGAATACACAACGCCAGGAAAAAGTTCCGTCTTGCTAAAAACAGATGCGACTGAGCAATCTATTCAAAACAGATTGCTTTGTCAATGGATTGTAATCTCCATTAGTTCTTGTCAATCATTCAGATGGACCCTAATGATTACAACATCTGGACAGAAATGATGATATCGAAGAATTATTATAACAGAAGTACCACAAAGGGTTTTAATAAGGAAGTCAAAGAATGTCACAGTCATCTGACTTTGGCTCTGCCTTTGCTTTATTCCCCATATGAAGTCAAACTGGAATTTGCCTGCAGAAAGTTCTCCGTTTTCCTTGCACAGCTGAAGTTCTTATTACAGGATTGAATTTGAACAGCCGGCCTCAAGGAATTCACCAGACCACATGGAGGAGGGAAAGAACTTGGCAGATGAGGGTGGCGTTGAACAGCTGAGGCTTTGGAAGGCTATGGCACACTGCCAGATTTCTGATCTGCATACATGTGGAACAGCTGGGAAATAAGTGTCCCAATTCTCGCAACATCTTTACTAGATTTGGAATGAATTAACTTCCTGCTTTTACCTTGGTGTCAGTCCCAAGGCAAAAGTGCTAGCGTAGGCAGAGTGTACATGTTTGTTCAGGTTGGTGGGTATGGCTACTCTCAGAAGCAGCTACTGGTTATTTGTGCAGAAGCTGCATAAGTGAACAAAAGGTGGGATTCTATTGTGGCAGGAGCAGCAATTGATACAATGTCATTGTACAGTAAAGTTATGTAATACAATTATGGACCTTGAAAGGCTGGTATTACGATCAGGTGAGGAAGGGGTCTAGGGCTCCCCTCTCAGCCCTTTGTTGGTTTGGCCGTAACAGGGTTTAACTTTTAAAACAGTGTTTTTAGCTTCCCCTCAGCGAGTTCTTGCTCACTGCTCTCGAATTGTAATTATTACGGAATCAACCAGACAGGGTTTCTCAGATTTAAACACGAAAGGTGTAAGTTTATTAACCTTAAAACTCTAACTCAGTTAAAACTACTAAGATTACACGACGCAACCACGCTAGTATGCATACGCGATAAACACACACACAAATAGATACAGAGGAGGAGAAAGAATTAAAGGGGGAAGGTTTGAAGTAGTAGATGGAATTCAGTTACTGTTGTTGGGTTTACTGTGAAGTCTTTGATTGAAGTTAAGTCTTGCAGTTCTCGTGCACACGTTCAAACTTGTTTAGCTGGTACAGGAAGGCTGTAGGGGTCTTCTGTGTTGAGGCATAAGTTACTTCTGTGGATCCCTGGAACTTGGTGTGAGAGAGAGAGAGAGAGAGAGACTTTGCTTCTCTTTGGTCTTCAAAATTGCAGTCTGCCAAAACTTTACTGTGATGCACAATTCAGTCAATTTTCAGGTTGGCCAGCAAGTTTGTCATGTGACTAGCTCTTTGTTTGAGACAGCATCGCCTGCAAGGTTTGTTGATTCTTCAAAGCTTACTCAATGTCTTTTGATCACCACTATTGACAAAACCCATCTGGCTAATTGACTCAGGGAGCACTCCCATTGTCTCCCGAGGCAACTGTCTCTCAGAATGCAAATGTGTAGCCATCGCTTCAGCCACTGCCCTGTGGTCTTTTTTAAACAAGTTATGTTCAAAGTCCAGTATTAGTTCAAATTGTGTTTCATATGGTGAAATTAATATGTTTCCATTTGGCAGGTGTGGTTTCGTCACAGCTGGCATGCAATATTAGGCCAGAAGTACTTAATGCATTCATATAAAATTCGTTTGTCTGCTATTTTAAAAAGAAAGACTTGTATTTATCCAGCACCTTTCACAACCTCAGTACATCCCAAAGCACTTTACAGACAATGAAGTACTTATAGAAGTGTAGTCACTGTGTAGTCCAGGGAAAATGTTGTCACTGAGACCGCCCTCAATGCAGCCCAGTCTCTGCCAGTCATGGATGAGCTGGATGAACAGCCAACAAAATCGGAACTCAGTGATGCCATTGATTCTCTAGCCAGTGGAAAAGCCCCTGGGAAGGGCGGCATTACCCTGAAATAATCAAGAGTGCCAAGCCTGCTATACTTTCAGCACTCCATGAACTGCTGTGCCTGTGCTGGGATGAGGGAGCAGTACCACAGGACTTGCGTGATGTCAATATCATCACCCTCTATAAGAACAAGGGTGACCGCGGTGACTGCAACAACAACTGTGGAATCTCCCTGCTCAGCATAGTGCGAAAGTCTTCGCTCGAGTTGTTTTAAACAGGCTCCAGAAGCTGGCTGAGCATGTCTGCCCTGAGGCACAGTGTGGCTTTCAAGCACAGAGATCCACCATTGACATGCTGTTCTCCCTTCACCAGCTCCAGGAGAAATGCAGCGAACAACAGATGCCCCTCTACGTTGCTTTCATAGATCTCACCAAAGCCTTTGACCTCATCAGCAGACGGGGTCTCTTCAGACTACTAGCAAAGATCGGATGTCCACCAAAACTACTAAGTATCATCACCTCATTCCATGACAATATGAAAGGCACAATTCAGCAGAGCGGTGCCTGATCAGACCCCTTTCCTATCCTGAGTGGTGTGAAACAGGGCTGTGTTCTCGCACCGACACTGTTTGGAATTTTCTTCTCACTGCTGCTCTCACATGCGTTCAAGTCTTCAGAAGAAGGAATTTTCCTCCACACAAGATCAGATGGCAGGTTATTCAACCTTGCCCGTCTAAGAGCGAAGACCAAAGTACGGAATGTCCTCATCAGGGAACTCCTCTTTGCTGACGATGCTGCATTAACATCCCACACAGATGAGTGTCTGCAGAGACTTATCGACAGGGTTGTGGCTGCCTGCAACAAATTTGGCCTAACCATCAGCCCCAAGAAAACGAATATCATGGGCAGGACGTCAGAAATGCTCCATCCATCAATATCAGCGACCACGCTCTGGAAGCGGTTCAAGAGTTCACCTACCTAGGATCAACTATCACCAGTAACCTGTCTCTCCATGCAGAAATTAACAAGTGCATGGGAAAGGCATCCCCTGCTATGTCCAGACTCGCCAAGAGATTGTGGGAAAATGGCGCACTGACACGGAACACAAAAGTCCGAGTGTATCAAGCCTGTGTCCTCAGTACCTTGCTCTACGGCAGCGAGGCCTGGACAACATATGTCAGCCAAGAGCGACGTCTCAATTCATTCCATCTTCGCTGCCTGCAGAGAATCCTTGGCATCAGGTGGCAGGACCGTATCTCCAATGCAGAAGTCCTCAAGGCGGCCAACATCCCCAGCATATACACCCTACTGAGCCAGCGGCGCTTGAGATGGCTTGGCCATGAGCCGCATGGAAGATGGCAGGATCCCCAAGGACACATTGTACAGCGAGCTCGTCACTGGTATCAGACCCACCGGCTGTCCATGTCTTCACTTTAAAGCCGTCTGCAAACGCGACATGAAGTCCTGTGACATTGACCACAAGTCGTGGGTTTCAGTTGCCAGAGCTGGCGGACAGCCATAAAGGCGGGACTAAAGAGTGGCGAGTCGAAGAGATTTAGCTGTTGGCAGGAAAAAAGACAGAAACGCAAAGAGAGAGTCAACTGTGTAACAGCCCCGGCAGCCAATGTTATCTGCAGCGCCTGTGGAAGAGTCTGTCACTCTAGAATTGGCCTTTATAGCCACTCCAGGCGCTGCTTCACAAACCACTGACCACTTCCAGGCGCTTACCCATTGTCTCTCAAGACAAGGAGGCCAAAGAAGAAGAAGTCACTGTTGTAATGCAGGAAACGTGGCAGCACAGTCAGCTCCCACAAACATTAATGTGATAATGAACATGTAATCTGTTTTAGTGATGTTGGTTGAGGGAAACTTTTTGGAGATTATTTTGTTGGAAACGGACTGACTTTTAAAAATTTGAATATTTTATGCTGCTTCTAGGCAGCATTTTGCACTCCCGGGCCAGGTACAGCATGTGTCAGTGAGCAAGTAAGGCTCCTTGCTAGCAATGTGCTTTAACAACCAATCCTCAGAAATGTGCCATCCACTCCTATGGTCAACTGATGACTATTGTACAAGTTCTGATGCGTTACCATATTTAAACTGTGGGTGCTGCCAGCCGTACAATGCATAAACAATGGTGACATCTTTACCCCTTTCTCCCCTCCTTTTCTGAAAGTACTAACCTTTGCTGGGGTACCGTTCCGTGGCTGCCAGCAGTTACTCGTATCTTGCCCAAGTCACACTTCTCATTTGTGCTGGCAGGCTGGTTGACCATGGAAATCCTTACAACTCAGTCTAATTCTCCCTAAGTTCCTGTGTTTTCCTCTGCTGAATTGTTCATCTTCAGTTGCCTTGAATGATAGTCTTACCAACTCTTCGTGTAAACAATGCTCCCACTTATGGAACTACCATCAGTAGGCACTGGATAGCGAACAGGAGTTAGATTGATTTTGCTCTCCCTAGTCCAGGACCACTGAAACCAGTTGTAGTGCCCTGGCAAAGATCAGGTAACTCAACACAAATCAGGAATTCAACCAGGGACCTTCTATCTGCAGTGTTGCACAGATGATGCTTTTACTCACTAAGTCCTCAGTCTCAGAGAGTTTTCAGCTTTGGGGAGTCATTCGTCGCTAAATTTAATTAGAGGCATTACATTGCTAAATTGTTTTTGCAAGTTAATACAGGAGGACTGTTGAAGGCCATTGTGTGTGGTAACCTGTTTGGTGTAGGAGGCCCTGAGTGCTTTGTGTGCTCAAGAAGACCACACATGCAGAAAGCATCTCTGACTGCTTACACTCAAGATAAAAGTTTCTGAGCTTGAAGAAAAACTGAGGACACACAGTTACATTCAGGAGACTGAGGAGTTATAGAGACATTGGCCAGGATTTAATGAGGAGGCGGTGGCCCCACCCACTGGCTGGAAAGCCGGGATCGAACCCACATCCACCAGCCCTGGAAGCCACAACACTATTTTGCATGGCACAGGGTGCCCGATCAGGAGGGACAACCTCTCCATCTTCCCAGGTGGCAAAGTGTCCATATGCCACTGGTATAATACCAGCGGCAGCAGGAAGAAGCTCTTAAGTGGCCATTAATAGGGTGGCATAGAATTCAGTCCATAGAGTCATTACGGCACAGGGCCATCAAGTCCATGCCGGTTATCTGTAGAGAAAAGCAGTCAGTCCCATTCCCCTGCTCGATCCCTGTAACCCTGCAAGTTTATTTATTTTATTTTTATTTAGAGATACAGCACTGAAACAGGCCCTTCGGCCCACCGAGTCTGTGCCGACCAACACCCACCCATTTATACTAACCCTACAGTAATCCCATATTCCCTACCTACCTACCTACCTACACTAGGGGCAATTTACAATGGCCAATTTACCTATCACCTGCAAGTCTTTGGCAGTGGGAGGAAAGCGGAGCACCCGGCGAAAATCCACGCGGTCACAGGGAGAACTTGCAAACTCCGCACAGGCAGTACCCAGAATTGAACCCGGGTCCCTGGAGCTGTGAGGCTGCGGTGCTAACCACTGCACCACTGTGCCGCCCGTAAAGTGCCCATCCAATTTTGTTTTGAAATCATTCATTATCTCCGCTTCCACCACTCTTTCAGGCAACAAGTTCCAGGTGCTGTGGAACTTGTTGTGTAAAAAAGTTCTTCCTCACATCTCGGCTGCATCTCTTACCCTAAACCTTCAATCTGTGCCGCTAGCCCTTGTACCATCAGCTAATGGGAACAGCTTATCTTTGTCTACCTTATCTAAACCGGTCATAATCTTGTAAACCTCTATCTGATCTCCCCTCATTCTCCTCAGCTCCAAGAAGAACACCACCAGCCTCTCCAAACTAACTTGTAGATAAATTTCTTCCTCCCCAGTGAATCTTCTCTGCCCCCTCTCAAGAACCTTCACATCCTTCCTAAAATGTGCTGACCAGAACTGGACACAATACTCTAGCTATGGCCTAATGTTACAACCACAGTGAGATAGTTAATGTGAAAAAAAATACGAGATATGAATCCTCAGACCAATTTCAACAATTACATGGCAGGATTTCATTTATTAAGACTTTTACTACAATAACTAAATTTAAAAAAATCCCCAATTAACTGAATAGAACTTTGTAAGTGGCTGATACCCCAAATTACAAAAAGTATTTTCTTTACATATTAAAAATATTTGAAAACATCACACCACACTTATATGTTACACAGACCTTTTTGATGGTGAAATCCTTTGCAGTTAAAAGCCCCAAACTCCTCCCAGTTGCAATGAGTTGAATTTCCCAGACCTTTTCAAAAATCAATGTCCTCTCCGTTCACTTCTCCAAACACTTCGACCCAGATGTCTATGAATAAGGTGATTCCTGGTGATCCTGCTGGTCTTCTACTGCTCTGCAAGCTTCAACTTTCGAAACAGGTTCAAGTCTTCACAGCCTTTCACTGTATCAGGCTTCTGATAGCAAGTGTTCCCTCTCTCTCTCTCTCTTGAGCTGACACCACTGGTCGTCTTCCTTTCTTACAGCCTGCTGTGAGGCTGCAACTGTTGGGTTTCCTTCCTACAGCCTGTCTGTCTTCAGAAAGCCTGTTAAATTTATCAGGACTCAAAAGTTAATAGCTTATTGTACTGTCCCAATATGCCGAGTCCAGAGGTATTGAGAACAAAAGCAGGGAAGTTATGCGGAACCTTTATAAAGCTCTGGTTAGGTGCTATGAATGCCGGACTTGGTAACATGATTATGTTTTAAAAATTAATTTTTTTTTTTAAAAGATAAAGATGGTGTCTGGAAGGTCAGGTGACCTCACATCCACTCTGCGAAAGGACAAGACAGAAGTCTTGTTTACAAGGTTACAAAAGTCAATAGTTTATTGTACTGTTCCAACATGCAGAGTCCAGAGGTCTGGTTTCACAGAGGTACTTCGGCCTTCCATTGTTCCCAGGTGTTAACAGCTGCCTGGTATATTTGCATCTTCCGAATTATTGACTCTTTGTTTTACAACCAAAATGTCTCAGGGCAAAACCCATTGTTCTTCAGGTGTTATCCCTGCATTCTCTGTTTTTCAAAAAGAAATTCTTTGGTCTGTGTTCTCTGTTGTCCAATCCTCTGGCATCTTCCCCGTATCTAGGGAAGATTGGAAGATATGGCAAGACCTTCTGTTTTCTCCACCCTAATTCCTTTAGCAACCTGGGATATAAGCCATCTGGAACAGGTGACTTATCTGCTCTAAGCAGAACCAGCCTTTCCAGTATATCCTGCCTATCAATTTTCACCCCATCTATTACGTCTACCATCGCCATTTCTACCGATATTTTGTCAGCAATCTGTTCCTTAGTAAACACCAATACAAAATACTCATTAATTATTCTACCTTTTCCTTGCACCTAAAAGCACATATCACCCTCTTTGTCCCTAATAGGCCCTACTCCGTCTTTTACTACCTGCTTACTATTTACATGCCGGTAGAAGATTTTTGCGTTCCCCTTTATGGTAACTGCCATTCTATTCCCTTGTTCTCTTTTTGCCAGTCTTACTTTCCTCATCACTTCCCATCTCAACATATTGTATTTGGCCTGATTCTCGCTTGAAGAATTCACCTGACATGTATCATACACCATCTTTTTTCATTTTGTCATATTTTCTATCTTCCTCATCATCCAAGGAACCCTGGCTTTGGTTCCCCACCTTTTGCCCTTGTCGGAATGTACCTAACTCGTACCTGAAACATCTCCTCCTTACAGATCACCCATTTCTCTGTTACAGATTTTCCTGTCAGGCTTTGGTTCCATTTTACCCTGGCTAGATCCCTTCTTATCCCATTGAAGTTAGCCCTCTTCCAACTTAGGAGTTCTACTTTAAATTATTCCTTGCTCTTCTCCTTTACTAAACATTATGATACAATAATCACTCTTACCCAAGTGTTCCCTCACAGACAGTAGGTCCACCTCATTCCCCAGCAGCAGATCTATAAATGCCTCCTTCCTAGCTGGTCTGAGAGCATACTGGTGATGGAAGTTCTCCTGAACACATTTCAAAAATTCCTCCCCTTCTTTCCCTTTACTCTAACATTATCCCAAACAATACTTGGATAATTAAAATCCCCCAGTATCACCACTCTATAGTTCGTGCATATCTCTGTGATTTCCCTGCAGATTTGCTCCTCCATCTCTCTCTCTCTCTCACTATTTGCTGTAACATCATATTCCTACACGGATCTCACCAAGCTTACTCATCACACTTTGTCTGTTTACACAGATGCAATCTAAAGCTATCTTTGCATTCCTCATAGTCCTTCATAGTCTGCTCCTATCTAATATGGTACTACCTCCTTCTCTAGTACTAACAAATACTCTCACTAACTCTTTATGCACCTTATTCCTCTTTTCTACTTCTATATGCTGGTGCCCATCCCCAACCACATTAGTCAACCTCCCCGAAAGGACATTGGTCCCACTCCTGTTGAGGTGCAACCATCCCTTTTGAATAGGTGCCTCCTGCCCCAGAACAGGTCCCAATGTCCCAAGAATCTGAAACCCTCTCTCCTGCACCATGCTTCAAGCCATGTATTGATCCTGCCTATCTTTCTGTTTCTACTCTCGCTACCACGTGGCACTGAGAGTAATCCAGCAATTATTACCTTCGAGATCCTACTTTTTAACTTCCTCTCTAGCTCTTGAAAATCTGACTGTAGGATCTCAATACCTTCCCTCTCTATGTCGTTGGTACCGACATGTACCACAACTTCTGGCTCATCCCTGCAAAATATTCTTCACCCTCTCCATGATGTACTTTACCCTGGCACCAGGGAGGCAATGCACCATACGGGACTCAAGATGACAGTTACAGAAATGCCTATCTGTCCCTCTAACTATGGAATCTCCAATAATGACTGCATTTTTACTCTTTGCTGCTCCCTCCTATGCAGTCCCTTGCCCGTTGGTGCCGTGGTCTGAACTGCACTCCTTCAAGGTGTTATCACTCCCAGCAATCTCCAAAGCTGAGTACTGGTTTGAGAATGGCACAGACCCCGAAGACTCCTGCATTTCCTGCCTCTTTCTACTTTTCCAGATGGTCAACCACTACTATCTTGAACTTTCACTGCCTAGAATGTTCGATCCAGGAAACTCTCATCCTCCCTGATGCTCCACAGTGACTCCAGCTGGTCCTCAAGCTCAGAATCCTGAGCTCGAGCTCAAGCAGCTGGAGACACTTTCTACACATGTGGTCCCCCAAGACACATGAAATGTCCTGAAGTTCTCACAAGGCACAGGAATTGCAAGCAACAGGTCT
Organism: Heterodontus francisci; assembly: GCF_036365525.1. Classification (NCBI taxonomy): domain Eukaryota; kingdom Metazoa; phylum Chordata; class Chondrichthyes; order Heterodontiformes; family Heterodontidae; genus Heterodontus; species Heterodontus francisci. Next base: position 66,922,872 of record NC_090373.1, read on the forward strand.
TAGCTGCCCATCCATGATCTCAGAAATCTCTATTCCCTCTATTAATTTTAATTAATGCCTCTGGACCTGCTCTGTGATAATACTCATTATTAATTCATATACTGGTATACTTACTCCGATTGAAATTTTAAATTTCCCGGCTCCTATTTTGAATGAATGCCTGAGTTTAGAGTTTCTAGAATACATATTCCAGAAAGCAGTAACCCTACCAGAAGAGTGAGTGGAAGGGAAGTGAGCAACCATCCATTAAAGTAGGGAAGAGTTGGGAAGCAAAGCAGGATCACGAGAGTTCTGAATGGACAAACAGATATTTAGTACTAACTTCTGGTAACAATGGTCATAACTTGTAGGAGGGCAATGACGAGCAATGCTAAGGCATTGTGGAGTAAGTATAGACCCCACTGCTTATAATGGGTGCTTTGGTGTCAAAGCGATTTGCCCACTGTATGTTCTGGATGGTGTAACTAAGAAATTTCTAAAGGTAGAGCCCTGTGTAAGTGTCGGGATCTGGGCCCCAGTCTACTTCACCACTGTCCTCGAGTACCTCACAGCCAAGATCTTGGAGCTATCAGCCAATATGGCGCAGGAAAACAAGAAGTCGTCCAGCATCCCACCCTCCTTTGCCACCTACTGTTTGCTATCTGCAATGACAAGGAGCTCAACAAACTGGCAAGAAGAGCTTGCAGCGGTCCCAGGAGTTCCAGAGACCTTGTCTTTGAAAGGGAAGAATATAAAAGGATGTCGGCAAAGGGAGAGAAATGGGATTGCAGTAGATAGCCTTAGTTAAAGGCCCAGTGCCAGCACAGGCATGATGGGCCAAACAGCCTCCTATGGTGCTGTAATTTGTATGGTTCTATATGTGCACAATTTAAATTGTGCGTTATTTTTCAATATTTTGCTTGCAACATGGAAACAACAAGCAACAACTTGCAATAATAAAGCGCCTTTAATGTAGTGAAACATCCCAGAAATGTTATCAAACAGAATTTAATGCTGAGCCACATAAGGTCTTAGGCAGGAGACCAAAAGTTTAGTTGAAGGAATAGATTTAAGGAATGACTCAAAGGAGGAAAGAGAGGCGGAGAGGTTTAGGAAGGGAATTTCTGAGCGCAGGGCCAAGGCAGCCGAAGGCAGAGAGGGAGCAATGAAAATGAAGGATGCACAAGAGGCCAGAATTGGAGGAGCACAGAGGTTTAGGAGGGATTTCGGACTGGAGGAGGTTACAGAGGTAAGGAGGGCCCAGGCCAAGCAGGGATTTGAAAACAAGGATGAAAATTATAAAATCGAGGTGTTGGAGCCAATGTAGGTCAATGAGCACAGAAGTGATGACATTAAGCAACCCATTCCATGTGAGAGAACTATTATTGATTTGCTTGAAGGGAGAATTCAAGACTATGGAGATTGGAAGGAAACAAAGAATGACTAGTACGTACTGTACTAATTGCATGTTTTATAATTTCCATACTGTTTACATCAAATGCACTTAATGATACCTGTAATGACAATTCAGTACCCGTGGATAAATGTGCTCATATGTCCATAAAGTATCAACTGTTCCTTTCAGAGAGCAAGGAAAACCCAGTGGAGTATCAGCAGAACTGAGGAGCACCATACACCTGAACACGAACCAATGACAGGCACCAACACAGATGCACACACTATGGAAGGAATAGCTAGTGATATTGAGGAGAGGTATAGAATGAATACCAAGCATTGGTGAAGAAGGGGTAGAAGTAGCAGTGAAAAGAGATGAAGTGCTTCTATTGAGTAGTTTGGGGAGGTACAGTCCATGGTGGACCTAGTTTCAAATAAAGCTACTGATGTAGTAGTACTATATTTATGAGTCACTTGTATTGTATCAGGTTATTGGGTCTGTGCATCTATCAAAGGAAAAAAAAAGTATGATGATATAGTAAACACATATGCATTGAGTTCTGTACATTTTACCTAGTTAATCTTATTTTTGTGACCCTTTGACCTAGACCAGATCTGACAAAGATAAATGTTTCTGAGGAAATAGGCATAATCACTGGGATGATAATCCCAGTATCATATGCTACCTTCATAGTATTGGAATCAGAGTCCTTCTCACCCAATATGTTGTATGTTTGGTTGGTATGCTGCCATCTTACTATACTTGGTTAGTCTAGCTTAGAGAAATTCTTTAGTCTTGATTACATTAGAACATTAACCTTTTATTACATTGTAACTATGTATAGCTTCACACCAGTCTGTGTGACTCCTCTGAAGCCACTCTGCATCTCTCTTCAAGTCTCTCTCACATGTGATCTCTTACATCATGGTAGGAGGTATTCTTTACACTTTCTTAACATTAACCCTTTCAGACCCTTATACTACATACTAGACAGCCACATCCTCCTTAGATACATGAAGGAATATGTAGGTGTATAGGGACTGAACCGGAACCCAACATATTGGATGAAATCAGCAATGAAATGACCAATAATAGTAATGATTGTAACCTTACCAGATGGAATATGGTGGGTTCTCTGGAGAGTAAAATCGGATGGAGTGTAAAATTGGTGTCTGACCTGATTCCACCAGGATCTCACCATGCTATGTTAAATTTGAGGCTATAGTTTACAGTTTTCTGTTGCCTTAGTTGGTAGTGTTTCATCTCTGGGTCAGGAAGTGATTTCAAGTCTAATAGGAATACAAGCAACAAGTCCAATATAGTTGAATGCAGTACTGAACACATTTTCTTTATGTTGTTTACAGGATATGGATGTTATTGGAAAGGCAGTATTCGACTTGCATCAAGTGCATTAAAAGTCAACCATAGAGTGGAATGGGAATCACACATAGACTAGAACAGGTAAGGATGGCAGATTCCCCTTAATAGTGGGCCAATTAGGCTTTTACAGCAAACCAGTAGCATTCATGGTCATTTAGTAGCTCTAATTACCAGGTTTTCTTTCAGTTTTGAATTTGATTTCACAAATTACCATGGTGGGATTGTGAACTCTGGACCACTGCAGTGTTAGTCCAGCAGCATAACCACGAGGCAACCATACCTTGTCATCCCTTGGATGAGACATTAAATAGAGGTTCTGCCTGCCTATAAGTGTTAGAGATCCCAAGACAATTCAAAGAAGAGATGATTTCTTATTGTTCTTTCTCAACTAGCCCCACCTAAAAAGTGGTTCATTCGACTCATTGCTGGGTGTGAATTATAGTTCTGTGTTTGCCTACATAGCAATAGTTACAATGATTCATTTCAAAAAAACTAAAATGTTTGATTTCTATGCTGTTGCTGTACTCTGCAGTGGAAGAAATGGCCATCATTTTCAAAGAGGTTAACATTTTTCATTTCCTAAGGATAAATTATATGAAGAGAAAATTGTCAGAATCTGCTGCTTTGTATAAAACCTGCACATAATTTAGTCCACTATGCAAACAGATAATGATGCAAGATCCAGTTGCATCATATTAAAATCTATATTTTCATCTTACATACTTTTGTAGATCCAGTGATAAGCAAAAAATAAATTTGCTTTGCACTTCAGTATGTTGATTGAATGTGGCTTGTTGCCACATTGAACAAGTCTGTTGGCAATTCTTTTATGTCAAGCAACAGTGTGTCTTATAACTAATATCCTTTTGATGAAAAACATCCTGTTAGTACCATAAAAGTGTTTTATTAAAGCCCAACTTACAGTCCTATTCTGCTTTTTGCTACTTCCAATTAAAAGCAACCAGCTGTTCCATGATAAAAACAAAAAATGCTGGAAATACTCGGCAGGCCAGGCAGCATCTGTGGAGAGTAAAACAGAATTAACGGATAGGATTTTGTTCTTCCCTTGTAGGTGGGCATGGAGGCTGGGGGGGGCAAACAAAATGGCAGTAGGTGCCATTCCCGACGTTGCCTGGGCCCCCTGCCATTTTGTCCAGGGCAGAGAAGCCCAAGGCTGCCCTTCCCGCCCCAGGATAATTGAGGCCCCTAAGTGGCCAATTAATGACCAATTAGTGCCTCTTCCCACCTCCACCTCAATTTTGTTGACGGTGGAGGGGCCCGCCGCCACAGGCAGACACCGCCAGGTAAAGCCTGGCTGTCACCTAGTGGTGTCAGGGGTCCCTCCTTTGGGGGAAATCCATGGCCCCCAAAGGGCCCCTCTGGTGGCGATGGCCACCTCGCACCCTTCCCCCCAGGAAAGCCCTACACCCTCACTAATATCTCCTGTTGCTGGGGCATGCTTGAATGGCCCCGGCAACCCCACCCCACTTATCTCTCCCAGGATCTTCTCCTGTCTTTGTACTGCAGGGCCTCCTGCAGTATCAGCAGTGGTCACCATTCCCAGTGGCGCTGCCAGTACTGCAGAGCAGCCGGCCATCCCAATGGCTGGCAGCTCTGGAGGCAGGAGCTCGTCCCTTAAAGGGATGGTGTCCCTGGCGACAGGGAGTTAATTGCCTGCCCACTGTGAAATAGCAACAGGGGTCCGAGGCAGTGTCTCCCCCTGCCTTCTGGCCCGCCTCTGGGACCTCCATCGCCGGAATAAAATCCGGCCCAACGTTTCAGGTCAATGTCCTTTCTGCTGAGTATTTCCAGCATTGTTTGCTTTTCTTTCAACATCTGCAGTATTTTGCTTTTGTGTTGCAGTGGTTCCATTACTTTGGAGTTTTATTTTGATTAAAATTGATTAAAATATTAATACAGTCAATGGGACTTTTTGTTGGTAGGTCTATTAAGATTATTTAAAATTCTGAATATTCACGGGATTGATTTGACATCTTTTCTACCTCCACTAGTCAACATAAAATAAAGCTCATTATTTGCTATCCTTTTCTCTTAAACTTCAACCTCATTAAATCATTTATGTTTGAAGACCATAAAGTACTCTAATGGACCCATGAAAAAGCACATAATGTCTCGAGTTCTACTGCCAGCTGTACGACTATATATTTCTATCCACTAAAGGAAACTATCACAGCAAAGGTGTTACCAGAATTTAAACATGTTGATATCTGAATTTGGTCTTGAAGTATTCTTAACTGGGACCCAAATACGATGGCAGAAATACGGTTTTGTGTTCTTAGCGTACAAATGCATAAGCGTGCTTGTGTGAAGTCCTTTCATCTGCATTTCTTAAAGTGTTAAGCCACATATTTTAAATGATTTTATATGAACTCATTGTTGGCATGATATGCCATTGAGGTGTTTAAGATGATTAAAGGAATTGATAGAGCGGATAGGGGAAAACTATTTTCTCTGGGGGGTGGGTGGGGGGGGTGGGTGGGTTGGGGAGGAGCACAGAACAAAGGAGTAGCGAAAATCTGGAACTTTCTCTCCAGAAAACCTGTTGAGGCTGGATCAATTGAAAATGTCAAAACTGAAATTGATATATTTTTGTTACGCAAGGATATTAGGGGTTACTGAACCAAGGCAGGTAGAGTTAAGATACAGATCAGCTGTGATCTAACTGAATGGTGGAATAGACTCAAGAGGCTGAATGGCCTACTTTTGTTTATACTCTTAATAGATCACAATTCTTCTTTATCCCAGTGGCTATTACTAACATTATCTTTAGTCACGTCGTACACAAATATGATTGCCCTGTGGGCTATCAAGTGCAAACCAGCCCAATAGTGGATCAAGGATCATACAATTTACCACTACAGTGAGATCACTAATACCAAAAATTAGACACTACTATCAGTACTCCTTTCATCCCTCCCTCTCCCCTACTCCACCCATCCTCCACCTCCATCCTCTCACCACCACCCCCTCACCGCCAGCACCTCAGTACCAGAGTTCAGAAACCATCACATTTTTCACCATTAAACCTCCGAGGTGTGCTCTGTGAAACAGCAGGAACAGGGAAAGGCAGAAGGAAACAGGAAAAGAGATAATGACAGAAATGCAGAAGGTGAGAAAAAGAAAAGGAAAGGACAGGAGGAGAGACAGAGATATAAGAATAGGGAAAAATCCAGTTGAAAAGAGAAAAGGGTCGAGAGAGAAAGGAATGTGAAACAGAGTAGGAAACACTAATAGAAGACATAGCAAGGAAGAAAATTCTAAACATAGAGGTGTCATTTGCTAGTTCTCCTAAGGAATGGACTGATAGACTAGCATAATATGAGTATATTGCAGTGCATTCCACAGATAATTAGTTTCCAGTCTGGGGCCTGCTGTCACAGGAAAGTGATTAACAGAAGCTAGGAGAGACAGAAAATCACAAGGTGACTTATTGCTCTTCTGACTCACCTACTGATAAATAGGACTTAAAATATATTTGGTCCCTGGTATACCAAGGATGTATTCCAGTTTCTGAAGCTGAGACATTTATTTATTTATTTTTTAGTTCATTCATGGGATGTGGGCATCGCTGGCCAGGCCAGCATTTATTGCCCATCCCTAATTGCCCTTGAGAAGGTGGTGGTGAGCTGCCTTCTAGAACTGCTGCACTCCATGTGGGCTAGGTACACCCATTTGTGACTAGAATCATGGAATCTTCCAGCACAGAAGAAGGCCATTCTTGAAAGAGCTATCCAATTAATCCCACTCCCCTAGTACTGAAAAACAACGATTATTTCCTCTTCTCACCTTGAGCAGATAGGCACTGTGTTCATGGGCATCTTTCAGTTCAATTCTTTAATCAATTGAAGGCACTCAGGAGTGACCCACAGTAAAATGCCCTTTGATTTTCACTTCCTTTGAGCAAGTGCTCAGGTTACACTTCCCTTTAACGACTAAGCAGATATTGGAAAATCTGTGAGTGAGAATTGCGAACATGAACACATGGCCTAGCCCTCTGGCGTTGAGTTCACATTGTTATTGAACCATTATTTGCTCTATATGCCAACAATTCAAATTCCACTAATTCTGTTCGAAGCAGAGAGCAGCATTTTCACATATTCCCTCGTACAGAAAACAGACCAGGTAGCCTCAAAAGCATTCAGCACCTATTTACACAAGGAAATGTAGGGCAGTGACATTTTGATTGTCTAGTGGTCTAACTTCAAGCATTAAAAAGGCTCATACTGCCACTGCCGAGCATTCCAATAATCCTGACGCCTGCACACCCCATCTGGTACTAGACTTCACATCTGAAGATAATTTGTTTAGCATCAGAGCTTAAAGCTGCAATCTGCCTTTGTGTGCAATTTATAGGTCTATATTCAAAGATTCTAATAAAACGCTAGAACATGTCCTCCACCGAGAAGCTAACTTTTTAAATTGGGCCTTGTCCATCAAACGGACAAGCCTTTTACGAGCTCAGGATATGAATATCTGGGCCTTTGATGGTATTGATTGGTTGTAATGCTTTGCACCACTGGTAGCTTTGCTTCATTTAAGAGTTAAGGTACCACAGAGAAATGTTTTACATATTGGATCTACGAAGTCCAGACTCTCTGGCTAACGTCTTGCAGTTTATTTCCCATTTGTCAGTCCACTAGAACATTTGATGACCATTTCATTGGATCCCGTCTAAAATAATGATATACTATCTCCATTTGCTGTTAACTATTTCTTTGCCATCATTTCTGTTTATATGCAAAGTTCTTTAATTTGAATGCAGTAATCAGGTCCTCATTATTTATGCCTGAGCATTATCGCAGTTTCGTAGTCTTTTGACCTTGAATTTATGAAATTAATCTAGAATTCACAAGTGTTTTGGGGTGGTGCTTAAAAGCGGTCGGTTTCCAGTTCTCGAGCTGTGACAACAAATAAACCATCAAAAGTGAATTCTTCGGCAAATACGTAATTCATTATTTCAGTCTTCCAAGCCTCCTTGGCCCTATACTACTCCAGTTCACACTCTGTATTTATTCATCCGTTCGTTGGTGTCATCCCAAAAGGTTGACTGCCATGGATCCCCACCTCTGTCTGTCCTGTGCTGCCCTTACACATTACGCATAGACTGTATTTATAATAAGCCTATAAATATAAAAACAATGACTAATTGCCACAGTAGAACTTTATACTATTTGGCTAAATTGATTTCATTATTTTTATATTAGATGACGGGAATCTGAATGGAAAATGGGTATAACTGGATTGGAAAGGTCACTTTGCATCCCTATTTAACAGAATAATAATTCCGTCAAGTGGTGCTAGCTTCTATTCAGTTGCGTGCATACAAACCATTACATTTGCATTCCCATTGATGGGGAGTGTTGAAGAAATGATGTGACATCTGAGGAAGGCCAGGAACTAGTAATTACTGTTAATAAAACACAACTGGTGCTCCATGAACAATGTTTAACATTTTTCTGACCGCAACAAATCAGAAATGAGCTCCTACTAACAAAGTTACTTGGATGCAGTATGTTATAATGCCACAATAGCACTACCATTATTATTGATATTTGCTTTAGGGCCATTTTGGTCTCACTGTCCATGATGTTTGATCCAAAGCTGTTTTGAAAAGGTCAGTCAATACTTGCACAGTTTGAATCTTTGAGTTGATGTTGCCCAAAATTCCTTAGTTTTCTCTCTCCAATTTCCTCTTAACATTGGGATTGTGCAACCCATGCAATTGCACAGGGTCTGAGTGGATGCAGAGGGCTTGTTTATAAATTTAAAACAAAATGTGCACAATTCTTAATACTATTATCATTTTAAAAATAAATATATCAAAATATGAATTATTTGGTTTTCATTCAGTAATCTACTTCTGGAGGTCTTTACAAATTAAGAAGGGTTTGAAACCAGGAGAATACACACCAACTGTTTCTTTTTAACTAACTCTACTCAATTTCAAACATGCAAAGCAAAATGATAATTTTTCATATCTCAAAACAATGATAGCAAAAAACTTAGAACAAAAAGTATTAAATCTGCTATTAGTACTCATCTGTTAGTCAGTTTCTGCCTAATTAGTTCCCTAATTCAGTAAATTTTCTCAGAGTAAACTGATGCCTCTTCAATATAAGTCATATTGAAGGAATCAACAACTGCTCCTGACAATGACTGTCCTCTCTCAATTGGATTTTACTGGCATTTCAACAACTCTGTCCATTTCCCTTCCACACCACTCTACAATTCAGCCTGTTTGTCAATAATAGGTGATGTACACTGTGATTCACATTTCTGATATTAATATGTTTATATTTTATTCTGTTGTCCAGCTCATTTTTTGGATAGAGAAGGCCCCTTCTCTGATGCCACTCCATTCCCAAAGGCAACTCTTAAGAGCAAATACTTCTTCCAGTTACACCTTAATAGTTTTCTGAAAATTCTTCCTTCTTGCCATATTTAAAATGGAGATTCTTACTGTCTCTCCTGACCTGTTAATTAATATTGCCACATAAAATGTCCAAGTGATTCTGCAAATGACAGTCGCACTTGCAGATGCTGAATAAGAGCATGGGCTAGAAGTCCCTAAAGTTTAACAGTACTAAAGATAGCACTGTGTTTAACCCATAGAATTGTATATTAAATCGAATCTGTTGTGGAGGCAGATCTTCACTGAGCTTTCCTTTGTTACCCTTTCTTTATTCCTTCCTTTTAGCTCATCTTTATTTTTTATTCTCGAAAAGTTGACAAATAAACAGGTAACAAAGCATAAACAACTGACTTGGCTTCAGATGAAGTAGTTAGCAGTTAGTATTGATGTCTTGTAAAATGTAGAACATTTGCATGGGATCCTTACAAGACAAATGTTGCCCCTGCCCTCCCATTCTCTCCTGTCCTTGAGATGTTGACTTTGTGGGTAATTTCAGAATCAGTACACCATTATAATTATTTATCATTACCTTCAGGTCCTTTTGCTTCTTTCCTCTAGTTTTTAAAAACTCTTTATTTAAATATCCAGCACTGAAGACAGTATTCTTAGTAACAATCAGGCTCTTCTGTGTAATACCTATCTTTTAAACACTTAAGTCATTCTCTTTTGTGGTTTGTTATAGGAACCCATGAGTAGAAATGGACTCAGAAAAGTATGAAAATAATAACATTGTTATGGTATTTTGCAAAATAGTAAAGAAATACATTATATCAGTTCAGTGTGCCCATGTACTTAATGTATTGTTTTTTGAAGTGAGAATTGAACATTATTGAGGCCAATGTTCAAGGCCGTTAACCCTCTATGAATGCTTTTTAAAAATTCATTCATGGGATATGAGCACGCTGGCTAGGCCAGCATTTTTGTCCATTCTGAATTGCCCTTGAGAAGGTGGTGATGAGCCATCTTCTTGAACCGCTGCAGTCCATGTGGTGTAGGTACACCCACAGTGCTGGTCGGGAGGGAGTTCCAAGTGTTTGACCCAGCAATTGTGAAGGAACGGTGATATAATTCCAAGTCAGGATGGTGTGTTGTTTGGAGGGGAACTTGCTGGTGGTGGTGCATAGAATTTTTGAACTGTAGCATGTATGCTTAAACAACTGATGCTCAATACTGCCTTGAATTCAGAAATGTCACGCCAATGTGCTTTCCTGAATGATAATTTTCTTTAATCCACTGACTGAAGATCTGAATTTATATTTTTAAAAGAAATTTAAAAAAGGAACAGATACAAGATGACTTTGCTAGTAGCTTAAGATGGCCACCTAATTTGAGACACTGTATCCTACATTGCAAGGCCTGTGAGGGAAACAAAATGTCTACTCCTCCCAGCAAGAACCAAGACCCAGGAGATTTGAAGGAACTGCTTGTTCTTTTTAGCAAGAAGAAATGCACTCCTCACTACCATGCTTGAAACACTGGGTGACTGTCATGCGGCAAGCCATTCCCCACCCCCCCTCCCCCCCCACTGTGGTTTTAAGCTAGTGTTTCCCTGCAGCAGCAAGGAGAAGCATCTGGACTCTGTCACATGCAGACCCAAGTGGGGGCCCCTCCTTTCTCTCTCTCTACATTCCAGCTTGCAAGCTACAAACCCTGCCTGTTGACTGACCACCTCTGCATACTCCGGCTACAATCAGAAACCCCTTTGGAGCAAAAATTATCTGAATCGTTGACTCCAAAAGACCCACTAAATCTGCCATCTATCTCTTCAAACTAAAAGCCTTAGGATCATTGAATTCAGCTAGAAGCCAGTCAAATCAGCAAACTCCGCACAGTGTATACTTTTTTATGGACTCTAACTCAACAAATCTACCTTTCCTCACTCAGTAACCTATTTGTGTGTGTGTAAATCTCTAGTGTGTGCGTGTGAGTGAAAGTTGGTGTGTAGTTTATTATTTTAATTAGTTCAGTTTAAGTATAATAAAGTTAACCTCTTTTGTTGTTAACTCAAGAAAACCTGTCCGATTGGTTCTTGTTATGATCATAGCAAGTAAGTAATTAAACACCTACTGAATTGGCCAGTACATGCACTTTAAGAAAGAATTAAACCTGTTGTGATCTAACAAGGAGAGGGAAAAGAGGGAAGCCCTTCAACCACTCCTCACTTGACCGTAACAGGGTCCATAGCCTTTGCTATGTCCAGTGCCTTCAGATGGAGTGAATTAAATTGGCTGAACACTGGCATCTGCGATACTGGGGACCTCAGGAAGAGGCAGGGATGGATCATCCACTCGACACTTCTTGCTGAAGATGATTGAAAATGCTTCAGCCTTGATTTTTGCATTGATGTGCTGGGCTCCCCCATCATTGAGGATGGGGATATTTTTGGAGCCTCCTTCTCCGGCTATTTGTTTACTTCTCCACCACCATTCATGACTACCTGTTCACAGGTAGTGATCGACTGAGCAAAGGGGCTCAGTTGTGCTCGAAGCAGATTTCTACTCGGTCTACGGATGGCTGCAGAAGGATCCGCCCTAAAGTAGGCAGCAGTTTCACATGGGTGAGAATGTCCTCCACACCAATTTCTAACACTTGCGAAAGCAAGACATCCGTTCTTCACTATATTCCCGACAATAAGCCATCCAGAGTTGGCAGCAATGGGGAAATAGTCTTACATTACTGTACCTTATAAATTAACTAAATGTTTATGGACCATTCTAGCCTGGGTTTTTTTCTATCCGATAATTGGTCTTTATCAAATAAGTTTTTGCTTCATTATTGACACCAATTAGTTTCCTAGTAGGAATCCCTCAATCTCACGAATCTGGAAGAAGAGGAGGGCCAACAAAACAACGGCAGGCAGATCAGACTTCACAAGACGCACTCTGGGCCCACCCATTAGAAATAATGCATACCTGCATCCATAGACAAAGATGAGCTTACCACACTTCGGCAGATGATTAGCAGATGCAGAGGCTCTTATTCCTGAATGAAGCTGGGACAGCAGACAGAATTGCACTAATACGATGTGTGAATGCCCGACTAAACATAATGTTGGTTTTGCCTGGAAATGCACCAATTACAGTGTGTCCTGCCTTCAGTAGCATTGATAAAAGAAAGCAAACTAGGGTGATCAACAGCCAGCATAGGATGACTGACATGTCACCAAGGATATTCACCAGTCCTGGCACACCGACAGAACCATTTAGCCTTATTTTCATTCCATGTAAAATAATGGAATTGATTGGCAGAATTTCCTGTACACTAAACAGCAGTCATAAAATGGAAATCCTGTAATGACCAACCTTCTTAACATTTGAGGGAGAGGCATCCCAAGTAGTTATGCAAATCCAATGAAATGATATAACTAGACTTGCAAAAAGCATTTGAAAAGCATTTAAACTCAAACTGCGAGAATTCAGAATATACCTTGAGACTAGATAAGAAATTAGCTGAAAGGTAGAAAGCAAATATTAGTTAGTGAAGTGATGTCATGGTGGCAAGAAGTAATGACTGGGGTTTGTTGTTGGGTCCGCTACTGTTTCTCATTTACACAAATGACTTGGATTCAGAAACTCAACACAAACTGATTAAATTTGCTGATGATAACAAACTAGGAGAAGCAGTGGAATCAGAGGAGGCAGTTCAGAATGAGTTGCACACAATGGAGGTCATTTTAACAGGCTAGAATAGGTGGGTTGTGATTGATTGTGTAGCTATATTCAGCAAAAAAATAATCATCACTGCAACACAGCTCCAATGAGCCGACCTCCATGCTAACTTTGGCTGCATGTGAGTAAACTGCTCGCTGGAGTCACTGTAATTGTTAGCATGGCTGGATGGGTAGTGAATACAACATTTAAGGTGATAATTGGATGCAAATGAGGGGCTTTTCACACAAATTTAACTTTCCTTCAGATTTAGTGCCTCCAGCATGGGTTTCCTGGGGCTTGGGAAACTGGCCATAAAACTTAAGGCGAGTTGCAAATGCATTTCATGGAGGTCTATCAACGTCATATTGCCCAAACTAAAAAAAAGCTCAGTTCTTACAGTTGTTTTGTCAGTTCTCTCTGACAAACATTTAGTACAAAGTCCTTATCACTATACAGGTAATGGAGAATGTTGGAGCTTTTAAACAGCCACCAGCAAGAAAGGAGACAAGTTGGATGTTTTTGATAGTACATCAGAACAGGAAGAAAATTACTATGCTTGGCAGCATTGACGTGCTGTGGTAGGATCAGCAGGTGCACAGGAGGGAGGTGGACAGGAGAGAGGTGCACAGGGAAGAGGTGCAGAGGAAAGAGGTGGACAGGAGAGAAGTGGGACAGGAGAAAGGTGTGCAGGAGAGAGGTGGACAGGAGGGAGGTGCACAGGAAAGAAGTGGGCAGGAGAGAGGTGGACAGGAGAACACAAGAACACAAGAAATAGGAGCAGAAGTAGACCATATGGCCCATCGAGTCTGCTCCGCTATTCAATATGATCATGGCTGATATTGGGCTTCAATTCCACTTTCCTGCCTGCTCCCCATATTCCTTGATTCCCTGCGAGACCAAAAATCTATCAATCCCAGCCTTAAATGTATTCAATGATGGAGCATCCACAACTCTCTGGGGTAGAGAATTCCAAAGTTCACAACCCTTTGAGTGAAGTAATTTCTCCTCATCTCTGTCCTGAATGATTGACCCCTTATCCCTGAGACTGTGTCCCAGTGTCCTACATTCCCTGACCAGTGGGAATAATCTCTCAGCTTCTGCCCTATCAAGCCCTTTCAGAATCTTGTATGTCTCAATTAGATCGCCTCTCATTCTTCTAAACTCCAGAGAATATAGGCCCAATTTACTCAGTCTCTCATCATAGGACAACCCCCTCATCTCAGGGACCAATTTAGTAAATCTTCACTGCATTGCCTCCAGTGCAAGTATATCCTTTCTTAAATGTGGAGACCAAAACTGCACACGGTATTCCAGGTGCGGTCTCACCAAAGCCTTGTACAATTTTAGTAAGACTTCTTTATTCCTGTACTCCAATCCCCTTGCAATAAAGGCCAACATGCCATTTGCCTTCCTAATAGCCTGCTGCACCTGCATGTTAACTTTGTGCGTTCTTTGTATGAGTACCCCCAAGTCTCTCTGAACATCAACACTTACCAGTTTCACACCTTTTAAAAAAATTCTGCTTTTCAATTTTTATGACCAAAGTGAACAACTTTACACTTCCCTACATTATACTCCATTTGCCATCTTGTTGCCTATTCAGTTAACCTGGAAGGAGAGGTGGACAGGGGAGAGGTGGGCAGGAAAGTGGTGGCCAGGAGAGAGGTGGGCATGGGAGAAGTGGGCAGGAGAGAGGTGGCCAGGAGAGAGGTGGGCAGGAGAGAGGTGGGCAGGAGAGAGGTGGACAGGAGAGAGGTGGACAGGAGAGAGGTGGACAGGAGAGAGGTGGGCAGGAGAGACGTGGGCAGGAGAGAGGTGGACAGGAGAGAGGTGGGCAGGAGAAAGGTGGACAGGAAAGAGATGTGCAACAAAGGGATTGAGGTTCCAAGAAGCACTCCCCGCATAACAGCGTATACAGGCAGAGGCTCAGCTTCCTTGACCTTTCAGAAGATCAATGTTTCTGCAAGCTGTGGTTGACACATCAGGTGGTGTCAGACATCTGCAGCCTCTTCAATGAACACCAGTTACCTACAGGATCTAGGGACCACATATTAATAGTTTCTGTAAAATTCACCAATACCCTCTTATTATATAATGAGGGTCTTGAAGTCCACTGCACATAAATGCATAGGGCAGCTGGTAGATGGATTGCTTGTCAGGGTGTGGAAATTTGTATATTTCCCTTGTTATAATCCTACAGTTTTTTTTTCTTTTCTGGGGAGTATGCAGTGTGCCTTTAAGGCAGCCAGCTGGAGGGACTGAGTCAAAGGATGCATTCTCGTTGCCATAGGATACAGCCACTCAGGACCAAAGACATGAGATATAATGTTGCCAATTGATGTTTGAAACTAGTTGAAAACTGGCTTTTGAGCCCAGTTAACAGATACACATACAGACTGTCTGCCAGCATATAGTGAAGGAAAAGAGAGCTCTCTCTTGGTTTATTTAAACCCTATTTATTATACTCTCAGAGTTCTGATGTCAAGCCAGACTAATTTCTTAAAAGAAAGTAACCAAATTCCTTTAACTGCTGAACTGTAATTGCTGAAATTCATCGCTGGAAAAGAAGAGCATCAATTCAACTGCTGAATTAGACTACAGACTGTTCTACAGTTGAAGGACCTTTTTTCCCCCATCGGACAGCTGCGAGGACTTCAAGCAACCTTGGACTGTTTCACATTGGAAGATTTCACTTCGGCAGGAGCGTAAATATGCAAGGACTTTAATTGTTTCTATTTTAAATGTTGTTTATATCTTAGTAGTGTTTAAGAATTGAGTTTTTCTAATTAAACAGTTAATTTGTTGATCTAAAGACATCTGGCTTGGTTAGCCTCATTTGGGATTGATAGATGGTACAATTTGGCTGGGTCTTTCTTTAATTTGGTAAGTTTAAAATATGTTCAGTGATCTGTGAAGGGGAAGGACTGAATCAACAGTGCATTTCTCCCACCACAATCAGAATCATATATTTTGTTTGGGTGCTTTGTCTTGAGCAGTCAGTCATAACATATTAATTGGGGGCTTGCTCAAGATTGAATCATATTTAATTCGGTGGCTTGTGTTTGGGATCAGAATAAGACTAATTTGGGATCATAGCAATTGGAAACTTGATTGTTGGGATCTAAATCTAACGCCACTTACAAAGAAATAAAAGAACCAGGTCTCTTGTATAATAGGGTACAGTCTATAAATTTGTAATGGCATTAGTGGTTGCAGCAGAGTTTTAGGCAAAGCAGAATGTTTCCCTGAGTGACTTGATAACTTTAACTAAGAAAAAAATTTAAAGAATTGGCAGTGAAATTGGGGTTAGAATTAAAATCAGGTGCCAAAAAAGGGGGAGGTGTTATGATCCTGTAGTTTTTTTTCTGTGAAGTATGCAGTGTGCCTTTAAGGCTGTAACAGGATCAGTACTGCTTTAAGGCAGCAAGTTCCAGGGACTGAGTCAAAGGATGCATTTTCATTGCTGTAGGATACAGCTACTCAGGACCAAAGACACGAGGTGCAATGTTGCCGATTGACGTTTGAAACTAGTTGAAAACTGGCTTTTGAGACACAGTTAACAGATACACAAACAGACTGTCTGCCAGCATATAGTGAAGGAAAAGAGAGTTCTCTCTCAGTTTATTTAAACCTTATTTATTATACTCTCAGAATTCTGATGTCAAGCCAAATTAATTTCTTAAAAGAAAATAACCAAATTCCTTTAACTGCTGAACTATAATTGCTGAAATTGATCGCTGGAAAAGAAGAGCATCAATTAAACTGCTGAATTAGACTACAGACTGTTCTACAGTTTAAGAACCTTTTTTATCCCCCATTGGATAGCTGTGAGGACTGTTCCACATTGGAAGATTTCACTTCGAAGGAGCGTAAATATGCAAGGACACCAATTTTTCTATTTTTAACGTTGTTTATATCTTAGTAGTATTTAAGAATTTAGTTCTTCTAATTAAATTTGTTGATCTAAAGACATCTGGTTTGGTTAGCCTCATTCAGGGGTGCATGGATGGTACAATTTGGCTGGGTCTTTCTTTGATTTGGAAAGTTTAAAATGATATGTTAGGCGATCTGTGAAGGGGCAGGACTGAATCAACAGTGTGTTTCTCCCAGCACAATCAGAATCATATATTTTGATTGGGGGCTTTGTATTGAGCAGTCGGTCATAACACCCCTCTGATGACAATAGCCAATAGAAAGAATAACAACTTATATTTATATAGCACCTTTAACATAATAAAATATCCCAAGGAGCTTCACAGGAGCATTATTCAACACAATATGACACCAAGCCATAAATGGAGATATTAAATCAGATGACCAAAATCCTAGTCAAAGAGGTAAGTTTTAAGGAGCATCTTAAAGAAGGAAAGCAAGGTAGAGAGGCAAAGAGGTGTAGGGAGGGAATTCCAGAGCTTGTGGCCTGGGCAGCTGAAGACACAGCCACCAATGGTGAAGTGATTAAAATCAGGGATGCTCAAGAGGCCAGAATTAGAGGAGCGCCGATGTCTCGGAGGGTTGCGGAACTGGAGGAAATTACAGAGGTAGGGAGGGGCGAGGCCATGGAGGGATTTGAAAACAAGGATATGAATTTTAAAATCAAGATGTTGCTTGACAGGGAGATAATGTCGGTCATCAAGCACAGGGGTGATAGGGGAATGGGACTTGGTGTGAGTTAAGCCACAGGCAGCGGAGTTCTGGATGACCTCAAGTTTATTGAGTAGAATGTGGGAGACCAGCTAGGAATGCATTGGAATAGTCTAATCTAGAGGTAACGAAGGCATGAATGAGGGTTTCAGCAGCAGATGAGCTGAAACAGGGGCAAAGTTGCAGCATGGAAATCGGCAGTCTTAGTGATGGTACGAATAGTCTGAATGTGAAGACACTTATATTTGCCCCTATAGCCGGCTTCCCACATGTACAGTGTATGATTGATTGCACACATGTGGCAAGCCAAACACCACTACATCAACCAGGATATTTTATCAACCGCAGCTACTTTGTAAACACAAGAGGTTCATGCATTTGTGTGCCAGATTTCTTGGAAGTTGTTATGATGCATTCATACTGTTACAGTTTAGTTTTACAGACCTTTTCATTCCAAGGAGCAAACATAGGGCTGGCTGAAAGGAGACAAAGGATACCCTGCTCAAACTTGGCACATGACATATGTGAGGAACCCCACCAATGAGGTGAAGGAGGACTACAATGAAAGCCACATGACCACCAGGTCTGCCATCCAGTAAGCCATTGGAATGTTGAAGATGCGATTCAGGTGCATACATAGGTCTGGAGGCGCCCTTCAGTCCTTGCCAGCGAGGCTGCCCAAAATGATAGTTGTGTGCTGCATTCTGCACAGCATTGCACAGCAGGGAGGATCGCAGGTGGAGAAAGACAAAGGTGCTCATCACTAATCTTCAGATGAGGAGAACACTGAAGAGAAGGAGGAGGAGAATTATGAAGCTGAGTCACCCACCACCAGATCAGCTGTGTGTATGCTGCCCGGGATGCCAAGAACGCCCTAATAACTTGTAAGTTTAGCTATTGGTGCCTCACCCAAGAAAACATCACAAATGAAATCCTCTGGCCCACTTTCACTACCCTCCTCCCTCCCTTTGCACCAAATAGTCCTTCAACCACTCATCCATCCATTGCATATCTGCCCAATGGGCCCATCATGTACTGACATTCATCATGAAACAAATGAAAGGGGGAGTTGACATTTGGGATGCAATAATGGGCAAGACTTGGTAGTGGTGCTAATCAATAAATTTTATGTGGCATTATAAAAAAGGAAACTTCACAATACAACATTTGGTCAAAAGACACATGTGTTCACTGTGGTGAATTACAATTGTTTCCTCTTACATTTCCTTGCGCTCCTAGGTGATGCAACCCTTCTGGCTGCAGCAGAGGTAGAGGCAGGCTGCTCAGCAACCTGTCCTGACTGTTGAGATACTTTTGGCCTACGATCCCTGGGGTTTAGAGACCCTGAGGGCCCTGCCAAAGAACGTTCCATTCCACCTCTTGAGGTCACATGATTCAAGTGCTCATCTTCCAGTTTTTCCCCTTGCCCTCACCAGAACCCGCCTTTACATTAACATCGTGGCCTATATGTATATGAGCAGACAATGACAGATTAAATTTTAAGTAGACAAGTGTAAAGTGCTACATGAAGGAAAGGAAAATAGATGAAAAATGTACTCTATGAATGGTGTCAAAATAGCTAAGGATGAAGCTGAAAGTAACCTTGAAGTTTTGGCAGATATGTACTCAACATGTCTGATAACTGCAAAGCAACAATCAACAAAGTCAATAGAATGTTGAAATACATAGCCAAAACCATGAAATATATATCAGAGGAAGCCCTGATCAAACTATACAGAGCTTTGGTCAGAACACACTATGGCCAGAATTTTCCCAGTTTCTTCGAGTTGTGTTTGGATGCACGGGGGCCAGGAAAATGGCGAAACAACACGTCACACCAGCTCCCTGATGTGTTTCATTCTCTTTGTACATTTACCAGAGGCAACATCACAGCACTGATGGCTAACTGTCTGTTAGCTGTGGGAAGACAATTAAGGGAGATGATTAAGTAATTGGGCTGCATTTTTCCGTGCCATTCCAATCTTCCCAGAGGCGACCGGGACTCCTTAGTGTGCATGACTCGCCATCTCACAGGAGACGAGTGCAGGGCGGGAGGACCCAATCTTTACATGATATTTGTAAATAATCAGAAAACAATGGGAAGCCTGCGGTCAAGGGTAGGCAGAGACCTGCCATTGCAGCAGTCTCTCTTGGAGCCTGCTGCCACTGAAGGTGCCGGGGATTAAGAAAATCATTCTTCCCCTTCCACCTCACCTCCCTCTCTTTGCGGTCCTCCCTCTTGCACTCCAATCACCGTAGCTGCACTCACACTGCAGCCACAGTGTAGGCCGCCGGCCTCCCTGATATGCCGACTCCGGATTGGCTCTCCCACCTCTGCTGCCGCATTCCATCCTGCGAACCTGAAGGGGGCCTACTAATTGTCTGCCACCTGTAAAGTTAAGCCGGCGTGCATGCTGCTGCACAATGTCGGGATCCGGGAATCGTCCTGATGTCAGGTTCACAACTCGCATGGCAAAATTCAGCAGAGTACTACGTGGCTGATGCTGTGGAGAGACCCAGAGGACTACAGTCCTCACAACTACTTCATGCAGCACCACCTCCATTTCAGCATTCACCAAACCAAGAGTCGGGCTGCTCTGTTGCTTGACTACAGAATAATGCCTGCATCTTTGGTTTCCCTATCTTCATTTTACTTGCCAATTCTTATTACCTTGCTTTTTCAGATTTGCAAAATGGTTCAAGATGCCGCTTCCAAAAGCTTTCAGGATTGTTGTTATTCTATTATGACAGTACCCTTTAATTGGCCCGCTCCCTTTATATATCACTATATGACCACTCCGAAAGCTAGTATGCTCCCTGAATCTGTTCAAGTTCCCACTTGAACCTGGGAATAATTGTAGAAATTTGAGGGATATTATCACATGACTATTCTGGTAGGCTATATACCAGTTTTCAACCCATTTATACCTGATTTACACGAGATTTTTGAAGTATGAAGCAAACATTTTGAAATAAGGCAGATTGCAATAGGAAACAGAATTAGTCCCAAACTCCCTTGTTCATCAGTTTTATCACTTTGTTCCATGATTACAACTTGGTGGAATATCATTGATTTATCATTGGTGAGACTGGCTTCAAGATTAACCTTAATGTCAAGAGTCTAGCATTATAATTCTTTTATAAGGTTTTATATTAACTAGTATATTTACTATAATTATTGTAAAATGAATTCATATTGACACTATTTGAACTTCTGCAGTTATTTAATGCAAATTGTCATGCTGGGCTCCCAACTGCCAATAATGAGGCATATTAATTTCACCACATGGACATTAAATTTCAAATTGTTGCTGGTAAGAAGAGAAGGCCTGTTACAAGGGCTGCTAGACACTTAGCTGGAAGAAATTTACATACCAATAGAGACAAGAGAGGTTACTGCCCTTATCCATTTAACGCACAATGGACTTTGAGCACCAGACATTGAAGGCAGGGAAGCGCAATCCAGACCCTACTAAGATGATACAATCTACAAAGCCAAGACATGGTCAGACTAGCTAGTCACATGACTAACCTGCTTGGCAACCTGGGTTTTTTTGAATTGTACAAACAGTTTGAACTCAGAGTGTCTGTTTGCTCCTGGACTGAAAAGACCTCTCCTGGCTGGCTCGTCACAGCCTCTCCTGTCTGATCCCATCTCTTTCTCACGGAACTCCAAATCCACAGAAGACACGTGAACACCAAGAGAGAAAAGTCTCCTACAGTGAACAAGGTTTAAGAAGAATACTGGGCCCCAACGAAAAGCAAGATCTACCTACAATCAAGGACTCTACAGTGAGCTCGAAGATCTGTAACAAAAACCCTCTTCAGAGATTCCCTCAAACTTTTCCACTTTATTCCTTCTGCTCTGTTCTGTCTCTCTATCTGCATGTGTGTATCGCGTATGCATGCCAGTGTGGGTGCATCGTGTATCCGTAGGTGTTAACCGAATTAGAGTTTAAGTTCAAGTTTAATACATTTCAACCTTTCTTCTTTAAACCAAAGAAAACCTGTTTGTGCAGATTTCTTTGCCTTATTTTGAACAAGGATTCACCAAGGGAGAGCTAAAAACAGTGTTTTAAAAACTAAACCCTGTTACGGTAAGACCAAGTGAAGGCTGAGAGGGAACCCTGGACTCCTTTCTCACTGGGTCATAACAAAATTATTACTTCAGCACATTCCAGTGTGGTACTGAGGGAATGCTGCACTGTCAGTGGTGCCATCATTCAGAGGAGACATTAAACCGATGCCCTGTCTGCTCTCTCAGGTGGACGTAAAAGCATGGCACTATTTTGAAGAAGAGCAGGGGAGTTCTCCCCAGTGTTTTGATCAACATCACAAAAACAGATTATCAGGTCATTATCACATTGCTGTTTGTGGGACCTTGCTATGCGTAAATTGGCTGCTGCATTTCCTACAATACAGCAGTGGCTACATTTCAAAAGTACTTAATTGGCTGTAAAATGCTTTGAGATATCCAGCAGACAGGAACGGCACTACATAAATGCAAGTCTTTCGTTTTTATTTAATTTTTATTGCAATAATCTATTTGCTGATGGCATTGTAAAATCAGCTCAAATACACAGAGATCATGATAGGGTTACCTCAGAAATTATGAAACCACTGCAAGAAATTGAATGATTTAGCATTAATACTGCAAAGCAGCAGGGGAATTACAGTACAGTATCACATTGCGAACACTCTGTGACATAACACCATTTTAACTAATAGAGGTTACATACGAACATACATACGTACATATGAATTAGGAGCGGGAGTAGGCCACTCGACCCTTCGAGCCTGCTCCGCCATTCAAAAAGTTCATGGCTGAACTGATTACTCCACATTTCCACCTACCCCCAATAACCTTCCACCCCCTTGTCTATCAAGAATCAATCTGCCTCTGCCTTAAAAATATTCAAAGACTCTGCTTCCACTGCCTTTTGAGGAAGAGAATTCCAAAGACTCACGACCCTCTGAGAGAAAAAAATTACCTACAGCATTAGAGCCGAGAAATTATTGTGCATAGTATTAGTGCACAAATATTTAAAGTGTTCATATGGCATTACATTGTCCACTATTTTAATGGTGATAATAACACATTTGTTTGAAGCCTCTATTGAAGTAATATCACGTGAATACATTAAGCTCTTGCACACTAGATTGTCATTTATAGGGTCATATCCGTAATATGCTAGTTCATTTATAGACACTCTGGATTACATCCAAAGGTCAGAAGTTCAATATTGTATGAATAGTGTAGATTATGACAAGGGAACAAACCATATTAGATCTAGTAATGAGTAATAGACCAGAATTAATTAACAATCTGACAGTGAGGAAGCATATTGTAAATAGCGACCATAATATGATTGGATTTAATATTAGATTTGAGAGGGAGAGTAAATTTAAGTAAGGCAAACTTCGAAGGGATGAGAAACAAATTGATCACAGTTAAATTGGGCAGAACTGTTAATGGATAAAGTTGCAGACAAACCATGGGATGTATTTGCTACAATAACATAGCAAGCAATTATGGTCAACAAATGAGGTAAGAGACAGCATCAAGCTAAAAGAAAAGGCTTACACAAATGCAAGGAGAAGTGGAAATCCAGCTGAGTGGGAGAGCTATAAAGAGGAACAAAAGGATACAAATAAAGAGGTACAAAAAGGGAATATAAGAATATGAGATAATATGGGATATCAAAGGTAACAGTAAGTTTTTATAAGATAATAAGAGAAAGTGGTAAGGGGAATGTAAGTCCATTAAAGACAAATACATCTGAGACTATAATGGATAATGAGAAAAGGACGATTTGCTAAACAAGTGTATCTGTTTTCACAGTAGAGGAAGAAGACTAAAAAGTAGTGATATGGGGAACTTAAAATCATTCAAGGGGAGGAACTTATTGGATTTAATATAAACGCAAAAAGACTCAGGTGTCAATGTACACAAATTACTAAAAGTTAGTGGACTGAAACAAAAATTAATCAAAAAGGCTAATGGAATGTTGTTCTTTACATCAAAGAGGCAGGAATACAAAAGTAAGGAAGTGCTGGTTCAGTTGTACAGAGCCTTGGTCAGACCTGACCTGGAATATCGTATTCAGGTTTAGGCACCGCACCTCAGGAAAGTTATGCTGGAGGACGGAGAGGTACAATGCAGAGTCACTAGAATGTTACATAAACTTAGAGGCTTAAATTATGAGGACAGGTTGCATAACCTTAGGTTGCACTCCTTTGAGTAGAGAAGGTTAGGGTTAGTCTAATTGAGGTGTATAAAATGATAAAGGGATTTGGCAAGGTAGATAAAGAGAAACTGTTTCAATTGGTGGGATAATCCAGAACAAGGGTACTTAATCTTAAAATTAGAGATAAGGCATTTAGGAGTGAAATCAGGGCACACTGGGTGGAATCATACCAGCCCTGCGGAGACAGCTTTGGAAACGAGGGGGACTGTGTAAATTTGGAATGCTGCATGTCAGGCCGACTCCCTGACGTGTTCCTGTCTCCAGGAGATCTTCCTGAGGCGGCCTCCCTACAGCAATGGCTGCCCACCCGGTAGCAGTAGGTTTCCAATCAAGGCACTTAAAAGGGTAATTAGCGCCTATTTTTGGATGCAGCTGGAATTTTGCAAGTGACACATGCGACCCTGCTGTGTTGGCCCCCCAACAGGTGAAAGGAGGCAGCCTCACAACAGGAAGTCAGAGTCTCATCACTTTTGAGACTGTTGAAGAGCGCACTGGGAGCAAATGGAAAGGCAGTTGTCTGCCCCATCACAATCTTGCCATTGAGCGAAGAAATTATAGAGATGGATATCGCCAATGGCCATACACAGTGAACCTTGCATTGACTCCACAGATGCTAACGGCGGCTGCAGTACCACTCTGCCATTTCATCAGTCCAACTGTCAGCAGCACTGTCACTGGTCTCACGGTGGGGGGCGATTGCTGCTAGCCTCTTTTAGAGTGGACCTCGATGTCCTCTGCTCCTGCCTCGTGAACCTGTCTGCCATCATAAATTGGACAGTGAAAGCAGAAGCGGCCTCTTAATTGACTGCCTGCCGGAAGATTCCTCCTGTCGGCATGCCTCTGACCCATGTGGGGCAGGGATCCAGAAATAATCCCAATGCCTGACAATTTTTAAAGAGGAGAATATTCTGCCCATTGTTTCATACAAAGAGTAATGGAAATTTGGGACTCCCTCCTCCAACAGCAGTGGATGCTGGATCAACTGAGATCAATAAGATTTTTCATTAGATGAGGGTATCAAGCAGTATGGATCAATGTTGGAGTTGAAATGCAGATCAGTCAGATTTGTAACAGGTCTGAGGAACTTAATGGCCTACTCGAGTTCCTATGTTTCTATTCTCTCCTACAATGCTGAGTTTTCTGGTGGCAGAAGGGCTTCGAGTTGGGACAACATTTCTGCCACAAGACTACCTGCAACAGATTTTTTTTTGAAATGCAGTCATTAAATTATTAATTTCTAACATTTTTAAACTTTCTTTTTGCTCGATTTCTCCACTCCCCCCTGAAGTCGTTGATTCCTTGCTGGGGTATTAGGTAAGGGCAGAAGGGGATACGGAGCCAAGATGAGTAAATGGAGTAAAGATAGTACAATACAGATCAGCCATGATCTAATTGAACATAAGAGAAGTAGGCGATTCACCCACTTGAGCCTGTTCTGCTATTCAATGAGATCATGGCTGATCTGTATCTGAACTCAATCTACCTTTCTTGGCTCCATGTCCTCTTATACCCTTGTCCAGGAAAAATCTATCAATCTCATATTTAAAGTCATTAATTGAGCTAGCATCTACTGCTTTTTGTCAGAGAGAATTACAAACTTCTCCATGAAGAAGTGTTTCCTAATTTCTCTTCTGAATGGCCTGGTTCTGATTTTAAGGTTATGCCCCCTTGAACTAGACTCCCCTACCAGCAGAAAATTGTTCTCTCCATCTACCCTAACAATTCCTTTCAACATCCTAAAAACCTCAATCAAATCACTCCTAACCTTTCATAATCCAGGGAGTACAAATCTAGTTTATGTAATCTCTCCTCATAATCTAACCCTTGGGGCCTGCTAACATTCTGGTGAATCTGATCTGCAGTCCTTCCAAGGCCAATATATCGTTTCTAAGGTGCGGTGTCCAGAACTGTACACGTTAACCCAGCTGTATCTTAAATAGAGCTTCGTATAGCTGTGGCAAAACTTCCTCCCCTTTATATTCTAGCACTCCAGTTGTAAAGGGTAACATCCCATTGGCATTTTTGATTATCTTTTGTACCTGACTACTATATTTTAAAGATTTGTGTACCCCGGCCTCCACTGTTCCTAACTCAAGTGGTAAAATGGCCTGTTTCAGTTGGTCAGAGCTTAAACTAAGAAGAAAGTGAGTTTCAGCCGCTGTTAGAAGGGACCCTGCTGTGCTCAAATTGGCTACTGTATTTCCTATATGGTGGAACAAGCTTGAGGGGTTACATGGCCTACTCCTGTTCCTATGCTCCGATGTACAACAGTGACTATAAGTCAAAAGTTCTTCAGTGGCTGTAAAGTGCTTTGGGGCATTGTGACATTGTGAAAGATACTATATAAATGCAAGTCATTTTTTAATACATGGCTTATGAATTCATTCTGGGAGTTATGGCCTCCTCTCTCTCCTGTGCTCTATCTGTTCTGCAGCAATGAGGTAACTAAAATGCAGCTGCCTCTGGCAATGCCAATGAGTGACCAAGCGCATGTCTCATTCTGCCCTTTTTCATTGTGCTGTCTTGAAAGTAATGCCAGCTGCAGACATGGCTCAATTACACCAAATGTAGCAGCTTTCCTTGGAGTGGAAAAATTGTGCACGTGGCATAGTTTTGAACATTGCTATCACTTCGGCATGTGCCATTTGGTCATAGAGTTATCCAGCACAGAAACAGGCCCTTCGGCCAACCGTGTCCGCGCCGGCCATCAAGCACCTATCTATTCTAATCCCATTTTCCAGCACTTGGCCCGTAGCCTTGTATGGTATGGCGTTTCAAGTGCTCATCTAAATACTTCTTAAATGTTGTGAGGGTTCCTGCCTCTACCACCCCCTCAGGCAGTGTGTTCCAGATTGCAACCCCACTCCAACCATCCTCTTGTTGTTATGCTGATTGGCCCATTTTTAATATCAATAAAAACAGTGAGAAACCCAGTTGTGGATAATTCTGGTGATTGTCGTAGAATAGCCATTGAACTAAGCAACATAAGCATTACCATTGGTTTAATGATCATACTGTGATCATATAGAACACTTTACCACACATTTTCACAAAGAGATCATTTTAGAAACCATCTATATAAAAAAAGTGTTTGATCTCAAGGAGCTAATGAAAATAAAAAAAAAATGTTTTAAATATAATTCAATCCATCATTAAATTGGATAAATTGCATTAAGGTCAGCAAAGGCAGATCCTGATATTTTATTAACATAATTATAAGGTTCCTGACCCAGCAAATTTAATTACTGCTCTAATTTTTCTCATCAGGGCCTTTCAGAAATAAATGAGTCCCATCCTTCTGTTGAAGCATTCCTAAGAAATTGTGGGGCTGGCTCCCCTCTGTTTGGCTAACAGGGCCCAATATAGTTAGACACTGTACACTTTGTATTGCAGTTTCAGCCCCTGGTGCCAGTTGCTGAGTTTCAGCACATCTGTCATCATTCAGCGTCAATGTGAAATAAATTAAGGCTGAAGAGGATATCAGTGATTAATGAAGAAGCCCAAGACCCTTCTGGCTCCAAGTTTCTCAGGAGATGAAAGGAGCCAGAAATTTTTGCAATGTTCTGGTGTTTAAGGGTGTCAAATTCTTGCTGAGGATTCCGCCAGTCCATTTCATATCCTTTAGCATCTGTTCCCTTATATAATTAGCACTCAAACCCACCTGTAAGCTCTCTGGTTCTTGAGTAGGCTAATGGCTGCCATATAGCTGCCTTTCATGCTCTGTAACTGGTAATTAGTACAGCAATATTCTAATAACCGATCGATGAGCAGCTGCCCACAGGATATGGATGTAATACTCTTGCCTTTAGTCATATGTCTGAGCAGCTTGTTAGACTTTTCAGCTGACTGTTTAAAGTGGGTCTGCTGGTGATAAACTGACAATTCTGGAAGCCAACAGTTGTATTAAAGACAAGTCTATAGGTTCACACCTGCCTGTGGTTTTAACTTGGGCTTCTAAGCCCCCAATACAATTTGTAGTTGCTGTTATCGGTAACTGTGAAGTATTTGTAATGAAGTACTTGTTCATTTGAAATGTTGGATATTATTCTTTTGGGACCTTTATTTTGCTGCAATCTTCCTAATTATGAACAGTAGAAAAATACATTGGCATATGGCGTATGATACCACCGTCTCGAATTTATTAGCAAAAATGAATGAAATAATCAGTGCAGGAAGAATTAATAGTACTGTAAGAATATTTCCAAATAATATGTTGATTCAGTCACTGGCCCAAATTTATATGAGTAAATGCAAAATACTGCAGATGCTGGAAATTTGAAATAAAAACAAAAAGTGCTGGAAATACTCAGCAGGTCTGGCAGCATCTGTGGAGAGAAAAGCAGAGTTAACGTTTCAGGTCAGTGACCTATCGGTTTTGGCTTATTTCTTTCTTTTCCAATTCAGGCTTCCAATTGCTTCACTGCAGTCATTTTGCACTGTTCATCCTTTTCATGTGTCATTTTACTAACTTTTTACTTGGTTAAAATCTAAACTTTTAGAACGTCTTTTCACCAAACCAGAACTACGGCTTCATTTCAATAATGTGACTGCACTAAATGTCAAGGATTGCATCATTTAATGTGTGCACCAAGAGCCTCTTAGGGGCAACTCGAGAATAATGCTTCAATGCTAAAACTATGCAAAATTCTTATCTGGTTAATTTAAGCATCATATCGGTAGATTACCACCAAATTTTCTGATTCCAGTATCCAGTTATTGATGAACCTCTATGGTGCCAGCACATTAGGAAATTTCCCAAACTGGACACTCATCAGTTTAATAGAGAGGAACTGGGAACTGGTTGGTGCTGTGGATTGAAATTCAGCCCAGGCTAATGGGATGAAAGTCTGCTCTGTCTTGAGTTTGGACAATCTGAATTCACCTATGACTGGGCAACAACCTACAGCACAAAAGTGACACCAACGGGCATTCTAATTCAAAGAGACTACAGAATGGCTGCCGTGGGAAATGGGAAACAATTGTCGCACTGGTGTAGTGGTTATTCTGGTGGTGGTGGTGGTGGGGGGGGGGGGGGTGGGGAAGAGGCAAAGGGATGCTCTGCTGAAGCATGTTGTTGGGTCAGAGTACGTGTAGTTTCCACGGTGGTTCTCGATCTCACACTGTAACTTCAGCGAGAGATCATTAGAAACTCCAGTAAATGCCCATTTCTCTGGCTTTCCCACTGATCTTAGTTTCAAAGTTACAGCTTGAGATCAGGACCCTACCCTTACCCCTCCACTAACACACACAGAAATTGCTGGTGTATATTCTGCATCTAGGAGCACCTGAAATGGGCTCTTGAAATGGGAAGAGTATTATTCAACAACAATAAGATCCCATACCTCGATGAGCACCAAAAAAATGTACTTGAGAAAAGATCAATCTCCAATGAATAGAGAAGGACAAGCAAACAATGCACAGATTTTTTTTGAATAGTTTTGAATTTTACAGTTCCACCATTTTCTGTCTTTTACATGCTTATTTTAGAATATTCTGTGGAGACTGCTATTATTTTCACAATCTCTATCTATTTACATTGCTCTATATCATACATAGAAAAATAACTATTCAGCACAGCTCTCCAGTCAAGTCAGGAGTACAATCAACAACTGATGAGTTTGCCAGATCTCATCATAGAAGTTACAAACAATCCACAGATTAAATAGCATTGGTGTATTAGAAATTTTACATTTGCATAAAATACATAACTTACCTTAATGAAATAAGCTAACACATCAGTGCAATAACCTATTATCTATAACAACTTACATCCATTTAGCATCTTTGATAAGGCAGTTGGGATGTGTTTGCTCTATCAGTGGAAACCAAGACAATGAGTAGGAGTGGAAAGAAAAGCTTAGGAGATATAACTGAAGGTGTGGTTAAATAGGCAGGTTCTAAAGAGGCTTTCGGATAAGGTGTTAAACCGAGGCCCTGTTTGTCTTCTCAGGTGGATGTAAAAGATCCCATGGCATTATTTCAAAGAAGAGCAGGGGAGATATCCGTGCTTCTGATGAAAGGTCAATGACCTGAAATGTTTGGCTGGATTTTGTTATCGCGGCAGGGGTTCCACCAATGGGCCCATGGGCCTGAAAGCAGAGCATGATGAGGGGGGAGGGGGGGGCGGCGATCACGCTTTGGCAGTCTGCAGGACCCAGAGCCGCATCCTGCTAGCAGCGACCAATTAATTTGCTGCCACCAGGGCAGCCATCCCTATTAAATACACCAAGCCCAGGAGCTGCCATTCAATTGGAGGGCTAGCAGCTCAGCAGCGCCACCAGAAGCAGTGGCCACAGCTGGGACTGCACCTGGAAGCAGAGGACCGTGGATGGACGGTGCCCTCACAACCACTGAAGTAGGGTCTGGGGGCATCAGGGCCTGTCAGGCAGGCCGCAGCAAGGTGAGGGGAATGTTTGGTGAGGACAGGTGGCACTGTTCACATGGGTGGCTGTTGCCACCAGGGGGCCCTTCTGTGGGCCAAAAAGTGCGGAATAGGAAGGCCCCCCTGAGCCTGCTGGGAGGCAGACAGGGTTTACCTGGCAGTTTCTCCACAGGAAAGAGGGCCACCCCCCCCCCCCCCCCCCCCCCCACTGCTATTAAAATGCTAGCGGTGACAGGAAGAGGCCTTTAATTATCTACTTAAGTGACTCAATTGGCCTCTGGACAAGAGGGCTCTCCGCCACCTTCCCTGCTGCTGGCAAGATGGCATGGTGGCAGGAAGATGTCAGGCACCCCAGCCCACCCCCCCCCCCCCCCCCCCCCCAACTTCCTTCACCATTTTACAGGCCTCCCTCTGTCTTTCAGCCTATCCACAGAGGTCTGGTAAAAGTCAGCCTGTTAACTCTGTTTCTCTTTCCACAGATACTTCCAGACCTGCTGAATATTTTCTGTTTTTATTTTAGATTTCCAGCATCCGCAATATTTTGAGCTATCCTTGGTGTCCTGGCCAATATTTATCCCTCAAGCAACACCTAATAACAATGTCATTATCACATTGCTGTTTGTGGGTCCCTTGTTGTGTACCAATTGGCTGCCACATTTCCTACATGACCACAGTGATTATATTTCAATGAGTACTTCACTTGCTGTAAAACCAGTTGGGACATTCTGAGGATGTGAAAGGCGTTACATGAGTGCAAGACTTTCTTTTCTTTCTTTTTACTATTCTTGGCGTATTTCAAGTGTTAATCACTCCTTGGATGACAAAGAACTACTCGACATTAGTCTGAGATTTGTCTTTTATTAGTCTGTACCTATGTCCCCTTCTTCTAGGATCACAGTTTAATCTGAAATAAGTTTCTGAATCTATCTTTTCTGTACTGTTTGCTATCTTATATATCTGTATGTGGCTACCATTTAGTCACTTGCTCTGAAGGTTGCTCATAACTCAGTCTGCTGACATCAGGGATCAGACTTGTGGTTCTTCTCTGAACTGGCTCCAGGGCTTGAATGTCTCCCTTGTGTCTTGGCGACAAGAACTGGCACATTACTCAAAGGTGAGCTGGAGGAAGTTCAGCTCATCCACGACTTATCTCTCCAATGCATGTTATTTTCATTGCTCTGAAAAATGATAATCCATAGAGGTAGAAATGAAGCTGGTAGTTTGCCAGAATGAATTACCAAGCTGCGACTTAACAATTTGTTTTCAGATGTGGTTTATACTTACCTTGATTGTGATGCACAATACAAACAGCACCTGTAACTGTAACTGTAGTATCTGGAGTTTGCAACAATTCCCAGCAATTCATAGTTCTTGCTTACAATCACATCTGCTAGTTTGATATATAATCAATCAATAGCAGGAAAGATAAATATTTTTCAAGAAAAAAATCAATAGTTTTGGCATACACAGTTTATTATTGATAGCTCCCAGATCCATAAATACTCTCATATGCTGCCAGAGATCTTAGTGCCTTTTACCCTTTCACGTCATTTTGCATGTATTTACCAAACAAAGTTAGCCTCAACTGGGAAGCATTACAGGAATAGCCTGGAATTTAGATAATGTTTTAAAAAGTGGTGTGAACAAGGATTTGCCCTATTAAATTATATCCATCTTTTTTCTAACAATGAGAGGTACTTGTAGCATATGTATTACAGATAAAAAGCAAAGTAAAAATCAATGCAGTACAATAAATAAAATAACTTCAGAAATCACTTGAAAGGACTCGATTGATCCCGTTTTGGAATGTAAAGTTAGGATCTCATTTATTGTAGATTTATTTCTGTGTCGGTTTTGAGCTGTTTAAATGTGTAACAGCTGTTTGGCACGTTAGGAAAAACTCTACATCTGAGGAATGGGTGGTCATAAAATATTTAAAAAATTGAACGGGAAAAGAAACAAAATGAAACATATACCTTATGAGATGGTTAGTAGAATACTGAAAATGAAACTATAATTATCTTAATGTCTTTCAAACAGAAAATAATTTGGTGGGGATCTATGTTAACTTCCATTTTGTATGTTTACACTTCAAATATATCTATTCCCTCGAGGGACATCAGTCAGCCTGTTTTTCAATAGTGAAGTGACACATTTGGCTCCCTATTATAACAAACGTCTCAGTTAATGTCATTTCAACCTATGCAACTATGAAGACATGAGCAAAAATATTGAAAATGATAGTTTTGATGATTGGTGCAGAAACAATGCATCATTAACTCCAAAGATATGTTCTTTTGTGCTTGCTTAGTCCCCACATAAATTCTACCTACAGCACATTGGCCTCGGGGCAACTCTGAAGGCTGGGATCTTGTTATGTTTTATTTCAGAGTGTCTATTAAGGTAAGGGCAGACAAAATAAGGATTAGAGTGTTTTTTTCCACTCAACAAGTCTAACCCCATCAAATGCTTCCATAGAATGCCAATGTTTGAAGAATGCAGAGCTCCTTCTGCGCTTCATTGACGTTGTGCATCATCTCATTCCCCTTCAGCTGAAGAAAGTGGGGGAGGGGACTAAGTGAAAAGGTATGAAAGTCTTCCAATATTACCTAAAAATTCACACTTTATTCTTTAAAACCAGTGTGAAAGGAAATTCAAAGAAGAGCTTTCTCATTATTCCTTTTTCACCTTTAATGAAACCTGTGTGAAAATGTTAATGTTATTTCAAGACTGAGAGCATATTCTGCTGTGACTCATGGCACGTGAGCCACAATAATCCCCAATATTGCATATGTTATTTTTTAATTAAATCAGATTTTATTTTATTTGTTTTATTTTGGGAGGCGTCACATCCTCACAGACCTGTATAAATAGCATTGCCACCTAACACTCTAGAAAGAATGTTAACCAATATCTGCTGTCATCGGATACAATCTGAAGGTAATTAAGAGATAAATCTTGAGCTGTTTCAGAGAGATAAACTGGTAAACATTTAAGGGCTTGGGTTCCTTGATCACTAAGAAAAAAAAGGCAATATGTTGGTAATGTGGGATTTTGAATGTCATTCACAATTCCTGAATCTAATATATTGTTTGTCTAAAAGGGTTCACATAAAGTGCACCGCAGATGCCATTTATGCTTTCAATATGAAACATTGTTTCATAATCTGTGTACTAAATTAAAGCTTAATTCTGATGAAAAGTAAGAACTATGTTGATATAGGTCAGCTGTAATTTGGGATTGTTTTATTCGATGGCAGTGTGAATGAATTTGTTCCATCAGAGATTATTTACCACACTGACTAGGAAATTCCTTAGAGCTGCTCCTGCTCTGCTGGTGTTACTTCACCGGAAGTGTAGTGGAAACCCCATTTAAAAAAAAAGGAAAGACTTAGATTTACAAAGCCCGTTTAATGACCACCAGATGTCCCAAGCCTCTTTATAGCCAAAGAGGCATTTTTGAAGAGTAGTCATTGTTGTAATGTACGATATGCAGAAGCCAATTTGCGCTCAGCCAGCTCCCACAAACAGCAATGTGATAATGACCAGATAATCTGTTTTTTTGTGATGTTGATTGTGGGATAAGTATTGGCCAGGACACCGGGGATAACTCAACAGTAAAATGCTGCCAATGTTGGAAATCTGAAATAAAGATAGAAAATGCTGGAAATACTTAGCAGGTCTGGTTGATGATCCTTCCTCAGAACTGGGAAAAGTTAGAAATTGTCTTGAGCAAGGGGAAGGTGGGAAAAATAACAAAAGGGAAGGTCTGTGATAGGGCAAATACAAGACGGGAAATAGAAAGCAATGAAGGTGAAAGAGACAAACAGAAATCCTGTCAGTGAGAAGAGCAGACCTTCTTCAAGGTGGGCATTCATATAGTGCCATGTGTTCTTACACATCCACCTGGGAGGGCAGATGGGATCTCAGTTTAATACTTCAGCTGAAAGACAGCACCTTCTACAGTGCAGAACTCCCTCAGCACTGCACTGGAGGGTCAGTCTAGATTTTTGTGCTAAAGTCCTGGAGTGGGTCTGGAACCCACAACCTTCTGACATAGAGGTAACAGTGCTACTAATTGAGCCATGGCTGACACAGGCATTAGACCCATTATTAACACATGTAAGGTATGTAACGCCCATGCCAAGTACCATCAGGGATACCTATATATCATCATATGGGGTTGAACATACTCTAAGTTTGGATACAAGATATAGCACCACAAAATTGGTCCTTTTTGCCCTCGTTTTGCACCTAAAAATGGGTGCAATGCGATCCAATTCTGCCCCAGTATTCTTTAATTCAGGATTAAAGAAGTTGTAAAATATGCAACAAGGGTTGCGAAATTCTGATCAGTAGTGCTGCTGCAGGCGTAGCCCATGTGGTGCACCATCTTGAGGACAGAGCTCATGCAGTGTCCCCTGGGAGTGCCTGAAGCAACTTAACTGGTGATAATCTGACCTCATGGCCCTACCGGCTGATGTGACACCCATTTTCGAAATCTGGACCGCGCAGGTAAAGATCAAACATTCAGTACTACTGTTATTTGAATTTTGAAAAACATCCGCTATTACAATAACAGCAAAATACTGCGGATGCTGGAAATCTGAAATAAAAACAAAGTGCTGGAAATACTCAGCAGGTCTGGCAGCATCTGTGGAGAGAGAAACAGAGTTAATGGCCGGAATTTTAGGCCCCTCAAACGAGTGGGCTGGTGGCGGGGGAGGGCGTAAAATTGAGTGAGAGGCGGGGGGCGGTGAGGGGAGTGCGTTCCTGACCCTCTCCCGCGCCTGCTGCAATTTTACACGGGGTGGCGGTGGCGAGAAACAGTCCGCCCACCCCAGACCGATCAAGGCCCTTAAGTGGCCAATTAACTGACACTTAAGGGCCTCCGCCCATCGCCGTATGCATTTTACCCTTGACTGGTGGGTGGCTGAGGCCTCAAAAACCCCACCTAGTGAAACCAGACAGCCTTCTTGCGGGCTGGTGGGGGGCCTTCTTGATCATGCCCCCTGTGCCTCACGCCCAACCACCCCCAACGTACAAAACTCCCCTGCCCCCCTAACCCACTTCCCTTGCCTCGCCAGGGCATGATTGTCCCCGGCGGGACCCTAAAAACTTACCTTTGTTCCGAGGCCATCGTCCCTCTTGCTTCTGTTGGCTGGGTGACCCAGCTGTGGTCAACGCTCCCAATGGCGCTGCTGGGACTAAGAGCTGATTGGCTGGCAATTCCGCCCAAGACGAATTAAAGGCCTGGGGAGCGAAAAATCCCAGTCTAGCTCCCAAGGCCCTTCGAAGGAGGGCTCACCACTGACATTTCGGCTGATGGACAGGGCCTTCCTCCCAATGAAAACTCCCGGCCAATGTTTCAGAACTTTCTGATCTACAGATGCTGCCTGACCTACTGAGTATTTCCAGTACTTTCTGTTTTTATATCTGCTATTGCAAAGTGTCTGAAAATACTCTGGATTGTTTCTGGAGGTGTTGTAGTGAGTTGCTGGATTTAGCAGGAAGTGTTGCTGCATCCTCACAGGGTGGGCAGAGAATTTGGTGATACAGGTATAGGGGCTGCAGTTGCAGTGCTTCTGGGTCTGCAACATGTCAGGGAGACGGAGCAGAGCCTACAGAGAGGGCATGTTCTGCACCATGCCCTCTGCCAACTTGGAGCTGGACTCCTCAATGTTCCTTGTCAGTGACAGGAGGCTGTCTGGAAGACCAACCAATGCACTCAGTATATCAATGTGCATACCCACCAGCGCTCTTCTGTATACTGCCCCGTTGAGGTCTTCATCAGTCCTCTGCCACAGATCCTGTCTGCCACCTTGCCCTCTGAGGAACTGACACACAAGCCATCCTTTCTTCATGGCGTGGCTGCAGCCCACTCATGTCCAGTGACTCACCATGTGTGGATCCTGACTCTATACTACCCTCTCAGGTAAGTACCAGTATCTGAGCTGGTTGCTGTGAGTGTCAGATCAAGTGACAGGGCCGCTTCATCTGTGCTGTGCTGTTGCTCTCTCTCCTCCTCCTGGGGCTGTTGTGGCTGTGTGGCTGGGCAGGGAGCGTGTTTTTGGTGTCAGAAAGCACAAAATCAAAAGGGGAAGGCTGGGCTGGGGTGGAAAGCAAGAGGTCCACAGTCACTCCATCAGCAGCTTGTACTTCATGCCAAATAGCAGGATGAGGATGTGCTGGAAGTTGAGAAGAAACATAAGGCAGGAACATATCCTTAATGTTCTCAGTGACGCCAGATGCCATGGGTTCTGTCACAGCCAACCTCATGATGCAGAGAACGATCTCCCTCATAGGGCTCAGGAGATGCAGGCGCCCTTGTGTCTAGCTCGCTCTGCTCTGTTCCATTATGTGTCATCTTGTTCTGTAAGAGAGAGGGCAGAATGTCAGTGATTGTGTAGCACTGTGTTTGTGTGATATGCCTGTGATAGCTGAATAGCTGGAAGTATGTGGAGGCAACGAGAGGTGGGCGTGAAGGTGGCAGCATTGATAGGTGTACGAGGGTGAGATGGAGTATCTGAATGTTAGACATTAATCCTGAGTGCCAAGAAAATGGGTAAGTGATGGGGGTGTGGTGCATTTAGCAGCGTGAGGGGTTGGTGGTGTAGGAGATGTCATGTGAAGATTCTCTCACTGCCTTTGACCACCTGCGTGAGGTCATTAGACTTCCTGTGGCACTGCTGCCAGGTCCTCAGGGCCAGACACCAGGAATTGACCCCTAAGGTCATCTGCTCCAAATCCCTTCTCAGCATTGTCCTTGAGGGCCACCTGCCCCACAGCAGGACCATGGCGTCACTCAGAAGGTCCTGTCCACCTCCACCACTAATGCCTCCAGCGTGCATCTGTGACACTGGAGCCCTCCCTCGGCCCAGTTGTTTCATTTTCCTTATTTAGAATTGCAGCAATGGCATTCAGCAGCAGCTTTCTCTTCAGTGCAGCTTCCCTTTAAGAGGGACAGCCTGCCCTTAAGAACAGAAAGTTGGCTGCACCACATGCTATTATCGAATGCTATTCAGCTCCCTAATAAACACAAAGGCAGCCAACAGTGTGGCAGATGCTTGTCCCTAAATTACAAACATGGAAATGAGGTAGCAGCACCAAATTTACATGCCACCGGCAGGCCGACCTGGGAGGAGGCAGATCCGGAGCGGGACCAGTATAAAGAGAGAGCAGGGCTCGAGGCCCTTATAAACCTGAAGACTGGAGCAGCGGCAGTCAGCAGGTTCTCTCTGTGGCTCCGTGTGCGGAGTTTCAAAAGGGGGAAAAAAAGACTTGCAGTGACATCACAGGAAATCTGTAAGCTGATTGGTTGGGAAAGTAACATGTGTTAGTGCCTGTAAAGAGCTTTAAAAAATCAGGAGAAATTCTTTTCTTTAAAAAAAAACACAACCTACCTTGTAAGTGACAGGGTTAGTAAAGTTTTTAAATTAGTTTTTAAATTAGTGTAATTTATTAATAATTACTAGTAATTATTACAAATTTTTTATATAATAAGTAGCAGTTTTTAGGGAATCGAGGTCCCAACTGTAAATAATCTCAAATTTTTGAGTAATTTAAGGGAGCAAATTAAGGGTAAGTCATAGCAGGGCAGCTCGGCAGCTTGGAGTACTCCTCCTGTACAAGGTGGGAAGTCAGGGACACTTCCAGTGTCCAGGGCGAACACGTGTGCAGGAAGTGTCTCCAGCTGCAGCTACTTGAAATCCACATTTTGGATCTGGAGCAGCGGCTGTGGAGCATCTGTGAGTCTGAGATCATCATGGATAGCACGTTCAGGGACGTGGTTACACCGCAGGTAAAGACTGCTCAGGCACAAAGGGAATGGGTGACTGCCAGGCAGGTAGTGCAGGAGTCCCCTGGGTCCATCTCCCTATCTAACAGATTTTCCACTTTGGATACTGTTGGAGGAGATAACTTTCCAGGGGAATGCAGCAAGAGCCAAGTCTGTGGCACCACGGGTGGCTCAGCTGCACAGGAGGCAAGGAAAAAGAGTGGGAGAGCTATAATGATAGGGGATTCTATCGTAAGGGGTACAGACAGGCATTTCTGTGGCCGCAAACATGACTCCAGGGTGGTATGTTGCCTCCCTGGTGCTCAGGTCAAGGATGTCATGGAGCGGCTGCAGGACATTCTGAAGGGGAAGGGTGAACAGTCAGAGGTCGTGGTTGACACTGGTACCAACAACATAGGCAGAAAGAGGAATAAGGTCCTGCAACAAGAATTTGGGAGCTAGATAACAGATTAAAAAGCAGGACCTCAAATGTTGTAATCTCTGGATTACTCCCAATGCCACGTGCTAGTGAGTATAGGAATAGAAGGATAGAGCAGATAAATGCGTGGCTGAAGAGATGGTGCAGGAGGGAGGGCTTTAGATTCCTTGATCACTGGATCTGTTTCTGGCCAAGGTTCGGACCTGTACAAGTTGGACAGGTTGCACCTGAACCAGAACGGGGCCAACATCCTTGCTGGGAGGTTTGCTAGTGATGTTGGGGGGAGTGGTGCTTAAACTAATTTGGCAGGGGGATTGGATACAGAGTTGGGGTACAGTAGGGGGTGATGCACAGCCAAATATAGAAGAGAAACTAAGTCAGTCTGGAAGGCAGAGCAAATATAGACCTGTTAAGGCACAAGCAAATAATGTAAGGCTGGATTGCATCTATTTTAACGCAAAGAGTCTTACCAGTAAGGCAGATGAATTGAGGGCATTGATTAACACATGGGAATATGATATTATTGGTATCACAGAGACATGGTTGAGGGAAGGGCAGGACTGGCAGCTCAATATTCAATGGGTATAGAATCTTCAAGAATGACAGGGGAGGGGATAAAAGAGCATTGCACTGTTGATCAATGAGTCAATTACTGCAGTAAGGAGGGATGACATCTTAGAAGGTTCCTCAAATGAGGCCATATGGGCAGAACGTAAAAACAAAAAGGGGGCAATCACTTGGCTGGGAGTGTACTACAAGCCTCCAAACAGTCAGGGAGAGATAGAGGAGCAGATATGTAGGCAAATCTGAGAGGTGTAAAGATAATAGGGTAATAATAGTAGGGGATTTCAACTTCCCCAATATCAACTGGGATAGTCTTAGTGCAAAAGGCTTAAAGCGGGTGGAATTCTTAAAATGCATACAGGAGAGCTTTTTGAGCCAGCACGTAGAAAGTCCTACAAGAGAAGGGGCAGTACTGGACCTAATCCTAGGGAATGAAGCCAGACAAGTGGTAGAAGTGTCAGTGAGGGAGCATTTTGGGGATAGCGACCATAACTCTGTAAGATTTAAGGTAGTTATGGAAAAGGACAAAGATGGACCAGAAATAAAAGTACTGAATTGGGGGAAGGCCGATTTCAATATGATTAAACAGGATCTGGCCAAAGTGGATTGGGAGCAGCTACTTGTAGGAAAGTCTACATCAGACCACTGGGAGTCATTCAAAGAGGAAATAGTGAGAGTTCAGGGCCAACATGTTCCCATAAAGGTAAAGGATGGGAACAACAAGTCCAGCAAAGCCTGGATGCCAAGGTATATTGAGGATTAGATAAGGGAAAAAAGGAGGCTTATGGCAGATTCAGAGTGCTGAAAATAGCGGAGGCCCTAGAGCAGTATAAAAGATGTAGGGGGTATTTAAAAAAGTAATTAGGACAGCGAAGAGGGGGCATGAAAAAACACTGGTGGGCAAGATAAAGGAAAATCCCAGGGTGTTTTATGTATATTAAGGGCAAGAGGATAACCAGGGAAAGAGTAGGGCCCATTAGGGACCAAAGTGGCAATCTGTGTGTGGAGCCGGAGGACGTAGATGAGGTTTTAAATGATTACTTTCCATCTGTGTTCACTATGGAGAAGGACGATGTAGGTGTAGAGATCAGGGAGGGGGATTGTGATATACTTGAACAAATTAGCATTTAAAGGGAGGAGGTATTAGCAGTTTTAGTGGACGTTAAAGTGGATAAATCCCCAGGCCCAGATGAGATGTATCACAGGCTATTATGTGAGGCAAGGGTGGGAATAACAGGGGCTTTGACACAAATTTTCAAATCCTCTCTGGCCACAGTAGAGGTGCCAGAGGACTGGAGGACAGCCAATGTGGTACCATTATTCAAGAAGGGTAGCAGGGATAGACCAGGTAATTACAGGCCAATGAGTCGAACATCAGTGGTAGGGAAACTATTGGAAAAAACTCTGAGGGACAGGATTACTTGAAAAGGTAGGGATTAATCAAGGATAGTCATCATGGTTTTGTCAGGGGAAGATCATGTCTAACAAACTTTGAATTTTTTGAGGAGGTGACTAGATGTGTAGATGAGGGTAAAGCAGTTGATGTAGTCTACATGGACTTCAGTAAGGCTTTTAATAAGGTCCCGCATGGAAGATTGGTTAAGAAGGTAAGAGCCCACGGGATCAAGGGCAATTTGGCAAATTGGATCCAAAATTGGCTTAGTGGCAGGAAGCAGAGGGTGATGGTCGAGGATTGTTTTTGCGAGTGGAAGCCTGTAACCAGCGGTGTACTGCAGGGATCGGTACTGGGATCCCTCCGGTTTTTAGTGTACATTAATGATTTAGACGTGAATATAGGAGAAGTGATCAGTAAGTTCGCAGATGACACGAAAATTGGTGGTGTCAAAAAATAATGAGGAGGAAAGCCTTAGATTACAGGGTGTGAATGGGCTGGTAAGATGGGCAGAGCAGTGGCAAATTAAATTTAATCCTGAGAAGTGTGAGGTAATGCATTTTGGGAGGACTAACAAGGCAAGGGAATATACAATGGATGGTAGGATCCTAGGCAGTACAGAGGATCAGAGGGATCTTGGGGTACTTGTCCATAGATCACTGAAGGCAGCAGCACAGGCAGATAAGGTGCTTAGGAAGGCATATGGGATACTTGCCTTTATTAGCCGAGGCATAGAATATAAGAGCAGGGAGGTTGTGATGGAGCTGTATAAAAAGCTAGTTAGGCCTCAGTTGGAGCACTGTGTACAGTTCTGGTCACCGCACTTTAGGAAGGATGTGATTGCACTGGAGAGGGTGCAGAGGAGATTCACCAGGATGTTGCCTGGGCTGGAGCATTTCAGCTATGAAGAGAGACTGGATAGGTTAGGGTTGTTTTCCTTAGAGCAGAGAAGGCTGAGGGGGGACCTGATTGAGGTATACAAAATTAAGAGGGGCATAGATAGGATAGATAGGAAGAAACCTTTTTCCCTTAGTGGAGGTGTCAATAACCAGGGGGCATAGGTTTAAGGTAAGGGGCAGGAGGTTTAGAGGGGATTTGAGGAAAACTGTTTTCACCCAGAGGGTGGTTGGAATCTGGAACACACTGCCTGAAGGGGCGGTAGAGGCAGGAACCCTCACAGCATTTAAGAAGTATTTAGATGAGCACTTGAAAAGCCACAGCATACAAGGTTACGGGCCAAGTGCTGGAAAATGGGATTAGAATAGATAGGTGCTTGATGGCCGGCATGGACACGATGGGCCAAAGGGCCTGTTTCTGTGCTTTATAACTCTTTGATTCTGTGACACCGGAACTGTGCGGGCAGATCGCGAATTGTGATCCCTGCACCCGAATAACAGCACAATCCAATTTTTAGCCTAAAGGCTGTTTATACAGAGGAACATGGAACGAGGCCATTCGGTCCATTGTGCCTGTGCCAGCACTTTGAAAGTGCTAACCAATTACTAACCAACTCCCTACTATTTCTCCATAGCCCTGCATATTTTCCCCTTCGAGTGTTTATCCAATTCCCTTTTGAAAGTTATTATTGAATCTGCTGTCGCAGCTTTATGTCCGACTTGCTCAGGCATAGTGGGGTTGCAGAGGAGTGTCATGAGCCACATTTGTAGGGGATAACCCTTGCCTCTCAGCAGTCGTTCTCCCACATTCCCACAATGCTTGGATGTTGAGTGCATGACTGGCTTTCGCAGGATGAATGCATTGTAGCAGGTGCCTGGCTATGTAGCACAAACTTGCATGATCCTGTTTTTCAGTGATCAGAAACTGAACATTAATGGAGTGGTAACCTTTCCTATTCATGGATTCCACTGGCTGGCATCCTGGTGCCCTGATAGCTAAACATATACAATCAGTGACTGAGTATTGGGTGCCTTCTGCATTATTGCATTAAAACAACGTTGCGTCATCGGATCATGATTTATAAGTACTTGTAAGGCCTCAGCTGGCTCAAAGAAATTATGCTGTTAATATGGTGGTGGGCAGGAATGCATCAGGAACACAAAGTTGAGAGCTGTACTGCTACTTTAACTATCCATCCGACTCATTCGACCCTTTTGATTCACCAACAAAACCCTGGATGGCCTGTGTCAGATGCTGGACTTCCAGCCCAAATCCAATCTCCAAGCAGCTCTGCGGTGGCAGCCAAAATGACCACCACTATTAACCGCTACTTGGGACTTCAATTTCAAGCTGACAGCACTACAGTAGCATAAAAGGTAATACAGTCCTAAAATACTCAGGGGCAACTGATAGGATCCATGTTGTCTTTCAGTTCACATTGAATTTTCTTTATGGACAGGGATTTTACTCCCTCAATGTCCAACCAGGATGTGACCAGCGACAACAAATCCTTCACTGAATGCCCACTCTGTAGCATATGGTTGTAAAGGGTTAATATTGAAGAGAGACCCCCTCCCACTGTATGAGCGATGATGTAACAGTCACATGAGATAGGTTTGAGGAGAAGCACAAAGGATGTTAGCTTAGGTGGCTTGCAGAGAGTGTATATAGTAAATAAATAATAAAGAGCTGTTAGTTAACTTTTACTGGAGTCTAAGGCCGTAATTTTACGTCCCCCCCAAAGAGCAGGAAGGTGATGGGGGGGTGGGTGTATAATGGAGCGGGAGGCTCGGGGGGCCCTTCCCGACCAGCTCCCGCCGCCACCTTACACAGGGTGGTGGCGGCTAAAAACGGCCCACCCACCCTGGGCCATTCAAGGACATTAAGTGGCCACTTAACGGCCACTTAAGGGCCTCTGCCCACCTCCACGGGGATTTTACCAATGGCTGGTCAGGCAGCCAGGCCCGAGAAAAGACTGTTAAAAGCAGGCGGCTCTCTGAGGGGTGCCCTCATGATCGGGCACACTGTGCCCGATGGAGGGGCGTCCCCGTTGCCCCAACCACCCCAACATGCCCCCCCCACCACCAATCGACCACGCTTGCCTCGCCGGGGCCTGCCAATCACCTCCAGCGAGGCAACAAAAACTTACCTGCATTCCGGGGTTCCCCGACATCTGCCTCACAAAGCTGGGCTGCAGTCCCAGCA
The DNA here is from genome assembly GCF_036365525.1 of Heterodontus francisci. Classification (NCBI taxonomy): domain Eukaryota; kingdom Metazoa; phylum Chordata; class Chondrichthyes; order Heterodontiformes; family Heterodontidae; genus Heterodontus; species Heterodontus francisci. Next base: position 66,966,258 of record NC_090373.1, read on the forward strand.
GTGTCCACAGCTCCTGGTGGCCCTGCTGGGACAGAGAGCTGCCAGCCTGCTGATTGACCGGCAGCTCTATTAGACAGGACTTCCTACCTCAAGCGGGTGGATGTCCCGCCTCAGACCAATTAAAGCCCGGGGATCTGCTAAATATGGGTTGGATCCCCAGGCCAGGTGGAAGTGGGTTCGCCAACATCTTTTCTGTCAGTTGACGGCTCCTGTCCAAGGGTAAAACCCTGGCCTGAGACTTTCTCTGGAATGCCTTACAACACTACTAATATAAATACAACTACACCCAACAAGGTGGCAGCGGTAAAACAGCAATGAAAGCAACCAGGAGAATTTGAAGATCTCCTTACTTTTGGAAGAAACACCAAGTGAACAGCAGAGAAGTTTAAAGATAAATACTGGCCCGGTACAGTAAGAAAACTACTTTCCAGCAGCCAGCTGGAAGAGCTCTGCAGCTGTGGTGAGTGAGAGCACTGAAACACAGGCTGCACCACAGAACAAAAGCGAGGTGGCCTGCAAGTAGAATCCAGCGATCGGGCTGAGTTATGATACTAATGGTCAGGGATCGTGTTAAAAGCCTTTTGCAAAGCTTGCAGTAATTAAGGCATCGTGCTCAGAATAAAAGTGAAAAAAAATACAGGGAAAAACCCAATCCTTCACACGGGCTGTACACGAGAGTGAAGAGTGGGAAACCCCCCCAAAACAGCTGGGACACCTCCATTAAGGCAAACAAGACTATTAAAAAAAAAGTGAATTTCTTACAAAAAGGGGAACGCCCTAAAAAGTCTATTAAGAAAGCAATATGGATCCAAAACTAGGAATGCCTGAGAGTTTCCAGAGTCAAGAGGTACCTAATCAGATTCAAAATTGGCTATCATAGAGAAAAAGGTTCCTATGATTTAGAACTACTTCACAACTCCATACAAAATCTGAAGTGGAACAAGTGAACACCCTCCTGTCTTCAATAGGGGCGATTGCGGGTAACGTAATATTCCAACAGGGATCAACAAGGCTATCGATAAATTTGAAGAAGCACTCTAAGCCTTGGATAAATATTTGTATCTCCAGACCAATAAAATCTTGGAAAGAGCCAAACTTAATAAGTGGGCACAGATGATTGGTGAATCTGTGGACTCCTATCTTAATGACCATTACAGATTGGCAGAAGTTTGCCAATACGGTGAATTAAAGGCAGAACTAATCAGAGACAGGATAGTCACCGGCATAGCGATGAATCCTTGTCAGACCTGTTGCAATCCAAGGAAGACCTTACACTGGAAAAGGCCATTCAAATTGTAAGACAGGTGGAAATGTACAAACAGAATAGTCCTACAAGCTGAAGACAAGCAGTGGATGAGAAGGAGTCCAATGCTGTCCAACTGGTTAAGCCAAAGCCAGGGAAACACTTTGAGGAACAGAAAAAACATACAGGTGAGAAGGGGCATGACATAGGAAAACCTTGCCAATGTTGTGGAGCCAAGAAGACCCACAGACGAGAGCAGTGCCCAGCAAGTAAAACTGAGTGTTTTAAGTGTGGAAAAACTGGACACTATGGGAAGATGTGCCACAGCAAAATTTCTCTGCTTTAGGGTGTGAAACACAAGACCTTCACGCAAGCAGCAGTGAATCAAGTACAGCAATACCCAAAAGAGAGAGAACCAGGAGTGTTCTTGGGAGAAATCAGTAATCCAGACCAAGATTTCTGGACAGCAGATATCTACGTGAATGGACACCTCACAAATTTTAAGCTTGACACAGGGGCTAGCATCACGGTATTATCTGACCAAGAACCTCGGGTGAAGAGACATTACCTGCAACTGACAGATATACAGTTGCATGGCCCAGGCGGACACAACTGCAAGTAAAAGGCCAACTCCAAGCAACTCTTCAGCATAAAGGAAGACAACTGGTAGAGACTTTATATGTCTTACACAATCAAGAATTTTCTTTACTGAGCAGGAATGCATGCTTACAACTGCAGTTGATTAAAAAGGTAGCCGAAGTCAAGCAAACAGAGGTAAACAATTCCTTTCAAATAGGATTCCTGAAGCTGTTAACAGGGCTTGCAAAACTAAAGACGGAGTACAGGATCACTCTGAAGGAAGGGGTCAGACCAATGTGTATCTTCACACCAAGAAGAATACCTGATCCCTTATTAACCAAAGTCCAAGAACAATTGGAGGAGATGACAAGAATGGGCGTTATATCTCTGGTAACACAACCAACAGACTGGCGTTGAGCCAGTCCGATCCCGAAGTGGAATGGAACTCCGCAAATATGCATGGACTTAACGCAGCTCAACAAAGTAGTAGCACGTGAAATTCACCCAATATCTACAGTGGATGACAGCTTATCGAAACTCTCTCAGAACACCATGTTTATATAACTCAATGCCAATAGTGGGTTTTGGTAGGTACCCCTGGATGAGACCTCAAGGTTATCGACTGGGTTGGGCGTTTTTTTTTTAAATAGGTTACCATTCAGAATAACCTCCGCACCAGAGATTTTTCAACTATCAATGTCCAATAGCCTAGAAGGAAGGGCTCACAGAGATGATATGCCACATGGATGATATTCTGATACTTGGAAAATCAGTGGAGGAACATGACCACAAAGTCAGTGAGATTTCAAGAAGAGGGACGGACTTTAAATGAGAACTGTGAATTTTCCAAGACTTTGATTCGTTTCTTCGACCACATTGTGAGTGGAGAAGGAATAATGGCAGATCCTCAGAAAACAAGGGCCATTATGAAATTTCCTATCCCTGAAACCAGTAGCTCCCCAAGCCAGGGTGAAGTAACTTGGGATAAATTAAAGGCACTGTCTGTCTATGGAGGAGTCGAGGAAAATGGCTGAGCAGTGTGGGATCACTGTACATGGCAAGGCTAGGAAGTCTGAACTCCTAAGGCTAGTGGCCCACCATTTTTCCCTTGAATCTGAAGAAGCAGAAGCAGGGTTAGAAATAGACTCCAACAGGGTATTGTTAGCAAAGATATAATTGGAACAGAGGAAACTTAAATCTGAAGAAAGAGAGAGAGGGAGAGACAGGAGAAAGAAAATGAGAGAACAGAGAAAGAGAAAGAAAGAGCCTTCCAGAACGAATGTGAAGAAAAAGGGAGAGGAGAAAGAAAAAGAGAGAGAGGAAAGAGAGAAAGAGAGAGCTTTCCAGAAGGAATGCAGAGAGCCGAAGCAGCTTGAGTTAACTAGGGGGTGACAGACTAACCCTAGTGAAAGGCCAATATGGAGGATCATAATTCAGGGCTGGGTAAAGAATTGTTAAAAAATTTCCCAATTGATTGCAAAATTCAATGAAGGAGACATGGAAGCATTTTTTGTATCTTTTGAAAAACCTGCAAGGCAGTTAAAGTGGCCAGCTAAGGCTTGGACTCTCCTGCTACAAAGCAAGCAAACAAGAAAAGCCCATGAGGTTTATTCCCTGTTGCCAAATTAAGAACTGACAAAAAATGTAGAGGAACAGAAGGTTCATAGAGCCTGGCAAGCTGCAGTTCTGGCTGATGAGTTTGCTCTCATTTATAAGTCAGTTCCCCAGGGGAAAACCTTTCCTAGTCACCACCACAATTCCAAAAAGGACAAAGGGTGGGAAGGTGATAGAAGCCCAAGCAGTCCTGAGACAGAAGGAAAAGCTGGAGACACAGGGGGCCCTCCTCCAGTCAAAAAGGATAGTGCTGTAAGTAGGAGTGAGACCCTGAGACCTGTGTGCTTCCATTGTAATAAAGCAGGTCATCTAAGAGCTAACTGTTGGAAACTACAGGGAAAGCCTGTAAGGTTAATCAGGGCACACTCACTCAGTGCAGGAGAAGGACCCTGATAGAAAGCACAGCTGAAGAAACTCTGGCTTTAACTGCAGTAATAGTAAGACCCAAGAAGCTTGCTGCTGTAGGTGCAGGAAAATCTAATAGGATTCCTGAAGGTTATCAGGATTTTATGTCTGAAGGGAGAGTAACCCCATACCTCTCGAGTGGGGCAAGTAAGCCCATAGTAATCCTCACTGACACAGAGGCCACTAGATTCTTTTTACTGGGAAGCCTGACCTTTCCCTCAGAGAGTGCAGTAAGCACCAGAATGATGGCGAATGGTATTGGAGGGCAGCGTATGCCTGTATCTTTAAACCAGGTGCACTTGGAGTATGACCTAGTTTTGGGATTGGTGACCATAGGGATTATCCCTAGTTTGCCTGTGGATGGGGTTGACCTTCCCCTAGTTAATGATCTGGCAGGGGCGAAGGTGGTAGATTCCCCAGTAGTGAAAGAGAGACCACAGGAGGTCAGAGAGACAGAGCAGTGGCAGGAGACAGTCCCCTGCAGCCTCCCTGAATGTGTGATGAGTGAGGCCATGATCAAACCAACTCCCCTAGAGGAGACTGAATTGGCACTGTAGACAGATGACCATGAGGTCTGTCTGTCTGAGACTTTCTTTGGAAAGTAAGAGGACCAAGTGAATGAGTTAAATAAATCTTCCCTAACTGTGGCACAGCGAGCTGACCCAGTATTGAAAGAGTTAGCACAGGCTGCCCAGCCTGAAAGTGAAGCAGAGGGAGTCCCTGACTGCTGCTATTTAAAGAATGAGGTACTGATGAGGAAGTGGAATTCTTCTTACAGACCTGGTGCCGCAAGGTACCAGAGACAAATATTAAGAATGGTGCATGAGATTACAGTGGCTGTACATGCTGGTATACGAAAAACCAAAGCCAGCATAAGACAGCATAAGTTTGACTGGCCAAAACTCCACAAAGGTGTGGTGGAGTACTGTAGGAGTTGCCACATGTGCCAGGTTGAGGGGAAACCCCAACCTACAGTGAAATCTGCACCCCTAAGTCTTGTATCGGTGTTCGTAGGACGTTCCAACAAAGGGCTGGTGAACTGTATGGCACCCCCGCTGAGAACAAAAGGGGACAGGCAGGCACAAGGTTGGCAAAAGGTTAGAAAGGAAAGGGGAAAAAGGGACAAAGAGGGCAGATTAAAGGAAGTCCAGGAGGAATCCCAAATGGAAACCCCTATTGTCTGGTTGCCAACCCTGAAATGTTTGAAAAGCTAGGCCCCACATCCTCCTATGTGAATGCAGACACCAGAAGCACCCCACCAGAGTTGCTAACAGCATTTACACGAACCTGCAGAGACAAAGAAAGTCCTCAAGAGGGCAGAGAAACTGTGAGGGTGATGCCTCATCCAGTCGAAGTGCCGCAGGGGAATGCAGTAGAATCTGGACAAATACCTGGAAGCAGGAGTGTCCCAGAGGACAAAGGGAAGATTAGTAGAGAATCATCCCCCACAGTCAGGAAAAAAGGAAACCAACCATCCCCTAAGGTTAAAAAGCCCTTGCATGACTCATCAAAGCACTGAAAGAGAGTTCAGAGTGGATCCACCCACTGCCTTCACCCATGAGCAGAACACCTGCTAATTAAATCTAACCCTCCCCCGCAAACCTCAACAGGAACAAAGACACCCTAGACAGTCATGGAAATGTGCAAACTGACGTTCCCCAAAAATCACATGTTTATCGGGATGCCAAAAAGGGCAGTTTAAAGCAGCACTGCTACAGAGGAAAGACAGGTTGCAACAATGTTTAGGATTTTTGAATGAATGAGAGGGATGCATGTGTGTTTTCCCATACCTACTATTCTCCCTAGTCCCTTTTAATGAAATGCTCTTCTAAAAATCACATTTCATTCTGCTGGGGTAGAGGTGTCATGAAGACCCCACCTGCCACGAATGTGGCATCTTAATTTCGTCATATGAAACATTAATTTTAAACTGCTGCTAGACTGAAGAGATGACTTGTTTAAACAGATCAGCAGCGGCTGGACAACTTTGCATTCTATAAGATAGTTGCCTAGGAAAAGACAATGGAACTGCTCCCTGATCCAATTAACCCAAATGGATTTTGATAACCAGACATTGAATGAAAAACAAGCCAGCATTCCAATTCCCTCCGCTCCCCCACCCCATCCCACTGCTGGTGGCTGCGAAGATGAAAGGAATCCACAAGGACGCAGGAGAGTTCGTTAAAAAAAAAACTAGTCACATGACTAACCTGCTGGCCCAGGGTTTTTGAATTGTGTTCACAGGACAGTTTGAAGACAGAGACTGCTTTGAAGACAACAGAGAAGGTAGGTCTCTCTCCCTGGCACTCTCTCTCATGAATTTCCAGATCCACTGAAGTCACTTAAAACCTCAAGAGAGAAGACTCCTACATCGAAACAAGTTTGAAAGTGGCACTGGGCCCCAAGAAAACAACAAGATTTAACTGCAGTCAAAGACATTACATTGAACTCAAAGGACAGTAAATGACCTCCAGCTATTGCTTCACACTTTTCCCCATTATTCTTGCTCCTTTTTTGACTCTATCTGTATGTGTGTTTATCGTGTATGCATTGTCGCATCATATATTCGTAGTCACTTTAACCAAATTAGAATTTTAAGGTTAAGAAACTTACACATTCTTGTTTAAATCTAATAAAACCTGTCTGATTGATTTTTTTTGCCACTACAGTTGGAGAGCAGTGAACAAGAATTCACTGTGGGGGAGCTAAAAACATGGTGTTTTAAAAATTAAACCCTGTTACGGTCAAACTAGGCAAAGGCTGAAAGGGAACCCCTAGACCCCTTTCTCGCCTTGTTGTAACACAGTCGACGTGGTCCATGTCAGTACCAATGACATAGGCAGGACAAGGAAAGAGGTTCTGCATAGTTAGCATGAGGAGCTAGGCACCAAATTAAGCAGAACCTCAAAGGTAATAATCTCTGGATTATTATCTGAGCCACGTGCAAATTGGAGTAGGGCAAATAAGATTGGAGAAATGAATGCATGACTCAAAGACTGGTGTGATCGAAGTGGGTTCCGGTTCGTGGGGCACGGCACCAGTATTTGGGAAAGTGGAGGCTGTACCAATGGGACGGTCTACAACTGAACCATATTGGGACCAGTGTTCAAGTGAGCTGCATAACTAGGGAAATAGAGAGGATTTTAAACTAAATAGTGGGGACAGGGGACGAAATTTGGGAAGACATGGTAAATCAAAGAGTAGAGACAAGGCGAGAGAGAAAGGTGGGAATATGGGAAAAGATAAACAGACCGTGACAGGAAGGGACAGTGAGTACAAATATAAGAATAAATCAGCAGACAAGGCTAGAGGTTACAAAAATAATAAAAAGACAAAACCAGAGGCTCTGCATCTAAATGCATGTAGCATTTGAAACAAAACAGATGAACTGATAGTGCAAATAGAAATAAATAAGTACGATCTGATAGCCATTAGAGATATGGCTGCAGGACAACATAGATTGGGACCTGAATATTGAAGGGTATATGGCATTTGGGATGGACAGGAAGCTAGGAAAAGGTGGAGGGGTGGCTCTGTTAATTAATGATGGTATTAGTGCAATAGAGAGGAATGACCTAAGTTCAGGAAACCAGGATGTAGAAGCGGTTTGGGTAGAAATGAGAAATGATAAAGGCAAGAAGTCACTTGTGGGAGTGGTGTACAGGCCCCCTAACCGTAACCATACGGTAGGATGGGGTATAAAGGAAGAAATAATGGGTGCTTGTCAGAAAGGTACAGCAATAATCATGGGAGATTTTAATCTACATATAGACTTAAAAATGAGAAGAGCAAAGTTGCCTAGATAAGGAGTTCATAGAATGTTTTTGGGATAGTTCCTTTGAACAGCACATTCTGGAGCCAACCACAGAGCAGGCTATACTAGACCTGGTATTGTGAAACGAGATAGGATTAATTAATGACCTCATAGTGAAGGCGCCCTTAGGCAGCAGCAATCATAATATGACTGGATTTACATTCAGTTTGTGGGAGAGGAGCCTGGGTCTAAGACTTGTATTTTAAACTTAAATAAGGGAAATTATGAGGGCATGAAAGCAGAGCTAGCTAAAGTGAACTGGCAAATTAGGTTAAGGGACAGGTCAATAGAGATGCAGTGGCAGATATTCAGGGAATATTTCAGAAAGCACAGAATAGATGAATTCCAATAAGAAAGGAAAATTCCAAGGGGAGGACCCATCTTCGGTGGTTAACTAAAAGAGTTAAAGATAGTATCAAACTTAAAGAAAAAGCATATAACTACGCAAGGATGGGTGGCAGGTCAGAAGATTCTAAAAAACAGCAACCATGGGCAAAATTATCCTCTTCCCTCAGCCAAAGGCAAGCAGACTCCAGAAAAATATAGAAAATATACATTTTTGTTTTAACATCAGTACTCCTACTATTTCAGGGTATGTGATGACTAAAGAGAATAGGCCAATAAGTATGACAAGAGTAATTAGAGAAGATTGATTACAAGCATGTTGCTCATCTCAATTTTAACATATGCTGCTGGTTCCTGCAGAAACATGAATAGCCTTAGCTCTAGAGTGGCCTGGTTTAACAGCCTCCTCTAACCATTAGCTCTGCAAGGACATGACACAAAATGAAAATGAAATTCAGTTGTCCAAAGAAGAGGAAATGCTAAGAAAAACATGAAAAACAGTAACAAGTTAGTAGCTCAATCGTGTTTGCATATAGTATAGAACTAGAATTAATATGTTCAGTTCAATATAGAAGATCCAGAGTTGATACCATTAGTACAATGGGAACTAGTACATTCTTTAGTCACAGTGTATTTGCGGCAGCAACTTGACAGGTGATGGATTGGCAAAGTGTCCAGGGACTAACGCAGCTTCTGAGAACCTTCATACAATGCTCATACAGTTTTAGGCTAATCAGCAGATACACTGTGCTCATTATATTCCCTCCCTTATTCCTGGTTTGCCCTAATCCTGCTCTTTCCCCATGCCACTGATTCCACTTGTCAGTTTGGACCTCCGTCCTTAAGCCACAGAATCCCCCTTAATCAGCGTGTAGCCGGCTGTTGTCGCAGCAGGAGAATTGATGGGATCTGCAATGCAGATGAATAACCAGGGGTAAATGAGCTGCTGGTGATGAAGCGTTCCAGCTCCGCTGCTCTCTGCAGTTTCTTTTGTCTGTGTTCTCTGTGGGGCTGTCTGCATGTGTACTGTCAAGACAGCTTCAGCTGGTGCCAGCCAGTTCTAGCCAAATTCATCAGCAGCAGCAATTCCAGTACACCAGCACCACCCAGAGGCGAATGCAACAAAGGCGCTTTGAAGAACACACTAGATTCTCATTGTGTGGTTTACATCCAGTACATTGCTCAAAATCTTATTTAAATGAAATTGACTTGAACGTTTGCATTGGAGGTATATAAGCTTCTTTCTGAGATTTCACAAAATGATCACAGTGTCAGACATAAAGCAGAATATGTTAGAAACAAACAGGTCACATCAGCAGCTGAGAAAGGAAAATAGGTTGGTTAATGCTTCAGAACTGCTAATTGATCTCAGGTATGAGCCTGTGAACCACAATGTAATTTTGAGAGGGATGAGCAAAGTATATATACATATATATATTATAAAATTAAAATTTTTGTGTGCACATCAAGATTTCAAATCATTGATGATAATGATTCACATTTTATGAAGGACTATTTTGAAAATAATCATAAGTATTAAATATTTATTCTTCTGATTAAAACAAAATACAATAAAACCAAAGGGAAGGCTGCAGCTCAGAAGACTAACACAATTCTGTATTTGTTCAAATACATTATTTCAGCCAAGAGAAAAGTGTTTCCTTACTAATGGAAAATGACATTTAGTGTTGCACTAACCGCTCAAGAAAGCCTTAGAGGAAAATGACTAATACGAGTGGATGTGTAAGAACTAAGAGACCATGGGTGACTTTTGTGTGAGGGAGACTCTCCTTGAGGAGAAGGGCAGAATGATGATTTTGCAATGTCTTTAGTAAAAGGTGGATTTTGGGACTGAGAGATTTCAAAAGCTTACAAACTGTGGTTATTGGGAAAAGGAATCTCAAGGAATCAGGAGTAAATGTGATACCTTGCAAAATAGTTGCAAGTTGTGCCTAATGACAAACAGGTGCTATAGGATCATAGAATTTTGTAGCACAGAAGAAGGCCATTCAGACCATCATGCTTTTGCCAACCTTCTGGTTTTTCCCCATATACTTTTTTCTTTACTTTTCAAATGTTATTCCACGTCCCTTTTAAAAGCTATTAAAGATCCATTTCCACCAATGTTTCTGGTTTATGTTTATGTTTATGTTTCTAATAATCCTATGCATAACAAAAATACTCTAACCTCTCCTTTTATTCTTTTGGTAATGGTTTTTAATTCAGTTCCAGTCGTTACTGATTCATTGGCCAGTGAAATATTTTATTTTTATTTGCCTTATCAAAATCTCTCCTAATCTTCAACACCTCTATTAGATCTCCACTTTACAGAGTGTCTGTTTCTCTAGTTTCTCCTCTTAACTAAAACTGCTCATCCTAGGTACAGTTGTGTAACTGTCTTCCCTACTCTCTTTGACACTCTAAATTGGACCTGCAGGATAAATTTTCCAGGTCCTTATCCATGGTAAGATACTTTGCTCACTGACAGCACGTAATTTTCTGTTGATTAACTTCCAGTGCACGCTAGCATGCAGGCAGGTAGGCAAGGACTCAGAAAATCTACCACAGTATTCTAACTGCAACCTAATCAATGCTATGTATAGATTTAGAATTAGCTGTGGTGGCCCATGTTTTCTCCCCACAATGCACTGCACCTCACACACCGTCCTCGCCAGGCTCTGCTGGCTTCCTGGATTCCAACAATTTTGCCGCAAAATCCAAATACCATGTCCACTCCTTCCATTGTGTCACCCCAACAGGAGCAGAAGGAAATTCACATGGTAAAAGGAGGGGCTGCTGATAATACAGCATTATGGAACCAATCAAGGGGGCAATCAAGAAATTTCCCGATTTTCTATACTGTCAGTACATTCCTGCACCCCAACCTACTTTTGCAATCTCCTCCAGCAATATGTCTACATGTATCCTGAGCTCAACAACTTCTCATTCTTCACTCCCACTGTTCATGTTATCACACTTCAGCCACTGTGCCCCTGCTCCCTGGAACTCCCTAAATGCCTCCCAAAACCCTCTTGCCTAGTCACCTCACCCTGCCTTCAAGCGTCTCCTTAAAAGTGTTTCTCTTTGACTATTCCTGTGCTTATGCTCCTTAGCTCCTGGTTTTCCATCTCCACTTTTTACTTCCCTGCTCAGTGAGTATTTTTCTATGAAGCACTTTGAAACATTACTTCGCTTCATGAAGAGCATTATACAAATGTATTGTTGCCAGTGACACGACAGAGGCTAAATAGTTCTGGTGCTTTACAACATTGAACAAATGCTGCTTGATGACAGTGTTAAATAATGCTTCCACCCCAATATCAAATGGTGCTGCTCTGTCAATAAATAGTGCTGCTTTGTACAATGCTAAATAACATGCTATCTATCAAATCAATAGCTCAGTTCCCTCACAAGGCAAAATCATGCGACTCCCTCACAGTGCTAAATATTGCAGCTCTCACACTACCAAATGATTTGTGTAATTGACATACCTAATGTTCAAGTGATATTGATAGTTTGGCTAGTTACCTTCATACAGGCATAACACCAACATGAGAAAATATTTTTGCATCGACAGCTTACTGATTGTAGAGAAGCTAGCCTGTCAGCAGCTCTGCACTCTGAATCCATAGTTGAACTTGAAAGAACTTGCTGTGTCTACACCTTCACCTGCTGAAGAACTGATTTCACAAAGACCTTTCATTGCAAAAGTATTCTTAGTACATTCTGATGCTTGATTTGCATATCAGATACCTGGTGAAAGGTTGCTGATGTATGTGAATTTTTCAGCGTGCAATGTTCTTTTTTGAGTGTGCTAGGAATGACTCTGAAAATGTCTCACATCTCAATACACTCAAGAGCGCTTACTACGTCAGGAAGTCTTTTTCAATAATCAGTAAACACGATTCCTTTTAATGGTATGTTTCCTTTCTAATCCTCTTTTTTCATGTGTGAAGCTGCTGCATGGAGCACAATTCAGATTGTAAAATCCAGAATGTGAATTCAATTTCTAAAATACAAGTCTTGAAATTACTGTTCCTACTATTAGCAAATGAATGCTTAACATACATCCTGTATGTAAGGATGAGGGCTTATAATTGGAAAGCCCCGGTACCCACAAATGCCTCGAGAGTCAGATGTCTTGTCCAAACGAGCAATCTTTATTACAAGCATGCAAGGAGAAGTCCTAATCTCATGAACTATTGTAGGGATTCTACTGGAGCAATGTTTGAGCAGTCAATTTATACAGTTACAGGAGGTTTACTTGACAAGCTGTTTCCTTAATTACATCAACTTCCCATCTCACTCTCTTCCCTGATCTCATCTTTTCTTGATCATATTATCATATGACTCCCTGTCCCTTCCCTCCAGATCTCATTTACCTCTTGATTAGATTATTCATGCATTTCTCTGCATCTCACAGGCAAGCTTTTCTCAAATTTTAGCAGCTTTGGTTTTACATCAAGTATCCCATGGTGTCCATTCACCAGTCTTCCCTACATTCTGTAAGTTGTTTCAAATTTATTTCAATGGCGTTATTGCCTCAACTATAATCACAATAAATGCCCATTAATAAAGCCAACAATAATCTGTAGATTAGACACTGTCATGCCAGGCCCCCACCTGCCAAGAATGAGGCATATGAATTTTGTCATGAACATTGATTTTAAACTGTTACTGGAGTGAGAAAGGACTTGTTAAACAGATCAGCCGTGGCTGGAAAAGACATTTGCATATTAACAGACAGCGTTTGGAAGGACAAAGCAGCTATTCCCTGACACATTCAACCCACAATGGACATTTAATCACCAGACATTGAAGGTAGGGGAGATCGCATTGCAGGTTGACTGCTAAGATGGCCGAATACACAAACGAACAAGATCAAACCAGCTAGTCACATGACTAACCTGCTGGGCAACCTGAGCTTTTTGAATTTGAACAAACAGTTTGGGCAGAAAGCAGAATGCGCCTGGACTGAGAAGATCTCTCCTGGCTGGCTCGCCACAACCTCTCCTGTCTGCCTGCTTCCATCTCTTTCTCACAAAACTCCAAATCCACTGAAGACACATGAACCCCAAGAGAGAAAAGTCTCCTACAGTGAACAAGGTTTAAGAAGAATACTGGGCCCCAACAAAAAGCAAGAACTGCCTACAATCAAGGGCTCTACAGTGAGCTCAAAGAACCGTAACAAAAACTCTTCAGATATTGCCTCAAACCTTTCCACTTTATTTTTCTTCTGCTCTTTTCTGTCTCTATTTGTATGTGTGTATCGCATATGCATGCTAGCGTGGGCGCATCGTGTATCCGTAGGCATTAACCGAATGAGAGTTCAAGTTTAATAAATTTCAACTTTTCTTCTTTAAACCTAAGAAAGCCTGTTTGTGCTTGTTTCTTTACCTTATTTTGAACAAGGATTCACCAAGGGGGAGCTAAAAACACGGTGTGTTTAAAATTAAACCCTGTTACAGTAAGACCAGGTGAAGGCTGAGAGGGACCCCTTGACACCTTTCTCACCTGGTCGTAACAGGCACAAATACATATTTTCTACTTCTTAACAGTTTCACCCAAAGCTCTCCCCTCCCAGTACATCTCACTCCAGTGAAGGTGTTGACATTTTGGTGAAGTATTGCTCCACAGGCACTGGTTGCCTCCAGTACAGTGACCAAGTAATCATACTCACTTCCTAACAGCATTGTTGGTGTACTTATCCCACATAGACTGCAGTGGTTCAAGAAGGTGGCTGACCACCACCTTCTCAAGGGCAATTAGGGGTGGTTAATAAATGCATGTCTAGCCAGTGATGCCCACATCCCATGAACAAATAAGAAAAAAAACTCTATGCATCTCATTTATTTTGCATCAGACAACATTAAAAGCTTCTCATTAATGTTGGCAGCTGTGGTGTGAACACAAAATCAAAGATTAAAGACCACAGGAAAACAGCTTTAAAAACTACCTACAGCTGAAAGAGAGAAAGTTAAAAGAAACACTGGCCCAAACAGTGTAAAGAAGAAAAAAAATCTCACCTCAAGATGTAGAAGACAGAGCGGAATGAGAGGCTGCAAATCAATCATTGCAGTCGGGTGAGTCAGTCTGCTGTCAGTACAGGAACCCCAGTTAAAATAAAAAAGCTTTGGGGTGTTTGCAAAGTTGATTTTTTTTTTTTAAAGGCTCAGTAAAAGAAAAGCAAGAGAAAGCCCAATCCCTATCTCAGGCTGATAGACTGTTTTCAAAGGTTCCCCCATGCTGATCAGGTCCGCGCCATTACAGGAGGCATCTGACAGCAAAAAGTGCGGGAATCCTCCAGTCATGCAGCTTGCAGCTGAAGCCATAAAAAGAAACCCATAAATCACTCAAACGCTGAAGAGCTTTCATTTACTCCACTAGAGTTTAAAAAAAAACATAAAATCACTCACCTGTGAAGAATTGCCTATTGACCGACTGCATAAACAAACTTCAACAGAGAAAAAAAGAGCACTTGAAATACCTATTCAACAGCTGTGTGAACAGACAGACTGGAGGCTGGAAACTAGATAAATGGACAAACACTGCTAAACACTTGCTGCTGTCAATCAAAGCAGCCAGTTTAGACAACGGAGAATTTTTTAAAAGGAACACAGGGTCACAGAACCAAGTCTTAAAGCAAGTCCTAAAGCAAAAGAACAGCAGAAGGATGGATACCAATTTTCCCAGCATGAACTGGAGAGCCTTGGATATCCTATCCGAGTTTAAACTGTTCCAACAAAGAATGCAATTATACTTTACAGACCAAGTAATTACAGAACCAGAAAAGCAAGCTGTAAAAATAATGATAGCGATTGGAAATAAGGGATTACACAGAATCAATACCTCAGGCATATTTGAAGAGGATCATAAAGATCCCGCAAAGATATGGAAATTGCTGGAATTCAGCTCCGATTGAGAGTGAATTTTCGAATTCACTGTCTGGAATTGATGTCCTACAGGCAACAGCCACAGGAATCAATAGACCAGTTCATCTGTAGATGCCGTAGAAAGTGCAACGAATATGACTTCTCAGATACTGAGCTGTCAGACTGAATAATGGAGCTGGAAATTGTATCAATGTCCATTGAAACATTTCAGAAGGACCTCTTGGGGAAAAAGAAAGGTCACAGCATTGATGCACTGCTGGAAGATGGCAGGAAAAATGAAGCCATGGTAGCAGGACAGCAGCACTGCAAGCACTAGGTGCAGCCAACAGTATTGACACAATAACCAGGTCAAAAAGAGCAAGCAAGCTGTGTGATAAGTGCGGTCTGTCCCACTCATGGCGAAACTGCCCTGCATTTCATGATCTATGCAAGGCATGCAGTGCAAAAGGACACTGCGCCCGTCTATGCAGGAATTCTGACTCTAAAGACGCAGTCAGAAGTCACGGTCGGATGCAAACAAACAGATAGCAGGGCAACAGCAGCAAGGAGAGTGCCAGAGACCTGCATAAATGCAAGCCGATACACATAGTCCATGGCAAAACAGACTGGGAAAAGACTCAGGGAGATGTAGTTCTCAGACAGAAGACAAACAGGCATTCCACATTGTGAATCTGATACATCACGTTGATGAAATCCAACAATTGGAAGCTTTCACCGTATTAACATCATGTGCCCAAAGAAAGCTGGCAAACATACACTCAAGGTCAAGATTGACACCGACACAAGTGCAAATATCCCACCAGTCTGAATCCTCAAAGATATGTACTGTAGTCATTGGAAGTCAATGATACAACCAACGACTTCCAAGTTATCTGCATATAATGTGTCACCCATCCTTTGCAGTGGCACATGAACAATGCAATGCAGATATGGCAAGTTGGCATGGCAACCACAAACGTTCTACCTTATAGACACGAATGGACCAGCAGTGGCAGGACTACCAGCGTGTACAGACCTCAACATCATAACTATCCACGAGAGCATTGCCAAGGGGAAATCTCCAAGGACCAAAACCCGCTCACAGACTCTAGCCAGCATCAAACGGTGCAGTCTGGAAACCAAGCTACAGCACAAATATGCTGCGCCTTCACTTCTGCTCTCTAGAGAACCGCCAGCACCACAGCGAGCCAGAATGGACAGGGACCTCCATGAGACCAAGTACTCCTTCCCCAACAAGTCCTCGATCTTGAGCCCAAGACCTTCAGACGCGAAGGATGAGGAGAGGCGAAGGACAGGCAATGTCCTGAAGAGGCAGAGGAGGAATGAGTTGAAGCAATGTCTGTTGATTCTTCGAGATGAAGTGCCTGAGCTTTCCAAGAATGACAAGGCCTCAAAAGTGGTAATTTTGAGAAAAGCAACAGAGTATATTAGCAGACTGAAGGCAGAGCAACAGAAATTGAATACAGAGAGGGAGAAACTTCAGAAAAAACAGCAACAGATGTGAGACAAATTCCCCGAACTGGAGTTGTCAAACCAATGAGATGATATATGGCCTTTTGAGCTTCTATACTTGTAAAGTTCATAATCTCTATCCATGTGTAAATAGTTTTGATGTTATCTAATTTTATATGTTCTTACTTTTAGCATATGAGACTTATCTTTGGAAAGAAGGGGGTGTTGTGTGATTGCCTTTAAGAGTGATGTCCCTTTAAGATTTTAGTATGCTAATAAGCTATGTGCCAGGATGCAGCCACGTGACTACTTGCCAGATTCATGTATTACTTTTTAGCTGTTTAATAAACTTGTTTGAGATTTTCAACAACCTAAGCAGGGCTATGGACCAAATGCTGAATGGCGGAATTAAAATGGGTGGAACGTTTTTTGGCCGGCACAGATACAAGTGGCCTCTTTCTGTGCCGTAAACTTTCTATGATTCTTTCTATGAACTCCGCACAGATCATTTATGTTGCATCAGACAACATAAAAAGCTTCTCATTACAGTGGCTGACTAATGCATCAGACAACCCGGAAAGAGAGAGTGGAGAGAGGTGAAACCAGTTAGGTTGTTGAATAAATTCTATTTAACTGTAAAAAGGACTTGTTGGGGAAGGAGTACTTGGTCTCATGGAGGTCCCTGTCCATTCTGGCTCGCTGTGGTGCTGGCGGTTCTCTGGAGAGCAGAAGTGAAGGCACAGCATATTTGTGCTGTAGCTTGTGTTAACCAATGAGTTGGAGGCAGGAGGGACTTGTGGCTTTAATTTCCTCACAAACTACAGCAAACAGAGTCTCTGAATTCATGATCAAAACTACAGCAGTCTCCCAAGTACAGCAGGATCATTACATATGAGTAGAGGATAATTACATATTACAAATTATGTGCATAAAATCAGTCCTAGTCATTTACTACAGTGTAGTTTCCAGATGTGTTTAACTGGGGCATTATCCAGTCATCTACATTTGAGCCAGGACTTCTGCTGTCACTATATGCAGTTGAATGAGAACACATTGAGATTAAATTGAAGCAAAATCAAAACAACTTTTGCACACCTTTGGAGTTCCTGAGTAGTTACATACATTGTTTTTTTAAGCTTTCTTTCCCTTCTTTTCTGTTGTATATTTCCACAGATGTCCAATGTCCTCAGATGTTTTGGCTAAGTAACCATTCTTCATGTATTAGCCTTAACAGGGAATGCAAACAGGTTACTCGACCATGGACAAAACAATAAGATGCTTTTCTGCTTTGCAGTGTGCAACTGTGTTCACAGTACAGCTAAGTCCTCACACATTTTCCTGCATGTTTGATTCTTCCATTCAGATAAAGAAGCCTTCAGCAATTTAAGATCAGGAGCCAACAAACGGATATCAATCTTCCAAGACCCAAACCCCAAAAGTCCCAAATATAAAATTTTTATAGTCAAACCTAACCTTATGCTCATCTGACATCTACTCTCATGCACTTTCTAGAAGAGTCAATGCAATCAGAGTGAGAATCCTGGCTTGTTTCTCCTATCCTAGTTTGGGGACCTTGGGCTAGAATTTGACTTTGTGTGCTAGTGTAAAACTAGTGATGGTGAATCGTCAGCCCTTTTTCATCTCTCACAATCTTATTTTCATTGAGGTCAATTAGGAGAGATGTAAAGTGGGCTGAAAATTCACTAGCACCGGTTTTACATTATTGCACAAAGTCAAAA
Source organism: Heterodontus francisci (assembly GCF_036365525.1). Taxonomy (NCBI): domain Eukaryota; kingdom Metazoa; phylum Chordata; class Chondrichthyes; order Heterodontiformes; family Heterodontidae; genus Heterodontus; species Heterodontus francisci. The sequence goes on from NC_090373.1 coordinate 66,984,342, forward strand.
TCTACCCCATTGAGACAGAATGCAGCATTATGCACCTTCCTCAGCACTGCCAGACACAGATTAGCCAACTCAACGCAAAACAGAAATCAAACCTAATTTACATTATTTAATAACACACCATGTAATACATTTACCTATGGATATATCAGGGAAACTCTCATGCATTGTAAAATGATTCTGTCTAATACCTCCTAATGTCATAAATGATTTACAGTAAGCTTACAATCATAACCAAATAACAGACACAATAGTCACTTATTAATGAATACAATTCTGTCCATCTCTCTTCCCTTTCTTTAGCCCTTTTCCTGCTGTGGCTTAAGTTGTACTTCATACACTTTTGACATGTTCATTCAATGTCAAGAACCTTTTGATCTGTAAACAAAACAGATGAGTTTCTGAAATCAGTGCGGAGTTTCATGTAGCATATGAGGGTTACTTGTTTCCACATGGAATGAGTTCCTGTTGAATTGGTCCCCAGCTGAACTTGGATATATTAGCTGTGAGGCATGTAAAGATTATTCTGTCATACAGATAATTTCCTTTCACTCTGCAGAAGCTGTTAAGAGATTAATAAAAATGAAAACTGTCTGGGAATCGGAAAAAGTGCATCCAAAGTGAAGGGTATGAATTACCCAGAGGTTGTCACAGGCAGCCAAGAATAATCTGCTAATACCTTGTACCTGGTTACTGCCAGAACAATCAAGGGCGCCACTCAGCAAGTTGGCCTGCATCGATGTTTCACCACATGATCCACTACATCATCATCTTTGATGTGGTTGCACAGGCTTTCAACAAGGTCTGACAAACTGTTTCAGTACGTGAAGCAAAATCCCATAGCAGGAATTTTACTCTTCTGATGTATGTATTACTCTCCCAGTGTAGATGGATGTTACAATACCTCACGTTAATATTCAAACAGTGACTGATCTCAGCTGGGGGTGGGGGCACGGGGGTGATGGTGTTTGTGGTTGGGTAAGGAGGAACTTGATAATTAGTCCCAACAGGCTTGTGCAAGAAAGGGGAATTGCCAGCCCTGTGTCCTGCTCCTGATTGTTATCTAGTGACCCCTGCTATAAAGTGTCATGTGTTAATGCTGGTTCAGGGAAGGATCAACAACTTACACTTATTTAGTACCTTTCACAGAACAAACATCTCAAGGTTCTGTACATGAGCAGAAAGTGGGACAGAAGCTACAGGAGTTGCTCAAGGGCACAACTGAAAAGACATTTTTTTGAGAAAGCTTTTCAAAACAGAGAGAGCAGTGATAATGTGGCAGGTTTTAGGGAGAAACTTCCAGATGCAGAGGCATGGTGGCTGAACATTCTGCTACCAATAGTGGAGCATTGAGAAGAGGATGTATAGTCGACCAGCATCGGGAAAAGTAGAGGGTATGATCTTGGGCTGGAGGAGATTGCAGAGACAGAAAGAAGCACAGTCATGTAGGGATTTGAAAACAAACATGGATTTTAAAGTAGGCCTGCTAGGGGAGTCTATGGAGATCTTAAAAAAAAAGGACTCATAGAAGTGCAACACTCAGTGTGAGATATGAGGAGCAACAGTGTTCTTGAGTGAAATTTATGAAGGGATGAGATTTCAAGAAATTGGATTTGAAATTGGATGTGATACTCCACCCAGTAAACTCTGTCAACACTGTGGTGTTGTGCTGTGTTTGTAAGTCTTCATTAAATGATAACCGTAGACTTTATATTTGGATTCAATACAAACACTATTTATTGTCTTACTTGCCTACGTTCAATGATCTCAGGTCCAGGTCTTTTCCTCGCTGGTGCATGTGTGTGTGTGCTCTTTGCAAGCCATGTGTTGACCTCCTTATATATGTCTGATAATGTCGTAAGTTGCATCAGTGGCTGGTCTCTGAAAGGTGAAATTTCTTAAAAGTGGAGTTACCATTACACGACATTACAAATACTCATGGCTGAGACTCACACATGAAGATTGATCACGTGGCCAAAGTAGAAAAAGACCAACTGATACCTGACAAGAAATCAACACCTTCAGGACAGGAGATGAGAAAAATGACGAGAGGAAAAAAAATCATGATTGCTATGAATTTGAAATCAGGACCATTGCTTCTGAGCTTACTGCTTGTGATACTCTACTACAGCAAGACTGAATACCTCCAAGAGAGGAATGGATATTTAAAAATCAACTTACTAATCAGCATTTACATTGTTATTCATGGAACCTAAAGTAAAATAACAAAAAATACTTCACAGTGGAAAACAATGTTTGCAACACGAATGTCCTATAACATTGTCTCTGAGAGAAGTGTGTACCTGTGAAATGAGAGCTTATTAATTCTAGATTAAAAATGTCACTGAAGTTAGTGAGCTTCAGTGTTGCCACATTTTAGATCTGGATGTTCAAGCCTTTTTATAAAATCCCGATAATCTTTTTAAGTGTATAGGTTTATCAAAGAAGAATACAATAGCTACCAAGCAATTATTGCATTGTCCCTTATACAAAAATCTGTTACTTACAGAGCAAGTAGTGTTATATAGGGTACGTAAAGGGAATGTGCAATTATTTGTTTTTTGACAGAGTTGTCAGATTGTTGAACAGATTCTGTGGTGCTATGTAGCAGGAGAGCAGTTGTACCATTGTGGTGGGTGGTTGAGGTGAGTGAGGGTCACAGAAATGGGTTGCCAGGTCCTATATCCTTTTCTTACTGGACTGTGTCCTCGTGTGCATTTCATATTCACCCATATTAAAACCCCAGATCTGAAACAAACATATATGGTTAAGCACCTAAGACTTGTCCTGACTTCTCTCTTTTTTTCCTTGTGTATCCATTTGGAATTGGAGCAAGAGAAACTCCATTGGCAAAGGGGCTTTTAAAGTGCCACAGGCTTTGAGTGTGGGTTTTTTGGGAACATGCACTGTATCTTTTTAATATTGTTTTGTTCCTTATCTTTTTTTTTTAAACATATTTTAAATTTTTTTATTGATATTTTGGAGAAATTTTCTGGAGCCAGGTTTTCCACACTTTAATGTATGTTTGCATTTAAAGTGCCTGAACCAAGTAATTTCAAGGTTGAGGTAGTACAAGTTGGGAATATGTCATGCCAGGAAAATCAGCAGACACTAGACTGCATTTATCTGCAGACATTGGCAAACTTAGCTGCTAAAGATTGAGGACACCTGCCTCAGCTTGCTCAGATCTACATGGAGGCAGTGATAGGGCTTTGCCATCTGTAGCAAAGATTTCTGCAGCCAAATTACAAGATAGGGCAAGGTCATCACTGCCTTCAAATGATATGCCTGTGGCTCATTTCTAGCTAGCACTGTAGTATCAGTTGATGTGTAGCTCTTACATGCATCAAACAGGTAACTGATGTGTCAGCCAGCACGGCTAATATTTTCATCCCCTCGTCAATTGATAAGCAGGACATGACTGCCCGATGTCTCTGCACTGCTGCATCTCCGATGATGCTATATGCTTCACCTGAAGCCCATCCTGGGTGACAGTAATCGCCCATGTTTGTGTTGCAATAGTTTGATGTGTGAAACCCTTGAAAAATGTGTATATCAAAATAGCTTTGAAGTGTAAGTTGCAGCTTGAGTATGTGCTATGCTGAAGAATGAGTATGCATGGTTTGAATTGAAAAAGCTGTAAGGTGGTATGAGAATGGAATGGCAAACAGTAAATATAGAGCATGTTGACAGGCAACTCTGTGGCATGAAATATTGGCTCATCTACCTGGTAAATTGTACTGCCTCACCTTGCCTGGTTCCTTAAAATATACCACCTTCTGCATATTTCTCAGGTTCTGTAGATACCAAAAATAACGTAACTTCCACTTCCTGCCATCTTGCCAAACACATGCTCTGAACTGTCAAATAGAGCGTCTGTCATTCTCACCCACTTCAAGCAGCAGCATGCCCTTTGCCACCGGTAAACAAAAGGTTGGGAGTATTGAAACTCCACCATTTGCCTAGACACTGTTTTCTGTCTAAACATTGGATTCACCTTCCTAATTGCTTGCCAGTCCTATAACTACCCCCACCATCCCTTCCCTGTTTCTTTTTGAAGGGTTAAAAATATTTTAAAACTATTTTCAGTTTTTCTAAAGACTGGTAGAACATCTATTCTCCAATGCTGCTACTTCTCGAGTAATGCCAGGTATTCCACCCTCATCAACAACTTGCATTTATATAGTGTTTTTAATGTAGTAAAATGTCCCAAAGTATTTCACAGGTGCGATCAACAACATTTGACACCAAGCCATGCAAGGAGATATTAGGATAGGTGATCAAAGAGGTAGATTATAAGGAGCATCTTAAAGAAGGAAGCAGAGAGGTTTAGGAAGGTAATTCCAGAGCTTAGGCCTAAGCAGCTGAAGGCACGGCTGCCAATGGTGGAGTGAAGAAAATCGGGGCTGTGCAAGAGGCCAGAATTGAAGAAGTGCAGAGATCTTGGAGGATTGTAGGGCTGGAGGAGGTTATAGAGATAGGGTCGGGTGAGCGATGGACAGAGTTGAAAATGAGGACAAGAATTTTTAAATCAAGGCTTAGTTGCACCTGAAGCCTATGGAGGTCAGGGAACAAAAGGCTGATGGGTGAATGGGACTTGGTGCAAGTAAGATGACGTACAGCCAAGTATTGGATGAGCTCAAGTTTACAGATAGTGTAAGGTGGAGGCCAGCCAGGAGAGCATTGGAATAGTCAGGTCCAGAGTTAAGCATGGATGAAGGATTCAGTAGTGAATGAGTTGAGGCAGGCGCAGACATGGGTGGTGTTACAGAGGTAGAAATTGGTGGCCTTTATGATGGAGATGATATGAGGTTGGAACCTGAGCTGAGTCTCAAATTGGACATCAAGTTTGGTCCAGCCTCAAGCAGTGGCCTGGGAGAAGGATGGAGCCGGTGAAAAGTTGAACAGAGTTTGTGGTTGCATCCAAAGACAAGGGCTTTGGTTTTCCCCAATTTTAGATGGAGGAAATTTCTGCTCATCAAATACTGGATGTCGGACAAGCAGCATGACAAATCAGAGGCAGTGGAGGGGTTTAGAGAGGTGGTGGTAGGGTAGAGCTGGGTATCATCAGCACACATATGGATCTTCATGATTTGCTCTCGGAGGATGTCGCTGAATGACAGCGTGTGGATGAGAAATAGGAGAGGGCAAAGGAAGATCTCTTGGGGACTCCAGAGGTTATGACATAGGAACAGAACAGAAGATATTGTAGGTGGGTCATAGAATCATAGACATTTACGACACAGAATGAGACCATTTGGCTCATTGTCACTTTCCAGCTTGTGGCCCATAGCATTAAGAGGTTATGGCACTTCAAGTACTTTTTAAATGCAATGACAGCTTTTGCCTCAGTCTTTCAGGCAGTAAGTTCCAGACCCACAACACCCTCTGGGTGAAAAAATTTCTTCTCAAGTCCCCTCTAATCCTTCTACCAATTACTTTAAATGTAAGCCCCTGGCTATTGACTTCTTTGCAATGGAAAATAAGTTCTTCTTACTCTATCTGGACTCCTTATAATTTTATATACCTCAATTAAATCTACTCTCAGCCTCCTCTGTTCCAAAGAAAACAACCACAGCCTATCCAACCCTTCCTCATAGCTAATCTTTTTCACTCCGAGCAATATCCTTGTAAATCTGCTCTACATTTTCTCTAGTGTGATCACATCCTTTCTGTAATGTGACTAGAATTGTATGTAGTACTCTAGCTGTGGCTTTATACAGTTCTATCATACCCTCCCTGCTCTTATACTCTATGTCTCAGCTAATAAAGGGAAGTATCCCGTATGCCTTTTTCACTACTTTATCTGCCTGTCCTGCTGCCTTTGGGAATCTGTGGACATGCATTCCAAGATCCCTCTGTTCCTCTAGACTTCTCCGTATTCTACCATTTATTGTGTATTCATTTGCCTTGTTTGTCCTCCCCAAATGCATTACCTCACCTTTTTCTGTACTAAATTCAATTTGCCACTTTTCTGCCCACCTGACCGGCCCATTGATATTTTCCTGCAGTCCACAGCTTTCTTCCTCACTGTCAACCGCATGGCCAATTTTTGTAAATTTCTTAATCATGTCCCTATTTTTAACTCTAAATCATGATATATACCATGAAAAGCAAGGGACCTAGTACTAAGCCCAGCACTGGAAACAGTCTTTCAGTCACAAAAACATCCATCAACCATAACCCTTTGTGCCTGCCACAGAGCCAATTTTGGATCCAACTTGCCACTTTCACTTGGATCCCATGGGCTTTTATTTTTCTGACCGGTCTGTCATGTGGGACCTTGTGAAAAGCCTTGCTATGGACTATATCCAATGTGCTTTCTTCATTGGCCTTCCTTGTCACCACCTCAAAAAAAGTCAATCAAAATAGTCAGCCACGATTTTCCCTTAACAACTCCATGCTGACTGTCTTTAATTAGTCCATGCCTTTCTAAATGATGATTTGCAGTGATTTTTTTCCAATAATTTGCCCACCACCAAGGTTAGGCTGACTGGCCTGTAATTACTTGGTCCATCCCTTGTTCCCTTTTTAAACAAAGTTACAACTTTAGTTTAGAGATACAGCACTGAAACAGGCCCTTTGGCCCACCGAGTCTGTGCCGACCATCAACCACCCATTTATACTAATCCTACACTAATCCCATATTCCTATCACATCCCCACCTGCCCCTATATATTTCCCTACCACCTACCTATACTAGGGGCAATTTATAATGGCCAATTAACCTATCAACCTGCAAGTCTTTGGCATGTGGGAGGAAACCAGAGCACCCGGAGGAAACCCACGCAGACACAGGGAAAACTTGCAAACTCCGCACAGGCAGTACCCAGAATCGAACCCGGGTCCCTGGAGCTGTGAGGCTGCGGTGCTAACCACTGCGCCGCCCCTCCTATCCTCCCACACCATGCTTGTAGCCAGAGAGAATTTGAAAATGATTGTCAGAACATCCACTATTTCCTCCCTTGCTTCTCATAACAGCCTAGGAGATGGTGTGCAGATTGCAAGCTGAGTGCAGAGATTCGAGTTTGATGAATGGGGATTTTAAGTGTTGTTATTTTTATAAAAGTCTGGTCTGCAGTTAGCATTTAACTGGGATTTACCCTCTATATAAAGTAGGGTTAACAAAGTAAGGTAGGGTTAAGAAAGTACAGTAAGTTTCTTACAGTCTCAGGCAGGGATGAACAGGCTCTACTGCAGAGTAGCTGATTAGTTAAGTAGCTGTCCAGTCAAATCTGGTTGCTGCAGTTTCAGCTTCAAAAGATATAAATACAGAGGTCTGGGTGCAGCCTGCAAACGGCATGCAGATTGCAAGCTGAGGGTGAGATTCGAGTTTGGTGAGTGGCGAGTTCGGTGAAGGGGGGGAGGAGGTGCTCCATATTTCTACTTTTTTTTCCACTTTTTTAACCCTGCAGTATTTGGTTCTTGCTTTGGTGCAGTGCAAGGAGCTGTTTGGTGAGTACCTGGTAAGCTATTCGACTTATAATAAATAGTCTGTGAAGTTAAGGTATGGCAAGGCAGCTCTGCCAACTGGAATGTACAGCCTGTGGCATGTGGGAAGTCATGGATGCACCATGTGTCCTCGACAAACACATCTGCAGGAAGTGTCACCGGCTGCAGAAGCTTGAGCTCCGGGTTTCGGAACTCGAGTGGCGGCTGGAGTCACTGCTGTGCATCGGCGAGGCAGAGGACTATGGGCATAGCACGCTTAGGGAGCTGGTCACACCACAGGTTAGAAGGAGACAGGCAGATAGGGAATGGGTGACCGCCAGGCAGTCTAAGAGAACCAGGCAGGTAGTGCAGGAGTTCCCTGAAGTGATCTCACTCGCTAATCAGTTTTCCATTTTGGATACTGGTGAGGGTGATGGTTCCTCAGGGTAGTAGAGTCAGAGCCAAGATGGTGGCACCAGAGGTGGCTCAGCTGCACAGGAGGAGAGGAAGAAGAGTGGAAAAGCAGTAGTGATAGGGGATTCGTTAGTTAGGGGAACAGACAGGCGTTTCTGCGGCAGTAAACGACTCCAAGATGGTGTGTTGCCTCCCTGGTGCCAGAGTCAAGGATGTCATGGAACGGCTGCAGGACAGTCTTCCGGGGGAGGGTGGACACCCAGAGGTCATGGTTCACATTGGTACCAATGACGTAGCTAGAAGGGGGATGAACTCCTGAAAGCAGATTTTAGGGAGCTCGGAAGGAGATTAAAAAGCAGGACCTCAAAAGCAGTAATCTCAGGATTACTCCCAATCCCACGTGCAAGTGAGCAGAGGAATAGGAGAATTGAGCGCTTGAACACGTGGCTGGAGAACTAGTGTAGTTGGGAGAGCATCAGATTTCTGAGACATTGGGATCGATTCTGGGGCAGGTGGGACCTGTACAAGATGGAGGGGTTTCCTCTTAGCAGGACTGGGATGAATATCCTCGCAGGGAAATTTGCTAGTGCTGTTGGGGCGGGTTTAAACTAAATTGTCAGAGGGATGGGAACCTGAGAGTGAGCTCACATTGGAGGAAAGCAAGACTTGTAACTTGTCAGGGGTGTGGGAACCAGGAGCAAGTATTAGAGAGGTATACCAATGTACACAGAACACTGGTGGAGATAGATAGCACAAGAGTAGGGAATAGTAAGTTATTAGGTGGGGTCAGAGTAAGGGAGAAAGTAATAAAGTTTGAATCAGGGTTAATGTGCATGTATGTGAATGCACAGAGTGTGGTTAATAAGACTGGTGAGGTACAGGCACAGATTGCCATGTGGAAATATGATATTGTGTCTACAACAGAGATCTGGTTGAAAGAAGGGCAGGACTGGGTGTTAAATATTCCTGGATACAAGGTGTTCAGGAAAAATAGGAAAGGTAAAAAAGGGGGAGAGGTGGCGGTATTGATTAAGGAGAGCATTGCAGTGCTGAAGTAAAAGGATGTCCCAGAGGGGTCAAGGACAGAATCAATTCGGTTCGAGCTAAGGAACAAAAAAGGTGCAGTTACATTGCTCTGTGTTGTCTATAGGCCACCCGTTAGTGGGAAAGACATGGAGGAACAAATTTGCAAGGAAATTACAGAGAGATGCAAAAATTATAGGGTAGTTATAATGGGGGACTTTAATTATCCAAACATAGACTGGGATAATAGTAGTGTAAAGGGCAGTGAGAGACAAGAGTTCCTAGAGTATGTTCAGGAAAATTTTCTACAACAGTATGTTGCTAGTCCAACAAGAAAGGAAGCCTTGCTAGACCTGGTTCTTGGGAATGAGGTGGGCTAAGTGGATCAAGTATCAGTAGGAGAGCATATAGCAGATAGTGATCATTGTATCATAAGGTTTAGGCTGACTATGGAAAAGGACAAAAAGCAATCCAGAGTAAGAATAATTAACTGGGGGAAGGCCAACTTCAATAGGGTAAGAATGGAATTGGGGCGAATAAATTGGGCTACCTTCAAAGAAGAGATGGTTCAGGCACAGGCAAGGTATGTTCCCTTGAAGGGGGAAAGTAGGGCAAACAAATAAAGCTTCCTGGATGACAAAAGAGGTAGAGATTAAGATAAAGAAAAAGTGTACCTTTGACAGATGACAGGTAGAAAGTACTATTGAGAACCAGGCTGAATACAAAAGGTCCTGAAGGGAAGTGAAAAAGCAAATAAGAAAAGCAAAGAGAGAGCATGAAGAGAGACTGGCAACTAGCATTAAAGGAAATCCCGACATTTTCTATAGGCATATAAATAATAAAAGGGTGGTAAAAGGAAGAGTGGGGCCGATTAGGGACCATAAAGGGGATTTACACATGGAGGCAGAGAGCTTAGCTGAGGTATTAAATGAATATTTTTTATTTAGAGATACAGCACTGAAACAGGCCCTTCAGTCCACTGAGTCTGTGCTGACCATCGACCACCCATTTTATACTAATCCTACATTAATCCCATATTCCTACCACATCCCCTCAATTCCCCTACCACCTACCTATACTAGGGGCAATTTATAATGACCAATTTACCTATCAACCTGCAAGTCTTTGGCTGTGGGAGGAAACTGGAGCACCCGGCGGAAACCCACACGGTCACAGGGAGAACTTGCAAACTCCAGAATTGAACCCGGGTTGCTGGAGCTGTGAGGCTGCGGTGCTAACCACTGCGCCGCCCTACTTTGCATCTGTCTTTACCAAGGAAGAAGATGAAACCCAGGAAATGTTGAAATAGGAGGTAAGTCAGACACTTGAGGAGCTTAAAATTGATAAAGAAGTATCAGATAGGCTGAGTGTACTTAAAGTGGATAAAAATCCAGGGCCAGGTGAGATGCATCCAGGGATACTGAGGGAAGTGAGGGTGGAAATTGCAGAGGCACTGGCCATCATTTTTCAGTCTTCCTTAGACTTGAGGGTGGTGCCAAAGGACTGGAGAATTGCAAATGTTACACCCTTGTTCAAAAAAGGTTGTAAAGATAAGCCCAGCAACTATAGGCCAGTCAGTTTAACTTCAGTGGTGGGGAAACATCTCGAAAAAATAATTTGGGACAAAAACAATAGTCACATGGACAAATGCGAGTTAATTAAGGAAAGCCAGCATGGATTTCTTAAGGAAAAATCATGTTTAACTAACTTGCTGGAGTTTTTTGAGGAGGTAACAGAGGGGGTTGACGAGGGCAATGCTGTTGATGTGGTATACATGGACTTTCAAAAGGCATTTGATACAGTGCCACACAACAGACTTGTAGCTCATGGAATAAAAGGGGCAGTAGCAACATTGATACAAAATTGGCTGAGTGACAGGAAACAAAGAGTAGCGGTTAATGGATGTTTTTCTGGTTGGAGGAAGGTTTGTAGTGGAGTTCCCCAGGGATCAGTGTTGGGACTCTTGCTTTTCCTGATATATATTAATGACCTAGACCTTGGTGTACAGGGCACAATTATGTCAATTTATGACTAATAACACATCTGTCTGCCTGTGCAACAGATAATTTGATAGAAGTGTAGCATTTGGTAAATGTGCAGACTCTGAAGGTGGTGAATTGGGGGTGGGGCTGCCATTAGAGTTCCCAGGATATAAAGCTGCAGCAGCCAAATGAGGCCATAGTGCTGGTGTCTGTGCAGCTGGGACAGCACTGGGACTGTCACAGCTCATCGTATCTGACCTCACACTCAAGTTCACATTAACCCCTCCATGTAAAACATTTCAGCACCATGCTGTTGCCTTTGACAGGTCTGGCATTTCCAATCAAAACTTTATTAAGTTGTGGGAAACCACCATGAATATGACAAGTTGTGTTTAGCTTCTCTTTGACACTTGTCTCAAAGCTTTAAGTAAATAATCTTCCATTTAGTGTGCAGCAGGATCGCCCTGTAATCCAGTTTTGAATTGGTACGTTTAAATATCATAATTTGATATAAAAATAAAACAAAAGCACAGCCACTAAATGGAATCAATGTTAAGCGTAAGATGCACTATGCACAGGTTAGCAGTATCTTGGTGAAAATACTGAACATCTTTGAAACTGGTGTTATAGGGGAAAGAAAACGTACAGACATCAAGCCATCCTTTTATGGCAAAATTGACAAAATTTGGACCAAATGCTTTTTTTGAATGAGTTTTAAATGAGTTTCAATATCAAAGGTCAGCAGCTAGAATTTTTTGAAATGAATAAGGACTAAACTAAATGTATTGTGTGTCGAACAAAATCTCTGCAAGGGAAGTCAGTGGGAAATCATTGTGGTGTGTCGTTGATATTTTTTGACATTTAGTAAAACGAGAAAATGTTTTTGCTTAGTATACATGATAAAAACAAATGCTCACCACACAGAGTCCTCCGCCTCTGCACTTAAAGCATAAACACTTTCAACGTAAATTTATAATTTATACTCACAAGGGAAGCTTTTAGCTGTTTTTGTTCTACTACAAAGCCCAGCTTATCTGTACACTACAGGGAACGACCACAGTGTTGCTGGGGATTTGGCGCCTTACATTATGTCATAATAGTCCATTAATCCTCTCTGTGCTCATTGCTGAATCTAGTTTGACAGTATGTGTTAGAAACAGGCATATGGCGTGTGAACTGTCTGCCAGAGTGAATCCATGGGAAGTGCACATTGCACTGTGCAATTATCTTGTGCTATAGGTGCTTCAGTTCAGGTCTAGTTTTGGAAACATGCTGATAATTTGCCAAACTTACTCATTAATGAATTGGTCATCCTTTTATATTTCACCAGATCTCATGCATGTAGGAGTGACTGCAGTCATCTGGTGGTTTGCCTTCACTGCTGTGATTAAGCCACTAAAGCGCAGCTAAAAGGATAAAATGCTTTGGTGAAATGTTTTAATCAGCAGTCGCCAGGAGACCACCTTCATGGATGCCACAATAATACTCAGCACTATATAAGGTACTGATACTTCTCTGAATATTTATTTTCTCGAGAAAGGGTATTGCTTCAAGTTTATTTATCTATTGCTGCACCACATTGATCATTATTGAAGTGAGCACACAATGAAATCCTGTACTGAAGTAAAATGAGTCATTTAGGAAAGACATAAACCTGACTATTTTGGATTCAGGACAGCCAAAGTAAAGGTCATAAACATTTGCATAAATTAACAGGGCCCATTTCTATGTGTCACATTACAGACCAAGTACGATGAGGGAGCAGAACTGACACAGATATGTGGCACAGATATGTGGTCGGAAGCTCATCTCAGGATCAAATACAACACAAAGGAACATCTAAAATTACATTAAAATTCCTCCTATTTTCCCAAAGAACAAAGCATTGTTGCTTTCTTAAAATTAAAATTCTGAGGATGCTGGAAATAAAAAGAAAATGTAGCAAACAGTCAGCATGTCAGGTAGCATCTGTGGACAGGAAAGAGAGTTAACATTTCAGGTCTTTTTACGGAAACTTTTTAAGGAAAAATGTTAAATCTTTAACTTTTTCCAGTTCTGATGAAAGTTCATTGATCTGAAATGTTAACTCTGTTGCTTTCTTTGCTGTCCCCAGTAAGCTACTGAGGACTACAGGCCTCACTGTCCTTTGAAAAGCTGCACAGAAATTTCAAGGGTGTTCAGCTGTTTACAGCTGTTTTATACCAATGCCTGCACCAATGGGATTGCAAATGAACAGAACCAGGAAGCTCTTGTGTAACTCCCTCTAGAGACCACAGCCGAATTTTACTCCCACCCCTGGGAGCAGGTGGTAAGGCACAAAATTGGTTGGGATGGCGGGAGATGTCATGCCTGTCACCTACCCGCCCTGCTAGTACCTTACTAGCAGTTGGCGAGGTGACAGGCAGCCCGCCTGCCCTTTGGCCACTTAAGGGCCTCAATTGGTCTATTAATGGCCACTTTAGGCCTCTTCCTGATGTCACTAGTATTTTACCAGTGGCAGATGGACACCACCACCTGGGGAGGTTGTCCAGTAATACCTGGCGGCCTCCTGGCATGCTGGAGTGGCCCTCCTGATTTGGCACCCTGTGCCCCATGGAGGCCCCACTGGGCCAGCCCCCCACTGGAACACACCTCCTGTCCTCTCGATCGACCCTCCCACCCCTCACCAGGGCCTGTCTGATTGGTCCCAGCGAGCCGTGACCCCATTTACCTTTTTCTCCAGCACCATCACTGGCTGGGTCTGGAGACTGCTGCAGTCCGAGCAGTGGCCACCACTCCCGGTGTCATTACTGGGACTGAAGAGCTGCCAGCCCTCTGATTGGCTGGCAGCTCTTGGAGGCAGGACATCCTGCCTCAGAGAGGTGGAAGCTACGACTGCAGACAATTAATTGCCTGAGCCACGCAAAATGCAGTCGTGCCTTCCGGGGCTGGTGGAGGTGGGCTAACCCTTGGCTTTCCAGCCAGTGGGTGGAGCCATTGCCTTCTCGTGAAATTCCAGCCCACCATTCGGTGCAACATTTTTTGTAAAAGGGCATCCTAGGTTAATAAACCTTCTAGGAACAAAGATTGGATCATATGTGTTTTCTCTTTTATAGCGCTTATGCTGTAGGAAGTAATGTGACAGAAAATAGAGAGTAGGAATAAATGGGTCATTTTTGGGTTGGCAGGCTGTAACTAGTCCAGTTCCGCAAGCATCAGTGTTGGGGCCTCAGCTAGTTACAATCTATATTAATGACTTAAATGAAGGGACTGAGTGCAATGTATCCAAGTTTGCTGACGATACAAAGCTATGTGGGAAAGCAAGCAGTGAGGAGGGCATAAGGAGTCTGAAAATGAATGCAGCTATGTCAAGTAAGCGGGCAAGGCTGTGGCAGATGGAATTCAATTTGGTAGTAAGAATAGAAAAACAGAAAACTTTTTAAATGGTGAGAACCTATTAAATATTGGTGTTCAAAAGGATTGGGTGACCTTGTACAAGAAACAAAGAAAGTTAACATACAGGTACAGCAAGCAATTAGGAAGACAAATGGTGTGTTGGCCTTTATGAAGGGGGATTTGAGTACAAGGATGTCTTGCTGCAATTGTACAGGGTTGTGGTGAGACCACACCTGGAGAACTGTGTACAGTTTTGGTCTCTGTACCTTAGGAAGAATATACCTTCCTTACAGGGGCTGCAAAAAAGCTTCACTAGACTGATACAAAAACAAAATTCTGCAGATGCTGGAAATCTGAATAAAATCAGAAAAGGCTGGAACTACTCAGCGGGTCAGGCAGACAAAGCTAAAGTTTCAAGTTGATTACCTTTCATTAGTGTTCTGATCCTCTCATCCTCTCCTGGTTCCTGGACACTTCTCCACTGACGGTTCAACTGATTGTTCCTGTCATCGGCTCCAAGTTGTTCCTTCATTCCTCCTAGACTGCAAACATCATTGTACCCGACACTCAAGACTGACCCTGGATTTTCTCCATCATCCACCCATTACCTAAACCCTTCCTTGCTACACTTTGAAGTCTGCCACTGGCCCATGTCATTTAACTGTTAAATAAAGTGCTTCCTGATGAAGGGTCACTGACCTGAAACATTAACTCTGCTTCTCTCTCCACAGATGCTGCCAGACCTGCTACTCACATTTTCCTTTTTTGGTGCTTTGCCGTCCAGCCACATGCCCTTTCACCCTTTCCTTTTCCAGTACAAGGCCCCTCGAACCATCCTCCATTTCAGAACTTCTCTTCAGGTTATCTTCTCTCCTGCTGCCGATCCAGGTTGGAGACCCTCCTAAATGAACCCACTGCCTCATTTACTATTTTCCACCACACCCACCATAGCACCTGTCACTCTACTAAAGCTGCAACACCAACTGTCTCACCCTGTACTCCCAGCGATAATTTCACTCACCTAATTTTTCAGGGATTAGTTTCTCTAAGCTCCTTCCAATCCTACTCACTTCTTCCACTGACCACTAATCCAACAGGTAGAGACCAACAATCATGACTTCATAATGTCATGCAGTGTGTTTTTTTTCACATCATGGCCTCTTTTGTGAGAGTGCAATCACACATGGGCAGTTCCTTGGAGTTGAGTAATGGAGGAAAATGGAGGTGTGATCAATGGTATTAAATGGTTCAGAGTTCAGAGAGGTTTAGGGCTCGATGGTTACACACACACAGGTATGTTCAAACCCTAAATGGCAGGTGAAATCCAACCCTGCCAATTACCACCGGATCAGCCTACTGTCAATCATTAGCAAAGAAATGGAAGGAGTCAGCAACAGGTCTATCAAGCGGCATTTACACAATACACTGCTCACTGATGCTCAGTTTGGGTTCCACCACTTGGCTTCAGATGTCATTACAGCCTTGGTCCAAACAGGGACATGAGGCGAAGTTAGTGTGACTGACTTTTAACATCAAAATAACATTCGACCTGGCTTACTCATCATCATTCCTTAATCCTTATCCTCATGTGATAGGCTTTGGCTAACAGGTGGAACCATTGTGAAAACTGCCACCCTCTTTGGGATACTCAATGACGTTCAGTGTAGGGCAGAGCCTTTCACAAAGGGCAGCACAGTGGCGCAGTGGTTAGCACTGCAGCCTCACAGCTCCAGGGACCCGGGTTTGATTCTGGGTACTGCCTGTGTGGAGTTTGCAAGTTCTCCCTGTGTCTGCGTGGGTTTTCTCCGGGTGCTCCGGTTTCCTCCCACAAGCCAAAAGACTTGCAGGTTGGTAGGTAAATTGGCCGTTATAAATTGTCACTAGTATAGGTAGGTGGTAGGGAAATATAGGGACAGATGGGGATGTTTGGTAGGGATATGGGATTAGTGTAGGATTAGTATAAATGGGTGGTTGATGGTCGGCACAGACTCGGTGGGCCGAAGGGCCTGTTTCAGTGCTGTATCTCTAATCTAATCTTTCCTTCCTCCAACTGTTTCCCCTTATCACAAATCTACTTTACAGCTTGGCCCCGGATCATGTTCATGAGTTAAAAGGAGGATTTCTTTTGCATGATTAAGCATTCTGAATGATGAAATAGAACTGTTGGGAGACGTGAGGAGATTGAGGAAACTGGGGCCTATATATAGAAGAATGAGAGGTGATCTCATTGAAGCATATGTTACAGCTAAGTGAGGAGGGGTCACAATCACCCCTCTTGCCCTTCCTCTTATTTTACCACAAAAGGGTTTATTTCTTTTAAACAATGGTGGAAATAAACATCTCAGTGAGTGTTTTACCTTTTACCTTTACTTTGGCCGTGAAAGAACCAGACAGGTTTTCTTGAGTTTAAACAAGAAAGAGGTAAGTGTATTATACTCAACAAGCTAAACCCGATCTAAAAATTTTAAAAAATTACGCTACACGCTCACATCCAGATGAGGATCACACACACACAAATATATTACAAAGTGCAAAGTAGGTTTTTTGGTTGGATGATAGTTCAGAATAAATAAAAGTTAAATACACAGTCTGAGGCTGGATGATTTGGTGGTCTTCTGGCTGGAGTTGCATTCTTGAAGTCTTGGCTGGTCAAAGTGCACTTTGTGGCTGGCCCGCTTTGCTCAGGGTTTTCTTGGAGACAGAATTGTAGGTGGTTCTCTTCCCTTGGTCTCTGGCTGTAGCAGTCTGTAGGCTTGGAAGTCCGCAGTTGCAGATGGTTTTCAAACTTGATGTTTTCTGGAGAAAGCGAGAGAGAGAGACAAAGAAAGGGAGGAACACAGCCTTCTCTGATGCTGCACACTCAGTTCCTGCCTGTCTCTTTGTGTGTAACAAAAGTCCCAATTTTTCACAGCCTGGGGAGATGGTCACATGGTTCTCTTAATCCCCTTTGTTTTTAATAAGGTCCAAAGTCTAAAACCCAAAACCGCTCTCAGGTTGTATTGTCAGTGTTTACCCCTGGAGGGAGGTCTCCATTCATGAGCCTTAAGATAGCTTTGAATGTCCTGCTAATGTGGGTGATCTGGATAATCTACTCAGTTAGCTAAAGCATTGTCCTGGCTGGGCTTCTTGTTAGACTTGTGACTCCGGTTGGTTCTTGGAATGTACAAAGGTGTTTCAGATGCAAATTGCAGTGGCCATCTTGGCTGCGTTTTTTTTTTAAGTTAACTGTAGGAATTTCCGCAGTAAAAGTCTAATGTAAGTTTCCAACCGATTAATTAATATTTCTCATTTGGCATATAGTATTTTCTTGACGCATAGAAAATTCTTACAGGGCTCAACAGAGTGGATGCAGGAAGATGTTTCCCCTGGCTGGAGGGTCTAGAACCAGGGAACACAGTCTCAAAGAGGTCGGCCATTTAGGACTGAGATGAGGAGGAATTTCCTCACATAGAGGGTGGTGAATCTTTGGAATTCTCTACCCGAGAAGGCTGTGGATGCTCAGTCACTGAGTATATTCAAGACAGAGATCGATACATTTCTAAATATTAAAGATATCAAGGGATATGGGGATAGTGCGGGAAGATGACATTGAGCTAGATCAGCTATGATCTAGTTGAATAACGGAGCAGGCTCGAGGGGCCGAATAGCCTATTCCAGCTCCTATTTTCTATGTTCCTGTGTTTATATGCCACAGGCTTAAACTGCTTTTGGAGCTTTGCTGCCATTGAAGAAAGGCAACTAAGGTCAAAGTATTCTTTGTCCCTTCTCAATGTAGCCCTGAAAGTCAATTGATCTACAGTGGTTTCACCAACAATGCAATGTCACTGCAAAAAGGAGGGCTACAGTTCTTTCAGCAATGCTTGGAATAGGCTATGTGGGGCCATCCAACACATCACTGATGAATATACTGAATAGGATGAGTGGCAGTAGACTATTTTGCTTCATGCCGAGAGAGGTTCAATTGAGACTCCTTTCCACTTTTATACTGATGTTGGAGCTGGTATACACACCTAAAGATAAAATTCAAGATTTGGCCATGTACTCCCATAGCTTCCAGCTTTTTTCTGAGACATCAAGTTGCAGAATTAGCTACAGCAGCCTTACAAAAGGCAATGAAAGCAATGCAAGTGTTTTTTTTTTAAAACCATGTTCCACAATCATCCTCACATATCAAAATATAACCTGTTCGTTTCTGATTTTTCCAATAGGCCTCCAAGCATGAAGGAAGAGATGCTTCAGGCACAGACTAGGTATATTCCAACAAGGGCGAAAGGTAGGGGAACCAAACACAGATGATGAAGAGAGAGATTATGATGAAACAAAAAAAGGGTGCATGATGCATGCCAGGTGAATTATTCAAGTGAGAACCAGGCCAAATACAATAAGTTGAGGAGGGAGGTGAGGAGGAAAATAAGACTGGCAAAGAGAGAATATGAGAATAGAATGGCAGTCAACATAAAAGGGAACCCAGAAGTCTCCACTGGCTTGCAGATAGTAAGAGGTGGATTGGGGACTATCAGGGACAGAAAGAGACAGTATGCTTAGAGGCGCAGGGCAAGGCTAGAATACTTAAGGAGTACTCTGTATCAGTGTTTACGAAGAAAGAGGAATCTGACAAAATATTGGTAGGAGAGAGAGTAGAGGCAAAGGATAGGGTAAAAATTGAGAGGGAGGAGGTACTGGAAAGACTGGCTATGCTTAGGGTAGATAGGTCACCTGGGCTGGTTGGCTTGTATCCCAGGTTGCTAAAGGAATTGGGGATGGAGATAGTGGAAGGGCTTGCCATAATCTTCTATAGATATAAGGGAACTGCCAGGAGACTGGCAAATGTGACCCCATTTTTCAAGAAAGGGTTTAAGGAGAGTCTTAGCAACTATAGGCCAGTTACTTTTTCATCAATGGCGGGTAAGGTTTTAGAAACAATAATCAGGGAAAAGAATCAACAGGCAGTTGAAGAGGTTTCAGCTAATTAAATTTAGCCAGCACAGATTTGTAAAAGGCAGATCATGCTTGACTAATTGAATTTTTTGATGAAGTAACAGAGAAGGTTGATGAAGGGAATGCAGCGGATGTTGTCGATATGGATTTTAAGAAAGCATTTGATAAATTACCACATAAAAGGCTGGTTAATAAAATTGAGGGCTCACAAAATAGGAGGGTCAGTGTCCAATTGGATAAAAAAATTGGCTCAGGGACAGAAAACAGCAAGTCATGGTAAATGGTTGTTTTTCAGACTGGAGTATGGTAGACAGTGCAGTTTACCAAGATTCAGTGCTAGAACCACTGCTTTTTTCTCGCTATATGCAAATGATTTGGATCTTGGAATACAGAGTAGAATTTCAAAATTTGCCAATGGTACTAAACTTGGAGGCGTGACAAACAGTGAGAATAATACCAACTGCCTGCAACAGGACATAGATAGTCTAGCAGAATGGGCAGGCAATTAGTAGATGGAATTTAATACAGACACATGTGAGCTGATGCATTTTGACAGAAGGGATAGGGTGAGGCAATATAGACTTAATGGTGCCGTTCTAAAGAGCGTATAGGGACAGAGGGACCTAGGAGTGCATGTGCATTGATTTTTGAAGGCGACAGGACATATTGAGAGAGTGGTTAGCTAAGGATATGGGATCTTGAGCTTCATAAATAGAGGCATTGAGTACAAAAGCAGGGAATTTATTCTGAACGTTATAAAGCTCTGGTTAGTCCTCAACTACAGTATTGTGTCCACTTCTAATCACCACACTTTAGGAAGGATGTGAGAGTCCTTGAGAGGCTGCAGAGGAGATTTACCAGAATGGTTCCAGGGATGAGGGATTTTAGATACAAGGTTAGGTTGGAAAAGCTGGGGTTGTTCTCCTTGGAGCAAAGGAGATTGAGGGGAGATTTGATAAAGCTATCCAAGATTATGACAGGCTAAGATAAGTTAGACAAGGAAAAACTGTTCCCATTAACTGATGGTACAAGGACTGGGGAACACAGATTGAAGGTTTTGGGCAAGAGATGCAGGGGGAATGTGAAGAAGAACCTTTATTTTATGCAGCGAGTGGCAGTGACCTGGAAATAGCAGCCCACAAGGGTTGTGGAAGCAGAGACAATCATTTCAAAAGGTAATTGGATGGGCATTTGAAGGAAATAAACTTGCAGGTCTACAGGGATCGAGTGGGGGAGTGAGACTGACTGGATTGCTCACTGGAGGGCTGGCATGCACTTGATGGTTTGAATGGCCTCCTTCTATGCTGTAAATGACTCCATGACTCTCTTTTTATTTATATATATATATATATATATATATGTCACACAATCCAAACTATTACTTTAAGAGCACTTGATATCAGTGATTGCTCAGCAGTTTTTAGGATACTAATTACGCCCCCACCCCCTTCTTGCAGACAGAATCTACAGCTTTACACTTTACCATCAAGGATGTGCATGTCACAAAAAGAATCCCAGTCACAAGCCTCAGAAGTGAAGCTCCAAGCCAAGTTGGTGGTTTTTGCCACTGAAAAGCTAAGGGCAAGTCTGACTAGACAAGAAAAACCCTCTACTTGTACAAAGTTTCCATTGAGGAAATCTCCAACAGTTTCCGTGCAATTAAATTCAACAAGTGCATTCCTGACATTAATTAGAAGTTAGTAAACCCTTAACAAGCTTTTTTTCCCCTCTTAAACCACTTTCATTATTTACATCCCAATAGTCAAAACATCTCTGTGATAATAGTGCATTGCACTACTCTTTTATATAAAGATCAATCTTAATTATCAGTTTGTGCACTTGACGTTTTTATTCGGTTTGGGAGGAATATAGATAGATATCCACGATAACAGCCTGCATACATCCTTTCCTTGACTGGGAGAAGCATCTTGGCTCAGCTCTTCAAGATGGCCTTATTGAAATCGGAAAACACTGAGACAATTGTGTACTTTACTGTTCTGCGAAATGGTGAGTTGCCATTGCTACAAACTGGACTACAACAACTTGCCTTTATATAGCACCTTCAACCAGGCCTGTTCTAAGCAAACAAGAATACTTTTCAATGATATGCTGACCAGATGTAACTTCCAACGGTCTGGAATTTATAATTTGGCCAACAGAGGGGACCGTTAATACTTATATTTTGTAAAAGATAAACCAATGATTGTCCTCGTAGTCATTACTTACCTCAACGTTAAAAGGGGCAGAAAATGGTTCAATGACATCAGGGGCACTTTCTTTTATGGTCCACACTTGAAATGCTTTTTATAAGGTGTTGGGCAGTTCTCTGTGCAAGCACAAGTAATTTTTACATGAGCTTTTCACCATTCCTAGTTTTATTTTCCTCCTTGGTCCCAAACAGGAAGTGGCTGGGCCTCACATGACTACCTACAAGTTACTGAAGCACAGTTTTTATGATCCACAGGAATTTGCCATGACATCAACAGTTGTTAGGCCACGCTTGTGTCTTTAAATGGTCCTTTATAAGCTATTTGGTTAGAAGTAGCCATAGTCTTCATTATAAACAATGTGGTTAACCCTGTTAACTTCAAAAGTTAAGTAATGACTGCCAGAACATTGGCCAATTTGGTTTACCAGTAAATACATTGTACCACGGATACTGGGTCTGGGCTTTTACTCTGCTTGGTAATTAGGATTACAAGTGCTTCCAGATTGGAAAGTATTAGATGCTGTGTCTGCCAACCAACCCACTCCCACAAATATTTCAGAAACTATTACACTGGCTGTCAGTGCAAATGAACAGAGACATCAGAATATTAAAACAATCTTCATGGGAATTGCAGCTTAGCTGTCAACTTTACATTCATCAACAGAGTTCAGATCATTTCAAACGATCAACTGCAGTATACAGTTTAAAACCGAAGCTACCTTATTTTTAATTCTGCTGTTTCCTTAATTCCCGGAACCTCAGCCAGTTTTACATGTTTCACTTCCCCAGCCACTAATCTTTGTGGCTGACAATTTTCATAGTGTTCAACTTTTTGTTTGGCTTGTAGTTCTCTCTCCTTGCTCTTCTGTTTCTCAGTGTGGCCACTCATGCTGCATTAGAATTCCACAGGCACCAACAACCCTCTGGTATTAAAAAGTATTAACGGTACAGAAACAGCCCAAAAAGTCCACGTCAGTGTTTATGCTCCACACGAGCCTCCTCCTACTTTCCTTCATTTAAACCTATCAACATACCCTTTTATTTCTTTTTCCTCATGTGCTTATCCAGCTTCCCCTTGAATTCATCAGTGCTAGTCGCCTCAACTATTCCTTGTGGTAGTGAGTTCCACATTCTTTGCACTCTCTGGCGAAATAAGTTTCTCCTGAATTCCCTTTTGTACTTATTAGTGACTTTCTTATATTTATGGCCCCTATTTCTGGTCTCACCCGCAAGTGGAAACATTTTCTCTAGGTCTACCCTATTAAACCCTTTCATTACTTTGAAGGCCTCTATCAGGACATACTTCAGTCTTTTCTTTTCTAGAACATACGAACATAAGAAATAGGAGCAGGAGTAGATCATCGGCCTGTTGAGCCTGCTCCGCCATTCCTTTTTTAAATTCATTCATGGGATGTGGGCGTCGCTGGCCAGGCCAGCATATATTGCCCATCCCTAATTGCCCTTGAGAAGGTGGTGGTGAGCTGCCTTCTTGAACCGCTGCAGTCCATGTGGTGTAGGTAGACCCACAGTGCTGTTAGGAAGGGAGTTCCAGGATCTTGACCCAGCGACAGTGAAGGAACGGTGATATAGTTCCAAGTCAGGATGGTGTGTGACTTGGATGGAAACTTGCAGATGGTGGTGTTCCCATGCACCTGCTACACTTGTCCTTCTAGTTGGTAGAGGTCGTGGGTTTGGAAGGTGCTGTCTAAGGAGCCTTGGTGCATTGCTGCAGTGCATCTTGTAGATGGTACACACTGCTGCCACTGTGCGTCGGTGGTGTAGGGAGTGAATGTTTGTAGATGGGGTGCCAATCAAGCGGGCTGCTTTGTCCTGGATGGTGTCGAGCTTCTTGAGTGTTGTTGGAGCTGCACCCATCCAGGCAAGTGGAGAGTATTCCATCACACTCCTGACTTG
The DNA here is from genome assembly GCF_036365525.1 of Heterodontus francisci. Lineage (NCBI taxonomy): Eukaryota > Metazoa > Chordata > Chondrichthyes > Heterodontiformes > Heterodontidae > Heterodontus > Heterodontus francisci. Next base: position 67,007,625 of record NC_090373.1, read on the forward strand.
TGCCTTGTAGATGGTGGATAGGCTTTGGGGAGTCAGGAGGTGAGTTACCGGCCGGATTCCTAGCCTCTGACCTGCTCTTGTAGCCACAGTATTTATATGGCTACTTCAGTTCAGTTTCTGGTTAATAGTAGACCCTATGATGTTGATAGTGGGGGATTCAGCGATGGTAATGCCATTGAATGTCAAGGGGAGATGGTTAGATTCTCTCTTGTTGGAGATGGTCATTGCCTGGCACTTGTGTGGTGCAAATGTTACTTGCCACTTATCAGCCCAAGCCTGGATATTGTCCAAGTCTTGCTGCATTTCTACATGGACTGCTTCAGTATCTGAGGAGTCATGAATGGTGCTGAACATTGTGCAATCCCCACTTCTGACCTTATGATTGAAGGAAGGTCATTGATGAAGCAGCTGAAGAGGGTTGGGGCCTAGGACACTACCCTGAGGAACTCCTGCAGTGACGTCCTGGAGCTCAGATGATCATCTTCCTTTGTGCTAGGTATGACTCCAGCCAGCAGAGGGTTTCCCCCCTGATTCCATTGACCTTAGTTTTGCTAGGGCTCCTTGATGCCATACTCGGTCAAATGCAGCCTTGATGTCAAGAGCAGTCACTCTCACCTCTTGAGTTCAGCTCTTCAATACGATCATGACTGACCTTCGGCTGCAACTCCATTTTTCCACCAGCTCCCCATATCCCTCGATTCCCTGAGAGATCAAAAATATAAATATCCAGCATTAAATATAGTCAATGATGGAGCATCCACAACCCTCTGGGGTAGAGAATTCCAAGATTCTTTGAGTGAAGAAATTTCTCCTCATCTCAGTCCTAAATGATTGATCCCTTATCCTAAGATTGTGTCCCCATGTTCTAGATTCTCCAACCAGCGGAAACAATCTCTCAGTGTCTACCCTATCAAACCCTTTCAGAAGCTTGTATGTTTCAATGAGATCATCTCTCATTCTTCTAAACTCAAGAATACAGACCCAATTTACTCAGCCTCTCATCATAGGACAACCCTCTCATCCAGGGGCTAATCTAGTGAATTTTCGCTGTACCACCGCCAATGCAAGTATATGCAATGTAGTGAGACCAGCGAAGAGGATAAAAGAGCTCTTTGGGAGCGTGGTGGGGGGGGCGGGGGGGGGGGTGGGGGTGGTAGTCATATGACTTTATGACTCCATCCTTCCTTAAATATGAAAACCAAAACTGCATGCAGTACTTCAAATGTGGTCTCACCCAAGCCCCGTACAAGTGTAGCAAGATCTCTTCATTCTTGTACTCCAATCCCCTTGCAATAAAGGCCAACATGCCATTTGCCTTTCTAATTGCTTGCTATACCTGCATGCTAACTTTGTGTTCCTTGTACAAGCACATCCAAATCCCTCTAAAAATCAACATTTACAAGTTTCATGCCTTTTAAAAAATATTCTGCTGTTCTATTCTTACGACCAAAGTGAATAACTTCACAAATAAAAACAGCAAGTGCTGGAAATACTCAGCAGGTCAGGCAGCATCTATGGAGAGAGAAGCAGAGTCAACATTTCAGGTCTGTGAACCTGAAATGTTAGCTCTGCTACTCTCTCCACAGATGCTGCTAGACCTGCTGACTATTTCCAGCACTTTCTGCTTTTGTTTCAGATTTCCAGCATCTGCAGTATTTTGCTTTTATTGAATAATTTCACATTTCCCTACATTATACTCAACCTGCCACATTGTTGCCCAGACACTTAACCTATCTGTATCTCTGTGCAACCTCTTTGTATCCTTCTCACAGCTTGCATTCCTATCTAGCTTCGTATAATCAGCAAACGTAGATACATTACTGTCTGTCGCTTCGTCTAAATCATTCATATAGATTGTAAAAAGCTTAGGACCCAACACCGATCCTTGCAGCACTCCATCAGTTAAAGCCTGCTAACTTGAAAATACCCTGTTTATCTCTATTCTTTGCATCCTGTCCATTAACCAATCTTCTATCCATGCTAGTATATTACCCCCAACTGCATGAGTCCTTACCTTGTATATTATCAAATTCCTTTTGGAAATCCAAATATACTCGAGTTATAAGAGTTATTTACAGCACAGGAGGTCGTCATTTGGTCCAACGAGTCCATGCCGGCTCTCCGCAGAGCAATCCAGTCAGTCCCACTTCCCCACTCGATCCCTGTAGCCCTGCACGTTTATTTCCTTCAATTGCCCATTCAATCTCCTTTCAAAATCATTGATTGTCTCTGCTTCCACAACCCCTGTGGGCAACAAGTTCCAGGTCATTACCACTCACTGCATAAAAAGGTTCCTCCTCACATTCCCCCTGCATCTCTTGCTCAAAACCTTAAATCTCAGTCCTCTATTCCTTGTACCATCAGTTAATGGGAACAGTTTTTCCTTGTCTAACTTATATGAGCATGTCATAATCTTATACACCTCTATCAAATCTCCCCTCAATCTCCTTTGCTCCAGGGAGAACACCACTAGCTTTTCCAACCTAACCTTGGAACTAAAATCCCCCATCACTGGAAGCATTCTGGTAAATCTCCTCTGCACCCTCTCAAGGACCCTCACATCCTTCTTAAAGTGCGATTAGAACTGGATGCAATACTCTAGTTGGGGCCTAACCAGTGCTTTATAAAGGTTCAGAATAAATTCCCTGCTTTTGTACCCAATGCTTCTACTTATGAAGCTCAAGATCCCATATGCTTTGCTAACCACTCTCTCAATATGTCCTCCCAGCCGCAAAGATCGATGCACATGCACCCCTAGGTCTCTCTATTCCTGCACACTCTTCAGAACTGTGCCATTAAATCTATATTGCCTCACCCTATCCCTTCTGTCAAAATGCATCAGCTCACACTTGTCTGTATTAAATTCCGTCTGCCACTTGTCTGCCCATTCTGCTAGCATGTCTATGTCCTGTTACAGGTGATTCATATCATCCTCACTGTTTGGCGCTCCTCCAAGTTTGGTATCATCGGCAAATTTTGAAATTCGACTCTGTATTCCAAATTATTTGTATATAGCAAAAAAAAGTAGTGGTCCTACCACTGATCCTTGGGGAACACCATTGTCTACCACCCTCCAGTCTAAAAAATGCCGACTTGCTGTTTTCTGTCCTTGAGCCAATTTTTTTATCCAATTGGACACTGACCCTCCTATTTCACGAGCCTCAATTTTGTTCACCAGCCTTTTATGTGGTACTTTATCAAATGCTTTCTTAAAATCCAGATGGACAACATCCACCGCATTCCCTTCATCAACATTCTCTGTTACTTCATCAAAAAATTCAATTAGATTAGTAAAGTATGATCTGCCTATTACAAATCCATGCTGGCTATCCTTAATTAACTCATACCTCTCCAAATGCCTGTTGATTTTTTTCCCTGATATTGGCCGTAATTTTACTTTCACATGGTTACCCCGCCCCACTGGCTAAAATGTCAGAGCAGAGCCCTCCTCCACCAGGCCTGGAGGCCACACTGCAATTTTGCATAGCCCTTAACTGGCCTCGGTTGTGACTTCCGCCCCTCTGAGGTAGTAAGTACTGCCTCCAAGAGCTGCCAGCCAATCAGAGAGCTGGAGCTCCTCAGTCTCAGCAGTGGCCACTGCTGGGACTGCAACCAACAAGAAGAGGACGATGGACGTCGCCCTTCAGGAAGGAAAGTGGGGTTCAGGCCTCACTGGGGATGATTGGCTGCGTCCTGGCGAGTGAGTTGTGGAGTTGGGGTCTATGGTGGGTGGGTAGTTACAGCTGGCATGGCTCGTGCTGCTGGGGTGGTCCTCTATAGGGCACAGGGTGCCCGATCAGTACTGTCGCCCTGGCCCGCAAGGATGCCACCATGTATTACTGGGCAGCCTCCTCAGGTGAAGTGCCGTCCGCCGATGGTAAGGTACCAGCGGCAGTAAGAGGAAGCCCTTAAGTGACAATTAATTGGCCTCTTAAGGGCTTCAATTGGCCTTGGCAGTTGGGCTGTTTGCCACCTCCCCATCTCTAGTAAAATAGCAGCGGGAGCAGGTAGGTGACAGAAATGGTGCCTCCACCTCCCACTCGATTTTACGGACCCCTCACTCCTAGCTTGCTCCTGGGGCGTACAATTCTGGCCATTGTTTCTAAAACCTTACCCACCATTGTAGTGTTTGTCGTGGTTTGAAATTGCCATTGCATCATTGCATTGCACATTGTGTACTCCAGAGGCTGCTGTATAACACACAGGCTAGCAAAGAGAAAGTGAAACTGAGACATAATAAAAGGAGAAGCCTTTATGTTCAGTTGCTGCAGTCTTTGTCTCTCTGTCTTTGCCTCATATTCTATCCCAAACTCGGCTAAACCTCACTCAATTCCTGAGGCCATCACAATGGCGATGTGGTAAACAGAAAAAGGATTTATAAAAAACGGAGACATTGCTTTCAGGTATGAAAATTTGGGAAGGTTTTTGTCTACTTTTACAGACAGCATTTTAACTTGGAGACTGTTAGGCACACACAGAAAGCTAATACAGTATATACTTACACACTGATCTCTCCAAAATAAGCATCCAATCAAAACAAAAATCTCGGATCATTACAGAGAAGTTTTCTCTGAAAGGTACGTGATCCCGGATCCTTTATCACTGCATTGCTGATCAATATGGCGTTGTCTATGCCCAATCTACCACCTTTTGATGTGCATTCAGAATCATCATCCATATGCCCATGTTAGCAAAAGTGGCTACAAAATTTTGAAGGCGCAATGGCACGTTTCACAATCACAGATGACACAAGGAAATTGCCTTTCTCCTAATTATGGAGGTGAAGAATTAGAGGATATCTTTGAGACACTTATGCCTGAGCAGAATGACTACAACGCAGCAAAAAATGCACTGACAACCTACTTCACACCCGAGAAAAATACCACATATGAAACCATTGTCTTCCGATGCACTAAGCAAGAAACAAATGAGACAACTGACCAATATTGCATGCGTTTAAGGCAGCTAGCAACTAAATGTGACTTCGATAATGCTGAACCTGTCAAACGGGAAATCAAAACACAAATAATGGAAGGCTATCTCTCCACTCAACTACTTCGAAAAGCATTCGAGAAAGACAGAAAGCTATCGGAGCTGCTGGAGTTAGCAAAATCACTATTGTGCTCAGAGTCCAGAGCTACTGAAGTTGAGGCTACTAACAGTAGCTACCACAGTATAAGTTCAATTCATTGCTCATGTGCCAGGAAATCACCTGCAACGCAACAATAGCCATCTCACAAACAGATTTGCGACTTATCCAAAGAATGTTTCCATTGTGGTGGTGCTTTCCCACACGAGACAGAATGTCCTGTGTTACGACCAGGTGAGCAATGTGTCTAGGGGTCTCTTGCTATCTTCACCTAGTCTTATTGTAAGAGGGTTTAATTTTAAACACACTGTGTTTTGAGCTTCCCTTTTTGTGAATCCGTGTTCACAGTTTCCAATTATCAGGCAATTAAATGAGCACAAACAGGCTTTCTTTGGTTTAAAGCAAAAAGAGGAAATTTATTAAAACCTTAAAATTAATTATAATATGGTTCATGCCTACGGATATACGACGCGCTCACGCTAGCACGCATATGCGATATTAACATGCAGATAGGAATAGAAAAGAACAGAAGAAAAGATAAGTAGAACAGTTTGAAGCAATATCTTGTTACTGTTTCGCGGGCTTGCTATAGTCCTTGATTGAAGATATGGTCTTGCGTTTCATTGGGGCCCAGTATTAGTCTTGTTCACGTAGGAAATCTTTTCTCTCTCTGAGTTTACGTGTCTTCAGTGGTTTCAGTACCCTGATAGATGAGCAGGAAAGCAGGAGAGGAGATGTTCTTGCTTCAGTTCCAGGAGCACATGGTGTTCTCTCAGTTCAAATCTCTTTGATGGGAGTTCAAATTCAAAAAATTTGGTTGCCCTGCAGGTTAGTCATGTGACTAGTTCCTTAAATGGAACAGTCTCTTCACATTCTTGGTTGGAAGTTCAAATCCAAAAGCTGCAGCCAGCTGGACATGTGACTAGAACTAGTTTGACCACTTCTGTGTATTGGAGGGACAGGGACTGCTAGATCCCCATTGTTTCAACATTGTTTGTTACCATGGAAATGTCTTTCCGGTCAGGGCTTGCAATTTTAAGTTTTAATGTTCATGTGGCGAAATAATGTGTGCCTCAGTCTTGGCAAGTGGGGTTTGCTTGACACCTGGTACCGGTAAACAGTGCAAAGCCTGTGGCAAACCTAACCACTTTGCTCGTGTTTGTTGCTCATCAGAAAAATCAACCACTGAGACCAAAACCAACAGAAAGGAGTCACACATGCGTACCACAGCAATATGTCGAGAGAATGTAGCCAAAGTAGAGGTGGATAACCCTGAACATACTTGTGAGCTCTCTCTCAGACACAGCAAACAGCCACGTGTGACAGTGACAACTGGCTGCTCGGGTGTAAATGCTCTCATAGATACAGCAGCATCTGTCAATGTCATGGGAGACAAAACATTCAACAAACTTCAAGATTGCCCCGCTCTCTGCAAGCCACAGATATCATAATTTTCCCTTCCAACAGTGACAAACTGCTGAAAATCCTCAGAACTTTTGAAATGCCAGTCTCATTCAAAGACAATAGAACAAAAGCTGCCTTCTACGTCATATCTGGAGGTGTCATGTCATGACATGCTTATCAGTTTCCGCATCGCAACAGATCTATACATGATTGCGGTCACATACACGATTCCAGAAATCAACCGCAAGGTAGAGCATAAAATCAATCAGTGTTTGCCATGTCAAGCAACTACAATGTCAAATCTTCATGATCCGATCAACATGTCCGAACTACCTCCAGGACCATGGATTGAATTTAGCATAGATTTTGCAGATTTGCCAAAAGGTGAATACCTACTTGTTGTCACTGACGACTACAACAGATTCCCAATCAAGGAATTAGTTATGTCAACTTCAACGAATTTGGAATCCCTCAAACGGTGAAAACTGACAATGGATCCCCATTCAACAGCAATGAGTTCAGCAAATTCACGAACTGCCTAGGGTTCACTCATAGGAAAATCATACCCTATTGGCCGAGAGCTAATGGAGAAGTTGAGAGATTTATGCGAACCTGAGAGCAAGTCATGGAAGCAAGAGCTATATCACTTTCTTTGTAAGTACAGAGCGACAACTCACTCAACTACTGGAAAACCTCCTGCTACACTCATCTTTGCACATCATATGTATCTACCTGAGCTACCCTGTGGAGCTAATGATCAACGCGTACGCGTTCGAGAACAGAAAGATCGAATGAAAGTACATGCATAGCGAATCATGAAACTTAAGAGCTACATCGCTTAAGTCAGGAGATAAAGTACTTGTGAAACATGATGGTGATAGTGGAAAACAAACAACTCCTTATGACATCCAACCATTTATTGTGACCAACACGAAAGGATTAATGATCACTGCTAAGTGCAATTCACAAAAGGAACTCGCCATTCTTAGAAGCACTGAAAACACCACTCACAAGCCTTGAATCTGATTCCGACATCAACACCTCAGATGAAGAACAAGTCAAATGAGACCACATCTGATGTCAGACGATATCCTACTCATGAGAAAACGTCCACCATACTTAAGTGACTATGTTACAAAATGAACTATTTATGTTTGAGTTTATTGTTTACATTTTTAGAAACGAACCATTGAAACATGCTATATCTCTCATTTACTAATGGGAGGGATGTAATGTAGTGTTTTGAAATTGCCATTGCATTGTGTACTCTGGAGGTTGCTGCACAACACACATGCTAGCAAGGTGAAGGTGAAACTAAGAAATAATAAAAGGGGAAGCCTTTATGTTCATCTGCTGCAGGCTTTGTGTCTCTGTCTTTGCCTCATATCCTATACCAAACTTGGCTAAACCTCACTCAATTCCCGAGGCCATCACAACCACTGATATTAAACTAAGTGGCCTGTAGTTGCTAGGACTCTCCTTACACCCTTTCTTGAATAAGGGTGTCACATTTGCCATTCTCCAATCCTCTGGCACCTCCCCCATATCGAGGGAAGGTTGGAGGATTATGGCAAGCCCTTTCTCTATCTCTACCCCCAGTTCCTTTAGCAACCTGGGATGCAAGCCATCTGGACCAGGCAACTCCTACACTAAGAAAAGCCAGCCATTCCAGTACCTCATCCCACTCAGTTTTTACCCTATTCACTGACTTTACTCTCTGAGCTTCTGGCAATATTTTGTCAGATTCCGCTTCCTTAGTAAACACTAATACAAAGTACTTATTAAGTGTTCTAGCCTTGCCCTGCACCTCAAAAACCCCTCAGTCCCCGCTCCACCTCTTAACTACCTGCTTACTATTTACATGCCGTAGAAGACTTCTGAGTTCCCTTTTATGTTGACTGTGTTATGACTGAGGTGGGAGGAGTGCACTGTCTTTGTCTAGTTCCACTTTTCTACAGGTCACAACATATATTTAAATGTGTACCCAGTTATGAATGCCATCTACTGGTTCCTCTTTATCTACCCTATTAGCTCATCCTCAAAAATCTCTAATAAATTTGCCAAACACATTTCCCTTTCGTAAAACCATGTTGACTTTGTCTGAGCATACTATGATTTTCTAAGTGCATTTTCTAAGACCCCCTTAATAATTGATTCCAGCACTTTCCCGATGCCTGATGTCAGGCTAACTGGCCTGTTGTTCCCCATTTTCTCTTTCCTTCCTTTCTTGAATGGTGGTATTACATTTGCTAACTTCCAATCCACCAGGACCATTCTAGAATCGGGAATTTTGGAAAATCATGACCTCCGCATCCACGATCTCTGTAGCTACCTCTTTTAGAAACCTAGGAGGTAGGCCATCGGGTTGGGGGATTTGTTGGATTTTAGTCCCTTAAGTTTCTCCAGTACTTTTTCTCTGTTGATATCAATTACCTTAATTTCCTCACTCTTATTAGCCCTAGGTTACCCTCTATTTCTGTTAAGTAATTTGTGTCTTCTACTGTGAGCACAGATGCAAAATATTTGTCCAACGTCTCTGCCATTTCCTCATTTCCCATGATAATTTCTCCAGTCTCTAAGGGACCAATATTTACCTTAGCTACTCTGCTTTTTGTATACTTGCAAAATTTATTTATTTATTTAGAGATACAGCCCTTTCGGCCCACCGAGTCTGTGCCGACCAACAACCACCCATTTATACTAACTGTACAGTAATCCCATATTCCCTACCACCTACCTACACTAGGGGCAATTTACAACAGCCAATTTACCTATCACCTGCAAGTCTTTGGCTGTGGGAGGAAACCGGAGCACCCAGTGAAAACCCACGCGGTCACAGGGAGAACTTGCAAACTCCGCACAGGCAGTACCCAGAATTGAACCCGGGTCCCTGGAGCTGTGAGACTGCAGTGCTAACCACTGTGCCGCTCTTATAATCTGTTTTTACATTCCTGGATAGTTTACTCTCAGATTCTATTTCTTCCCTTTTTATCAACTTTTTGGTGGCTCTTTGCTGGTTTCTAAAACACTCCCAATCCTCAGACTTGCTACTATTTTTTGCAACATTGTAAGCCTCTTCTTTTAGTCTAATGCTATCCTTAACCTCCTTAGTAAGCCATGGATAGATCTTTCTTGCTGAGTTTTTGTTATTATTAATGGAATTTTTTCTATTCGTTCATGGGATGTGGGCGTCGCTGGCTATGCCAGCATTTATTGCCATCCCTAATTGCTCTTGAAATGGTAGTGGTGAGCTGCTTTCTTGAACTGCTGCAGTCCTTGGGGTGTAGGTACACCCACAGTACTTAAGTTGAACATTTTAAATTATTTCTTTAAATGTTTCCCACTGTTTATTTACCACCATACCTTTTAGTCTATTTGCCCAATCAACCTTGGCCCAGCTCTCCCCTCATACCCAAGTAATTGGTTTTGTTTAAGTTTAAATTTGTGTTTTGGACTGGAGTATGTCGCTTTCAAACTTAATGTGGAATTTAATTGTATCATCACTTTTTCCCAGAGGATCTTTCACTATGAGATTACTAATTAACCATGTCTCACTGCACAAAACTAGATCTAAAATAGCTTTATCCTTGGTTCCACAACATATTGTTCCAGGAAACTGACACAAAAGCATTCCAGAAGCATTCTAGAGAAAAGAGGCCCAACCTGTTCAATCTTCCAGTACTGTCTGTTCAGGTTTACACATGTAACCTCGCAGCTCTGGTATTTTAGTAAATCATTTTTGCGCCTTCTTCAGTGCCTCTATATCCTTTTTATAATATGGAGGCCAGAACTGTTCATTACTCCAAATGGTGGTGTCTCACCAAGGTTTAATATTACTTCTCTGCTTTTCAATTCTATCCCTCTAGAAAAGAACACCAGTACTTAGTTTGCTTTCTTTAAAGAAAGGTATTATTAACCTGCTTCACTATTTTTAGTGATTTATATATCTGTACCCCCAGATCCCTCTACTCCATTTGGATACTTATTTTCCAAGGAGTATGCAGCCTCCTGATTCATCCTACCAATGTATCTCAGCACAAAGCAATTCTTCACGTGTAAACCTGAACAGACAGTACTGGAAGTCTATTTGATCAAGGAGGGGGAAGGGACATCACGATCAAACCCACCCTACTTGCAGCCAACATGCACACTCCTACCAAGAGCCATTGCATAACATTCACTAGTGGGAATCCTTTGCTGATTTTTTTTAACCTTAGTTCAACGATGCTGAGGCCCAACGTAGGCCCTGCACTGTAAGCCAGCTGGGCTTAGTTGACTTTGGATAAAGTAGGAATCAAAAATGGGGACCTTCCTGGTTGATAGTTTCCTGACGCAGCTCAACCTCCCCACAAAATCTCTCCTACAGGCACCAATTCGTAATAGGATATACTTCAATAGATTCTGGCAGTACACCAGTACCTCTCCTAAATGATCACATAAAGCTATACAGAGAATCTTCAGCTATTCAACCTTGACTGGCATCGCAACTGAGCCTAATCTGATAATCACATGATATGATAGTTGCATACAGGCACATTCCAGCAAGGCCCTGAATGATGACTGGAAAGGGAAACTCTGGCTTTTTTTCTCTTTGCCAGTTTGAGGTTTCTGCCGTCGATTATAATGCCATACCATTGCTCCGGCTGAGATCAGCCAATTGAGCACATTCTGTTAAAGCAGTTCATTAGTAATTAGTTCAAGTTATTGCAAATTTTTTGACAGCTGTTTTACAATGAGAATTTTCGCCCATTCTGTTGTATGCAGATTGTTTGGACAAGACTTCAACATGTTTTTTTAAAAACACAAATCCAAAGGAGTGCAACTCAGCAAACTGACCATGGAATGCTCCCAGGAATAAGGGTCTAGTATTGGCAACCACATTTTCAATACTACCGCCTTTTACTCACAATCAAAACGCACAACCAAAACAATTTTAACGACTTGCATTTATATAGCATTTTTCACGACCTCATGGCATCCCTAAGTGCCTTACAGTCAATGAAGTACTTCAGAAGCATTCTTTTGGGCCTCCTTATCTCGAGAGACAATGGATACGCGCCTGGAGGTGGTCAGTGGTTTGTGAAGCAGCGCCTGGAGTGGCTATAAAGGCCAATTCTGGAGTGACAGGCTCTTCCACAGGTGCTGCAGAGAAATTTGTTTGTTGGGGCTGTTGCACAGTTGGCTCTCCCCTTGCGCCTCTGTCTTTTTTCCTGCCAACTACTAAGTCTCTTCGACTCGCCACAATTTAGCCCTGTCTTTATGGCTGCCCGCCAGCTCTGGCGAATGCTGGCAACTGACTCCCACGACTTCAGAAGCATAGTCACTTGTAATGTAGGAATAGGTTTAAGCAGAGAAAAAGGCGAACAACATTTGCAGATATGGTCATGGTCAGATGGCTAGGCTGATTGGCATGGATGATTTCTTTATAAAAAAGGACTGCTAACAAGTTTTTCAATACAACTTCTAAACTGACTACACAAGTGATGCTCATGCTGGGGATAGGTTCTTATCCACAATGGAGAGGGAGCATCGCTCCCACATGCCTAGTTTCTGTGTCAATAAAGCTATATTCTCCTTCCAGTTTTTGGCACACGCCCCACTCCCTCTGAACCACATCCCCAGCACCCCTCTTATGTCCACATCCTTCCTGATGGACTCGGCAAAAGGCTCAATACACCAAACGAACAAGACAGGGGAGAGAGGACAGCCCTGCCTGACTCCAGATTTGATCGGAAAACTTTCCAATTCCCACCCATTGATTGAAATTGTACTACCGATGCTTATGTAGAGCAGTTGGATCCAATTGCAGATTCCCTCCACAAATCCCATTTTGGACAGCATGTCAGCCATGTAGGTGTGCGATATTCTGTCAAAGGCCTAATCTTGCTCCAAGCTGATGAGGCAGGTGTCTACTCCCCTGTCTCATACATAGGTGATCATAACCCTGATTAACGCGAGGCTGTCAGAGACCTTCCTGTCGGTTACAGTGCAGGTCTGATCAGGGTGAATCACCAACTCCAGAGCATAGAGTTATAGAGTTATACAGCACAGAAACAGGCCCTTCGGTCCATCGTGTCTGTGCCGGCCATCAAGCACCAAACTATTCTAATCCCATTTTCCAGCACTTGACCGCAGCCTTGTATGCTACGGCGTTTCAAGTGCTCATCTAAATACTTCTTAAATGTTGAGGGTTCCTGCCTCTACCATCTCTTCAGGCAGTGCGTTCCAGATTCCAACCACCCTCTGGGTGAAAAAGTTTTCCTCAAATCCCCTCTAAACCTCCTGCACCTTACCTTAAATCTATGCCCCCTGGTTATTGACCCCTCTGCTAAGGGAAAAAGTTTCTTCCTATCTAACCTATCAATACCCCTCATAATTTTGTATACCTCAATCATATCTCCCCTCAGCGTTCTCTGCTCTAAGGAAAACAACCCCAGCCTTTTCAGTTGCTCTTCATAGCTGAAATGCTCCAGCCCAGGCAACATCCTGGTGAATCTCCTCTGTACCCACTCCGTGCAATCACATCCTTCCTATAGTGTGGTGCCCAGAACTGTACACAGTACTCCAGCTGTGGCCTAACTAGTGTTTTATATAGCTCCATCATAACCTCCCTGCTCTTATATTCTATGCCTCGGCTAATAAAGGCAAGTATCCCATATGCTTTCCTAACCACTTTATCTACCTGTGCTGCTGTCTTCAGTGATCTATGGACAAGTACACCAAGGTCCCTCTGACCCTCTGTACTTCCTAGGGTCCTACCATCCATTGTATATTCCCTTGCCTTGTTAGTCCTCCTAAAATGTATCACCTCACACTTCTCAGGATTAAATTCCATTTGCCACAGCTCCACCCATCTATATTGTACTGCAATCTAAGGCTTTCCTCCTCACTATTTATGACACCACCAATTTTCGTGTCATCTGCGAACTTACTGATCATACCTCCTATATTCGCGTCTAAATCATTAATGTACACTACAAACAACAAGGGTCCCAGCACCGATCCCTGTGGTACACCACTGGTCACAGGTTTCCACTCGCAAAAACAACCCTCGACCATTACCCTCTGCCTCCTGCCACGAAGCCAATTTTGGATCCAATTTGCCAAATTGCCCTGGATCCCATGGGCTCTTACCTTCTTAACCAATCTCCCATGCGGGACCTTATCAAAAGCCTTACTGAAGTTCATATAGACTACATCAACTGCTTTACCCTCATCTACCCATTTCGTCACCTCCTCAAAAAATTCAATCAAGTTAGTCAGACATGATCTCCCCCTGACAAAGCCACGCTGACTATCCCTGATTAATCCCTGCCTCTCCAAGTGGAGATTAATCCTGTCCCTCAGAATTTTTTCCAATACTTTCCCTTCCACTGATGTTAGACTCACCGGCCTGTAATTACGTGGTTTATCCCTGCTACGCTTCTTAAATAATGGTACCACATTCGCTGTCCTCCAGTCCTCTGTTACCTCTCCTGTGGCGAGAGCGGATTTGAAAATTTGTTTCAGAGCCCCTGCAATCTCCTCCATTGCCTCACATAACAGCCTGGGATACATCTCATCTGGGTTTGGGGATTTATTCACTTTTAAGCCCGCTAAAACAGCTAATACTTCCTCCCTTTCAATGCTAATAAGTTCAACTATATCACAATCCCCCTCCCTGATCTCTACGCCTACATCGTCCTTCTCCATAGTGAACACACATGAAAAGTGATAATTTAAAACCTCACCTATGTCCTCCGGCTCCACACACAGATTGCCACTTTGGTCCCTAATGGGCCCTACTCTTTCCCTGGTTATCCTCTTGCCCTTAATATACTTATAAAATGCCTTAGGATTTTCCTTTACCTTGCCCGCCAGTGTTTTTTCATGTCCCCTCTTCGCTCTCCTAATTACTTTATTAAGTTCCCCCCCCCCGCCCCCCCCCCCATGCTTTCTATCCTCCTGTAGTGCCTCCACTGTTTTCAGCATTCTGAATTTGCCATAAGACTCCTTTTTTTTTACTGATCTAATCCTCTATATCCCTTAACATCCAGGGTTCCCTGGACTTGTTGGTCCTACTCTTCACCTTTAAGGGAACATGGTGGCCCTGAACTCTCACTATTTCCTCTTTGAATGACTCCCACTGATCTGATGTCGACTTTCCTACAAGTAGCTGATCCCAGTCCACTTTGGCCAGATCCTGTTTTATCATCTTAAAATCGGCCTTCCCCCCCAATTCAGTATATTTATTTCCAGTCCATCTTTGTCCTTTTCCATAACTACCATAAATCTTACAGAGTTATGGTCACTATCCACGAACTGTTCCCCCACTGACACTTCTACCACTTGTCCAGCTTCATTCCCTAGGATTAGGTCCAGTACTGCCCCTTCTCTTGTAGGACTTTCTACGTACCGCCTCAAAAAGCTCTCCTGTATGCATTTTAAGAATTCCACCCCCTTTAAGCCTTTTGCACTAAGACTATCCCAGTTCATATTGGGGAAGTTGAAATCCCCTATTATTTTCCTATTATTTTTACACCTCTCTGAGATTTGCCTACATATCTGCTCGTCTATCTCTCCCTAACTGTTTGGCAGCCTATAGTACACTGCCAGCCAAGTGAATGCCCCCTTTTTGTTTTTAAGTGCTACCCATATGGCCTCATTTGAAGAACCTTCTAAGATATCATCCCTCCTTACTGCAGTAATTGACCCCTTGATCAACAGTGCAATGCCACCTCCTCTTTTACCTCCCCCTGTCATTCCTGAAGATTCTATACCCTGGAATATTGAGCTGTCAGTCCTCCCTCAGCCATGTCTCTGTGATAGCAATAATATCATAATGCCATGTGCTAATCAATGCCCTCAATTCATCTGCCATACTAGTAAGACTCCTTGCATTAAAATAAATGCAATCCAGCATTACATTTTTCACTTGTGCCTTAACAGGTCTATATTTGCTCTGCCTTTCAGACTGACTCAGTTTTTCTTCTTTATTTGACTGTTCATCACCCCCTACTGTACCTCCACTCTGTATCCCATCCCCCACCAAATTAGTTTAACCCCCCCCCCACCAACAGCACTAGCAAACCTCCCAGCAAGGATGTTGATCCCGTTCCAGTTCAGGTGCAACCCGTCCAACTTGTACAGGTCCCACCTTTGCCAGAAACGGACCCAGTGATCGAGGAAACTAAAGCCTTTCCTCCTGCATCACCTCCTCAGCCACGCATTCATCTGCTCTATCCTCCTATTCCTATACTCACTAGCACGTGGCACTGGGAGTAATACAGAGATTAGAACCTTTGAGGTCCTGTTTTTTAATCTGCTACCTAGCTCTCTAAATTCTTGTTGCAGGACTTCATCCCTCTTTCTACCTATGTCGTTGGTACCAATGTGTACCACGACCTCTGACTGTTCACCCTCTCCCTTCAGAATGTCCTGCAGCCGCTCCGAGACATGCTTGACCCTAGCACCAGGGAGGCAACATACCATCCTGGAGTCTCGTTTGCGGCCACTGAAACATCTGTCTGTTCCCCTTACGATTGAATCCCCTATCAGTATGACTCTCCCACTCTTTTTCAACCCCTCCTGAGCAGCAGAGCCATCCACGGTGCCACGAACTTGGCTGTTGCTGCTTTCCCCTGGGAGGCCATCCCCCCCCTACAGTATCCAAAGCAATATATCTGTTTGAGAGAGGAATGACCACAGGGGGCCCCTGCACTACCTGCCTGCACCTACTACTCCTCCTGGTGGTCACCCATCCCTTTTCTGCCTCTGCAGCCATTACCTGCAGTGTGACCACCTCGCTAAACGTGCTATCCACGACGTC
The DNA here is from genome assembly GCF_036365525.1 of Heterodontus francisci. Classification (NCBI taxonomy): domain Eukaryota; kingdom Metazoa; phylum Chordata; class Chondrichthyes; order Heterodontiformes; family Heterodontidae; genus Heterodontus; species Heterodontus francisci. The sequence goes on from NC_090373.1 coordinate 67,023,926, forward strand.
CTCAGCATCACAGATGCTCCACAGTGAGTCCATCAGCAGCTCTAGCTGCACAATGCGGTCAGCTAGTAGCTGCAGCCGGACACACTTTCTGCACACATGGTCGCCAGGGGCACTGGAAGTGTTCCTGATTTCCCACATAGCACAGGAGGAGCATGCCACGGGGCTGAGCTCTCCCGCCATGACTTAGCCTTAGATTAAGCTCCTTAGTTACTCCCTTTAATTTTGAGTACTAATGACAATAGGTACCTTATTTTACTCCAAACACCACCTACTACAATCTAAATTCCCTACCTTTACTTTTACCACAGCAATTGATAGTAGTAAAAAAGGGTAGAAATACTCACCTGTTCCTACTCACCAATCAGCTGCCTCCCCTTGCAATGTGTCACTTTCTGAACTATGACGTCAGTCCTGAAACTCTCCCGCTGTCGCTGTGAAAATATGCGAGAGTATGCCTCTTTTAAGTTGCGGGAACTCCCACTCGCCTGTGCCTGTCTCCTCGCAGGTCCGTTCGGTCTCCAGCTGTTTCCCTGGCAGACTTGACCTGATTGGCGATGACCTTGGACAGAATTTTGTAGTCCACGTTAAGCAGCGAAATGGGCCGCTAATTTCTGATTTCCTTCCTCTCCCCCTTCCATTTGTAGTGAGGGTAACGATGCCTTTCCACATGGATTCTGTCATGCTGTTGGCAGAAGCAAACTCTCATACACTTCCAGCAGGTCTGGGCCAATCCAGTCCCACAGAGTAAAATACAACTCGACTGGTAAGCCGTCGCTTCCGGGAGTTTTACCTGTCCAGTGTCTTGACTGCAGATCTAATCCAGTCACCCCGTATAGAATTTCAGGCCATCATCTTACCTTATTTGGTCAGACGTAAACACTACCTTAGCAGTCTTTAATCCAAATAAAATAGCTTTCTACCATATCAGTTTAGCAACAAGTGTGAGGTTAGCATTATTACCTTCATACTATCACGAGTAAATTGCTCATGGTGTGGTCACAATCAGTAGATGAATACAAGTTTTGTTCAAATACAAAAATGGAAATTCAAACTCGATCCACACCACCACCTATTGGCCATAACTTGTAATTATATTGTTAAAGGCAACAAGGTGATTATGTATGTAATTTCAATATTAAATGTTGAAATAAAAGTGTGACCATAACTCGACCAGAGGAAGTGTGCAAATACATATTTTTAATAACATTACAATCATCTTATTTGCTGATGACACAAAAATTGGCCGTGTAGTTAATAGTGAGGAGGAGAGTCATGGACTCCAGAATGTTATCAATGGTTTGGTTGAGTGGGCGGAGAAGTGGCAAATGGAATTCAATCCTGAGACGTGTGAGGTGATGCATTTGGGGAGGGCAAATAAAGCGAGGGAATACACAATAAACGGGAGGATATTGAGAGGGGTAGAAGAAGCGAGAGACCTTAGAGTGCATATCCACAGGTCCCTGAAGGTGGCAGGACAGGTAGATAGAGTAGTGAAGAAGGAATATGGAATGCTTTCTTTTATTGACCGACGTATAGAATACAAAAGTATAAAACGCTGATTAGGCCACAGCTGGAGTCTTGCATACAGTTCTGGTCACCACATTACAGGAAGGACATAATTGCTCTGGAGAGAGTACAGAGGAGATTTACAAGAATTTTGCCAGGGTTTGAAGGTTGCAGCTATGAGGAAAGACTGGATAAGTTGGGGTTGTTTTCCCTGGAATTGAGGAGGCTGAGAGGTGACTTGATTGAGGTGTACAAAATTATGAGGGGCCGAGATAGAGTAGATAGTAAGGACCTGTTTCCCTGGTGGGGAGGTCAGTTACCAGGGGACACAGATTTAAGGTGATTGGTAGAAGGATTAGAGGGAACATGAGGAAAACCTTTTTCACCCAGAAGGTGGTGGGTGTCTGGAATTCACTGCCAGGAACAGTGGTGGAGGCAGAAACCCTCAATTCTTTTGAAAGGTACCTGGACATGTACCTGAAGTGCTGTAACCTGCGGGGCTATGGACCAGGTGCTGAAAGGTGGGATTAGTTTTGGGCGGATAGCTTATTCGGCCGGCTTGGACATGATGGGCTAAATGGCCTCCTTCTGTGCTGTATTTTGTTCTATGTTCCATCTGTGGCATTGCACACGGAAAGCCAAGCGATATCTCCCTAAACCTCTTTGCCTCTCTCTCTTCCATTAAGATTCTCCTTAAAAACTTTGACTAAGCTTTTGTAGCTGAGTAGCATTAATTTTGCTCCTGTGAAATGCCTGAAGATGCTTTTACTATGTTAAAGGAGCTATATAAATGTAAGTTGTTGTTACATTGTTTGCTAATAACAGGAGTCTTAAATGGTACTATTGAAAATGTTTCCATTGTAGTCCAATATAGGAATTATAAAAAGTAAAACAGATAAAATACAATATTGGAAAGTTTTCATACAATTGTAGAAGTTTCAACAAACGAAAATCAGTGCAAAAAAAATGTTAAATATATAAACTGTATAGGAAGATGTATTCTGCATTTAGACATTAAAGTATGTGTATAAATGATTGTAGAATATTTTTTCTATAATGTGCATAAAGTATTGAATACAATCTGAATATAAATGATCCAATAAAAGTATCGATGAATGTTACATTTGCTTGATTGTAAGTTTCATCGTTGTTTTCTACCCAAGTGTGAAGTTGGATACTTGGTGGTTGCAGCGGCAGGTTGGGAGTAACACTTCAGTGATGGAGAGGTATGAAACATCAGCGAAGGAAAAGGAGGAAACGGTAGACTTAAACAGTTAGTAGTAAGTGGAATAAAGGTTGTAACAGTGAGTGCGTAGTAAAAACTGAGTGACAAGAAGTGTTGAAAATTTTCAGAAGGAAAGATGGCATGTTCCAGAGAATTTGGTGCTGGTGAGTATATGTTCGTGGCATGAGATCGAGTAGGTTGCTACAATGAAGAGAATGGTGAGTGAAATCATAGTGAGGAAGGAAAAGTGTCATACATAAATTTAAGAATTTGGGACAAGAGTCATGGGAGCGTTCTTTTTTAAAAGCCAAGAAGACAGACATAAAAAGAACAGGGCAGTAGCAATTTAAAAAAATCAGGAGTGGAAATTACAATAAAGCACCAGACGGGAAGCAAAACTACAAGAAACAGAAAAGCTGGGAATGGGGCTTCAAAATAGGAGCAATGTGGTTCCAAACAAAAATACTGGGAGTGGCTCTAAACAAACACAAGTACTGGGAGTGACAGTAAATAAATAGCTCGACTGCCAGTTAAAAAGAAACCACACAGTTAGGCTAAAAATGAATAACAGCGTTGTAGTTTGAAAAAACCCAGAGAGCAGGAATTAAGCAAGAGTAGAGCTCTGCATAAAAGCAGAAACATTGGGAGCAATACTACATACAAGAGTGAGATAGAAACCCCCCTACCCCCACAAATACCAAGAGGAAAGAGAACAAAAAAACAATTAAAGAACATGGGGGAAAAAGGCAAAAATATGCCTTTGTGGCATGCTGTACAAGATGTGGATGTCATCAATCAGACATAGAGTTATATCTGAAATACATAAACATTATTATTAAAATCAAGTCCAGGAACTGAGCCATGTAACGCACAACCCTGCAGAGGTCGGTTTTGGCTTCGACTTGCATACAGAATCAGATAATGTTATGCCTTTTTAGAAGTATTGCAATATTAGCTGTTTGAACAACATTGGATAAATGAAAAAAACATGTCTGACTCATATTTTGCATAGTATGAAAATAGGACTGAAGTAAATGATACCGTTACCTGTTGATACAATTATGTAATGGAGTAAAATTAACTGAAGATTTCCTGGTGAAAAGCTGTTATGAATATTTCAATAGGTCACTTAATAAAGTGCATATAGGGACATATCAGTAGAAGAGTTCTGATTGTGGTTGAGCCCTTGGCTCTGATGTGGTGTCCTAGATTTAGTATGAATCACACATTGAAGGATAGATTATTTCAGAGGGGTAATTTTGAAGAGTGCTGCAAATTCATACTTTTCCTTAAAAACAGAACACAAAATGCTCACACCACAGCAGAAAAAGTGTTTGTATTCTAAAAGTTCAGTAACATATAGATCTGTAAGCTCCTCATCCTCAATCACTTGTCCAACTTTAAAAAAAAAAATTATTTATGGAATCAGCTTCCATCACCTTTTCAGGTTGAGCATTCCATATCCTGACAACACAACATGTGAAAATAATTCTCATCTCCCCTCTAGATCTTTTGCCAACGACTTTCAATCTATGACCTCTGGTTATTGACCCATCTGCCAAAAGGGATAGTTTTTCTCTATCTACTCTATCAAAACCTCTATTAGGTCACCTCTTAACCTTCTCTTTTGCAAGGAGAACAGTCTGATCTTTTCCAATTTCTCCTGACAGGAGTCCCACAACCCTGATAACCCTGGTAAGCCTCCTCTGTACCCTTTCTAAAGTCTTTACATTTTTGCGGAAGTGTGGTGCACAGAATTGTCCACAATTCTCCAGCTGAGGCCTAACCAGTGATTTATAAATATCTAGCATTGTCTCTTTGCTTTCATATTCTATTCCTCTATTTATAAACATAAGTAGCCGATATGGCTTTTTAACCGCTTATCAACTTACCCTGACATCTTTAAGGATTTCTACCATTTATAGTATACTGTCTTTCAATATTAGTTCTGCCAAAGTGCATCACCTCACACTTCTCCACATTGAACTCCATCTGCCATGCTTCTGCCCATTACACTTTCCTATCTACGTCATCCTGAAGCCTGTAACTATCCCCATCACTATCTACTACTTTGCCAAGTCTCATATCATCTGTAAACTTTATAATTCTGCCCCCTACACCCGAGTCTAGATCATTTATAAAAATTTCAGAGTAATGGACCCAAAAATTGGCCATTGGAAAACACCAATGCAAACAACTTCCTGGTCTGAAAAATATCCATCCACCATCACCCTTTGCTTCCTGTCACTTTTGAATCCATACTACCAATTCCCCCTTGATTCCATGGGCTTCCATCTTCTTAATAAGCCTCCTGTGTGGCATTTTATTGAATGCCTTCCAAAAGTCCACATATGCAACATTTACTGCACTACCTTGGTCAATCTTCTCTGTTGCCTTATCAAAGAATTAAATCAAGTTAGTCAGACACAATTTGCCCTCAACAAATCCATGCTGGCTCTCCTTGATTAATAAATGGCTTTCCAAATGGAAGTTTATTTTGTCCCTGATAACAATTACCAATAACCTCCCCACCACTGATGTTAGGCTGACTGGCCTGTAGTTTCTTGAATAGTGGCATAACATTAGCAACTCTCGGCACTACTCCTGTATGCCTCTGCCATTTCTACGTTTGCTTCTTTCAACAATCTAGGTTGCATTCCTTCCAGACAAGGTAACTTACCAACTTTCAGTAATGATAATCTTTTTATCTTTTTAGTACATCTTTTCTATCTATTATTTTGTCCATAACTTCCCTCTCCACCTTTAGTGTAACCTGCACATCATCCATTTCCTTTGTGAAGACAAATTCAACAAATTCAAAGTACTCATTTAATACTTTTGCCATTCCTTCTGCCTCTCACTAAATCAACGTCCAATATAGTCAATAAATTAATCTTCTCATTTAAAGCTTCTTCACAAAAATGTACATTTTTGCTGTTTTGATTAATAGTAAGCTAAGTTTTTAATGCCTTTATCTTTCCAAAACTGTCTCACTGCAGTGCTCCCCCCACCCCAATGTAAGACAAAAACTGTAATGTGCCCCTGCCCCCCCCCCAATGCAACAAGGTTGGACAATCCCACTCTACATGAAGATTTCCGTTTGGGTCTTAATATGGCCAAATTCTTCACTAGATAACAACTTAAATTTTATATGTTTATAAAATGTTTTTGGGTTGAATTCAATGTTTGCTGATAATCTTTTCTTGCAACCTCTTTACCTCTTGTATTAATCTTTCCAATTCCTTCCTGTACTTTCCATAATCTTCCTATTTATTAACTGAATTTTGCTCCTGACATCTGACATAAGCTTCATTTTTCTTTTTAACTTGTACTTTCTGTCATCCAGGCCGTATTAGCTTTGGATGCTCTACCTTTTCCCTTCAAAGGAATATACCTAGTTTGTATCTGAACTAATATAATAGCAAAATACAGTAGATGCTGGAAATCTGAAATAAAAACAGAAAATGCTGGAAATATTCAACCGGACCGGCAGCATCTGTGGAGAGAAAAACATAGTTAATGTTGCAGAGCTATGACCTATTCAGGCTACTGACCTGAAACACTAACTTTGCTTTTCTCTCCACAGATGCTGCCAGACCTGCTGCGTATTTCCAACATTCACTATTTTTATTTGTACCTGAACTATCTCTTTCCTGAATGCCCTCCAATGCTCCGTTACTGCTTTAACTGGCAATCGCTTTTTCCAATCTACCTGTGCTAGCTCCCTTTATAAATCACTGCAATTAGCTCTTTTCCAGTTCAGCATTTTTACCTTTGATATTTTCTGGTATCTTTCCATAATTATTTTAAACCAAATTATGTTCTGTTTTTTTTTTAACATTCGTTCATGGAATGTGAACACTTTTTAATACTTCGCGTTGTTTTATCTGGAATGCACTCAAAGGGTGGTGCAAGCAGATTTGATAGTAATGCTCAAGAAGGAATTGGATATATACTTGAGAAGGAAAAGAATTGCAGGGCTATGGGGATGGAACAGGAATGTGGGATTCAACTCAACTTGGGAAAACGAACTTAACAGAAGAATGATATCTACCGTTCTTTGAAGTCTTCACTATACAACCTAATAAAAATCAAATAACAAAAGAATAAGATCTTCTCATGTTTGGTGTTGTTTTTATTTATATTGGATTGCAGAATGAATGATTAGAAGTGTGAAAAACAATCTGCAATTTTACTTCCACTATTCAAATCCTGATCTACGGATCATCATGACCCAAACATTCTATTTTCTGACAGACATATCTTTACCAGGATTTGACTACAGACATAGGAAATAGTCATTTAGGTAGACTGGTTGTGTCTGTGTTTGAGAGGCTTGGTTCAACTCAGCTGATGGCAATGTTGCTCCATTACTCAGTCCAGATTTATGTCTAATAATGGTGGACTGCAGAAAAAACTTCAAAAGCAATAGACAATATTACATTTGCAAAGGAACCAGTTTAAATGACCAAACTGACACTTTAAAAAAGACTAACATATGTTCCCTGTGACTACAGAATGACTTGGGAACAAAAATAGCCCAAGAAATTGCCGTAGGAGAGAATTCCTAGCTGATTGCATAAGCTCAACTTACATTGAATTTAAAAAAGAGCATATGAAACAGTTTAGTTTGCTTACCTCGGGGCTCAAAACCACATCTGTGAAACAGTCCAAATTCTTCAGGATCTAGATCTTCTGTACAGGATCCTTGTCCCAAAATTGTCAAATAATTTTGTTTTTTGTATCTTGTGAAAGTTGTTAACTTGCTAAGATGCTCTGGAAACAACCTATTTTGCAAAGACCAAAGCCAAGCCATCAACAGTTGCTGAAGAATGGTCAAGGACACCATCTGCTTACTTTAGCACTGCTTTGATTTCCATTTACTGGTTCAACAGCTCATTCTTATTATGAATGCAAAATTTAGGTAAATGAAGTATGGTCCCCCTGTCCAGTAGTTACAGCAAATTATCAATAATGTGTAGTTCTGCATAATTTTGGAAGAAAATCAGAAAATGTCTGAAATCACTTGTAATGTGCTGATGATACAAAATTTGATACCACTCAATGCTTTTGCTGCATTGTCACATTAAGACTTTAATGCAATCTCTACTTCACATGCACATTATTCAACTTTTACTCAGCCAGCATGAGTTCAAATTCTAGTCTTAGGTGACACATGGGGATGAATTTTTGCCACAGAGGCGGGGTGCCGGATTTGTTTTCGTGACAGAAACCTGCGTCGGGTGGGAAACTGATTAAACTTAAGATTTTTATGGGGGTGAGCCCCTAATTGCCATGGAGACGAGTTTCCTGGCCATTAGAACCCTTGGAGACAGGATCAGATGTGGTCAGATGAAGTGATTTAGACACCCCACGGCAGCCATCACTGAGGCTATTGATTGTGCCAAAGCCTTCCACAGCACCAGAGGGAAGCGAGATGTCACAGAAGATCCGGAAGCCTGGCACCCGGGACAAGGCTGCCCCTCGCTTCATCGATGCTGACTTGGATCTAATATTGGAGGCTGTGAGGGACAGGAAGGAGGTCCTCATCCCAGAGGGTGGCAGGAGGCAGCCTCCACATTGTGCAGAGCAGTGAGTGAGATATTGGATGTGTTCTTACTGTCTCGTCTACTGTTTTCCTCAGCTTGCACTGTATAAAAAAAAAACGACACTTTAAGCCATACGTCTGGGACTCCTTTCATTGCTGCCATTACAGGAAAAGTGGTATGAGGTGGTGAAAGAGGAAATGGGATCCTCCACAGTGAGGGCAAAGACTCTGAGCAGATGTGCTTCCTTCATTGGTAGTAAGTGATTTAATAGTCCAGGCTGCATCTGCCACGCATATGTTAGCACAGGTATCTCAGACTGCCTTCCATGCCATGTACCTCAACCTGGGTCAGTGGGGCTGTGTTGAAATGTTCCTGAATGAGGAGTTGCCTGACATTCATGCATCCTTACGAGCTCTTCGCGCCCAGAGCCATGCCCAGTCACCTCCTTGTGTAGTCGGAGCACCTCTCTGTACAGCATCATCTCCCACCGCCTCCTCTTCCTCCTCCACTCTCACCTCCTGCTCCTGCTCTTCCCCAATTAGCTGTCTTCTTTAGGACCTTACTGTCCTCAAGGTCCACACCTCTCTGGAGGGCCATATTATGGAGAATGCAACAGACCACCATGATGACCAAGACCCTTTCAGGAGGGTATTGGAGGTGTTATGGACAAGTGGGAAATGATGGGGAAGATTTCCATTTTTTAACCTCTCAAGTGACCAAAGACAGTGTGTTTTTATTAGAACTGTATTTTAACCCTTGAGCATTTAAATGGTCAATGAACAGAGAAATAACAGGTTTTCTTGTAGGTTTAAAGATAAATGTTTATTAAACAATACCTGAACATATTCACAACTTCATCCACTCACACACACAACCATGTACACATACAAGAAAAGATGGAGATTAAAAGATAGCATGCATTTAGGTCTGATGGTGTTAACAAGGAGTTTGTTGTGAAACCTTGTTTGTTTCCCCAGGAGGAAGATTTAAAAACGATGCAGGCCTGTTTTTCCTTTTTTCTGGTTCACTGATGTCAAACTTTTGAACGTTTTAGGAGGCCAAATGCTTGTCGGCAGTCACAATACGATGGTAAAAATCCCGTTACAATTGCTCAGGTAGGGAGTTTCAAAGTAACCTTTCGTCTCTACCTCTAGGCAGTTTAAAGATGGCATTCTGCAGGGTTTTTCTTGCTGGGATGGATCTCTTTTTCTTCTGGCTTTCTGGCTGTCTTCATAGAAAATGACTTATTAAAACTCCTTATTAAAGACTTGGTTTCTGTCAGGTGACCAAAGTTTCTCTCCCATTGTGGTTTCATAACTGGTGGTTGATGGTGTGGCCATTGTTAGACAATGGGTTTGGATGTTGCTCATCTCTATGCCATCTTGATAAAGTGGCGTTTTTCACACCCATTATCCTGAGTTTGAGTCTGGAGTCTCTATGTCTGCTAAGTCAGTGTTAGCCCAACCTGTTGAAGAGAGGTAGCCATTAACATTGACATTTCTAATGCTTTCTTCAACACTTGACCAAACATGACAATTGCTTCAGGGTTCCAGCAGTTACCATGTGTATTTGCAGTACAGGAGAGGTCACCTAACCTTTTACTTCATCTTGTTTTGCAACAAAAGGTGTCCATTGAGAGTTCAACTCATCAGTTCATTTAATAGTTCATAATTTCTCCTTACGTGAGCGTGACAGAGGGAACCACCTGACTGGTTCAGGCACCAGAAGCAAATCTTCAGAAGCCTGATGGCCTGCTCAGTGGTTGTCCTACTGAGCAGGTGACATTGATAGTATTGACTGGGGATCCCGTAGAGGGTGAGTAGCCATGTCTTCAAGAGATAACCCTGGTCTCCTACAACTTATCCACGAACCTGGGGGGGGGTTGGAGTGAAGATCTGAGGCAGCCTGAACTGGTAGAGGATGAAGTGGTGCCAGAAAATGAGCAAATACATGGCGGAAACTCTTGTTGTGGTCAGAGACCAGTTGGATGTTGAGGGAGTGGAGGCCCTTGCTGTTGATGGATCTCACTGGCCGGTGACTGGGTGCCTTGATAGCCACATGGGTGCAATCAATGATACTCTGCATCTGGGGGAATCCAGCAATGGCGATGAACCCAATGCCCTCTGTCCCTGCAACGCAGTGTCTATTGTGAAATGAATGTAATGTCCAGCCCTGGAAAAGAGGGCAGTAGTGACCAGCGAGAGGCAGTAGCGTGCAGCTATTTGTGAAATGCCACTAAGATCCGCAATTGATTCTTAGAAGAAGCCAGAAGTGAAGACATCCAAGGTGACAGTGACTTTGACAGCTACTGGCAGGACATGCTGACCAGTGCTGTGAGATGCAAGGTCTTTGGCGATGAGATCTCTGTGACCATCTGCCTGGAGAGTCACAATCTCCTGCGGCACTGAGTCTCCAGCAACTCCAGGTAGCTCCGTCTTTGGCAGTAGATCCTATCTTAAGAGTATGGCCTCTGTGCCTTCCTGCCAGTTTCTTCTCCCGTGTCCTCCTGCTGCTTGAAGATCTCCCCTTTTTGCAGGGGGTGCTGCCCTTCATTGCCTCAATATCCAACAGCCAGCTGCAGCTTTCCTTGTGGACAGGTGGCCACCCCTATTGTGATTGGCAGCCTTGCCCCCTGCTCTTGTGCCCTGCGATGCCAGGGAGGCGACGACCCTGTTCAATGTCCGAGCGCTGACTGGCCACTCTACCAGTCATCTGTGCACCTCCTTTACAAATTCTGAGTCCCCCTTTGCCTGCTGACCTTCTTATGGGGCCGGGGTGATGTCCTAGTGCAGCCATGACTGGTTCCCCACTCTGTACCCGCCTCCCTTCAGCTGATCAAAAACCGACAGCTCCTGAAACCCGTGCGCCCACTTCAAAATGTCATCCTCCCCCTCCAACATGCTCTTAACCAGCTTTTAACTACTTTAATTGGCCCCAATGGGGAGCTGAGCGGGATTGCTGTCCCACCCTCCCGCCACCCTGGTGAACATTGCCAGTGCCAGCAATAGCGTCTTGAAACTGACACGCCCGCCAGCAACAGTATTTTCACTGCCCCAGCCCGCCTCCGTACCCGACCTCGAGGAAGGGGGGAGGCCGAAAAATTTGGCTCATAGCTTCAGCTATAAGAGGACTGTGATGGTTCAAAGCTGAGCCATTATATAAAAGCGCATGGGGCAGTACACTCATTTTTGGCAAGGAGAAAAACAATCAGCCCTGCATGAAACTGACATTGTGTCCAACACTGAGACACTCTGATGTGGTCAAGATGTCGTCTATGGCCAGATCATCTAACCCTTCCAGCAACAGGACAGCATGGAGGAAGAACTGCATTAGAAAGGAATATAATGTTGACCAACAGAATTTCTGACTATTGCTTTTACTTAGAGCAAATGTAAACCAAGGTGGGAGAAGGTGAAGTGCACTAATTAAGGTCAACTATGCTTCCCCATGCAATAAGGCAGCATTACCTCCCTCATTGAAAGCAAAATGCTTCTCATACACAGCATATGTCAGCACTGATAATAACCTACAAATAGCTTAAGTAAAGCAAATGAAATTACTGTTGGTTGTATCAGATTACAGTAACGATAGCTACGTATGTAAATAGATCTGGAAAGTAAGCATGTCTCACTTTCTAGTTATCGACACAGTGTAACATTAGACTATGAAATACATCAATAAACACTCAGGCAAGTGGCTGTGAAGCATTGTGTACGGTCTTTGGTTATCATCAATCAGGTAACACACTTCATTCAACTGTTCTGAGGGTTCATTATTGCTTGCAATCAAGTACAGTGCTTGCAAGCAAACTGTTGATATTTTCCCCTCCTTGTGGTTCAGTTTGGCTGGATAGAATGCAAGGGTGAATATTAACTTTCTATTTAATTATTGTTGTAAATTAATAGCTTAAAATGCCTACAGATGTGTAAAACTGAACAAAATAGCCTATTAACACAAAAACATATTTGTTTTGTGCTATGTCAGAGTGAATTATGGGCATTTAATTAAATCAGGAAAGGTTATTTACCCCCTGTGTAACTCAAGAGTTGAGACCACATTTGGAATATTGTTTGCTATTTTGGCCACCCTATATATTTGAAAATGCATATTAGCGAATTCGAAGAAGGGTAATTCCAATGATTTTGGGACTTATGGAGAATCAGAGCTGAGCTTGTTTTCATGGAGAGAAGATTAATGAGAGACTGCAAAATCACCTTTTATGAGCCAACGAAAGGTTGAGAGGTGTGTCTCAATAGAGCAGCATCTTAATTTGGAAATACCATCAGTCCTCTGTCCTGTTCAACAATGCTGTCTTGAGGTAGGAGATCTCCTGGGGATTCTCACTATAGCATTCAGCAAGGCAATTCTCCAGTTCTCTTCCAACACCTCCGAATCCGAACTCCCCAGCTTGAGCCTGGGCCCAGGCCTTACTCAAAACAGAAACCACCCTGGCTCTTGCCTGCCTCTGCCTGAATCCAGCTCCTCCCAAAGCCAAATGCTTTCAATCAACTGACTGGCTGTAACCAAGCATAGAGATTTGAAAAAAATCACCTGACCAAAAGGCATCCCCCTGCATCATTTATCTCCACAGCAAAGTAGTACACGTGGGATATCCCAGATAGCAATTTAAGCTAATTACTTCCAACTCCAAAACATCTCTTTGATTTCTGATACCCACATAAATCTATATTTATAACAATGACAGAGCAATTCCTCCCAGACTTTCTGGCTACAATTCCCAACTAAATGAGCCCGCCTGCTGTTTTATGGCTTTCACCTCTCTAACTTTGTCCTTGCAAGTACACATAGAAAGATCTTTGAAATGTAAATCTTGCGTGGTCCTGCAGCCCTTTTTAAATTATTACAGCTATATATCTACTTCCCCCCCAAACTAAAAAAATGAGCTCTAAAATATTAATACAAAGATGAATTAGGTGATCGTGACAATGTGGAAAGATACACTTTCACTGAGCAAACACTGACTTATGCTCCTACACTGCAAATACTGAAACTGCAGGATCCTAGTGATCAGCATAAGTGACATTGATAGCTTTGGGAAAAGTATAAATTGCAAGTCCAGGTTTTAGAGATAGATTAAGCTGATATATTAAGACTATTCATTGTAATACTGAAAGGCATATGCTGTGACATATGTATTTTACATATTATTATGCTAGAAAACTTATTTTACCTCTTTGCAGGCTGAGGAGAAAAAATGTATTTTGGAGAAGCTAATTTGTTTTCTATTTTCTATTAGTGATGTTATCCAGACTGGTCATTCAGCATTCATAAATACTTATTTGTTTCTCATTCATACTTTTTGAGCTATTTTACTTTCAACTGATACATTCCCACCTTCTCCATTCTGATTTGTTGTTGTTCAACTTCCAGCCAATCAAATTGCAATGTCAGAGTGTGAAACAGGAGACAGGAACTGTGTGCAGATGCACCAATTTTATAATCTGAATAAATTATAAACCAATGGCCATGACCCTTTTCTACTTGAAGTCATTTGAATGATACATTGACAGTGCTTGTAGTAATAATGAATGTGAACCTTTCCCATTATATATGGATGCATTTCATTGATTTGAATTTCATAATTCAGAGAATGAAGTGCATGATAAATATTTCATCCATTTCATCAATTATTAAAATGCTGTAATGTTTAAAAACCTCTTGAAATACATATAAAATTCTTAAAAATAATGCAAACATTTAAAATACACCAAGCATGGCCAACCTCCCAAATCAGGTGAACAGAACTTTGTACATGACAACTTATATTTATATAGCGCCTTTAACATAATAAAATGGTCCACGATGCTTCAATGGAGCATTATAAAACAAAGTATGACACTGAACCGCAAATGAAGATACTAGGTCAGATAATCAAAAACTTGGTCAAGGAGGTAGGTTTTAAGGAGTGTCTTAAATGAGGAAAGTGAGGTAGAGCGGCAGAGAGGGAATTTCAGAGCTTAGGACCGAGGCATATGAAGGCACGGCCACCAAAGATGGAACGATTAAAATCAGGGATGCACAAGAGGCCAGAGTTAGAAGAGCACAGAGAATCATGGAGGGTTGTGGGGCTGGAGATTAGAGATATGGTTACACATTCCAAAGCTACACTTTAAAACTTGACTTTAGCTCGGATCATCATTTTCCCACTCCTTCCCCCCAGCGAATACGAAGAATAATCGATGAGTGTTCAAACATCACATTTCAACACCAAGGCTTGCACGTCGTAATAAACATTTTTTAAACTTACTTTTTCCAGGAATACTTGAAGATAAGGCCACTGAATCCTATCCTGGATTTAATGAATAAACATTTGTTAGAAGTCTATTTTCAACAGCCCACCAAGCGTGCAAACTCCAATGTAGTTCATGGACACAAATTAATGCTCCTCCACCCTTCACATTGTGATTTCTAAACCTGAGGAACCATTAAACAAAGAAGTAACTGGGAGGAAAAGAAAATATGTCCCTCAAAATTTAACAAAATGGATGAATACGTGTTACATATAATAACAATGTTTGTTGAAGTGGTAGTAGTCCAATCTCCAAATTCTGATAACTGCAGAAACTGCTCAGATAGGATCAGTTTTAAGATTGTGCTACATCCCAATTACATATTCAGCCAACTGTTTTTAGAAGGTTTTAACAAAGTGACCACACATCTAAACACACATCAAATTCATTTAGTCAAAGTGCAATTACATTTAATTCTCCAGGAATTGATATTAAGAAATGACATCAGAGAATAAATGATTGAAATCAATTGAAAAAGATTTGTGCTTTTATTAGAAGTGGTAACAAGTGAATCATAAAAATACAATGGAATTAATATGCTAAGATTCCAGTTGTCTCAATTTATTTGACATTTTTTTAGTGATGTAACCTTTTTGCTGTTTTATTTGCAGTGGCTAAATAAAGGTCAGCTGCAGTTTCACAACTATCAAGTTTCTTTATCGAAACATTGGCTTGTCAACACACAAGAGTGTGCATACTTCATTCCATAGGTTGCAGTGTAGAAGTGCTACTTGACTGTGGGATTTGCAGACTGGCACTTTTCAATGGCACTATAACACTCTTATATTGAAACTAAATAGTTATTTGTCACATGTTTCTGAAGACCTGCTCAAATATTAGTACTGGCAGCATGAGCAAAGCTTGGCTTTTCATGCAACACAGGCCCCAATAATGCTAAGGGAATGTTGAAGGTGATCATTGCTCTGTGACTACAAGGGATCTCTGAATATTAAATTGAAAGGTAATTGGCATTGTTGATGATGGAGTGGCTAAAACATAAGATCCAGACCAGCTTAAATATGCAAGCTGGACTCCAACGACACCGACTATTTTAAAACTATCATTCTCAGGATATGGGCATCGCTGGCAAGGCCAACATTTATCACCCATCTCTTCTCTGATTGCTATGGTCTATGTACTGAGGATACTCTCACAGTGCTATTAGATAGTGAGATCCAGAATTTGGACCCAGTAATGAAGAAGGAATGACAATATATGTCTACATTGGGATGTGTGATTTGGAGGGGAACTTGGCAATGATGGTATTCCCATGCACCTGCTGCCCTTATCCTTCTAGGTTGTGGAGATCAAGGATTTGGGAGGTGCTGAAGCAGCAGCTTTGGCAAGATGCTGCAGTATATCGTGTAGATAGGATACACTGCAATCAAACTGCGCCAGTGATGGAGGGAGTGGTTTATTACACTAGTGGATGGATGTGTCCTAGATGGTAGGAGGATTGTAGCCTCTTCAGTCATGCAGGAAAATGGACAGAATTGCATCACAGCCCTGACTTGTACCTTGTAGGTGGTGGAGAGCATTTGGGGAGTCAGATGAGCCACTCACCACAGAATAATACCCAGCTTTGACCTTTATGTTCAACATGAGTTTTTGGTCAACAGTGACCTGAAGGGTGTTGATGATGAGCGATTTAGCAATAGAACTGCCATTAAATGTCATGGAGAGATGTTTAAGTTTTCGCTTGTTGGAGAAGGCCATTTGCTTTGCACTTGTGTGGCATGAATATTACTTGCCAGTTATCAGCCCGAGCCTGAATGTTATTCAGGTTTTGCTGCATGTGGGCACAGACTGCTTCATTATCTAAAGAGTTACAAATGGGACTGAACACTGTGCAATCATCAGCAAATATCCTAACGTCTGACCTTAATTTTGAAATATGGCTGTAATGAGGTCTGGAGCCCAAACTGAGCATTGGTGAACAGGTTATCAGTGATTAAGTGTCCCTTGTCATGAGAGTTCTTTTTTAATTAAGAGGTCTGTGTGCCTTTAAGACTGAAAAAAAGACTGAGCATTGAATGTTGACTTGGTGTTTGAAGTATGCAGGCTGTAAACTCGTATCCAAGCAACAGAAAGATTTACAACTGTCTTGTGACTTGGTCACTGTGGAAAGCTTTTAGTTTCAGTTCTGCAGTGGGAACGAGACCAGGGAGCTATGATCAGCTAAAAGCCAGTTGCTGTTGGAGACCTGGATTTGCAGACCAGAAAAAGAACCCTCCATGTGAGGAAGACTTGCCTCTTGTAAAAAAAAAAGAATCTTATATTTCAGCTGGGGCTGTGTTCTGCCTGGAGAGAAAGAGGAGTTGCTGCTCTCTGTGGAGAAAGGCTCCTTTGCTGAGAGGAAGCCTACATTGTTAAAGGTAGCAAAATTTCTATTGTCTCCAGTGTCTGGAAAATATCTGCCTCAAGAGTGAGTACTGTTGCTGTTGTGTTTTGGAAGTTCCTGAAATCTCAGGAAAGTTTCTACTGTTAGACTGCTACTTTAAAATTTAAGCAGACCTGTTGCGACAAACTGTTGCTGTAAGATCTGTGTGATACCTGCTGAAGACAAATTGCCTTGAATGCATACACATCACAGACTGTTTATAGAACTTGCCTGGAGAGACTTCGAGTGATATCAGACTATTTAACTCTGGGACACGTCATGATCCGGAAATATCCTACTAGATGTTACCCAGACATTTTATTATTTCTAAGAGACAGTCATAATTTAAAATATTTTTAAAAATAGTTAACCATTGGTTTTTGAATGTATGTGTGTGCATGAGGGTTAGGAAAATTAAGGAATTGTGAAATCTTTTCATACATATTGATTTATCTCATTATCATTTAAAACTTGGTTTATTAATAAATAGTTTTTTTTGTTGTTTAAAGGAACCTGGTTTGGCATGCTTTATTCTGGGGGATAAAGAAAGTGTTTAATTCATCTGGTTTCCAGTAGGTGAGAAACTTTACTAATATGCTGTGACCTGTGGAGTAGTGGGACTGAATTAACAGTGTATTACTCCCGCCTTGGTCATAACATATTAATTGAGGGCTCCTACATGATTCAAATCCAATGCTAATTAAGAGCTGAACTCAAGAGTGAGGTGAGAGTGACTGCCCTTGACATCAAGGCAGCATTTGATCGAGTATGACATCAAGGAGCCCTAGCAAAACTGGGGTTAATGGGAATCAGGGGAAAAACTCTCTGCTGGTTAGAGTCATACCTAGCGCAAAGGAAGATGGCTGTGGTTGTTGGAGGCCAATCATCTGAGCTCCAGGACATCACTGCAGGAGTTCCTCAGGGTAGTGTCCTAGGCCCAACCATCTTCAGCTGCTTCCTCAATGACATTCCTTCAATTATAAGGTCAGAAGTGGGTATGTTCGCTGATGATTGCACAATGTTCAGCACCATTCGTGACGATTCAAATACTGAAGCAGTCCATGTAGAAATGCAGCAAGACCTGGACAATATCCAGACTTGGGCTGATAAGTGGCAAGTAACATTTCTGCCACACAAATGCCAAGCAATGACCATCTCCAACAAGAGAGAATCTAACCATCTCCCCTTGGCATTACCATTGCTGAATCCCCCACTATCAACATCCTAGGGGCTACCATTGACCAGAAACTGAACTGGTGTAGCCACATAAATGCCGTGGCTACAAGTGCAGGTCAGACGCTAGGAATCCTGCGGCGAGTAACTCACCTCCTGACTCCCCAAAGCCTGTCCACCATCTACAAGGCACAAGTCAGGAGTGTGATGGAATACTATCCACTTGCCTGGGTGGGTGCAGCTCCAGCAACACTCAAGAAGCTCGACACCATCCAGGACAAAGCAGCCCGTTTGATTGGCACACCATCCACACCCTCCACCACTGACGCACAGTGGCAGCAGTGTGTACCATCTACAAGATGCACTGCAGCAACACACCACGGCTCCTTAGGCAGCACCTTCCAAACCCGCGACCTCTACCAACTAGAAGGACAAGGGCAGCAAATGCATGGGAACACCACCACCTGCAAGATCCCCTCCAAGCCACACACCATCCTGACTTGGAACTATATCGCCGTTCCTTCACTGTCGCTGGGCCAAAATCCTGGAACTCCCTTCCTAACAGCACTGTGGGTGTACCTACCTCACATGGACTGCAGCAGTTCAAGAAGGCAGCTCACCACAACCTTCTCAATGGCAATTAGGGATGGACAATAAATGCTGGCATAGCCAGTGACGCCCACTTCCCATGAATGAATTAAAAAAAAAACATTAATTGTGAGGGGAGTAATATTTGAAAGACAAAATAAAATAACCAGGTTTCCTGTATAATAGGGTAAAGGCTATACCATCAGAATTGCAGTTGCAGCAGCTTTTCTGGGAAAGGAGAATGTGTCCCTTAGTGAGTTGAAAACTTTAACCAAGGATAAATTGATAGAATTGGCAGCAAAATTGGAGTTAGAATTGAAATCAGATGCTAAAAAAGCAGAGATATTTGATGTAATAGCCCAATATTTAAAATTAGAAGATAGTGGCCGGAATTTTACACCACCCCAACGAGCCGGATGGCGGTGGTGGGTGGGGGGTGGTGGAGTAGAATGGAGCGGGAGGCTCTGGGTGGCTTTTACGACCCGCTCCTGCCTCCGCCCCTCTGCCCTTTACGTAGGGCAGAGGTGAGGGCGAAGAACAGTCTGCCTCCCCCAGGCCAATCAAGGCCCTTAAGTGGCCACTTAACGGCCACCAAAAGGCCTTCGCTTGCCTCCATGTGGATTTTGCACATGGCAAGTGGGCGTCCTGGAGCCGGGGAAAGCCGCCTGTGAAAACCAGGCAGCTGCGATCGTCCCAGGGGGGGTGTTGCTGATTGGGTAGAGGGTGCCCGATGGAGCGCTGCCCCCGCTACCCCAACCACCCCAGGTCCCAATACGTCCCCGTTCCCCTCAAGTGGGTGGAAGTCCCACCTCGGAACAAATAAAGACTGGGGACCTGTAAAATATGGAACGGATCCCCAAGTGTGGCAAAGCAGGTTCGCCACCCACTTTTCAGTCGGTGGCCAGCTCCCGTCCGCCCAACGTGAAATCCCAGCCTGTAAGTCAGAGAGTGATGCAGTGGAATTGGCTAGAATTCAGTTAAAAATAAAAAATCTTGAGCAGGAACAAGAAATGAAAAACTTAGGCTTCAACAGAAAACAGAGAAAGAAATAATAGTAAGAAAACTTGAACTTCTGAGAGAAAGTGAGGAGAGGGGATTTAGGTTAAAAGAGATGGAACTAAGATAAAGAGGTAGTCTTGACTCCAAGGAAAATTCTGGCCAGGAAGTATCTAAATCCAGCCCAGGACCCAACGAAAAGGGACGTAGAGGCATTTTAAATTTCTTTTGAAAAAATAAGCAAACAAATGAAATGGCCAAAGGAAAGCAGGTTGATGGGCACAGCTCATGAAGCTTATGCCATGCTTCCTGAAGAGAATTCTGCAGATTATCAGATGGCAAAAAAAGACTATTCTCGCTGCGTATGCATTAGTCCCTGAAGCTTACCATCAAAGGTTTTGGAACTTATGGAGATTGACTGGGCAGACTGATGTAGAATTTGAGTGGAGAAAGCAAATTAATTTTGATTGTTGGATACGGGCATTAAAGATGGAAGCCACATATGAGAACCTTATAGAACTGATTCTCTTGGAAGAGTTTAAAAATTCAATCCCTTCAGTAGCAATAACTCATATAGATAACCGAAACATTTTAAAAGCCAGGCAAGCAGCAGAAATTGCTGATGATTTTGAGCTTGTGAATAAGCCAAAACCTTTTGTCCATCACCCCCACAAACCCGAGAAGGGTAGAAGGTGGGAGAGTGAAAGGAAGGTGAGTAGCCGGGGACAAGAAGGAACATCTAGGAATGCCCCAGGATCCCCAAGCCAGAAAAGAAGGTGCTGAGGGTAGAAGTGAGGGCCACAAGCCAAAATGTTATCATTGCCACAAGGTGGGACATCTTCGTTCAGAATGCTGGAAGTTGCGAGGTAAACCCATGGGATTTAGATTAGATTAGATTAGAGATACAGCACTGAAACAGGCCCTTCGGCCCACCGAGTCTGTGCCGAACATCAACCACCCATTTATACTAATCCTACACTAATCCCACACTCCTACCAAACATCCCTACCTGCCCCTATATTTCCCTACCACCTACCGAAACTAGTGACAATTTATAATGGCCAATTTGCCTATCAACCTGCAGGTCTTTTGGCTTGTGGGAGGAAACCGGAGCACCCGGCGAAAACCCACGCAGACACAGGGAGAACTTGCAAACTCCACACAGGCAGTACCCGGAATCGAACCCTGGTCCCTGGAGCTGTGAGGCTGCGGTGCTAACCACTGCGCCACTGTGCCGCCCCATTTGTTGGGGTACACAAAACTAATGCAGAGAAAGAGGCTCTGAGTGAGAGTACAGCAGACCAGGCTGTAGCTTTAAAGGCAGCTGTAAAACCAGACACAAAAATTAAAGTGAGTGTCGGGGTTAAGAATAAGATACCTGAAAGTTATAGTCAATTCTTGTCAAAAGGAAAAGTAACTCCACATCTCTCAAGTGAGGCAGGAAAATCTATTATACTTAGGGATACAGGAACAACCCAAACTCTGTTGCTGGGGACAGGTATAACATTTCCACCAGAGCGTGCACTGAAAGCGAAAGTTTTAGTTAATGGTATTGGTGGGCAGTATATACCATACCTTTATATAGAGTGCACTGGAATGTGACCTGATATCTGGGATGGTAACTGTAGGAGTTATCCATAGTTTTCCAGTAGAAGAAATTGACCTACTCCAAGGGAATTGTTACGGCCAGGTGACAAAGGTGCCTAGGGGTCCCTCTCAGCCTTCACCTGGTCTTACCTTAACAGGGTTAATTTTAAACACATCATGTTTTTAGCTCCCCCTTGGTGAATCCTTGTTCACTGCTTTCCAATTTAAGGCAAAGAAACCAGCAGAAACAGGTTTCCTTAGGTTTAAAGAAGAAAAGTTGAAATTTATTAAACTTGAACTTAAACTCTAATTCGGTTGATGCCTACGGATACACGGCACGTCCCCACTAGCATGCATATGCGATACACACATGCAAATAGAGACAGAAAAGTGAAGAAAAATAAAGTGGAAAAGTTTGAGGCAAAATTTGAAGAGTTTTTGTTACGGTTCTTCAAACTCACTGTGGAGTCCTTGATTGTAGGTAGATCTTGCTTTTCGTTGGGGCCCAGTATTCTTCTTAAACCTTGTTCGCTGTAGGAGACTTTTCTTTCTTGGGGTTCATGTGTCTTCAGTGGATTCAGAGGCTTGTGCGAGATAGATGGGAGCAGACAGGAGAGATCTTCAGTCCAGGAGCAAACAGAACAGTCTTTCTGAGTTCAAACTGTTCGTACCAGTCAGAAAATCCCAGGTTGCCAAGCAGGTTAGTCATGTGACTAACTGGTTTGACCACGTCTTGGCTCTGTGCATTGTATCATCTTAGCAGGGCCTGGAATGTGCTTCCCTGCCTTCAATGTCTGGTGCTCAAAGTCCATTGTGGGCTAAATGTTTAAGGGAAGTAACCTCGCTTGTCCCTATTGTTAGGTACACATCTTGCAGTCAAGCGTCTGGCAGCCTTGTAACAGGCCTTCTCTTCTTCCCAGCAACAATTTGAAATTTAATGCCCATATGGTGAAATTAATATGCCTCATTATTGGCAGGTGGGGGTCTAGCATGACAGAATGATTTGGCCGGATCAAGAGTATCAGTTTCTCTCGTAGTCACAGGGAAACCAAGTGAAGTTAAAGAAACAGAACAATTACAGGAACAAGTTCCAGGAATATTTCCTGCGTGTGTAGTAACCCAAGCAATGGCTAAGCATGTTCCATCGTCGGAGGTAAAATTGACACCATTGATAGCCGAGTATCTGCAACTATCCTTGGGGATTTGGATAATCCAAATGAGATGTTTAACAAATCTTCTATATTTGCAGCACAGCAAGCTGATCCAGAGTTACATAGAATAGCACAGTCGGCTCTGACAGAAGCTGAGGCGAAAGGAGTTCCAGAAGGCTACTATGTTAAAAAGAGGGTTTTGGGGAGGAAATGGAGACCGCCTCATAGACCTGCAGACAAAGACTGGACAGTTGTTCAACAGATAGTGGTACTACCCAAATATCACCAGGAATTATTAAGGTTAGTACATGACATTCCTCTAGCAGGACATATGGGAATTCAGAAGACCAAATAACGTATAAGTCAACATTATTACTGGCCAGCCTCACAAAGGACATGAAGCAGTTTTGTAGGAAATACCATACATGCCAAATGGTGGGAAAACCGCAACCTACCATAAAATCGGCAGCACTAATTCCCATACCAGTTATCGAGGAACGCAGTGGTAGACTGTGTAGGACCCTTGGAAAAATAAAAACAGCACTTCAATATATATTTACCGTCATGGATATGGCTACTCTATTTCCAGAGGCTATTCCTTTGAGGACAATTACTGCTAAAGTAGTAGTAGAGAAGTTAACCCAATTCTTTACAAGATATGGATTACTACTTGAAGTTCAATCAGATCAAGGTTCAAATTTCATGCCTAAAATATTTCAAGAAGTCATGGGTAATTTGAGTATCAAAAAGTTAAAATCTTCAGCTTATCACCCACAGTCACAGCAAGCTTTAGAGAGGTATCATCAAACTCTCAAAACAATGATTAGAGCATACTGTCACAAATATCCGTATGATTGGGATAAAGGGCTAGACTTTCTTTGATTTGCCACTGGAGATTCACCGAATGAGTCTACGGACATTAAATAAGAGGTCCTCTAAAACTCATCAAAGATAGATTCTTAGAACAAAGGAATGAATCTTCGATAGTAGGCTATGTATCTGTGTTCCGGGAAAGGCTCACAAAAGCTTGCAATGTGGCTCAGGAACACCTCAAAGTATTTCAAGTTAATATGAAAAAATGGGCAGACAAAAACGCAAAGACCCGAAATTTTCAACCAGGGGATGCAGTATTAGTATTGTTACCATTACCGGGTGAACCATTAATAGCATGGCTCAGTGGTCCATATAAAGTGATCAAAAGAGTGGGTAAGGTAAATTACTTGATTGACACCCCGATCATCGGAAAAAGAATCGGTTGTGTCATATCAATCTGTTAAAGCAATATTATTGCAGGGAGGATAAGCCAGTGCAGGTATGTCAGGCAACAGGGACTGTTGAGAAGGAAAAGGATAGTAAGGATGAGGCAGAAGGAAGCCTATACAATTCTCAGATTGAACCTCCAACTCTCTGGTTAGCAAATAGATTGGCTAGAAAAATTGGACAACATGCTTTTGTACTTAAATGCAGAAATATGTGAAGACCTAAAAAGGCTACTCACAACATTTAAAAGGGTCTTTAGGCATATGCCAGGATGTACAACCTTAACCACACATGATGTGGATATAGGGGATTTCCATTCCTTTAAAACAGCATCCTTACTGCTTAAGTCCAGACAAACAGGCCCAAGTAAAAGCAGAAATTCAATACATGCTGGAAAACAATTTAATCGAACCTCGTCAAAGCAGCTGGAGTTCACCAATAGTATTAGTGCCTAAACCTGAGGTCAACTCAACTTTGCATAGACTACAGAAAAGTCAATGCAGTAACGAAGGCAGACTCCTATCCAATTCTTCGCATAGAAGACTGTATTGACAGAGTAGGCAGTGCCACGTTTCTTACCAAGATAAAAGGATACTGGCAAGTTCCTTTGACACCTCGAGCTAAAAAAAAATCATCTTTTGTCAGACCAGACAGTCGTTATCAGTGCTGGATGATGCCATTCGGGCTAAAAATTGCCCCAGCAACTTTTGAGAGATTAATGAATCAGGTGGTAGCCAGTGTTCCCAACTGTGTAGTGTATCTTGATGATGTAATAATCTACAGTACACTTGCAAAGAACACTTAAAACAACTGGAAACTGTTTAAAAAGTTGCAAGCCGCTTATTTAGTGGTAAATCTGGCAAAAAGCAAATTCAGAAAAGCATAAGTGACCTACCTCTGACACATAGTGGGACAAGGACAAGTATTGCCAAAAACAGCAAAAGTACAAGCCTTAGTGGAGTTCCCTATCCTTAAGACTAAACGTGACATCATGAGATTTTTGGGGATGTGTGGTTTCTAAAGAAAGTTTGTACCGAATTTTAGTGCTGTAGCTGCTCCAACTGAAAAAGTAGTATGGTCAGAAAAATGCCAGGCAGTTTTTGAAAATCTAAAGGCAATATTAACTAATGAACCAGTTTTGGCTGCTCCAAATTTTGCTCAGCCCTTCAAGGTAGTGATTGATGCTAGTGAACTGGGGGTTGGTACAGTCCTATTGCAGGATGATGAATCGGGCACAGAAAACCCAGTAGGATACTTCTCAAGAAAATTGAATCACCACCAAAAGAAATATTCCACCGTAGAAAAAGAAACTTTTGCTGGCTTTTAAACATTTCGAATTATATGTCCAAGACTACAAAGAAACACAGATATACACTGACCATAACCCATTAACATTTGTGAAAAAATGTAAAAACCAAACTGCCAGAATATTCAGATGGAGTTTATTGTTGCAGCCTTATCATTTGAAGATTGCACACATTTCAGGAGAAAAACGTTATCGCAAAAGCTTTGTCATGAGTTTAACCTGTTGAATTAGATGAGCAACAATGGTACAAAGAAAAATTGTGTTAATTACCAGTAGAGTGAATGGGCATGAATGCGGAAATATGTCAAAATGTTTTTTCTATTTTTGTTTTACATTGTAATGAAACACATTCAAGAATGGTGTTTCATTTCACCAAGGGCAGAGGTATCATGAGAGTTTTGTCTTTTTTTAAAAAGAACTGTGTGCGCCTAAGACTGAAAAAAGACTTTCTGTGAACATTGATATTGACTTGGTGTTTGAAGTATGCGGGCTGTAAACTCATATCCAAGCAATAGAAAGATTTACAACTGTCTTGTGACTTGGTCACTGTGGAAAGCTTTTAGTTTCAGTTCTGCAGTGTGAAAGAAACCAGGGAGCTGTGAGCAGCTAAAAGCCTGTTGCTGTTGGAGACCTAGTTTGCAGACCAGAAAAAGAACTCCCTCTGTGAGGAAGAATTGTCTCTTGCAAAAACAAAAAGGAATCTTATATTTGAGTTGGGGCTGTGTTCTGCCTGGAGATAGGAAGACCAGAGAAAGAGGAATTGCTGCTTTCCATGGAGAAAGGCTCCTTTGCTGAGAGGAAGCCTGCATTATTAAAGGTAGCAAAATTCCTATTGTGTCCAGTCTCTGGAAAATCTCTGCCTCAAGAGTCCTGTTGCTTTTGTGTTTTTTGGAAGTTCCTGAAATCTCAAGAAAGTTTCCACCGTTCGACTGCAACTTTAAAATTTAAGTAGACCTGTTGCTACAACCTGTTGCTGAAAGACCTGTGTGACACCTGCTGCAGACGAATTGCCTTGAATGCCTACCCATCACAGACTGTTTAAAGAACTTGCCTGAAGAGACTTTGAGTGGCATCTGATGATTCGACTCTGGGACACCTCACCATTCCAGAAATATCCTACCAGACATTACCCAGTTATTTTATTATTTTTAAGAAACAGTTATAATTTAAAACATCATTTTAAAAACTGGTTAACCATTGGTTTTTGAATGTATGTGTCTGCATGAGGGTTGGGAAGATTAAGGAGTTGTAAAATCTTTTCATACATATTATTTATCTCTATCATTTAAAACTTGGTTTATTAATAAATAGCTTTTTTTGGTTGTTTAAAGAAACCTGGTTTAGCATATTATACTCTGGGGATAAATGAAGTGTTTAATTCGGCTAGTTTCCAGTAGGTGAGAAACTTTACTAATATGCTGTGACCTGTGGCGTAGTGGGACTAAATTAACAGTGTACTACTCCCACCTTGGTCATAATACCTTTGATAGCACTGTCAATGATATCTTCCATCCTTTGCTGCTGATTGACAGTAGGCCGATAGGGGAGTAATTAGTTGGACTGGCTTTGTCCTGCTTTTTGTGGTCAGAACATATCTGGCCAATTTTCCACATTGTTGGTCAGATGTTGGTGGTGTAGCTAACTTGAACAGCTAGTTCTAAAGCACAGATCTTCTGCACCACAGCCAGGTTATTGTTAGGGCCTGCAGCCTTCAGTGTTCCCAGTGCATTCAGCCATTTCTTACTCCCATGTGGAGTGAATTGAATTAGCGGAAGACTGACATTTGTGATGCTGGGGACCTCAGGAGGAGGCCAAAATGGATCATCCGCTTAATATTTCTGCGAACGCTTTAGCCTTGTCTTTAGCACTCACATGCTGGGCCCCATCACATTGTCGATAACTTTCTGCTTCCGCTGTTCAGCGTGCATATTCAGGTATGCCTGCTGCTACTCCTGGTATGCTCTTCTGTACTCATTGAGCTGGATTTTATGCTCCGTTAGAACCAAAGAATTGACATGGAGTTGTCCGCCACAGAACCGGACGCCATAATGCTAGTTTCCAATTTTCTGAGAGGCAGCCAAGTTCTGCCGCACCGCAACAGAATTGTAATTTAAATCTGTTACATATTGTTTTGCATGAATTTTTATCTAATTCACCACAATCCTACCAGGTATTCGCAATCCTATGCATGATGCGTGTCACTTAGGTGCCTTCACTTTCCCGTCTTTGAAAAGCTGGTACCACCAAGGCAAGAGTCATTGATGCCTGCAAAGCTTAGGTAAGTTTTCCGTGCGTATCTTGTGGAAATTTTTTTTCACATCAGACATTGCCACTGAGCTCGATCTGCAGATGTGAGGGAAGGAGGGACCTCTGCAAGTGGATACTGTTTGTAGGGAGCCAGGAGGTGGAACTCTGCAATCCAACATCAAGAGATGCTGTTAATGGCGTCGCCAATACCGACCCCGCCATGTGATTGGGGGGAGTGAATGGTCACCGTCATTATGTTAAATGGCTTCCCGTCGCGTAATCGTGGCGGCACGGCCGCTAATTTCAGAGGCAGGACCCACCACCACCCTTGGTGGCAGGATAATAAAATCCAGCCCATTGAACTAGAGTTTGGTCGACTTACTTGATTATGATAGGAAATTGAGAGATGTGTCAGGCCATGAAGTTCCAGACTGTTGTGGCAAACAAATCTGTTTCTGCAGACAGTACACAGCACCTCATGGATGCTCAGGTTAGAGTTACTAGATCTCATGGCACAATGGATGTTCTCCACAAAGACTGCATGCTTGTCACCGTTGTATGTTTGGTTAAACTAGCTAGGAGAGATTACCAGGTCTTCAGTAAGTTTTAATAATTAGTTTATTACAGATTAAAGAACTATATACAGCCTTACATATGTATCTCTAACTACATTGATGCCATGCTACTTCTCCTTCAAGTCTCTCATGTGATCTCTTACATCATCATAGTGAGAAGTATTACTCACTGTCCCAGACATTAACCCTTTCAAACCTTTAAACTACATTCACTCCACCCCCCCCCCCCACCCACTTCCAGTCTTTGTCCATATTTTGGGACATTCATTTTGATTTTTACATACTACCATCTCCCAAGTCTCTGACATCACAGATTCAATCTGTCAGGAGGTTTCACAACTCTGCCTGATTGTGTTGTTGTCAGACTCAGAAAATCAGTAGTCTTTCTCTGAACTCTTGTTTGTTGACTTGGATGGCCTTCATTGAGGTTTGTAGTATCTGGTGCTTTCTGAATTTCAGGTTCAATATTTGGTTCATCCAAATGTAAGACTGATTGACGTCTTTGATTAATAGAAATAATATTTCTCCTGTTTCTTCTTATGGTACCTTCTGAAGTATCTACTAAATAAGATCTCTGTTGATCATCATCTCTCTGGTTGACTACTCCTTCTCTGCCTTGGTCTCGTACCCATACCTGTTCCCCTTCCATCAACTTGGGTAGGTTCCTGCTATGATATCTCTTGTTATAGTTATAAGTTTGTTGTTTTCGCTAATACATTTGTCTGTCCTGAACTATCTGATAATCCTGGATTTCAAGCCCTGGAAGTAATTTTTTGGGTAGAAGGGAAGTTGTGTTTGAGCGTCCATCCCATCAACAATTCTAATGGTGTTAATCCACATTGGACCTTCCTAGGTGTTAAAAGACATACAGATTTAGCATCTTTTTGCAAAGTAATACCATATTTCTGATGGAAATTGTTGGATGCCAGGACATGGAGTAAATTTAAGGAAGAGATAGACAGATTTTTAATCAGTAAAGGGTTGAAGGGTTATGGAGAACAGGCAGGAACGTGGAGCTGAGACCGAGATGAGATCAGCCATGATTGTATTGAATAGCAGAGCAGGCTCGAGGGGCTGAATTGCCTACTCCTGTTCCTAGTTCTTATGTTCTTATATTCGGTCTTAAGTCTTTCAAGACCAGTAAATAATTTCAGAAAGTATTCTTGGAAGAGCCACCTGGATTCTTGCTGCTTAACTTCTTCCACTTGCCTGATAAGATTAAGGTCTATTCAAGCTCTTCTACTTAAAAGAGAAAATTCTTGATTCTGTAGAACATAGTGTTTTCAACACCTGCTTTCCATTGTACTGAGTGTTGCCTGTAGCTTTCCCTTGACTTTCAGTTCAATCCGTCCTCTATCGTGTAACTGAGTATCTGTCAGTTGCAGACAATGCATTGATAATCACAGTTTGGTGTCTGATAAAACTGCTGCACCTGCTCTAGTGACCAGTTAAAGTTGGTGATCACAGAATCATACAATTGTTACAGTGCAGAAGGAGGCCATTCAGCCCATCGCGTCCGCACTGGCTCTCTGAAAGAGAAATTCCCTCAGTGCCATTCCCCTGCCTTCTCCCCATAAGCCTGCACATTCTTCCTTACAGAAATGTGATATGTCCGTTGACATATATATCTGCATTCCAGAATGCATGATTAGGGTCATTGCTCTCACCAAGTAAGTTTTTTTGATTTCTCTTCTGATGGAAATTGTTCAACTTCATTAATATCTCAATGCATAAAGATTTTTCCATTAGAACTTGTGAAAGTAGAGATTTCACTTTGCCACAGCTTCCCAAAATGGCCAAATTTCTTGCAATTAATGCATTTTGCTTTGTTTGCAGGACCCTATTCATGCCTGTGGGTCTTATTTGCATCTTCAACTTTCCCTCCTCCCCAGTGTACCTTCTTTTCTGGTGCTTCTTTTACAGTCCTGTGCTTAAGCAACTGTATGGTCACTGAAAGTTTCCTGAATCAAGGTTTTTCTTCACTTCTCAGGATTGCTCTGTTCTCACAGACCTCTGCTTGTCTCACCAGCTATATTGCTTTGTCTAAGGTGAGGTCTTCCCAAGACTGCAATAAATCTGATAAAGATTCATCAGCAATACGTACTACAATGAAGTTTCATATTAATTCTGCTTTTATGTCTCCATATTCGCACCCTTCAACTAGCCTATAAAGAAAAACACCTACCAGTTCATCTGGTTTCTGGAGCCTTCTGTTGAATTTGGCCCTTGCTAGAATCTTGTTGCTCCTCAGGTTGAAATAATTATCAAAGGCTTTTAAGACCTCTTCAAATTTATCATTCATGCCTTGTCCTGCAATAACATCGTCTGCTATTGTTCCTATGGAATAATGTACTGTGTTGACTTGTTCTGCTTCAGACTTGCTGTCTAATTTTGAAGCAATTCTGTACCTCAAAAATCTTTCTCTCCAAAGTGATCAGTTTGATTTTGATTTGGTCCTTCCATGTGTCCAATCGTCTCTGATAGCATACATTTAAAATTACATATTAAAGAACTATATACAGCCTTACCAAAGTATGTCAAACTCCACTGATGCCATGCTGCTTCGCCTTCAAGTCTCCCTCATGTGATCTCTTACATCATCATAATAGGAGGTATTACTCACACTGTCCTAGACATTAACCCTTCCAAACCCTTATGCGACAGTCACCAATTTTGCCTTTAAAATTTTGTTGTGTGTGGCTAGTTTTTCCTCAGTGTGTGGTCACTTTAAATTTTTATGTGCGGTATTTAACACGGAATGAGGCCTATATGGGTACCTTCCAGGCTGCTGTGCATGCACACAGTTTAGCGGGAACACAGGTGGTCATCCTGCCAATAGTATCATGGACAGATACACCTGCGACAGGAAGGCTGATGAGGATGAGGTCGATTAGGTTAGCTCTCCTGCCAGTGAGACAGGACATATGCAGGGATGGTGATGAGAAGTCTGGCACGTTAACAGCTATGATTCTGCGTGCATGACTTTTGTCAGCTCCATCAACTTTGGCAGCAGTCCCACGTTGTTACGAACTTTGCAGCGTCCACTGGCCTGGGTGCGTCTTTGTGAACGAATTTGATGTCTAGGTCGCAGCCGAGTGATCCATCATTTTTCCATCATCTTATTCTTTTTGTTTGCAAAATTCAGGTGAAGTAGGAGGAGCATATGTAGACGAGGCACTGCCTAACCAGCTGCCCCATCAGCTCCTGGGATACCCTTCTTCCAATTTTTCTCTAATCGAGCAACCCCCATCGAACTTAATCCTTTACTTCTTGTCCATTAACCAACTTTCTTGCCAAATTGCAACATTTCCTCTTGTAATATGTACCTGAATGTTTGTTACAAGGCTCTTGAGACACCTTGCTGAACACCATTTTGGGCAGATAAACGAAGACGCGTACCCAAACTGAGATACCCAAGGCTCATTCATAAAGAGGCCTCAGGTCTGTGTGCCTCAGAGGTGGTTGAACCATTGTAAGGTTTTAATCTAGGTCTATCTGCTTTGCAGGCAGAAGCCCTAAGGCAAGTCCTGGAAGGGGGAATGGAACGGGGTGGGGGGTGGGGAAGGACAGCTGGAATTGAGCCGATCGCAGGGCAGCTGCAGCCCAGGAGTACTTCTTTCAAACAAGAAAAAGAAAAATGATGGTTTTTGGTGGCTGCTGCTGCAACCTGAGGGGAGCAGGCTTCAGCAAGTTCTGCTCATCGCCAAACAATTTAGTGCAGGGTTCTGAAACTGGTGTTAGATCACTCATTTACACATGTCAGGTGCTTAATGCCTGTTGCAGGCAGGCACCAAAGTTGCTTGGGCATATGCCTGTGCCAGTATGGCGTCACTGGTACCACGGTGCTTGGTAGGTTGGGGGGGGGGGGGGGGGGGGGTGGGAAGCTGCTCACCAAAATTGTCTGTTGCTTTGCCCATTTTAAGATGTGAAGATTCATTTCTGCCCTTTTATCTGTGTAAGATTTGCTTAAAATATATTCAGTTACATTCATGATTTTAATTTTTCTTTCTCTTACAGCTGTTGACCTGCCGGCTGTTCAATTCAAACTTTTGTTTTTCTTGACAGATTAGCAAGTATTTCACAGTGGTTTTAGAATCAGTATGTCAGATTACTGCTGCAATTATAAACCAATATTCCTTCTGCCAGTGCAGGTAACACCAATCACTTTTTATTTCATATAGAACACAAATGCACTTAATAGTTTTATTTTCACTTCACACATACATAAGGTACAAAACAAAGCAAATAGCTGGTTTTGGCTAGAATATGGAAATTGTCTCAGCAAAAAAGGAAAAAAAAAATCCACAGGAAGAATTAAAACAATCCAGTCTGTCAAATCAGTGTTTTAGTAGTTGGTTAAATTCTGAATTAGCAAGTTTCCTGCACAATAGTGGCTTTTAAAGAAGAATGTCCATCTACTGTGGTACTTGTAATACTGCTTTAAGGAACAGCAGCAGTAACAGATCAATTAACTTTTCATTGTTTTTAATCCGTTTTAAGTTAGAATTCAAAATACAGATCAATATACAACGTGTCACAAACAATATCAAAGCTTTTAATACTCATATTAAATTGCAACAATAAATCATAGTGGAATAAAATAGCAAATCTCACACAGGATGAACACTGTTTTAGTAATATGAAATTGAAGTGTCTTGCCACCATTTAAAAGGCCTGACTTCTAGCCCAATAGCCCAACTTTACACACAAGTTTAAAGTGGCAGTATTACTTCTTTGGGGAATGCATATAAGCCACATATCCATTTTCCAGTGCATTCAAAATACCATTCACAAACAGAACTTTGCAAAATAATTCTTCTATTATTATGTGATATTCATGGATTCACAAAAGATGCTGACTTTCTAACACAGTGCCCTCAACTCTGCAACTTTAATGAAAGGCCGCACTACAAAAGAAATGCTATGATAGCTGTATTTCATTAGTACTGGAATTGAGACTGTATGGGCTTACAAGTAAAATATTTGTCTATTTAAAAGGGACTTTCTTGAATCTGACATCACAGTTAAACCCACGCTAATGTGCTACTACAAAGTACAATATGCTTGGGTCCTTTTTGACATCTTATTTGCAGTAGCAGATTCACCGGGCTCAAATCAGTCATTGTGTTAAACTGTATTAAGTTGTAATGGGAGAGCTCTCAAGGCACCTAATGTGGTTTTGACAAGCTTTGGCAAATGTATGCAATCAGATTTAATTTGCTGGCCACTTTGTTACTGAATTCTGTCGGCTATTTATACAAGTGTTCACTTGTACCAGAGGTTGGTAATAATCCATGAAAATATTTTCACATTTCCACAGGTATGCAACATTAACTGCAAGGACTGGAACTACTATCCTACCCATCTTGGTCCAGGCAACTCTTTGCTGTTTTCCCAATAAAATACTTATTGCCATGGAGGTAACGAAACAGTTCTAGATTTGCAACTCAATACTCTAGTTGTGTTTTAAAAAAGTCAAAATCTTATAAAATTTTAATACACAACTAACTTCAACCTTATACTCTTTGCAAGATACTCCATATGTAATGGAGAGGTTTCATACGCATACAATGCTTCACAATAATAGACTTTAGATTGCCAATAAAAATCAAATTTGTGAACTTTAACTTTGCTCATATTTTAAAATTATATTCAGTAGAACAAAGGGCCATTGAGTTAGAATCTCAAATGTATACCAAGCAAGTAAAATATAATGCTTGAAGTGGGGTATCTGTACCTGCCCCAAGGATATTTTCCTCAGTTCATGATGGTGGCTAGTCACCTCTTCAAGGAGATGAGAGCCAGCTTGCATGACCAAATAGGCAGCCTTAGAAATCCCTACTACCACCGTTACCCTCATAAGAGAAGATAAAATTACTTTTTAAATTTAACAATGGTTAATCTGTGGTATAAATAGAATGCATTGTTGGTACGCATGTATTATAATTTACACCTTGACACATGATGCTGACCATTCATGACTTCATCAATTGAGGATGATTCACTCAGCCACATTTATGGAAACAAATATTACGATATGGGTTGCTGTGACCTATCCCCTATTTGCAGAATGCAGGTATGATAGATTTTGTTATAATTCTTAATAAATTGCACTTAATTTATGTGCACTTCATTCACAGAATGCAACACGTGAAATTTTATTGCTTGTATAAAAAATATGTTGAAATAGAAATATAACTTTGCACCAGTGAAGGAGTTAAAGACCCTCTTTTTATAGGCCTATATATTTTTCCTCAACTTTTTTGTTCCTTCTCCCTTCCCTTCATTTTGCTTCCCCTTCCTTAGTTATTTTTGCAGATATTTATTCCAGATTTAATATTGGCCCTCAATCATTAAAATTATGTTTGTTAATACTTTGTGGCATTACACTCTTCTATATAACAAAATTTGGACAGAAGATTGATTTATCAGT
The DNA here is from genome assembly GCF_036365525.1 of Heterodontus francisci. Classification (NCBI taxonomy): domain Eukaryota; kingdom Metazoa; phylum Chordata; class Chondrichthyes; order Heterodontiformes; family Heterodontidae; genus Heterodontus; species Heterodontus francisci. Next base: position 67,058,213 of record NC_090373.1, read on the forward strand.
TTGTAGTATATATTTGGCAATTACTGAAATTACATTCATCTAAGAGCATGTAACTTTGTACCAATGTTGCCTGTTGCTTACGAGGTACATTTATCTTTTTGCATGTGTATTGTATTCCCTTTTCTTTTAGCTGAAAGTGCATATAATGAGAAATGCACAACATAACATATTTAAAATGCCCATCAAGTCCGGACCAGACTTACAATCTTATTTATACGCTGTGAGGCTTAGAAAAGAAAATCATCTGTAATTCTTTAATGGTCTGATTTGAAATGTTAGCACAGAAATGGTGCAGTTAAAACGGTATGGCTTTTTAATGTTACGGCCTTTTTGACATTTCAGTGTAAAAGCGATTCTTAAATTCCTTGCTGCAGACTAGTAAAAGAGATGCTTTCTCTTCAAAGCTCAAAAGCATGTTTCCAACCAAACATGAGCATCAGATGGAAGTAGGTGCAGATCTCAATGATCTATGCCATAGTAGCTGACTGACCAAACGTGTAAGACAATTTGAAAAATCAGCAAGCTTGTGTGTTGATCTTTGTCACAGTAAGAACTATTTCCCTGAATGCTAAGACACGAAAACACTAGTAAAATTTACAATGAAATTTGCAGAAGTACTGGGTCTTATAGTTATATAGAGAAATTCATGCTGGAGCAAAACAGCATTGTACATCAATTCTGCCAAAAACAAACTGCACTTTGCAACATCAAATATAAGGCTGCAAGTATGTTCCATATTATGCAATGTAAAAAAAAAAAAATTGCCATTCATCAATATTATAAAGGTCTTTCTTCATACGTTAAGTGATGAGGAGGGAATGGTTATGGTAAATAAGACAAATAAGTATTAACACCAACTTGTATTAAATTATGTAAACATGTACATCTTCTGAGGTCAGGACAGGGATCCTCTTGCCCAAGGAGTTACTGAACCTGAAGCATGGTTCGAATCTGTTTGGATGCTGATTCATCATTCAGGTGTCTTGTGGTGTACCTATGAAATATTCAGTAATATATTCATATTATTGAACAAACCAACCAACCATGGTAAACAAGACAATTGTGTGGCTTGCCAAAGTTTTCAGTTGTTAAGTTTGAGAGGATGTGCCCGTTTTTTGGGGCCTGGGAAACCAACATTTTTAAACGTAGCTTTTCCTCTTCTTCCTATGGGAAATATTGTCCCACATTAAATAAAACAGTAGCATATAACAATGCAATGGAGTTTAATGCGGAGAAGTGTGAGGTGATTCACTTTGGAAGGAGTAACAGCAATGCAGAGTACTGGGCTAATGGGAAGATTCTTGGTAGTGTAGATGAGCAGAGAGATCTTGGTATCCAGGTACATAAATCCCTGAAAGTTGCTACCCAGGTTAATAGGGCTGTTAAGAAGGCATATGGTGTGTTAGCCTTTATTAGTAGGGGGATCGAGTTTCAGAGCCACGGGGTCATGATGCAGCTGTACAAAACTCTGGTGAGGCCGCACCTGGAGTATTGCGTGCAGTTCTGGTCACCGCATTATAGGAAGGATGTCGAAGCTTTGGAAAGGGTGCAGAGGAGATTTACTAGGATGTTGCCTGGTATGGAAGGAAGGTCTTACGAGGAAAGGCTGAGGGACTTGGGGTTGTTTTCGTTAGAGAGAAGGAGGAGGAGAGGTGACTTAATAGAGACATACAAGATAATCAGAGGGTTAGATAGGGTGGATAGTGAGAGTCTTTTTCCTCGGATGAGGATGGCAAACACGAGGGGACATAGCTTTAAGTTGAGGGGTGAAAGATATAGGACAGATGTCAGAGGTAGTTTCTTTACGCAGAGAGTAGTAGGGGCATGGAACGCCCTGCCTGCAACAGTTGTAGACTCGCCAACTTTAAGGGCATTTAAGTGGTCATTGGATAGACATATGGATGTAAATGGAATAGTGTAGGTCAGATGATCGGCGCAACATCGAGGGCCGAAGGGCCTGTACTGCGCTGTAATATTCTAATTCTAATTCTAATATAGTTCTCACAGATTTTATTTTATTTAGAGAGATACAGCACTGAAACAGGCCCTTCCGCCCACCGAGTCTGTGCCGACCAACAACCACCCATTTATACTAACCCTGCAGTACTCCCATATTCCCTACCACCTACCTACACGAGGGGCAATTTACAATGGCCAATTTACCTATCAACCTGCAAGTCTTTGGCTGTGGGAGTAAACCGGAGCACCCGGCAAAAACCCACATGGTCACAGGGAGAACTTGCAAACTCCGCACAGGCAGTACCCAGAATTGAACCCGGGTCCCTGGAGCTGTGAGGCTGAGAGTGGCTAACCACTGCGCCACTCTGCCGCCCTTAATCTGGAGACACTTCATTTTCATCATTAAAGGTTTTTCCACGTGTTACAGAATTTCTTGTTACATCTATAAACACCTTCTCCAAAGTTTAAATAAACTTTGGTTATATATTAGAGGCAAGTACACTTAAACATAAATATAAAATTATTCTAAAATAAGCAACCAGCAAAGACACATTGGACTACCAGAATGTTCTTTCATCTCAAGAGCCTGGCTTTAAAACAAACACAAAACTGTTTGTAATCTCATTTAAATGGGATACCAAAGAATTGGCTGTTCTGGACAATAACATACTATACAGCAGGGATGTCCCCCGAGATCAGGGCTGAGGAACATAAGAACTGGTAAGGTGGTACAACCATACTATTAAATCATGGTTGATCGGTACCTCAACTCCACTTCCCGGCCTTTGCTCCAGCAGTCTTGATACATCCTAACCTAACTGTCATGCAGACCCCCACCTGCCAAGAATGAGGCATATTAATTTTGTCATATGAACATTGATTTTAAACTGTTGCTGGTGTGAGGTAATGACTTGTTAAACAGATCAGCCGTGGCTGGAAAAAACATTTACATACTAACGGCCAGTGCTTGTGGAGACAAAGGACCATTCTCTGACACATTCAACCCACAATAGACTTTGATCACCAGACATTGATGGGGAGGAAGCCCACATTACAGGATGACTGCTAAGATGGCTGAATCCACAAACAGACGTGGTCAAACCAGCTAGTCACATGACTAACCTGCTGGGCAACCTGAGTTTTTTTGAATTGTACAGACAGTTTGAGACAGAGCGACTGTTTGCTCCTGGACTGAGAAGACCTCTCCTGCCTGCTCCCATCTCTTTCTCAAGGAACTCGAAATACACGGAAGACATGAACCTCAAGAGAGAAAAGTCTTCTACATCGAACAAGGTTTAGGAAGAATACTGGGCCCCAACGTAAAGCACGATCTACAGCAAGCTCGAAGAACATTAACCAAAACCATTTTCAGATATTGCTTCAAACTTTTCCACTTCATTTCTTCTGCACTTTTCTGCCTCTATCTGCCATGTGTGTTTATCGCGTATGCATACTAGCGTGGGCGCGTTGTCTATCAGTAGGCGTTAACCGAATTAGAGTTTTAAGTTTAATAAAGTTTAACCCTTCTTCTTTAAACCTAAGAAAACTTGTTTGGCTGGTTTCTTTGCCTTACAATTGGAAAGCAGTGAACAAGGATTCACTAATGGGGAGCTAAAAAAAAAAAGTGTGTTTAAAATTAAACACGGTTACGGTAAGACCAGGTGAAAGCGGAGAGGGAATCCTTCTCATCTGGTTGTAACACTAACAAAAATCTAGCCGACCCTTTCCTCAACATTCTAAACTCAAGGCAAAATAAACAAAGGAACATTGTTAGGTCAAAGTACTGGGAATTCTGAATTCTATTCTGCATTTAACATGTGTTATACCTGACCTGAGAGTAAATAATGCTGCCCACTGGTACCTAAATTAAGAAAGTGCTCCACTGTCCACTGGATGAGCAGAAAAATCCAGAAGTACCTACTACATTTAAAACTGGATGTATGTTGGGACAACTTGCCTCATAATCTGACGAAAGTCTGCAATTTGCCTACCTCACAATACATTCATTGTTTTCCTCAATATAGCACATCACTGAAATCCAACAGACTTGGTCTTCAAGTGGGCTCAAAATTTGATATGAGAAATGCATCACAGAACATCACTAATTGCTAGAAATGGATCAAGCCACATCCTTTCTAACAAGTACTAGCTCATCCAGTAAGATGTGTCCTGCCATCCTTGAAACTGCAATTTCTTCTGGAACTCTTGACATACCTCAAAAATGGAGAGTCACTCCTCAACTTTGCAACCACCAAAATACACCACATGACTGCACAATGTTTTCCTCAGTATGTTCCTAACCATGGAAAGCCTTAAGGAGACCTTGGATTGCACCCAATACTGCCCTTTAGAGATGAAGAAACAGAAAAGGGGAAAGATATGGAGACATTCTGAAACCTTGGGCTGCATGTTGTCGGGATAGTGATGGCCCCCGACAACGGGCCTGAAAACCGGGTGGGCAACCCGCCTTGGCCGTTTTCGGGACCGCTAACTGCATTTTGTTCCATCCAGCAACTAATTAGTTGCCGCCGGGGCGCCCATCCTTTTAAGCGATGAGAGCCTGCCTCCAAAAACTGATTAATTGGGGGGCCAGCAGCTCTTCAGTCTTAGCAGCGCCATCTGAAGTGGTGGTCACTGCTGGGACTGCAACCAGCTGAAAGTGATGGATGGCGCCCTCGCAACAACGTGAGTGGAATGGGGAGTCACTGGGGCCAGTCAGGCAGGCCCCGGCAATTGTGGGGGGTGTGCTGAATGGGGTGGGGTGGTGGCCACAGAATGCCCGATTAGGAGCTCCTCCACTCCTGCCCACCAAGCCCACAGGGAGGCCGCCAGGGTTCACCAGGTGGTGTCCTTATGCTGCACAGCTCCCACCCGCTGCTGATAAAATGTCAGCGGCAGCAGGAAGGGACCCTTAATTGGCCTTTGGGCCAAAGGGCCATGCTTCATCACCCCCGCCACTGGTAAAATGCCATGGCCACGGGAAGGCAATGGGAACTCCACCCCCCCACCCTCCCTCAACATTTTAGGGCCCCCCACCACCACCCACCTACAGGGCTGGGAAAATCCAGCCCACTGTGTACAGCTCTAATATATTAAGCTAGAATGCATTGTATGAATGATTTTAAGAATCTGTTGAAAGGAAGATACAGTTACTACAAAAGAGTTCTATGTAATGGCGTGGAATGAACAATTACTTTGCTTGCAATTATAATTGAGTTTCACAGGATAAACGTATTAGTATTTATTATATATGATGGAAAAATTGAGACCTGGTCATTTCCATGCCTCAGGGCTAAAACTGTATGGAATTGGCTAGAGATTAGATACGAGCTATTAAGAAACTAAAGATGAAGCAACCCGCACTCATTTTGCAGTGAGGAATTTCAGGCGTGTGTCCTAATGTTGGAGTCATAGAGTCATACAGCACAGAAACAGGCCTTTTGGCCCATCGTGTCCGTGCCGGCCATTGATTATATTGATTGTTAATATTGATTCTAAAACAGCAATGAGACATAACTATAACATTTCTGGTTGATTGGGAAAAATAGATCTTACCTGAGTGCATTCAGAAGACCTTCCACATTGTTTGGTGGCTGCTCTTTCAAAACTTTTATGCATCCTTTCATCTGAGATACAACAGAAGCAGTCATTAAGTTTCATTAATGATCACAATAAGGAGTACAGACATTTATTATATTTCTCTGGTGAAGTTTGATAGTATTATCTCTTTAAGCTGCTGCTGTACTTTAATGTAATGCCCTATTGTGGTCTTTAATATGCTGGAAGAATTTAAATAATCCATCTCTTCAAAATGTACTCTATTAGAATCCCATTAAAATGCCATAACATGAAGCTCAGAATTCACCTAAATCTGCAATGGGAATCACCCATTCTCTTAACGATCTGGATTTCCATTTGATGATCTAAATGTCTGCAAGCAATATTTACTGTAAATTTATCAAATAAAATTTGGGTTGACAAATCTACATAAGTGCTCAGCAAGTGTAGCATCAGAAATCTGTTGACATTAGTGCCTAAGTATCTGTCATATTGCATGTTGTCTGATACTAACTAAATGTATCTATCTGGCAAGATACCGGGAGCAACAATACCACTGAATCATCTCATTAGAAAAGGGTCGAGGAACATTTCTGATGTTGAATTCAGTCTTTATCTTTTGCTGCCCCACAATATGTTCTAGGTTAATAAAAACAAGAAATGCTGGACAAGAAATGCTGGAAATACTCAGCAGGTCTGGCAGCCTCTGTGGAGAGAGAAGTAGAGTTAACGTTTCAGGTCAGTGACCTTTCATCAGAACTATGTTCTAGGTTGTTGCTTTTCCTCCTCTTCCCCATTTAAGTTACATTTCCTTTTTGTAGAGTGTACTGATAGTGTTACTTTATAGCTAGAAATTCATGGTTATGCTTCTGGCTCTCTTTCCTTTACAGTTTATTTTGATTCATCATTTTACAATCCACCAGCACCGATGTTTAATGCAAAATAATGATATATTGCTGTCTGATCTGGTGTTGATTTAGAAGCAGAACGTCAAGCAGTAAATAAGAGAAGCATTTTTCTCCCAAAATAGTTGCAACTGGTAACTGATCAGTAACGTAGGCCTGGCAACAGGCTGTTCCTATCCACAGAGTACTTACACCACTACCCGCTCACAAATTGGAATAGAGTTTCTTGATATGGCTGTTTAATGTGAGGGCACAGACAGAAGCAAACTATATCACTCAAACACTCAAAAATTGTAAAGGTGCCTGAATTAGGAAAAAAGGGATCTTCTATTCACTCCCCACAACTTGAATGTTCCTGGTTTGTTTTGCATTCCAGAGAGTGGGCTATGGGGAAAATGGACAAGTCACAATGTGATTAGGTGAGAACATTTCCAAAATGTCATCAATGGATATATTTGTATTGGTTTCTTAATAAATAGTAAAAGATATCAATGAACAAAATTGTTTATTTCGGGACTGAGGAGAACAAGTGGAAATGATCATGAATATTAGAGAATATGAAACAGGGATATGGTCGAGGTTGTTGTCAGGAACTGATCACTAATTATCAGGTATCTGGGGTTTGACAGGATGCAAACCAGCATTTTCCAATCTCACAGCAAAGAAGGTAGCTGGTGTCAATAAAAATCAACACTGAATACTATAGTGTATTTAAGACCTAATGAAACACAACAGTCTTTGCATAGCACTCCTATTTTGCATTCTTAATCAGCACAATAGTGATGCTTATTTTCTCCCATATATATTTCCTTACATCAATTTTTGATGTTTTTGCAAATGCTCCCACAGGGTGTACATGATCATAAAGTATGATGACGCCCACCATCACTCTCATACAGAACAGCAGAGTTTCGTCATTAGTGAATCTGCTCTTGTACTCCCTAGTTAAAAGGAAAAAGATAAAAATACAACTTGAAAGTAATATTCAAAAATTACATTTACAATATTGAATAATAAACTGCTTTCCAGTACTTTTCTGCTGTTACCAATAGAAGTGGGCTACTTATGAGTTACACAGGAGACCATTTTAAGTTTCTTCGGTTTTCATGATGATGTTATTTAGTTGACAAAAAATTACTCACCATCAGCAAGTGAAAGAAAGGATCACCAGCATTTATTAAGCATCTAAGGTCATCAAAATATCTTAACACACTGCACACACAGATTTTTTTTAAAAACTGGTAGATTAAGATATATAACGCTACTCATTATGAAAGACTATTTTTCTGTAATCCACTGCATTTCATCACAGCTCTACACAGCCCACATGCTATTAGTACACTCCTGGAATATACAGAACAAAATAGTCAAAAAGGCTAGAATAATTATCTGTACATGTCGCTGCACTTCAGGTCCTCTCTGTGAGATGATTTTTGGGAGATGTATAAAATATCTGTCAGTCATCAGTGCACAGCTATTCACATAGTTTCTCTTTTAGTGATCTCACGTCTATTAGGAAGATGAATCAACAGAGATGCCACAATAATTTGAAAATATAAAATATATCCTAGCCTGAATTTAGTGAGCCCGCTGCAAGTCCCAGTGGTGGACCCAGAAATTTCAGAGGCCAGTTAAGAGTCAACTACATAGCTGTGAATCTAGAGTTACATGTAGGCCAGACCAGGTAAGGAAGGCTGATTTCCTTCCCGAAAGGCATTAGCGAATCGGGTGGGTTTTTACGACAATCGAAGATAGTTTCAAGGTACCATTACTGAGACTAGCTTTCAATTTCTTTTATTACCAAAAGAATTTATTAATTAGTTGAATTCAAATTCCACCAACTGCCGTGTATTACTGTATTATTAGTTTAGCAACATTACGACTACGCCAACATCTCCCCATGTGCTGCATCATCTAGTTCTTTTGTTCAAGCCATTAACCTTCATTGTGTAAAAGTGATTTTTACCATGCATTAATCGTGAGATGCTGACTTCACCTTTCCCCCATAGTGAAATGCCAATGTAGGCACAGCCCTCATTTAAATATGATCTCCCATGGGCACTAGCGGTTGGTTCAGCTGGGCAGAAGGCATGGAACACAAATAGAAAGGAGGCGACAGACTGCATGCTTTTAAGTGAGTCTTTATTGTTTTTTCTCTGGGTGGACATCAGGGCGGCTGGAAGCGGGTAAGTATGAGATTGTCTCTTGCCTCCATGGCCCATTGCTCAATCTGCCTGGACTCCTGCGAGGGCTTCAATATCCAGTGCTACCTGCTCATCTCCCTCCTCCACATCCTCCTGGTCATTGGGGAGTGTCGCTCAGACATCTCATGATCATGCAAGGCCTCCCCCCTCCTCAATCTAGATTGTGTAGAGTACAGCAGACCACCAAGGTACACGAGACCTTCGCTGAGAAATACTGCAGGGCTCCGCCGGATCGATCAAGGCACCAGAATCTCACCTTCAGCAGCCCAATGGGCCAGCTCGATGGGGACTTGGGTGGAGCCATGGCAAGTGTTGTACCTGTCCTCCATTGCATAGGGAGGGTTCCTCACAGGTGTGAGTAGCCAAGTCTTCAATTAGCAGCCCTTGTCCCCGTGAATCCATCCCTGAAGGTGAGCACGGGCTGGAAAAGCTGCTACACATGGGACTGTCAAAGTATGTAGATGTCGTGGCTAATTCCCGGGAAGTGGGCACACACCTGCAGGAAATGTTTACAGTGGTCGCAGACCAATTGAACACTGATGGAACGAAAGCCCTTCTTGTTGATGAAGGCGGCTGGCTGGTCCATTGGAGTCTTGATGGCCACATGTACAGTCTTTCACACCTTGCACCTGGAGGAATACAGCATTTTTCCCAAATCCAATGGCCCTCTCTGCCAGACTATCACGGCCGGTTGGGTGGCGCACATTGTTGCCAGTCCTCTTGAACAGAGCATTGGTCACCTCCTTGATGCAGCGGTGGGCTGCTGCCTGGGAGACTCCACACATGTCCCCAGTGGATCCCTATAAAAATCCAGATGTGTAGTAGTTTAGCGCCACTCTGATCTTCAGTGCCAGTGGCATTGGGCAACCCTCAAATCCCGTAGGTTGCAACTCATCCTGCAGCAGGGCGCATAAGTCAGTGATGGTCAGCCTGGAAAGCCGCAGTCTTTGCTGATAATGCTGCTTGGACATTTGGAGTGAACTGATTCAAGTCCGGTACACACACTGGGGTATGTGGGCCTTTCTGGGCCTCGCTGGTTGCTGCTGCTGTCATTGTGGAGCTTCACAGGCAGGCACAGCTGCCTCTTGGTAATCCCTCTGTCTGAGATGCCGTATCACGCCTATGGGGGAATTTTATGGAGGCGACGGGGATCTCGGCCATTGGCAGGAAAGCCGGTGAGAGACCCGTGCTGCTTTTTTTGGTGAAGACCTATTGTATCATGAGCCAATCTGGCACTTGAGAGGTCACCAGGGGGCCTTTCCTGCGATCAGGACCCCGGGGACAGGGGTTCGCCCGCCGACAGCTGCCAACCAATCAGAAGCCAGCAGCTCTTTTGCTCAGCAGCACCACTGGGTAGATGGTGGCTGCTGCCGCAATGGCACACACTGGAGGCCCAGTTACGCGGAGTGACCGAGGCCAGAAGTAAGTGATGGCAGGAAAGGTTTCGCAGGGTGTGGGTCTTGGGGAGGAGGGTGTAGGGGGGGCCACAGCAAGGGCAGGGTGGCTCTCAGTGGGCCTTCCCTTCCCAATACTGGTCCCTCAGTCAGGCACTGAGTGTCTTTGAATGAGAGAACACCACCACCCCCATCCCCCCCCGCAAGATTCCCAAGAGACCACGAACAACCCCGCACGTGTTTGCATGTCCTGCTCGGCGTGGAAATGGGCCTGCCTGACGCTCGGTTAATACCTTAATTGGGCATTAATCACCCCTTAAGGGCCTCATTTGGTGGCGAGGCGGGAAGACCATCCGTGGACCATTCCACCATGGACCTCCCCACCTCCTGGGGGAGAGCATAAAATACTGCCCCTGTTTATTAGACACATGCCAGGTGACCTGTGGACCGACAGAGCTCTATCAGTGCAGAGATGACCCTGCCTTGGCAACTGAGCTTTTGCCACTCCTCCCAGCTGACTCCCTTCCCTGTTGGCCCTCAGTGCCCACCCTTGCTGACAGCCAACTCTCTCATCCAGCAGTATGGGCAACCAAACATCTCATCCAACAGTTTGGTCACCCAATACAGCCACCCAAACCGAAGCCCCTTCCCCTTGCAAAGTACCTAAATCCTAACCACTCCCTGCAGAGCGCACGAAACCCAGTGCCGCCAGCTTTTAACCACTGGGAGTCGAAGTCACGTGATGGCTGCTTGCTGTCTTCTTAATCCCAAGTCCGTCAGGGAATCAGGGGACATGGCAAGTGGACGGGCAAATGGAGTTGAATCCTAAGATCAGCCATGATCGTTCTGAATGGCAGAGCAGGCTCAATGGGCCATATGGTTTACTCCGACTCCTAGTTATTGTGTTCCTTTTTGAATCGCGATGTATTAAATGCAAATGTATTAAAAGTAAGCATTCAGTAATTTAAATTACATTCCTGCTGTACTGGGGCGGTAATGCTGCCTTGGTGCTTTCCCACCTCTAACTGAGGCCGGAACCGACATCACGACACCAGATTTCTGGGCGAATGCTTCAGACGTGATTCTCTGCCCCACCCCCCCCACGCTATCATTCCCACTCCAAACGGCCGCACTAAATTCAGCCCCCTATTTCTGGATCATACTTACGGTGTTTCCAGCATGACTTTGCATACGCTAGCCATTGTACTTAAACAATCAGTTGTATTTTCTATAGGCAGAGTCTTGTTCTAAAATATAGAAAAATAAACAATTACATTTTAAAACACAAGAGTCCACCTACAGTCCTGAATATTGTGCAATATTAAGAGAAGCATCCACTGACCATTGTGGAACTCAGCTTTCCATATTACTTTATCAACAGCTACAGACAGCCAAAATAATTAATTCTCCATTACGTTGAGTCAGACGGAATCATTATAGATACCCAACATTTTGATTTTATCCATTTTGGGGGACAGCAGGTGCAGTTTTGACTTTGGTCCAATATACCCTGAGCACATGTTGAACAGCTATGGCTAAGATTTTCAATTTTCTATTTTCAACTGAGACCTAACAGACATAAGAAAAATGACAGATGTGATGGACTAAAATAAATTTATGATTTTCACTGGAAGATAGAAATTCTACCAGGATGGAATGGAAACAAACAAACAGTGGATATACTGAAATTCTAGTTCTGATTTAAAAAGTAGTCCAATGCTGGTCATTAAGATCAAACAAACAGAACCTGTCTTTATTGTAATGAGTCTGACAAGTCCTTCATATGTGTAATTCTCTCAGCTACAAATAACCTCTTACAAACATGCAGCCGATAATGTTAACATTAGATAACATCATTAAGTTAATTTTATCCAAAGCAGTACTTTGATGACATATCAAAGCTTTGCAAGTGCTGCCCATGTTCTGATTGATGGGGAAATTATTACAATCCAGGGGCATGTGTAAGGAAGAAGATTTCCAGCATGGCAATCTTCACAGTATTCTATGTCTATACCAAGTCTCGGCAAGGTACTGGTGTACTGAAGTTGTGGAGGAGCAGGGAATTAGGACATCAACTGCTTGATTTGCATGTTTAATTGCACATTTGTCAATGCCCAAAGTTGTTGTATCAATTTATCTCCAATAATGGCGAGTGCCTCACCATTATCTTTACTGCAAAATCCAGACCAATATCTTTCCTACTTCTTTACACTGGAGATTTAATGAGGATTAAAATACAATAGAAGAATCTGACCAAAAAGCAGCCAGTAAAAGATCTAGCAGGCCTGAAATTATCTGTGGGTTCTTTGTATGATGCTTGAAAGTGATTTACAAAGAGAGCGGACACACAGAAAAGCATTGGCGATAACAAATTAAGCTTATTGCCACCTAGGCTCAAGGGTAATACTCCTGACTGGCTCAGAGGGCTGTAGATTCAAGCTCCACTCTAGAAGTTTAGTGTGTAATTTAGGCCGACACTTAGGGGCAGTACTGTTGACGGTGCTATTGTATGGATGTTAAAACAAAGACCTACCTGGCTGCTCAGGTGGATGCAAAAGAAATACAGGGGAGCTCTTCTGGCCGAGAGTAATCCCTCAACCATCACTATGGCTAAAAATTGATGATCTGATGGTCTAACTCACTGCTGCGTGTTGGCTCTGCTGTGTGCAATCCAACTGCTTTGTTTTCCTACATAACAATGAATACACTATAAAAGTACTTGATTGGCTGTGAGGCATTTTTGGGCATCCTGAGCATGTGAACAGTGCTTTTTAACTGTAAGCACTTTCTTTTTCATTGACATATGTCAATTCCCACAGACAGGCGCCTGTGCACTACAGCCTTGTAGGATACACAGAAACATATAACACAGGGCAGCACAGTGGCGCAGTGGTTAGCACCGCAGCCTCACAGCTCCAGCGACCCGGGTTCAATTCTGGGTACTGCCTGTGTGGAGTTTGCAAGTTCTCCCTGTGTCTGCGTGGGTTTTCTCCGGGTGCTCCAGTTTCCTCCGACAAGCCAAAAGACTTGCAGGCTGGTAGGTAAATTGGCCATTATAAATTACCCCTAGTATAGATAGGTGGTAGGGAAATATAGGGACAGGTGGGGATGTGGTAGCAATATGGGATTAGTGTAGGATTAGTACAAATGGGTGGTTGATGGTCGGCACAGACTTGGTGGGCCGAAGGGCCTGTTTCAGTGCTGTATCTCGAAACTAAACTAAACTAACAGTAGAAAATAGCATTACCTCTCTAAGTAACTAGAATTTAGAATAGATACAGCTAAAAATACTAGGAATGTTAACTCGAATGAACATCCAGGTTACATAAATGTATTGCAGTTTAACAGATTTTTTTTTTTAAGTAGATTTACAAATTTAAAAAAAGTTTATTTATGCAGTTATACTAATTGAATTTGTATCTTTTAAACTATTATAAGTAATATCGAGTTTGGGGAGTACCATACATTCTCAACACTTTCATTTATATTCCCCATTGAGGTTCCTTCACACCCTACAATGTTTCCTGGGTGAGTGATCTTCTATACCATTTTGTTATTGACGACCGAAAAGTTCTGAAGAGCAAACTTAAATAGCTTATCCATGAATTCACTCTTTATTCCTCTTTCTGGGAATTATCTCGATTGTTTCTCTTGCTTTCCTACACATGAAAAACTTTCACTCAACTACACCCTGGTGCAGCAATCTAGTGTGCCACCTGGAGGTATGGTGCCTTAATGTTATCTGACGTTCAGAATAGTTGCATAGTTCCTCTTCCTGTGGATAAAAAAACTCATTCCCCTACACCTACCAAAGCACTGTTAATTTCAGATGAGATAATGATCTAAAATAAGATAATTATTACTAAATTTGAAAACAAATGAACTTATTAGCGAGAGGCAGCATGGTTTTGTGAAGGGGAGATCGTGTCTCACTAACTTGATTGAGTTTTTTGAGGAAGTGATGAAGGTGACTGATGAAGGAAGGGCAGTGGATGTTATCTATATGGACTTCAGTAAAGCCTTTGACAAGGTCCCTCATGGCAGACTGGTAAAAAAGTTGAAGTCACATGGGATCAGAGATGAGCTGGCAAGATGGATACAGAACTGGCTCGGTCATAGAAGACAGAGGGTATCAGTGAAAGGGTGCTTTTCTGAATGGAGATATGTGACTAGTGGTGTTCCACAGGGATCAGTGCTGGGACTTTGCCGTTTGTAGTATATATAAATGATTTGGAGGAAAATGTAGCTGGTCTGATTAGTAAGTTTGCAGACGACACAAAGGTTGGTGGAGTTGCGGATAGTGATGAGGATTGTCAGAGGATACAGCAGGATATAGATCGGTTGGAGATTTGGGCGGAGAAATGGCAGATGGAGTTTAATCCGGACAAATGTGAGGTAATGCATTTTGGAAGATCTAATACAGGTGGGAAGTATACAGTAAATTGCAGAACCCTTAGGAGTATTGACAGGCAGAGAGATCTGGGCATCCAGGTCCGCAGGTCACTGAAAGTGTCAACACATGTGGATAAGGTAGTCAAGAAGGCATACGGCATGCTTGCCTTCATCGGTTGGGGCAGAGAGTATAAAAATTGGCAAGTCATGCTGCAGCTGTACAGAACCTTAGTTAGGCCACACTTGGAATATTGCGTGCAATTCTGGTCGCCACACTACCAGAAGGACGTGGAGGCTTTGGAGAGGGTACAGAAGAGGTCAACCAGGATGTTGCCTGGTCTGGAGGGCATTGGCTATGAGGTGAGGCTGGATAAACACGGATTGTTTTCACTGGAACGACGGAGGTGGAGGGGCGACATGATACAGGTTTACAAAGTTATGAGTGGCATGGACAGAGTGGATAGTCAGAAGCTTTTTCCCAGGGTGGAAGAGTCAGTTACTAGGGGACATAGGTTTAAGGTGCGAGGGGCAAAGTTTAGAGGGGATGTGCGAGGCAAACTCTTTACACAGAGGGTGGTGAGTGCCTGGAACTTGCTGCCGGGGGAGGTGGTGGAAGCAGGTACGATAATGGTGTTTAAGAGGCATCTTGACAAATACATGAATAGGATGGGAATAGAAGGATACGGTCCCCGGAAGTGCAGAAGGTTTTAGTTTAGACAGGCATCAAGATCGGCGCAGGCTTGGATGGCCGAATGGCCTGTTCCTGTGCTGTACTGTTCTTTGTAAATCACAAATAAGTCCAGTTTTCTGACACAGTATGTAGACAGGCCAACCAGGGGCGATGCCACATTGAATTTGGTACTGGGTAATGAACCCGGCCAGGTGTTAGATTTAGATGTAGGTGAGCACTTTGGTGATAGTGATCACAATTCGGTTAGGTTTACCTTAGCGATGGGCAGGGACAGGTATATACCGCAGGGCAAGAATTATAGCTGGGGGAAAGGAAATTATGATGCGATTAGGCAAGATTTAGGATGCGTAGGATGGGGAAGGAAACTGCAGGGGATGGGCACAATCGAAATGTGGAGCTTATTCAAGGAGCAGCTACTGCGTGTCCTTGATAAGTATGTACCTGTCAGGCAGGGAGGAAGTTGTCGAGCGAGGGAGCCGTGGTTTACTAAAGAAGTTGAAGCGCTTGTCAAGAGGAAGGCAGCGGCTTATGTTAGGATGAGACGTGAAGGCTCAGTTAGGGCGCTTGAGAGTTACAAGCTAGCCAGGAAGGATCTAAAGGGAGAGCTAAGAAGAGCAAGGAGAGGACACGAGAAGTCATTGGCGGATAGGATCAAGGAAAACCCTAAGGCTTTCTATAGGTATATCAGGAATAAAAGAATGACTAGAGTTAGATTAGGGCCAATCAAGGATAGTAGTGGGAAGTTGTGTGTGGAATCAGAGGAGATAAGGGAAGCGTTAAATGAATATTTTTCGTCAGTATTTACAGTAGAGAAAGAAAATGTTGTCGAGGAGAATACTGAGATTCAGACTACTAGGCTAGATGGGATTGAGGTTCACAAGGAGGAGGTGTTAGCAATTTTGGAAAGTGTGAAAATAGATAAGTCCCCTGGGCCAGATGGGATTTATCCTAGGATTCTCTGGGAAGCCAGGGAGGAGATTGCAGAGCCTTTGTCCTTGATCTTTATGTCGTCATTGTCGACAGGAATAGTGCCGGAAGACTGGAGGAGAGCAAATGTTGTCCCCTTGTTCAAGAAGGGGAGTAGAGACAGCCCTGGTAATTATAGACCTGTGAGCCTTACTTCGGTTGTAGGTAAAATGTTGGAAAAGGTTATAAGAGACAGGATTTATAATCATCTTGAAAAGAATAAGTTCATTAGCGATAGTCAGCACGGTTTTGTGAAGGGTAGGTCATGCCTCACAAACCTTATTGAGTTTTTCGAGAAGGTGACCAAACAGGTGGATGAGGGTAAAGCTGCGGATGTGGTGTATATGGATTTCAGTAAGGCGTTTGATAAGGTTCCCCACGGTAGGCTATTGCAGAAAATACGGAAGTATGGGGTTGAAGGTGATTTAGAGCTTTGGATCAGAAATTGGCTAGCTGAAGGAAGACAGAGGGTGGTGGTTGATGGCAAATGTTCATCCTGGAGTTTAGTTACTAGTGGTGTACCGCAAGGATCTGTTTTGGGGCCACTGCTGTTTGTCATTTTTATAAATGACCTGGAAGAGGGTGTAGAAGGGTGGGTTAGTAAATTTGCGGATGACACGAAGGTCGGTGGAGTTGTGGATAGTGCCGAAGGATGTTGTAGGGTGCAGAGGGACATAGATAGGCTGCAGAGCTGGGCTGAGAGATGGCAAATGGAGTTTAATGCAGAAAAGTGTGAGGTGATTCACTTTGGAAGGAGTAACAGGAATGCAGAGTACTGGGCTAATGGGAAGATTCTTGGTAGTGTAGATGAACAGAGAGATCTTGGTGTCCAGGTACATAAATCCCTGAAAGTTGCTACCCAGGTTAATAGGGCTGTTCAGAAGGCATATGGTGTGTTAGCTTTTCTTAGTAGGGGGATCGAGTTTCGGAGCCACGAGGTCATGCTGCAGCTGTACAAAACTCTGGTGAGGCCGCACCTGGAGTATTGCGTGCAGTTCTGGTCACCGCATTATCGGAAGGATGTGGAAGCTTTGGAAAGGGTGCAGAGGAGATTTACTAGGATGTTGCCTGGTATGGAGGGAAGGTCTTACGAGGAAAGGCTGAGGGACTTGAGGTTGTTTTCGTTGGAGAGAAGGAGGAGGAGAGGTGACTTAATAGAGACATATAAGATAATCAGAGGGTTAGATAGGGTGGATAGTGAGTCTTTTTCCTCGGATGGTGATGGCAAACACGAGGGGACATAGCTTTAAGTTGAGGGGTGTTAGATATAGGACAGATGTTACAGGTAGTTTCTTTACTCAGAGAGTAGTCGGGGTGTGGAACGCCCTGCCTGCAACAGTAGTAGACTCGCCAACTTTAAGGGCATTTAAGTGGTCATTGGATAGACATATGGATGAAAATGGAATAGTGTAGGTCAGATGGTTTCACAGGTCGGTGCAACATCGAGGGCCGAAGGGCCTGTACTGCGCTGTAATGTTCTAATTCTAATTGATCAGGCATACATACCTCTGATACAAACTTGGTTGTTGCATCACTTAATGTTTTTAGCATTGGCGTAGCTTCTGCGTAAAATAAGGACATTCTGTTGGCCATTTCATTGTTTACTTCATTCTCAGCATCTAACTGTTCAAAGCAGAAAAAAAGAGCATAGATTAAATTTAAAGTCCTGTAAACCTATTTAACTAATTACATCTTGGCCTATAAGAGACTCTACTCACATGCATATTGTTAATTCTGTTACGACTAATTGTCCGTCTGTAATAACTAAAGTCATTCTGGATGGCTGGATTTTTCATCTAGGACAGAAAGCAAAACGGTGTTGTAATTTAACATTATTTTTGCACTTAGTAAAAAAGAAAATCACAGGTAAATTTGAGTTTCTGACCTTCAGCTCATCAAAGCGGAGTGTAAAATGCAGAATTTCTGCAAATTGTTTGGCTAGAGCTTGCTCGCGTTCCAGATGTTGCGTTGGTGTGTAAGGCGGATAGGTCAAAGACTCCAAAAGACTTTGCAACGCTTTTTCTGTATTGAGAACATAAAAAAGTAATAAAAGGAGATGGCATTTTCTAACTACAAACTAAAACTAAGCAATTATAATGAAATGAGTTTCAGCAATTGCCATGATTTGCAGAAACCAGGTAATCCAAAGCTCCAGTTTGGACAGATCTAGCAACAATGAAACACTGCATTGACACGAGATTGGTTCATCTGAAGATTTTTTAAATTTATTTTTATTTATTTAGAGATACAGCACTGAAACAGGCCCTCAGGCCCACCGAGTCTGTGCCGACCAACAACCACCCATTTATACTAATCCTACATTAATCCCATATTCTCTACCACATCCCCACCATTCTCCCACCACCTACCTACACTAGGGGCAATTTACAATGGCCAATTTACCTATCAACCTGCAAGTCTTTGGCTGTGGGAGGAAACCGGAGCACCCAGCGGAAGCCCACGCGGTCACAGGGAGAACTTGCAAACTCCGCACAGGCAGGACCCAGAACTGAACCCAGGTCGCTGGAGCTGTGAGGCTGCGGTGCTAACCACTGCGCCCCTGGCTGGGTCAGCAAAATGTTAAGTCAGCAAAACAATTTTAAATCAACGATACATGTGAACCTCAGGCGCAGCTTAATTGTGAATTTGGTTAGGAATTCCCCTGCTTTCAGGAATAAGACTCGTACAGACTAGCAACTTGAAAGTTTATTGTTGGCTTGTATAGGTGAACTGAGAGATCTGCCTGCAGACTCAAGATGGAAACCTGACTCAAGTGCGACTAGTGTCAGCTTTCCAGGCGAGTTCCGGAGTATCTAATAGCAGCGTTGTTACTTAGTTTGGTTTATAGGGTTGTGTCTGATGACATGTTTTCAAACGGAGGCAACTCTGCAAAGTAAATGCGATATTCTAGGTAGCATCAGATAAATAAAGTAGGTAACGCTGAGCTTCCCTCCCTAACTGGTATAGACAAAAAAAATAGAAAATTCAAAAGCTTACCCAATCTTATAGAGAATTCATAGAATCTCTTAAGCCTCCCAACTAGTGGACATACCGAATTCCATGCTCTGTCCTGCAGCTGACCATCACCAGGGTTTTGAATTGCCTGTGGTAGGGTGGGGATAGAAAAAGTTATATCGCACAACATTACACTTTGGGACTTGTAGCTATTAAAACTTGCGACAACACTTTATAAGATGTGTACCTTGAAATGCCAGATGATAGTACCAGCTTTACAGAACATTTACTGTTTTTCATGTCAACATTAAATTTTCATATTAAATTGAAAATCTGGGCCATATTACCATTTTATTCCCAACAATAGAACTTTAGTTCATTATAAAGCATTAAACTAAACATTAGATGCCTGAAAAGAACACTGCCAGTTTAAAGTACTTGAAATGTTTTTCTATGATGCACATCATTGATAAACAATTCTAATCACATTTCTCTGTGGAGCCATAGTACTTCAGATGTTTCATATTACATGATGAGTATTTTTAAACAGGCTGCATAACTTTCTAAAGTCAGTCAAATAAAAAGCCAATTCATTCTATAACTTTCTGTAGAAATGCAGATCTATATATGAATGCAGAATGGTGCAATTAATCTGCAGAAATCAAAATCAACATTCTGCACTTTCACCCTCAAAGTTGAATGAACACTTAAATGAATGACGGTCTGTTGGCATACATCTCTTATCTCTTGTCCAGCTCCTTTATAAGCTTGCAGCTCAGTTAGAATGCTTTCAGAATCCTGCAGCACAGCATTCACTTGGTTCCAAATCTCTCGCTCTCCATCTGTAGGTTGCGCATCTATGAAAAATGAAAAGTAGCAACTGTCAAATGAAGCAAGTTTCCTTATACATTTAATTTCACACTAAGATAAATTTATAAAGAGTAAGATTCACTCAGATTCCAACAAGAATGCTTTAGTGATTTTTGAATTAAATGCTGTTATGCTACAGCATGCATTTAGTAAAAGAGTAATCTAGCCTGGAGTATACATGGCTGCTACCTAATTTTAAATACTTACATTATGCACATTTGTATAAAATAAATGCAAATCTACCTCTCTGGATCTTTCAGTTAATGAGGATATGCAGGTAATGCAAATTATTAGTTTCTCGTAACATTAAGTATCAACGTTCCCTCACATGAATTTAGACGAATTAATCACTATTCATTACTGACACCAATGTCGGAAAGAAAAAAAGATACACCTTTGATATTTCATTTCCTTATAAATATATATCAAATAGATGCAGTTTTTCTCTAGGTCTAGATTACTGAAACTGCACGGTAGAACTTTTGTTCAATCAAAGGTATGTAGCTGTCAGTAGACACCTCTACTTGTCAGAAATTATTCCCATTAAGTTTTCACAAAATGTCTTATTCCTCTCAGTCAACAGTGTGTATGTTAACGTTTTTATTACATTCACTTCAAAATTTGTAAAAATTTAAATAATTAAAGTACACATTTTCGCACTAAAGTTATGCAACAAGATCCAAGCCATATTTGTGGCAGAAGTAACTAATTATACTAATTATATTTTTACTGGATTGAATTCAGCAGAGTGTTTAAATGGTGTGCCTTGTTTTGCAGCAGCTGATGACTGCACACGGGCCTGAAACTTTACTGTAAAATCTTGTTATAAGAGGTAACCATGTACAGTTGTGTGGAGTTAACCAGCTAATATAATTTAGAATTTTTCCAACTGGAAGCTAACATTGCCCTTCATTGTAACTCTTTGGTCAATATTTAGCATATATTATACATAGGGTAGTTTCAGTAATGTTCCACTTGAAAAACTATCAAATGTTTGGAGATAATGAATGGTGCTAATTATTTTAGTCCCTAGACTGACAACTCACACCAGTGAGAAAGAATGCCAGCTGTGTGCAAATTACCACAAAGTAATCCATAGCACATTTTCCCCAACCCATGCCCACCTCATTTGAGGGCAGGATAGTCAAGCCTGCAGAAATGGCATCAGTATAGCTCTCCAGCCACAATCCACATTTGAACAGTCCTTTCACAGTTTTACCACCCTTATAGAAAGTTAGAAATGGATACTAAATCGTTAGAATTAGTTACTATAAATATGTATTACCAAGCCACTTAAATACCTTAGAAGACTTTTTTTTCCATGAATGCCACATCATCTTTTAACATGTTAAAAGGGGAAATTTTTCAGATCACAAGCAACATTGACAGGAAGGAAATATTCAGGAAATATGTTGGATGCCAGCTCAGATTTTTGCTGTCTGCAGTATGTAATAGTGTACAGTATGTGGTGATAACTCTGAATATAAATAGAGCAGTAACTTAATCTAATAAAACAAAATGGTAGCATTTTTAACTAATTTTAAAAATCCCCATTAAAAATGTTGTGCCTAGGTCTGTAATTTCCAACGCTTTTACTAGTCATCTTAACTGCCTCATGTCACCAATTACATTATTAATTTTTTCTGACTTATTAAACCTACCAGATTTGATAAAACAAGCAAATTTGTTTTCAATTAGGTGAGACTGGGAACTGTAATCAATTAAATACCACAAAGAAAGTTCAGCTACCATGACAGTTCCTGTCAATTACATCTGCTAGCCCAAGATAACATTAGAAGGTAAGTGACTGATATAAAACACCTCAATTGCCACCTTGCGCAAACTCTTCCTTTCCCCAATCTCTGGTCACCACTTCCTCCCACCATCCCCTTGGACACAGACTGTGTAACACCTACTCCATGTGTGGCTCAGAACCATCATCCAACCCAGCATGCATTTTTTCCTACCATACCCTTGGCCTGTCCTAGGAACAAACCTGCACCCTTATGGTAGATAAAAAGCAATAACCTCATCAGTAACTTGTCATTAACTTATACCAGAATATCAAGCTTCCTGCAAAGTCTTCAATGTTGTGTTGATTAATTCATTTTTATTTTGTTAATCCATATCAAAAATTGTATTTTTAAAGCCAATTTCAGGAAGTAGCCCAACCCTTACAAATCTACCAGTAATGCAACTCAGCATGTGTTAGTATACGGATTTATATTTAAATAATCAATGTTATGTCACCCATAAAACATTAAAAAGTTGACTTGAGGTTTAAGTGGAATTTTCATTGTGCCAAGTAGCAGGCAGGAAGACTCGATAAGTCATTCCAATAACACCTTTCTGCTTTTTTTATCCAATTTGAACAAATGCTACATGCAATGAGGTTTAAAAAGTAAGCTTTGCAAATATTGAAAGAAATTGATCATTGTATTAGAATTGCTTTAGAGACCAGTAAAGTGTATCAATGGATGTGGCTTACAAGTGAATAAGCAAAATATGTGCAAATACAATTTCAATACAAAATGGGGCAACATGCTCTAAAATTTGAGAAGTTTATTGGGTTAGTACAGAGCAGTTAGATTCCTGTTAAGTATATGTACATTTATAAGCTGTACATTTCCCTATCAAAGTATGAGCCCTCTACATTGTATAGAGCATCAAGCCACAAATGCTGTGATGAGTAATTTCTGCAAAGTATCACCATATACTGTACGTAGCTAACAAAGTTTATTAAAATCATGCAGGAATATTCAATCACTAGCAGGTTCACATAATCAGAGTGGAAAAATTAATAGGAATCTAAATTTTACATCCAAACCTGTTGCAAATAAGTACTGACAAATAGCACAACTAAATTGAAATGTATATTTACTGAGTGATATCGAAACTGTATATTAAAAACCTCATCTAATAGGTTTTCACAAAGCTTCAATTAAATTGATATGCATCATCCCTAAAATAATTTGATTAATTATATAATAGTAAATGGTGAAGAACCACAGATCCATATGTTGAACACATTTTTCCACGCTGATATTAGATATTTTGGCTTTTTTTTTTAAAGGGACATATTCTAAGAAGTCAACCCAAGTTATATAATGCAGTACTGTAAGAGTTAGAAATTAGTTGAAAAATCATGCATTGCATAGTGTCATCCAAGGGGCATGCAAGGAACTAAATGTTACTACCACTACTTCTATGACCTATTTACTATATATTTAAAAAAATCTGACTAATGTACATCAACAAACCATTATCCAATTTATAAGCTGCAGTGACCTGTGTGTACATACAAAACTTTTCCACATATAAATCGTCATACT
The DNA here is from genome assembly GCF_036365525.1 of Heterodontus francisci. Taxonomy (NCBI): domain Eukaryota; kingdom Metazoa; phylum Chordata; class Chondrichthyes; order Heterodontiformes; family Heterodontidae; genus Heterodontus; species Heterodontus francisci. The sequence goes on from NC_090373.1 coordinate 67,081,439, forward strand.
AATTTAAAGTGTGCAGAATTTCACAAAATCAGTTAGATTATGAAACACACCTGTCTTTGAGTTAAGCAACAGATTAGCATTTTGAATTACTATGGGATCCACTACATAGCAAGCTATTTAATGGGGGTGAAAGACATAAACTGTTTAAAATGGCATGTCCAATCAATGGGGAAAACATGCCTAAATTAATGAAGGAAGCGACTTTTAATTGGCTACAACCAACTGGTAGTTTTAGCAAAACAGAGTAGGATTAACTTCCCAGATCAAATGACCATAACCACAATCACACCTTCACTAAACTTTGCGTTTTGTGTTCCTTTTATATTAGAAGCTCGATTACTGTCCTTGGTTGGAGCGCCAAGAGATAGTGAAGCAAATGCCAAATATGAGAACAGATTTAGGGAAGGTGCAGTATTGTAGACACCCACACCATTTTAGTTCCTTTCACACCCCAATTCCACAGGCACATGCAGAGTGGTTTTATGGTAAAAGTCAAGCAAGAGTCTATTCTCACTTTCAAAGTCAAGAAAAAAATTTGGCCCTTGATCAAACTCTGTGCAAGTGAGAACTTTTAGAAGATTCCCCATTTGGTTCCTGAAAGAGAAGAAAGGGAAGAGAAAGATGCACTATGTGGTGAATATTAAAGACTTTTGAGGGGAAATATGCCATCAACTTTGCTCTGTTGGGAGAAGTGAATGATTTTATTCCTCAACCACATTTTGTGTGAAGGGTTTGATTTAAAACAGCTGAAGCTTAGGCTTATAGAGTCCTTTGCTGCCCGGCAGTACAACTTACTTTCAAAATCCAGGAAAAAATGTGGATAGTTTTCAATCTCCCTGGTTAGGACCTTAAGCAGATTACCCATCCCAGCAACCTGATTAAAATGGAACACATAGTTTAAATGAACATTAAATAATGTAGAACATTTAATAAGTGTAGCTGTGAATTAAATTTAAAAAGTGAAAACATTATACAGTTAAAACACATGTTAAATATCCTTCATACAGAAACTAATCTTATATTAGTAGCTTCCCACAAACAGAGTTTATAGTATACAATTAGAACAGTTTCTATATTTATCACCAATTAAAAAACAATCATATTGATCAGAATCATTTTGTACTTTGTTAGAAATAGCAGCCAAATTTTTTAAAATATCATGGAAAGTGCTGTGAAGAAAAAAAAAATCAAAGAGTGTATAATGAAGGATGTGATTCTGTCTTTAGTATGTTTTGCGGAAAACTATGGGGCAGAATTTTCCCGTGGATTTCGAAACCACGAAGTCGGGACTTCATGGAGTTCCTCAGCCCACGCTTGCAGGCAGTGAGACTGGCATCGCAATCTTCTGGGAGGCAGCCTCCTCAATGGCTGCCTCCATGCTCGCTGTCCTTGTGGGGTCCCAATACTGTGGGCCCAACCAGAGAGCCGGCAGCTTTGGAGCCTTGGCAGCCCCACCAGGAGAGGTGGACGCTGCTGCGGCAGGTCGAGGAATATGAGGGCACATCACTAAATAACTGGGATCTAGACAGGTAGGTGAATCAGGATGGGCCCCTTCTTTTGGATCAGTTCCAGTCGCAGCCCCCCCCACTTAGCGACCTACAGCCTCCGGCTCCGATGGTCCCTCAGCCTCCACTGAACCGGCTTCCTCCACAGGTGGCCGGGGCTGCTCGGCTGGTAGGAAAATGCCAGTGAGGCTGCCAAATTGCCCCTAATAGGGGCCTTAACAATTTTAATTGGCTGCCCAGCTCTGCAGAAGGGGCAGCTAATCCGCTTCTCAGCCCACCCCGAGGAAAGCTCCCTGGTGGCAGGAATGCCTGGGGGAGCTGTCCCAATGTGGCACCCACCCCCCCCCCCCCCCCCTATTTTTCCAGCCATGAATTAGTCATGGCAAAAATCAGGAAAATTATAGTGAACAAAATCATGAATATTCATCAACATGCTTTGTGTGGCTGTTACCACTAATGCCATTAAACCTAAAGCACTGGGTGCTGTTTCCGCTTATGGTCAGAATGGCAGCACAGGAAGAGACAGCAAGGTGTGATCCCTACTGGACATGGGGAATTTTGAGTGGCAGATGTTAAAGCAGACTGCCACGCATGCAGAAGTGCCCGCAACTGAAATTACATGAGCTCAGGAGCACAAAGCAGAGGTGGAGATAATCCCACACATTAAGGATGGAGAGGGGTCCTGGGCACAAAAGGTTTCAAAGTTGGTCTCCTGCTGTGAGACAGGGAGCTGACAGTGGTAGATGAAGTAGTAGTAATTATCTACAGGTCATGGAAAGCAACAGCAGGAGCATTCAGAGCAAGTGATCCTTTCCAACAAATCTGAAGCACTGGTTTCCTGTGGGGAGTATGAGGACTCAAGTCAATGCCATCAATTGAATTACAATGGCATCAAAAAACAAGCTGGCTGGGAGTGGGGAAAATCAGCAATTAACAGAGGTATTTAAAATTATAAAGAAATGGATGCAGTGACTAGAAACAGAATGCTTTCAATGACTGAAGGGTCCAGAAAGCCTTACATGCCCTTGCGGTGTCCTAAAGAACTTAACAGCTGGTGAAGAACTTTAGGAATCTAGTCATTCTTGTAATTTAAGGAAACATGGCAGCCAAGGAACCACAAACAGTAATGAGATAAATTAATCAGAAAATTGTGTTTATATCATGTTGGTCAGGGGATAAATACTGACCCAAACACCAGGAGAACTCCCCAGTCATTTTTAAATTGTACCATGGAATCTTGTACGTACACCTGAAAAGGCAGATGGAGCCCCAGCTTATCGTCTCACTCAAACATCTGCATCTCCAACAGTACAGCACTCCAAGTACCCGAGTGGCGTGTCAGCCTAGGTTTTGTGCTCATGTCACTGAGGTGGGTGTGAATGAGAGGACACTGATACAAGATTAAATGAGAAATTTAGGAAATAGCAGGAGAAACACTTTTACACAGTGGGTTTTGAGGCTTAGGAATGCACCACTGGAGTTAGTGAGTGAAGCAGAAACCATATGAACTTTTAATAATAGGTTAGACAAGTGGTCGAAGAAAAGGGGGGATAATGGGATATGGAAACAAGCCAGGATTGGGACTACTGCTCATGTGGAGGAAAAATATCAACCTGGATTTGCTGGGCTGCACTGCCTGTTTCTGTATTGTGAGTTCTATGAAATCCTTTCTGAAGCTGACCATATGAGGCCACTTCAGATGTTTAGGAGTAGGCAATCCAACACTGCTCCAGATATTGGGTGATGCCAACTTGTGTAGTAGGGGCAAGGATGTGCCTTAGTTCAGGAGCCCTTTGTGAACTTTGTCCAGGGCTGCGTTAGTAGTTGGTTTATTGGTGATGCCAAGCTTAGCAGTTAAGGTCCCAGTTAAGGAAAGGGCAAAGACTGCAGTAGTTAGAGGCTGTTTACTTGACACATTCATTCCCTTACTGTTGCGAGATTTACTTGCTGCCTGGCAGATCTGGAATAGGCAAGATTCCAGGCAGAAAAATATTTTTGCATTGAATCCGTTACTTGGAATTTATGAAATGAACCAGTCCCATTTGAGCACTCAGCTGAGCCTTGTATTTCAATTCCTATGTCAAACATAGAATATCTGAGTGAATACCAATTACAAATGCACCCAAAGCAAGTAATTCCAAACTCGATTCCATACATACTATGCCAACCTAGAAAATGTGGGAAAGCTAATCAAAACATCTATAAACCAAAAAAGTCCTAAATAAGGTCCATGATCAAGGCCACTATTTTAAAGAATATATTGTACCTTTCACGGCTTCAGGTTGTCCACAAGTGCGTTACAGCCAATGAAGTGTTCTTAACATCATCAACATCACTGTTGTGATGTAAGAAACTCAGCTGCCAATTTTTCGTAGAGCAAAGTCCAACAATCAACAATATGACAATGACTAGATGATCTGTTTATAGTAATGTTGGCTGAAGGATGAACATTTCCATCCTGACTTGGAAATATATCGTCGTTCCTTCACTGCCGCTTGGTCAAAATCTTGGAACTCCCTTCCTAACAGCACTGTTGGTATACCTACTCCCCAAGGACGGCAGCGGTTCTAGAAGGCAGCTCACCACCACATTCTCAAGGGCAAATAGGGATGGGCAACAAATGTTGGCCTTGCCAGTGAAGCCCACATCCCATGAAAGAATTTTTTTTAAAAGGTCAGGATACGGTGGGGTGGGAGGGGGGGGGGGGGAATCATTGGGGGATGGGAGAGAGGATTCAAAGTGCTATCAAAATTTTACTTTTTGCTGACTGAGACCTCTAAAAAATTTAAATGGCCCTGAAGGGCTTGAAGCCTTTAAAAATGGTGCTGGCGGTGCGCAATGGCACCGGACACCATTGCCGGGGAAGGAACGCCCGCCCCCTCCATGTAAATGAGCCATCGCGCTAAATATTGTGGCGGCTCAGCGGTGCACATCTCGCCATTTTTGAAGCTTGTCGCCGAGCTGTAAAAATTCAGCCCTATGTCTCTCTTCGAAGATCTTGCTTCTGACATCTTTAATACTCTCTATACTGTTAAAATATGGAAGTTACTCAGGGTGTGCCAAATATTTAGGAGATTGGGTGGTGCATTAGGTTTACACACTACCTTTCCCTATTAGCTAGAAAACTGTTCAGATTGGAATTGAATAGTTGTTCTAAATTTCCCAGTACAGTTGTGAGGCTGAACCAGTTTTATACTACGAGCTCACAAAGAACTGGACGGCACAGTGGCGCAGTGGTTAGCACCGCAGCCTCACAGCTCCAGGGACCCGGGTTCGATTCTGGGTACTGCCTGTGTGGAGTTTACAAGTTCTCCCTGTGTCTGCGTGGGTTTTCCCCGGGTGCTCCGGTTTCCTCCCACAGCCAAAGACTTGCAGGTGATAGGTAAATTGGCCATTGTAAATTGCCCCTAGTGTAGGTAGGTGATAGGGAATAAGGGATTACTGTAGGGTTAGTATAAATGGGTGGTTGTTGGTCGGCACAGACTCGGTGGGCCGAAGGGCCTGTTTCAGTGCTGTATCTCTAAATAAAAAAAAATAAATAAAAAATAAAATAAAAACCACTGATTAAAAATAAAAATTCACACCAATTGAAGGGTGATCAGTAATTTGTGATTTAATTCTGTCTACCCTCCTAGACAGACTTCACCAAAAACCCTGAAGGGAATCATGTTATGCGCAGGTAAATGTGAACAGCCTGTAATATTTGAGTTTTGTGAAGTACAAATGGTTATAAATGAGGCAGATGGTATCTGACTACAATTTGTGAAGACAGAACTCAATGTTTCAAAAATTTTCACTGCACAGATTACAACAACGAAGGAGATCCATGAATAGTTCAGCAATTCCCAGTAGATAGTTCGAAGGACAATTTTATATTTATTTTAAAAATGATTATGATATTCTGATGCAGGACATGCAATCTCTTTTCTAATGGGTCCAGTCTTCATTGTGTTTTATACCTGGTTTAGTCTCTTTTTACATCCTGTTGATTAATATGCTGTGGTAAGAATAAAATTTGGCACAATTATCTTAATTAGATGAGACTTTAGTGAGAAAATTTGCTTTCCAGATTCTATTTCTTCTTGTCCCCTTTCTAGGAGCATTACTTAAAAACACAACATTCTTGTCTAATAAAGCAGTTCAGGTCATGTCTTCTGCACATGCTCCAAGACATTGTGGACAATGTCTTTTACACATGTGCAATGTTTGGTTGAGATAATGCAAATGGCTCAGAATAAATGGACATGTGGGTCCCAGCTTGAGCAAGAGTGTGACCTGGGAGCAAAAATGCTAACTCCTTGTGACACCTCTTGTAACTAATAGTTTACTTTCTCCTTGATAGAGGACAAATGGAAAGAGGAGAACAAACATCACAAGAGATAAAGTGGATAAACCAAAGCATCCATGGCTCCTGGAACAAAGTTACAGGTTATCTATAGCAGATGGATTGGTAGTTTTGCACTGCATTTTTCTCCTCTACTTTGCTTTGATCCACTGTGCCACGAATATGCACCATCTGAGAATGAAAGAGAAGGTGAACAACCTACTCTCACTCAGGCATTCAACACTGCCTCCCTGAAGCAGACTAGTCAGAAACATATGACTTAGGCTGAGTACATCCTCATGCCCCAGCACTATATGTCACAATGCATTACTGCATCATTAGCTGCTATTCCACTGGCTTGTCAATATCTGTTCTTCAATTAAGTTAGATTTATGCCCATTGGATTTACCTGGCTCTGCATTATGCATAAGCGCCATCCCTCATGTGTGCTTTGGCCCACAGCCAGAATGCCAGCAGAGAGACTATCTGCTGTAAGTGATCGGTCACGCACATCAGAAGTGCGATGATGCAATATTCACGGACTAACCCTGAAGCGTTATGAAAAAACGGACTATACCTTTCAAAAATGAACCTTCATTTTAAAAAGTGAACAATGGTACAAAATGGCCAGCGAAGAAAAAGGGGATTTGCCTTTTGTGTATTGAAGCAGTCTGACAAAGACAAAGGACAAATCTTCGAAGCCAAAAGATGTTAATGAAACCCATCTTACACCTACCCGAAAAACATTCCGCATTGAATGTCTTCTTCTAAAACAAAGGAGTTGTGAAGTAGCCACATCCTGGGCCACTGTGTGATCACCATGGGTGAGAAACTAGAGTGACTCCTAACAGGAGGGCAGAGATGATATAATTTCACCTTAAAAACAAAGACAGCCAGAGAGACAGACAGAGAGACTGAGCTAGAAGGTGAAGCTATTTGTAATAGCTGGCATTCCAGCAGGCCAGAAAGCACCTGTCAGGCTGAAAAATTCCAACAACTACATTATACATCAGAAAGAACTGGAAGTGGCTCACCATCTTCAACAGAACCTTCAATCAAGGGAGAAATCTACAATCATCTCAGGCTGCAACTATCTAGAACTCAGCCTGCATCTTACATTGCCGCCACCAATAAATTATTGTCGCAGAGCCGCTGCGATATTAAACCCGGTAGCCCGCACCACCACCATCCCCCACCCTCCCATCCGATGACCTCGAAGGGGGCGGGCGGTCTGTCCCTAGCAACAGCATCAGGTGCCACTGCGCAGGCACCGCCATTTTTAAAGGGCCCCGAGCCTTTCAGTTTAGTTTACATTTTTAAATAGCAATATTAAATTTAATTTTAAAAATTAAAATATTTCTAGCCCCTCTCGGAGCAGACTCGGAGGGCGGAGTTCCAGACCGGTAAGTATAAAAACCTTACCTCGGGGATTCTCGGCTTACATTCTCGGAGCAGACTCGGAGGGCAGAGTTCCGGACCGGTAAGTATAAAAAACTTACCTCGGGGATTCTCGGAGAAGACTCGGAGGGCAGAGTTCCAGAGCGGTAAGTTACCTCGGGTGGGGAAAAAAAAACTGAAAAAGTGACGTCACAGGAAAGCTGTGACCTGATTGGTTGGTAGGGAATCTGTACCGAATTTGAAAATGAAACTGATAAAAATTGATTAAAACACGAATTAACTCATTAATAAGTAGAGTAACTAAACCAGAGGGAGGAGATTACTGTATTTAGACAGCATTTAATATCTATAGTAGGAATCTAGCACGACGGACCACATAGTTAAGTGTATCATAATCCAGGACCAGCATGTTCCTCTGAGGAAGAAAGACAAGTTTGGCAAGTTTCGGGAAGCTTGGATAACACGGGATATTGTGAGCCTAGTCAAAAAGAAAAAGGAAGTATTTGTAAGGGCTGGAAGGCTAGGAACAGATGAAGCACTTGAGGAATATAAAGACAGTAGGAAGGAACTTAAGCAAGGAGTTAGGAGGGCTAAAAGGGGTCATGAAAAGTCATTGGCAAACAGGATTAAGGAAAATCCCAAGGCTTTTTATACGTATATGAAGAGCAAGAGGGTAACCAGGGAAAGGGTTGGCCCACTCAAGGACAGAGATGGGAATCCATGTGTGGAGCCAGAGGAAATGGGCGAGGTGCTAAATGAGTACTTTGCATCAGTATTCACCAAAGAGAAGGACTTGGTGGATGACGAGCCTAGGGAAGGGAGTGCAGATAGTCTCAGTCATCTCATTATCAAAAAGGAGGAGGTGTTGGGTGTCTTGCAAAGCATTAAGGTAGATAAGTCCCCAGGGCCTGATGGGATCTACCCTAGAATACTGAGGGAGGCAAGGGAAGAAATTGCTGGGGCCTTGACAGAAATCTTTGCATCCTCATTAGCTACAGGTGAGGTCCCAGAGGACTGGAGAATAGCCAATGTTGTGCCTTTGTTGAAGAAGGGTGGCAAGGATAATCCAGGAAATTACAGGCCGGTGAGCCTTACGTCAGTGGTAGGGAAACTATTAGAGAGGATTATTCGGGACAGGATTTACTCCCATTTGGAAACAAACAAACTTATTAGCGAGAGGCAGCATGGTTTTGTGAAGGGGAGGTCGTGTCTTACTAATTTGATTGAGATTTTTTGAGGAAGTGACGAAGATGATTGATGAAGGAAGGGCAGTGGATGTTATCTATATGGACTTTAGTAAAGCCTTTGACAAGGTCCCGCATGGCAGACTGATACAAAAGGTGAAGTCACACGGGATCAGAGGTGAGCTGGCAAGATGGATACAGAACTGGCTCGGTCATAGAAGACAGAGGGTATCAGCGGATGGGTGTTTTTCTGAATGGAGGAATGTGACTAGTGGTGTTCCGCAGGGATCAGTGCTGGGACCTTTGCTGTTTGTAGTATATATAAATGATTTGGAGGAAAATGTAGCTGGTCTGATTAGTAAGTTTGCGGACGACACAAAGGTTGGTGGAGTTGCGGATAATGATGAGGATTGTAGGAGGATACACAGCAGGATATAGATCGGTTGGAGACTTGGGCGGAGAAATGGCAGATGGAGTTTAATCCGGACAAATGTGAGGTAATGCATTTTGGAAGGTCTAATGCAGGTGGGAAGTATACAGTAAATGGCAGTACCCTTAGGAGTATTGACAGGCAGAGAGATCTGGGCATACAGGTCCACAGGTCACTGAAAGTGGTAACGCAGGTGGATAAGGTAGTCAAGAAGGCATACGGCATGCTTGCCTTCATCGGTCGGGGCATAGAGTATAAAAATTGGCAAGTCATGTTGCAGCTGTACAGAACCTTAGTTAGGCCACACTTGGAATATTGCGTGCAATTCTGGTCGCCACACTACCAGAAGGACGTGGAGGCTTTGGAGAGGGTACAAAGGAGGTTTACCAGGATGTTGCCTGGTCTGGAGGGCATTAGCTATGAGGAGAGGTTGGAAAAACCTGGATTGTTTTCACTGGAACGACGAGGGGGAGGGGCGACATGATAGAGGTTTACAAAGTTATGAGCGGCATGGACAGAGTGGATAGTCAGAAGCTTTTTCCCAGGGTGGAAGAGTCAGTTACTAGGAGACATAGGTTTAAGGTGCGAGGGGCAAAGTTTAGAGGGGATGTGCGAGGCAAGTTCTTTACACAGAGGGTGGCGAGTGCCTGGAACTTGCTGCCAGGGGAGGTGGTGGAAGCAGATATGATAGCAACGTTTAAGAGACATCTTGACAAATACATGAATAGGAAGGGAATAGAGGGATACGGTCCCCGGAAGTGCAGAAGGTTTTAGTTTAGTCAGGCATCAAGATCGGCGCAGGCTTGGAGGACCGAATGGCCTGTTCCTGTGCTGTACTGTTCTTTGTTTTCTCCCATCCCCCTCCAATAACCATACAGTTCATTTCTTGCCCTCTCCCCACAAAATATTTACCTCGTGTACCTGACCTCCCCCCGCCGCGAAGTTTATAAACTTTTACCTTCAACCCCTTCCCACCATCCCCTAGTTTGAACCCACTCCCCCCACTGTACTGAAATACTGAAATTCCCCCTTTCCCCAACAGTGTCCCACATCAGACCTCCGAACGGAGATCCGATGGCACTGCAGTAATATGGCACCGGAACAGACAGTGGGAGTGGGTAAGTACTTAATTCATTAATTTAACTAAATTACCATATTTAAGTTTGTCCCATTACCGAGCGGCGGGGGGTCACCACCAGCTGGGCCTTCCTGGTGTCCAGGCCCATGGCAGGCCTCTCCCGGCCGCATTTCCAAACAAACCCACCCTGCCATGACCCCCGCGTCATGGGGGGAGGGGGGGGGGCGGGTGCTGTAAAATTCAGCCCCTTGAGTCTTAACAGAATTCAACAGGTTTATTGCAACCCTTCTCTCCCACTAAAACTCACCCATCACTTTCCCTTCTCTATATGTTTCTTCTTGTGTGCACCTGCAAGCGAATGTGAGTGGATGTGGTTGCGACAATTTTGGGATAAGGCATATTGATCAATAAATAATTGACTGACTGTTTTTAAAACCTGCAAGAAAACCTGGTTATTTGAAAAATACAACACCAAGAGGCTAAACTCTAATACAAATACACTTGCTGTGGTCTGGTGGGGAGTTGAATGGTGGGAATCACCCACTTCGCACTATGTGGCCGTAATCGAACCAAGTGAAAAGGAAAAACATAGGAGCAGAGGAAGAAAAAAAATCTGATCACCGCCTTTAACTGTTTTCATCATTATTTAGTTTGTTCTTGGAATGTAGAGGACACTGGCAAAGCCACATTTACTGCCCAGTCGACAGACCCTGCAGGCATTGAGAGTCAACCATGTAGTCTGAGCCTGGAGTCACCTTAAGCCAGGTGAGGCAAGGATTGCAGGCTCCCTTCCTTGAAGGTCTTTGGAGCAGCAGTTGGGTTTTTACCACAAGCTTATTTTTCTGCTGGCAGCACACAACGGAGAGGGAGACATGAAAATGTTTTTTTTTCTTGAAGACAACCCTGTGTATGCACCAACACCCTATGTTGGCATATGTGCAGATTTTGTTAAAACAAAAATACCTTTTCCAACAATGCTAACTTGGCCAGAATGACAATTTAAAGTAAGAGCTGCTGAAATTCTGCTCAGGATGGCCAGGCTGCTGCAGCAGAGGAGGAAGCAAATTTCTATCCCATCGACAATTTGGTAGCTGAAGTTGATGTATTCTGGCAGGCACTGTGGACCTGAAGGTAGAAATTACTGTTGACAATAGGCCCATTTGATCACTTAAAGTACTTGGATATCATGCTTCTCTCCAATTTCTTTGAACTTAATGTGATATTGTGACAGTTAAAACAGCAAACAGAAACATGATAGACGTTTGACACAAGCAATAATGCAACCAGCAGTAATTTCTGCCCTTTCATTAAAATGCAAAAAAAGCTATTGATGGAACGTGTAATGAAATAAAGTAAAAACTCAAATTACTATCATTGTTCTCTGAAGAAATGTAGGCTGATGTATACATGCAGGTAAAGCTTTCGGCAGACAGAATTCCTACTCCATGATGCCTATTGTATACAGTTATACAATTAGTTTCACCAAGTTTCTATGCTGAACAAATTTCAAGTTTCATATTTACTTGCATATAGGCTACACCTTGAATTTTGACTTTTTGTGCGCAGGGCGGCACAGTGGCGCAGTGGTTAGCACCGCAGCCTCACAGCTCCAGGGACCCGGGTTCAATTCTGGGTACTGCCTGTGCGGAGTTTGCAAGTTCTCCCTGTGACCACGTGGGTTTTCGCCGGGTGCTCCAGTTTCCTCCCACCGCCAAAGACTTGCAGGTGATAGGTAAATTGGCCATTGTAAATTGCCCCTAGTGTAGGTAAGTGGGAGGGAACATGGGATTATTACAGGGTTAGTATAAATGGGTGGTTCTTGGTCAGCACAGACTCGGTGGGCCGAAGGGCCTGTTTCAGTGCTATATCTTTAAATAAATAAATAAATAAATAAAATGTGGCCTATATTTAAGTAGGTGTGATATATCAGAAAGGTTAGCAAAAAGCTCCCCATCATCGAGGTTTGTATTACAGTCAGGGTACATGATCACTGACCAATGCAAGCAAATGGACTGCTGGGTGAAGCACTACCTAGAACTGTACTCCAGGGAAAATGTTGTCACTGAGACCGCCCTCAATGCAGCCCAGTCTCTGCCAGTCATGGATGAGCTGGACGAACAGTCAACAAAATCAGAACTCAGTGATGCCATTTATTCTCTAGCCAGTGGAAAAGCCCCTGCGAAGGACGGCATTACCCCTGAAATAATCAAGAGTGCCAAGCCTGCTATACTCTCAGCACTCCATGAACTGCTTTGCCTGTGCTGGGATGAGGGAGCAGTACCACAGGACATGCGCAATGCCAATATCATCACCCTCTATAAGAACAAGGGTGACCGCGGTGACTGCAACAACTACCGTGGAATCTCCCTGCTCAGCATAGTGGGGAAAGTCTTCGCTCGAGTCATTTTAAACGACTCCAGAAGCTGGCTGAGCGTGTCTACCCTGAGGCACAGTGTGGCTTTCGAGCAAAGAGATCCACCTTGACATGCAGTTCTCCCTTCGCCTGCTATAGGAGAAATGCCGCGAACAACAGATGCCCCTCTACATTGCTTTCATAGATCTCACCAAAGCCTTTGACCTCGTAAGCAGACATGGTCTCTTCAGACTACTAGAAAAGATCGGATGTCCACCAAAAGCTACTAAGTATTATCACCTCATTCCATGACAATATGAAAGGCACAATTCAGCATAGCGGTGCCTCATCAGACCCCTTTCCTATCCTGAGTGGCGTGAAACAGGGCTGTGTTCTCACACCTACACTGTTTGGAATCTTCTTCTCACTGCTGCTCTGACATGCGTGCAAGTCTTCAGAAGAAGGAATTTTCCTCCACACAAGATCAGGTGGCAGGTTGTTCAACCTTGCCCATCTAAGAGCGAAGACCAAAGTATGGAAGGTCCTCATCAGGGAACTTCTCTTTGCTGACGATGCTGCATTAACATCCCACACAGAAGAGTGTCTGCAGAGACTATCGACAGGATTGCAGCTGCTTGCAACGAATTTGGCCTAACCATCAGCCTCAAGAAAACGAACATCATGGGACAGGACGTCAGAAATGCTTCATCCATCAATATCAGTGACCACGCTCTGGAAGTGGTTCAAGAGTTCACCTACCTAGGCTCAACTATCACCAGTAACCTGTCTTTCGATACAGAAATCAACAAGCGCATGGGAAAGGCATCCGCTGCTATGTCCAGACTGGCCAAGAGAGTGTGGGAAAATGACGCACTGACACGGAAGACAAAAGTCCGAGTGCATCAAGCCTGTGTCCTCAGTACCTTGCTCTATGGCAGCGAGGCCTGGACAACGTATGTCAGCCAAGAACAACGTCTCAATTCATTCCATCTTCGCTGTCTCTGGAGAATCCTTGGCATCAGGTGGCAGGACTGTATCTCCAACGCAGATGTCGAGGCAGCCAACATCCCCAGCATATACACCCCACTGAGCCAGCGGCGCTTGAGATGGCTTGGCTATTTAAGCCGCATGGAAGATGGCAGGATCCCAAAGGACACATTGTACAGTGAGCTCGTCACTGGTATCAGACACACCGGCCGTCCATGTCTCTGCTTTAAAGATGTCTGCAAACGCGACATGAAGTCCTGTGACATTGATCACAAGTCGTGGCAGTCAGTTGCCAGCGATCGCCAGAGCTGGCGGACAGCCATAAAGGTGGGGGCAAAGGGTGGCGAGTCGAAAAGACTTAGCTTTTGGCAGGAAAAAAGACAGAAGCGCAAGGAGAGAGCCAACTGTGTAACAGCCCCGACAACCAATTTTATCTGCAGCGCCTGTGGAAGAGTCTGTCACTCTAGAATTGGCCTTTATAGCCACTCCAGGTGCTGCTTCACAAACCAATGACCACCTCCAGGTGCTTACCCATTGTCTGTCGAGACAAGGAGGCCAAAGAAAAAGGTACTGCATCTTTTGCAGCATAAACTTTTCTACTTGCTGATATTGTGTCTCAAGACATTTTTCTATAACATGTTGTTCCAGAAGCTGAACATACTCCAAAAACTCGAAGGAGCAACAATGGTCTTTTAAATGTAGTCAACGTGATAGCTGACCTTTATGTTGATATGGCATTTGTTGCTATATAGCAACTTCATCAAATAGCTCCTTATGACACTAACAGCAGTAATAAAACTGTATTAACCAGGGTCTAATGAACACAATGATGGTAAGAGTTGCTGCACATCAGTTTTTCAATCTCCCAAACCTCTCTCCAGCTGTATGTTGTGAAAACGCAGCACTGCACAAAAAAAATGCTTGCGTATAATGAGCTTGTCAGGGAAGAGGACAAAATAACGTTCAACATTTTCTTACAACTTTACTTTGGTACCATGAACATTATAAAATTCTCGTCATTTAAAAAATAAATTCAATTCACATAAGCAACAGAGGAAGAAGAAACTTAGTTTCATTGGTTAACATTTCAGGTCCGTGTGACCTATCACGAGAACATATTTTGGTCGGATAAAAGGTCACATGGGCCTGAAACGTTAACTCTGTTTCTCTCTCCACAGATGCCGCCTGACCTGCTGAACGTTTCCAGCATTTACAGTGTTTTGCTTTTGCATTAGTTTCACTGGAATTCGCTGGTGTTTCAGTATTCGTGGTTTAAACTTTAGGATGCCAATTAATTCTCCTTCTTTCTCCCCTATGCAGAAAAAGCTGGAAAGCACTGTTCCATTTCTGTTTTTCCAGCCCACTTGCAGAGTCAGGAAATATTCTTGCTTTCAGTTATGTGCAAATAAACCCATTAGCTTTGGAATGGATATGCATTTGGAATAGGGGATAATGTAAAAGCTCCTATGCATAAATCTGGCCAGGAATTAAGATACTTACTGTTCACAATTGCTCACTATTGCACAGGGTTTGAGCTAAAATAGACAGTGACTTAAAATAGTAAAAATAAAGATTGATTTTTTCCAACCACAATCAAATTGCATTAGCTTGCGATACCAGGCCAGTCAAGTATCAGCCACTGTAAATGACGCACCAGAGGTTATGTTATGGGAGGAGCACAACCATGCCAAGAAACCTTAATATGTCAAAGCACTGATCCTGTAAGTCTTGAGATCAAAATGTTATTTTATTTGCATTTTCAAGAGTTTAAATTAACATTTTGATCTATGCTGCTCTCAAAGATTAGATAAAATCAAACAAGCTGTAACAAGCAACATGGATAAAGGGAAACCTGTGGACGTGGTGTATTTGGATTTCCAGAAGGCATCTGACAAGATGCTGCATCAAAGGTTACTAAACAAAATAAGACCCCATGGTATAGTGGGTAACATATTAGCATGGATAGACGATTGCTTAGCTAACAGGAAACAGAAAGTAGTGTTATGACTGGGTGAGAAAGGTATCTAAGGGGTCTGTTATTATCTTCACCTGATCTTATTGCAACAGGGTATTATTTTTTAAATACACTGTGTTTTGAGCTCCCCCTTCGGTGAATCCTTGTTCACCACTTTCCAATTCTAAGGCAATGAAATGAGCCTAAACAGGCTTTCTTAGGTTTAAAGAAGAAAAGTGAAATTTGTTGAACCTTAAACATAAACTCTAATACGGTTAATGCCTATGCATATACGACACGCCCACGCAAGCATACACACGCAATACACACACGCAAATAGGGACAGAAAAGAGAAGAAAAATAAAATGGAGAGGTTTGAGGCAGGCTCTAAAGGGGATTTCTTGTTACTGTTTCTGTGTTTCCAGCTTGCCGTAGAGTCCTTGATTGTAGACAGCTCTTACTTTTTGTTGGGCCCAGGATTCTTCTTAAACCTTGTTCACTGTAGGAGACTTTTCTCTCTTGGAGTTCATATGTCTTCAATGGTTTCCAAAGCTGGTGAGAGCGAGATGAGAGCAGACAGGAGAGAGATGTTCTCAGTCCAGCAGAAAACAGCTTTTTGATTTTCAATTTTCTGTTGGAAGTTCAAATTCAAAAAACTCCAACAGTCAGCCAGCCATGTGACCAAACTGGTCCGACCATGTCTGTTTGTGTATTTGGCCTTCTCAGCAGTTAACCTGGAATGCTAGCCTTTCCACCTTCAACGTCTGGTAATCAAAAGTTCATTGTGAATTAAATTGGCGCAGGGCATAGCCCCTTTGTCCTTTGAATTACTGTCGATGGACATGCTAATGTCTCTCTCCAGCCAAAGTTTCCAATTGTTTTTTAAAGCAAGTTCTTTCTTCACCATCAGCAGTTTAAAATCATTGTTCATGTGGCAAAATTAATTTTCCTCATTCTTGGCAGGTGGGGGGGGGGCTTGCCTGACAGTAGGCATAAATGGATTGTTTTCGGGTTGGCAATCTTTAACTAGTGGAGTGCCACAGGAATCAGTGCTGGGGCCTCAACTATTTATAATTTATATCAATGACTCGGATGAAGGGACAGAATGTATGGTTGCTAAATTTGCTGATGACACCAAGATAGGAAGGAAAGTAAGTTATGAAGAGGACATAAAGGAGTCTGCAAAGGGATACAGACAGGTTAAGTAAGCGGGCAAAGATCTGGCAGATGGAGTTTAATCTGGGAAAGCATGAACTTGTCCACTCCAGCCAGAAGAATAGAAAAGCAGTATATTATTTAAATGGAGAGAGATTGCAGAACTCTGAGATGCAAAGGGATCTGGGTGTCCTAGTACATGAAACACAAATAGTATGCAGGTACAGCAAGTGATTAAGGCGGCAAATGCAATGTTGTCATTTATTGCAAGGGGAATGGAATACATAAGGAGAAATGTTTTGCTACAGTTGTACAGGTGGCTGGTGAGACCACATCTCGAGAACTGTGTAGAGTTTTGGTCTCCCTACTTAAGAAAGGACATAATTGCATTGGAAGCAGCTCACAGAAGGTTCACACGACTGACATCTGGGATGAGGGGGTTATCTTGTGAGGAAAGGTTGGACAGGTTGGGTCTGTATTCACTGGAGTTTAGAAGGATGAGAGGTGCTCTGATTGAAACATGCAAGATCCTGAAGGGATTTGACAGGGTGGATGTTGAAAGGATGTTTCCGCTTGTGGGAGAGACTAAAACTAGGGGGCACGGTTTAAAAATAAGGGGCCTCCTCTTTAAGACAGCGACGAGGAGAAATGTTTTCTCTCATAGCGTCGTGAATCTTTGGAACTCTCTTCCCCAGAGACTAGTGGAGGCAGGGTCATTGAATGTTTTCAAGGCAGAAGTAGACAAATTCTTGACAAACAAGGAGTCAAGGGGATTCAGGGGTTGGCAAGAAAGTGGAGTTGAGTCCAAAAACAGATCAGCCATGATCTTATGGAATGGCGGAGTAGGCTTGAGGGGCTGAATGGCCTACTCCTACTCCTAGTTTGTATGTTTGTAAATAAATGTGTGTGTTGTAGATAGCTTTGTAGCTTGAGCCAATCTGAAACTGTTCCTGAATCTCACTCCTAACATTTCCCCAATACTGTCAACAAAGACCTACTTGTGCTTCCAAGCTGCAAGTTGGCAGCATAACTTCTGAAATTTTAACTTTATAATGCAGAGGTCACTGGCTCATATTTCACTAAATGGCAGATAGAGGAAGAACATGAAATTATCTGGCACCTTTCACACCACTTCAATATGTCTCAAAGCACTTTACAGCCAATTAAGTACTTTTCAAGAATAGTCACTATTGTAATATAGGGAAATGAGGCTGCCAATTTGTGCACAGCAAGGATCCCACGAACAGTAAAGAGAGAACACCCAGATGTGGTGCTGGTTAAGGGATAAATATTGGCCTGGACACCAGGGAGAACTCCCTGTTCTTCTTTGAGCAGTGCCATGGAATCATTAACGTCCACCTGAGGGCAGATGAGGGAGGCCTTGGTTCAAGATCGCTTCCAAAAGACAGCACCTCTATCAACACTGAAATGAAAGCCTAGATTATTTGCTCAAGTCTTTGGAGTGGGATATGAACCCAGAACCTTCTGATTTAGAGCCAAGAGTTTTACCATTAACCCATGACTGACACATTCATTCACAAGCAAATGGGTGAAGTTTCCCCAATTTTTCACCTTGACTTCATCAACCAGGCAAGCTCAACGTAGGAGAAAAAAGCTGAAACACAATTAAATCCAATCCTTCTCTTCCTGCTGCAAATTCTTCTTTAACCCTAAAACTAAGATAAATGAAAATTTTAGTTTGAACTCTATTTTGCTGCAGAATATATGGCTTACACTACACCAGTACCTACATACATCAGTAGATACAGAGAACTACCCACAAAGCAAATGTTATTACAACTGTGCCAGAAACAGTAGAAAGCAGCAGCTATGCATCAATCTGGAGATGAACAGAACATGCTGCATAATATGCCAGTTGATGCATTTGCAACTACTGGTACAATGAGAATTACATTCAATTACCGCAGGAACTGAACATAAAATATACTGAGAACTGTTTTTGTTTCGACACCTGGTGCTTCATTTAACTCTGCTACAGTAAAGGCCTGCGACCCGACCCGAACTCGACGACATGTGTTGGGTTGGGTTAGGTTGCACTTCCGGGTCCAGCATTTGGGCTCAGGTCAGGTCAGGCCGGATTGGACATGCTCTATCACAACCGCAGGTATGTGACTTTAATGATAATTTACTTTTTGGACTTTAAAGGTGGTTCTGCTACAGTTATTTTAAGCTTGTGCAGGTAAGGAACAAAGTGAAAAATGGAAGGAAGGTTAACTGATGGTTGGGTCGGGTTGGGCGCGGGAAAAAATGGAAGGTCTCAGGCCGGGTTGGGCTCGAGCTCGGGTCTCATTTGCAGACCCGAGCAGGCCTTTATGCTACAGTAACAATAATAATGGCTTAAGAGAGCCACGAATGCAACAATTTATCTTCAAAGGCAAAATGTCTCCACAATAATTTCAAATATGTACTAAATCAAGGTAGAAATTCAAAGATTCAGCCACAAAAGTTGAAATAGAGTGTCCTAATTTGCTATTGTTGAGTCCATTAATGTCTGGCCACAGAATGAATCTGCAGGATGAAGGAGATTACCAGTGATAAGCTTTATCATTGATGAAAGAGACAAAAGGATTTGTTTTACTTTCTTTTGGTACCTCTACTAGTACCTTTTCTTTTGTGAAACAATATATTTCAGAAGTTACTTAAGCTTTCCATTATGTGTGGGTTTATAATTCCTATTTCTTTTGTACTGATTTTAACTCGAGAACAGCGAGTTTTGTACAATACGAATGACAAAATGTATGAACAATGCCAAAAAAAAGATACTCAGGTAGCATAGTAACAGAGTTTCCAATGGCAACAAGATGCCATTCCGCTGCCTTTCACTGCTGCTTAGAGCATAATTACCAAGTGGAGTCTGCCAGCTGCCAGAGATCATCGCCAAATACATCGTTTGAATTTCAGGATTAGTAAAAGGCAGTCAGAACATCTCTTTTGCTAAAGTTACAGCTAAAGATAATGACAGTAGATTAGGCAAAATGCTAATTCAGCAGCAGGTCAATGCTCTTTCTCTGCAAATTAAAGCATACTATGGCAGATAAAGTAAGCTATAACAAAAAGCCAAGATTTGATCTGTACAGGCAAGATTTTGAAGGAATGCTTTTTAATTGTTGGAACAGCAAGAGATGCTTGGGTCATTTGTTATCATATATTCAGAATATAACAAGACTGCAGCCAGAAGTAGAAATGGGGTAACGTTTGAGAGTGAATCCTACTAAAATATTTTTGGGACTTCTCTTGCCAAGTCACACTTAGAAGACAGTCTTCACCCAGCTTATTTAGTACTTACTGCTTTCATCCAGGAGAGAGAGATGAGTTTTCCTGTGCATACAGTCATCACTGGCTGTATTTAAAACACACGAAAGGCCACATAGTGGTTTCATTTCTTGACTAGTAATCCAGAGGCCTGAACTCTGGGGAATTTAAATTCAATTAATTAAATAAATTTGGAATTAAAAAGTGAGTCACCATGAAATTACCAGATTGTCATAAAAACTCACCTTGTTCACTGATCTCCTTTAGTGAAGGAAATCTGCCTTCCTTACCCCATCTGGCAAAGTCATCCTCTCGAAATGTTTAGGGACATGCACCAAGGTCAAGGAGCTAAGGCTCCTTCGACAGCACCATCCAAACCCATGACCTCGACCACCGAGAAGGACAAGGGCAGCAGATGCATGGGAACACCACCACCTACAAGTTACCCTCCAAGCCATACACCATCCTGACTTGGAATTATATCCCATTCCTTCACTGTTGTTGGGTCAAAATCTTGGAACTCCATCCCTAACAGCACTGCGGGTGTACCTATCCCACATGGACTGCAGCAGTTGAAGCAGTGGCTCACCACCACCTTCTCGAGGGCAATTAAGGATGGGCAACAAATGCCAGCAATGCCCACATCCCATGAATAAACAAACAATTGGGACAGTTGTCCACAGTCTAGTTGCAGTCTGACATAATAACTATACTCACAGAATCACACCTTTCAGCCAATGTTGTCGTCTCCTCCATCACCCAACAGGACAGACCCACCAGAGGTGGCAGGACAATGGTATCCAGTCAGGCGGGAGTGGCCCTGGGAGTCCTCAACATTAACTCTGGATCCCATGAAGTCACATGGCATCAGGTCAAACACGGGCAAGAAAACTTCCTGCTGTTGACCACCTACTGCTCTCCCTCAGCTGATGAAGCAGTTCTCCTCCACGTTGAACACCATTTGAAAGAAGCATTGAGGGTAGCAAGGCACCAAAATGTATGCTGGGTGGGAGACCTCATTGTCCATCACCAGGAGTAGCTCTGTAGAACCTCTATTGACCAAGGTGGCAGAGCCCTGAAGGACAAAACTGCAATTGGGGCCTACAGCAGGTGATGAGAGAACCAAGAGGGAAAAACCTTCTTGATCTTTTCCATGCAAACCTGTCACAGATGCATCTGTTGACAACAGTACTGGGATGAATGACCACCACACAGTCTTTGTGGAGACAGTACTATCTTCACACTGAGGGCACCCTCCATCGTGTTGTGTGGCACTACCACCATGCTAAATGGGATAGATTCAGAACAGATCTGACAGCTCAAAACTGGGCATCCATGAGGTGCTGTGGACCATAATTAGCAGCAGACTTGTATTCCATCACAATCTGTAACCTCATGGCCCAGCATATCCCTCAGTCTACCATCATCATCAAGCCAGGGAATCAACCCAGTGAGGAGTATAGGAGAGCATGCCAGGAGCAGCACCAGGCATATCTAAAAATGAGGCACCAACCTGGTGAAACTACAACACATATTAAACAGTGGAAGCAGCATGTTATAGAAAGAGCTAAGCGAACCCACAACCAACAGATCAGATCAAAGTTCTGCAGTCTTGCCGCATCCAGTCGTGAATGGTGGTGCACAATTAAACAACTAACCGGAGAAGGAGGCTCCAAAAACAGCCCATCCTCGATGATGGGAGAGCCCTGCACATCAGTGCAAAAGACAAGGCTGAAGAATTTGCAAGCATTTTCAACCACAAGTGCCAAGTGCATGATCCATCACAGCCTCCTCCTGAGGTCCCTATCATCACAGATTCCCATCTTCATCCAACTTGATTCACTCTACTTGATATCAAAAATGGCTGAAGGCACTGGATACAGCAAAGGCTATGGGTCTGGACACCATCCCGGCAGTAGTACTAAAGACTTGTGCTCCAGAACTAGTTACAGCCCAAGCCAAGCTGTTCCTGTACAGCTACAACACTGCCATCTACCCAACAATGTGAGAGATTGTCCAGATATGTCCCCTACACAGAAAGTAGGACAATCACAATCCGGCCAATTATTGCCCCATCAGTCTACTCGCGATCATTAGCAAAGTGACGGAAGGCGTTGTCGACATTGCTATAAAGTGGCAGTTACTCACCAATGCTCAGCTTGTGCTCTGACAGGACCCTTGGCTTCTGACCTCAATACAGCCTTGATCCAACATCGACAAAAGAACTGAATTTCAAAGGTGAGGTGTGAGAGTGACTGCCCTTGACATCATTTGAGAGAGTCCAGCATCAAGGAGCCTGAGTAAAATTGAAGTTAATGGGGATCAAGGGGAAAACGGTCTAATAGCTGAGGTCATACCTAGCACAAAGGAATATGGTTGTGGTTGTTGGAGGTCAATCATCTCAGTCCCAGGACATCACTGCAGGAGTTCCTCAGGGTAGTGTCCTAGGCCCAACCATCTTCAACTGCTTTATCAATGACTTTCCTGCATCATAAAGTCAGAAGTGGGGATGTTCACTGATGATTGCACAATGTTCAGCACCATTCGCCACTCCTCAGACACTGAAGCAGTCCTTGCTCCCATGCACCAAAATCTGGACAACATTCAGGCTTGTGCTAATAAGTGGCAAGTAACATTTGGGCCACACAAGTGCCAGGCAATGACGATCTCCAATAAGAGAGAATCTAACTATCTCACCTTGACATTCAATGGAATTACCATTGCTGAATCCCCCACTATCAACATCCTGGGGGTTACCATTGACCAGAAACTTAAATACTGTGGCTACAAGAGCAGGCCAGCGATGCAGACATCCCATGACCAAATAAAAAAATGGCATATGGGTTTGCCAACTATGATATGCAGATCAGAGTTTACTTGAGAATTGCTGTTTCTGTATGTGGTTTCTCAATCATGGTAATTATCATCTATTTGCCACAGTAGTGATGACCAAGCTGAGGTGTTGTATGGATTTAACAGAACAGTCTTGTATGCTTGTAAGTGAGTGGGTCAAATTACGATCATATTTTCTTGACTTAGTCCTCAATGCAAAAGGTGAAATAAAATGTTTCAGTTCACTGTCTAATTCAGTTTGTATTTGGCAGCAAAAAGAACAATGATTTGAAAGGGCGCACGGAGAGAAGACTTCGGCTGAGTGAGATGTAGTCAGAGCATGAAGGGGGGACAAAAACAAGAAATGCTGGATTCACTCAGCAGGTCTGGCAGCATCTGTGGAAAGAGAAGCAGAGTTAACGTTTCGGGTCAGTGACCCTTCTTCATGAAGGGGGGAATTTGGTTCACATGGGAATTCGGTGCAGAGGAGGAAAGCGGTGCTCCTTTTTCAGCCTCCAGTAGCTGTAGAAGACGCAAGTTGCTTTCCGGAAATAGTGGGTAACCTAGAAACAGCAGCGAGAGCTTGACGAGTTAGGGTGGTGAGTCTATGGTTCAGAGCATTCCAAAGAAAACCGATGTGACACGTTACAGCAAAGGTGGTAAGTGATTGTTTGGTGAACATTTTCTCTTCCTCTCTTATCTAAACTAAGGAATTTTAATTGGGATTAGTATGACATCAATTGAAGGAATAAGAACAAGAATCTTCTGAGACTCAGATAACTTATTAGTAAGGTTTTATTAGTAAGCTTTACTACTAATAAAGCTTACTAATAAAACCTTGCTAAAAACTTACTAGTAGTAAAGCTTATTAGTCGTTGTGGGGCTTAGTAGTAGTGGGATGTATTAATTATAAATTAAGAAAAATAAATTAATTAACCCATAATAAAGATGGCAGGGCAAGTGATGTGTTGTGGCTCTAGTATGTGGGAGCTATTGGACGCCAGTGTGATCCACGGCAAACAAGTCGACAGTAAGTGTCTGTGATTCGAGGAGCTTTCAGCTCAGAGTCAATGAGCTGGAGGCGGAGCTACAGACACTGCAACGCATCAGGAAGGGGGAAAGTTACCTGGACACTTTGTTCCAGAAGCAGTCACACCGCTTAGGATAGGGGCTTCTGATTTGGTCGGTGGTCAGGGACAAGAAGGTGTGTCTGCAAGTGAGACAGGTAAGGGAATCGAAAGGCAGAAGTGGAGGATCCTCAGCCCTTGCAATTATCCAACAGGTATAAGGTTCTTTCAGCTTGTTTGGATGAGAGTGTAGGCTGCAGGTTGGATGAGCAAGCTGACCACGGCACCACGGTACAGGACACCATTCAAGCGGAAAGTATATAGGAATGTAGTGGTAATAGGAGATAGTACAATCAGGGCATACACACAGTTCTCTGCAGCCAAGGGCGAGAGTTCAGAAGGCTGTGTTGCCTGCCCGGTGCTAGGGTTTGAGACGTGTTCAGGCTGGAGAGGAACTTGCAGTGGGAGGGGGAGGATCCAGCTGTTGTGGTTCATGTGGGTAGCAACGTCATAAATAGGACTAGAATGAAATTTTGCATAGGGAGTATGAACAGCTGGGGGCTAAATTAAAAAGCAGAACTTCAAAGGTAGCACTGTTAATAAAGGATGAGATCAGTACATTAGTGACAGAGGGTCTTAGACCGAAAGATCAAGATGTAGAATCAGTTTGGGTAGAGCTAAGAAACAGCAAGGGGAAGCAAACATTGGTGGGAGTTGTTTATAAGCCACCAAACAGTAGCGGTAATGTAGGGCATGGTACAAATCAGAAATTAGAGGTGCATGTAACAAAGGTAATTCAGCAATCTGGGGCAACTTCATTCTACAGATAAACTGGGTAAACCTAATTAGCAATAATGTTGTGGAGGATGAATTCCTGGAATGTATGAGATGGTTTTCTAAAACAGTATGTTGAGGAACCAATTAGAGAGTGGGCTATTTTAGATCTGGTATTGTGCAATGAGAAAGGGCTAATTTATAATCTCTTTGTAAAGGAGCCTTTAAGGAAAAGTGATCATAATATGATAGAATTTTACTTTAAGTTTGAAAATGATGGAGTTCAATCCAAATCTAGGGTCTTAAATCTAAACTACGAAGGTATGAGGTGCACGTTGGCTGTGGTAGATTGGGAAATTACATTAAAAGGTATGATGGCAGACAGGCAGTGGCTAACATTTAAAGAATTAATACATGGTTTACAACAAATTTACATTCCTTTGAGGCACAAAAACTCAGCAGGAAAAGTGATCCAACCATGGCTAACAAAAGAAGTTAAAGATTGTATTCGATAAAAAGAAGAGGCTTATAAAGTTGCCAAAGAAAAAGTAGTAAACCTGAGGATTGGGAGCATTTTAGAATTCAGCAAAGGAAGACCATGAAATTGATGAAGAGGAAATAGAATGCGAAAGTAAACCAGCGAGAAACATAAAAATGGACTGTAAAAGCTTCTATTAGTTATGTAAAAAGGAAAAGATTAGCAAAGACAAATGTAAGCACATTAGTGACAGAGACTGGGAAATTTTTAATGGGGAATAAGGAAATGGCAGAGAAGCAAAATAAATATTTTGCATCTGTCTTCACGGAGGAAGGTACAAAAAAAACCTCCCAGAATCAAGGGACTAGCGAGAATGAGGAACTGAAAAAAATTAGTATCAGTAAAAAAAAAGTACTGGAGAAATTAATAGGCCTGAAAGTTGATACATCCCCTGGATCTACATCCCAGAGTGTTGAAAGAGGTGGCTGTAGAGATAGTGGATACATTGGTAATCATCTTCCAAAATTTTATAGATTCTGGAGCAATTCCTGAAGATTGGAAGGTAGCAAAACCCCACTACTTAAGAAAGGAGGGGAGAGAGAAAAAGGGTAACTACAGACTGTTAGCCTGACATCAGTAGTAGGGAAAATGCTAGAATCTTTTATAAAAGATGTGATAACTAGACACTTAGGAAATAATGGTAGGATTGGGCAGAATCAACATGGATTTATGAAAGGGAAATCATGTTCAACAAACTTGCTGGAGTTCTTTGAGGATGTAACTAGCAGAATAGATAAGGAGGAACCAGTGGATGTGGTGTATCTGGAATTTCAGAAGGCTTTCGATAAGGTCCCACACAGGAGGTTAGGTAGCAAAATTACAGCATATGGGACTGAGGGTAATATACTGGCATGGATAGAGAATTGGTTAACCAACAAAAAACAGAGTAGGAATAAACGGGTCACTATCAGGTTGGCAGGCTGTGACTAGTGGGGTACCACAAGGATCAGTGCTGGGGCCCACAGCTATTCACAATCTATGTAAATGATTTGGGTGTGGGGACCAAATTTCCAAGTTTGTTGATGACACAAAACTAGATGGGAAGGATGCTTAGAGGCTTCAAGGGGATTTAGACAGGTTATGTGAATGGTCAAGAACATGGCAGATGGACTATAATGTGGAAAAATGTGAAGTTATCCACTTTGATAGGAAAAGCAGAAATGCAGAGTAATTCTTAAATGGAGAGAGATTGGGAAGTGTTGATGTCCAAAGGGACCTGGGTGCCCTTGTTCATAAGTCACTGCAAGCTAATATGCAGGTGCAACAAGCAATTGGGAAGGCAAATGGTATGTTGGCCTTCATTGCAAGGGGATTAGAGTACAGGAGTAAAGATGTCTTGCTGCAATTGTATAGAGCCTTGGTGAGACTGCACCTGGAGTATTATGCATAGTTTTGGTCTCCTTTCCTAAGGAAGGATATACTTGCCATAGAGGGAGTGCAACGAACATTCACCAGATTAATCCCTGGGATGGTAGAATTGTCCTATGAGGAGAGATTAAGGAGACTGGGCCTGTATTCTCTGGAGTTTAAAAGAATGATAGGTGAACTCACTGAAGCATACAAAATTATTATTGGGCTCGACTGGGTTGATGCAGGAAGAATGTTTCCCCTGGCTGAGGGAGTCTAGAATCAGGGGACACAGTCTCAGAATAAGGGGTAGTCCTTTTAGGACTGAGATGAGAGGAGTTTCTTCACTCAGTGAGTACTGAATCTTTGGAAATCTCTACCCCAGAGGGCGGAGGAGGTGCAGTCATTGAATATGTTCAACAGAGATCAATTGATTTCTAGATATTAAAGATATCAAGGGCTATGGGGATAGTGCAGGAGAATGGCGTTGAGGCAGAAGATCAGCCATGATCTAGTTTAATGGCAGAGCAGGGTTGAGGGGTCAAGGGATCTTGGATCGGTGAGATTTTTCTGCAATTAACTGAATTGGGACAAACCTCTGTACTTGCTTTTGTGTGTAAGGAGAGTGCAAGAAAAAAAAAGGCAGCAAAATAAAGGACTTGCTTCTATTTACTATCCATTGATCCATACTGGAAAGTATGAATGCGCACACACGTACATTGCTTAAAGATAAGTTCAGAGATTGCTTGTGATAATCCACACAGTTAAATAGTCTGCTGATATTATCCAAGCTCGTACCTGAAGAATGGTTATTCTGGTAAGGTAACTCCAAGCTTGTCAGTTCTAGTGGAACCATACCATAGCCTGAGGCTGTCGTCAAAAGAAGAACTTTTTTTTTTATTAGTTTGTGGGATGTAGGCGGCTTTGGCTACATTGCCCTTGAACTGAGTGGCTTGCCATGCCATTTCGGAGGGCATTTTATGAGTCAACCACCTTGCTGTGGGTCTGCAGCCACATATAGACCAGACCAGGTAATGACATCAGATTTACTTCCCTAAAGAACATTAGTGAACCAGATGGGTTTTTACAATAGTTTCATGGTCATTAGACTAGCTTCTTAAATCCAGATTTATTAATTGAATTCAAAATTCACCATCTGCCATGGTGGGTTTACGGTCTGTGGGGTTGGTGATTCGGATGACTTTAGCTGAATTCGGTGGCCCTGAGGCTTTGAGTTTGAAAAAGGTAGATGACTGGTTCAGTGAGTCTCTTGGAAACAGCGACGCGGATGACTTCCTCCAACGGGGTTTCTGATTGTAGCCAGAGTATGCAAGTTGGTCAGTCAACAGGCAGGATTTGAAGCTTGTAAACTGGAATGGAGAAAGGGCTCCCCACTTGGGTCTGAGACCAGATGCTTCTCCATGCTGCTGCAGAGTAAACACAAGCTTAAGACCACAGATGGGGAGGGGCTTGTCACATGACAGTCACTCAGTGATTCAAGCATAGTAGCTAGCAGTATTTCTTCCAGATAAAAGAAACAGAACAAGCAGTTTCCTTAAAGGTCCTGGTTCTTGCTGGGATGAGCAGACATTTAATCTCCCTCCTCACAGGCTTTGCAGTGTAGGATACAGTGTTGCAAATTAGGTAGCCATATTAAGCAGCTAGCAAAGTCATGTTTTATCTGTTCTTTTATAAATTTCTTTAAAAAATTAAAGAAAATCATTCAGCAAAGCAAGTTGGCGTGACAACTGGTACAACGAACAAAAAACTACAGAACTAGAGGAAACTTTAACCAGACCAACCACAATAAATAAAGCATGCATGAAAACCTATAATCAATTAAGATTTTAAGGCCATCAGGACAGTACAGAATAAAAATTACAGACACAAAATAACAGGAATTATATAAAGTTTAATCAAGACATACAACCAGATCATATTGTTCAAAAGTAACAAATATAAGCAACAGGATTTAAAAATAAATACCCGGGGATGTGGGCAATGCTGGCAAGCCACTTTTATTACCATTTCTCATTGCCCTGAAAAATGGTAGCAGGATCTTCTCCTTGAACCACTAATCCTTGTGCTGATGATTCTCCCAATTAGGTAGGCAATTCCCAATTTTGACCCAGTGACAATGAAGCAATAAGTCCAAGCCAGAACATTATGGAAATCTTGCTGTTTGGTGGTAAAGGCGAGAGGTCTAGGAAATGTTGTCAAAGTAATCTTGGTGAGTTGCAGCAGTAAATGGTGCACACTGCAGCCACACAGTACTGGCGATGGCTACCAAGTTCAGTGGTGGGGTGTTGATCAAGCTGACTGCTGTGTCCTGAATGGTGTTGAGTTTTTGAATATTACTGAAGCTTTAGCATCCAGGCGAGTGGTGAGCATTCCATCGCACTCCTGACTTATGCCTTTTGGATGATATAGAGGCTTTAAGGGTGTCACAAAGTGGGTCACTTGTCAAAGTACGCAACCTCGGCTCTCCTCTAACAGCCATTGTGAAGAGGGCTGGCCCAATTAAGCTTCTGACCAACAGTGATCCTCAAGATGAGACTCGATGATGGTAGTGCTATTGATGGCCAGGAGGAGATATTTAGGTTTTTCTGCTGGAGAAAACCATTGCCTGTCATGAATATGACAAACGTGACCTGCTGTTCATCAATCCATGTCTGAAAATTGGCCATGTCTTGCTTTCGGGTGATATGGGCTAATTCTTTATTGGAGTCAGTTTGATTGGAGCTGAGCACCATAGAGTAGTCACCAAACAGCCCTACAACTAACCTTACAAAAGCAGGAAGATCAAATGAAGCAGCTGTATGTGGTTGGGCCAAAGACACTGCCCTAAGAAACACCTGCAGCTATGTCCTTGGACTGCTTTAGTCCTAATATTTAAGCCTTGTCCAATGAGACTAAACTGGAAATGACAGATATTTATTTTGAAGTATTGACAATTTCAAAAAATGAGAGAAACAGTTACATTCATACAGCACCTTTCACAATCTCAGACTTTCCCAAAGTACTTTACAGCCAATGAAGTATGTTAACTAGTCATTGTTGTAATGTAGGAATTGGGGAGCCAATTTGCACACAGCAAGCTACCACAAATAGCAACAGAATAATGACCAGATAATCAGTTTTCTTGATGTTGGTTGAGGGATAAATATTGACTAAAACACCAAGGAGAGCTCCCCTGCTCTTCTTCAAAATAGTACACTGGGATCTTTTATGTCCACCTGAGCACAGACGAGATTTAACATCTCGTCTGAAAGATGGCACTATACAGCTGCCATTGACCCAGAACAATTTTGCCTTCATAATGATGCTACACAATCCTGCTTTTCCACCAGTAGCAGTTCCTAACAAAATGAAGTGATATGTGAAGAGCACCATTTATCATGTCGTTGCATTGGTCTGTACTTCATGCTGACATACACATTAACACTTTCAATCATTAGACCATGAGCAGAATATTTTGTTAAGAGCAACTTGTATTTATATAGCACATGTAACATAGTAAAATGTCTCAAGGTGTTTCACAGGAATGTTATAAAACAGAATTTGACACCGAGCCACATAAGGAGTAGATGGCCAAAAGCTTGGTCAAATAGGTAGGTTTCAAGGAGCAACTTTACAGCAGAAATTCCAGAGCTTAGGGCCTTCGCAGCTAAAAACACAGCTGCCAATGTTGGAGCGATTACTATCGGGATGCTCAAGAGGCCTGATATCTATGGAGCTGGAGGAGATTATAGAGATAGGGAGGAGCAAGGCCTTGGAGGGATTTGAAAATAAGAATGAGAATTTTAAAACTCAGATGCCAGCATAGGTCAGTAAGCATAGGGGTGATGGATGAACAGGATTTGGTGCGAGTTAGGACACAGGCAGCAGAGTTTTCAATAACCTCAAGTTTACGGAGGATGAAATGTGGAAGGATGGCCAAGAGTGTGTTGGAATAGTCAAGTCTGGAGGTGATAAAGGCATGAACGAGGGTTTCAGCAGCAGATGAGCTGAGGCAGTGCGGAGTCGGTGATGTTACAGAGGTGGAAGTAGGCAGCCTGGGTATTTAGCAGATATGTGGTTGAAAGCTCATCTCGGGGTCATATATGACACTGCGGTTGTGAACAGTCTGGGTCAGCCTCAGACCATTGCCTGGAAGAGGGATAGAGTCGATGGCTAGGGAATGGAGTTGGTGGCGGGTATCAAAGGCAATGGCTTTGGTCTTCCAAATATTTATTTGGAGGAAATTTTTGCTCATCCATTACTGGATGTCAATTAAGCCGTCGGATAATTTAAAGACAGTGGAGGCATCGAGAGAGGTGGTGGGGAGGTCGAGCTGGGGATCATCAGGATACATGTGAAAACTAATGCCATGCTTTCAGATGATGTCACTGAGGAGCAGCATGTAGATGAGAAACACGAAGGGGTCAAGGATAGAGCCTTGGGAGACACCAGAGTAATGGTGCTGAGCAGGAAGAGAAGCCATTGTAGGTGATTCTCTGGATGCAATTAGATGGACAGTGGAAAGGCGTCAGAGAAGCATGGTGTGGTCAACCATGTCAAAGGCTGCAGACAAGTAGAGAAGGACTAGGAAGGATAGTCTACTGTCATAGTCACCTAGGATGTGGTTTATGACCTTAGTAAGAACTGTTTTGGTATTTTGGCAGGGGCCGAAATCTGATTGGAGAGAGTCAAACAAGTTGTTCGGGGAAGTACAGGTTTGGATTTAGGAGGTGACAACATGTTCAAGGACTTGAGAGGAAAGTGAGGTTGGAGTTGGAGCAGAAGTTTGCAAGGACAGAGAGGTCAAGAGTTTATTTTGGCGATGGGACGATGAGAGTAGATTTAAAGGAAAGAGGAACAGTACCTGAGGAGAGAGAACCGTTTATAATATCGGCTAACATGGGAGCCAGAAAGTTGGGTGATCAGCAGTTAAGTGGGAATAGGGGCGAGGGATCAGGAAGTGGGTCTCATCGACAAGATGAGCTTGGAGAGGGCATTAGAGAATGATGTGAGCTTAGGGCTATGTGGGCGAAACTTTAGTGTGTTACAGCCACATGGTGAGGGGTGCGGATTGTTCCCGCTGTTCAACTACCACTTGACTGCAGCAAGTGTTTTTTGTTAACACCTTGGCGTTTTATTTGTCAAATAAACAGACAGGGACAGGTTTTCTTGTAGGTTTAAAACAGAAGATCAACTATTTATTGATCAATGCGCCTTATCCCGAAATTGTCGCAATCCCATCCATACACACACACACACACACACACACACACACACACACACACACACACACACAAAGAGACAGTCAGGGAGGAAAGTGGTTTCCAGGTGAGGTAGGGTTTCGGGGTTCAGGGTAAACCTGTTGAATTCTCTCGGAAGTCAAGTTCTCATTGGTTGCAGGTTTGTAGATTTCTCTCTTGGTTGAAAATTCAGTTTGAAGACAGAGGACCATTTCCAATTCTCCGCTGCATAAGTTTTTACAGCAGGGCATCTCCTTCATGGCTTGCTGGATCTTCTCCCAGCCCTTAGCTGGACAAGCTGTTTGGAGATGCTTCTTTCTGGGTATGTCTCTCTCTTCGAGGGCTTCCTTTTTAAGGTAAAAAGTTTTTCACATCATTTTCAGGTAGGAGATGCTCTGGTCTCTCCCCCATGGTGATCACACAATGATCCAGGATGAGAATAATCTGGTTAGGATATTTGCACTTCACTTCCCATGTTCTTGTATAGCACAGCAAATTCACCCCACCTTTCACTCAGTGATTCAACAACATTCATGCTGTGCTTTTGTTCCACAGGCACTGGCAGGCTCCAGTACCTTTCCTAAATTACCATTCTTCATGTTTGAGCCTCAGCAGCGAGCATTGGCAGACAAAAAGGTTCCATTGCATAATTTTCCCATTTTTTATTTAAGCAAGGCATTCTGCAGCTTCATTTCTAGCTTACTCTTTCATTACATTACAATCAGGGTTCATGGTACAGAGAGGCCTCCAACTTACTCAAGAGTTGTACTGTACTGTTCCCAGATGGACTGTTTCATAAGATGGGCAAGATCCTTGGCGGAGGAAACATAATGGCGCAGTATCTTAATCTGTTAATTGTGTATCAATTGTTTGATTATATGCAGGTGGAAGCTGTTAATTGGGGTCTTGAGCACTTATAAGGAGACACTGACTGAGACTGGTGGAGTGTTTGAGTGAGGAACTATATGTTAGTAATCTTTTTACTCTGTACAATAAATATGAAATTGAATAAAGATAAGCTCTAGCATTATCCTTCTATAACAAGCTTTCTGGAGTTTAACATGGTAACAGAAGATGGTTGTCTAAAGCTGAAGGTTGGAAACTAGGACTTTTCTCACATAGAAAACTAAAATCTCACTAGCTATTGTGGAAGTATGGTGAAAAGAAAGTGTAAATTTTCAGGGTCTGATTACCCTCTGATGTTCTGAGTCTGAACCACATGACCAGTGGAAGAATGAAGTGGATATGCGGACATGGGTTACATCTCTACCAAAAAGGAAACAAGGTATGGCCTTGGCATTATCACTTCCCAGCAAAAGTAAAATCAGAAGTAAAATGTTCTGTGAACTAGATGCTCATCAGTTGGATACTGATCAAGGGTTGGATCTTCTGTAAGAACTATTGGATGAAATTTACAAGAAAGATGACCTATTGAATGTGTATGAGCAATGGCCAGACTTTGATAGATTTCGGAAAACAGATGGTTATTCAATGGAGGAATATATCATAGACTTTCACAGACTGTATAGAAGATTGAGGAATTTCAATTTGGAGATCCCTGATTCAGTGCTAGCATTTAAATTGCTAGATTGTGCTCGGGTGTAGCATATGGATAGGCTCCCTGTACTAACTGGGGCTCAATTCTTGGACAAAGACTCCCTGTTGGGTCAAATATCTGCTGCCTTAAAGAAATTCCTGGGGAAAGTCATTTCCTGCAGCCTTGGTAGAACAAACAGGGCATTCTGCAGCGACACAAAGAATGGAGGACTCAATGTTTACTAGATTTCAAAATGGTCCAGCTACTGGAAGTAGGCATAAGAACAATGTAAGAGTTAAAGACAGGAGGAATGAGGATGAAAGCACCTTTAGCAGGTCTGACTATTACAGTGCAAGACAGCATTTGAACAGCAATTATAGGCAAATGTATCCCAGGAATGCCCAAGGAACAGTAAATAGGTGCTTCAAATGTGACTCAAAGTATCATTATTCAATGAACTGCCCCCTTTGCAGAGGGGCAGAGTCCTCGAAATAACACATGACGCAGAGAATTCTAAGGCCGAAGAGTAAGTTACTGATGAATCTGAACGAATTGTACTAGTCACAAGGAGTTTTAGTCCTGTGATAAATATATTAGTTGCAAATTCATTCAATGGTGCTGTATTAGATAGTGCTTGCACGTTGACAATATGTGGAACCGATTGGTTACAATGTTATCTGGATTCGCTCAGTAGTGAGGATCGACACAAGGTTAAGGAATGTAAAAGTACTACCAGTTTTAGGTTTGGTGATAACAACACATTGAAGTCACTGAAGAGAGTAGCAATTCCATATAAAATAGTTGAAGTAAGCCACTTAATCAGTACTGTTGCAGTCTCAAGTGTCTGAACTGTTCAGTAAACCTTCAATGAAAAAGGCACAAAGGGAACTTGATATGGAGCATAATAAGGCAATTGTTTTTGGAAAGTCAGTGAATTTACAGTTTACCCAGTCAGGGCATTATTGTATCCAGTTAACAAAACCTGACGTTTCTCGTCAGTGTTAAAGTATTAATGACATCAGGTGTAAAGAATCAGAGATAAAAAGCAAATTGCCTTAAAGTTACAGACAATTTGCTCACCCTTCTTGTCAGAGTTGAAAAACCCTGCTATAGGATGCAGGTGTGATTGATGAAGAGTATATGAGGATAATAGAAGAGATTAGCGAAAAGTGTGCAATCTGTAAAAAGTGTTGGAGGACACCATCACATCCTATTGTCAGCCTTCCATTGGCACGAGGCTTTAACGAAGTAGTTGCCATTGTTTTAAAGGGGTGGGACAAAAAATACTATTTTCATTCTACAACTTACAGACCTAGCAACTAGATATAGTCTTTCTACAATAATAAATAGCAAGGAAAAAAGGGTGATTATAGACAAAATTATGGAAAAATGGATAGGGCCAACCAAGTTTCTGACTGATAGTGGAGGGGAATTTACCAATAATGAGTTCAGAGTCATGTGTGAAAACATGATTATTATTGTTATGAACACTGCAGCTGGAAGACCTTTCAGCAATGGGCTCTGTGAAAGGAATCATGCAGTGGTTGATGAAATGTTACATAAAATCTTAGCTGACCAGCCAAACTGCAAGTTGACAATTACCCTGCCATGGGTGGTTCATGCGAAGAATTTGCTTCAGATGGTTGGAGGATTATAGTCCCTATCAATTGGTCCATGGGGCAGAATCCCAAATTGCCTTCTGTACTGTGCAACAGTCCTCCTCCTCAAGAAGGTACTACAATTTGTTCCATTTTTTCTGCACACTTGAATGCTTTACATGCAGGGAGACAGGAATTCAACAAGGCTGAGGTCTCTGAGAAAATTCCGAGTGCTCTGAGGCATCGTATAAGGCCATCTGAGGCAGAATTTAATTCAGGAGACTTGATGTATTATAAAAGAGAGGATCGTAGGGAATGGAAGGGTCCTGGTAAGGTAATCAGTTGTGATGGTAAGACAGTAGTTATCAAACATGGAAATCAAACTGTTACGGTTCATTCCTTGTGATTGATCGGGGTTGATTACAAAATCTCAGAATCTGAGCAGTTGATAGAGGGAAACGATGCACCTTGAACTTCAAATACTCATGTGTTTTGTGATGAAGGTCCTGAGGAACAGAATGAGGTAGATCAAGGGTTGGATAGTATCAGGATCATGACTCTCAAGAAAGAGCTATCGCATCCAAAGGACAATTTCCCTCAGTAGGTACTTGGGTGACATATATTCCAGAGGGGTCTAATAAATGGAGGAATGCAACAATTGTGGGACGTGCAGAAAAATCTACAGGCGAGTTTAAATATTGGGTAAATGTTTAAGATGATGGCCAAGAAGCCAGAGCCATGGACTGGCAGAATGGGGTGAAAGAGTGGAGGGTAAGGAACGTACAAATTAGGAGCAGGAATAGGCCACTCAGCCCCTCGAGCCTGCTCCGCCATTCAATAAGTTCATGGCTGAACTAATTACTCCACATATCCACCTATCCCTGATAACCTTTCACCCCCTTATCAAGCAAAATGCAGCGCAAGTTCTGGTTGGTCTGGAAGTAACTCTTGCATAAGGAAGTGATCACGTACTGGAGAAAGAGTCTCCGATAATGTGCAAGGGAGATTTTCTAGCAGTAGTCCCGAAAGACATCAAAGTGCTAATAGAGGCCATAGTTTGAGCAGATTCCACAATCAAACGAAGGCTAGAGAGCAGTCTCAGAATAGAACTAGAAGTCCTCATGACAGTGAAGTTTAAGTGGCTGCCAATAAACTTGAGGATAAATTAATAAGAGAATCAAAACATAAGGAATTAGAGAGTTGGAGAGAGTTTGGAGTTGATTCTGAGATACTGGATAGGGGACAGCCAGCCTTGTCTCACAGATGGATTTGTACTGAAAAAGTCCTTCCCGATGGAACTTATAAGGCTAAAGCGAGGCTAGTTGCGAGGGGTTTTGAAGAGCGACTGGGTGATACCGATGTTAGAGTGGACTCTCCCACAGCTGGAAAAGTAATCTTGAAAATCTTTTTAGCTCTTTTGGCCACATATTCATGGGACTGTAGAAACATTGACATAAAAGCCACATTTCTGCAGGGTGATGCTTTTCAGAGAGATGTGTATCTGAAACCATCTAAAGAGGCAGCAGATGCAGAAGGAAAATTATGGAAACTGAACAAATAAGTCTATGGCCTTAATGATGCTTCCAGGGTGAGGTATTTCTTGGTGAGATCTATGTTGTTGAAAATTGGTTGTATTCAACTAAAAGCAGATTCAGCAACGTTTTATTGGTATCATAAAGAGAAACTTTCAGGCATCTTCATGATGCACCTTTATGATTTCCGATGGGTTGGTACTGCAGATTTTGAGAAATATGTTATTAGAAGGATTAGAGGGGACAGGAGGTAAAGCTTTCACCCAGAGGGTGGGGGGTGTCTGGAATTCACTGCCAGGAATGGTGGTGGAGGCAGAAACCCTCAATTCTTTTAAAAGGTACCTGGACATGCACCTGAAGTGCTGTAACCTTGCAAGGCTACGGGCCAGGTGCTGGAAGGTGGGAATGGATTGGGCAGCTAGTTTTTTTGGCCGTGCAGACATGATAGGCTGAATGGCCTCCTTCTGTGGCGTAATTTAGATTAGGGCAGAATTTAAGATTGGGAGTCAGGCTTGTGTTGGCCTTTAAATATATTGGTTTAGTTATGAAGCAGACTAAGTCTGGAATCACTTTAAATCAACACTCCTATTTAGAGAGTGTTATTCCCATCCCAGTAAATCATGTTAGGTAATCACAAAAAGATGATACATCTAAAGCACAGACTGAGCAATTGTGAAGCTTGGTCAGTCAATTAAACTGGTTGTCACTCAGACCAGGTCTGATGCTAGTTTTGATGTGCTGGAGTTAAGCATGATGATGAAACATCTGTAAGTTGAGAATGTTTTAAGGGCAAATAAAACATTTAAAAAACTAAATCTGGAAAAATGCGTACTGAAGTTCTCATCCATAGGTGACCCAAAGAACATGAAGCTAATAATTTTTAGTGATGCTCACATGCTAATCTTGCTGATGGGTATTCGAGTGATGTGACTAGTGGTGTTCCGCAGGGATCAGTGCTGGGACCTTTGCCGTTTGTAGTATATATAAATGATTTGGAGGAAAATGTAGCTGGTCTGATTAGTAAGTTTGCGGACGACACAAAAGTTGGTGGAGTTGCAGACAGTGATGAGGATTGTCAGAGGATACAGCTGGATATAGATCGGTTGGAGACTTGGGCGGAGAAATGGCAGATGGAGTTTAATTCGGACAAATGTGAGGTCATTTTGGAAGGTCTAATGCAGGTGGGAAGTATACAGTAAATGGCAGAACCCTTAGGCGTATTGACAGGCAGCGAGATCTGGGCGTACAGGTCCACAGCTCACTGAAAGTGGTAACGCAGGTGGATAAGGTAGTCAAGAAGGCAAACGGCATGCTTGCCTTCATCGGTCGGGGCATAGAGTATAAAAATAGTCAAGTCATGCTGCAGCTGGACAGAACTTTAGTTAGGCCACACTTAGAATATTGCATGCAATTCTGGTCGCCACACTACCAGAAGGACATGGAGGCTTTGGAGAGGATACAGAAGAGGTTTACCAGAATGTTGCCTGGTCTGGAGGGCATTAGCTATGAGGAGAGGTTGAATAAACTCGGATTGTTTTCACTGGAACGACGGAGGTGGAGGGGCGACATGATAGAGGTTTACAAAGTTATAAGCGGCATGGATAGAGTGGATAGTCAGAAGCTTTTTCCCAGGGTGGAAGAGTCAGTTACTAGGGGACATGGGTTTAAGGTGAGAGGGGAAAAGTTTAGAGGGGATGTGCGAGGCAAGTTCTTTACACAGAGGGTGGTGAGTGCATGGAACTTGTTGCCGGGGGAGGTGGTGGAAGCAGGTACCATAGAAACGTTTAAGAGGCATCTTGACAAATACATGAATAGGATGGGAATCGAGGGATACGGACCCCGGAAGTGCAGAAGGTTTTAGTTTAGGCAGGCATCAAGATCGGCACAGGCTTGGAGGGCCGAATGGCCTGTTCCTGTGCTGTACTGTTCTTTGTTTGTTCTTTGAGTGCAGCTGGTTTCATAATAGTTCAGATGGGTGAAATGGGAAATATTGTTCTTTAGCTTGGAGGGCTAAGAAAATAAAGCGGGTCGTTAAAAGCACTTTAGCTACGGAAACACAGTCTTGTGGAGGCAGTGGATACGGGATTCTATTTGTCAAATATTTTGGGTGAAATTCTGAAGAAGGGTTATACTGAAGATAGGATACCCATTGAATGATAGGTGGATAATCGTTCTTTGTGGGACAATGTACACTCTACAAAAAGTGTGAGTAAGAAAAGACGACGTATTGACCTTGCTGGATTGAAACAAATGCTGGAGAAATTAAATCTTCAAACTTAAATGGCAAGTCATCAGCTATATGACTGTTTCACAAAAAGAAATGCTAGTACAAAGAAATAGTTAAGGGTGCTACAGGAGGGGTGTCTCATAATGTAATACTTTTTATTCAATATGGAATTTATTTTGATTTATTTTGAAATGTTCTTTGAGCCTGTTAATATTTTGTACGTTATATGGAATTTATTTTTGAAATGTTGTTTGAGCATGTTAACCTACATTGTATTATAAAAGTAAGAAGGGAATCTGTTAATTGTGTATCAATTGTTTGATTATATGCAGGTGGAGGGTGTTAATTGGGGTCTTACTTGAGCACTTATAAGCAGACACTCACTGAGACTGGTGGAGGGTTTGAGTGAGGAGCTACATGTTTGTAATCCTTTCACTGTGTACAATAAAAGTAAAACTGAATAAAGAGAGGCTCCAGCTTTATCCTTCCATAAGCAGCTTTCTGGAGTTTAACACAGTACTTGCTTTAGACTCGAACTGGCCAATATGGGGGGATGGACCACTTGGTCACTTCCAGTCATAACTGTGCTTCATGTCTGCTAAGTTGCAAAGTTGTACTGCTAGCAAGCCAATGAGTCACCAACAGTCCATGTGCCAACACTGAAAACAAAAACAATTCAGCACTCATTAATCATCTGAACTTATACAGAGCAGTTTTTAAACTGGGATGCTTGGACCTTACAGGAGGCAGGAGAGAATCCTAGCAGTCCCATCATATTTCTGTATTGTCCCAGATTTGTTGATTTTGCAGCACGTTATTTCTGTTACTGCTGTACAAATAAAACACATTTTCCACAAAGGTGGTACCATTACACATTGTCTTCTGGCAATGAGAACGGATGGGGGTATTTGGAGGGAGCTCATGACAGCATGTCAATATCGCCAAAAGGGACCACCCACACTCAAAAGTCTCAAAACCACTGCAGTATTCACGCACCATCCCTACTCCTGAAATGATACTGCCATTAAGGCCAAGATTTTCATGTATGACATCAAAAAGCAGCCATTAGAAGGGGAGAACAAGCTGTTCACACACAAAGTTTTCCAAGCAAGGTCACCAAATAGCACACTATCAGAAAGGCTTCAGTTTGATATTGGCCTTGTAATTTGTTGAAAAGGATCCAGGATTTTCCATCTATTTGGAAGAATCACATTAGCTGGTTAACAGGATTTAAATTATTAGGTATCTACACCAAGTCTAGCAAACAACTTGATGTCACCAAGGCTTTCTTTTCCAATAAAATGCAGTTTTTCTGCCATTGCACTCACTGCGATCAGCTGGTAAGAGGACTCGGGTCTATATGCATTAGCACATCACTTCGTGCATTTATCCACTCAACCTAAAAAAAAAACTTATATATATTCTGATGAAAGATCATCGACCTGAAACAGTAACTCTGTTTTTCTCAAATGAATTTTAGATATATTCGTTTGTGGCGTATGGGCATCGCCGGCAAAGCCAGCTTTTATAGCGCATCCTTAATTAGCCTTGAATCGTTGCAGTCCATGTCATGTAGGTACACCCACAGTACTGTTAGGGAGTTCCAGGATTTTGACCCAGCAACAATGAAGGAATGGTGATATAGTTCCAAGTCAGGATGGAGTGTGGCTTGGAGGAGAACTTGCAGGTGTGCTGCTACCTCTTCTAGGTGGTAGAGGTCACACACTTGGCAGATGTTGTTGAAAAAGCCTTGGTGAGTTGCTGCAATGTACCTTGTATATGGTACACACTGCTGCCATGGGATGCCAATAGTGGAGGGACTGAATGCTTAAATGGTAGATGGGGTGCCAATCATGTGAGCTGCTTTGTCCTGGATGGTGTTGAGCTTCTTGATGTTGCACTTATCCAGGCAAGTGGAGAGTATTCCATCACCTTCCTGACTTGTGCCTTGTAGATGGTTGACAGGCTTTAGGAAGTCACAAAGGGAGTTACTTGCTGCAGAATTCTCAGCCTCTGACATGCTCTTGTAACCACATTATTTATGTGGCTGCTCCAGTTGAGTTTCTAGTCATTGGTGACACACCACCCCAACCACCCTCCACACCCCCTGCCACCCCCACCAAAGGTGTTTCGGCAATGGTAATGCTATTGAATATTAAGAGGAGGTGGTTAGATTCTCACTCGTTGGTCATTGCCTGGCACTTAAGTGGCAAGTAATATTCATGCTGAACATGAGTCCAACAATCAACGTATGCTCTAATTTCTTTTTGCAGCTTCATTTATTTAAGTGCATGTGTCCTCTAATTATTTTTTGTACAGCCTCACACGCACACGAACTTAAAGGGGTCAACTTGTGCATGACCTGCATGCAAACTTTTGCAGTTCTGCACAGCTTAGAGGTTTGGTTTGAATATTGTCCAGGTCTTGCTGCATGCGGACAGAGACTGTTTCATTATCTGAGGAGTTGCGAATGGAACTGAACACTGTGCAATCCAATATCGAATGTCCCCAATTCTGACCTTTTGATGGAAGGTAGGTCATTGATGAAGCAACTGAAAATAGTTGGACCTAAGACACTGCCCCAAGCAAGTCCAGCAGTGACATCCTGGGGCTGAGATGATTGGCCTCCACCCACAACAATCTTCCTTTTTGCTGGGTATGGCTCCAACCAGTGGAGAGTTTTCCCCCACCGATTCCAAAAGTGGCTCGGTAGCACCACTACTGACGGAGCTGGCTGAGTCCGAAAGGACACAGCTGCTAGACTGGGTGTGCGGCAGGTGGTGACGGAACCAAGAGGGAAAAACATACTTGACCTCATCTTCACCAATATGCCTGCGCAGATACATCTGTCCATGACAGTAATAGTAGGAGTGACCACCGCATAGTCCTTGTGGAGACGAAGTTCCGCCTTCACATTGAGGATACCCTCCATTGTGTTGTGTTGCACCACCACTGTGCTAAATGGGATAGATGTTGAACAGATCTAGCAATGCAAAACTGGGCATCCATGAGGCACTGTGGGCCATCAGCAGAATTGTACTCAACCACAATCTGTAACCTCATGGCACGGCATATCCCCCACTCTACCATTTCCATCAAGCTGGGAGCCCAACCCTGGTTCAATGAAGAGTGCAGGAGCAGCACCAGGCATACCTCAAAATGAGGTCAACCTGGTGAAGCTGCAACCCAGGACTACTTGCGTGCCAAACTGTGTAAGTAGCATGCGATAGACAGAGCTAAGCGATCCCATAAGCAATGGATCAGATCTAAGCTCAGCAGTCTTGCCACATCCAGTCCTGACTGGTGATGGACAATTAAACAACTAACTGGAGGAGGTGGCTCCACAACTATCCCCATCCTCAATGATGGGGGAGCCTAGCACATCAATGCAAAAGATAAGGCGGAGGCATTTGCAACAATCTTCAGCCAGAAGTGCTGAGTTGATGATCCATCTAGGCCTCCTGCTGAAGTTCCCAGCATCACAGATGTTAGTCTTCAGCCAATTAGATTCACTCTGCATGGTATCAAGAAATGACTGAAGGCACTGGATACTGCAAAGGCTATGGGCCTGACAATATTCCAACACTAATACTGAAGACCTGTGCTCCACAACTTGCCTCGCCCTTAGCCAAACTGTTCCAGTTGAGCTACAACACTGGCATCTACCCTGCAATGTGGAAAATTG
The DNA here is from genome assembly GCF_036365525.1 of Heterodontus francisci. Taxonomy (NCBI): domain Eukaryota; kingdom Metazoa; phylum Chordata; class Chondrichthyes; order Heterodontiformes; family Heterodontidae; genus Heterodontus; species Heterodontus francisci. Next base: position 67,123,457 of record NC_090373.1, read on the forward strand.
CCCAGGTATGTCCTGTACACAAAAAGCAGGACAAGTCCAACCCAGCCAATTACCACCCCATCAGTCTAGTCTCAATCATCAGTAAAGTGATGGAAGGTGTATTGGACAATGCTATGAAGCGGCACTTGCTTAACAATAACCTGTTTTGTGATGCTCAGTTTGGGTTCAGTCAGGGCCACTCAGCTCCTGACCTCATTACAGCCTTTGTTCAAACATGGACAAAAGAGCTGAACTCAAGAAATGAGGTGAGAGTGACTGTCCTTGACATCAAGGCAGCATTTGACCGAGTATAGCATCAAGAAGCCCCAGCAAAACTAGAGTCAATGGGAATCAGAGGGAAAACACTCTGCTGGTTGGAGTCATACCTAGCGCAAAGGAAAATGCTTGTGGTTGTTGGAGGTCAATCATCTCAGCTTCAGGACATCACTGCAGGAGTTCCTCAGGGTAGTATCCTAGGCCAACCATCTGCAGCTGCTTCATCAATGACCTTCCTTCAATCATAAGGTCAGAAGTGGGGATGTTCGCTGATGATTGCACAATGTTCAGCACCATTCGTGACTCCTCAGATACTGACGCAGTCAGTGTAGAAATGCAGCAAGACCTGGACAATATCCAGGCTTGGGCTGATAAGTGGCAAGTAACATTCGCATCACACAAGTGCCAGGCAATTGCCATCTCCAACGAGAGAATCTAACCATCTCCCCATGACATTCAATGGCATTACCATCACTGAATCCCCCACTATCAACATCCTGGGGGTTACCGTTGACCAGAAGCTGAACTGGAGTAGCCATATAAATACCTTGGCTACAAGAGCAGGTCAGAGGCTAGGAATCCTGCGGCGAGTAACTCACCTCCTGTCTCCCCAGAGCCTGTCCACCATCTACAAGGCACAAGTCAGGAGTGTGATGGAATACTCTCCACCTGTTTGGATGGGTGCAGCTCCAACACTCAAGAAGCTCAACACCATCCAGGATAAAGCAGCCTGCTTGATTGGCACCCCATCCACAAACATTCATTCCCTCCACCACCAACGCACAGTGTCAGCAGGGTGTACCATCTACAAGATGCACTGCAGCAACGCACCAAGGCTCCTTCGACAGCATCTTCCAAACCCGTGACCTCTACCACCTAGAAGGATAAGGGTAGCAAATGCATGGGAACACCACCACCTGCAAGTTCCCGTTCAAGCCACACACCATCCTGACTTGGAACTATATCGCCGTTCCTTCAGTGTCGCTGGGTCAAAATCCAGGAACTCCCTTCCTAACAGCACTGTGGGTGTACCTATCTCACATGTGCTGCAGCTGTTCAAGAAGGCAGCTCACCATCACCTTCTCAAGGGCAATTATGGATGGGCAATAAATGCTGGCCTATCCAGCAATGCCCACATCCCAAGAATGAATAATAAAAAAACTATTTCCATTGACTTCAATTTTCGTTGGGTTCCCTGATGCCACACTTGGTCAAATTCTGCCTTGACATCAAGAGCAATCACTCTCACCTCACCTCTGGAATTCAGCTCTTCTGTCCATGTTCATGGAGGATCCTCCTCCTCCCATTGTTTAAATTGTCCACTACTATTCAGAACTGATTGTGGCAAGACTGCCGAGCTTTGTTCTGATCCATTCATTGTGGGATTGCTTAGCTCTGCCTACAGCATGCTATTTCTGCTGCTTAGTACACATGTAGTCCTGTGTTGCAGCTTCACCAGGTTAACATCCCATTTTAGGTATGTCAGGTGCTGTTCCCGGCATGCTCTTCATTGAACCAGGATTGATCCACTGGCTTGATGATAATGGTAGGGTGAGCGATATGCCAGGCCACAAGGTTATAGATTGTGGTGGAATACTGTTCTGGTGCTGATGGCCCATAGCACTTCATGGATACCCAGTTTTGAGCTGCTTGTTAGTTCTGAATCAATCCCATTTAGCACAGCAGTAGTGCCACACAATACAATGGAGGGTGTCCTCAGTGTGAAGACAGGACGTCATCTCCACGAGGACTGTGTGATGGTCACCTCTACCAATACCGTCATGGAAAGGGACTGCTTGACCTGCTGAGTTTTGCCAATATTTTCTAATTTTCAGGTGTCCTGCATTTGCAGCATATTGCTTTAGTTTGTTTCTCTGTTTGGCTCAAGCTATACAATTTACATGGTGGGTGAACAACCGACGAAAAGATACCAAATGCCCTACATGCTGACATAATGCTACCATTCTGTCGTTTACCAAAATGATTTGCAGGTCAGATTGCACCAGAGCAGTTTTCATGCCATCAGGATTCAACGTTCTGTTGAGGACACTGGTTTTAAATGGCCCTGAGAACAGAAAAAGTATGTGTACTGATTGAGCAAAAAGCCAGGATTCAGGGAGTCACCCAGCCAGGCCCACAGCACCGACATGAAAATATGTGCTCAGTATTTATCATACTCAGTTTTTTTAAAAATCCTTCTTCAAAATGTGATATACAACATTCTTGCTCAAGACTGCTAAATTCAATTTGATATGCAAAGGACTTCTTTAACTTCCACAAGTTATTGAGTGCTGATATTTTGTTTTGCAGTAGCTCAGCTATTTATGCCCAAAGATGGGATGAATTCCAATGTCAGTTTGCTTGGGATATTTAACCACATTGCAGGATTAAGTGAACAAAATAAAGCTCCAGACTATGCAGAAGTGCAGTTGGAAGATTACAGTATTCTAGCTTTACAACTTCAGCGCTACATTCACTGTGTGAGGCCATTCCACCATCTAAGTAACACAGCTTCTTTAAAAAACACTGCATAATAAGAAACAAAAGAGCAGGCTGAGTAGATTATTCCCCTGTCTCTCCTGTAAATACTACCTCATGCTTCAGTATAGTTAAACAGGTGCTGGCAGAGCTCCAATACCTCACCCAAGTGGTTATTCTTCAGGTGTGAGGCATATAAATCAGTATTAGGAGGCTCTTTGACACCCTTGAGGAGGGGTGGGTGGAAAAATCAACAAGAACTAGCATTTATATAGCACCTTTAATTAGTAAAACAGTCCAAAGCACCTCACAGGAGCGTTACTTAACAAAATTTAACACTGTGCTGCCACGTAAGGAGATACTAGGGCAGGGTGACCAAAAGATTGGTCGAAGAGGTAGCTTTTAAGAAATGTCTTAAAAGGAAGAGACAGACAGAGGTAGAGAGGACATGGCAGAATCCTAAGGAAGGGCACTAGGGCCTGACCTGGTCTCACCCAGTATTCAGATGCAAACACTTTTCAGCAGACAGTCATTGGATGCTAATCAGGTTCAAGAGTTCTGGCCAATTTCTCACTTCACTATAGCCCAGTGGTGCTGATGCCATAGGCCGGAATATTTCCAAAAAGGGGCCGAAAGCGGGACCCAAACCCGGGAAAGTGGGCAGTAAGACCCTGGGTGGCATTTCACCAGCAGCAGCCAATTAAGAGGCTCCCACCAGGACCACCATCCAATTGAGGGCAGTGGCCCGTCTTCCAGAGCTGCCAACTGGCAACACAACTGATAAAGTTGGCCGCTTCTGAGGATACAGGAAGAAGACGGCACTTCAGCATGGAGGTGTCTTCGAAGGCAAGTAGTTTTTTTTTTAAAAAACAGAACCGGGGCCAAGCAGACAGGCCCCAGCGATTGGGGAATGCAACCTCCAGCAGCAGCACCATAGCGACGGGCGTGGCCATTGCCACCGGGGAACTCCTTTGAACCCTCCTCCCCCTTCCTTGGAACCCACTGGTTTTCCCACGTGGCGGCAGCCCCTCCCGTCACTGGCAAAACACGGGCGGGGGCGGGAAATGGTCGATATTGGCCAATTAATTGGTCAGCCGCCTCCGCTGAGGTTCCTGCCGCTGGTAATGCCCCTTGGCAGTGGGAGCCCGCGCTTTCCATCACCATCTTACGAGGCCTCCCAGCCTCTTCCAGAGTGCTGGCAAAACCCAGCCCTTAATGTCACTACTGCTCCCCAGCTGCCATCAATTAACTTGGCACAGAACATGCACCAAACGTGGGGCATTCTTGGTGTGTATGTGCTCAGCACCAGTCTGCCTATTTATCCACTACACCATTAGGGATGCTGGTTATTCAACTTCAAACTTGACTATAGAGGACGGTGGAAAGAACAGTTCAGGCGCATGGATTCTTAACTTTAACAGTGATGTCCAATAATACAGCCTGTGGACCATATCCGTTTTGTGAGCCAATCCAGCACATACAGCCCAGGCAACTTGTTCCCATTTGTGTTTATTTTTTACTCGCTGGCTTGCCCAGTTTGAACTTCCTGAACCCAGAGCTTTTCAAGGGATGTTCTTAAGGCTGTTTCATCATTGGTGGATGACTAGAATACAAAGATCTGTTATCACCCGCAGCTGGATATTTGGAAATTAATAAGAATGTTGATTTAAACTTGCTATGCACCTCGCATGGGTATACGGTACACACTTAAGCTTAATACAAAGGCAAAAAGCATGGGCACTCAGATGCTATAGCTCAGGAAAAATACCAAATTAGTTTTCAAGTACTCCTCGGCACTAACTTAGTTATTAATTGCTTTTTAAAAATGTATGCCAGACTCGGAGAACAGACCTTAACTCGTACTTGGATATACAAGTATATGGCAGACTTTTCAGCACAACACTGTACCTCTCTTCCATTGACACAGGAAACTTGAGACAACAATCATTTTGAACCCCTCCCCCCCCCCCCATCCCACCCTTCCCCCCCTTAACAGCTCAGTAGGTAAATGCATCAAGTGTGGTACTGGGTCATATGGATAGTCAAGGACAAGATTAAATCTTTGAACTGTGGGGAGTTAGATGACAATAGCTGGGGCACTGGTTAGGCACTGCAATTAGCTAGGGGAAAGACTTGAGGAAATCAGCCACAAGAAAATAAAGACTTGCATTTATTCATATAGCACCTTTCAAGGCCTCAAGACATCCAAAAGTGCTTTACAGTCAATGGAGTACTTCTGAAATGTAGTCACACTTGTAATGTCAAATACCCAGCAGCCAATTTGTGCACAGCAAGCTCCCACAGACAGAAACATGCTAATGACCAAACAAACAATCTGTTTTTTGTGATGTTGATTGAGGGATAAGTAATGACTAGGACACCAGGATAACTTTGAAATAGTACCATGGGATCTTTTACATCCACCTGAGGAGGCTCAATTTAATGTCTCATCCGAAAGATGGCACCTCTGACAGTGCAGCACTCCCTCAGTACTGCAGAGGTGTCAGCCTAGCTGTTTGTGCTCAAGTCCTGGAGTGGGACTTGAACACACAACCTTCTGACTCAAGGCGAGAGTGCTACCAACTGAGCCATGACGGACATCATGGTTCCTGCACTTGATCACTATCCTATATGAAAACTGGAAAATCTGACTGTAAGAATGTTGGGAGAGAATAGAAATAAATACATGGCTTTGATGTTCTTTCATGGTCATTTCGCTTGCCAACACCCACCATTTAGTCTTGTGTGTGAAGAATAACCTTTTTTACAAGGTACCAGAGGGTTATTGTCACCCATGGAACCATATCAAAAAATTAAATACTGTTTTGGGGGTGGGGAAAGTTATGGGGGTGGGTCGGGGGGGGGGGGGGGAGAACACATGGTGGTGGAGCAGAAAGCAATTGAATCCAGTAGGAATACAGCTCCTTCACAGCACAACTTGGCCTGCACAAGCATGATGGACCAAATGGGTTCCTTCCGTCATTTTGACAATTTCCAGTTTCCTGGCCCCAACCGCCTCCTCTTCACTATGAATGTCCAATCTCTCTACACCTCCATCCCCCACTAGGACGGTTTGAGGGCTCTCCGCTTCTTCCTTGAAGAGAGGCCCAACCAGTCCCCATCCACCACCACCCTCCTCCGCCTGGCTGAACTTGTTCTCACATTGAACAACTTCTCCTTCAACTCCACTCACTTCCTTCAAGTAAAAGGTGTTGCTATGGGTACCCGCATGCCTGTCTTTTTGTGGGATATGTTGAACATTCCTTGTTCCAGTCCTACTCAGGCCCCCTCCTCCAACTCTTTTTCCGGTACATTGATGACTGTATCGATGCCGTTTCCTGCTCTCACCCGGAACTAGAAAACTTTATCAACTTTGCTTCCAATTTCCACCCTTCTCTCACCATTACTTGGTCCATCTCCGGCACTTCCCTCTCCTTCCTCGATTCCTGTCGCCATCTCTGGGGATAGGCTGTCTACTAATTTTCATGATAAGCCCACCGACTCCCACAGCTACCTCGACTACACTTCTTCACACCCTACCTCCTGTAAGGACTCCATTCCATTCTCCCAGTTTCTTCATCTCCGACGCATCTGCTCTGATGATGCAATCTTCCATGACAGAGCTTCTGATATGTCTTCCTTTTTCCTCAACTGAGGATTCCCCCCCACTGTGGTTGACAGGTCCCTCAACCGTGTCCGGCCCATTTCCCGCACCTCTACCCTCACCCCTTCCCCTCCCTCCCAGAACCGTGACAGGGTTCCCCTTGTCCTCACTTTCCACCCCATCAGCCTCCATATCCAAAGGATCATCCTCCGCCATTTCCGCCACCTCCAGCGTGATGCCACTACCAAACGCATCTTCCCCTCCCTTCCCCTGTCAGCATTCCGAAGGAATCATTCCCTCCATGACACCCTGGTCCACTCCTCCATTACCCCCACCACCTCGTCCCCGTCCCATGGCACCTTCCCCTGCAATCGCAGGAGATGTAATACCTGCCCATTTACCTCCTCTCTCCTCACTATCCAAGTCCCCAAACACTCCTTTCAGGTGAAGCAGTGATTTACTTGTACTTCTTTCAATGTAGTATACTGTATTCGCTGCTCACAACGTGGTCTCCTCTACATTGGGGAGACCAAACGCAGATTGGGTGACTGCTTTACTGAACACCTCCGCTCAGTCCATATGCATGACCCCGAGCTTCCAGTGCTGGCCATTTCAACACTTCCCCACCGCCACCACCCACCCACCCCCCCCACCCCGCCCTGCTCTCATCTCTGTCCTGGGATTGCTGCAGTGTTCCAGCGAACGTCAATTCAAGCTCGAGGAACAGCATCTCATTTACCGATTAGGCACACAACAGCCTGCCGAACTGAACATTGAGTTCCATAATTTCAGAGCATGACGGGCCCCCCTTTTTATGTTTAGTTCTTTTTTTCTTTTTTATTTGGTTATTATATTTTAGGTTTTAAGTTTGATTAGTTTGTTTCTACGGTGCCTACCCACTGTTTCTATTTTAAAAAATTTTTTTTAATGTTTGTGCTTGGAGTGCTTTACAGTCAATTCACACCTTCTCTGTACTAACGCTTTGTCTTTCAGCACACCATTAACATACCATTTGCCTTTGTTCCATGACCTTCTGGTCAGTTATTCTCTGTGACCTTGTCCTATCAACACCTTCTCTTTTGTGATCTCTTGCCCCACCCCCCACTTTACTTGCTTAAAATCTTTTACATTTCTATTATTTGTCAGTTCTGATGAAGGGTCACTGACCTGAAACATTAACTCTGCTTCTCTCTCCACAGATGCTGCCAGACCTGCTGAGTATTGCCAACATTTCTTGTTTTTATTTCAGATTTCCAGCATCTGCACTATTTTGCTTTTATTTCGGGCTCCTTCTATGGTTATTTAGAATTATAGAATGATAAGCAAACATATAGCACCACTGGGGATAGAGGATGTCGAAGGTGCTGGTTGACAAATCCTGTAATTTTCACCTGATTGAACTACTTTGAACAACTTTTCCTGCCAGTTTCTGTATTTAGTGACATTTTAGTCAGGAGTCTGTCTCTCCCAGCTCAAAAAGTGCGAACAGTTTCCATCCAGTAAATATAACAGCTATTCGCAGTCATCACGTACTGTGCTTACCGACACTTGAATTCACACTCTAAAATGGTGTATTGAGCTTTGCTTGCTTACTGCAAGAACAGCTGTTACAGTAACCAGCTGGGAACTTCCTGTTAGGGAGGCAGAATGCTTCAAAACACGCTGTTTAAAATTGAAGTGCAGATGAAAGGAACAATTGAACGTGCAGGACAAATATTGCTTGCAACTGCCTGCCCTTAAAACCATTTGCCCCAAGCTGGCCCATGATTTTTGTCAATTTTACCATATCATATCACTTGTCCTACTGATACGTAAAAAAGGTAATGGGCTGCTCCAAGCCAAAACCACTGAAACCCAAAATACGTTTTTAAACATTTTCTACTATATTCTTTCTTTTTTTCTTTTGGGCCTCCTTATCTCGAGAGACAATGGATACGCGCCTGGAGGTGGTCAGTGGTTTGTGAAGCAGCGCCTGGAGTGGCTATAAAGGCCAATTCTGGAGTGACAGGCTCTTCCACAGGTGCTGCAGAGAAATTTGTTTGTTGGGGCTGTTGCACAGTTGGCTCTCCCCTTGCGCCTCTGTCTTTTTTCCTGCCAACTACTAAGTCTCTTCGACTCGCCACAATTTAGCCCTGTCTTTATGGCTGCCCGCCAGCTCTGGCGAATGCTGGCAACTGACTCCCACGACTTGTGATCAATGTCACACGATTTCATGTCGCGTTTGCAGACGTCTTTATAATGGAGACATGGACGGCCGGTGGGTCTGATACCAGTGGCGAGCTCGCTGTACAATGTGTCTTTGGGGATCCTGCCATCTTCCATGCGGCTCACATGGCCAAGCCATCTCAAGCGCCGCTGACTCAGTAGTGTGTATAAGCTGGGGATGTTGGCCGCTTCAAGGACTTCTGTGTTGGAGATATAGTCCTGCCACCTGATGCCAAGTATTCTCCGAAGGCAGCGAAGATGGAATGAATTGAGACGTCGCTCTTGGCTGGCATACGTTGTCCAGGCCTCGCTGCCGTAGAGCAAGGTACTGAGGACACAGGCCTGATACACTCGGACTTTTGTGTTCCGTGTCAGTGCGCCATTTTCCCACACTCTCTTGGCCAGTCTGAACATAGCAGTGGAAGCCTTACCCATGCGCTTGTTGATTTCTGCATCTAGAGACAGGTTACTGGTGATAGTTGAGCCTAGGTAGGTGAACTCTTGAACCACTTCCAGAGCGTGGTCGCCAATATTGATGGATGGAGCATTTCTGACATCCTGCCCCATGATGTTCGTTTTCTTGAGGCTGATGGTTAGGCCAAATTCATTGCAGGCAGACGCAAACCTGTCGATGAGACTCTGCAGGCATTCTTCAGTGTGAGATGTTAAAGCAGCATCGTCAGCAAAGAGGAGTTCTCTGATGAGGACTTTCCGTACTTTGGACTTCGCTCTTAGACGGGCAAGGTTGAACAACCTGCCCCCTGATCTTGTGTGGAGGAAAATTCCTTCTTCAGAGGATTTGAACGCATGTGAAAGCAGCAGGGAGAAGAAAATCCCAAAAAGTGTGGTTTATATATGGTTACTTAATTTTCTTAGGCTTACATTACTGAAAATAGCTTAGTACAAAAACCACTCAGATTAAGCAACAATTATTACATGTCTCTTCCCTAAATATTTTATGAAAAGCTGAATTGTCAATATTGATGCCAAACAGAAGTTAATGCAATCATAACTGAAGAATGCACTTGGCTACAAAAGCCACATTCTTACAAATGAAGCTCATCGGGGAAAGCGGATAAAGCTAAATAAATACATGAAAGTGAACAGTGAGCAATGTGTTTTACTGCAGCACAGCAAGGTTACTCAGTTGACTTCCTCTGTAGCAGTCGCAGGCCAACAGCTCAGACATTTGTTCACAAATGTAATTACTTGTTCCGGTGGCGTTACGTTTTATCAAGTTGTGCACCTAATAACAGTCCAACAGTGCCATCTACAGGACATTGTAATATGCACACAAACCCCATGACAGGACAGCATGCATGCACAGAGCCCCAAAGTGTTCAGCTGTCTCACAACAGTCGACGACTCTGAACCAATGAGGCTGATTTTCCATGCTGCTGACATACAGCCTGCGATTATCTCTCTAATGGACAGAAACTCGCAAGCAGTGCATCCATGACATCCTGACATATGTGGCCAGTAGGCAAGGCTCCTCGCTTGCAGTGTATACTTGGAAAATCCTCAAGAATTATTTTGAAAGCAATGCTCATTGCATAAGTTTTTACAATTTTGTACACCTGTAAATCTCAAATTTATGAACAGTAAGACAGCAAAAAGGTGCAATTACATAGTACTCCTCGCAAGTAGGAAGATGACTCAAGAGTGCTTCACAGTAAAGGAAAGACGTGCAGTGGACACAGTATTTGGGGAAAGGAGAGAATGGAGAAGCCAGACCGCAGCAAACAAAGGCATGTTCAAAGATGACTGCTTGAGGACAGTAACCAAATAATGGGAGAGATTAAATGTATCTGAAGTGATTTCTCAAAATTTATATTATATTTTAGAGCAGTATCAAATGAGGAATAAGTGTGCTGCTCTCAGGAGCACGATGATAGGTGAGGGTGCTCCTCACATTTCTTGTAGTTGCCTATCAAGCATAGTATAAACCTAAGCTGGGAACTACTTCATGCTCAGAGATACCATTTCAATCATTGAGTGCAACCACAACCCTTTTGCACACACACTTTCATTGTGCCTAATCTGCATGATGCACTTTTCTCTAAAGCGGAAGTGGAAACTGAGAAACTGTAAACAGATTTTGATGCATCCAGGTCGAGGTACTCCTCCGCTGTTGGAGGATTTCTTAGTGGTGTTAGCCGACATGAATACAAAGGACTTTCTTCCTCAAGAGACATCCGCCAAGCGTTTCTTCCTTTTAAATAGCGCGAACACTATGAAATGCTGCACAATGAAAGCATCTTGGTTAACAACCACCTAACATGCACAAAGGTGATCCTATGGTCAAATACCATCTGAACATTAATTGAGCATAAATCATTGCTCTTTATAAAGAGCAGTGAAGCCCAATGGGTACCACATCTGACTCTTTGCACTTGAAGGATCCCTGCCACTCAATGAAAGTTATGCACCCTATCCAGCTGATGTCTCCTTTCCAAAGGAAAATGTAACAAAGCTTCTGTCCCTGACAAATGTAGCAGCTATCACTTGATTGATATTCCTGCATGTTGCAAACTGTAATGTGACATGTTTCCTGTAACAGATTGGTAGAAGTTGGTCACATGATGTGTCGTTTCTATATTTTACTTCTTCAGGAAGATCCAACCCTGATCCAGGTATTGTGTGCATTTCATTGTGCAGTTGACAATAGCATTTTGTGCAGCCTCTCTTGTAATGCAGAGGCAATGAGAACAGGTCTCCTCTGACATGTCTGGGTACAGGTCCCATGGTAATAACAGGTGTGGCCAAGATGGCTGAAGGTCATTGCACCTGCAACTGTTGGCTCCTCCACATTTACAAAGGCAGCTGCTTCAGGAAAACGTTAGAAAATATGGAGCTGATTTTCCTGTTCTACTCTAAAGTTGCACCCAGAGAATAAAAATCCTTTACTCCATTTCTGCTCCTGTACAGCACTGCACGCAAACTTCCTGGACAGTTTTTCTGAAGGCTGTACTTTTCTGACGCAGATTGGGTGACTGCTTTGCTCAACACCTCCGCTCAGTCCGAAAGCATGACCCCAAGCTTCCGGTTGCTGGCCATTTCAACACTCCTCTCCCCCACTCCATCCCCCACCCTGCTCTCATGCCAACATGACAGCTGTCTTTGGCCTGCTCCAGTGTTCCAGTGAACATCAAGGCAAGCTCGAGGAGCAGCACCTGATCTTTCGATTAGGCACTCTGCAGCCTTGTGGACTGAACATTGAATTCAATAACTTCAGAGCATGACTGGCCTTGTTTTAATATTTTATTTTTTAATCATGTGCCTGCTTTTCACGTGGTCATGTAGCTGTTCATTATTCTGCTATTAACACTCTCTCTGGACTAGATTTAGATTTAGATTTAGAGATACAGCACTGAAACAGGCCCTTCGGCCCACCGAGTCTGTGCCGACCATTAACCACCCATTTATACTAATCCTACATTAATCCCATATTCCTACCACATCCTCACCTGTCCCTATATTCCCCTACCACCTACCTATACTAAGGGCAATTTATAATGGCCAATTTACCTATCAACCTGCAAGTCTTTTGGCTGTGGGAGGAAACCGGAGCACCCGGAGGAAACCCACACAGACACAGGGAGAACTTGCAAACTCCACACAGGCAGTACCCAGAATTGAACCCGGGTCGCTGGAGCTGTGAGGCTGCGGTGCTAACCACTGCGCCACTAATGCTTTGTCTTTCACCAGAAGTATTAACACACGATTTGCCTTTGTCCCAGGACAACTTTGTTATTTAACCTTCCTCTGCCCAATCAAACACCTTCCCTTTTGTTCTCTCCCCCACCTCCCCGCCACCCCTTCACTTGCTTAAAACCTAATTCTTTTCTAACCGTTGCCAGTTCTGATGAAGGGTCACTGACCTGAAACGTTAACTCTACTTCTCTCTCCACAGATGCTGCCAGACCTGCTGAGTATTTCCAACACTTTTTGTTTTTGTTTCAGATTCCAGCGTCTGCAGTATTTTACTTTTATTGATAGAGATTTGTTAGGCAAGGGTATTAAAGGCTATGGAACCAAGGTGGGTAGCTGGAGTTAAGCTGCAGATCAGCCATGACCTAAGCGAAATGGCAGAACCATATGGATTCATGAATTAGAAACTGGACTGAAATAGCAACACTCGAGCTATATATAGTTTTAAAATGTTCTTTGCACTTTTTAATTTGCACTATGGGTAGGGAGAGGTTTTTTTTGATCACTATTGAACAGCCCACTCCTGTTTAATTTTCCTATGTTCTATTTGTCAATTGCAAAGTTTCTGGTTATAGCATCTTAAGTGCTCAGTTTATTGTGGGCAGTAACAGCTGTGTTTACTCACGTTTGCACTGAGCATAATAAAAGAGCCTCTGGCAGTCTTTAATAAAGTATATTCTTTGAAAAAAGAAATTGTTTTCATCCCATTGAAATTATGGTTGATATAATTTTAAATTAATAATGGACATACACATTTCTCAAAGTATTAAAAGTGACAATTAACTGCTGAATCATCTCACAAAGACTCCACAGAACTTTGCATAAAACTGCTGTACATATTAAGGGTTGATCAATTGGTTATTCTTGCATACAATCTTTTACAGGAAATCTTTTAAAAACTTAATTGATAATTTATCAAACAGAGCATGTCTCAGTGAAATGTTATTCCTCTTATTTTCGGTCCACTTTTTGGAGCTCGTATGACAGAGTTTAAAAGAATTTTTGGCAAATGTTTAGGTTAACGAGTGTTTAGTCTAGACTTTGTCTTGCTATCAATGTTGCTCGTCAATGATTTTTTAACTGCCGAGTTATACCAACTATTGCGTATAGTGAGAAAATCAGGTTCACATGAACATGTCCGCTGTACACAGGGAGGTCTGTAACAGTGCTTAGTAATTTATTCCAAAGTTTTTCTTGCATTGGGCCAAGACTTGGATATGCCCATCATTAAGCAGAACATCTTGCTGTTACTTCCTTCTGGTCAGGAGCCCCAAAGTCAAATCACAGTAGTCGTTTCCTAAGGAAATTTTGAAAAACAGTGTTGGCTATATACAGTAAAAATGGCAAAAAACATGGGAGGTGGACGGGGGGGGGGGGGAGGGGGCGTGGAAAGACATAAAATACCAAAGGAAGGCAGGGGGTGGAGTACCCATCACCTTCCTGACACCATTCAATTTTGTTGGGGCGGGGAAAGCTGAGGATGGCCTTCCTGCCCAGAGGCCAACTGATACCCTTAAGGGGGAAACCACCCAGTAACATCAGACGGACTCTCTGTGGGCTGGGAGCAGGGGGGGGCACCTTCCTGTTTGGGAAATCTATGGCCCACGGAGGGCCTTCGACGGCAAAGGCCACCTCTGCGCCAATCCCCAGAATTCTGCCCTCCATCACAGTGCCCCCCACATCGCCGGGGTCTGCCTGGCTGGCACCAGTAAGCCCACTTACTTGCACTCCAGGGCTCCAGCCCTGTTCCTGGTCCCACTGCAGTACCAGAAGTGGTCACCACTCCCCGTGATTGGCTGGCAGCTCTTGGGGGCAAGATCCCTGCCCTTACAGGCCCGAGTGCTGTAAAATGCAGCCAGGGGTTCCCTAGAATGGCAGAGGTTGGGCTCCCTCCACCGCCACCTGCATAAAATTCAGCCCACAGTGTCAAGACACAAACTCCATACATTGGCAATTGAAGTAGTTATAGAATGAATAGAATTGTCTCTAACTCTCAGATTTCAAAGCCTGGCCATCTATAAAAGGTCATCAGCCATTTTTCTGGGCTATGCACACTTCATGTTGTGGGAATTCTCTTTCTAGACAATCCAGTATATCACGACTTGTTATTTCTGTTCTATACTAAAATGTCTGCCATTTTTACTGTGTACAGCCAACACTGTTTTTCAAAATTTCCTCAGGATTGTCAATAGTTGCAGGGGATCCTCCATACGGGAAGCTTCAAAAACCACTACTGTAATTTGACTTTGGGGCTCTTGAACGGAAAGGAATAACACAGGCGTATCCAAGTCTTGGCCCAATACAAGAAAAAAACGTTGTAGACCAGTGGAAATCTTTTGCTCTACTTATGTGCAACACTATGATCCGCGCACATCCATACAATATATATATATATTTTTTTTAAGAGATACAGCACTGAAACAGGCCCTTCGGCCCACCGAGTCAGTACCGATCAACAACCACCCATTTATACTAATCCTACATAAACCCCATATTCCCTACCACATCCCCACCATTCTCCTACCACCTATACTAGGGGCAATTTACAATGGCCAATTTACCTATCAACCTGCAAGTCTTTGGCTGTGGGAAGAAACCAGAGCACCCGACGGAAACCCACACGGTCACAGGGAGAACTTGCAAACTCCGCACAGGCAGTACCCAGAACTGAACCCGGGTCGCTGGAGCTGTGAGGCTGCGGTGCTAACCGTTGCGCCACTGTGCCGCCCATTTGCAAATGAAATTTCCACTCAGACACAATTTTAGACAAAAGCAACTGCACCGTCTTACGAGTACCCACAGCAGATCACCAAAGCATGAAGTTCATTAACTCAATGTGCAGAAACCATATCAACTTCCTTTTCATTTATAAGTTTACTGAAAGCTGTTAGTCAGGCATTTTATCATTTGCGTTACAATCTCAGTAATCATTTATTCAGAAGCGGAGAGAATATAGGAATTGTAAAGTTCATAAATCATGTGCGGGGTTAAAACAGACTTGCATTTATACAGCACCTTTCATCGCCACCAGATGTCCCAAAGCGCTTTACAGCCAATGATGTACTTTTGTAGTGTAGTCACTATTGTAATGTAGAATGTGGGGTTGGTGTTGAGGCTCATCCTTTCCTTCATCGTGATGGTCCCTTAAAGGCATATACTTCCGAATCCAAAAAGCTTTGGGCTCTCATCAACTGTCTATGTGATGCCAACATGCTCTGTTTTGTTTACTTTTGTTTCAGTATTTCGTTGGTGTATTAAAAATTAAAACCCCACCATTTCAAAATGTTAAATTGTCTTTTGGACCCATCAGTTCAACATTAGTGGAAAACTAAAACTATTTTTATAATTACGTTGCGGCACTGCAGATGATAATACTGGCAGTTGTGAAAAATGTCTCATTCAGACTGATATTCTGATAAATAATTGATGGGAATTTAATTTTTTTCACCCAAGGACTTTGACCTAAATAGCAATAGAAATAAGCTGCTTGTCTGAACTGTGAGGGTCTCAACACCACTCAACTTTTGCTTCTAATCCGGTAGCTTGTTGAATAAACAAAAGATCGGTGGAGCTACAAGCACAAAGGTCCAGATCTAGTGTGCTAAATAGAACTACGTGTCGTGGATGATTGAACAGTCAAGAGGTAGAAATTAAAAAGTCAATTCATTCACAGTATGGGACCAACAGAAAATAATGTTGCAATTTTTCTAACAATAATGGAGACTAAAGGTAAATGTAGCTGCAGGTGGGCTGCGGGGAACTTACTAACTACATAACTGTTTCTTTCATAAAATAAAAGCTAAACAAGCCACAGAAAGAAAAAAAAAAATGACAGTATAAACTCTTGACCTAATGCAATTAGGCAACAGTGGTTCACAGTAATCACAGGAGGAAAAGAAAAAGGTTATTTACTATTGAATATGGCCATTACAAATTGTGCACAGGTCATCTGAACGTTAACACGCTGAATTTAGATAAAACTTTAAATGAAGGAGCATGACCTTTGGATTTCCTCTCATGTTTCCCTGTTCGTATATCCTTTAGGACCAAGTCTCTGCCAATGAAAGGCCGATAAGTGACCTGATTTGAGATCACTACCAATCCTACTCTTTGTCCTGCTGCCAAAAGGCTTGCAGTAGCTTGCTAGTAGCTTGATTTTTTTCCCTCCTGCAGGAAACAGCTTGGACTCCATTCAGCAGCTCCCTACCCAAGCAGTTCACATTGGTAACCAAGGCCCTCAAAATCAGCACAGGTGCCCAATGCTGGGAAGTCAGCAATCAGTTGTCACAACCAGACTGCCAAGAGGCATCAGAAGACCTCAAAATCATATTTTCTCCTCTATCAACTCCAGTAACTGTCTGCCTTTAGTCACTCTTTTGTTTAGGTTTTCCTGGACACAATCACAGCATCTTAGTTTTGGCCTTCCAATTGGGACCTACTGCATCATTTTTGAGGCTAATGATCTTCAAGCAGATATCTTACCTAGCAAAACTTATTCCTGCAACACATTCTCAATTGCAACGTCTTCTCTTCCTACTCCTGCACTGTTACCTCTGGTGTCCCCCAAAGATCTATCCTTGGTCCCCTCCTATTTCCCATCTACATGCTGCCCCTCGCAATATCGTCCAAAAGCATGGCATTAGTTTTCACATGTATCCTGATGACACCGAGCCTACCTCACTATCACTTCCTTCAACTCCTCCACTGTTGCTAAATTATCAGGCTGCTTATCTGATGACCAGTACTGAATGAGAAGTTTCCTCCAATTAAATATGGGGAAGACTGAAGCCATTGTTTTCGGTTCCCGCTCCAAACTCTGTTCTCTAGCTACTGACTCCATTCCTCTCCCTGGCAACGGTTTGAGATTAAGCTAATGTGTTCGCAAGTTTGGTGTCACATTTGACCCTGAAATGAACCCCCGCCCTCACATTCATGCCATCAGTATTTCCTCCTCCACCCGACTTGACCTCTGTCTCAGCTCATCTGCTGCTGAAATCCTCATTCATGCATTTGTTACCTCTAGACTTGACTATTCCATTGCACTCCTAGTTGCTCTCCTGCATTCTACTCTCCAGAAACTTGAGGTGACCCAAAGCTCTGCTGCCTGTGTCTCAATTCGCACCAAGTCGCGTTCCCCTATCACCCTGTACTCGCTAACCTACATTAACACACACCAAGTCCCGTTCCCCTATCACCCTGTACTCACTCACCTACATTAACACACACCAAGTCCCATTCCCCTATCACCCTGTACTCACTCACCTACATTAACACACACCAAGTCCTGTTTTCCGATCACCCTGTACTCGCTGACACACACTAGCTCCTGGTCAGGCAATGTCTTAGAACATAGAACATTACAGCGCAGTACAGGCCCTTTGGCCCTCGATGTTTTTAAAATTCTCATCCTTGTTTTCAAATCCCTCCATGGCCTCGCCCCTCCCTATCTCTGTAATCTCCTTCAACCCCACAACCCTCTGAGATATCTGTGTTCCTCTAATTCTGGCCTCTTGTGCATTCCTGATTTTAATCACTTTACCATTGCCTAGGCCCTAAACTCTGGAATACCCTCCCTCCACCTCTCTGTCTTGCTTTCCTCCTTTAAGACAGTCCTTGAAACTTACCTTTTTGACCAAGCTTTTGGTCATCTGACCTAATATCTCCTTTTGTGGCTCGGTGTCATACTTTGTTTTATAATGCTCCTGTGAAGCGCCTTGGGTCATTTTTATTACATTAAAGGTGCTATATAAATATAAGTTGTTGTTGTTGTATATAGGCCATTGATCCTTGCTTATCCAGTGTTGGTCACTGTTCTCCCAGTTGAACGTCAGCACCCACCTTGTACAGTGCATTCCAAACACATCCAACACCTCCTTTGTGCCATTCTCATGATCCAACTCTCAGCAGAACATAGAACCGTCAAATAAATCTCCACCCTTTTCACAATGATTGATTTCTCATCAGAATCCATAATTGAGAAATCATGATTGTGTTCCTCATGATCTTCTGATTAAAACTGATGGGTGATAAATTGTAGGGAGCATGCACATGATTTCCCAACATCTGCATCCAGCAAATAGGACTCTCTGCCTGGAGTGCAATTTCATACACCTATTTTAACTCTGGAAGGAATAGGCTTGATGTTTCCTCAACACATTTTATCATGGCTCCAGCAACTTAATTTAAAAAGGTGATTCTTGTTTGTAAATTGATAATTTGCAAGCTAATAAAGTACATTACTAAATCACTGAAGTAAACACAAATTGAGAGATGACTATAAAGGAAATAATGTATATTTAATAATAGCATGCAAATTTGGGGCATGTAGTACAAAAGTGCTGGGCAAAAAGCTACTCATTAGTTTCATATACATATTACAGCATTACACAAGAGGAAACAGAGCTCCCCGGGAAAGGGCAATTTGACACATTTCACTTGCACACTTTAGAGAAAATAACTGTCGATCTAAGTTTGAACCATACAAAGAAACAAGTATTTCTGCATTTAAGAGGAAAAAGCCAAAAGGTAGTCGATGATCCCTGTTTCTGAGTTACATGAACACGGGCACAGCATCTTTTAACCTGCTAGATACCAAGTGGAAGTTAATTATCAGAGCACTATAGAAACAAGACAATAATCTGGTCACAGCAGGAGGCCGCAAAGCACTGAAAGCAAGTTTAACATGACTCTCTTTCACCTCTGAAACTGAAGAGCCTCTGTAGCACTGACAGCTGCAATATCGATTGGATTAAGCCTCAAGTAAGGGTTTGACTGGCTTTGAACAGTTGCAAAATGCATGGCAGATGCAGTTTCACTCAGACGATGAGATCTCATTGTTCTGCATCACAACCATTGCTAACAAGGAGGTTCACAACAGAAAATACAGTACACCTTAAACAACACCACATCTTATATGGCCTAGTTACAAATAACTATGCCATTGCTATCGGAACCTAAAATTCTTTCAGGTTTATATCAGAAAAATCAATATTAGGTCATATGTCGTGCAGCATTATTTTTTCAAATGGCATCCGAACACCTTCAATGTCAAATATAACAGTCTGCAGCACAAGAGTATGATAACTGTCATACAAATAGATACTTCTAAATTAATTTAAGGCACATGTCTAACCCGAAAGTTCAGATGATGTTCACACTTGACTCTCAAAATTTATAGCATCATCAGAGCATTAAGTACATTACTGTCTTGTAATTTACTTACACTATCTGTTATCCTTTACTTAATGGCAATCACAAACTTAAAGGTGTACTTGTTTCCATTCTAATCACACCACACAATGGGGATAATGATTCTATCCACTAGTTTGAGTAATAATGCAAAGTGACTACACTAACAATGATTCAGAGATAGTCTGGATTGCAAACAATTGTTTCAATTTTGTTTAATGGAATCAGAAGATTAGGGCTGAAGACAAACTTTGCACTTTGGCAACTTTTCAAAGTCCGCCCTTCTGAATATTAACAATCTGATATAATTCAAACATGTTCAAATTGATTTTCATAATCTGATGCCTTGTTACAGATGAATTTTATGATAGAATGTTATCCTGTTTCATGCCATCTACAAGTCCACATGTCCTAAATTTAAAAAAACTAAAGGGCTATCTATAACGAACAGTGCACATTAACAATAAACATATTTTTCATACTGTCATTCAACCCATTCCTTGTTTTTCTTCAAAAAAAAAAGTTAAAAACACTTTAAAGGCAACACAATGAGCAAACTCAATGAAGGACAAATACACCGCGCCACAAAACAATGGGACAGAGATAGCATTTATTCTGCTGAGATATTGATTCAGCTGCCCCACTTTGACAGATGGCAGCAAAGCTTCCCTGAATGCTCATTTACCTACCAGCAGCTGGCCAGAGCAACAGTGGTGAAGGAATGGGTGAACTGTAACCTGCTTGTCCTCAGTTGGTCTGCTGCAGTAGGGTGGGCGGGCAGGTGGGAAGATAACAGGGACTAAGGAGAAAAAGAAGAGGAAAAACCTCAAGCAAATGTATAATACTTCGTAAGAACATTTCATAAAAACAAATGCATTTAAAATTATTGCCTTGTAAGTAAAATCCAATTTAATCTACAAGTTTCTCAGTAAAATAAAGTCAGCCATTCACATTCAATTTACTCTCTAAATGTTTCTCAGACAGGCTGCGGTACCAAACCTGACTACCAGAGGTCAGTATAGATTTATGTACCAATTCTTGGTAACCAAATTTAATATCTTGGTGCTGACCTTTTCTGATAAGAATTGTCAATTAACATAGTTAGAATTGTACTAAGGTTGTTTTTGTAGCAAGCCAGTGAGTAATTTTTAATGGGATACAAAGAACTTTATTTGTGTAACACATCACCTTCAAGCACTTCTGCATTTTTATGTGCAGGCAATCACCTTAATAATATAATTGAGTTCTGAACAAATGTGTACGTCCATAAAGGTCTTTGAACTGATACCTAGAATTGTTCTACTGGTAAAGTGGCTTCACTTTGAATCACATATTTGCATTTTTTTCATAAATTTATGTAGAAAAGTATAACCAAGTATTGTGTACAGCTCCCCGGTGGTCCAGAGTGTTAGCCACTCGATTAGTTGAGACATACATATCAGTTCTGAGCCAGTCATGGTAAAAGCACCGCTCTACCACATACGCAACCCTGAGCTGGTCTCATGGTTCCAGAGTTGAGAAGGAAAAAAGAAAATAGCTTGGACTCCTGCTCCTAACTACTCTCCTGAGACCCTTATTTGAAATGTGTATGTTACAGACCTCAGGTGAGGTCACAGTCAGGTTTAGCGGTGATGCACTCTGCACCATCAAGAGTCATATCTGAATAATGGCCACTTGTCAATCCTAGAGAGCAACTTTTCCCATAACCCAACAACGTATTCAACAAAGGAGACACGTGGAGAAAATTGATAAAACAGTGTATATATTTAAGAAAACGTATAAATATATCAACCCTTTCAGAACTACCAAACCACTCGAAGCAACAACAAAATGTGCAGATTTATTGTTCATCCTTTGACATAATCAGCTACCTGGGCTTTGTACGAATGATCTTCTCGAGCATGCGTAGTGTAAAATGTTAGCTGTGAAGCCACTGTGCGCTCTCATGAAGCCAACAGATCAAACCTGCATGGTTGTGGTTTTTATTGCTGGTTTTATTGCCTGAAAAAGGTTTTGGTAAGCAGGTTCGGCCAATGACTTTTGACTGATGTGGGCCCCCTGCACCACAATGAAAACCAGGACACTGGGTGTGAAGAAAGAATGAAAGACCTTTCATTTAGTGAGAAAAAAAATGTGAAATAAATGCCTAAATATGGAAATCAGACACGAAATGATGAAGGAAGATCCAACAAGGGAAGGAAAAAAGTTAAAAATAATTTTAAAATGTGTGTACAACATCAAAATAAAAGCACAGAACCAGGTAATTTGGTCCACTCAGCATTTACCAGTGGTGATTCTTCAATTAGAGCAATCCATTCAACTCTTATTTCCCTGCTCCCCTTTTCTCTCTCTCTCTCCTTTTCAAATACTAAGCCAATTCCCTTTTAAGTGATGTTACAGTCGTCTTCTCAACGGACTTTTGTAGTAAAGCATTTCTTCTAACATTCCCCTATGTTTTTCTAGTGAATACGCTGAGTCCATGCCCTCTTATTATGCTCTGCCGAACAATGGGATCAATCTTTCGCGTTTGCTCTCTAAAAATAATTGAAACCCCCGATTAGAAGTCCTTTAGCTTTAGCCATTCTAGTTAAAACAATTCCAGTCTTTCCTCATAACTATAACCACCTCTCATGCCTGGTACCATTCCAGTGGATTTTCACTGTAACATTTCCATAGCTCAATTATCCTTCCTATAATAGGGTGCTCAGAACCCTAAGATATATTTTAACATTCCAAAATAGGAATAAGACTTTTAATATTTCAGGGGCATTATCACTGTAATAATAGAAGAGCAACCAGAATTTCAAAATAATTTTCAGATGTGAGCTTTTCCTTTCCTTAAACAGAATTTCAAAAACAAAAATGACGGCACTTCACTAAAAGTTATGCTGCATTCAGTGATACAAGGAATGAGAGTTCCAATGTTACTAAAGACTGGAGGCATTGTTCAATTTCAAAATGTTCTGTCACTACAAAACTGCATGTTTCTCACATCGTCAGCAGTACTGCTGCCTGCAGTCACACTGCAGCACCAATATAACGAACAGGGAAAGTATTGTATTTATTCAGAATAACTGCACATGCTAATTGCTCGAGCACCGTTTTGTTTGTAAATTCTCATCGTAAATAAAGTCTTCTAGTATTTTGTCTCAGAAATTGCAGTTTGTCAGTCACTGTAAAGTAACAGAGTTATCTTTTTTTAAAAAAACATGAATGAAACAAGCTCTTCAAACTTGTGGAAAAATAGAGGCATTTCTGAAAAAAAAAGATGACTGCGAATCACAGTTTACGGAAAGTGCAAAGCAGCCCCATTTAGGGGAAGGGAAGCTGTAGAACAAAAGACTTACTCAACCACCCGTTTCTAGACAATAGTTGCAGATAACAGCTGAGGTTCACAAATGGGTAAGCAGGTGGCAAAAGCATTGCTGTTAGAGTGCTGTGCGCATCCTTGAGTACAGGATTGGAGTTGAGATGGTAATTATGTACATCGCATGCCAGATAGGCATCTGTTATTTCAGGCAACCGAGTATTCTATAAATCACAAGGTAGATATGTGCAACAGACATTCGCTGCGACCAACAGCTGTAACTCAAAATGAAACTAGCATGCTCTAATGTTGTGCTTAATAGTAATTAGCTCATACAAAAAATAACATTTCACCTACCTAGCAACAGCTTTGGAGAAAGTGGCTTTTTTTTTGTCACCCAGCTATGTGTTATGGCTTAATGCATCGGAATCTAAAAATATAAACGCAAGAATTTTAATTAGAGTAAAAATAAGGTGTTTATAGTGGATAAATTGAACAATACTTTCCTGTAGACTAACTCTTTCATACAGACCAATAATAGGTGTTTATCAATTAAAAGAGGTATTAAGTTCCCCCTTCTCAAAGGGGCACCACTAATAAACTAAAACAGAAAATTTAAAGGAAATTAAAATCTGGTTCTGATTATCAATGATGTATTGCAGTCCTGACCGGTCGCGGAAGGCCTCAAGCATACTGGCAATCACCGTGTGCTCCCTCCCCAGGAAAACCCAGGCACAGTTGTAGCCATAGAGGCAGGCAGTTAGGCTGAACGACCCCTCAACTGCCTGGACCTGTTGATGGCTACCTTAGCCAGGCCCAGGAGCAGTCCCACGACCTGCCCGCTCCCCTCCGCACCAGGTGACTAAAGGTCAGAGAGCGGCTTTCTGTAAGCTAACAACCATCTTGAACTCTGCTGATTGAAAAAGGAAAACTGATGTAGAATAGCAAAGAGCTCCTGCTTTCCTGCAAAATATGCAACTAAAAGCTCCTGACATCAGCTGGTGAAAGTCAGTTAATAATCTCCCCAAAACAAAATATAGCTGTTAATGTCAGTAGCTTTTTAGCTTTTGTAGGTTTTGCTACTGTTACGCCAATATGTTTTGTTGAAAGATAATTTTCTTTAATCCACTGACTGGAGATCTGAATTTATATATTTTTTTTTTAAAAAAGATTTTTTTTTTTAAAAAGACAAACTGCCAGCAAAGTCCACCTATGAAAACCTTAAAGAAGTGATCGTCCTCGAGGAGTTCAAAAACTCACTTCCCCTTTCTATAAGAAACACGTGGAAGAACAAAAGGTTCCAAGAGCCAGGCAGGCAGCAATCCTGGCTGATGATTATACACTTATTCACAAGCCCTTTCCCCAAGGGAAACTCTTCCCTCGTCATCTCCGAAAACCTGACAAGGATAGAATGTGGGAGGATGATAGGAGAATGAACAGCCATGATTGAGAAAGGAGAGCTGAAAACAGAGGGGGTCCTGATCAGGCCAAAAAGGAAGATGCTGACAACCGGAGTGACACCTGGAAGCCTGTGGGCTGAATTTTACTGGCCCCTCGACGCCACGGGTCGTGGGCCAGTAAAATGTTGCAGGGAGAGGCCCGCCTCGACCCGCAACGTCAAGACGGCGGGGGGGCTTCGGTGCAGCCCCCCACCCCTCGCCACCTGGCGGTGGGCCCTTCATCTGCATATTAAAATCGGCAGTTATTATATTCAAATTAACTTACCTGCCATCCCACGCCGATTTTACGGCCTCCATTTGGCCTTCGCGCGCCTTTGGAACTCCGCACAGAGTTCCGAGGCGAGAACCTGGTGAGGAGGGGGGGGAGGAATACAAATTTCAGGGTGGGAGGGGTGGAGGATTGGGGAAATCAATTTTTGTTGGATGTGGGGATGGTGGGGAGGGGTTATAGGCCAAATGTTATAAGTTTAGGGGGTAAAGTTCGGGTAAGGAAAAGGGGATGTGTTGGTCATTTTGGCCACTGAAATGACCACTGGCAGGTTGGGGAAGGGGCATCCACATATTTCTCATTGTTTACTAAAAATTTCATACCGATGCTCGTTTAAAAATCTGAAGTAAACCTAAGGGCTTAAAGTCCTTTAAAAATGGCACTGGTGCCTGCGCGGACAATGCCGCTACATGTCATCGGGGCGGGTGCTCAGCCCCCACTATTTAAATGAGCCCCCGCACAAAATATCGCGGGGCCTCTGCAGCGGCCGCTGAATGCTGGCACCCCGCCAAGTTTAGAAACAAAGAAGCATAGAAAAATAGGAGGAGTAGGTCATTCGGGCCTTCGAGCCTGCTCCGCCATTCAATACGATTATGGCTGATCATCCGCTGAGTGGCTAAAATTCAGCCCTGTATGTTTCCATTGTAATAAGGTAGGTCAGCTTCGAACTGACTGCTGGAAGTTATGGGGAAAACATAGATTTAGTCAGGGTACACCAGATCAGTGCGGGAAAAGGGGTCCTGATGGAAAACATAGCAGACCACGCTGTGGCTTTAAATGCAGCCATAAACCCAGTAAACCTACCACTGAGAGTGCGGGAAAACGTAACAAAATCCCTAAGAGTTACCAGGATTTTGCGTCCAGAGGAAAAGTGACCCTATACTCAAGTGAGGCAAGTAAAGTTCATAGTACTTAGGGATACAGGGGGCCCCAGCAAAAGGCATGACCTTTCCCCCAGAGAGTGCATTGAATGCTAGAGCGCTAGTGAATGGTATCAGAGGAAACTACATGCCCATACCTTTATATTGGGTGCACCTGGAGTGCCGCCTTGTTTCAGGACCAGTAACTGTGGGGATTGTCTCTAATTTACCTGTGAACTGGATTGACCTGCTCCTGGGTAATGACCTGACGGGGGCGAAGGTGGTAGCTTCCCCAGTGGTTTGAGAGAGACCGAAAGAGGTCAGGGAGACAGAGCAGTTATAGGAAAAGGTCCCTGGCAATTTTCCTGACTGTGTGACCCAGTCCATGGGCAAACAAACTCCATCAGAGGAGGCTGAACTGGCACTGCAGACAAATGACCCTACTGTCTGGTTTTGATGTATGGTTACCTGAAAGCTTCTTTGAGAAGTTAGAGGACCAAAAGGATGGGTTAAACAGATCAAAGCTCAGCAAGTCAACCCAAGGGTAAAAAAGTTAGCAAAGACTGCCCAAACTGAAGCTGAAGGAGAAGGAGTCCCAGAGTTCTACTACCTAAAAGGTGAGGTGCTAATGATGAAGTGGAGACCGCCTCACAGACCTGTGGAAGAAGAGTGGACAATGGTTCAATAGGTAGTAGTGCTGCCAAGGTACCATAGGGAAATACTAAAAATAGCCCACAAACTTCCAATGGCTAGACATGTCGGTATCAGAAAAACCCAAGCCCACATCAGACAGCATTTTCACTGCCACAACACCACAAGGGTGTGGTGGAGTTCTGTAAGACTTGCCACACATGCTAGGTTGTGGGTAGCCTCAACCTGCAATGAAACCTGCACCCCTAATTCCCATTCCGGCTGTTGGGGGAACTGTTCAGCAGAGTGCTGGTAGATTGTGTGGAGCCTCTGCCGAAAACAAAAGGGGGTTACTAGTATCTTCTCACCATTATGGATGGAGCTACCTGATTTCCAGAAGCTATTCCCCTAAGAACTATCTCTGTCAAGGTAGCGGTGGAGGGGCTAACCCAATTCTTCACCTGATATGGGCTGCCTGCTGAGATCCAGACAGATCAGGGCACAGCTTTTATGTCCAGTATATTTCAAAAGGTCATGGGTAATCTGGGCATAACCCAGCTAAAGTCCTCAGCCTACCACCCACAGTCACAAGGGGCTTTGGAGCAGTAACACCAGATCCTAAAGACAATGATCAGGGCATACTGCTCTGAGTACCCCCATAACTGGGACAAAGGGCTGGGATTTCTTCTGTTTGCTACCAGGTACTCACCCAATGAGTACACTGGCTTTAGTCCCTTTGAATTAGTTCATAGACACGAGGTGAGAGGTCCTCGAAAATTAATCAAGGAGAGGTTTTTGGGACAACACAGGGAAAACCATTGAAAGCCTGGTGCAGTGGCTCATACAGAGTAGTAAAGAGAATTAGCCAGATGAATTATATAACTGACACCCCAGATCGTAGGAAAAGGAGAGTCTGTGCCACATCAATAAGTTAAAATGGTATAAGTTAAAACGGGAAGGGGACAAACAAGACAAGTCTGTCAGGCAGTCAGGAAAGAGAAGGGCGAAAGGGACAGTGAGGACGAGTTAGAGGAAGGCCTGGAGAATTCCCAAATCAAACCCCCTACTGTTTGGTTAACTAACACTGAAATGTTAGGGAAATTAGAGACCGTACCCCCCAATTAAAATGCAGGAGAGAGGAGACCTAACAAGGCTGCTCAGCACATTTAAAAGGGATCTGCAGGAACAAACCAGGGTGCACAACATTAACCCTACACCATGTGGATATAGGGGAGACCCCTCCCATAAAACAAAATCACTATTGCCTAGGTCCCAGAAAACTGACCCAGGTTTGGGAGGAATTTCAGAATGATGATCTCGAAATTAAAGATTTAAATACTGATGGGAGACACAGTTAAAGCTCAAAAGCGCAAAAAAGGTTTTTGTGGCAGATCTGGAGGGTGGTGATGACTGCAAATCAGGTATCCAAACTGAGGAGGAATTGTGGTCCAGGCTGGTGGAGCACAGGAAATACCATGTACAAAAAGCACTGGATGATTTTCACAAAGTTATGAACACCTTTGAGTGCAGGGTTGAGTTCACTCATATAGAGAAACTGGAAAAGGAAGATACTGTAGAAATATACAATATTTCTCCAGTGTATGCTGGAGTTCCCCAGTTGTGCTCATGCCCAAACCAGATGAGAAAAGAAACTACAGCATAGTTATGCCAGTAAGACTGATGAGTGTGTGTATACAGTTTTTATTTTAAATTTGTGACCTCATAATGAAATGTTCCTATTGTCATGTTTCATTTTGCGTGTGGGGAGGTGTTACGCCAAAAGGTTTTGTTGAATGATAATTTTCTTTAATCCACTGACTGGAGATCTGAATTTATATATTTTTTTAAAGACAAGCTGCCAGCAAAGTCATCCTTTAAGCTCATGATCACCTAGTTTGCTACACTGTATCCTACATTGCAAAGGACTGTGAAGAGAGACACAAAATGTCTGCTCAGTCCCAAGCAAGACTAGAAACCCAGGAAGTTTAAAAGAACTACCCGTTCTCTCAGCAAGCAGAGAAACTAACTGCTAGATTTGAATGACTGAGTGACTGTCATGTGACAAACCCCTCCCCATCTATGGTTTTAATCTGGTGTTCTTCCCTGCAGCAGAGAAGCATCTGGACTCTGACATGAGCAGATCCTAAGTGGGGGTCCCTCTCTCTCCATTCCAGCTGGAAAGCTTTAAAATCCTGCTTGTTGACTGACCACCTTTGCGTACTCCGGCTACAATCAGAAACCCCATTGGAGAAAATAAGCTGCATCGCTGTCTCCAAAGAGACCTGCTGAGCCAGTCATCTACCTCTTCAAACTAAAAGTCTCAGGACCACTGAATTCAGCTAGAAGCCAGCGAAATCACCAAACAACACAGACTGTATACTTTTTCTTATGGACTCCAACTCAACCAATCCACCTTTCCCCACTCTGTAACCTATTTGTGTGTGTGTAAACCTCCAGTGTGTGAGAATGAAAGTTGGTGGCGTTGTTTATTTTATTAGTTCAGTTTAGGTACAATAAAGTTAATCTCTCTTTGTTAACTCAAGAAAACGTGTCCGATAACTTGCTTGCTATGATCATAACAAGAATTAATCGAACACCATCTGAATTGGCCAGTACATCCACTTTAAGAATAAAACCCGCCATGGTCAAACAAGGAGAGGAGAAGAGGAAAATCCTTCAACCCCCTCCTCACTTGATCATTACACAACAAAAATAGCTTGTGTGAAAGTCAAGCATTAGACTGCAATATAAATGTTTTTGGAGCCTGAAAGTTTGGCATTGCAGCACACAAAATTGATTTTTCAAATCATTTTCACAGCTTTCGCTCCACACAATCCTTAAGTAATAACAGGCTTCAACTACTATTCGTGTGGCAAAAATGACAGACTTTTGTCAGTGGTAATATTATCTATTAGATTTTCTCTTGTTATAATTGGTTACTACTTGCATTATTGCTAGCCGAAAATATACACATCTCAGACTGATGTCAGCCAGTGGCTCAATGCGTCACACTCTCGCCTCTGAATCACAAGATTCCAGGCTCAAGTCCCACTCCAGAACCTCAGCACAAAAATCAAGGCTAGCACTCCAGTACAGTAGTAAGGCAGCGCTGCACTGTTGGAGGTGCCGCCTTTTGAATCAGATGTTAAACTGAGGCCCCATCTACCTGCTAAGGTGGATGTAAAAGCTGCCATGGTACTATTTTGAAGAAGAGCAGGGAAGTTATCTCTGGTATCCTGGCCAATATTTATCCCTCAAGCAACATATCTGGTCATCATCACACCTCAGTATGTGGCAGTATGCTGTGCAAAAATTGGCTGCCACGTTTCGTACATTACAACAGTGATTACATTGTACTTCATTGGCTGCAAAGCCCTTTGAGACATTCGGTGGTTGTGAAAGGCACTCTCTAAAATTAAGTCCTTCTCTCTTTTACTAATATATGCACTTCAGGCACACAGACATAATCAAGGCCTTCTTGAACAATATGAGTATATTGATTGCTGATTGATGATACAAGCCATTCCATTCAAATACAAACATGCTGTGGAGCTGTTTATAGTAGATGTTTGCTCGGCAGATGTACTTGGGTGGACAAACAGTTTTGAATCCTGTGTGCAGTTGCCCATCTAAATGGTGTTGAGAAATACATTTTTTGATCAACATAAACTTGAGAATTATATCTTAGCTGAATTGCAACCAGACAGTAGTCAGTTTGAAGGTAGAGGCAAAAGGGTTGGTCAGAAGCTTCTGTGATAGCACGTTAATCTATTCCAATAAATGCAAGCACAAGGGTTCTCTGTTTAAATCCTGGGTCTCGCTACATTCATCTAGATATAGGGTAGGTATCCATGAGGTCTGCTCACAGGAGAGGACAGTGATGCTGAACTGAAGGAACTATCTTGCATTAAAATACCAAAATGTGTTCACGAAAGCATTTGGAGTCTGGAAATTTCCTTCAGCACTGCAAACGTTAGCACACATGCAAGGCTGTGCTTCACATGTACTTGTAACATGCTATCCTTCTGCCAGAGTTGACTTCATCCACTATGTAAGCGACTACTTCTCCATTAGCTGAACATTGATTAATACCGCTGAAATAATGAGGTCCAAAGAAATAATCCAGGCTTAGTATTATGAATGTGCATGGGAAGATTAAATGCAGCTTCCCGGATTATTATTTCAAGCTATCAACGGATAAATTCAATTACAAAAAAAATCACTTTTCTCTTCAGGGGTAAACAATTTTTCATCAAAATGTCACAAGACAGGGAGCAAAATCATAAAGAAAATAGATTTAATTGTTGCATTTTAAAAATGGAGCGGAAAAAGATAGTTTCACGTCTGCTGTCAGATTATATTGGCAGTACAATTAAGTTTCAACAAGCAGTTTTTCCACTTGCTTAATCATGATTATTGACTGCTTTGGGGAGATTGTTAACTGCCTTTTGCCATCCAATAAAGACAGAAATCTTCAGCTGTTGTATATTATACATGACTCCAAGAGTTCTTTGCTATTCCAGATCTGGGGCTTTTCCTCCCAGTAAGATTCAAAATGGCTGTTTAACAGAGAAAATCCTTCCTCTAATTCACCATTAAAATTCTGTTGTTATGCCTGAATATGAAACCCGTCTCTGACATGAAATGCATAAAATGAGCTTGAGTAGACAATATTTTAGATGCTGAATTCCAGCTATCAAGTCTGACACAACTTCCAGAAACTCTGGCAGCAGTTAACCAACCCGACTTAATTCTTTAAGTATTGAATTACTTTGCTGCCTTCCTGTTACACAATTTTCATTGCTCTGAGGTTAAGAACCTGCTGTTTTGAGTTTGAAACATCTAAAAACGTTCCTTAAAATCTGACAAGACAGAAAAGGTGTACGAATATATTATCTCAAACTCTTAATATTGCACCAACAAAGAGTACAGAGCCCCTAAATGACCTGAGGACGTAGAGACTGTTGTAAGCCATCAAGTAAAAAGGCACTTTTTTTACTGCCATTAAACATTTTAATTTATTTTTATTCAGAAATTAGAAAAGCTCTGGGGGTATCTAATGCCAGCCTTACTCATCAGCACAGCTCATGTTTTCACTTCTATGTGCAACTAATGCTCACAAATGCAAGCTACTGCTTTCTTATTCATTTGTGGGATGTGGGCGTCGCTGGCAAGGCCAGCATTTATTGCACATCCCTAAATGCCCTTACAAAAGTCAGTCAGCTGCCTTCTAATACCACTGCTGTCCATGTGGTGCGGGTACACCCACAGTGCTGTTAGGCAGGGAGTTCCCTAATTTTGACCCTGTAGCAATGAAGGAACGACGATAGATTTCCAAAATGGGATAGTGAGTGACTTGGAGGAGAACTTGCAGGTAGTGAGTATTCCCATGCACCTGCTGTCCTTTTCTTAGAGGTTGTGGGTTTGGAAGGTGCCTTGGTGAGTTGCTGCGGTGCATCTTGTAGATGATGCACACTGCTGCCACTGCATGCCAAAGTGGAGGGAATGAAAGTTTAAGGTGGTAGATGGGGGTGTTAATCAAGCAGAGTCCTTTGTCCAGGATGGTGTTGAGCAGCTCGAGTGTTGTTGGAGCTGCACCCATCCAAGCAAGTGGAGAGTATTCCATCACACTCCTGATTTGTGCCTTGTAGATGGTGGACAGGCTTTGGGGAGTCAGGAGGTGAGTTACCCACCACAGAATTCCCAGCCTCTGACCTGTTCTTATAGGTACAGTATTTATGTGGCTGGTCCAGTTATGATTCTGATAAATGATAACCCCATGCTGATAGTGAGGAATTCAGTGATGGTAATGCTGTTGAATGTCTAGGGGAGATAGTTAGATTCTCTCTTGTTGGAGATGGTCATTGCCTGACACTTGTGTGGTGTGAATATTACTTGCCACTTAGCAGCCCAAGCCTGAATGTTGTCCAGGTCGTGCCACATATGGGCACAAACTGCTTCAGCATCTGAGCAGTTTGGAATGAAACAGAATATTGTGCAATCATGCCCACTTCTGGTCTTATGAGGGAAGGTCTCTGATGAAGCAGATGGTTGAGCGCAGTTACAGCCCTGAGGAACTCCTGCAGTGATGTCCTGGGGCGGAGATGATTGATCTCCAACAACCACAACATCTTCCTTTGTACTAGGTTTGACTCCAGCCAGTGGAAAGTTATCTCAGATTCCCACTGATTTCAAATTTGCTAGGGCTCCTCGATGCCACACTATCTCAAATGCTGCCTTGATGTCATGGGCAGCCTAGCCTCTCTCACCTCACCTCTGGAACTCAGCTCTTTTGTCCATGTCTGGAGGTGAGTGGTCCTGTGGAACATAAACTGAATATTGGTGAGCAGGTTATTGGTGAGTAGGTGGTGTTTGATAGCACTGTTCACAACACCTTCTGTCACTTTGTTGATGATTGAGAGTAGACTGATTGGGCGGTAATTGGCTGGGTTGGATTTGTCCTGTTTTGTGAGGACAGGACATAGCTGGACAATTTTCCACATTGCTAGGTAGATGCCAGTGTTGTAGCTGTACTAGAACAGCTTAGCTAAAGGGGCTGACAGTTCTGGAGCACAAGTCTTCAGCACTACAGCCGGGATGTTATCAGGGCCAGTCGCCTTTGCTGTATCCAGTGCGCTCAACCTTTTCTTGATATCACGTGGAGTGAATCAAATTGGCCAGTGACTGGCATCTGTGATGGTGGGGACCTTAGGAGGAGGCTGAGGAGGATCATCCACTCATCACTTCTGGCTGAAGATTACTGCAAATGCCTCAGCCTCATCTTTTGCACTAACATGCTGAGCTCCCCCATCATTGAGGATGGAGATGTTTGTGTAGCCTCCTCCTCGGGTTAGTTGTTTAATTGTCCGCCACCACTCACGACTGGACGTGGCAGGACTGCAGAACTTTGATTTGATCCGTGGTTGTGTGATTGCTTTACTCTGTCTATGGCATGGTAGTTCCGCTGTTTAGTGGATATATAGTCCTGTGCTGCAGCTTTGCACCTCATTTTTAGGTATGCCTGATGCTATTTCCGTCATGTTGGTTTTCTCACCACTTGCCGCAGGCAGCTACATCATTCAGGACTCAGCCAGCTCAGTCAGAAGTGGTGCCACTGAGCCACAAAGGTGATGCACATTAAAGTCCCCCACCCAGAGTAGATTCTGTAATCTTGCTTCTTAACCAGGAGGAGTTGATTCATCAGAAGGTGGTTGGCGATAATCAGCAGGAGGTTTCCTTGTCCATGTTTGACTTTATGGAGTCCGGAATCAATGTTGAGAGCTCCCAGGGTCACCCCCTCCCAACTATATACCACTGTGCTGGGACTGTCCTGCCGGTGGGATAGGACACATGCAGGGATGGCGATAGGGGAGACTGGAATGTTGCCTGTAAGGTATGATTCTATGAGTTTGACCAGTCTGCAGAACAGCTCTCCTAATTTTAGCACAAGTCTCCAGATGTTGGATGAGGAGGACTGGGCTGGTTGTGCATTTGTCATGTCCAGTGCCGAGGTTGATGCTGGTCTGTCCAGTTTTATTCTCATTAGTTGTATCCATAGGCTATGAAAATGTCTGAGTGGTTGACTAGGCCATTTCGGAGGACAGTTAAGAATCAACCACACTGTTGTAGATCTGGAGTCACATATAAGCCAACAGATTCCCTTCCCTAAAAGACATTAGGGTGCCAGATGCATTTTTACAACAATCCGGTAGTTTCATGGTCACCATTACTGACACAAGCTTTTTATCCCAGATTTGTTTAATTATCTAAAGTTAAATTCCCCAGCTGCCATGGTGGGATTTGAACTCACATCTTTGGATCATCTGTCCAGTAACATAATCACTGTGCTGCTGTTATGCAGAGAGTCAAGACTAAAGTTGCTATTACATTGCACCCGCTCACGCTGGCTCTCAACAGTAGGAATTGAGCAGCTGGCAATAAAACCAAGGTAAACCTGTCAGCATCACGAACACCATTTAAAAAAATAATAAACTGTGTCTTCCTAGCTTTAGCAAATATGACAACCTTTACTTTGTTGCTGTTGCCGTCTGCATGAGGCCCATGTGTAGAAAGCCAGTAGCATTGGCACAAAATGAGAGCAATATAGAACCAGTTTTTAGTTGCTTGATATGCTTCCACAAAGTAAGGAACCAAAGAAAATTTGCTAATGATGAACAGGATTGGAGGATGGGGGGAGAGGATGAAATAGTCCAATAAGTGTACCCAAAGTAAAGTATAAGTCACAGTTAATATATACTTGATGTACATATAGCATGCGCAGAGCCATAATGACTTAAAGGAATAGAGACCTTGCCAATTACTTCTTTTTTTTTATTCATTCATGGGATGTAGGCGTCTCTGGTTAGGCCAGCATTTATTGCCCATCCCTAATTGTCCTTGAGGAGGTGGTGGTGAGCTGCCTTCTTGAACCGCTGCAGTCCATGTGGGGTAGGTATACCCACCGTGCTGTTAGGAAGGGAGTTCCAGGATTTTGACCCAGCGACACTGAAGGAACGGTGATATAGTTCCAAGTCAGGATGGTGTGTGACTTGGAGGGGAACTTGCAGGTGGTGGTGTTCCCATGTATTTGCTGCCCTTGTCCTTCTAGTTGGTAGAGGTCGCGGGTTTGGAAGGTGCTGTCTGAGGAGCCTTGGTTCATTGCTGCAGTGCATCGTGTAGATGGTACACACTGCTGCCACTGTGCGTTGGTGGTGGAGGGAGTCAATGTTTGTAGATGGGGTGCCAATCAAGCGGGCTGCTTTGTCCTGGATGGTGTCGAGCTTCTTGAGTGTTGTTGGAGCTGCACCCATCCAGGCAAGTGTTC
The DNA here is from genome assembly GCF_036365525.1 of Heterodontus francisci. Taxonomy (NCBI): domain Eukaryota; kingdom Metazoa; phylum Chordata; class Chondrichthyes; order Heterodontiformes; family Heterodontidae; genus Heterodontus; species Heterodontus francisci. The sequence continues at coordinate 67,158,247 of NC_090373.1, forward strand.
CATCACACTCCTGACTTGTGCCTTGTAGATGGTGGACAGGCTTTGGGGAGTCAGGAGGTGAGTTACTCGCCTCAGGATTCCTAGCCTCTGACCTGCTCTTGTAGCCACGGTATTTATATGACTACTCCATTTCATTTTCTGGTCAATGGTAGCCCCTAGGATGTTGATAGTGGGGAATTCAGTGATGGTAATGCCGTTGAATGTCAAGGGGAGATGTTTAGATTCTCTCTTGTTGGAGATGGTCATTGCCTGGCACTTGCGTGGCGTGAATGTTACTTGCCACTTATCAGCCCAAGCCTGGATATTGTCCAGGTCTTGCTGCATTTCTACACGGACTGCTTCAGTATCTGAGGAGTCACGAATGGTGCCGAACATTGTGCAATCATCAGCGAACATCCCCACTTCTGACTTATGATTGAAGGAAGGTCATTGATGAAGCAGCTGAAGATGGTTGGGCCTAGGACACTACCCTGAGGAACTCCTGCAGTGATGTCCTGGAGCTCAGATGATTGACCTCCAACAACCACAACCATCTTCCTTTGTGCTAGGTATGACTCCAGCCAGCGGAGAGTTTTTCCCCTGTTTCCCATTGACCTCAGTTTTGCTTGGGCTCCTTGATGCCATACTCGGTCAAATGCTGCCTTGATGTCAAGGGCAGTCACTCTCACCTCTTGAGTTCAGCTCTTTTGTCCATGTTTGAACCAAGGCTGTAATGAGGTCAGGAGCTGAGTGGTCCTGGCGGAACCCAAACTGAGCGTCACTGAGCAGGTTATTGCTAAATAAGTGCCGCTTGATGGCACTGTTGATGACACCTTCCATCACTTTACTGATGATTGAGAGCAGGCTGATGGGGCGGTAATTGGCCGGGTTGGACTTGTCCTGCTTTTTGTGTACAGGACATACCTGGGCAATTTTCCACATTGCCGGGTAGATGCCAGTGTTGCAGCTCTACTGGAACAGCTTGGCTAGGGGCGCAGCAAGTTCTAGAGCACAGGTCTTCAGTACTATTGCCGGAATATTGTCAGGGCCCATTGCTTTTGCAGCATCCAGTGCCTTCAGTCGTTTCTTGATATCACGCGGAGTGAATCGAATTGGCTGAAGTCTGGCATCTGTGATGTATCATCAACTCGGCACTTCTGGCTGAAGATTGTTGCAAATGCTTCAGCCTTATCTTTCGCACTAATGTGCTGGGCTCCCCCATCATTGAGGATGGGGATATTTGTGGAGCCACCTCCTCCAGTTAGTCGTTTAATTGTCCACCACCATTCACGGCTGGATGTGGCAGGACTGCAGAGCTTAGATCTGATCCATTGATTATGGGATCGCTTAGCTCTGTCTATCGCATGCTGCTTACGCAGTTTGGCATGCTAGTCCTGGGTTGTGGCTTCACCAGGTTGACACCTCATTTGAGGTATGCCTGGTGCTGCTCCTGGCATGCCCTCCTGCACTCTTCATTGAACCAGGGTTGGTCTCCTGGCTTGATGGTAATGGTAGAGGGGGGGAATATGCCGGGCCATGAGGTTACAGATTGTGGTTGAGTACAATTCTGCTGCCGTTGATGGCCCACAGCGCCTCATGGATGCCCAGTTTTGCATTGCTAGATCTGTTCGAAATCTATCCCATTTAGCACGGTGATAGTGCCACACAACACGATGGACGGTATCCTCAATGTGAATGTTAATGACTTAAGGCTAATGTACGAACTAATATATAAAATGTACCAAATTAAGTGTGTCTATTACATTTATCAATCTTTACATTTAAAGTTTTAGTAATAGTGAATAGGGTGCATTTTAGAATCTGAAGATTGAGGCCTTGAATGTGCAGTCAGAGCCGTAATGGGAGGTGGAGTTGCTGTCACTGGAACATATTTGGTTTGCTGAGTTCCAGTGGAAAAACATTGCAACCAAGAAGACTGGGGTACTCTGTCTGAACAGGGTCCTACAATATCACAACTAAAATTTGGGAATTTATAATGGAACAAAACTCGACACACAAGAAGCCGATATGAGCCAGGAACAGTAGTAATCACTTAAATGAAGAAAGGTATTAAAAATAAATATTTTGAAGTCTAAGTAGGGGCTAAATACTGAAAAGGTTACCACAGTCTTCTTCAAAAATGTTTTTCGGACCTTCAGCTTTTAAGCTGTGATTGTTCAGCTCTCAGACTTCTCCAAATATTGAACACTGCAATCGGTGTCAAGACACCAACTCACAGGACAGATGTCTGGTATTAACAGCTTAAATCCAACAGCTGACATGTGTCTGTTCAGCTTACTGACTAAATCCATGCTTCACTTATGAAATCTCAAATCTGTACTGAATTAGTACACCAAACATCAGATAGATTCTTTAAACTAACATCTCAATGAATTGATCTCTGATATGCTTTTTAAATTACAAATATATTCAAGCCAAGTTTCAATATCTTCATTCTAACCCAATATAACATTTCAAGTAACTGATGCAGATTGCTTCCACCAGGCAAAACCAAGCCCTGTTTTCCTCTTGTGTTTTTTTACTATCTGGTGTATTCTGAAATTATGTTTCTTGAATAGTTTAGTTGTCAATGATAAGATTTACTTCATAAAATGCTTTGTCCTCTCACCAGGAGTATCAAATCATGAGGACAGTAGATGGCATGTCACACATTCCTGTGTAGCGATTGTCAATACACGGCAATCATTCAATTCCATTTAAACGGGGATGTGCCAATATAAAAGACTTGTTTTAAAGTAGATTTATGGAATATATAATTTTACTTAAATAAAAGACAACAAATTCAGACAGCAGCTTTCTGTTCAAATTGACTCCAGCCCACAAGATAGTGGGTTGGATTTTACCTTAGGCTGACGGGAATTTTACTTTTACGTCGGTGGCGAACCCGCTTTCGCCTAGCCCCCAGAGATCTGACCCGTATTTTATGGGTCCCCGGGCTTTAATTGTCCCGAGGTGGGACTTCCACCCACTTGAGGGAGAAGGTCCTGCCTCAGTGAGCTGCCGGCTATTCAGCGGGCTGGCAGCTCCTAGTCCCAGCAGCGCCACCAGGAGTGGTGGCCACTGCTGGGACTGCAGCCCAGCCGACCAGATGGAGCCAGGAGTCCAGGTCAGTTTTGCATGCCTCGCCAGGGATATCGGGCCTGCCCTGGCGCGGCTGAAGTGGTCGTTTGGGGGGAGGGGAGGGACATCTTAGGTCCCAGAGGTGGGTTGGGAGGCAGGGGCAGCACTCAATCGGGCACCCTGTGCCCGACTGTCATGGGCCCCCCCACCGCGTGCGGAAAGGCCAGCAGCTATCAAATGGCGGCTTTTCACGTTCCCAGCACGCCCGCTTGCCACCGGTAAAATACCCGTGGAGGCGGGCATGGGCCCTTAAGTGGTTGTTGTGGCCACTTAAAGGCCTTGATTGGCCTCAGGCGGACGGGCTGTTTCGCAACCTCCCCCCCCCCTTTCCAAACGCTGTAAAGTTGACCGGAGATGGGAGTGGGGCGGATAGGGCTCCCGCTCAATTTTACGCCGCCCCCACGCCACCATCCGACCCGCTGGGGCGGCATAAAACTCAGCTCAGTATCTGCAGGTATGGTATAATAGTTAAAAATCAGAGCAACAAGTTATCCTTCAAATAAAAACAACTTCTTATTGTAATATAAAAACAGAAAGTGCTGGAAATACTCAACAGGTCTGGCAGCATCTGTGGAGAGAGGAAGCAGAGTATTGTACGTGCTGGAAAAAGAGAAGATACTACTTCAATAGATCAGATAATGCTATTGAATCACCGTGCTAATCACAAATGTATATTGTACATTATAATTCAGTAAATCATTAGGTGTGCACAGTGCTAACATTGCTACATGCAAACTTGACATAGTGAGTATATCACATGCAGATCACATTTGCAATCTGTACTGCAGCAACGTTTCTGCACCAATATGATTACACAAGGGATACATTTTTCACCATCGTACTTCACAGCTAAGGTAAAATAGAATACAATCCTCCAGTGTGATGCCACCAAACGCATCTTACCCTCCCCTGTCAGCATTCCGAAGGGATCATTCCCACCGCAACACCCTGGCCCACTCCTCCATTACCCCCAATACCTCAACCCCTTCCCACGGCACCTTCCCATGCAATCACAAGAGGTGTAATACCTGCCCTTTTACCTCCTCTCTTCACACCATCCAAGTCCCCAAACATTCCTTCCAGGTGAAGCAGTGATTTATTTGTACTTCTTTCAATTTAGTATACAGTATTCGCTGCTCACAATGCGGTCGCCTCTACATTGGGGAGACCAAATGCAGATTGGGTGGCCGCTTGGCAGAATACCTCCACTCAGTCCACAAGCATGACCCCGAGCTTCTGTATGTTTGCCATTTCAATTCACCAACCTGCCCACATTTCTGTCCTTGACCTGCTGCAGTGTTCCAATGAAAAACAATGCAAGCTCGAGGAACGGCACCTCATTTTCCTATTACACATTCTACAGCCTTCCGGACTGAACGTTCGCTGAGTTCAATAATTTCAGAGCATGACTGGTCCGTTTTTATTATTATTTTATTTTGTTTATCTTTTTTTTTTAACCATGTGCCTGCCTTAAACTTGGTTTTTCATGTTTGTGCTTTTGGCTACAGCTGTTCATTATTCTGTCATTAACACTCTCTCTGCACTAATGCTTTGTCTTTCACCACACCATTAGCACACTCCCTTTGCCCCATAACCTCCTTGTTAGTTAATCTCTCCTGCCCTCTGTCCTATCACACAGCTTCCCCATTCCCCCACTTCACTTGCTTAAAATCTATTACAATTCTAACCTTTGCCAGTTCTGATGAAAGGTCACAGACCTGAAACATTAACACTGCTTCTCTCTCCACAGATGCTGAAAGACCTGCTGAGCATTTCCAGCACTTTGTTTTTATTTCAAATTTCCAGCATCTGCAGTATTTTGCTTTTATTTTATATATCTAAATATGGATTGTTTTATACACGCCTCTGATTTGAAAAATGTCATTAATGTTTACAGTTTCCCCAGAAATCATAATCTAATCTAATTGTAGCCAGATATTCATTTGCAATGGCTTCTCTTCCTGTTCCTGTATCATTACCTCTTGTGTCTCCCAAGGATCTACCCTTGGCTCCCTCCTATTTCTCATCTACATGCTGCCCCTCAACGACATCATCTGAAAGCGTGGCCTTAGTTTACACATGCATGCTGATGACAATCAGCTTTACCTCAACACCACTTCTCTTGACTCCTCCACTGTTGCTAAATTATCAGACTGCTTATCCAACATCCAGTACCGAATGTGCAGAAATTTCCTTCAACTAAAGGGCAGCACAGTGGCGCAGTGGTTAGCACAGCAACTCACAGCTTCATGGACCCGGGTTAGGTTCTGGGTACTGCCTGTGTGGAGTTTGCAAGTTCTCCCTGTGACCGTGTGGGTTTCTACTGGGTGCTCCGGTTTCCTCCCACAGCCAAAGACTTGCAGGTTGCTAGGTAATTTGGCCATTGTAAATTGCCCCTAGTGTAGGTAGGTGGTAGGATAATTGAGGGAAGGTGGGGATGTGGTAGGGAATATGGGGTTAATGTAGGATTAGTATAAATGGGTGGCTGTTGGTCGGCACAGACTCTGTGGGCCGAAGGGCCTGTTTCAGTGCTTGTATTTCTCTACGACTCTAAATATTGGGAAGACTGAAGTCATTGTTTTCATTGCCCACTCAAAACTCTGTTCTCTAGCTACCGACTCCATCCCTCCCCCTGGCAATAGTCTGAGATTAAACTAGTCTGTTTGCAACCATTATGTTACATTTGACCCCAAGATGAGCTCCCGACCTCATATCCATGTCATCACTAAGACCACCTGTTTCCACCTCCCTAACATCACCTGACTTTGCACCGGTCTCAGCTCATCTGCTGCTGAAATCCTCATTCATGCCTTCATTACCTCTAGACTTGACTATTCCAATGCACTCCTAGCAGGTCTCCAACATTCTACTCTCCGTAAACTTGAGGTCATCGAAAACTCTGTGGCCCGTGTCTTAACTCGCACCAAGTCCCATTCCCCTATCAGCCCTGTGCTCACTGACATGCACTGCCTGCCAGTCAAGCACCGTCTTGATTTTTAAAATTCTCATCCTTGTTTTCAAATCCCTCCGTGGCCCCGCCCCTCCCTATCTCTTTAATCTTCTCCAGCCCCACAATCCTTCAAGAAATCTGCGCTCCGTTAATTCTGGCCTCTTTGCTGTGGGAAGAAACCGGAGCACCCAGTGGAAACCCACACGGTCACAGGGAGAACTTGCAAACTCCGCACAGGCAGTACCCAGAAGCGAACCCGGGTCCCTGGAGCTGTGAGTTGCCGTGCTAACCACTGTGCATCCATGATTTTAATTGCTCCACCATTGGTGGCCGCACCTCAGCCCCAAGCTCTGAAATACACTCCTTACACCTCTCTATCTTGCTTTTCGCCTTTAAGACACTTCTTAAAACCGACCTCTTTACCAAGCTTCTGGCCATATGACCTAATATTTCCTTTTGTAGCTCAGTGTCATACTTTGTTTCATAATGCTCCTGTGAAGCGCTTGGAATGTTTTATTACGTTTAAGATGCTAAACAAATATAAGTTGTTGATGTATGCTGACATCCCTCACCTTGAACATACACAGGCATGTGAAAAAAACATTATTTTTATTTGTCTTCCAGATACCTAACTAGAAACATATTTCAAATTGTTGCACGTTCGGCACCTTTATGAGCTGTGCTTTGTCCTTTTTGTATATCAGTTATTTCTGCCAAACTAAATGGGCTGCATTGTATTGTGGCGATGGGGGTCCCGGCAGCAGGCCAGAAGGCTGGGGGGGAGAAAGAGACCCCACCTTGGCCCTCCATCCGACCCCCGAAGCCGTTCCATGGCAGGCAGCCAATTAACTGCCTGGCCCTTTAGGGGACGAGCTCCAACCGCTGAGAGCTGCCGGCCAACCGGAAGGCCAGTGCCCTACTGGAAGCAGTGGCCCTGCAGTTCCAAGGGCATTGGAGACCTCGGGACAGGTGAGTGGGGTCAGGAATGCCCGGGCCACTCAGGCAGGTCCCAGAGGCCGGGGAAGGGGGGGGGGGGGGGGGCTTGTTCCCAGGTAAGCAGCAATCGCCATAGGGGGCCCTGGATTGCCCTTGAATGTCACCAAGGTCCCGCTGCCGCCAGTAATGTGCAGCGGGCCCTTCTCAACATAGTGGGTCGAGGCAGGTCTCTCCCCGCAGAATTCGACGGGGCCCTCCGCCGCAACCCATACGTCGAGGGGCTTGTACAATTAAGCCCTTACTCTCCAAATTATTACAGTGCCACATTCCACCATATTAGCTAACTCTATAATATTACTGTTACATTCTGCTCACTAGGATATTAATGCTACTCTGTGCCCACCTCCACGGGCTAAAGAAAATTCTGCCCAATGTCTTCAACCTAATTGCATATTTTTGCACAATCTTAAAAAAAGGGTGTACCACTTTCTATCACTTGTCATGTTGCATGTCATGTTTAGTAGCTGGCTCTTAACCAGTTGGCGAAGAAGCTCAGCTTTTGTTTGCAACAGCAGCAGTTGCTTGTACAATGTAAAAAAAAATTACAAACTAAAATAAAAACAATGACTAACAGATTTGGCAAGTGGCAGAACGCGTGTTTCGGAGTAAGGATCGTTTACTGAGAATTCTACATTATAGTTTAATAAAGGCGAAATAATTGAGAAACAATTTTAGCACCGAACACACCTGTTGCACAACAATCAACTGCCGTACTAAATCCATTTGAGACGCTTGGAGTCTTACATGGTCTATTACACTATGTATTTATTAACTGCATCACAGTTATAGCCTGCTCACTGGATAATTAATGTTTGCCAAAGCTAAAATTCTTTCCAATTCCTAGCAAAGCTTAAATTCCCTCTAATTAATTTCTGTTCCTACAATTGATGAAAAATGAGGGTCATTTTGATTGAACATGTGGATTTGCTGTTTGCGTTGTCTTTAGACATTTACAACTGCTATTGCCAATCTCCCAAGGCACTGCTCATAGATTTATATAGACTGGCCTCTCTCTTATTGTTACTAGTGGTAACTTCAGTCGTGCAGTCCTTGCTTTACACCAGTTTACTGGTTCTTCATTTTTTTTTCTCCTGCTGTCTTAGCTTGTGCCGATAAGCACATTACTTTTTCCATTTCACTGATACCTTAATTTATGCAACTCGTTCTCATCATTTCACAGTAGTGTCATGATTTGATTTGCTGTATATTTGCACATCTTCTGAATAAATTGCTATCCAGCACCACTTTCTGTTTGCTCCTCTCAATTATGCACTTGGAAATTAAGCTCGTAGGCAATTCAATTAGATTTACTATGTACTTACTCCTCCACTATTTTCGTCAGCAAATCCCTTCCTTTAATTAGTTGTTTTGCATCAAGAAATAACTTGAAGACGCAAAGTCCAACTTGGCTGCTTTGTATGTTTTTGTGGACTTTTAATTGGTTTGTTGTGGTATGTAGTTAGCATGGTCCCATTCTGGGATCTGGTTGGTCTCCAGTAACCAAGTGACATAACAGAACCCAGCACAGGTCTGTATTAATCATGCAACCATTAACATACAATATTGCTCAATATTATGTTGGTATTACTCTCCAAATTATTACACTGCCACTTTCCACCATATCAGTTAACTCTATAATATTACTGTTACACTCTGCTCACTGGGATATTAGCATTACTGTCTACTCACTACAATATCAGGGTTACTCCTCTCTACAATATTAGTATTACTCGCAACAACACTGTAGAATAACACTTTTATATGTTACTAATTTATATTATTCTACATTATTGTCATTCTCTAGAATACTAGAGTTTTATTTTCACTCGTACATAAAACCTAGCTTTGATTAAAAAGAAAAAACATTATAAAATTACTTTAGAATAATATAACTTCTTGGCAGTGACCGTAAACTCTAAATAAATAGACTTAGCATTGAAACATGCCCTAATTTATTGTATTATCTACTAAAATGAACTCTCAATTTGTGTATGAAACTATAAAATTAGCAACACCCTCAAACGGAAATAGGCTGTTTCTGGAATCCAGTGAAGCCTGTGGATAGTTTCAAATTAATGAAGTTCAGATAGCTGTGCAATTTTGCACAGTTACAAATGTAAGTCCCAGGCCCCGAGATTCGTGAACCTTCATTTCATACATGAGTAAAGGTTAATTACAAATAAAAACAGCTATCACACTGAAAAATGAAGTAAAAAACCATCTGTACAAACCACAGACAACCTACAAAATGGATTTTTACCTTTTTACTCATCAGTGAAGGACTTCCAAAGGCAGCTAAATTCTATTTAATTCACTGGCTGAAATCTGTAAAAAAAAACAATGATCGATGTTACTCAGTTAAACCCGAGCTGAGTGAATTATCAACAGCACTCTGCAATTGTGTAAAATGCGCAGATCTTTTGTGACTTATGAACACTTCCATTAGGAAATGTTATTTTCCTGCAACTCATAACTACCAAGTAACATTGGGTAATTTTTTTTTTTAAATATAGATTTTAAACGTACTGTTTAACTTTTGAAGTGGAAAGAGTTCCAAAAGAAATGGCACCCTACACAGATCAAACTGAGAGGCCTTCAGAAAAGCTGGCTGCTCAATGGGGCTAACTACAGGCATATCCTAAAGGATAATTCTTTAATTACTTCAGTCTAACATGAACAATAGCTCAATATGCACAGAAATCACACTATGTTTATGGGCATTATGTAGTTTAAAAATTCCATCCTAAGGATATATTCCAAATTGAGTGAAACATGCATAAATGTGTGCACTTGAAAATAACAGATTGCTTTGCCATATGGCCTGTTTTGTACTTTCATTCAGTCATGTTCTCAATATTATTCACAGGTGTGAACAGAATTGTGGAATTAAGTAAAATGAATATCTCCTGGATTTTAAAAACAGTATAGTGTAAATCACTTGCTTTAGTTTCAGATATGTGAATTAAACTGTCACATTCATTTGCTGCTGAGAGTTTTTGTGCCCAGCATTTTTCTTTGCTGAGTGCGCACATACTTTTGAAGTCACCTTATAAAAGTATAGCATACTGCAGGATATCAAACTGATGACAGTGTGTTGCTCTTTCATTTACTTTCAAAATGCGTCTTCCTGTTGACCAAAGAACTCTGGACTCTAAGCAGTGGTGCCTGAGCCAATAATAATTAAAGGCTGCCAAATGGCAGTGACAGAAGTCATTATTATGTGGCCCACACAGCCAGCACAAAGAACTGAAGATCAGGGGCAAATAAGCAGCACTGGTGATCGCTTTAGACTGCCAATTAAAAGAGTCAAGAAATGCAAGTTTTCCGAACTTCACCGGATGAATTTTATTAGCTTTCAGTTCGATGAGGGTTGGCAAATTATAAATCCAGTCTAGCCCAATCCTGTCCCCACTCTACATATTACAGTTTTAAATAGGGGTGATGGGGTAGCAAGCAAGAATTCAACCATTGGATGATTGATTTCCTTCATAGCTCAGCATCGACAAGGTTACTTGTAATGTCCCTGTCAGCAGTGCAGCTGAAATCCACAAACTCAGCATAATGATCACACTCTGGCACCTTTCTGATTTGTATGGTTGAGTATTACAAAATGTGATGTCCTGTGCCATCAATCACCACTAACCTTTGTTGCCCCAAGCCTTCCTTTATCTGGTAATAAAAGGTGGTTATCCAGATTGGAGGAAGGTAGGAAGTTCCACAAGGATCAGTGTTGGGACCACTGTTATTCACACTTTAATGATTTGGACTTAGGAACAAGTAACTAACATTAAAATTTTCAGATGATACCAAACTGGTAGCTAACACTGATGAAGAATGCAACATAAAACAAGTTGAGATTAGAAAACTTACAGACTGGGCAGTTAGGTGGCAAATAAACATTAACATAATTAAACGTGAGGTGATGCACTTTAGCAGGAATATTTTAAAAAATTATTTACCCAGATTGTTTCGGATTTGGAACTCACTATCACAGAAAGTGGCTGAGACAAATAGTTGAGATGTTTTCGAACGGAAACTAAACGAGTACATGAGAGAAAAGGTAATGGAAAGATATGCTGTCAGATTTTCTCTCAAACCACAATGGATCTAAACCTTTCAATAAGTTTCAAGGAGTCTCTTATTTGGTAAAACTATTCCTTCCTCAATCTTATCTCTGGAGTTCCAGCTATCCATTCTAAACATTTTAACCCAGCTATATGAAATTAATATTGATCTTCTCATCTCAGCTGTGGTTAATAAGCCAACACTATTTACCTTGTAATTCCATTCACCCCTCAGGTACATTACTTTGTTTCTTACATTAATGTAAAAAAAATTCAGTCATGCTATTTTTACTCTTATTAAATGCTCCTTTATCATTATCTCTTCTATTCCCAAGATCAGATTCTTCATAAGACAAGAGTCTAGAGTTTTCATGCAGCTGCGCTGGTATTTCCAATACAATTTGCCCCTCCCCCCACCCCCCCCCAAAAAAAAAATCAGCAATAACAGTTTAAAAGATCCTGGAAATTCAAACCCAAATTAAGTCCAGTGCAAATCGAGTTTCCACAATCTTTTGAGCAAGTTTTAAAAAACCATGTACTTAAAGATGGCCCTGCCCACAAAATCGGCCACGCCTCTCGATCAAATTAATCACCATTGGTAAGCTTCTGTCAATTGCACCTGTTTGTGGGCCTCCAAAGAGGCTTGTAAAATTAAGTTTTTTTGGATGCAAAAACACTAACGGGCACCTATTAAGTATTATTTAATTTGAGGAACTGACTACTATATGCCACTGTAACCAGTAAATGGTTCTGTATTGTTTTTTAAAGTGACTTTCAGTTGTTTAAAATCAAGCTATTCACGGGTGGTGAACTAGCCACTGATTAGAAATGCTCTTTTTTTTTTTTGCAATAAATCAATTTTCAGCTATCTGAATAAAACTGCACCAGGTTACCACTCTCAAATATATCAATGTTTTATTTAAAATTACATTCTATGATACTCAATTGCAATAGTTTATGGGTGATTTTATGTTTGGCAACAAACAAATGAGCTTGAGCGGAACCTTGAGCAAAAAGTTCTTTTTCAAAGCTAGTACAATTTTCAGTGCAAGTTGCACCTGGATCATCAACTGCGCCCAAAGCAGAAAATCTTGGCAAAGCTCTCCGCAGAACTTGCCTGACCACTAATTTCAATAAATGTAGATTTTAATGCTCTCCCTCATTTCCATGTCCATTTTCCCCAATCACCTTACAACTTCATCCCATCCAATTTAGACAGCGCATTTTTCTCATGCTTTTCCAGTAACATACTTAGCTATCTTCATACGTTTGTTGTTTTAATGCTTTTTCAGTGCATCACTCTAATCTTTCAAAAGAAACCCAGTGATTGGCTGGTTCTTGTTTTTCCTGCCCATCCCCTTCTATCTTTAATTTTATTAGTACTATAATGAAACTTGCTTATCTCTTAGTTCCCAGTTCTGACAAAGGGTTTCTCTTTTCAATTGCTGATGTGGACTTGCAGTACTTTGTTTTTATAATCAACATGGGTACTATTTTTCAGTCCCTGCATACTCTAGCATAGTCCACTACTAGCTTCTCAAAGAATCAGCTCAATTTTAAACATAATGAACTCCTTCTCTACTAAACTTCTTCAACTAAAAGATTACTTAGTTTTACAAAAATTATTGACCGAGCACCCCGACAGCATTCACTTTATTTATTTATTTATTTTTATTTAGAGATACAGCACTGAAACAGGCCCTTCGGCCCAACGAGTCTGTGCCGACCAGCAACCACCCATTTATACTAATCCTACATTAGTCCCATATTCTCTACCACATCCCCACCATTCTCCTACCACCGACCTACACTAGGGGCAATTTACAATAGCCAATTTACCTATCAACCTGCAAGTCTTTGGCTGTGGGAGGAAACTGGAGCACCCAGCAGAAATCCACGCGGTCACAGAGAGAACTTGCAAACTCTGCACAGGCAGTACCCAGAACTGAACCTGGGTTGCTGGAGCTGTGAGGCTGCGGTGCTAACCACTGCGCCGCCATTTGCTACTTTTATCTTGCCATCTCTTAACAGTTTCCCTGTTGGACCTTGGTGTGCCTCTTGCCTATATTATTCATTCCAAAATATAAAACACTGACATGGTAGCTCAGTGCAATGAAATTTTCAAAAGAAATCAGATCAGTCTGCATTCCTGAAGTTCACATTTAGAGAGTAAGTGTTATAAGTTACATCCTTCCAACTCATTCCATTTTGTAGTAAATGGAGTTAATAATGTACAAGGCATCATCACATAAAGCTGTGAAACCTGGGTTTTGCATTTCTGCCATTTTGTGTTTAGTATTACAAAGTGTGGAGAACTACAACAAAGAGGTGAATATTTTGATAGCTGAAGAGAACAGTCTGTACTCAAGGACTTGAAACCACAACAGACTGACTTATAAATGGACAGTATCCGTAATCCACAGATAAGAGTCCAACAGTTGATAAAATATAGCTTTAACAGCTGGTGTTTCGCTTAACATATTTATGGCAGACATTCAAGTTTTCCCAGAGGTTACTTACGCAATGAGTACGAGAGTTGCACATACTCCATCAACATGTTATGTACTGTGTTTTCCATTTACAACTTAATAGGGGTGGTGGTGGTGGAGAAGGGGACTTAATGATTAATTATATAAGCTCAAAATTAAGTCATTAATGGAGACAGCAGCAGCCAAAATTTGTCCATTATGCCAATGAAACCATGGGCTTATATGAAGTAATATTGTGCGATGGTTTATGCATTGGGCTGTGAATAATGAATGGCCATATTTGAAGAACTGCAATGTACACTGTCAGGGCTTCCAATACACATTGATCAGTGTGCCAAAATAAAGGCAAGGGCCAGTCCTAATGAATGTGGGCTGATGATTGCACAATGTTCAGCACCATTCGTGACTCCTCAGATACTGAAGCAGTCCATGTGGAAATACAACAAGACTTGGACAATATCCAGGCTTGGGCTGATAAGTGGCAAGTAACATGCGCGCCACACAAGTGCCAGGCAATGACCATCTCCAACAAGAGAGAATCTAACCATCTCCCCATGACATTCAATGGCATTACCAGCGCTGAATCCCCCATTATGAACATTCTAGGGGTTACCATTGACCAGAAACTGGACTGGAGTAGCCATATAAATACTATGGCTACACGAGCAGGTCAGAGGCTAGGAATCCTGCGGCGAGTAACTCACCTCCTGACTCCCCAAAGCCTGTCCACCATCTACAAGGCACACGTCAGGAGTGTGATGGAATACTCTCCACTTGCCTGGATGGGCAACACTCAAGACACCATCCAGGACAAAGCAGCCCGCTTGATTGTTTGTAGATGAGGTGCCATTCATTCCCTCCACCACCGACGCACAGTGGCAGCAGTGTGTACCATCTACAAGATGCACTGCAGCAATGTACCAAGGCTCCTTAGGCAGCACCTTGGAAACCTGTGACCTCTACCAACTAGAAGGACAAGGGCAACAAATGCATGGGAACACCACCACCTGCAAGTTCCCCTCCAAGTCACACACCATCCTGACTTGGAACTATATCGCCGTTCCTTCACTGGCACTGGGTCAAAATTCTGGAACTCCATTCCTAACAGCACTGTGGGTGTATCTACCCCACATGGACTGCAGCGGTTCAAGAAGGCAGCTCACCACCACCCACTCAAGGGCAATTAGGGATGGGCAATAAATGCTGGCCTGGCCAGCGATGCCCACATCCTATGAATGAATTAAAAAAGGTGTCAGGAAAGAAATCTGCAAAACAAATGGGGGAAACACAAGATCAGATTACATTAACCCTTCATGCACTGATTTGCAAACTTCTCTGTGTGAGGGAAACACCTGGACGCATTGTCACATTACCAGGGAATTCCATCTTAACTTCCGAAACATAGTCAGTTGCCCAAAAGAAATGTAATGCTGTAACTGCAGAATCTAAAATGCTTTTATTAGTATAAAGCCAGGTGCTAGTGAGTCAACCAATCCAGGAAAATACAGAAAAAAGATTATAAAATACAAAATTCACAAGGCAATATACTTGCAGCATGCCAAGCCCTAGAAGAAAAATTCCTTCACGGACTCACTTGGGTACCTTTGGGTTGCAATTTAAAAACTTATGACCTAATAAAACGAGTTGCAACAGTTGCTGTGCTAAGTATATGGAGCATCTGATTATACTGGAGATCAAGGTCAAGTCAAATTATTCCAGATTTGTTCGTTTTCAATCCATTATTAGTGCTAGTTGATCCAGCTCTAAACATATTGACTAATGACAACACTGTTTTTTGACGTTATGTTGCCATAGAGTAATGCCTGCATAGCTAAATATTGGGAGTATTAGTCACAGGACACAATAAATGAGTGGGCCTGACACTGTGAGCAGGTTACCAGTGTACTTTATTTGCATTTACAAGAAATTTTACAAACCTTTACTCTCCTATGGCTTGACAGAATTTTCCAATATAAATCATTTCTAGTGATTCAATTTGAAGTAGCTTCAATCTCAAAAATGTCCGACGGTACTCCTTCTGTTAAACATTTACACTAAAAGTACTTTGAAAATGTAAATATTGAGCTTTCCAGGTGGTTCAGGAGGGGATAAAGCACAAAATTGTACAGCATGAAGTGGACTGAGTTGTAGAAAGCAAAAGGTTTCAATTTTGATCCTTAAACTTGGTGATGAATTAACTAATTTCAGCCACAGTGGTATTGAGGGTACAGTGGCAACAAGAATTTGGAATTGATATTTTGACTTAACAAAAGCGAAGAAAGTAGCACCAGAAGACTTAAATGAAAATGAACAAAAAACAAATTTGGAACCAAATGACATGAAAGCTTCTCCCCCACCCCACGGTGTTTGGTGTTTACAATAGTTACCAATGAAAGTAATAAAGGCAAAAATGTTGAGATTATTCAAAATACAGTTCAATACCAAGAGGAAATATTCATGTATCAATAAGCCAAACAGCTTTTCCCCCTCCTGACTTCCATTATATTCTCAACAAATAATGAGGTGTCATCTCAGCGATGTTGTCAATGGCAGGGCAAAAAACACACAGAAAGCATTTCCCAACGAGAACATTGTCAAAAATTGGAAGACAAGTAAAGCTGGGCTAATCTTTCACACTTCCCAAATTTCAGTTGCAGAAAAGCACTGGCAGCATTTGGGAAAAGGTCACTTGCTCACCCTCACAGAGGAGCCAGGATTTAAAGGTGGAAAAAAATTACAGGCCCGTGGAAGGTAAGAAAAATGCAATGAATGCAGTTTGTAAAGATACATCAAGTATAAAAAGAATAATCAGACATGGTAATATATCTTGGATGTTTTAACCAACCTACAATTCAGAGCAGGATAATTTTAAGCAAGCTGCTTCTATCCTGGTGTGCAGACTATATGCTGGATTTTGCCCATCCTGTACAAAAGTAATTTCAGTGCAGTAGCACAGCAAGGTTGTTGCTGAAATAATAACACAGCTTCACCGCCATTCTATTACATTTCATTCTTCCCTCCCACATGCTGCTCTAGTGTTCAGGAGGCTAACCTGAAGAAACTTCCATGGAAAATATCAATTCACTGGAAGGTGCATTTGAGGAATGCCGGAATCCCCTTTTCCAAATCAGTTTCTCCTCATTCCATTGGATGAGCAATCAACATCTGGAAACAAATGCTCTTAGAACCATAGAGAAGTTACAGCACAGAAAAAGGCCATTCAGCTCATCGTGTCTGCACCGGCTGAAAAAATTAGCCACCCTATCTAATCCCACGTTCCAGCACCTGCAGATTACAGCAATTCAGGTGCATGTCCAGGTACCTTTTAAATGAGTTTAGGGCTTCTGCCTCCACCACCAATCCAGGCAGTGAATTCCAGACACCCCCCCACCCTCTGGGTGAAAATGTTTTTCCTCAAGTCCCCTCTAATCCTTCTACCAACCACCTTAAATCTGTGCCCCCTGGTAAAGCCTGGCTCAGGTATAAAATTAAAATCCGACCCAGGCCTGACCCGACAACAGCCAACTTGAACCCGACCCAGGCCCAAGTCCTTTAATTTTTTTAAATGCCCAACCCAATCCGAACCCGACAAATGTAGTCGGGTTTGGTCGGGTAGCCAGGCTTTACTGCAGAGTGCAGAGTCTGGACTGCACGTTTCCTGCCTTGACGTCCTGTATGTTCATTTGAAAATTACTTCCTGCAGCAAGGCAGCACTGTCCACGTCCAGTCAGACCTGACCCGAGCCCCAATGCTGGACCTGGAAGAGAGACCCGACCCGAACCCGACACGACATCAGGTCTCATCGGGTTCGAGTTGGGTAGCCACGCTTTACCCCCTGGTAAATGATATCTCAGCTAGGGAACCAGGTCCTTCCTGTCTACTCTAGCTAGGCTCCTCATAATTTTGTACACCTCTATTAAGTCACCCCTCAGCCTCCTCTGTTCTAAGGAAATAAAACCTAGCCTATCCAATCTTTCCTCAAAGCTGCAATTTTCCAGCCCTGGCAACATACTTGTAAATCTCTGTCCTCTCTCCAGAGCAATTATGTCCTTCCTGTAATGTGGTGACCAGAATGGTACGCAATACTCCAGCTGTAGCCTAACCTACACAGTTCCAGCATTACATCCCTGCTTTTGTATTCTATACCTCAGCCAATAAGGAAAAGCATTCCATATTCCTTCTTCATCACTCTATCTACCTGTCCTGACACCTTCAGGGACTGTGGGCATGCACTCCAAGTTCTCTCACTTCTTCTACCCCTCTCAATATCCTCCCGTTTATTGTGTATTTCCTTGCTTTATTTGCCCTCCCCAAATGCATTACCTTGCACTTCTCCGGATTGAATTCCATTTGCCACTTTTCCGCCCACTCAACCAAACCATTGATATAATTCTGGCGCCTATGGCTATCATCTTCACTATCAACTACACAGCCAATTTTTGTGTAATTTGCAAATTTCCCAATCCATTACTTGGCCACTTAAAGGCCTCAATTGATCTGGGGTGGCCTGTGCAAAATGGCAGGGGACCTGGGCGACGTCAGGAACAGCATCCCCTGCCTCCGTGCCCATCTCCAAGGGCAGAACAAAATTCAGCCTTCTGTGTTTCAGCTCATGACTGATTGAACTATATCCACAGAAAGCGCTATCAGGCAGGAAAGCAAAGTCAAAAGCTGCATCTTCTGCCACTGACTTTTGCAAACACAGCAATTTGCACTTGTCGGGTTTTGTTGAACCATGTTATTTACACTGATAAATGATAGCTGAACACTGATCCCTCTTCATGCACTGATGAAATCGAAGAGATGATGTTCAATGGCTGGATGTCAGAGAACTATTTGTTTGCAGGTCCAGTTGTGGAGTCAGTAGTATTATCTTTCCTCACACTCGAATCTTCTGAATAATCCTTACTATCAGAGCAAAGGAAATGCATACAGATTTCGGTTTCCAGATCAATTAATTTGCAATAACATACATCTCTATGGTGCTCATGTGGAGAAAAACTACTTCTCTGAGGAACACACCTCATGTTAAATGGTCGTTGAGCAGGAGGCAAAAACAGGATAAGACTGTAGGAGTTGGAAGCACAGCTGAAGAGGTGGTTTTCTTGAAGGCATTTGAATGAAGGGAGGGGACTGGAAAGGTTGAGGGGGGGGGGGGGGATATGGGATTTGGAAGACGAGTTTGAGAATACAGGAGTGCAATAGCTGAAAGACAAGCTGCCAACAGCGATGGAAAAAAAAAGGTGAGGACCAAGGTATACACATCAGGTTATAGATCAACAAAGATGAGGGCAGCCAGACAGCCCCTATAGCTTGTCCTTCCATAGAAAGCTAAGCTGTCCCATCAGAGACAGCTAGGCAGTGGCAGCAATTGATTTGAAAGATTTAAAAATCAATTTATTGGAGCATGGGGAGTCAATGGAGCTCAGCATGGACAGGAGGAATGGAAGCATGGGGCTGTATTTTGATATGGAATTTTGAATGTGTTATTAATTTGCAGAAAATAGAGGAGTTACAAGGGCATTTGAGAAATCAAACCTTGTGGTAACCCAGCAGTGGATTAATATGGTTCTTCAGCATTGAAAAAGAGGCACAGTGCCAGAGATGGACCATGTAAAGGTGAGAGAAGGGTGAAAATTAGAAGAATGGTCCATCTCCGAAACTTCCCTTCCTCGACTTTGCTGTCTCCATTTCCGGGGATAGGCTGTCCACTAATATTCATAATAAGCCCACCGCCTCTCACAGCTACCTCGACTACACTTCTTCACACACTGCCTCCTGTAAGGACCCCATTCCATTCTCCCAGTTTCTCCGTCTCCGACGCATCTGCTCTGATGATGCTATCTTCCACGACAGCGCTTCTGATATGTCTTCCTTTTTCCTCAACCGAGGATTCTTCCCCACTATGGTTGACAGGGCCCTCAACCGTGTCCGGCCCATTTCCCGCATCTCTACCCTCACCCCTTCCCCTCCCTCCCAGAACCGTGACAGGGTTCCCCTTCTCCTCACTTTCCACCCTACCAGCCTCCACATCCAAAGGATCATCCTCCGCCATGTCCAACGTGATGCCACTACCAAACGCATCTTCCCCTCCCCTCAGCATTCCAAAGGGATCATTCCCTCCATGACACCCTGGTCCACTCCTCCATTTTCCCCACAACATCGTTCCCTTCCCACGGCACCTTCCTCTGCAATCGCAGGAGGTGTAACACCTGCCTATTTACCTCCTCTCTCCTCACTATCCATGGCCCCAAACACTCCTTTCAGATGAAGCAGCGATCTATTTGTACTACTTTCAATTTAATCTCCTGTATTCGCTGCTCACAATGTGGTCTCCTCTACACTAAGGAGACCAAACGCAGATTGGCTGACCGCTTAGTGGAACACCTCCACTCAGTCTGAAAGCATGGCTCCAAGCTTACTTTTGCTTGCCATTTCAACACCCGCGCCCCCCCCACCCCCCCCTCACATATCTGTCCTGGGATTGCTGCAGTGTTCCAGTGAACATCAATGCAAGCTTGAGGAACAACATCTCATTTACCGATTAGGCACACTACAGCCTGCCAGACTGAACATTGAGTTCAACAATTTCAGAGCATGACGGGCCCCCCTTTTATTTTCTTTTTTTATTATTTTTTTTTTTGATTTGCTTATTTTATTTTAATTTGTTTCATCATTCAGTTTTTTTTTACCATGTGCCAACCCACTGTTTTTTTTTCATGTTTGTGCTTTGGGCCAGGGCTGTTCGTTTTTCTGTCAATTAACACCCTCTCTGCACTAAAGCTTTGTCTTTCAGCACACCATTAACATACCGTTTGCTTTTGCACCATGACCTTCTGGTCAGTTATTCTTTGTGACCCTCTGTCCCAATAACACCTTGCCTTTTGTCATCTCTTGCCCCACCCCCACTTTATTTGCTTAATACCCATTACATTTCTAACATTTGCCAGTTCTGATGAAGGGTCACTGACCTGAAACGTTACCTCTGCTTCTCTTTCCACAGATGCTGAGTATTTCCAGCATTTTTTTTATTTCAGATTTCCAGCATCTGCAGTATTTTGCTTTTATTTTATGATAATTTCACATTTGGTTTGAGGGAGAGAAATGTGGGTCCATAACTAGTGTCTTAAACTTAAATAAAGGTAATAACAAGGGTATGAGGACAGAGTTGGTTCAAGTGGACTGGGAAAATAGGTTAAAAGATAAGCACTTGCGCTGACATTTAAAGGAGACATTTCATAACTCTCAACAAAGATGTATTCCACTAAAGAAGAAAGACTCTACCAGAAGGATACACCATCTGTAGCTAAGGAAGGAAGTTAAGGGTTGTATCAAATGGAGAGAAAAGACGTACAATGCTGCGAAGATTAGTGGTTGACCAGAGGATTGGGAGAATTTAAGAAACCAGCACAGGATGACTAAACAAAAAGGAGAAATTGGAGTATGAGAGAAAATTAGCAAGAAATATAAAAACAAACTGTAAAAGCTTCTAAAGATATATAAAAAGGAAAAGGGTAGCTAATGTGAGCACTGGTCCCCTAGAGGGTGAGACTGGGGAATTAATAATGGGGAACGAGGATATGGCAGAGGCTTTGAACAAGTATTTTGTATCTGTCTTCACAGTAGAAGACACAAAAAGCATCCCAAGAATAGTAGAAAATCAGGAGGCAAAAGGGAGGGAGGAATTTAAAACAATCACTATCACTCGAGAAAAAGTAATGGGAATACTAATGGGACTAAAGGCTGACAAGTCCCTTGGACCTGATGGCCTGCATCTGAGGAACAGGCTGCAGTGATAGTAGATGCATTGGTGGTAATCTTCCAAAATTCCCTAGAACTTGGATAGGTCCCTGCAAATTGGGAAACCACAAATGTAACACCTCTGTTCAAGAATGGAGGGAGACAGAAAGCAAGAAAACTATAGGCCAGTTAGCCTAATGTCTGTTTTTGGGAAAATGCTAGAATCCATTATTAGAAAGGTAATAGCAGGACATCCAGAAAGTCACAATACAATCAGGCAGAGTCAACATGGTTTTATGAAAGGGAAATCATGTTTGACAAATTGGAAATTGTGCTCGACACATTTATTAGCGTTCTTTGAGGATGTAACAAGCAGGGTGGATAAAGGGAAACCAGAAGATGTAGTGTATTCATATTTCCAAAAGGCATTTGATAAGGTGCTACAGAAAAGGTCATTACACAAGGTATGGTGTTGGGGGTGATATATTAGCATGGACAGAGGACTGGCTAACTAACAGGAAACAAAGAGTCGGGATAAATGAGTCATTTTCAGCATACTAATGACTTGGATGAAGGGACCAACTGTATTGTAGGCAAATTTGCTGATGATACAAAGATAGGTAGGAAAATAAGCTGTGAGGAGGATACAAAGAGCCTGCAAAAGGATGTAGATAGGTTAAGTGAGTGGGCAAAAATTTGGCAGATGGAATATAATATGGGAAAATGTGAGGTTGTCCACTTTGGCAGGAAGAATAGAAAAGCAGAGTATTTAAATAGAGAAAGCCTGCAGAATGCTGCGGTACAGAGGGACCTGGGTGCCTTTGTACATGAATCACAAAAAATCATCATGCAGGTGCAGCAAATAATTAGGAAGGCAAATGGAATGTTGGCATTTATTGCACAGAGGATGGAGTACGAAAGTAGGGAAGTCTTGCTGCAACTGTACAGGGCATTGGTGAGACTGCACATACAGTACTGCATACAATTTTGGTCACCTTATTTAAGGAGAGACATACTTTAATTGGAAACCATTCAGAGAAGATTCACTAGGCTGATTCCTGGGATGAAGGGGATGTCTTACAGAATATTTCCTGACAATACAGAGCATGCGCAGAGCGATTGCCAAAGTTACCAGTGCATCTGCCTGCTTGCCAGTATGGGTCTCCGCATGCGTCCGTCAACGTCACCATGTAATGACATCTGAGTATTGCTTCACCCTTCAATAGCCTCAATCACCCCCTCCATCCGTACCCCGCTCCCTCCTGCAATCGGCACCTCAATCGCCGCTATTCTCTCCCACGCCTGCCTGTTCGTGCTCCATCCTACCGCTCGCTTCCCGCCTCATCACTAGAACCCCACTCACTTGCTCGCCGCCCCCCCACCCCCCTGCCCCGCCCACTGCTTCTCCGGGCGCGAAGCAGGAAGTGAGGGGCGGGATGGAACAGCAAGCAGTCGGGAGCAGCGAGGAGTAGCAGTGATCGTGGGAGGGAGCGGGAAACTGAATGCAGCGATTGAGGCAGCGATCGCAGGAGGGAGTGGGGAAGAGAAGCAGTGAGAGGGAGCAGCGTACCGTTGGGGGAGTGTGCAATCGTGGCCATTGAGGGGTGAGGGATTTGGGTTCAATTCGTTTGTTGCGTCCAATTGAACAGTGCCATTTTTATTACTGGGAGCTGCCCAATATGTTGCAGACAGTAATGTTTCAGTCGATGAGGCTACATTTGCACATGTGCCAGCACTATGCCATCTTGTGGTCGCGTTGTCAACAACCGCAGCCTTTGTTTTATGGGGAAAGGTTGAGCAGGTTGGGCCTATACTCATTGCAGTTTAGAAGATTGAGAGATGATCTTATTGGAACATATAAGATCCTGAGAGAGCTTGACTGGGTAGATGCTGAGACGATGTTTCCCCTCATGGGGGAATACAGAACAAGGAGGCACAGGTTAGGGGTCTCCCATTTAAGACAAAGATGAGGAGCTTCTTGTCTCAGAGGGTTGTTAATCTTTGGAATTCTCTACCCCAGAGAGCAATGGAGGCTGGGTCACTGGATATATTCAAGGCTGAATTAAACAGATTTTTGATTGACAAGTGAGTCAAGGGTTATTGAAGGAGCAGGCAGGACAGTGGAGTTAATGCCACAATCAGATCAGCCATGATCTTACTAAAGAGCAGTCTCAAGCCACATTCAATACTCACCGAATACATTGGAAAGTAAAATCTGGCAAGATGTAAAATGGGGTGGCTATCTGAACCCCTATGTTAGGCAGTTTAGATTAAAATTACACTTTTAATCATGCTGTGAGCCTTGGAATGTTTCAAGTCACCCAATACAGCACACAGTTAGGGCTAGAGTCATTTTCACGTGCCGACAATGCTGTTGTAGAATCACTGCCAGTAACACTAATCGCCAGAGTTCCTGTTGCTAATTGTTATCCAGTGACCCCTTGTGCAACTGCTTGTATGTGGACAGAATTATTTTCTGCTGTGATGTCCCCTGTTGACAAAATGTCAACACTCATTGTCAGGGAAAAGACAAGAATAATAGCACTGAGGCAAGGTACTAGAGATTGTCTGTGAATCTGTAACCCAGCAAGGAGTCAATACCTTCAGGCAAAGCAGAAATAACATTTGATGAGGATACTGAAAAGTTTCAAATGTTCATTTTCTTACCATTATAGTCATCACGTTGTACACAGCTGAAGCGATAAAAAAAAGAGGACATCCAGAACTTTAGCTGATGTGCACAGTGGGCCTCAAGATGTACAATAAGTATTAAAGATGTCTGGAAGTATATTACATTGCCAAATTGAAAGATACTGAAACTCAAGTAGTTTACACGAGCAAAGCCTCTAGTGTTTCCCCTACTCTGTGCTTCCCTTCGATCTCTTAGGAAAAATTTGCAGTCAGAGCTCTGCTTTCATATTCCTACCTTCAATTATTGCCACCAAATGTAATGTTCAGTATTTTTCATGCAAATGTGCCTCATCTCTGACGAGCAGCTGAACATTTTACAGCAAAGTAAAATATTCACTATTTTCACTATACTCTATTTCATATATAAAAATATTTAATTAAAATAAAATGTTATAAAAATACTCAGTTTAGAATTTAAAAGACTCTTATTTAACCCTGTAACAGAGTATGAGAATGATCCACGAGAGTCATACTGTACTATATAGTAAAGCATGTTAACAAGAATCTGCAACGTTACAATGGTTCCTAACACTGTCAATTTCATCAGTCACAGGAACAATAACAGGATGCCATTTTGACAATAAAATTGTCAGTGCTTAGCACCGCAGCCTCACAGCTCCAGGGACCCGGGTTCGATTCTGGGTACTGCCTGTGCGGAGTTTGCAAGTTCTCCCTGTGACCGCGTGGGTTTTCGCCGGGTGCTCCGGTTTCCTCCCACAGCCAAAGACTTGCAGGTGATAGGTAAATTGGCCATTGTAAATTGCCCCTAGTGTAGGTAGGTGATAGGGAATATGGGATTGCTGTAGGGTTAGTATAAATGGGTGGTTGTGGGTCGGCACAGACTCGGTGGGCCAAAGGGCCTGTTTCAGTGCTGTATCTCTAAATAAATAAATAAAGACATAATAACATGAATAGAGGATTGGTTAGCTAACAGGAAGCAGAGAGTAGGGATAAATGGGTCACTTTCGGGTTGGCAAGCTGTAACTAGTGGAGTACCACAAGGATCAGTGCTGTAGCTCAACTATTTACAATCTATATCAATAACTTGGATCAAGGTACCAAATGTATGGTTACTAAGTTTGCTGGTGACACAAAGATAGATGGGAGAGTAAGTTGTGAGGATATAAGGAGTCTGCAAAGGGATATCGATAGATTAAGTGAGTGGGCAAAAAACTGGCAGATGGAGTATAATGTGGGAAAATGTGAACTTGTCCACGTCGATGGGAAGCATAGAAAAGCTGTATATTATTTAAATAGAGAGAGATTGCAGAACTGCAGTACAGAGGGATCTGGGTGCCCTGGTACATCAATCACAAAATGTTAAAATGCAGGTACAGCAAGTAATCAGGAAGGCAAATGGAATGTTGTTGTTTATTGCAAGGGGAATCGAGTATAAAAGTAAGGAAGTTTTGCTACAACTGTACAAGACCTTGGTGAGATCACATCTGTGTAGTTTTGGTCTCCTTACTTAAGAATATGATTGCATTAGAAACAGTTCAGAGAAGGTTCACTTGACTGATGCCTGGGAATTAAGGGGTTATCTTATAAGGAAAGATTGAACAGGTTGAGCCTATATCCATTAGAATTTAGAAGAATGAGAGGTGATCTTAAACATATAAGATCTTGAGGGAACATGACAGGGTGGATGCTGAGAGGATGTTTCCCCTTATAAGAGAGACTGGAACCTGGGGACAGAGTTTAAAAATAAGGGCTCTCCCATTTAAGATGGAGATGAGGAGATTTTTTTTCTCTGAGGCTTGTTAGTCTGTGGAAGTCTCTTCCCCAGAGAGCAGTGGAGGCAGGGTCATTGAATATTTTTAAGGCTGAGTTAGACATATTCTTGATTGGCGAGGGAGTCAAAGATGTTAGACAGGAAAGTAAAGTTGAGACTGCAATCAGATCAGCCACGATCTTTTCAAGTGGCAGAGCAGGCTTGAGGAGCCAAATGGCCTACTCATGCAACTGAAAAAAAAAATTGCGCAAACGCCAAAATAAGCACGGCGGTTAGGCCTTTCCTTGCCAAAGATGATCAATGTCTGGCACTTATGAGATGCAAATGTTACCTGCCACTTATCAGCCTGTACTCCGATTCTCTAACTGGGTAAGTGTGCACTCTATACTGAGCAAAAGGAAACAATGCAGGTGGGCATAGATTTTCTTAGTAACTTGTTGGAGACTGAAACAGGGTGACAGATTACAGCAGGTGCAGTCACCCAGCTGGCTAACAAAAAAACTGCAACAAGGAAACTAATATGTGCTCTGTATGCTGTCTTTGCACAAGAACCTTTATGAAAAAGCTGTTGGCAAGAAGTAATAGACTGAAGTATTTTTAAATGAATTACAAAAGGGCAGGATGCATCAAACACAACAGATTCTAGGACAGGATTTATAATCATCAGATTTATAATCACCAAAAATGTTTATAATCTGTTCTGACAGGCCTGCTTATTAAAAGGTAAGTATGAGGTGTTACACATTGGAAGGAAATATGAGGGATATATTTTCTCAGTATAAGACATGCATTTATACAGCATCATTCATGATCACAGCATGTCCCAAAGCTCTTAACAGCCAGTTATGTCATTTACAAGTGTAGTCACTGTTTAATGCAGCCAATCTGCACACAGCAAGCTCCCACAAACAGCAACGTGACAAAGGCCAGATTTTTTTTTTTTACGATTTGATCAAGAGATAAATATTGGCAAGAACACTAGCGATAATTCTCCTGCTCTATTTTGAAATAGTGCCATGGGATCTTTTACGTCCACCTCAGACAGCAGACACAGCCTTAGTTTTAACGCCTCATCTGAAAGACGGTACCTCCAACAGTGCAGCACTTCCTCATTCCTGCGTTGCAGCTAGTCTTGATTTTTGTACTCAAATCTCTGAAATGGGTCTTGAACCCACAACCTTCAGACTCAGATCAGAGTGCTACCAACTGAGGCACAGTTGACATGGTGAGACTAGTCAGGGAAGAGGCCAGGAGAGATCTGGGGATGTTAATACACTCAGCACTTATCTTGCCCAGTTCACTGCAGAGTAGCAAACAGGATACGGATACTTAATCCATCCCTGATAATTCAAAGCTATTTTGTGTGCTACAAACATTTGAAATATCTAATCTGAATTAAACAATGTAAAACAAAGCAAAGAATTTAGTGCTAAAATGTAAATTATTAGATCATTTGAATGAAGCAACTTTGAATTAAGGCAGCAATAGCCATATTAATGAATTGGCAGCTGTACAGTGCTGTGATCAGAATGTACTCTGAATACTGCAGTGCACAGAAGTGGTCACAAGACTGCTCCCTTAAATCAGAAGACCTAGTTACAAGAAATAATTAGAAAAATGCAAGTGTTTCACCTTGAAATAAGACTTGATATTATTATAGAATTCCAACATGTATTAAAATATTTGTACAGTGAATTCAACCAGTCAATTCTTCTGAAATAAGCATCAACCAGTGTTCTGCTGACAATGATTAATACTTTCAAAAATGGCACTTTTCATTTCTAGATCAATACTAATACCTTTCAAAATGAATCTGCATAGAATACAATCTACACTTATTACAGTATAGTGATGAATGAAAGAAAATCAGATTTTTTTTTCCTGTTATGTGCAAGATTTCAGTTACTCTTTATAAAGCCCTTCAGAGTCATTACTATACAATACAATTTCAACTGGGCCCTAACAATACTGGACTGTCAAAACTAAATAACTTCTAAATACTCTATAAATCCCTCTGAATGACTCAGACTTTAGGCATAGGTCAACTTTACTTTCACAGGCATCTCAATTTATTATTTTCTTTAAGTAGCATTAACTCACAGTACTCATACAAACAATCTTCAAAGGCACTGAGACGCTTTTTTTTTAAGTGCAGTTTTCTGCAATTGATCAGGCATTCTGGACACTCTTACTACAAAAGTAAGAAGCTTCTTTTGCAGCTCTGGAGAAGGTGGCTTTATTAAATCCAAGAATGCATCAAATTACACCAACAGTACGATATTAGAAGAAATGGCTCTGGGGCCTTTAACATCAAATATATACAGCCCATAAGTTACTTTCCTGAAAGTGTTCTAGCTCTGGAGCACTTTAAAAAAAATGTTTTATTGGCAACCTACCTATGAACTTACTGAAGGGCTGAATCTTAGCATGCAACTGACTGTCATTTTAAATATTTGCTTCTGTATAAACAATCAGTAACAGGCTATTTGTAATGAACCACATCTGGTTTGTTGCATTACCAGCTGTATGTTCTTTCACACTTGGTTCACATGAGGCTTAACTCAATCTTTTCTCACATCTCACTCTAACTTCTGAGTCAGAAGGTTGTGGAATCAAACTCCATGTCAGGACACGAGCACATAATCTAGACTAACACTTCAACATAACTGACAAAGTGCCACGTTGCCTTCCCTCATCTGCCTGTGCTGATGATTTAGGTGGGCATTAAAGAGCCCATGTAACCACCCGAAGAGCAGATAGCTCTTCCGATCTAGCTAATCAGAAGAATTTAAACTGGTTGCTTGCAGGATTTGCAAAACAGTTGCTTGTTTGATTACTTAACATTCACAGTGCTTTAAAATAACTCACTGTATGTGAAGTTCTTCTGAGACATTTCTGTTAGACATAATAAGGTGCTATATAAATACAAGCCTTTCAGATACAGAAAGAGGGATGGCCTTGAGGTGATACATGCAGTCCCACAGTGCTATTAAAGGCACCTTATAAATGTGCTGCTGAAAAAACAACAGAGGAACTCAAGTCAGTCAGGAAGTAGCTTGGGTCAGTGATGTCAAGGAACATTGCTCTGGCCCAGCACCCTATAAAAAGTAGTAAGAAATCATCCATCACATACAATCAGTCAAACATGTACTCAACTTGGATTTGAGATCCAAGACAAGTACATGATTATATAAACCATCTTCTGGAAATACAGTTATAATATGACTTGGGTTTAAAATGCAATGATTACTTTTACTTTTGAAGATGGCTTCAAACGGGAAAGCAAATGCTTTTAGCCTAAATATTACAAACATGTGCACTAATCAGGAAATCCCTACATTTTAGTCAGCTGGTCAATCAAAGGGCCAAGGTTTATTGAGGCATGTAATAAAACACAGAAATTCAGCAAATTAAGAGATGGTACAGGGCTTGGCAAGCAGATTATCAGGTTATGCTTTTTTAAAAATTGGTGATGCAAGCAACAAAATTGCCAATTTTTTACTGCTCCTCACCAGATAAAAATTATGAACATTCAGAAACTCCAAGTAATAACCCCTTCAGGCTTTAAATAGCCACATATGATGGTATTATCAGACTATGGGATTTGCAGGCAACATTCTTGTTATATGGACTTACATGTGTATAAAAATTACTTTCAACTAAATCAAATTTAAAGACTAGATTATTGTTCCAGGTATTAATTTGTGCTGCCTGAAAAAGTCAGATTCTGTTTTTATTACATTACATTGATTCTAGAATCTTCACCATTAATGTGAGGATTGAATTCTGATTGCAATTCGATGGCCTTGATTGCTGCCTAACAGAGAACACCATTATGCTTTATATGGTAAGCCTTTGGCTTTCATTTGGACAGCAGATGTGCAGTAGCATCAAGTACCTTGGGTAACCAAATAAATTGAAAACACATTCTCTGACTACATAATAAGCTGTCTATTACTCTAATTTGTAACCTTTGTGCTGTATCATACTTGGAAGAAAAGGCAATAAAACACATTTTCTTCTTTCCCCACCCTTACTTGTCCCTCACATCTCAGGTAGGATTATTGTCCAACTCACTAGAAGGCATTCTCTGCATGAAGCTTGATGTGTTCTTTGAGGATTATTTCACATGTGGTCTCCATAATAAGATGACTGTTACAACAAAGCCATACAAGATTTTACTGGCTCACTCAAAGACGACATGATTAATGGCAGATGTGCGCCACTGTTTTACTACATCAACACAATGACCGAAGCCTTTTGAAGGTACAAAATGTAATATGGGCCTGAAGAAGCAGATGCAACATTGTGGTGTTACCTCACTGATGGACTTCAAGCCACCAGCAATAAAAATCTTCACATTTTCTATATCTACAGACTGAAAAAATTAAAAACTCTTCCAACCGACAATACTATTAAACGTTAAAATGCAGATCTCCCCTCAAAAGCACCTGCATGGAGTCTTTTTATTTAAAACTGCTTTCTGCTGGTCAAGTTTAATTTCTCCATTATTGCACAGATAGATGGAGACTCAGAGTTAAGATGACACAAGAGGGAACAAAAACATCAAGAGCCTGGGTACAATTTTTCACAGGCTTTAATACATTTGGCAACATGTTCAAGATCTCTCCAGAGGGGTTTCAGTTTCCATGCCAGTATTCCTTTCAAATATCTCCCTGAATATTTGAGAATGTTTTTGTCATGGTAAGGAATTTCTAATGTTTACTTCAGCACAGCAAATCCACATTACACATGCCCCAGTTTATAGATAAGGTTCAATTTTATAAAACTTGGAAAATTGTGGGCAGTGCTTGCCCAAATTTACGACACGTAACATCGACAGGTGAGGCTCTCCATCAGGGGCACCATGATGGAAAATTGGTCCTAAGGTACTGTCATTGCACGTGCAATGTATTAAATACATATATTCACTGTACAGCTAAAAGGGTATGTTACTGTCCAAAGCATTCTGAGCAATTACACAAAAGCAAATTCATTCAAATAATCAAATTGTGCTGGTTGTGGTGCCAAGAGTTAGTTGATATTGCATGGGTAATGGCGAGAGCGGGGGCAGAATAACAATGAGTTTCATCTTTTATTACCTATTGACATTTCACTGTAAATCATGTTGACATAAATCACATTGTCAGGCTCTATAGCACGGTCATCAACCTTGGAAACACAAGACAACAAACAGCATGAGAGGCCAAGGTAATATGTTCCATAACCAACATGCTCAACAGCTTTACATCATAAGCAAATCCACAAGTGAGGCGGTGTGGTTAATACATGTGATGGTCAAGATTCACAAAGGAAGCTATTTCTCAGGAAATACTCTAAAAATTTCCACATTTCTAAATTTCCAGCACCTGCAGTATTTTGCTTTTACTCTAAAATGTGCAATAGGTTTTCAAAGTGGGAAATACAAAAAAAACAAATTTGAGTATGGCTTTTTTATGCCTCCCCAAAAATACTAAAGTGGTTTTATAAAGCCAAAAGAGTGAAAACATTCAGTTCTTGCATGCATGTCTGGATAAAAGCTGACATCTGGAGCATAATGGTTCTTCTCAAACTGAGCATCAACGAGGTGCTTATTGATGGATACTGGTCAATTGAAGACATAAGAATTTAGGGAGCTAGGTAGCAGTTTAAAAAGCAGGACCTCAAAGGTCGTAATCTCTGGATTACTCCCGGTGCCACGTGCTAGTGAGTAGAGGAATAGGAGGATACAGCAAATAAATGCGCGGCTGAAGAGATGGTGCAGGAGGGAGGGCTTTAGTTCTCCCGGATCACTGGGTCTGTTTCTGACCAAGGTGGGACCTGTACAAGTTGGATGGGTTGCACCTGAACCGAACAGGACCAACACCCTTGCTGGGAGATTTGCTAGTGCTGTTGCAGTGGGGGGGGGGGGGGGGGGGGCGGGGGTTAAACTAATTTGGCAGGGGGTTGGGATACAGAGTAGAGGTAGAGTAGGGGAAGATGCACAGCCAAATATAGAAGAGAAACTAAGTCAGTCTGGAAGGCAAATATAGAGCTGTTAAGGCACAAGCAAATAATGCAAGGCTGGATGCATCTATTTTAACGCAAGGAGTCTTACAAGTAAGGCAGATGAATTGAGGGTGTTGATTAACACAAGGAAATATGATATTATTGCTATCACAGAGACATTGTTGAGGGAGAGGCAGGACTGTCAGCTCAATATTCCAGGGCGTAGAATCTTCAGGCGTGACGATGGGGTGGGGGAGTGTAAAACAGGAGGTGGCATTGCACTGTTGATCAAGGAGTCAATTACTGCAGTAAGGAGCGATGATATCTTAGAAGGTTCTTGAAATGAGGCCATATGGGTAGAACTTAAAAACAGAAATGAGGCAATCACTTTGCCAGGAGTGTACTGCAGGCCTCCAAACAGTCAGGGAGAGATAGAGGAGCAGATATGTAGGCAAATATCAGAGATGTGTACAAATAATAGGGTTATAATAGTAGGGGATTTCAACTTCCCCAATATTAACTGGGATAGTCTTAGTGCAAAAGGCTTAAAGGGGGTGGAATTTTTAAAGTGCATACAGGAGAGCTTTTTGAGCCAGTACGTAGAAAGTCCGACAAGAGATGGGGCGGTACTGGACCTAATCCTAGGGAATGAAGCCAGACAAGTGGTAGAAGTGTCAGTAGGGGAGCATTGCGGGGATAGTGGCCATAACTCTAAGATTTAAGGTAGTTATGGAAAAGGACAAAGAGGGACTGGAAATAAAGGTACTGACTTTGGGGAAGGACAATTTCAATATGATAAAACAGGATCTGGCCAAAGTGGACTGGGAGCAGCTAACTGTAGGAAAGTCTACATCAGACCAGTGGGAGACATTCAAAAAGGAAATAGTGAGAGTTCAGAGCCAACATGTTCCCATAAAGGTGAAGGGTAGGATCAACAAGTCCAGGGAACCCTGGATGTCAAGGGATATAGAGGATTGGATAAGGGGAAAAAAGGAGTCTTATGGCAGATTCAGAGCGCCGACAACAGCGGAGGCACTAGAGGAGTACAGAAAGTGTAGGGGGGTACTTAAAAAAGTAATTAGGAGAGCGAAGAGGGGGCATGAAAAAGTACTGGCGGGCAAGATAAAGGAAAATCCCAAGGCGTTTTATAAGTATATTAAAGGGAAAGAGGATAACCAGGGAAAGAGTAGGGCCCATTAGGGACCAAAGTGGCAATGTGCGTGTGGAGCCGGAGGATGTAGGTGAGGTTTTAAATGATTACTTTTCATCTGTGTTCACTAGGGAAAAGGACAATGTAGGTGTAGAGATCAGGGAGGGGGATTGTGATATAGTTGAACATATTAGCATTGAAAGGGAGGAAGTATTAGCTGTTTTAGCGGGCTTAAAAGTGGATAAATCCACAGGCCCAGATGAGATGTATCCCAGGCTGTTATGTGAGGCAAGGGAGGAGATTGCAGGGGCTCTGACACAAATTTTCAAATCCTCTCTGGCCACAGGAGAGGTGCCAGAGGACTGGAGGACAGCTAATGCAGTACCATTATTCAAGAGGGGTAGCAGGGATAAACCAGGTAATTACAGGCCAGTGAGTCTAACATCAGTGGTAGGGAAACTACTGGAAAAAATTCTGAGGGACAGGATTAATCTCCACTTGGAGAGGCAGAGATTAATCAAGGATAGTCAGCATGTCTTTGCCAGGGGGAGATCATGTCTAACAAACTTGATTGAATTTTTTTGAGGAGGTGACTCGATGTGTAGATGAGGGTAAAGCAGTTGATGTGGTCTACATGGAGTTCACTAAGGCTTTTGATAAGGTCCCGCATGGGAGATTGGTTAAAAAGCTAAGAGCCCATGGGATCCAGGGCAATTTTGCAAATTGGATTCAAAATTGGTTTAGTGGCAGAAGGCAGAGGGTGATGGTCGAGGGTTGTTTTTGCAATTGGAAGTCCGTTGCCAGTGGTGTACCACAGGGATCGGTGCTGGGACCCTTGCTGTTTGTAGTGTGCATTAATGATTTAGACGTGAATATAGGAGGTATGATCAGTAAGTTCGCAGGTGACACAAAAATTGTTGGTGTTGTAAATAGTGAGGAGGAAAGCCTTAGATTACAGGACGATATAGATGGGCTGGTAAGATGGGCAGAGCAGTGGCAAATGGAATTTAATCCTGAAAAGTGTGAGGTGATGCATTTTGGGAGGACTAACAAGGCAAGAGAATATATAATGGATGGTAAGACCCTAGGAAGTACAGAGGGTCAGAGGGACCTTGGTGTACTTGTCCATAGATCACTGAAGGCAGCAGCACAGGTAGATAAGGTGGTTAGGAAGGCATATGGGATACTTGCCTTTATTACCCGGGGCACAGAATAAAAGAGCAGGGAGATTATGGAGCTGTATAAAACACTAGTTAGGCCAGAACTGGAATACTGTGTACAGTTCTGGGCGCCACACGATAGGAAGGACGTGATTGCACTGGAGATGGTGCAGAGGAGATTCACCAGGATGTTGCCTGTGCTGGAGCATTTCAGCTATGAAGAGAGACTGGATAGGGTAGGGTTAATTTCCTTAGAGCAGAGAAGGCTGAGGGGGGACCTGATTGAGGCATATAAAATTATGAGGGGCATTGATAGGATGGATAGAAAGAAACTTTTTCCCTTAGCGGAAGGGTCAATAACCAGGGGGGATAGATTTAAGGTAATGGGCAGGAGGTTTATAGGGGATTTGAGAAAAGAAAATTTCATCCAGAGGGTGGTTGGAATCTGGAACACATTGCCTGAAGGGGTGGTAGATTCGGGAACCCTCACAACATTTAAGAAGTATTTAGCTGAGCACTTGAAATGCCACAGCATACAAGCTACGGGTCAAGTGCTGGAAAATAGGATTAGAATAGATAGGTGCTTGATGGCCGGCACGGACACAATGGGCCTGTTTCTGTGCTGTACGACTCTATGACTCTAATTGTGGATTTCTTATATTGTTTTTCTGATTGTAGAAGAGATTGATAGGGTGCTAAAAAGCCAGATTAGATTTGTATTTTGGCCTGTATATTGATGATGAACTTTCCACATTTTTGAGTAGATGCCAGTGCCCCAGTTCAGCAAGGCAGCTGACTTGATCTGATGTCCAGTACTTCAGTACTACGGATTCTCTGACCTAGAAGAGAAGTATCCATGTTTTTTGATGTGGGCACATATTAATTGAAATGTACGTGAATCTGGGTGCCAGATCAGGAAGAAGAAAAAAAACCAACATCCAGGACATCTCCCAGTTTTCCAGCCCTATGCCCCCTCATGTCAGAAAATTGACTTCACTGATTGCAGTCCTGACGAAAGCCTGGCTACCCGAATGAACCTGACTAGACCTGACTCCATGTGTCAGGTTCGGCTCTATACTCCGAGTCCAGCATTTGGGCTCGGGTCGGGTCCGGCTTGACAATGCTTCCTCCGGGAACTCACAGTATCAGGCTCACCCATGATTCCCCACAACTCCATCTGCAGGAATAGCCTGCTGCCAGAACGGATGAACAGGATCACTAATACCACCATTTGGACAAGGGAGAGCACAATAACATGTTTGATATCATTAAATTTATTGCAATATCCGTGTCGGGTCGGGCACGAAAAAAAATGAAAGGACTCGGGTCCCGGGTCGGGTTGGCTGTGGTCAGGTTGGGCCCGGGTCGGGTTTCAATTTTATACCCGAGCAGGCCTTTAGTCCTGACACTCTCAGAATCTCATTAGCAATGTGCACAGAGCACTACAAAAGTACACAAATGAGGTGACCTCAAAATATCTGGTCAGCAGTGCTGTATGCAGGGAACAGTATCAGTTCCATGGAGGTTAAATACATATTCCCATTAATAGACAAATATCTGAAGCTGCTGATACAAACAGATTTAGGTGTTCTGATTCAGCACTTGATCACCAATGAGGCAAGGATGCCAAAAACAACTTTTTCAAAACCTCTTGGCTGACAAAATTGAAAGTGTTGAAACCAAAGATAACTGCAAATAGAATCGATTTGACTGGCTTCCAGAAGCAGACTGCCTAACCTCGGGCAACGAGTGCAGTTTAAACATCGTCACGACACCAATCTAGAATTTTTTTTTACTGCAAAATATCACAAAGAAACTTACTTAAAATGTATACTGAAAGAATATGACAATACAGGGTAGAACCTCGCCAAGTCATCTACCCAAGAAATTGGTCAAAATGGTTGGCTTAGGGAATACAAGACTGGAGGACACAATCTAAGCTGATAGTTCAGCATAGTGCTAGTGAGCACAACGTTGTTGGAATTACCATCTTTTGGATGGAACATTAACTAAGTCTTTGTTTTCCTGTTCAGGTGGATTTAAAAGATTGCAAAGCATTATCCAAAGAGAAGGAGAGTTCTTGCAGTCCCCTGCCAACACTTAACCTTCAATCAAATCCATGAAAACAGATGAACTGGTCATTTATCTCATTTGCTGTTTATGGGGCCTTGTTAGGTGCAAACTGGCTGTTGGATTTGCTTCCAAACTGTGACTATATTTCAAAAGCAATTAATTAGCTGTGAAGCATTTTGGGGCCTCCTGAGGAGATAAAAATCATTCTCTCAATGCAGGTTGTTTCTTCTCTTCATACAGCTCACCTGTACACCAATTTCAGCTGCAGATGATGTTATTGACTACTACAACAGGGCCAGGTTGCACAAATGCAGGATAAGAAACAAAGTGTTTTTGTAGCTGCTTTGGTCTAGCATTAGGACACAGTAGCATGTAAATTGGGCTGGATTTTGTGGTAGAAATGTACATCAGACAGTAACCAGCAACAAGCCCACATCCTATTAAATGCAGAAATCCAGAAGTTGTTGTCCTAGATTTCCTGGGCATCCAAAAACCACATTAACAAGGTATTGCACCAACTCACGATTGACGTCAAGGCCTTGGAGAGGGTGCAGAGGAAATCTACCAGAATGATACTAACAATGAGGGACTTCAGATATGTGGAGGAAAGAGAAGCTGGGATTGTGCTCCTTAAAGAGAACATGAAGAAGAGATTTAATAAAAGGTGTTCAAAGTTATGAGGGAGTTTTGATCGATTAAATAAGGAGAAATTGTTTCTACTTGCAGGAGGGTTGGTAACCAGAGGACACAGATTTGAGGTAATCAGCAAAAGAACCAGAGGCTAGTTGAGTTTTTTTTTAAACACAGCCAGTTATGATGACCTGAAATGTACTGCCTGAAGGGGTGGTGGAAGTAGATTCAATCATAACTTTCAAAAGGGAATTGCATATATACTTGAAAAGAAAATATTTTCAAGGTTATGTGTAAACAGCAGCTAGTGGGACTAATTGAATAGCCTTTTTTTTAAATAAAAGAGTCAGCACAGACACAATGGGCAAAATAGTCTCCTTCTGTGCTTCTACTTTTTGTCACATTACAATGAATCCCACTGTTCTGACCCATTAGAGGTTCAGAAAACAAATGGTTCCTGGGGCTCTCATGTTTCTAAAACCAACAATGTGAAGTTGCACGAGAGAGAGTTTGAATTTTACTTGAGAATTTTTCTGGGAAAGTTTCTCACCTCCACTGGGCCTTACCTGTGTGTCACACCTAAGGCTAAAATACTGGGGAAAGGAATCGTTGATGAGTACCCATTTAAACATTTTAACTCAATCTTATACAAAGCAGTTGCACTCACTACTTCTTGTACATTTTACTGTAATTAATCTGTTCTAATCCACCTACAATGCCACATTCTAAAAGTGATCCATCAATAAACCCCTTCAGCTGTTTAACATTGAGGTTAATTTGAATTTCATGAGTTAGCATCTGCAAGATGTGGCTTTCAGCAATAATCATCCTTTCCAATATAATAGCATTTACTGACATAGATATGAAAGCATCAACTCCAAGCTGTCTTGTTTTATTATGGTGTGCATAATGTAAAAAAAGAGATCTTTCGTCATAGTTAATGTGCCACTTAGTTTTCAAGCTTAAATGCTCATTATTTTTGCGTGAAAAATTCTTTGCCATTCAAAATGCTAAATTTTAATTCACCAAGTCTTGAAGAGTATTGTAAGCGAAAACATTACCAGAAAGGTTGAGTGTACCTTTTTACAGCAAGTCAATTCCTCCCCATTACACCAATGGTTGATATATAGGCAAGAACTGTGCAAAAGCTAGAGAGCTGTTTAATTCATTGATTTTAAGGTTTGGTGGGACAATTTATAGTTGACGTTTTACATCACTGGAAAGCAAGTACCTGAAAGTGAGAGATTGGATGCCATCGTGATTTAACAAACTGATGTTTTACCTCTAGGATCAGTGTTTCATTTCACTTAGATGAATGAGATGAAATCTGTCACTCATGGATAAAAAATTCCAATGTTAAACGAGTTTTCCCGAACTCATGACCGTCTCCAGTGGGTCAGGAATTGAACACAAAACTGCCTCTAATTTGGTAATAACCAGCAATCACACTCAGTAGGATAGCTGGTCAAATAAAGGACATTCTCCTGAAGTCAGGGTCAAATATTTTGCTGGAACAGAACTGAAAGAGCTTTACTCTAACGGTCATGTGGACTATTGTGGGCGGCACAGTGGCGCAGTGGTTAGCACTGCAGCCTCACAGCTCCAGGGACCCGGGTTCGATTCTGGGTACTGCCTGTGCGGAGTTTGCAAGTTCTCCCTGTGTCTGCGTGGGTTTCCTCCGGGTGCTCCGGTTTCCTCCCACATGCCAAAGACTTGCAGGTTGATAGGTTAATTGGCCATTATAAATTGACCCTAGTATAGGTAGGTGGTAGGGAAATATACAGGGACAGGTGGGGATGTGATAGGAATACGGGATTAGTGTAGGATTAGTATAAATGGGTGGTTGATGGTCGGCACAGACTCGGTGGGCCGAAGGGCCTGTTTCAGTGCTGTATCTCTAAAACTAAAAAAAAAACTAAAACTATAACTTAATGTCACCAACATCCACACAACACAGTTAGCAAAGGCTTCCTTTTCTACTTCTGCAAAGTCATGTCTGTGGTTTGCAACAGATCTATTTTTAAGTCACCTCTTCATGCTCTTTTCTGCCTTTGTGCAGTCAAGACTGCCTATCTAGCATCTTGTGATGGATCAAGCCTCCCACTAAACACTAGGAAGACCAAAGCCATCATCTTCAGGCCCTGGCACAAATTCTGTCCCTTCGTGAATGATTCCCGAGTCACAATCTTAGGCTGAACAACAGTGCTTGCACCTCAGCATCCTGTTTGACTTAGCCCAATTTCTGACCCCCATATCCACTCCATCATAAAGACCCTACTTCTACAACATTTCTACCTCTACTCAATTCATATACCACTGAAACCCTATACATGCCTTTTCCACCTATGGGGTCAATTACTCCAATGCTTTTCTTACTGTCTTCCCATCATCCATAGCCTACAACTTGTGTAAAACACTGATGCTCCTACACCACTCCCCTCACCCATCATCCTTCATAGGACAACCTTCATAATATCATTTAGAGCACAGAAAGAGAACATTCGGCCATTGAGTCCATGCCAGCAAGCAGGATGGAGTGGGACTTGAACCCGGAACCTTGTGACTCAGAGGCGAGAGTCCTACCAACTGATCCACGGCTGACACTAGTCCAAGTATTCAAATTTAAAATTCGTGCCCTTGGCTTTAAATCCTTCCAAGGCCTTCGCCCCATTCCTGCAACCTTTTCCAACACGCCAAGCCTCCCTTGTTCCTATGACTCCAGTCTCTTGTGCACATCTTCCGCCAAGCTTTTGACTACCCCTCCTAATATAACAAGATGTCAATTTTTCCTTATGCCTCTGTGATGTACCTAGACATTTTTCTGTGCTAAAGGTGGTAAATAAATGCAGGTGGTTGCTATGTGAAATGAGTTTGACATTTTTATCTAGTTCCCAGTGGGCATGGATCTACTGCACAAAACTGTTCCTAATTCAACAATAAATGGCACTCTCATTCAGGCTTAAGATGGCTGGTGCAGGATATGTACAAAATGTCAAACTGGTGCAGTAAGGGTTCTTTACCAAGGTTGGGTCTCAGGCGCCTTCTTCGGGCAGAGAAGACAGAGCTTTACAGTGCATCTGCCTGTATCACAGCTGACTTGGGAGCATTTGATGCTGCCACTGGGGGCCTGAAACAGAAAGCATTCCATTTTCAACACTAACATTCTTCACCTTGATGCGCAAAGAACAAAATGGAAATGCAGAACTGTACAATAGTGGTGCACAATTGCACAGTGGCACTAGAACTGCAGTGTTTCTGAATAATGGGATAGTCCTAAAATGAAAAGAAAATATCTATAATATGCAGGAGAACTTCAAAATGCTTATTAAAATGTGTACACTCTGGAGAGAAGCTTTTTCTTTATTTTGGAAGAGCAGATTGCCAAAATAGGTCAAATACTTTCAAATAGCTATTGTTTGGAAATGTGAATTACTGAACGTCAGAGCTTTAAGCAGGTTACAGCATTCGAGATTAAAAGTTGCTTAATAAAAACAAATGATTAAGATTGGAAACAAATTTTTTAAAAATCAGAGATAGATGAACAGACAGCAGGTCTGCATGGTTTGCACATCTTGCATAAGTCACAGTGAAACCTTGTTACACGGCCATGAATGCAATACTGATCTCCTTAACACTTGCTACAAACACACAGCCTTATCAAATACAAATAATTTTCTGCAGTAAATGTATTGGAATATTATTTAGTACAAGGAAAAAAAATTCAAAAGCTGGAAATTGGAAATAAAAACAAAATCCTGGAAGTACACAGCACGTCTGTCCTGGTAAACTGATTAGTGGAACAAGAGCAGACTGAAACCAACTATTTTCCTGTTATCTGTACTCCATCCTTACCCTCTTGTCCATTCTTTACCCTTCCTACAGTCGATCTTTATCTGCCAATTCTTAAACCATTTTCACAATTTCAGATTCTCCATCTCTAATTGTCTCCTTTTTGCCCACGGATGTACAGTCAATCTATATTTCCGACTCTCACCAGGACTGTCTCTGGACTAAAGTAAAAACAGAAAATGCTGGAAATACTCAGCAGATCTGGCAGGATCTGTGGAGAGAGAGAGAGAGAGACAGAGATAACATTTCAAGTTGATGACCTTTCATCAGACCGAGTCTCTTCCACTTCTTGTGTACAAAATCATGAGAGGTATAGACAGGGTGGATAGCAAGAAGCTTTTTCCCCAGAGTGGGGGATTCAATTACTAGGGGTCACGAATTCAAAGTGAGAGGGGAAAAGTTTAGGGGGGATATGCGTGGAAAGTTCTTTACGCAGAGGGTGGTGGGTGCCTGGAACGCATTGCCAGCGGAGGTGGTAGACGCGGGCACGATAGCGTCTTTTAAGATGTATCTAGACAGATACATGAATGGGCAGGAAGCAAAGAGATACAGACCCTTAGAAAATAGGCGACATGTTTAGATAGAGGATCTGGATCGGCGCAGGCTTGGAGGGCCGAAGGGCCTGTTCCTGTGCTGTAATTTTCTTTGTTCTTTGTTCTTTCTTGAACAGCAGCCTGAACAATTTTCATCCTTCATCAGGCCAAACTTGTTCTCATCCTGAATAACTTCTGTTAACTTTTCTCACTTCCTCCAGATAAAAGGTGTCATTACAGCTTTCAGCCCACCCACCCTCCTCCCACTGCCTCCCGAGTCCTAGTCTTTTTTTCTCTGAAGCACGCTTTTTTCTCTGAACCTATTCAGCCCCTCAACCTGACTTCTGCCTCCATTACAATGATGACTGTGTTGTTATCACTTCCTACTCTTACACTCAGCTTGAAATTTAACTATAATTCCAGTTCCCACCATCCAGCCATCACTCTTATATAATCCCTCACCTGAATGTTTCACCCCTTG
This sequence comes from Heterodontus francisci, assembly GCF_036365525.1. Taxonomy (NCBI): domain Eukaryota; kingdom Metazoa; phylum Chordata; class Chondrichthyes; order Heterodontiformes; family Heterodontidae; genus Heterodontus; species Heterodontus francisci. The sequence goes on from NC_090373.1 coordinate 67,199,893, forward strand.
CTTTCCTGAACTTCTCTCTGCAGCATTGGCAATGGAATTTCTTTATAAACTAACTGACTCGCATACCAGCCACCCCCACCCTTATTCTCCTTTCCATCCGCATTTCCTTTGCCAAACACTTCGATTCCATCCTTAAGCATCGCCCTGAGCTTCCAGTGGCTCGACACTTTAATTCTCCCTCTAACCTCTCTGCAGTCTGTTGCTGCTGAATTGGCAAATTTGCATTCTGTCTGCGCCATTAAGGTGTACTATTCCAGAAATTCTCTCTGGTGCCATTTGATGGCATATAATAGCTTGATCATACATAATATTTCACAAAGGTTGGGGTGATAGGGACAGTGGGAGTTGCCTGTTGGAACATAAAATTCTCAGGCTATTATCACAAATTTAGGAATCTGTTCAGCAGATCCCTGTCCTAATCTCAACTCAGAATTACAGAAATATTTAATATTTACCATTGGGCTGCTGAGACAGAAAAAAAGACTTCTCCCTGTTGTAATGAGTCTACTTTTGAGTTTGAAACATCAGTGGCCATGTTGAGCAGGTATATTCCTTTTAATTCAATTCAATTAGCCAAATGGAATTCTATATCATAGCAACAAAGTGGAGCTGAAGTGCCCGTATCAGTTCCATTTAAGATCCAGTACAGGAATCTAAAGAACATACAGAAGCATTGGACAGGAAAAGCCTGCCCCATACAGTCATCATGCTCTCTACAACAGAGCTATACAACCTTCTGGGTGAGGCAGAAAAGTTAAAACCCAGGCTAATCAGGGGAGCAAACAAAAAATCTGGAAAATTCCTCTCCAACCGTTTTGTGACCGAAACTAGCCCAGGAGGGCACACTGTCCCATTCATGTATTATATGTCTCAGTGGGCAGACAGCATTACGACTATATGTGACAGGCTTTTCATGTCCAACATTTCTCTATGTTCTTTGGATTCCTGCATTGGAGCTTCAATGGAACTGATATGGGCACTTCAGCTCTTCGAGGATGGAGTGATCTCTTATCCAGTCAGAAGCTAGGCCAGCTTTCTCTTGAAAGTATGCAACAAAAAAAAAATCAGTGTTCACTGCACAAGCCAGCAAGCATTCTCTAAGAAACCTAAATACTGTATTACTCTGCTTTGATTCTGTTTAAACTCAACCCTTACAATAAAAAATATTTATAGTTCAGCTTGAAATATATTTGTCAGGGTGCTGCTTTTCTGTCTATCGGAATTGTCATTCCTAGTGCACACTAACCCATTCACTCCGCACGAGGCGTACAAGTTTCAATTCACAGCAGGTGTGGGCCTGCTGCCGCCTTGCTGTAAGAATGAACAAAGAGTTTTGGGAGGAAGCCCAAATTCTAATAATACTTGGCAGGTAAAGTGAGATAACTATCATCTACAAACTGAAAACATGCTGCTCTAAGTCTAAATTTATCACACATTATCAAAAGCAAACAACTGTAAAAATGAGATCTCACAATTTTGGGGACCAAGAGTTAGAGCTGGCTTGTCTGATTGTGAAACTAAAGGATAGGGACCATGCACAGCTGTAAGAAGAGCCAGGCAAACAAAAAGGCGGTTATAAACTTACATAACAATTTCTTGCTGGAAGAAACCAAAGACCTGTTTGCAGGTATTAATAGGTGCACCTGTAAGGTGTATGATTACAAGACAGAATACTGTTGCGGCCTTTACATGCATTTTATTTTCACAGCAACCCAGTGGAATTCATACATGCCAAAATAACACTCATACATACGAATCCCAGGATGATTCAACAAGCTTATTGGGCGACTGAGGTACATGGACCAAAAAGGCTGCATGTTTGATTGCTGCTCTGAGTTAAGTTAGCAGATCTCAGAAGCAGCAACAGCAAGGGCTCTGAAATTATCAGTGGTCAAGAATTGGGGAGGTGGAAAAATGGTTTGCATTGCTTTTTATTAATCATTATCCTGTTGGAGGTGAGTGTATGTGAAGGTTAAACCTGCAGGATCATTGCAGATGAGAGAGTTGGTCCAAAGAAAGGCTGTAGGGCAGCACGGAGCACACAGCAGCAGGAACAGCAGCGTGAGTAAGCGCAACCTAGTGCGGAGACAGTTGATAGAGTTCTGAAGGACAAGTGCAGCAGAGCAGAAGTTATTCAGCAGCATAAAAGCAGCAACAGCAGCAGGATGGAAACCAGCAAAAGCAGATCAAAGATTGCCCAAGTCTAAAGGTCCATTAGAAGAACAGAAATCGAGTCCACAGTGCAAAGCTTGCATTTATATCGCACGTTTATCATAGTAAAGCATCCCAAAGCACTTTGTAGGAACAGAGCGGGGGCTCTGACACAAATTTTCAAATCCTCTCTGGCCATAGGAGAGGTGCCAGAGGACTGGAGGACAGCAAATGTGGTACCATTATTCAAGAAGGGTAGCAGGGATAAACCAGGTGATTACATGCCAGTGAGTCTAACATCAGTGGTAGGGAAATTACTGGAAACAATTCTGAGGGACTGGATTAATCTCCACTTGGAGAGGCAAGGATTGATCAGGAATAGTCAGCATGGCTTTGTCAGGGGAAGATCGTGTCTAACAAATTTGATTGAATTTTTCGAGGAGGTGACTCGGTGTGTAGATGAGGGTAAAGCAGTTGATGTGGTCTACATGGACTTCAGTAAGGCTTTTAATAAGGTCCCGCATGGGAGATTGGTTAAAAAGGTAAGCGCCCATGGGATCCAGGGCAATTTTGCAAATTGGATTCAAAATTGGCTTAGTGGCAGGAGGCAGGTGGTGATGGTCGAGGGTTGTTTTTGCGAGTGGAAGCCTGTGACCAGTGGTGTACCGCAGGGATCCGTGCTGGGACCCTTACTGTTTGTAGTGTTCATGAATGATTTAGACATGAATATAGGAGGAATGATCAGTAAGTTCGCAGATGACATGAAAATTGTTGGTGTTGTAAATAGTGAGGAGGAAGGCATTAGATATACAGGATGTTCTAGGTGGGCTGGTAAGATGGGCAGAGCAGTGGCAAATGGAATTTAATCCTGAGAAGTGGGAGGTGATGCATTTTGGGAGGACTAACAAGGCAAGAGAATATACAATGGATGGTAGGACCCTATGGAGCACAGAGGATCAGAGGGACCTGGGGTGCTTGTCCATAGATCACTGAAGGCAGCAGAACAGGTAGATAGGGTGGTTAGGAAGGGATATGGGATACTAGCCTTTATTAGCCAAGGCATAGAATATAAGAGTAGGGAGGTTATGATGGAGCTGTATAAAATGCTGGTTAGGCCGCAGCTAGAGTACTGTGTACAGTTCTGGTCACCACACTATAGGAAGGATGTGACTGCAATGGAGAGGGTGCAGAGGAGATTCACCAGGATATTGCCTGGGCTGGAGCATTTCAGCTATGAAGAGAGACTGGATAGGCTAGGATTGTTTTCCTTGGAGTGGAGAAGGCTGAGGGGGGGCCTAATTGAGGTATACAAATTTATGAGGGGCATTGACAGGTTAGATAGGAAGAATTTTTTTTCCCTTAGCGGAGGGGTCAATAACTAGGGGGCATAAGGGGCAGGAGGTTTAGAGGGGAGTTGAGGAACATTTTTTCACCCAGAGGGTGAGTGCAATCTGGAACACACTGCCTGAAGGTCTGGCAGAGGCAGGAACACTCATGACATTAATAAGTATTTAGACGAGCACTTGAAACACCATAACGTACAAGGCTGCGGGCCAAGTGCAGGGAAGTGGGATTAGTTTTGGACAGGTGCTTGATGTCGGCACAGGCGCATTGGGCCTGTGCTGTAAAACTCTATGACTATGACTCTAAGACTCAAATTATTAGACAAAATATGACTTCGAGCTATGAGATATTAGGACAGATGACCAAAAGATTAGTCAAAGAGGTAGGTTTTAAGAAGCATCTTAAAAGAGGAGAGTGAGGTAGAGAGATTTGAGAGGTTTACAGAGAGAATTACAGAGCAAAGGGCTTTGGCAGCTGAAGGCACAGCCACCAATTAAAATTGGGGATGCAAAGAGGCCAGAAGTGAAGGAATGCAGAGATCTTGGAGAGATGTAGGGCTGGAAGAGGTTACAGAGATAGGGAGGGGCAAGACAATGGAGGGATTTGAAAACAAGCATGAGCATTTTAAAAGAGACATATTTTTGGACCAGAAGCAAATGTAGGTCAGAGACCACAGGTGAACGGGAATTGGCATGAGTTAGGACACGAGCAACAGAGTTCTGGGTGAGCTCAAGTTTACAGTCGGTACAAGGTGGAATACCAGCAGGAGAGCATGGAATAGACAAGTCTAGGAGGTAACAAAGGCATGGCTGAGGGTTTTAGCAGCAGATGAGCTGAAGCAGGGGCAGTGATGGAAAATGTTATGGAGGTGAAAGTAAGTGGTCTTGGTGATGGACAGGATATAGGGTCGGAAGCTGAGCTCAGATTCAAATATTACACCAAGGTTGCGAACAGACTGGTTTAGCCTCAGAATGTGGCCAGGGATAGCAATGAAGCTGGTGGCTAGGGAATGGAGTTTTTGGTGGGGACCGAAGACAATAGTTTTGGTCTTCCCAATATTTAGTTAGAGAAAATTTCTCCTCATGCAATACTGGATGGTAGAAAAGCAGCATGACCAATCAGAAGCAGTGGAGAGGCAGCTGTGAGGTAGACCTGAGTGTCATCAGTGTACATGTGGAACCGGAGGTGTTTTCAGATGACAGTGCATGGGGGAGCACGTCAATGAGAAATAGGAGGGGGTCAAGGATAGCTCCTTGGGGGACTCCAGAGGTAACCAAGCAGGAGCAAAAAGAGAAACCATTACAGATGATTCTCTGGCTATGACTGGCGTTACGACCGAGGCGGGAGGAGTGCACTGTTTTTCTAGTTTCACGGGTCACAACATATATTTACATTTTTTCCCAGTTACGGTCAATCATAGACACAATTTTTATCCCAGAATAAAATACATCAGCCAGGTTTCTTTAACAACAAAATTATCAGTTTCTTCTAAAACAAGACATAACCAGTAATGAAGCAAAGCATTAACATACAGAGTCAAATAAAAAAGATCCATTTTCACCTGAGCCCCACACACACACACAGGTTAACTGAAAAGATAATTTACTCTTTAGAGCCCTCTTACAAAAAAACCAGAAAAAGAATATTTTGGCCAAAAACTTGCTAATTCTTGAAGAAAAAAGAAGATATCGAAAAATGTTAGATATCCTTTGTTTTGATTTTATGTCCCAAATACATATAGTCAGCTGTCACTGGGATATTCCTAGACCAGTTCTTGTCAGGCGATGTTGAAGATCAGTTTGGGCAGTTTTTCCAGGAAGAATACAGCAACTGGGGTTTCAGACAGTTTCTTACACTTGCTTCTCAGTGCTTTTCAAAGATCTGGGACAGGCTGAGTTGGGGTTTGCTCCCTTGGCCAGTTTTCCCCAACTGTTTTTTAACACTGTCCATAGCAAAACCAAAAACAATGTCACAAGAGTCAAGCCTCATGACCCCTATAAATCTTGACCTGTCACTTCTTTGTAAACATCTTGCCCCAAGTCAAAAAAAAAACCTTGCTGGGTAATTATCTGAAGACAGGTGCCTTCCAGTAACTGTTATTTACAAGCACAGTCCAAAAGACCTTCTGATGACCTCTTTTTAAAAAACACAAAGTTCCAGCATCTATGGATTTTGTTTTCAGTTTTAACACACAAATCCTCATAATTTAACAAAAAAAATGAAATCACTCATAACACTGGATAGATAGGAATGGAATCCAGTGAGAACAGTCATATCCAGCCGGCCAATGGTGGAGAGGAATTGGAGAAGGATGGTGCGGTCAACTGTGATCAAAAGCTGCAGACAGGTGAAGAAGGATGAAGAGGGATTGTTTACCTTTGTCACAATCATGCAGGATGTCATCTGTTACTTTGATAAGGGCCATTTCAGTGCTACAGCATGGGCGGAAACATAAGTGCAGGGATTTGCAGGAAAGATGGGCATGAATTTAAGGCAGCAGCATGTTGAAGGACTTTGGAGAGGAAAGGGAATTTGGAGATGGGTCAGTAATTTGCAAGGACAGAGGGATCAAGACTGAGTTTTTTTTGAGGAAAGGGGTGATAACGGCAGACTTGAAGGGGAGGGGTTCAGTTCCTGAGGAGGGGGAACTGTTAACAATATCAGCTCACAGAGAAACCAGGAAGGAGATTTTGGTGGTCAGCAGATTGGTGGGAAGAGGGTTGAGGGAGCAGGAGGTGCCTCTCAGGTACAGGATGAGTTTGGAGATGAGGGGAGATAGGAGAGAAACTAGAGAAAGATAAGAGTTCAGAGCTAAAGCAGGCGGGAAACCTTAGAGGAAGTTTGGCCTAGTGGGCTAGGGGAAGGGAGGGAAGATACAGAGGAAACTGAACGAATGGTCTCAAACTTAGTGACAAAGCAGCCCATGAGCTCATCACACTTCCTATTGGAGGTGAGGGTGGAGGAGGGGAGGGGAGAGGGTTTAAGACGTCAGTTTGTAGTGGAAATGATGATAAGGATTATCTTTGCATTCCAGGTTGATCCTAGAATAGTGGGCAGTTTTGGCAGAGGACAGCAGGACACAATATTGCTTCACGTGGTTCATTCATGTCTGGTGATAAATGGTTAAACCATTTGTCTGCCATAAACGTTTAGATCTTAAGGGAGTGAAGAAGTAGACCAGGTAATGAAACAGAGATAGTCCAACAGGGAACAGTCTCAGCTGAATACAGTAGCAAAGTGGAAGTCACAGTAAACTTAACAAACCAGCAGGAAATGCGATTTGGCCAATGGGCAGCATATTTCTGCCCAGGACCCCACATAGCAGCAGGGTAAAGCAGAAAAGCTATTAGCACACTGAAGTATAGTCCAGTAGGCCTGGAGGTAAGAGCTGCAGTGGAATGTGGGCACTGTGCACTTATGTAAGTTAGCTTCAAACTTGAAGAGTGAAAGCACAGCAGCTATGCATACAGTTCAAACTTAACCCCAACAATACTGCAGTCCTAATGGAAGATGAATCTCAGAGCAGGTTTCTAGCTATCAAAAGTAGTACAGAATAAAAAAAAAGTTTTTTTTCATTATTCTTTCATGGGATGTGGGCGTTGCTGGCTAGGCCAGCATTTATTTGCCCATCCCTAATTGCCCTGAAGAAGGTGGTGGTAAACTGCCTTCTTGAACCTCTGCAGTCCATCTGGTGTAGGTACACCCATAGTGCTGTTAGGGAGGGAGTTCCAGGATTTTGACCCAGTGACAGTAAAGGAATGGCGATATATTTCCAAGTCAGGATGGTGTGTGTCTTGGAGGGTAACTTGCAGGTGGTGGTGTTCACAAGTGTCTGCTGCCCATGTCCTTCTAGGTGGTACAGGTCGCGGGTTTGGAAGGTGCTGTCGAAGGATGCGTGGCGAGTTGCTGCAGTGCATCTGGTATATGGTACACACTGCTGCTACTGTGCGTCGGTGGTAGAAAGAGTGAATGTTTAAAGTGGTGGATAGGGTGTTGATCAAGCGGGCTGCTTTGTCCTGGATGGTGTCGAGCTTCCTGAGTGTCGTTGGATCTGCACCTATCCAGGCAAGTGGAGAGTATTCCATCACACCCCTGACTTGTGCCTTCTAGATGTTGGACAGGCACTGGGGAGTCAGGAGGTGAGTCACTCGCCACAGAATTTCCAGTCTCTGAATCAGATGAAGGGCCACAGACCTGAAACGTTAACTCTGTTTCTCTCTACAGATGCTGCCAGACCTGCTGAGTATTTCTGGCACTTTATATTCTCATTTCAGAGTTCCAGCATCCACAGTATTTTGCTCTTATCCCAGTCTCTGATCTGCTTTTGCAGCCACAGCATTTATATGGCTGGTTCAGTTCAGTTTCTGTTCAACGGTAACCCCCAGGATGTTGATAGTGGGGGATTCAGCAAGTGTAATGCCTTTGAACACCCAAGGAAGATGATTAGATTGTCTCTTGTTTGAGATGGTCATTGCCTGGCACTTGTGTGGAGCAAATTTAGGGGAGGGGAGTGGTGGGGGTGTTAGCAATATGTTTTATCCAGGTAGCTTGAACATACAGATTGAGTTAAAATAATATGTCTGTTATTCAGGGTAGAGGGTTCTTAGCAATAGATGTGAGAAGGATGACAATGTATGTAGTTCCAAAGAAGAAGAACTTATAAGGGACCTCGTTAGCCTGGAAGCCAACTTGTTAACATGAAACATTTTGTAATTTAAAGCAGGAACAGTTTGTCTTGTAATATAGAAAGCACCAATATATCAATACAATATAGTACATTACAAATTACAGAAAGTGCAACAGTGTCTTCATTATTACTAAGGTGATCTTTGCAGAGTAGACATGGCAGAACTCCATGTGACACCAAAGGGCAGGGGGGGGGGGGGGGAAACAAAATACTGTTGGTTGTTCTAAACAGCTGCAAATAAAGTAGAATTTGGCCGAGTCAAATATGGAACAATTTTCATGCAACACAATAAAAATGACAAAATGGAAGCCAAAGGATACAGTCATTGTACATTTCATTTCAGGCCACAACAGCCCCATAATATAATTCAAGAAATGCAAAACCTTTAGCCAGACTGTTAGCTGGGTAAATTATAATGCGGCATACCTTAGCTCAAAACATGAATGGATCTTGGTTGCACCATTTCCTGGCTCACTCTGCTTTTAGTATCACTTTCAAAAGAAACAGTTTCGCACCTGTTGCATAAGAGACACATGCAAAAACAAAGTATTATTGTTCTGCTCCCCAAAATGGTTTTTGTTTCAACCTTTAAATACCAAATCACAGTATTCTTTAATATTTAGAACCAGTTTGCTGGCCTTTTTTTCAAATCACTTTACATTAATGCTTATTTTCAGCCTACCTTTTTATATATTTTCTCCTGAAGGCATTAACTAAACTGGAACATTGAACATTCATAACTTGCTCCAGTGGCTATTTGTTGTTTAAGAGCCTCGGGAATGAGTGCAGCAAGGCTAGTTCTCCATGAGAATCATCACAGCCAATGCCAATCCTAGCCCAGGATTGCTGATGAATTACATTGTCCTGTTATTGCCCTGAGATCAGCTAATTCAGTACAGACAGGGCTGTCCTCTCTCCCCTGTCTTGTTTGTTTGCTGTATTGAACCCTTTGCTGAGTCTCTGAGGAAGGATGCGAGCATAAGAGGGGTGACAATCCCAGGCAGTGGAGGCAGTCAGGTTAAAACCTCCCTGTACATGGATGACGTCGCCGTCTTCTGCTTGGATCCGCTGTCCGTTCGCAGACTGATGAGCCACTGCGACCAGTTCGAATTGGCATCGGGAGCCAAAGTTAACCACGGCAAGAGCGAGGCCATGTTCTTTGGGAACTGGGCCGACCGATCCTTTGTCCCCTTCACCTTCAGGTAATCTGACCTGAAGGTGCTGGGGATATGGTTCGGAAGGACCAGGGCGTGCACCAAAACCTGGAAGGAGCGAGTAGCCAGGGTACACCATAAGCTGAGCACGTGGGAGCAGCGATCTCTGTCCATTGTGGGCAAGAACGCGAGGCGCTCACATTGTTGCTGTACGTGGCGCAGGTCTGGCCCATACCCCACTCCTATGCCATGGCGGTCACCCGAGCCATTTTTCGCTTCGTCTGGGGATCCAAAATGGACGGAGTCCGGAGGGACACGATGTTCAAACCTTTGGATGAGGGAGTGAAAAATGTATCCAACGTCACCCTCATCCTGATGACCATCTTCATGTGTAGCTGCATCATGCTGTGCTTAGATCCCCAGTACGCAAACTCCAAGTGTTGCTATGTGCTGAGGTTCTATCTGTCCCCAGTGTTGCGAAGGATGGGCCTGGTCACATTGCCGCGGAACGCTCCATCCAGTTGGACCGTGCCGTACCACCTATCCTTCGTGGAAATGTTTCTGCGGAAAAACACCTTTGACCACCAATCCATCAGGCAGTGGTCTGCATGGAATGCTGTCAAGACCCTACGGGAAAAGGAGATGGTGGATCCTGTCGGATGGTTCCCTGAGCAGACTGCCAAAGTCATTTGGCAGAATGCCTCATCACCAAAACCTTCAAACAAGCACCAAGATGTAGCTTGGCTGGTGGTGAGAAGAGCCCTCCCCGTCAGATCCTTCCTGCACGCCCGGAGTCTCACCCCCTCCTCAACAATGCCCTCGCAGTGGCTGTGGTGGGAAAGAGACGGTCGCCCACCTCCTTCTGGAATGTGTCTTTGCAAAGCAGGTGTGGAAAGAGATGCAGTGGTTTTTGTCGAGGTTCATCCCAAACAGCTCTGTAACACAGAAGTCTGTGCTCTATGGGCTGTTCCCAGGGACGCACACCGAGATAAACATCAACTGCTGCTGAAGGACTATCAATTCGGTGAAAGACACCCTTTGGTCTGCCCGAAACGTGCTGGTTTTCCAGCACAAAGAATTGTCCACAACCGAATGTTGCAGACTGGCACATTCCAAGGTCCAGGACTATGTACTGACGTACGCACTAAAGCTTGGGGCAGCCGCCGTAAAGGCTCAATGGGGAAAGACCCCTGTGTAAGGTCCTCCCGCCATAGTGAACTGAGGGGCTGTACCTAAAGGTATGCTGCCCGACCCGAACCCAACGACGTGTCGGGTCGGGCCTGGTCTTCTGGATCCGGCTGTCGGGCTCGGGTCGGGTTGAGTCCGGGTCGGGCCGGACACACACGGTAAGTGCTCTGCTGGTAAGTATTGAAATTAAAAAAAAAAATACTTACCTGAGCTGGGAGTCCAGGACGAAACGGAGTCTGTGCAGTGAGCGAGTGATGTCACTGTGACGTCATCACGCATGCGCTGCAGCTTCCTGGAGGTTCCAGGTCTGACGATAAGTCAAGGGATGGTCGGGTTCGGGTCAGGTCGGGTCGGGCCCGCTGTGGTTCGGTTGGGTTCTTTTTCCCGACCTGAGCAGGCCTTTAGCTGGACCCATGGGAAACCCATCAGGCTGTATACACCAGATATGGGTTTGCTGTAAAATGTCCATGGCATGTAAAATGGAATGCAAGAGTTGTGAGGCAACTCACCCCTATATTGAAGAAAATTGATTTCCTTTGCACTTTCTGAAATGTCAATTTGGTGCCGTTTTGAACTGTTTGCAACCTTTTTTTTTTAATACAGATTTTTATGAATGAAGTATATTTTTGAAAAAAAAATTAATTCAGCACAGACTAGGGATATTCTAAAAGACTGGATCCCTAGGGTTCAGCACCACATTAAATGATGTACCTACTCAGTAACCTATCAGGCCACAGTGATGCATCCTTTCAAATGTATATTCATTTCACATTCTGCATACTACATTTAATTCACGTTTGAGCAAACGATTACCAATTCCTTGTTCATACAGGCGCTTCACTCAGAGCATAAAGACGTACCTTGAAGAAAGATTTCCCGCTCTCCCCTACCCCCAATTACTTAAGATTCAGCACCAGCAATTAACAGAAATATGCAAAGATGGCACTGGTTGTTGCACAGTACCATTTTTACAACAATCCTGTACGGGTCAGCATAGCATTTTTTTGCATTAGTGATTTCTGCAGACATTCCCCAGACATCTAAGTTGGTCTCAGACACAAAATTAGAAAGCAAATTACATGTGCAGTTTGTTATTTATTAGGTTCTTTATGCTGCCACCGTATAGAGTCTAGTCAGAGAGGTTCTTAGGCTGTATTGTTTAAACATTAATCTTTATTGTATAGTAACTATATACACTCCACACTAGCCTGTGTCTCTCCTTCAAAAGCCATGCTGTAACTGTTCGAGTCTCTCCCACATGATCTCTTATCTCATCATGGTGGGCAGCAATCTTTACATTCTCCCAAGATCAACCCTTCCACTACATCTCCCCCCAAGTCTTTATCCCAATATATATTTACATACATTCACTTTTTTATTTACATGCTATCCCTTCTCTACCCCAAGTCTCTGACTTCATAGGCTGAATTTATCAGGAAGCTTCACAACTCTCCCTGATCTCGTCATCAGATGTGGAAGATAGGTAGTCTTTCTCTGATCCCTTATTTCTTGGCTTGGACAGTCTTTGTTGAAGTTTGTAGCATTCGGTGATTTTTGAATTTTTAGTTCACCATCTGAGTCGTCTAAATATATGACTGATTGACATCTTTGATGTAAAGGAATAAGATTCCTTTTATTTCTCCGTATAGAACCCATAGTTAGGGGAACAGATAGGAGGTTCTGTGGGAACGAGAGAGACTCACGGTTGGTGTGTTGCCTCCCAGGTGCCAGGGTTCGTGATGTCTCGGATCGTGTTTTTGGGATCCTTAAGGGGGAGGGGGAGCAGCCCCAAGTCGTGGTCCACATAGGCACCAACGACATAGGTGGGGAGATGGGGATTTAAGGCAGAAATTCAGGGAGCTAGGGTGGAAGCTTAAAGCAAGAACAAACAGAGTTGTTATCTCTGGGTTGTTGCCCGTGCCACGTGATAGCGAAGAAAGGAATAGGGAGAGAGAGGAGTTGAACACGTGGCTGCAGGGATGGTGTAGGAGGAAGGGTTTTGGTTTCCTGGATAATTGGGGCTCTTTCTGGGGTAGGTGGGACCTCTACAAACAGGATGGTCTTCACCTGAACCAGAGGAGTACCAATATCCTGGGGGCGGGGGGGAGATTTGCTAGTGCTCTTCGGGGGGGTTTAAACTAATGCAGCAGGGGAATGGGAACCTAAATTGTAGTTCCAGTGTACAGGATGTTGAGAGTAGTGAGGTCAGGGATAAGGTTACAAGGACGCAAGAGGGCACTGGCAAGCAAGAACTTGGTTTAAAGTGTGTCTACCTCAACGGCAGGAGCATCCGGAATAAGGTGGGTGAGCTTGCAGCATGGGTTGGTACCTGGGATCTCGATGTAGTGGCCATTTCGGAGACATGGGTAGAGCAGGGGCAGGAATGGATGTTGCAGATTCCGGGATTTAGATGTTTCAGTAAGAACAGAGAAGATGGTAAAAGAGGGGGGGGGGTGGCATTGTTAATCAAGGAGAGTATTACAGCGGCAGAAAGGACGTTTGAGGACTCGTCCACTGAGGTAGTATGGGCCGAAGTTAGAAACAGGAGAGGAGAGGTCACCCTGTTGGGAGTCTTCTATGGACCTCCAAATAGTTCCAGAGATGTAGAGGAAAGGATAGCGAAGATGATTCTCGACAGGGGCGAGAGTAACAGGGTAGTTGTTATGGGGGACTTTAACTTTCCAAATATTGACTGGAAATACTACAGTTCGAGTACTTTAGATGGGTCAGTTTTTGTCCAGTGTGTGCAGGAGGGTTTTCTGACGCAGTATGTAGACAGGCCAACCAGGGGCGATGCCACATTGGATTTGGTACTGGGTAATGAACCCGGCCAGGTGTTAGATTTAGATGTCGGTGAGCACTTTGGTGATAGCGATCACAATTCGGTTAGGTTTACCTTAGCGATGGGCAGGGACAGGTATATACTGCAGGGCAAGAATTATAGCTGGGGGAAAGGAAATTATGATGCGATTAGGCAAGATTTAGGATGCGTAGGATGGGGAAGGAAACTGCAGGGGATAGGCACAATCGAAATGTGGAGCTTATTCAAGGAGCAGCTACTGCGTGTCCTTGATAAGTATGTACCTGTCCGGCAGGGAGGAAGTTGTCGAGCGAGGGAGCCGTGGTTTACTAAAGAAGTTGAAGCGCTTGTCAAGAGGAAGAAGGAGGCTTATGTTAGGATGAGACGTGAAGGCTCAGTTAGGGCGCTTGAGAGTTACAAGCTAGCCAGGAAGGATCTAAAGGGAGAGCTAAGAAGAGCAAGGAGAGGACACGAGAAGTCATTGGCGGATAGGATCAGGGAAAACCCCAAGGCTTTCTATAGGTATATCAGGAATAAAAGAATGACTAGAGTTAGATTAGGGCCAATCAAGGATAGTAGTGGGAAGTTGTGTGTGGAATCAGAGGAGATAGGGGAAGCGTTAAATGAATATTTTTCGTCAGTATTTACAGTAGAGAAAGAAAATGTTGTCGAGGAGAATACTGAGATTCAGACTACTAGGCTAGATGGGATTGAGGTTCACAAGGAGGAGGCGTTAGCAATTTTGGAAAGTGTGACAATAGATAAGTCCCCTGGGCCAGATGGGATTTATCCTAGGATTCTCTGGGAAGCCAGGGAGGAGATTGCAGAGCCTTTGTCCTTGATCTTTATGTAGTCATTATCGACAGGAATAGTGCCGGAAGACTGGAGGATAGCAAATGTTGTCCCCTTGTTCAAGAAGGGGAGTAGAGACAGCCCTGGTAATTATAGACCTGTGAGCCTTACTTCGGTTGTGGGTAAAATGTTGGAAAAGGTGATAAGAGACAGGATTTATAATCATCTTGAAAAGAATAAGTTCATTAGCGATAGTCAGCACGGTTTTGTGACGGGTAGGTCGTGCCTCACAAACCTTATTGAGTTTTTCGAGAAGGTGACCAAACAGGTGGATGAGGGTAAAGCCGTGGATGTGGTGTATATGGATTTCAGTAAGGCGTTTGATAAGGTTCCCCATGGTAGGCTATTGCAGAAAATACGGAAGTATGGGGTTGAAGGTGATTTAGAGCTTTGGATCAGAAATTGGCTAGCTGAAAGAAGACAGAGGGTGGTGGTTGATGGCAAATGTTCATCCTGGAGTTTAGTTACTAGTGGTGTACCGCAAGGATCTGTTTTGGGGCCACTGCTGTTTGTCATTTTTATAAATGACCTGGAAGAGGGTGTAGAAGGGTGGGTTAGTAAATTTGCGGATGACACGAAGGTCGGTGGAGTTGTGGATAGTGCCGAAGGATGTTGTAGGGTTCAGAGGGACATAGATAGGCTGCAGAGCTGGGCTGAGAGATGTCAAATGGAGTTTAATGCGGAAAAGTGTGAGGTGATTCACTTTGGAAGGAGTAACAGGAATGCAGAGTACTGGGCTAATGGGAAGATTCTTGGAAGTGTAGATGAACAGAGAGATCTTGGTGTCCAGGTACATAAATCCCTGAAAGTTGCTACCCAGGTTAATAGGGCTGTTAAGAAGGCATATGGTGTGTTAGCTTTTATTAGTAGGGGGATCGAGTTTCGGAGCCACGAGGTCATGCTGCAGCTGTACAAAACTCTGGTGAGACTGCACCTGGAGTATTGCGTGCAGTTCTGGCCACCGCATTATAGGAAGGATGTGGAAGCTTTGGAAAGGGTGCAGAGGAGATTTACTAGGATGTTGCCTGGTATGGAGGGAAGGTCTTACGAGGAAAGGCTGAGGGACTTGAGGTTGTTTTCGTTGGAGAGGAGGAGGAGGAGAGGTGACTTAATAGAGACATATAAGATAATCAGAGGGTTAGATAGGGTGGATAGTGAGAGTCTTTTTCCTCGGATGGTGATGGCAAACACGAGGGGACATAGCTTTAAGTTGAGGGGTGATAGATATAGGACAGATGTTAGAGGTAGTTTCTTTACTCAGAGAGTAGTAGGGGTGTGGAACGCCCTGCCTGCAACAGTAGTAGACACGCCAACTTTAAGGGCATTTAAGCGGTCATTGGATAGACATATGGATGAAAATGGAATAGTGTAGGTCAGATGGTTTCACAGGTCGGCGCAACATCGAGGGCCGAAGGGCCTGTACTGCGCTGTAATGTTCTAATTCTAAAAAGAACCTTCTCGAGTTCGTCCTAGATAAGATGGCTATTGATTCTCGTCTATCTGGAGAATTACCCCTCCTCTATTTTGGTCTCATGTTTGCTAGGTTTCTTGTATGGTATCTTCTGTTATAATTATAGGTCTGTTTGTTTCCAACGACTTTTCTTTGTCTTCCACTTTCTCCTTCTCGCTTTTGTAGTCTTTAAGCAGCATGGCAGGCTGTGCTGTGTTGTGCAGGCTCTCTCCACATTGTGCGGGCTCTGGCAGAATCCGGACTCTCTACAGTGCTCAGGTCAGGTTGGGAGGCACTTCCTCTGTCCCGGTTCCTGGAATCTTCTTCAACTTTCTTTATAAGATGAAGATCAATACAAGCTCTTCTACTCAAGAGTTAGAACTCCTGATTTCTTAGGACATAGTGTTTCTAATATCTACTTTCCCATATTTTGAAACATCGCTTCTAACTTCCCCTTTACTTCAAGTGCAACACCTCCTGCGCCACGTAACTGAGTTTCTGTTGGTTGCAAGATGTCTGTGGATAGCCACAGCTCTTTGTATGACAGGACTGTCACGCTCTGGTGTCAAGTTTGAAATTAATGATACGTCCATTGACATATAGGTCTGCTGACCAAAATGCTTGTTTTGGATCACTGATTTTGCCCAGAAAATATTTCGATTAGTCTGCTGCAGGAGGTTGCGTAACTTCATTTACCTCTCTATTCTTAACCTTTTCCTTTAGAGGTTGAAGCAGTCGAGATTTTATTTCAGCACATCTTACTGAAATGCCCTATTTTTCTGCAATAAAAGCATTCTGCTCTATTAACAGGACATTGTTCATGCCTATGGTAAGTTTTTCCCACATTGGCACTCCCCAGCACTGGCAGGGTTTGAAGGCGTCTTTCGCTCTTCACCTCCCACTCCACCCCCGCCCCTCCTCAGTGTACCTTTTTTCCTGGCGCCTCTTTTTCAGCCCTCTGGTGAAGGAACTAAACAGTTGCAGGAGGTTTCCAGTACCAAGGTCTTTCGACACCTTACAGGATTGGTCTGTTGTTCTTTCTGTCCTCAGCTTGCCTCACCAGCTGAATGGCTCTTTCTAGGGTGAGGTCTTCATTAAACTATAAAAGGTCTGATATGGAATCAGCTACAACAACCAACAATATGATCTCTTATCAATTCCTCTTTAAGGTCTCCATACTCACATCCCTCTGTGAGTCTGTAATGGTCATTGATAAAAGTATTGACCGTTTCGCCCAGTTTCTGGACCCTTTTATTGAATTTAGCTCTTTCAAGAATCTTATTACTGCACAAATTGAAGTAGGAATCACAAGTGTTTAAGACTTCGTCAAATTTTGCTGATGTTTCATCAATACGTTGTCTTGCTATTATATCAGCTACAGCACCAATTAAATATAATAATGTATTCACTTGCCCTGTTTCAGACTTGCTGTCCAATTCAATGCAATTCTGTATCTGAGGAACCTTTTCCTCCATAATATCCAGTTTTGAGTGGAATTGGACCCCTTTGACTTCTAAAATTCTCTGGCACTCCCAAATTTGGATCCATTTTTAAAATTTTTATATACTTTTTTTTAGAAGAAACTTTTTTTTAGGCTAGCTTGCTTTGATAGAGTGTATTAGGTGCTTGACAGTGTTCTATGTTTGCTTCTTTTATAGGCTTCTGGTAGGAACCTACACTTTCAGCAGTTCAGTTTTATATTTAGACAGCTGCCTATTGGAATTGACAGAGCTGTTTGATAAACAGTTCAAGGGTTTTCCCCTTAGCTTTTTTTTTAAGCTCGAGTTTATTTATTTTGTTCAAGCTTGACAGCTTTAAAGCTTTTTTTTCTCTTTAGCTTAGCTGCATTATTGGCGACTCTGCTGTATTCAGGGCTTTCCCGCGCTTTTTTTCTTCAATATCAGAATTTTTTTTTCAGTTCACGCACTTTTCAGGGGTTCCCACTCTCTGCCCTTGCACTCAGCCCAAATGAGGGATTGGGTTTTCTCCTTTTTTTTTCTTTCGCTCTTCGAAAATTAATCTTTTAAGCTCTTCAAAGACTTTTTTATTTAAACCGGGATTTCTCGATCATCGGCACAATGACTCACCCGATCACTTGCTTTTCAGCCACACTTCTGTTCTATGGAGCTTCTCTCAGCCTTCTAAGGTCTGTTTTTTTTTTTTCTCTTCAGCTACTTGTTTTAAAGTTTCTTCTCTTCTGGCCAAAGGATGGTTGTTGCTTCAAATTTTCTCTTCTGGGTATCGGACTTCGATCCCAGCGCTATTCACCATGTTATATATTTGGTTCTTTATGCTGCCATCGTATATAGTCTAGCCAGAAAGGTCCTTAGACTGTATTGTTTAAACATTAATCTCTATTGTATAGTAACTCTATACACTCCACATTAGCCTGTGTCTTTCCTTCAAAAGCCAAGCTGTAACTGTTCGAGTCTCTCCCACACGATCTCTTACCACATCATGGTGGGCGGTAATCTTTATATTCTCTCAAGATTAACCCTTTGATACCCTTACATTAGTGACTTGTGCAGACTTTTCCCAGACATTTAAGTTCTTTTCGGACACAAAATTAGAAAGCATTTTACACATGCAGTTGTTTCTAAATTGCAATGATACAGAGACCGACTCACAGACAATGCAATGGGGGAACTGGTGATGTAGTGATAATGTCACTTGACTAGTAATGCAGAGGCCCAGGTTAATGCACTGGGATACAGGTTTAAATCCCACCATGGCAGCTGGTGGAATTTAAATTCAATTAATTAATAAATTCAAGTCATTAATAAAAAAATCTGGAATGAAAGCTAGTCTCAGTAATGGTGACATAAAACTATCATCGATTGTTGTAAAAACCCATCTGGTTCACTAATGTCCTTACCTGGTCCGGTCTACATGTGACTCCAGGTCCACAGCAATGTAACTGCCCTCTGAAATGGCCCAGCAAGTTACTCAGTTGTCAAGAGAAATTAGGGACAGGCAACAAATGCTAGCCTTGGCAGTGACGCCCACCTCCCATGAAATTTTTTTTTTTTTGAAAAGCTTCATAATCTCACTCTGATCACTGCATCTTCTCCTTTGGTGGGCTTTATTTCAGAACCCCCCCCCCCCCCCCACCACCCCACTCCAAATAGCAATTGTTGTCGACATTTGCAGACATCGATCAGCATAAAGATGAGCAGAATTATTCAAGGATTTTTTCCACTAAAAAACAATATAAACAGAGCAGCTTCACTCAATTGGCAACATCTTGATTACCGTGCCCAGTCCATAATAAATGTAATGGCACCATTCCCAAGTGTGTGCTGATATAGTAAGAGAGACATGCTCATTTCTGCTCTGTGGATGTCTCACGTACTGGGAACAGCATTTAACTATTAGATTTTATGCTATCAGTATCCAGCTGTAGCTAAAGTATTAGATATACAGTCATGGTTACAGCATGCTTTAGTTCGCACAATGCCTGGGTTTTAATGAGCCCAATTCCATTATTCAAAATGATCCATCAGCAGTACAAACCAAGGTTAGAACATCACATGTGCAGCATAAGCACAACCTATAAAAGATACATTTGTGAGTATGTTTTGTCAAACCTTTAAGCTACTCATCTTGACTCCTGTTGTTTATGTAGAGCTGTGATGTTGCAGGGAGGTTGCCCTCAAGTTGGTGACAATTGTTTACAATGACCAACCACACCAGTTATGTCCAATGTAATTTATTAAATATGAACTCACCAGCACACTATTTTTTAAAAAATGAATATATCAGGCTCTATTCATGGTTTGATCAATAGCTTTTCAGTGAATATTGTCACCATTTAAAAAAAACTCTGCATGTGCTAATTTACTGATTTATACTTCACTGATAATCAAGAAGGCATACTTTACATAGATTATTCTTTCATTTAACTATGCACATTGCATTTTTTGACATTTTCAATGCTACACCCCCTCAAGATCAAATCCAGAGACGCTGGGTATCACAAGATGTCTCTCAAATGTACTGAAAACATTGGGTTTTTGCACGAAATGGAATGGGTAGTGTTTGACTCTAGCTATATCACAGAAACAGAAAAGGCCATTGAAATCTCAACTTTTCCCCAAATCTTCTTCCCTCATTCCGACTATGCTGAGATATACAGCCAGTAGTTGCCTCCCTGTACCTTGCCATTCTTGACACTGATCTGAAACTGAGTGAATTAGTAAGTTATTTCACCACAAATAACAGTACACATAAGCCCAGTCCTCTCAATCACCACGCACACACAAGGACTTTCCAGCAGAAATCACTGGAGCGGAATGAGAAGTGGAAATTCAGGTTTTTCTCCCTTGACCAGAGGCACCAAAGACAACTGTAGTACTCCCAGCTGTCCCCCAGCTGAAACAAGCTAAAACATAGACCACTTATCGAGTTTGCCTTCTGCTCAGTTAGGTAATTTCAGTCTCAGCTCTCTGCTTTTTAACGAGCTCCTTCAATCCTTATGTTCTTCAGAAATAACATGTCTCTTCATTCCACATGTCCATTACATTTTGTGCAAAATTGTTTTTCCTGAACTTCCTATTTACTTTTAATATTTTAAAATTACAAGCCTTCTAGTTTTTGAAATAATCAACAGCATTAAAGGGTTAGCAGCATGGAATCAAAATTAGCTAAAGCACAGAAACCAGAGAGTCCTGATGACCATTAAAATAAAAGCAAAATACTGCGGATGCTGGAAATCTGAAACAAAAACAAGAAATGCTGGATTCACTCAGCAGGTCTGGCAGCATCTGTGGAAAGAGAAGCAGAGTTAACGTTTCGGGTCAGTGACCCTTCTTCGGAACTGACAAATATTAGAAAAGTCACAGATTATAAACAAGTGAGGTGGGGGTTGGGCAAGAGATAACAAAGGAGAAGGTGCAGATTGGACCAGGCCACATAGCTGACCAAAAGGTCACGGAGCAAAGGCAAACAATATGTTAATGGTGTTTTGAAAGACAAAGCATTAGTACAGATTAGGTGTGAATATACTGAATATAGAACATCAGCAAGTGCAAACCTGAAGAAAAACAACCTGAAAAAAAACAGTGGGTAAGCAAACTGAACAAACTAAGATGAAATGAAATAAATGCAAAAAATGTAAAAAGGAATGCAAAAAAAAAAAAGGAAGAAAAAATAACTAAAAATGACTAAAAATGAAAGTAAAGTGGGGGGCTGTCATGCTCTGAAATTATTGAACTCAATGTTCAGTCCGGCAGGCTGTAGTGTGCCTAATCGGTAGATGAGATGCTGTTCCTCGAGCTTGCGTTGATGTTCACTGGAACACTGCAGCAATCCCAGGACAGAGATGTGAGCATGAGAGCAGGGGGGAGTGTTGAAATGGCAAGCAACCGGAAGCTCAGGGTCCTGCTTGCGGACTGAGCGGAGATGTTCCGCAAAGCGGTCACCCAGTCTGCGCTTGGTCTCCCCAATGTAGAGGAGACCACACTGTGAGCAGCGAATACAGTATACTACATTGAAAGAAGTACAAGTAAATCGCTGCTTCACCTGAAAGGAGTGTTTGGGGCCTGGGATAGTGAGGAGAGAGGAGGTAAATGGGCAGGTATTACAACTCCTGCGATTGCAAAGGAAGGTGCCCTGGGACGGGGACGAGGTGGTGGGGGTAATGGAGGAGTGGACCAGGGTGTCGCGGAGGGAACGATCCCTTCGGAATGCTGACAGGGGAAGGGAGGGGAAGATGCGACTGGTAGTGGCATCACGCTGGAGGTGGCGAAAATGGCGGAGGATGATCCTTTGGATATGGAGGCTGGTGGGATGAAAAGTGAGGACAAGGGGAACCCTGTCACGGTTCTGGGAGGGAGGGGAAGGGGTGAGGGTAGAGGTGCGGGGAATGGGTCGGACACGGTTGAGGGCCCTGTCAACCACAGTGGGGGGAAATCCTCGGTTGAGGAAAAAGGAGGTCATATCAGAAGCACCGTCATGGAAGGTAGCATCATCAGAGCAGATGCGTCGGAGACGGAGAAACTGGGAGAATGGAATGGAGTCCTTACAGGAGGTAGGGTGTGAAGAAGTGTAGTCGAGGTAGCTGTGGGAGTCAGTGGGCTTATAATGGATATTGGTAGACAACCTATCCCCAGAGATGGAGACAGAGAAGTCGAGGAAGGGAAGGGAAGTGTCAGAGATGGACCATGTAAAGGTGAGAGAAGGGTGGAAATTGGAAGCAAAGTTGATAAAGTTTTCGAGTTCGGGGCGGGAGCAGGAAACGGCACCGATACAGTCATCAATGTACCGGAAAAAGAGTTGGGGGAGGGGGCCTGAGTAGGACTGGAACAAAGAATGCTCGACATATCCCACAAAAAGACAGGCATAACTAGGACCCATGCGGGTACCCATAGCGACACCTTTTACTTGAAGGAAGTGCGTGGAGTTGAAGGAGAAGTTGTTCAATGTGAGAACAAGTTCAGCCAGGCGGAGGAGGGTGGTGGTGTTCCAGGAAGAAGCGGAGAGCCCTCAAACCATCCTGGTGGGGGATGGAGGTGTAGAGCGATTGGACGTCCATAGTGAAGAGGAGGCGGTTGGGACCAGGAAACTGGAAATTGTCAAAATGACGTAGGGCGTCAGAAGAGTCACGGATGTAGGTGGGAAGAGACTGGACCAGCGGAGAAAAGATAGAGTCTAGATAGGAAGAAATACGTTCAGTTGGGCAGGAGCAGGCTGACACAATGGGTCTGCCGGGACAGTCCCGTTTGTGGATTTTGGGAAGGAGATAGAAGCGGGCTGTCCGGGGTTGCGGGACTATGAGGTTGGAAGCTGTAGAGGGAAGATCTCCAGAGGAGATGAGGTCAGTGACAGTCCTTTGGACGGTGGCTTGATGTTCGGTGGTGGGGTCATGGTCCAGAGGGAGATAGGAAGAGGTGTCTGTGAGTTGGCGTTGAGCTTCTGCAAGGTAGAGGTCAGTACGCCATACAACAACAGCACCACCCTTGTCTGCAGGTTTGATGACCATGTCGGGGTTAGACCTGAGAGAACGGAGTGCCTCAAGTTCAGAGGGGGACAGGTTAGAGTGAGTGAGGGGGGCAGAGAAATTGAGACGACCAATGTCTCGCCGACAGTTTTCAATGAAGAGATCAAGAGCGGGTAAGAGGCCAGGGTGAGGGGTCCAGGTAGACAGAGAATGCTGGAGGCGGGTGAATGGGTCTGCTGGTCGGGGGGAGGACTCCTGGTCAAAGAAGTGAGCCCGGAGGCGGAGGCGACGGAAGAAGAGCTCAACGTCATGCCGAGCGCGAAATTCATTGAGGTGGGGGCGTAAGGGGATAAAACTGAGTCCTTTGCTGAGTACAGAACGCTCAGCATCAGAGAGGGGGAGGTCAGAGGGTATAGTGAATACACGGCAAGGGGTCAGATCAGAAGGGGTGGGGTCAGAGGGAAGTGAAGCGGAAGGAGGATCTGGAGGGGCATTAGTCCCCATCAGCTGCTGGAGCTTGCGTTCCTTAACACCTGAAAGGAAGAAAAAAAGTTTTTTGTTAATGCGTCGGATGAGACGTAAGATGAGATGAAACTGCGGAGTAGAACAGCTTTGAGATAAGGTGAGGCGGTGCTGCTGGAGAGAGAGGTCCAGTGTGTGCATATGGCGGCGCATGGCACTGAGTGTAGATCTCAGGATGCGGCGAGAGTAGCAGTCTGAGGAACGTTGTATTTCTCGGAGATACCTGTGATCCTGGGTGGTTTCAAAGCATGATGGGTGAAACTGCAGTTGGAATCCACGTGGAATCAGTCGGAGCCGGAGACAGTCACTGAGGAAGGAGATGTGGCTGTGAAAACGTGTTTTGGTAGATACCTTATCAAACACCAGGAGGGAAATAGAAAGCAATGAAGGTGAACAAGGTAAAAGAGACAAACGAAAATCCCGTCGGAGAGAAGAGCAGAACTTCTTCAAGGTAGGCATTCCTGGAAGAGAAGTGGCAGTGAATTAAACACTAAAATAAAAGCAAAATACTGCGGATGCTGGAAATCTGAAACAAAAACAAGAAATGCTGGATTCACTCAGCAGGTCTGGCAGCATCTGTGGAAAGAGAAGCAGAGTTAACGTTTCGGGTCAGTGACCCTTCTTCGGAACTGACAAATGGGGACTAATGCCCCTCCAGATCCTCCTTCCGCTTCACTTCCCTCTGACCCCACCCCTTCTGATCTGACCCCTTGCCGTGTATTCACTATACCCTCTGACCTCCCCCTCTCTGATGCTGAGCGTTCTGTACTCAGCAAAGGACTCAGTTTTATCCCCTTACGCCCCCACCTCAATGAATTTCGCGCTCGGCATGACGTTGAGCTCTTCTTCCGTCGCCTCCGCCTCCGGGCTCACTTCTTTGACCAGGAGTCCTCCCCCTGACCAGCAGACCCATTCACCCGCCTCCAGCATTCTCCCTCTACCTGGACCCCTCACCCTGGCCTCTTACCCGCTCTTGATCTCTTCATTGAAAACTGTCGGCGAGACATTGGTCGTCTCAATTTCTCTGCCCCCCTCACTCACTCTAACCTGTCCCCCTCTGAACTTGAGGCACTCCGTTCTCTCAGGTCTAACCCCGACATGGTCATCAAACCTGCAGACAAGGGTGGTGCTGTTGTTGTATGGCGTACTGACCTCTACCTTGCAGAAGCTCAACGCCAACTCACAGACACCTCTTCCTACCTCCCTCTGGACCATGACCCCACCACCGAACATCAAGCCACCGTCCAAAGGACTGTCACTGACCTCATCTCCTCTGGAGATCTTCCCTCTACAGCTTCCAACCTCATAGTCCCGCAACCCCGGACAGCCCGCTTCTATCTCCTTCCCAAAATCCACAAACGGGACTGTCCCGGCAGACCCATTGTGTCAGCCTGCTCCTGCCCAACTGAACGTATTTCTTCCTATCTAGACTCTATCTTTTCTCCGCTGGTCCAGTCTCTTCCCACCTACATCCGTGACTCTTCTGACGCCCTACGTCATTTTGACAATTTCCAGTTTCCTGGTCCCAACCGCCTCCTCTTCACTATGGACGTCCAATCGCTCTACACCTCCATCCCCCACCAGGATGGTTTGAGGGCTCTCCGCTTCTTCCTGGAACAGAGGCCCAACCAGTCCCCATCCACCACCACCCTCCTCCGCCTGGCTGAACTTGTTCTCACATTGAACAACTTCTCCTTCAACTCCACGCACTTCCTTCAAGTAAAAGGTGTCGCTATGGGTACCCGCATGGGTCCTAGTTATGCCTGTCTTTTTGTGGGATATGTCGAGCATTCTTTGTTCCAGTCCTACTCAGGCCCCCTCCCCCAACTCGTTTTCCGGTACATTGATGACTGCATCGGTGCCGTTTCCTGCTCCCGCCCCGAACTCGAAAACTTTATCAACTTTGCTTCCAATTTCCACCCTTCTCTCACCTTTACATGGTCCATCTCTGACACTTCCCTTCCCTTCCTCGACTTCTCTGTCTCCATCTCTGGGGATAGGTTGTCTACCAATATCCATTATAAGCCCACTGACTCCCACAGCTACCTCGACTACACTTCTTCACACCCTACCTCCTGTAAGGACTCCATTCCATTCTCCCAGTTTCTCCGTCTCCGACGCATCTGCTCTGATGATGCTACCTTCCATGACGGTGCTTCTGATATGACCTCCTTTTTCCTCAACCGAGGATTTCCCCCCACTGTGGTTGACAGGGCCCTCAACCGTGTCCGACCCATTCCCCGCACCTCTACCCTCACCCCTTCCCCTCCCTCCCAGAACCGTGACAGGGTTCCCCTTGTCCTCACTTTTCATCCCACCAGCCTCCATATCCAAAGGACCATCCTCCGCCATTTTCGCCACCTCCAGCGTGATGCCACTACCAGTCGCATCTTCCCCTCCCTTCCCCTGTCAGCATTCCGAAGGGATCGTTCCCTCCGCGACACCCTGGTCCACTCCTCCATTACCCCCACCACCTCGTCCCCGTCCCAGGGCACCTTCCCTTGCAATCGCAGGAGGTGTAATACCTGCCCATTTACCTCCTCTCTCCTCACTATCCCAGGCCCCAAACACTCCTTTCAGGTGAAGCAGCGATTTACTTGTACTTCTTTCAATGTAGTATACTGTATTCGCTGCTCACAGTGTGGTCTCCTCTACATTGGGGAGACCAAGCGCAGACTGGGTGACCGCTTTGCGGAACATCTCCGCTCAGTCCGCAAGCAGGACCCTGAGCTTCCGGTTGCTTGCCATTTCAACACTCCCCCCTGCTCTCATGCTCACATCTCTGTCCTGGGATTGCTGCAGTGTTCCAGTGAACATCAACGCAAGCTCGAGGAACAGCATCTCATCTACCGATTAGGCACACTACAGCCTGCCGGACTGAACATTGAGTTCAATAATTTCAGAGCATGACAGCCCCCCACTTTACTTTCATTTTTAGTCATTTTTAGTTATTTTTTCTTCCTTTTTTTTTTTTGCATTCCTTTTTACATTTTTTGCATTTATTTCATTTCATCTTAGTTTGTTCAGTTTGCTTACCCACTGTTTTTTTCAGGTTGTTTTTCTTCAGGTTTGCACTTGCTGATGTTCTATATTCAGTATATTCACACCTAATCTGTACTAATGCTTTGTCTTTCAAAACACCATTAACATATTGTTTGCCTTTGCTCCGTGACCTTTTGGTCAGCTATGTGGCCTGGTCCAATCTGCACCTTCTCCTTTGTTATCTCTTGCCCAACCCCCACCTCACTTGTTTATAATCTGTGACTTTTCTAATATTTGTCAGTTCCGAAGAAGGGTCACTGACCCGAAACGTTAACTCTGCTTCTCTTTCCACAGATGCTGCCAGACCTGCTGAGTGAATCCAGCATTTCTTGTTTTTGAGTCCTGATGACCAGTTGTTTTTCAGACTGGAGGGAAGTATACAGTGGTGTCCCCCAGGGGTCAGTGTTGGGACTACTGCTTTTTTTGATAAGACATTAATGACCTGGACTTTGGTATACACGGCATAATTTCACATTTCGCAACAGACTCCAGGAAGACAGACTGGTGAACTGGGCACACATGTGGCAAATATCAATTTAGCATAGCATAGTGATTTAACTTGAAAGGAAGAATGAGGAGAGGCAATATAAACTAAATAGTACAATTTTCAAAGAGGGTGTAGGAACAGAGAGGCCTGGGGTGTCTGCACACTCGTCTCTGAAAGTGGCAGGACAAGCTGAAAGGGTATATGGCATCCTTGGCTTTATAAATAGAGGCACAGAATATAAAAGCAAGGAAGTTATGTGAAACCTTTATAAAACACTGGTTAGGCACCAGCTAGAGTAATGTGTTCAGTTCTGGGCACACGCTTTAGGAAGGATGTCAAGACCTCAGAGAGGGTGCAGAAGAGGTTTACTAGAATGGTACCAGGTGGAGAGATTTCAGTTGCATGGAGAGTCTAGAGAAACTAGGGTTGTTCTCGAAGCAGAGAAGATTAAGGGGCAATTTGATAAAGATGTTCAGCATCATTAATGGTTTCAAAGGGTCGATGGAAGAAACTGCTTCCTGTGGCAGATGAGTTGGTAACCAAATGACACAGATTTAAGGTAAATAGCAAAAGAACCAGAGGCAATGAAGAAAAAAAATATATACTGCAAGTTGTTATGATCTAGAGCGCAGCGCCTGAGGGCAGTTGAAACAGGTTCAATAACTTTCAAAAAGAAATTAGATAAATATTTGAAGTGGAAAAATTTGTCACGCTGTGTGGAAAAAGCAGGGGAGCAGGATTAATTAGAAGGCTCTTTTCCAGAGCTGGCACAGGAACGATGGGTTGAATGGTCTCTTTCTGCGTTGTATTATTCCATGATTCTAGGAACAACTTTACGTGATCAATTTCATCAATCCCTTCACAATGTTGAAAACTTCTATTGATCACCGCAAAGTTTCTTCTTCTCGAATGAAAACAAGTCCAGTTTTGTAAACTTCTCCATTTCTCCCAATTTATCCCATCTCAGCATTGCGAATATGAGAATGCAATTCCAGAATCGGGTCCAAACACCAGAGGAGCGATGACACATCTCTGGAACATACATACGAACATACGAATTAGGAGCAGGAGTAGGCCACTCGGCCCCTCAAGCCTGCTCCACCATTCAACAAGATCATGGCTGATCTGATTGTAACCTCGACTCCACATTCCCACCTACCCCCAATAACCTTTCTTCCCCCTTGCTTATCAAGAATCTATCTGCCTCTGCCTTAAAAATATTCAAAGACTCTGCTTCCCCCACCTTTTAAGGAAGAGTTCCAAAGACTCAGAAAAAATAATTCTCCTCATCTCTGTCTTAAATGGGTGACCCCTTATTTTTAAACAGTGACCCCGAGTTCTAGATTCTCCCACAAGAGAAAACATCCTTTCCACATCCACCCTGTCAAGACCCCTCAGGATCTTATATGTTGCAATCAAATCACCGCTTACTCTTCTAAACTCCAGTGAATACAAACCTAGCCTGTCCAACCTTTCCTCATAAGACAACCCGCCCATTCCAGGTATTAGTCTAGTAAACATTCTCTGAACTGCTTCCAACGCATTTACATCCTTCCTTAAATAAGGAGACCAATACTGTACAAAGTACTCCAAATATGGTCTCACCAATGCCCTGTATAACTGAAGCATAACCTCCCAACTTTTGTATTCAATTCCCTTCGCAATAAACAATAACATTCTATTAGCTTTCCTAATTACTTGCTGTACCTGCATACTAACCATTTGCGAGTCATGCACTAGGACACCCAGATCCCTCTGCATCTCAGAGCTCTGCCATCTCTCACCATTTAGATAATATGTTTATTTTTAATTCTTCCTGCCAAAATGGACATTTTCACATTTTCACACTTATACTCCATTTGCCAGATCTTTGCCCACTCATTTAACCTATCTATATCCCTTTGTAACCTCCTTATTTATGTCCTCTTCACAATTTACTTTCTTACCTGTCTTTATGTCATCAGCAAATTTAACAACCATACCTTCGGTCCCTTCATCCAAGCCATTTATATAAACTGCAAAAAGTTGAGCCCTAGCACTGATCCCTGTGGCACACCACTCATTACATCTTGCCAACCAGAAAATGACCCATTTATGCCTACTCTCCCACACCATGAGCTTTTATTTTCTGCAATAACCTTTGATGTGGCACCTTAGATGTTCCCGATGGTAGGGGAGTCCAGAACCAGGGGTCATAGTCTAAGGATACGGGGTAAACCATTCAGGACTGAGATGAGGAGACATTTCTTCACCCAGAGAGTGGTGAGCCTGTGGAATTCACTACCACAGAAAGCAATCAAGGCCAAAATATCGTATGTTTTCAAGAAGGAGTTAGATATAGCTCTTGGGTTTAAAGGGATAAAAGGATATGGGGCAAAAGCGGGAACAGGTTACTGAGTTGGATGATCAGCCATAATCATAATGAATGGTGGAGCAGGCTTGAAGGGCCGAATGGCCTACTCCTGCTCCTATTTTCTATGTTTCTTATCAAACGCCTTCTGGAAATCCAAGTACAGTACATCCACCGGTTCTCCTTTATCCAGAGCACATGTTACTTCTTCAAAGAACTCCAATAAATTGGTTAAACATGACTTCTCTTTCTCAAAACAGTTTTGACTGCCTGATTACCCTGAATTTTTCTAAGTGCCCTGTTGTAAGAGAAAGAAGGCTTACACAATCTTAGGGTTGAAAAGGAGTCCAACTCCAGTGCAGTTCCAAACCAGGCACAATACTCAGGAATCCTTTGATTTAGTTTCAGTTCATAATGTAAGCTATGAGAATAGTCAAACACATTTGACAGATCTCTGGGTTTGGGGAGTGCGGGCATGAAGAGGTAGGTGGGAAAGAGAGGGAAGAATCATAAAAGCCCTCTTGCTGTATGCCTTTGAAATGGAATACATAAAAGTAACATATGACACCCCCTCAATTTTTCCCTCTTCGAGTTTGTAGTACAAAGTACATTGGCAGCACACATTGTGATTTACTGTGACTTCACTATTCACCTTGAAATTTAAAAAGCAGACATATTCTGTTTTCAACAAGATGTTTAAAAGAAAAACACAAACAAGGCTAAAAAAAAATGTAGGTTTCTGGCCACTGATAATGTGACCTGCAGACTAATTCTGGAGAAAATTCAAGTCACAAAAAACATTTTACCTTATATGGTCATAGGCAGAAGGAAGTTGCTAAGGACCACAATGGCTGTCCATTTCCTTTCCAGCAAGCTGAATTAAGCTGTGTGTTTGTGCTCACATCTCCCATCGCTCAGCCCACCCACGGTATAGCTCCTATGTACAGAAACAGCTCAAGGAATATTTTTTAAAAAGTCTATGTTCAATTGCCTGCTGAAATGTGAGTTACCATGACAATATGCTAGAGAAAAATACAGCCTACGTGTGTATGTGTGGGCGTGGGAAGGGAGTGTGGAGATGAGAAACGAAGAGAAATAGTAGGCTCCATTCTACCTACTTGTTTGCTGAAAGCTTTTTTATCCAATATTAACTATCTCAGATTTTATCAATTGGTCTATTGACGACACTGTACACATAGCAACTTACAGATGTGAAGCATGCATACCATCACTTGCTCGTCTATTCAGCCATTCATTGCTTCTGTCATATTCTCACATAATTCGGCATTTCAATATGCCTCCCACATATCAACCATTTAAATGAGAGCTCTGTTTGATCTCATCTATACAATTCCGGACCAACTTCATATTTCCCTTGCTGTGCTGAATTCATCTTCAACATAAAGCGACTGAAAAATAATTCTGTGGGTTGTGATTCACTGATGATGCCACTCAAAAATTCTGAAAAAAAAATCAACTGAAGTGGTTGAGTCACCAGCGTTAGAGTAAAGGGCAGAAAGTACTCAGCAGTTCTGCTATTTAGCAGTCACAAAATGCAGCTATTTAATGTTTAAAAATAAATGATCACGAGAGAGTTGGATTTCAGTACAGGAACAAACTATGCAAGCATCATCCTGAACTTTCTGCTTCAGAAAAAAAGTGTATTGGCTGCTCAGTAACAACACTTTTTCTCAAGGGCATCATTTGGGACAAAATATTTAACCGCTTCTATAAAAGGAGTATTCTTCTTCGAAAACATTACCTCCTACTCTTATTCATGTGTGGTTCTGTAATTTGTTATCCTGGCTGTTCTTTTTTAAACCACCTCAGACATAAATCAGAGACACGACGATCAATGAATACCACCACAGCATTACAATACTGACTGATGATGAATTTTTTTAAAATTTGTTGCCCATCCCTAATTGCCCTTCACGACTGAGTGACTTGCTGGGCCATTTCAGAGGGCAGGTAAGAGATGCTGTGGATCTGGAGTCACATGTAGGCCAGACCAGGTAAGGACAGCACATTTCCTTCCGTAAAGGACATGAGTGAACCAGATGGGGTTTTACAACAATCGAATATAGTTTCATGGTACCATTACTGAGACTAACTTTAGATTTATTAATTCATTGAATTTAAATTCCACCAGCTGCCATGATGGGATTTGAATCCATGCCCCCAGGGCACTATTCTGGACTTCTGGATTGCTAAAATAAAAGTAAAATACTGCAGATGCTGGAAATCTGAAATAAAAACAAGAAATGCTGGAAATACTCAGCAAGTCTGGCAGCATCTGTGGAGAGAGAAGCAAAATTAAAGTTTCAGGTCAGTGACTGATGAAGGGTCACTGACCTGAAACATTAACTCTGCTTCTCTCTCCACAGATGCTGCCGGACTTGCTGAGTATTTCCAGCATTTCTTGTTTTTACTTCTGGATTGCTAGTTCAGTGACATTACCACAATGCCACCATCTCCCCGCTGGTATACTAGCTCTTGCCACTCACTAAAATGAGAAATCTGGCATTGCAAGAACAACTGCTTGAGAATTCATGGTACTCCTGATTTCCCAGACATTTATTTCACTAGCTAGGGAGTGCCACAAATTGGACAAACTGATCTCAGTGCCCCTTTGCCCAATCTGCATTTCCGTTAAGCAAAAATGGACCATGTGCAACATTTCTCAATGTATGGACTATAAAATCGAATAGAGCAGATCTGTAAGACATGGATCCTAGTAGCAGTTAAAGTAGCAAATAAATCTGAGCAATTTGTAGAATTTCAACTTCTTTGCCAGAATTTTATATTTTCTTTCGCATCATGGGGCTGCATGATTATTAAGTCACAAAATCAACTAGATGAAGCATCCTTGTTGGTACATCTTTGTTCACAGAAAAACTACTAGCTCCATCTTCAAAACAGACCTTGGTTTTCACAGATCAGGTCAAATGCAGTTTCCATACTGATTCCCAATCTTCATGGCAAGCTTCTGGTTCTTTGACTACCAGCAGCAAAGAGAGAAGCAGTCACCGTAAGCGCAGATGTAAAAGCATCTGTAACCATCCTCAGCCAGAAGTGCCAAGTGAATGATCCATCTTGGCCTCCTTCTGAGGTTCCAGCATCACAGATGCCAGAGTTCAACCCATTTGATTCACTAAGCGTGATTTCAAGAAACATCTGAAGGAACTGAATGCAGCAAAAGTTATGGGCCCTGAAATCATCCCTGCATTAGTACTGAAGACTTGTGCTCCAGAACTAATCACGCCCTGAGCCAAGCTGTTTCAGTACAGCTACAACAATGGCATCTACCCAACAATGAGGAAAATTTCCCAGGTATGTCTTGTACACAAAAAGTAAGACAAATCCAACCTGGCCAATTACTGTCCCATCAGTCTACTTTCAATCATCAGCAAAGTGATGGAAGATGTCATCAACAGTGTTATCAAGCAGCACTTACTCAGCAACAACCTAAATACCAAAGCTGAATTTGGTTTCTACCAAGGCCACTCAGCTCAAGACCTCATTAAAGCCTTGGTCAAAACATGGACAAAAGAGATAAATTCAAGAGGTGAGGTGAGAGTGACCAAAGTGGCAATATGCACGTGGAGCCGGAGGACACAGGTGAGGTTTTAAATGATTACTTTTCATCTGCGTTCACTAGGGAGAAGGACGATGTAGGTGTAGAGACCAGGGAGGGGGATTGTGATATACTTGAACAAATTAGCATTGAAAGGGAGGAAGTATTAGCTGTTTTAGCAGGCTTAAAAGTAGATAAATCCCCAGGCCCACATGAGATGTATCCCAGGCTGTTATGTGAAGCAAGGGAGGGGATAGGAGGGGCTCGGACATAAATTTTCAAATCCTCTCTGGCCACAGGAGAGATACCAGAGGACTGGAGGACAGCGAATGCAGTACCATTATTCAAGAAGGATAGCAGGGATAAACCAGGTAATTACAGGCCAGTGAGTCTAACATCAGTGGTAGGGAAACCACTAGAAAAAATTCTGAGGGACAGGATTAATCTCCACTTGGAGAGGCAGGGATTAATCAGGGATAGTCAGCATGGCTTTGTCAGGGGGGGGATCGTGTCTAACAAACTTGATTGAATTTTCAAGGAGGTGACTAGATATGTAGATGAGGGTAAAGCAGTTGATGTAGTCTACATGGACTTCAGTAAGGCTTTTGATAAGGTGCCCCATGGGAGATTGGTTAAGAAGGTAAGAGCCCATGGGATCTAGGGCCAATTGGATCCAAAATTGGCTTAGTGGCAGGAGGCAGAGGGTGATGGTCGAGGGATGTTTTTGCGAGTGGAAGCCTGTGATCAGTGGTGTACCACAGGGATCGGTGCTGGGACCCTTGCTGTTTTTAGTGTACATTAATGATTTAGACGTGAATATAGCAGGTATGATCAGTAAGTTCGCAGATGACATGAAAATTGGTGGTGTCGTAAATAGTGAGGAGGAAAGTCTTAGATTACAGGATGATATAGATGCGCTAGCAAGATGGGCGGAGCAGTAGCAAATGGAATTTACTCCTGAGAAGTGTGAGGTGATGCATTTTGTGAGGACGAACAAGGCAAGGGAATATACGATGGATGGTAGGAACCTAGAAAGTAGAGGATCAGAGGGACCTTGGTGCACTTGTCCAGAGATCACTGAAGGCAGCAGCACAAGTAGATATGGTGATTAGGAAGGCATATGGGATACTTGCCTTTATTAGCCACGGCATAGAATATAAGAGCAGGGAGGTTATGATGGAGCTGTATAAAATGCTATTTAGGCCACAGCTGGAGTACCGTGTACAGTTCTGGTCACCACACTATAGGAAGGATGTGATTGCACTGGAGAGGATGCAGAGGAGATTCACCAGGATGTTGCCTGGGTTGGAGCATTTCAGCTATGAAGAGAGACTGGATAGGGTAGGGTTGCTTTCCTTGGAGCAGAGAAGGCTAAGGGGGGGACCTGATTGAGATATAAAATTATGAGGGGCATTGATAGGATGGATAGGAAGAAACTTTTTCCCTTAGCAAAGGGATCAATAACCAGGGCGCATAGATTTAAGGTAAGGAGCAGGAGGTTTAGAGGGGATTTGAGGAAATAATTTTCACCCAGAGGCTGGTTGGAATCTGCAGCACACTGCCTGAAGGGGTGGTAGAGGCAGGAATCCTCACAACATTTAAGAAATATTTAGATGAGCACTTGAAACGGCATAGCATACAAGGCTACGGGCCAAGTGCTAGAAAATGGGATTAGAATAGATAGGTGCTTGATGGCTGGCACAGACATGATGGGCCGAAGGGCCTGTTTCTGTGCTGTATAACTATGACTGCCCTTAATATCAAGGCAGCATTTGACTGAGTGTGGCATCAAGGAGCCCTCACAAAATTGAAGTCAATGGGAATCGGAGGGAGGGGAGCTCGCCACTGATCGGAATCATACCTAGTGCAACGTTAGATGGCTGTGGCTGTTGAAGGCAAATCATCTCAGCCCTAGGACATCTCTGCAGGAGTTCCTCAGGGTAGTGTCCTAGGCCCAACCATCTTCAGCTGCTTCAATGTATGATCTTCCCTCCATCATAAGATCAGAAGCAGGAATGTTCACTGATGGACGCTCAATGTTCAGTACCGTTCATGACTCCTCAAATACTGAAGTAGTCCATGCCTGTGTGAAGCAAGACCTGGACAACATTCAAGTTTGGGCTGATTAAGTGGCAAGTAACATTCACGTCACACAAGTGCCATGTAACGGCCATCTCCCCTTGATGTTTAACAGCATTCTGTCACTGAATCTCCCACCAACATCCTGGGGGTTACCATTGACCAGAAACTTAACTGAACCAGCCATATAAATAGTATGACTACAAGGGCAGATCAGAGGCTGGGAATTCTGCAGTCAGTAACTGATCACCTGACTCCCCAAAGTCTGTCCAACATCTACAAGGCACAAGTCTGGAGCGTAATGGAATACTCTCCACTTGCCTGGATGAGTGCAGCTCCAACAACACTCAAGAAGCTCGACACTATCCAAGACAAAACAGCCCGCTTGATCGGCATCCCATCCACCACCTTAAACATTCACTCCCTCCACCACTGGCGCACAGTAGCAACAGTGTGCTATCTACAAGATGCACTGCAGCAAGACAGCACCCTCCAAACCTGCGACCTCTACCACCTAGGAGAAGGGCAGCAGTCACATGGGAACACCACCACTTGCAAGTTCCTTCCAAGCCACACACTACCCTGACTTCGAACTATATTGCCTTCCCTTCATTGTCGCTGGTCAAAATCCTGGTACTCCCTCCCTAACAGTACTGCGGGTGTATCTACCATAATGGACTGCAGTGCGTCAAGAAGACAGCTTACCACCACCCTGATCAAGGGCAATTAATGTGGGCAATAAATGCTCGCCTTTCCAACACATCCCAAGAACGGATAAAAGAAAACAATTTCCGCTACCGGATTGTGTTTGCTGATGGCGATGTTCTCCTATAAATGATCTGATCTTTGAGACGCACCATTCTGCATGTCTTAAAACCAACAATTGGGTTTCCAATTGAATGCAAAAGTATAGACTGGGATTAGCTCTGGAAACTTATGTCCTTGGTCTTGAACTACAACACTGGCAGAAAGGGAATGTGGCGCCTGGAGACTACTTTCAGCACATGAAAGTGCTGTAACATATATTTATAATAGGTCATACAAGTTGGGCTCCTACCTGGTAGTTTGAACAAAATATCATAAGCAAGTGTATTCCCACCACAGTTCCAAATCAATGCATCCAATGTTCATTCAAACTAATTTTAATTTCACAGGTGGAGAAATCCGAGGGCAAGCTTTAGTCTTCAACATACATGGATAAGCATTTGGACTTAGCACAAATTCCATTCAATATATTTAACTAATGGAGGAAAATCTGTTCCAAGATGTCAAAGGTAGTATCAGAACAAAACAATTAATAATTTGCAGAACCTAGGAAATCCACATAAATATCTAAATAGTCATCGTGACTGTAAGGAAGATTTTGAGTATTAACACATGGGTAAACACCAGTTATTACAAGTCTATCACGTTAAGGTGATGAATTTAACTGTGTGAGAGAAAGGGTACATCACATCTGCAGCACTGCAACATATTGGCTTGAGAAAACTTTTCTCCCATATTCCAGTAATAACACTGGGAATTAAAAATCCAAATGATCCAAACGCAGTTACAAACAAACTTTTGAATCAATTATAACTGTCAACTCAACAACCTAGAGAAACAAAATGCTTTAATTTTAAGTATCAGAATACCTACACAATGTATACATGTATAATAACTGCTCTTTTTTATGGACATAGATTTCGGATCAATTTTGGAATGTAAAATTATGCAAGTTTGTGTGAAAAATTATAATACACTTCATAAGAGACTTCCTCTCAAAAGTACACTGACAATCCTGGGTCATGCATAGTGGATGTGCAGCCACAAATGTTGATTTGCTAATTAATTTCTTTAAAATGCTTTTAACCAGATTTCAAGAACTGCTTCCTCTTACGAGAGAGACAGCAGATTCATATGGGAACAGTCATGGCAGAAATGGTCTCCGATTACAATTACCACAGAATTAAAATGTACAATTGATTTTCTGTTCAAAGTAGTCAATGAAACATTTGTGTAAATTTGGTATTTACGGTATGTCACTTAAAAGGAAGAAACCAAAAGTTGAACTAACCACTTGCCACAGCCAATCATTCTTATAGAAATACCCGTTACAAATGTGTGCTGACCCTGAGCAGCATAATTCTGTTATACAAGTGTAATTTCAGAACTTGGTGAAGTACTTCCACTTACACAACTTCTTTATTTCCAACAGCAGCAAGGGGAGTGACATAATTAAATTTAAGCCAACACTTGTAGTAGAAAACCATCCAAAGACATGTCAGGTTCTATGCTGACAACATCCAGCTTTTCCTTACAAGCACCTCTGTTACTGCCGCTGTGCTATCAGTCTGTTCGTCCGACATCCAGTCCTCAAATATTTCTTCCAATTAAACACTGACGAGACCAAATGCATCGTCTTTGGCGCCAACCACAAACTCTGGTCCATTGCCACCGATTCATTCCGCCTCCTTGACCACCGCCTCAAGCTGAATCAGATTGTTTGCAACCTTGGCGTCCTATCTGACCCTCAGCTGAACTCCAACCCCATATACTGTCCATCACAAAGACAGCATTCCTTACCCATCTCCAAAACCTGCCTCAGCCATCTGTACTGAAACTCTCATTCATGTCCTTGTTACTTCCAGACATGACTATTCCAATATTCTCCAGGATGGTCTCCCATTTTCCACCCTCCTTAGACTTGAGCTCATCCAAAACTCTAATGTCCACATTCTAGCTTGCACCAGGTTCCACTCAACCATCCCCATATGCGCGTTGTCCCACGCTCGTCCACCAGCGACTCGAATGTAAAATTCTCACTTTTGTTCCAATCCCTTTATGGTCTTGCCCAACCCTATCTTTATAACCTCCTTCAGCCCAACACCAGCACCACCCCACACTCCGCCATGAATTCTGGCTGCTCTCACATTCCTTACACCCATCCCCTGCGCCCCCACCCCATAAACTGGTATGCCTTCAGGCCTCTGGGCCTTGAGCTTTGGGATTCCCTTCCTAAACCACTCCACCTCTCCTTCCTCCTTAAGACCCTCCATAAAAACCACCTCTTTGATCAAACTTTGAATCACTCCCTCCATAACTCCTCCCTTGGCTCTGCATCAATAATTATAAGAGTACACCCCTGTGAAGTACCTTGGCATGTTTTTCTAACTTACAAGCACTATACAAGTGCAAAGTGTTGCGAAAAAGTGGAAAATTAAGCTGTTGTTACCTAAATCCAATAATTAAGATTCAGAATCAAAAGTCATTTGCACTGGACGGTACAGTGAGTGAATAGACTGTTATTTCACCTCTGCAATTTTGATTCAAATCCATTCCAGGAAAATAGGATGAAAGTCTTCTTTATATGCCAACTACAAGTGAAAAGAATTTGAGCTGCTAACTATGGTTCCTAGTGAGTGCTGTCTCACAGCAAAGCTAATTCTGACTGGCGATCTCACTCTGGGTGCCTATGGATAGTTGGTGTAGTAAGTGGAAATTTTAACTGGTGCAGCAAGTGATCTTTTGAGGTTGAGATTAAGGCACATAACTGAGGCAATTATTGGGAGTTTTAAGAAAACATTAGCTTGTGAATTGTAACATACATGCAGTATTTCTGATAGATGAAGTGAATAACAGTAATACCTGGAATTCTATCTTATTTGCATAAATAGATTACTATAAAATAAATGGATGTTGGAACAGGGTCAAGAAACTGAATGTTCCACTTCTGTTCCTATGTCTTAGAACAGGGGTCGGCAACCTTTTTAACCTGAAGAAATCTGCCTAAAATACAAACTGTTCGGAGCCGCAAAACAAAAAAAGATTAAAATCAGCAAAATAATAATTTTCTACTTGGGATAAAACATCAATAACAAATTTACTTATAAAAAATGAAAGGTTTTTTGTCTTTGTGTCTTTATAATCGACTTTGTAATAAATGAATTTTTTTTATTCTAAATTTGTCAGCAAAACCCGAGGCTGTAATACTCGAGGTACCACTCGTTCCTGCGACTATGGACTTAAATAACTCTCTCGAATTTTCTAATACTATCGGGTCCCACAGCCGCTCTAGGTGATCCATTCCATATATCCAGCAGACTCTGCGTTAAAAAAGTCACATCCAAGCATTTTGCTCATTTTATACCCAAGGTCGGGAAGAGCATCGGCCTCTAATAGTGGCAGGAGGACCCTGACCATCAGCTGTCTTATGTCAGGTTTACATTTCTATTTTTTATTTCAAATTGTTGTTTTTCCCCTTTGTACATTTTTATTTGAGATTACTGCATTTACACTTTTTCCTTTCATAGGTCATTTCTGTTTATATTTCAAAATACTACAGATTTTGCATTTAAAAGAAATTCTGAAAACACAGTTACTGTGGCTTCTTTGACAGGTACATACATATGAACATACGAATTAGGAACAGAAGTAGGCCATTCAGCCCCTCTATCCTGTTCCACCATTCAATAAGATCATGGCTGATCTGTGTGTCTCGAATTTCTCACTCCCATCTACCTCTGATAACCTTTAGTTCCCTTGCCTAATAATAATCTATCTACCACCGCCTTATCATTATTCAATGACCCTGCCTCCACCACCTTCTGAGGCAGAGATTTCCAAAGTTATCATCATCATCTTGTATAGCACAGAAAGACACCGTACATGCGCCATGCCAACACAAACCACCACTGCCTTGGCCACAGACCAGGCCTGGGGATTGGGCCGAGGATGATGGTGGTGGCCTTGAATTGGCTGCATTGTGCTGGGCCCTGGGGGAGCTGCGGTGGGTGGGGGGCAAGGCCTATAGAGGGAGGGCTGGCATCCAGGAGCGGCCTGAGCTGTGGTCCTCTAACTGGCTCCTCGAGGCCGTTTTTCATTGAGAAAATCATTTGAAACCGTGAAGTTTATCACAATTATTAACCTTTGATTCCCACAGGAAAATAGTGTTACCCTAAGTTCTTTGATTTGACATTCTCTTGACTTAATGGGCAATATTTTACATAGGCGACAGGGATCTCGGCCACTGGCTGAAGAGCTGGCAAGAACCCCACAACACCTCTTTTCGGGAAGGCCCGCCGCATTACGTGCCAATAAGGCACTTAATTGGACAGCAGCAGGCCTTCCCCAGCAATAAAGGACTCCGGCAATGGAGGTCCCGCCTACTGAGAGCTGCTGACCAATCAGAAGCCAGCAGTTCTTTTACTGAGGAGAGGCACCGCGGAGGCTGCTGCCGGTAATGCACCTACGCAAGGCCCAGAATTGTCAATGGACCCAAGCGACAGGTGAGTCATGGCAGAAGGGGTTTTGCGGGGTGGGGGTCACAGGGGTGGTTGAGTGTCCTGGTATTGGCAGCAAGGGCAGGGCGGTGGCTCTCAGTGGTGCCCCCACCCCCCGCACCACACACTTCCCGATGCCGGGTCCCTCCATCAGGCAAGGCACTAAGTGCCTTTGAACAAGTTTGCTTGTCATGATTCCCACAGGGCCATAGGCCAGCCCACCGCTGAGCTAATACTGGCGGCAGAATAATACCCACTTAAGGGCCTCAATTGGTGGGGCTGGAAAGATGTCCACAGGTCTTCCTGCCACAGACTTAATCAGGGTGGAGGCGGGGTCCCCACCTGCCACCATCCTGCCCAATTAAATGCTCTCCCCGCCTTCAAACTCACTATGGAGGAGAGCATAAAATCCAGCCCAATATTTTTAGAATTTTTCATGAAAATGAGGACTGTCCAATAAAGGTTGGGTGTCGCAAATGAAATGTTAAGGAAACACTTGAGGCTTTGTGCTGTGGGTTGCTGACCCCTATTTTAAAATTACTACAGTGAAAAAGACATGGTGCTTCACTCTTCTTGACAATAAAGATAACCAACAATTGAGTTGCTTTCGTGAGAAATTGCACCACAAGGAGCCCAAAATGCCTCTCAAAACATTTGAAAATGGCAGTTCATTCTCCACTAAGGGAAAAAGGATAGAAATTATTAGGAAAAGAACAATAATTGGCCAAAACCAATGAAGAGCATTGTTTACAGCTGTTCCATCTGCAGTATGGGAAAGACTCACTACTTGTCCATGTTATTTATTTCATTATTCTTCTGGTCTTCGAATTCTTTTCATCCCCTATTTCTATACAAACAATGTCGGGAATGTAGGACCAATCTGAAACGAGGAATTAAGAGGGCTAAAAGGGGTCATGAAATATCTTTAGCAAACAGGGTTAAAGAAAATCCCAAAGCCTTTTATTCATATATAAGGAGAAAGAGGGTAACTAGAGAAAGGATTGGCCCACTAAAGGACAAAGGAGGAATGTTATGCTTGGACTCAGAGAAAATGGGTGAGATTCTAAACGAGTACTTTGCATCGGTATTCACCGAGGAGAGGGACATGACGGATGTTGAGGTTAGGAACAGATGTTTGATTACACTAGGTCAAGTCGGCATAAGGAGGAAGGAAGTGTTGGGTATTCTAAAGGGCATTAAGGTGGACAAGTCCCCAGGTCCGGATGGGATCGATCCCAGGTTACTGAGGGAAGCGAGAGAGGAAATAGCTGGGGCCTTAACAGATATCTTTGCAGCATCCTTAAACACGGGTGAGGTCCCGGAGGACTGGAGAATTGCTAATGTTGTCCCCTTGTTTAAGAAGGGTAGCAGGGATAATCCAGGTAATTATAGACCGGTGAGCCTGACGTCAGTGGTAGGGAAGCTGCTGGAGAAGATACTGAGGGATAGGATCTATTCCCATTTGGAAGAAAATGGGCTCATCAGTGATAGGCAACATGGTTTTGTGCAGGGAAGGTCATGTCTTACCAACTTAATAGAATTCTTTGAGGAAGTGACAAAGTTGATTGATGAGGGAAGGGCTGTAGATGTCATCTACATGGACTTCAGTAAGGCGTTTGATAAGGTTCCCCATGGCAGGCTGATGGAGAAAGTGAAGGTGCATGGGGTCCAAGGTGTACTAGCTAGATGGATAAAGAACTGGCTGGGCAACAGGAGACAGAGAGTAGCAGTAGAAGGGAGTTTCTCAAAATGGAGACGTGTGACCAGTGGTGTTCCACAGGGATCCGTGCTGGGACCACTGTTGTTTGCGATATACATTAATGATTTGGAGGAAAGTATAGGTGGACTGATTAGCAAGTTTGCAGACGACACTAAGATTGGTGGAGTAGCAGATAGTGAAGGGGACTGTCAGAGAATACAGCAGAATATAGATAGATTGGAGAGTTGGGCAGAGAAATGGCAGATGGAGTTCAATCAGGGCAAATGCGAGGTGATGCATTTTGGAAGATCCAATTCAAGAGTGAACTATACAGTAAATGGAAAAGTCCTGGGGAAAATTGATGTCCAGAGAGATTTGGGTGTTCAGGTCCACTGTTCCCTGAAGGTGGCAACGCAGGTAAATAGAGTGGTCAAGAAGGCATACGGCATGCTTTCCTTCATCGGAAGGGGTATTGAGTACAAGAGTTGGCAGCTCATGTTACAGTTGTATAGGACTTTGGTTCGGCCACATTTGGAATACTGCGTACAGTTCTGGTCGCCACATTACCAAAAGGATGTGGATGCTTTGGAGAGGGTGCAGAGGAGGTTCACCAGGATGTTGCCTGGTATGGAGGGCGCTAGCTATGAAGAGAGGTTGAGTAGATTAGGATTATTTTCATTAGAAAGACGGAGGTTGAGGGGGGACCTGATTGAGGTGTACAAAATCATGAGAGGTATAGACAGGGTGGATAGCAAGAGGCTTTTTCCCAGAGTGGGGGATTCAATTACGAGAGGACACGAGTTCAAAGTGAAAGGGGAAAAGTTTAGGGGGGATATGCGTGGAAAGTTCTTTACGCAGAGGGTGGTGGGTGCCTGGAACGCGTTGCCAGCGGAGGTGGTAGATGCGGGCACGATGGCGTCTTTTAAGATGTATCTAGAAAGATACATGAATGGGCAGGAAGAAAAGAGATACAGAACCTTAGAAAATAGGCGACATGTTTAGAGAGAGGATCTGGATCGGCGCAGGCTTGGAGGGCCGAAGGGCCTGTTCCTGTGCTGTAATTATCTTTGTTCTTTGTTCAAATCAAAGTGTTTCCTTTTTGACAGAAACAAATCTCTCAGATTAAATAGGAATTAGAAATGGAAACAGAAGCCACCTTACGTATAACAGAAGCAGAAATATCCTGCATCTTCCCCTATTGCTAACGGAATGCCTGGTACTGCATTGTTCAGGTCTGCTTTGAGTATTTGTAAAAATTTGCTTGTTACAGCATTTAAAAATTGGAAGCACACTCGTGGCGAAATTATGTTCCAAACAATCTGTCAGTTAAAGGGAAACAGCCATCTCTCTGATTGGAACAAGACTTAAGAATAAAATGCAGTAGATTTTTGTTTTTAAAAGATTATTCAGCATCATCACGTCAGAAACATAATGAAACATCAATACCCAAATATCAGGCTCATCCAGAAAAGCTACACATTTCTAATCCAGACCATTTCTGTTTTAAATCAACTCCAACAAACTTGAAATATATACTACTAAACCTTATTCGTTTATCGAGACATTCTTACGTGTACAATTCTATTAAATTTTGAGTGTTGAAATTAAGCGTAAGGATTTTATAAACAGTAGAAATACTTACTTTTCTAGTTTACCAGGAAGTGGCAATTGGCCTAATTGGACAAACTTTTCTTTTAAAAATAACCATCAGCAATTAACTCTACCAGCAGACTTTGCATTACTGGACAGTGTTCAGGTCTTGCACCAAAATGAAAATTTAATTAAAGAAAATAAATTAAACTGGTAATGTATAGTGAAAGTTCCACAGCCTGTGACACTACCATCATTGTTTGACAGATCTCCAAAACAACTCAAGTATTGAATGTTTATGAATTCCCTTCGAGTTAACAAACTGAGCTCGTGCCAGTCAATAGTGAGCCCTATTAGTTAAGCTGATGTCATGCGCATTCCTTGTTACGAAGAGAATGAGATCACAAAGGCTACTTCAACACATCTGCCTTCAGCAGCGAGGGTGTGCGATGCCCTCCACAACGTCTAGCACCAAAGTTTACTTCTTGTTTTGTCAACTGTAAATATGTTGGTCTTTGACTATTAATGATCACCTCAAGTATTTTAAAAGATTCAACTATCTATTGCCACTGCTGCTCAAATCTCAAATGACAGCAACATGAAGCAACTGCCTTCTAACTACTGGGCCCTCAAGACATTTTACAAACAACAGCCCACAAAGCCCTCCTTTTTGAAAAGACGAAGCCGCAAGATTTACAGAGG
The DNA here is from genome assembly GCF_036365525.1 of Heterodontus francisci. NCBI lineage: Eukaryota > Metazoa > Chordata > Chondrichthyes > Heterodontiformes > Heterodontidae > Heterodontus > Heterodontus francisci. The sequence continues at coordinate 67,243,765 of NC_090373.1, forward strand.
TTTGGCAGGTGTACTTTTCCATGCAAGAGTTGGATAATGTTCAAACAGTGAGGACACAGCATTGATGCTTTCCCCATATCAGCCATTTAGTTTAATCCCGACCACTCACTACCCATATCCTTTTATTGTTCCTCTTTTTTTTCCGCAAATAACTAATTCTATCCAAAAAACCTCCAACGATTTTCCACTAGACAAGCTTCATCTTTCCCTTCTGCTCAGATTCTTCAACATTGATCCAGGAGGTGGGTATTCACTAGTTATTTTTAAAAAAAGCAAACGCCATCCCAGGGTCAAGACTCTACATCCTAGGAACTAATTTGCAGGATACCGGACACTAAAATGCATGCAGGGACTTTTAGAGAAATGCATGCCAGCAGGTCTGTCCCATGCTGTGCAAAGGCCCTATTACCTTGGCTGGTCACTCTGTCCTTCTTCCTCAGCTTGTCGTCTTCTCTCCTCACCGCAAGTGCTGACAGATCCCAGGCTGCCCACTCTTCAAGTTCCTGCCGCCTCTACTCACTATCCCACGCATCAACCACAGGATTCAGCCTCCAGCTATCCCTCCTGGCCTGATCCCCCGTTTGTCTATCATTGATTAGCACAGAACCAGATCCTAGGTATACTTTCCAAAGTGTGTACACAAATATACACTAATCTGATTGAATTTTTGACGAAGTAACAGAAAAGGTTGATGAATAGAATGCAGTGGATGTTGTCTATATGGATTTTATGAACGCGTTTGAGAAGGTACCACATAAAAGGCTGGTTAACAAAATTGAGGCTCATGGAATAGGAGGGTCAGTGTCCAATTGGATAAAATAATTGGCTTAAGGACAGAAAACAGAGTTGTGGTAAATGGTTGCTTTTCAGACTGGAGGATGGTAGACAGTGGTGTTCTCCAAGGATCAATGCTGGGACCACTGCTTTCTTTGCTGTACATAAACGACTTGGATCTTGGAATACAGAGGAGAATCTCAAAATTAGCAGATGACACAAAACTTTGAGGTGTGGCAAACAGCGAGGACGATATGAACCACCTGCAACAAGACATAGATAGACTAGCAGAATGGGCAGACAGGTGGCAGATGGAATTTAACACTGACAAGTGTGACGTGATGCATTTTGGCAGATGGGATAGGGAGAGGCAATATAGACTTAATGGCATAGTTCTAAAGAGCATGCAGGAACAGAGGGACCAAAGTGTACACACTTTGGAAAGTATGCCTAGGACGTGGTTCTCTGCTAATTGATGATAGAAAAACGGGGGATCAGGCCAGGAGGGATAGCTGGAGGCTGAATCCTGTGGTTGATGCGTGGGATAGTGAGTAGAGGCGGCAGGAACTTGAAAAGTGGCAGGACATATTGAGTGTAGTTAGTAAAGCATATGGGATATTGGGCTTCATAAGTAGAGGTATTGACTACAAAAGCAGAGAAGTTATGCTGAACCTGCATAAAGCTCTGCTTAGGCCCCAACTAGAGTACTGTGTCCAGTTCTGGTCACCACACTTTAGGAAGGATGTGAGGGTCCTTGAGAGGGTGCAGAGGAAATTTACCAGAATGGTTCCATGGATGGAGGATTTCAGTTACAAGATTAGGTTGGAAAAGCTAGGTTTATTCTCCTTAGAACAAAGGATATTGAGGGGAGATTTAATAAAAATATACAAGACTATGACAGGTTAAGATAATTTAGACAAGGAAAAACTGTTCCCATTAACTAATGGTTCAAGGACAAGGGGACACAGATTGAAGGTTTTAGGCAAAAGATGCAGGGTGAATATGAGGAAGCATTTATTTTTTACTCATTGGGTAGTAATGACCTGGAATTTGCTGCCCACAAAGGTGGTGGAAGCAGAGATAATCAATGACTTCCAGAGTAAGCGGGATGGCCACCTGAGAGAAAGAGACTTGCAGGGCTACAATGATCGAGCGGGGGAGTGGGACTGACAGGATAGCTTCGTGGAGAGCCAGTATGGACTCAATGGACCCAATGTGCCGTCAATGACTCTATATGCCAACAATGAATAATCTCAGGGTTTAGAAAAACAATGCCAAATGCTCAAGCTGCACCTTGACCAATGGTGACATCATGTCAGCTTTTTGATGCTTTTTAACAAACCAGTCTCAACACAGCCCTTTATTTTTAAAGGGATGTCAATCAATTCCAACAGTTTATCAACCATTATCTCAACTCCCATGTGTGTCAGTCTTCGAACATATTCTATAGTGTGTTATCCTTTACAATATGTAGGAAATAATATTAGTGTTTTTGGTTTACTGTTTTACATTTACCATTAGGATATTCATGGCCCCTGCTCATGTATTAGGACAGAACCTGATAGGGAAAGATCATAGTTTCTCGATTATAAATATTTCAGTTGTGTGTTCTTAATAACTAAAAAATTGCTTAAGATGCAAATCTGGCAATTCAAACTCTGTTAGTACTGTGTAGTACAAATCAGGAGCCCACACTGTTTCTTTGTGGGCCACGCACTAAGAACTGGATATGAATTGTGCAGTAGAGATGACACTAGACTGCAATGTCACACAGATTATCTTTTCTGGAATCAGTTGGGTTTATTAACTGTATACTGACATAATCAAACCAGTCATACAGTTCCTTCATTGCTTCCTTAAAAAGCATCAACATTTTTATTCAGTCTTAGATACAGTCAAAACATCATTTGGGAGGTCATTCTGATTGCTAACTGAATGTCAATAACGAGGTTGTTGATGGCCTGAACGTCTAGTGAGGCCATTTAACAGGCTATGATAGAAGAGGCAAAACGACAGAGCTTTAACCATAGTGGTCAGTGACCTGGGTTAAAGTACAGGTTTACAGGTTCACATAATAGTGCCTTTGCCACAAATCTGGAAAATATATCTTAAAAAAAGCATTAAGCTATACAATTCTGTTATGACTGTAGAAGATGCATAATTCCAATAGGTTTACAATAATTCTATACTCAATGTTGTTGTATACTAAAACGAGAATTAAGGACTGCATGCATCTGTTTTATTTTAAATCACAATGTAGTTTCACTACATTGAGCTAAATAGAGAATGACTTCCTTAAATCAGTTTGAGTAACAAAGGCAAACATATCCAACACTATCACGTGCTGTCTGGGAATCCGGGTCAGGCTGCAAGATGCCGTCCATTCAGTCTCCCTACCGAGAAAACATTAGCGTTCAGGGTAGAGATGCAATGAGCCTGCATTAAATAAATCACACGCTGGCGCTTCTGTATATGTTAACACGCTATCTACAAAAGGACACATCTGATAAGAGTCCGTTTGTCTAATTGTGCATATTGGTAGAACAGTTTCACACACATCAAGATTATACTTGCCACATGGAGGAAAGTTGGACAATGGTGCATAGATGCTGTCCTACCTTTGCTGAAGCATGCTGATTGCATGGCTTTTCCTGTACTACTGGGAACACGTAGGTGCTTACATGTTCTCACCTCCCCTAATGCAACAGCCTACACACAACACCCTCGCCACCCCCCCCACCCCCTGCCCCGCCCCGCCCCCAACTGTCTGCAGCGAACTGTTGAGCAGTTAGTGACGTTTGACCTATTGAGTCCGTCTCCAAGAATGGGACTCTGGCTACTTGGGACTAATGCTGTGTTTGACTAAAGCAATATAAGTCAGGGTGCAGTTTCAAATAAGAGTGCACAGTTCCTACCAATACTCTAACTGAGGTTCATGCTCTTTGTATTCAAAACTTATTCGGTCACTAAATTCTGATTCATACCATATGTTGATTGTAGGTTAACTGTAGGTGTCGGCACCTTTTCCCAATGTTTCGTCTACATTTTGTCCCACAAAACGGTCAGATGATGTGACAACATTTTCAACTGCTTCCCACGCCTCCAGTCTCCATACTCTCAAAGCCAATAATGCTTCCTGTTGCAACAATTTGCAATACAGTATGTTGACAACATGTGGGGGAGGGGAGGGGAGAAGAGGGAAAGGATGAAAGGAAACTAACTCCACAATGCAATGACTACTTTTTATTTAAAATTTACTTTCTTTTCATTACTAATGGTGGCCCAAAAGTCTAACAGTGCAGGAAGTTTACTAAACACAACCAAATACCACAACTTCCTTTAATATACTTGCCACCTTTGGAATAGGTTGGCTCATGGATTAACTTTAAGGTGTAATAATCTCGCCACAGTGAACCATTTATCATGAAGCAGGTGGGGCGGGGGTGGCAAGAGTCAACTTCATCAAACAAACAATCACCTCCCCTATAAACTCATTGCAGGTCAGTACTGACAGCAGTCAAGGTGACATCCACGGTAGTACACTGAAGGAAGACAAACAATGAAATCTTCAACTGTTTTCCTTTTTGTATTTTTATAATTATTTTGGAAGAGCCGAGGTAAAATATTTAAGGTGAATACAATCTTTTTATTCCTGGGATAATTCTGTTAAAACCCCGAGCTCCCCGTCACTCAGCACTTTAATTCCTTGTCCCACACACATTCTGACTTCATCTATACTGTTTCACTGAAGTTCAACACAAGTTCAAGGAACAGCACTGCAATTACCTACAGGTCACTTTGCAGGCCACTATCGTGAATTTCAGACCTAAACTATAGCTTCCCTTCAGCAAGAAGTGCTGGAAATGCGTGTACAAATGTTTCAGGTAGAGGGCAGAAATGTTGGTGCTTGGGTTGAGGGCTCTTTCGGAGCACCATACTGGTGGGCGGCGGGGGCCTTTACCCTTGGCTGTTAACATGCTTTCTTCCCCCTCCCAGGCAGCTGCAATCTGCTCCACTTTGCCAGTTTTACATGTTTCCTTTTCGATCTGCCTCATCAGCCACCTCCTTCAGCTACTCACATGGTGTTCATATCTTGTAAATGTCTGTTATTTCTTTAATTTCTCTCATTATGCCTCCTATTGTCACATGTTATTATCACATCTGTTAATTAACCATCTTCTGTTTTCCACTAAAGCATTTTGCAGGTCATTCAATATATTTTCTTGGCCTGTTTGTGCATTTTACCTCTCCCGTTCCTTTTTAAGTGCTATTCATTATAAAATCCTCCCATTCTGGCAAAGGGTCCACACCCGAAATATTGTCATCTGTTCTCTCCATAGACGCCGTCTGATCTGACAAGCATTTCCAACATTTTTCATTCAAAGCGCAATTTCTTCGACAGTTACTTATTGTCACAGGAAAGCATTTGAATAGCCTTTGCCAGTTGATGACCTGAAAAGTTAACTCTGCTTCTCTCTCCACAGATGCTGCCAGACCTGCTGAGTATTTTCAGCACTTTGTTTTTATTTGAATAGCCTTCATTTAATCTCCAGTTGGGAAGCATCTATTGTACAAGTTGCTCACCGCAACAGAAATTACACTAATTCAACAAACTAAAACATAATGGAAAGGATAAGCAACTAGAACAGAATAGTTACAATGATACACCAAGGACATTCATAAAGTTAGCGTGATCCAAATGGGTAAGCAACGTGCAGCTGAGACACAAAGACAGGAATGCAACACATCACGACAACAGATAACAACGACAAGTGTTTTACTTCCAGGTTTCACTGAAAAGTGAAAAAACTTTCAGACAAATTTATGACACGAGAGAGATAATATAGTTTCACTCACACCAAGACAATTTTTTTTCAAGCAGTACTTGTTGATCAGGAAAGTTTCAGTTTCAATCCCTCTTTTTGTACTTTGCCAATCTCAGCTGAGGCAACAGTAAAGCGATCTTAATTGGCCTCAACATCCCCAAGTTACGGAGGGAAAGAAGAAAAGAACAGGATTTTTGCTCTTTGCAATCTGGCACCTCTTCTTGGAAATATGCTCAGTGAGCGAGATCAGGATCAGACAGTTCTGTGATAGCCCTGTAGTCAAATAGCTCATAACAGCCCACACAAGAATGGACTTTGGGCAGAAAAGTGAATCTTAGGGTGAAGGAGTGTAGGAATATAAAACAATGGACATTTCTTGCTTCCTGCATAGGAGCTGTTTTGCATTTACATTAAATAGGCCTCATCACTGCAGATGTATTGGTGTTCCGATGTACTGCTTGATTTTGCTAATCGTTTGCTCCCATTCCTGCTTGCCTTCAAGAGAAAACAAATCTACTTCCTCCTTGAATTCTAACAGATGAAAAGATGAAAGACGACATTGCCGTATGTTAATATCACCCTTGTTAGCAAAATTAATGCCCTTGGGATTGAAGGGACAGTGGCAGTGTAGATACAAAATTAGCTAAAGGACAGAAAGCAGAGAGTAGTGGTGAACAATTATTTTTCAGACTGGAAGAAAATGTGCAGTGGCGTTCCCCAAGGGTCAGTATTAGGACCACTGCTCTTTGATATATATTAATGAACTGGACCTGTGTATACATGGCACTATTTCAAAGTTTGCATTTGACACAAAATCATAAATGTAGTAAAGAATGAGGAAAATAGTAACAGACTTCAGGAAGGACATAGACAGACTGGTAAAATGGGCAGACATATGGCAGATAAAGTTTAACACAGAGAAGTATAAAGTGATGCATTTTGGTAGGAAGAATGAGGAGAGGCAATGTAAACTAAATAGTACAATTTTAAAGGCCTGTAGGAACAGACACACCTGTATGTACACAAATCTTTGAAGGTGGCAAGACAAGCTGAGAAGGCTGTTGCAAAGCAAATGGGATCCTCAACTTTACTAATAGAGGAGTATAAAAGGAAGGAAGTTATGAAAATCTTTATAAAAGACTGGTTAGGCCTCAGCTGGAGTACTGTGTTCAATGATGGGTACCACACTTTAGGAAGGATATCAAGGCCTCCAAGAGGGTGGAGAGGAGATTTACCAAAACGGTTCCATGGAAGCTGAAGTTGCTCTCCTTGGAGAAGAGAAGGTTAACAGGATATTTGAGAGAGTAAATAAGGAGAAACGGTTTGCAGTGGCAACCAGAGGACACAGATTTAGAGGTGACTGGCACAAGAAAAGAACCAGAGGCAACATGAGGAACCTTTCTTTTCCCCTCACACAGCAAGTTGTTGCGATATGGAATGCACTGTCTGAAAGGATGCTGGAAGTAGATTCAACAGTAACATTCAAAAGGAATTGGATAAATTCTTTAGAGGATTTTCTTTCTTCACAGGGTTTTTGGGAAAGAGCAGTAAGTGGGATTAATTGGATAGCTCTACCAAAGAGCCAGCACAGGCATGATGGGCTGAATGGCCTCCTTCAGTGCTGTATCATTCTACCATTTTTATGAAAAAACTGTTTTTAGCCCCATATAAACTAAACTTCATTAAACAGAACGCTTGTTATGCATCTCTTTCTGAAACTAGGATAATCGTTATTTCAAACCTCTTACACAAAAGCTTCCAGGGTACTGTCAGTCTTTTAGATAAATGATGAAGCCTAAATATTAGTTTAAACAAAAAGCACATTTGTTTTAGCCATAACTGTATTGGTCACTTTGAGGCAAAACACCCATGGGAATAGTGATTTCACAGTCGAAACAGCCAGTTGTGTTGGGGGAGTAAAAGTTTTGGCTGAATGCTTCAACAAAATTCAAACATCCACACTGGAGCCATCAGTGCAGAAAAAGATTTTTTTTAACAGAAGAGTTACAGATGGGTTTGCAGCTAGTGTAATGAAGTGTAAAATAGTGCAGTTATTTACTCTAATTGCCTTTCAGAGTGAAAGCTCCCAGTTCAAGAGCTGAGCTAAGTTGTGAAAGAAGGACCTAGTCTCAAACTGGTACAAATGCCTCATATAAACTCCTGCCATAATGTGCAAAAAAAATTGAGTACATGCATTGAATCTGAATAGCTACCATACTACGTTGAAAAGAACAAATTCAATTTAGGCAATCCCGATGATAACTGAATAGGATCTTAGGAGTTGCAAGACACACACACACGCACAGTAATTGTAGAACATACATTCCGTGTGGAACAGAAATGAGGTATAGGACTGCTATTTTTACACAATGGTATTCCCTTTTAAATCCATTCCATATATAAGGCTGCCAACTTGATATCCATGCCAAGTGATTTTAGTTGCAGATCAATAGCAAAGTAACAGATAACAATAACAACTTGCATTTTAACAGAACCACCGTCCCAACACACTTCACAGTGGAGCAACAGAAAAGCTGGGGAACATTGCTGATGGCCAGGCCACAAGACAGGTTTTGAGGTGGCTTTTGTTGTATGTGGGTAAAAAGGTGACTGACAGCATTCCAGAGTGCAGGACCAAGGACACCCCGGAAAGTGTACAAAGAAAGTTTTACAAGTGGTATTCATGTGTTATATTTTGAAACACTGCCATGACAATCAAAGATAACTTAATAAAAATTAAATCAATACATTATTTGGAATTTATAGCCACAAATCACTATCAGAGCCAACTGTCTGAAAACGAGTGTCGACTAGAAAATAGTTCTGAATTTCTGGGCCATTCCATAAGCTGCTGGCCAGCATTTGTTGCGTACTTTGTGTGTTGCAGTTACTATCTTTATTACTGTTCCACAACACAATGGCAGGCTTCTGAAGGCAATGATTATCAGGCTCAGAAAGCTTTTTGTCACTCTATAGTTGGAACAAAAGACGTGGTTGCCAAGCAGCGCCTTTGGTTAACCAAAAGAACTAGTTTTCCCACTGAGGTAGCTTTCATACACAGTGCAACACTTCTGCTCTTGCAGCACACACAGCAGAAACACAAGTGGCTCAGTTTAGCGAGCTGAGCTGCGCTATTTTAAACTTAATACTGGATAGCATTGGTGCTGTACGCAACTTCCAGCATTAGTGGCTTTCTGTTTAAATCGCAGAAATTCTTTTCCACCTTTGGTAAATACGTTTGTCAAATGTACAGCATCTAACCTGTAGATGTATAAGCCACTTGTTACATTTATTCTGCAAAAAGAAATACACATGGAATCAAATAGAGTCATACAGAGATACAGCACTGAAACAGGCCCTTCGGCCCACCGAGTTTGTGCCGACCATCAACCACCCAATTTATACCAATCCTACATTAATCCCATATTTCCTACCACATCCCCACCTTCCCTCAATTCTCCTACCACCTACCTACACTAGGAGCAATTTACAATGGCCAATTTACCTATCAACCTGCAAGTCTTTGGCTGTGGGAGGAAACCAGAGCACCCGGCGGAAACCCACACGGTCACAGGGAGAACTTGCAAACTCCGCACAGGCAGTACCCAGAACCGAACCCAGATCGCTGGAGCTGTGAGGCTGCGGTGCTAGCCACTGTGCCGCCCCTGAATGAATTTGTATTTTTTAATAAAGTGATTCCCAATTTATTCTAACTTCTTCCAAAATTTCTGAACTTTTATAAAGCATTTCCCCAGTGACTAAACAGACCACAACTGCAACATGTTGAGTCATATCATAGGTCTGAATTACACAGAAGTGCTGATAATCACAAGCTATCAATAGTATAAATTGGTCGCAGTAGGAACAGGTTCAAACAATACCTGAAAACAAGGTCAAATTTTCAGTTCTAAATTGGGAATTGAATAAGTACCCGAAGATAAAAAAAATTGCAGCATTATGGGGAAGGGGCAGGGGAGTGGAACTAGCTGAATTGCTCTTGTAGAGAGTTGACACAGACTCCACAGGCTGAATGGCCTCCTTCTGTGCTGTAACCATTCTATGATTCTACACATTTCCTGAAATAAAATTTGATGCATTTTCAAACGTGATCGTTTATCAATTGCCCGCTGAAATGGCCTAGCAAGCCACTCAGTTGTCAAGGGCAAATAGGGATGGGCAACAAATGCTGGCCTTGCTAGTGATGTCCATATCCCATGAAAGAAAAAAAATTGAAATTTAAAAGAGAAAAAAAGTGGAAAAATATGGATTTTACTTTTAATACCTTTTAAAAGAGTTGTGCAACAGGAAACAGGCAGGAGCAATTACAGAGAAGACAGAGATGCCCCACAAAGTTGATTGTGTGATAGTTGTCAACAGCATGGAACAACTTGAAGAAATGATACTTTAGCGGTAGTAAGCAAGACAAGGATTCCTTTAGCCCAACACACAATCCATCAAGCGCTGTATAAATGTGCATTTGAACTTCCATACAATATACAAGGGTTGGCATTCCAGTTAAAAGTTTTTCCCATGCAGGAAGGACAGTGTGTGAATTTTTACTGCAGTTATCCTGAATCACTACAAAATACTGCACCAGAGCAGCTCATGTGCTCTTGACATAAACATGGAGGTTTGTCTAATGCAAGAGCAACTTTTGTGGTACTTTTTCCAATGTTAATCCCAAAAGCCTGGTCATGGAATGCTCAAAGTCTGTCAAAGATTCAGCTTTTCCATCAAATACAATGGTTGGCACTCCCTTTGGGACACAACAGTTTAAGTAAAAAAGATGGATGTTCTCTACAAAAGCGACTACAATTTATCACTGAGCAGATAGTGTAGGACACTGAAGCTACCAACAATGGCCAAAAGGACTGGATTCCTATTCTAGCAGATTTTCCATTGATAAAGCAACTAATAATCTATTATCCCCATTTAAAAAAACACACAGGAGTACTCCACAAGTGTTTGATTAGAGATTAGAGATACAGCACTGAAACAGGCCCTTCGGCCCACCGAGTCTGTGCCGAACATCAACCACCCATTTATACTAATCCTACACTAATCCCATATTCCTACCAAACATCCCCACCTATTCCTACCAAACATCTCCACCTATTCCTATATTTCCCTACCACCTACCTATACTAGTGACAATTTATAATGGCCAATTTACCTATCAACCTGCAAGTCTTTTGGCTTGTGGGAGGAAACCGGAGCACCCGGAGAAAACCCACGCAGACACAGGGAGAACTTGCAAACTCCACACAGGCAGTACCCGGAATCGAACCCGGGTCCCTGGAGCTGTGAGGCTGCGGTGCTAACCACTGCGCCACTGTGCCGCTTTGAAGCAGCCTTTAACCAGCAGTTATAAAGCATAAAACAAAGTAACATGGGTTTTTGTTTAGAGATGATAATTATACAAGCACCTTCCCTTATAATGGGAAATGGGATAATTCAATAGAACATGCTTCCCCCTTTAAAAGGTACAAACAGTGGCCAATATCACATTTCTTTTCTTTCACTCAATGTCACAATATACATCACTCAACAGCCTCTCATTACATTATTTGGTTAAGTCAAGCTGAAATTAATGGATCACAGGGATAATGGACAAATTTTATAGAAGTTAATCATCTCAGTTATACGAATACCATACACATTGGGGATTAGCTCTTTACATTCATGTCAAACCCGAGCTAACTTCTGAGTGATGTTACAAAATTGGCACTTTTTTTTATTCATTCATGGGATGTGGGTGTCACTGCCTAGGTCAGGATTTATTGCCCATCCATAATTGCCCTTGAGAAGGTGGTGGTGAGCTGCCTTCTTGAACCAATGAAGTCCACGTGGGGTAGGTACACCCACAGTACTGGCAGGAAGGGAGTTCCAGGATATTGAGCCAGCGACAGTGAAGGAATGGCGATATTGTTCTAAGTCAGCATGGTGTGTGGCTTGGAGGGGAATTTGCAGGTGGTGGTGTTCCCAACCATTTGCTTCTAGGTGGTGGAGGTCGTGGGTTTGGAAGGTGCTGTCTAAGGAGCCTCGGTGCGTTGCTGCAGTGCATCTTGTAGATGGTGCACACTGCTACCACTGTACATTGGTGGTGGAGGCAGTGAATGTTTGTAAATGGGGTGCCAATCAAGCAGGCTTGCTTTGTCCTAGATAGCGTTGAGCTTCTTGAGTGTTGTTGGAGCTGCACACATCCAGGCAAGTGCAGAGTATTCCATCACATTCCTGATTTGTGCCTTGTAGATGGTGGACAGGCTTTGGGGAGTCAAGAGGCGAGTTACTTGCTGCAGGATTTCCCGCCTCTGACCTGCTCTTGTAGCCACGGTATTTATATGGCTACTCCAGTTCAGTTTCGGATCAATGGTAACTCCCAGGATGTTGATAGTGGGGGATTCAGCGATGATAACGCCATTGAATGTCAAGGGGAGATGTTTAGATTCTCTCTTGTTTGAGATGGCCATTGCCTGGCACATGTGTGGCACGAATGTTACTTGCCACTTATCAGCCCAAGCCTGGATATTGTCCAGGTGTTGCTGCATTTCTACACAGACTGCTTCAGTATCTGAGGACTCGCGAACATCCCCACTTCTGACCTTATGAATGAAGGCAGGTCATTGATAAAGCAGCTGAAGATGGCTGGGCCTAGGATACTACCCTGAGGAACTCTTGCAGTGATGTCCTGGAACTGAGATGATTGACCTCCATTTACCTTTGCGCTAAGTATGACTCCAACCAGCGGAGAGTTTTCCCAGATTCCCATCGACTCTAGTTTTGCTAGGGCTCCTTGATGCCATACTTGGTCAAATGCTGCCTTGATGTCAAGGGCAGTCACTCTCACCTCACCTCTTGAGTTCAGTTCTTTTGTCCATGTTTGAAGCAAGGCTGTAATGAGATCAGGAGCTGAGTGGCCATGGCCGATCCCAAACAGAATGTCACTGAGCAAGTTATTGCTAAGCAGGTGCTGCTTGATAGCATTGTCGACCACACCTTCCATCACTTTACTGATGATTGAGAGTAGACTGATGGGGCGGTAATTGGCCGGGTTCAACTTGTCCTGCTTTTTGCGTACAGGACATACCTGGGCAATTTTCCACATTGCCGAGTAGATACCTGTGATGTAGCTGTACTGGAACAGCTTGGCTAGGGGTGCAGCAAGTTCTGGAGCACAGATCTTCAGTACTATTGCCAGAATGTTTTCAGGGCCCATAGCTTTTGCAGTATCTAGTGCCTTCAGTTGTTTCTTGATATCATGCGGAGTGAATCGAATTGGAGGAAGACTGGCATCTGTCTTGCTGAGAACGTCAGGAGGAGGCCGAGATGGATCATCAACTCGGCACTTCTGGCTGAAGATTGCTGCAAATGGTTCAGCCTTATCTTTCACACTGATGTGCTGGACTATCCCATCATTGAGGATGGGGATATTTGTGAAGCCACCTCCTCCAGTTAGCTGTTTAATTGTTCACCACCATTCACAACTGGATGTGGCAGGACTGCAGAGCTTAGATCTGATCATCACATGCTGTTTACACAGTCTGGCACGCAAGTAGTCCTGGCTTGTAGCTTCACCAGGTTGACACCTCATTTTTAGGTATTCCTGGTGCTGCTCCTGGCATGCCCTCCTGCATTCTTCATTGAACCAGGGTTGGTCTCCTGGCTTGATGGTGATGATAGAGTGGGGGATATTGCAGGCCATGAGGTTACAGATTGTGGTTGAATACAATTCTGCTGCTGCTGATGGCCCACAGCGCCTCATGGATGCCTAGTTTTGCACTGCTAGATCTGTTCGAAATCTATCCCATTTAGCATGGTGGTAGTGCCACACAACATGATGGCGGGTATCCTCAATGTGAAGGTGGGACTTCGTCTCCACAAGGACTGTACGGTGGTCACTCCTACCAATATCGTCATGGACAGATGCATCTGCGACAGGCAGATTGGTGAGGACGAGGTCAAGTATGTTTTTCCCTCTTGTTGGTTACCTCACCACCTGTCGCATACCCAGTCTAGCAGCTATGTCCTTTAGGACTCGGCCAGCTCGGTCAGTAGTGGTGCTACCGATCCACTCTTAGTGATGGACCTTGAAGCCCCCCACCCAGAGTATATTCTGTGCGCTTGCCACCCTCAGTGCATCCTCCAAGTGGTGTTCAATATGGAGGAGTACTGATTCATCAGCTGATGGGGCGGTAGGTGGTAATCAGCAGGAGGTTTCCCTGCCCATGTTTGACCTGATGCCATGAGACTTCATGGGGTCTGGAGTTGATGTTGAGGACTCCCAGGGCAACTCCCTCCCGACTATATACCACTGTGCCACCATCTCTGCTGAGTCTGTCCTGCCAGTGGGACAGGACATGCCTGGAGATGGTGATGGCAGTATCTGGGACATTGTCAATAAGGTATGATTCTGTGAGTATGACTATGTCAGGCTGTTGCTTGACTAGTCTGTGGGACAGCTCTCCCAACTTTGGCACAAACCCCCAGATGTTAGTAAGCAGGACTTTGCAGGGTCAACAGGGCTGAGTTTGCCGTTTTCGTTTCTGGTGCCTCGGTCGATGCCGGGTGGTCCATCCAGTTTCATTCTTTATCAACTTCGTAGCGGTTACATACAACTGAGTGGCTTGCCTACCATTTCAGAGGGTAGTTAAGAGTCAACCACATTTCTGAGAGTCTGGAATCACATATAGGCCAGACCAGGTAAGGACAGCAGATTCCTTCCCTGAAGGACATTAGTGAACCAGATCGGTTTTTACAGCGATCAACAATCGTTTCATGGCCATCATTAGACTAGGTTTTAATTCCAGATTTTTATTAATTGAATTCAAATTCCATCTTCTGCTGTGGTGGGATTCGAACCCATGTCTCCGGAGCAATACCAGTTATTGGGTTACTAGTCCAGTGACAATATCACTACGTCACTGCCTCCCCTTTGTGTAGCTGGTTATAAACCACTGCTCCCACCCCCATATATATGCTCTATCATTTACTGCATAAAGAAACTTCAGCCATTACATTGACCAGAAAAAATCCCAGTGTGAAAACACTGCAGTAAAAGCTCCTCAAACAAACATAGCAACAAAAAGCAAACATATTACATAGAAATTACAACAAAGAAACAGGCTTATGGCAGCACTAATTGATCCACACTAGCCTCAACCCAAGGTATTTCACCCAACCTCCTTGTGGAATTCTACGCCCAGTTTTGGTCTCCTCAAATGGTTGGAGATAGAGATATTTGAAAGGAAGGTGCAGAGGAAGGCCACTAGACCAACTTCCAGTTTTAAGCATCTTAAGTTATCAAGCATAACCTTCTGTTCCTTTCACCATCATGTATTCATCTAGCTTCCCCTGAAATGCATCTATGCTATTCATCTCAACTACATTTAATTCATGGATTTCAAATTTTAAAAAATTAATAGACACTTCACAGAGGCATAATAAAAAGGAGAGAAGGTATTGTAGGCAGACTGAAGGTAGAATAAACCAAAATTCCTACTATCACTGTATTTACATTGTGCATTAAACGTAGAAAAATATCCAAAGACACTTCACAAAGATGCAAGAAAATAATGGACGCCAAGCCAAAGAATTTGCTATTAAAAGGGGTGACCAAAATCTTGGTCAGAGGTGGGTTTTAAGGAGGGTCTTAAAGGAGGTTCAGAAGTGGCGAGATTTTGTCAGGGAATTCCAGAGCAGTGTATTGAAGGCGTTACCGCTAATGGTACTGCAGTGGCAATTCAGCTGTGGGAGGGTTGAGTAAGATGGCAGAGAGGCAGAGCTTGATGCCATCAGCGTGTTTAAGTAAAAAAGATGGATGCTCTCCACAAAGGTGACTACAATTTATCACTGAGCAGATAGCCAGGACTGGTATCGCACCCAGTCCCCCCGGGACGGATATCGCACCCAGTCCCCCCCGGGACGGATATCGCACCCAGTCCCCCCCGGGACGGATATCGCACCCAGTCCCCCCCGGGACGGATATCGCACCCAGTCCCCCCCGGGACGGATATCGCACCCAGTCCCCCCCGGGACGGATATCGCACCCAGTCCCCCCCGGGACGGATATCGCACCCAGTCCCCCCCGGGACGGATATCGCACCCAGTCTCCCCGGGACGGATATCGCACCCAGTCTCCCCGGGACGGATATCGCACCCAGTCTCCCCGGGACGGATATCGCACCCAGTCCCCCCGGGACGGATATCGCACCCAGTCCCCCCGGGACGGATATCGCACCCAGTCCCCATGGGACTGATATCGCACCCAGTCCCCCCGGGACGGATATCGCACCCAGTCCCCCCGGGACTGATATCGCACCCAGTCCCCCCCGGGACGGATATCGCACCCAGTCCCCCCGGGACTGATATCGCACCCAGTCCCCCCGGGACTGATATCGCACCCAGTCCCCCCGGGACTGATATCGCACCCAGTCCCCCCGGGACGGATATCGCACCCAGTCCCCCCGGGACGGATATCGCACCCAGTCCCCCCGGGACGGATATCGCACCCAGTCCCCCCGGGACGGATATCGCACCCAGTCCCCCCGGGACGGATATCGCACCCAGTCCCCCCGGGACGGATATCGCACCCAGTCCCCCCCGGGACGGATATCGCACCCAGTCCCCCCGGGACGGATATCGCACCCAGTCCCCCCCGGGACGGATATCGCACCCAGTCCCCCGGGACTGATATCGCACCCAGTCCCCCCCGGGACGGATATCGCACCCAGTCCCCCCGGGACGGATATCGCACCCAGTCCCCATGGGACTGATATCGCACCCAGTCCCCATGGGACTGATATCGCACCCAGTCCCCCATGGGACTGATATCGCACCCAGTCCCCATGGGACTGGTATCGCACCCAGTCCCCATGGGACTGATATCGCACCCAGTCCCCCCGGGACTGATATCGCACCCAGTCCCCCCGGGACTGATATCGCACCCAGTCCCCATGGGACTGATATCGCACCCAGTCCCCCCGGGACGGATATCGCACCCAGTCCCCCCGGGACGGATATCGCACCCAGTCCCCCCGGGACGGATATCGCACCCAGTCCCCCCGGGACGGATATCGCACCCAGTCCCCCCGGGACGGATATCGCACCCACTCACACGGTAAGTTGACTCCACATTTGCTGATGGTGTTGCCAAGGGACAGCATGCAAGCAAGGAAGAGGAGGGGTCAAGGATTCCTTGGAGGAGTCCAGAGCTTTCAGTGCCACAGTGGGAAGTAAAGCCACTGAAGGAGAGGCTCTGGTTACAAACAAATAAGGAAGACTGGAATGAAGCAAAGGCAGTCCCACAGAACTAGACAACAGAGGAGAAGCACCGAAGAATGATTGCATGATCAACTGTGTGGAAGGCTGCAGAAAGGTCAAAGAACAATGATGGATAATGTACCAGTCACTGAGATTATCTATCAAAAACAAGTCTGCAAAAGGACAATTTATTCCTGCTACAGCATACTTCAAAAAATTGCCTGCAGCTATAGAGTACAGTATCTGCATTTACAGCTAGGTTCACAGAACAATTCCATTTTAATAATCTGTAAAAATTGTTACTGCTACTGAAATAACAGCAAGATACCTCATTGTTAACACTTAGAAAAACGCCTGGCTTCTTTTAGTTCTTGGCAATCTTTAATTACTAGCCGTTAGCATTTATGGTCACAATGGCTGAAAAATGAATAATTAATCAAAATCGAACAATTTTACAAAAAAAAACATCTTCCATCTGTTCCTTTTACACAAATCTACCTGCCAAATAATGTAGTAATACAGGTAATAATCACATGCAGTTGAAAAGTGAGCAATATTTTGCTGCAGAAAATTGGTTACCCAACAAAAACTTTAAATGGCAATGGGGAATATATTACTCACCTTCAAAATACTGAACATCACAGTTGAAATATTAGTTCTGACAAATTACTGGACAGTTTATGTTTGGTTATCTAATCAGATGATCAGGCTGGTTACAGAATTAGTTGAGTAAACACAACCCATTTTCAAGAACTTCCTGCCAGAGAAAACGGTGACATCATCAACATCACCACAAGAACAACCTGCATTTATATAGCACTTGTTATGGAGAAAAAGCATCCCAATGCATACCACAGAGGTGTAATCAGACAAAAATGGTGTTTTAAATAGGGTCTTAAAGAAGAGAGGTGTATGAGTTTAAGGAAGGAATTCTTGGATAGCTCAAGGTACGGCTGTCCAGGGTGGGGCAAAAGGAGGGTGGAATGCACAGGAGGCCCAATCTGGAAGAACAGAGATATCTTAGGAAAGGGTAATGTGGGCAGACACAGCACAGTAACAGGCCCTTCGGCCCATCGTGTCCGTGCTGGCCATCAGGCACCTATCTATTCTAATCCCATTTTCCGGCACTTGGCCCGTAGCCTTGTATGCTATGACATTTCAAGTGCTCATCTAAATACTTCTTAAAAGTTGTGAGGGTTCCTGCCTCTACCACCCCTTCAGGCAGTGTGTTCCAGTGTGTTCTAAGACTGGCAAAGGTACAGAGATAAGAAGGGATTTAAACACAATGATGAGAATTTTAACTTAGAGGTGCTGGCGGTTTAGGAGCCAGTGTAGGTCAACAAGAAAAGTAGAGATGGATGCGTGGGACTTGATGAGAGATAGGATATGGACAGTAGAATAGTGAGGGCGGTGTGGGAGAGAAGAAACAGAAACAGGTTAGTTTTATGTTAAAAATAGTTACGGGGTACAAATTTATCTCAAATGAAGTTGATGTCTTTGTGTTCCAGATTCTTGCACTCACTTCTTCTGCTTCAGCTCCCCAAGCTTGTTCCATTATTTAGTTCCATCATCGTTGATCTGTATCTTAAATCCATCTACCTGCTTTGGTTTCATGTCCCTTAATAACTTTGCCCAATAAAAATCTATCCATGTCAGTCTTGAAATTTTCAACAGCCCTAGCCTCAACAGCTTTTTCCAGGAAGAGTGTTCCAGATTTCCACAACCATTTTTGTGAAGAAGTGCTCCCTGACACCACCCCTGAATGGCCTAAGTCTAATTTTAAGGTTATGTTCCCCTTGTTCTGGACTATCCCCACCAGAGGAAATAGTTTCTCTCTATCTACCCTATTAAATCCTTTAATCATCTTAAACACTTCAAATACATCACCTCTTAATCTTCTCTGTTCAAAGAATTACAAGTCTAGTCTCTGCAACTTATCGTCATCATTTAACCCTTTAAGCCCCAGTACCATTTCTGCAAATCTATTGTGCACACCCTCCAAGGCCTAAATATCCTTCCCGAGGTACAGTGCCCAGGACTGAATGCAGTGCTCCAGATGGAGTCTAACCAGAGCTCTGGATAGCTGCAACATAACTTCCATCCCTTTGTATGCCAGCCTCCTTGAAATAATGACCAACACTTCATTAGCCCTTTAAATTATTTTTTTGTACCTGTCCACTAGCCTGTAGTGATTTCTGTACTTGGACTCCTACATCTCTTGGCTCATCCAAAGTTCCTAGCTTCTCACCATTTAGAAAATATTCAGATTTATCTTTCTTAGCTCCAAAGTGAATGAACACAAGAAATAGGAGTAGAAGTAGACCACATTGCCCATCGAGCCTGCTCCGCCATTCAATACGATCATGGCTGATCTTGGGCTTCAACTCCAATTTCCTGCCCACTCCCCATATCCGTTGGTTCCCTGTGAGACCAAAAATCTATCAATCCCAGCCTTAAATGTATTCAATGATGGAGCATCCACAACCCTCTGGGGTAGAGCATTCCAAAGATTCACAACCATTTGAGTGAAGTAATTTCTCCTCATCTCAGTTCTGAATGATTGATCCTGAGACTGTGTCCCCATGTTCAAGATTACCTGACCAGCAGAAACAATCTCTCAGCTTCTACCCTATCAAGCCCTTTCAGAATCTTGTATGCCTCAATTAGATTGCCTCTCATTCTTCTAAACTCCACAGAATATAAGCACCATTTATTCAGCCTATCATAGGACAACCCCTCACCCCAGGGACCAATTTAGTAAACCTTCGCTGCACTGCCTCCAGTGCAAGTATATCCTCTCTTAAATGTGGAGACAAAAACTGCACAGAGTATTCCAGGTGCAGTCTCACCAAAGCCCTGTAAAATTTTAGTAAAACCTCTTTATTCCTGTACTCCAATCCCCTTGCAATAAAGGCCAACATGCCATTTGCCTTCCGAATAGCCTGCTGCGCCTGCATGTTAACTTTGTGTGTTCCTTTTACGAGTACCCCCACGTCTCTCTGAAAATCAACACTTACCAGTTTCACACCTTTTAAAAAATATTCTGCTTTTCTATTTTTACGACCAAAGTGAACAACTTTACACTTCCCTACATTATACTTCATTTGCTATCTTGTTGCCCACTCATTTAACCTGATTATATCTCTTTGCAGCCTCTATACGTCCTCCTCGCAGCTTACCTTTCCACCAAGCTTTGTATTATCAGCAAACTCCAATACATTACTCTGTCTCTTCATCCAACTCATTAATATAGATTAGAAATAGCTGAGGCCCCAGCACTGATCCTTGCTGCACCCCACTATTCACTGCCTACCAACTTGATAATGCCCCATTTATGCTCACACTCTGCTTCCTGTCTGTTAACCAATCCTCTATCCACGCTAATATATTATCCCCCAACATGAGCCCTTATCTTTCCTATTAATCTTTTATGTGGCACCTTATCGAATACCTTTTGGAAATCCAGGTATAACACATCTACTGGTTCCCTTTTATCTACCCTACTAGTTACATCCTCAAAAAACTCTAATAAATGTATTAAACAGGATCCCCCTTTAGTAAAACGATGCTGACTTGTTCTGATCATACTCTGCTGTTCAAAGTGCAATGTTAAGACTTCTTTAATAAAAGTTTCCAGCATCTCCCAACAACTGATGTTAAGCTAACTGCCCTGTAGTTCCCGTTTTCTCTCTACCTCCTTTCTTGAAAAGTGGTGTAACATTTTCCAACTTCCAATCTAACGGGACCATTCGTGAATCAAAGGAATTCTGGAAAATCATAGCTAGCAGATCCACTATCTCTGCAGCTATCTCTTTTAGAACCCTAGGATGTAGGTCATCTGGTCCCAGGGATTTGTCAGATTTTAGTCCCTCAAGTTTCTCCAATACTTTTTCTCGACTGATATCAATATCCTTAATTTCCTCACTCTTTTTAGCCCCTAGGTTACTGCCTATTTCTGGTATGGAACTTGTATCTTCTACTGTAAAGACAAACAGAAAATATTTTTTCAATGCCTCTGCCATTTCCTCATTCTCCATGATGATTCCTCCTGTCTCTGCCTCACAGAGACCAATGTCTACTTTAGCTCTCATCCTTTTAATGCACTTACAAAAGCTCTTACAATCTGTTTTTATATTGCTGACTATATTCTCATATTCAATTCTTTCCCTTTTTATCAATTTTTTGGTGGCCCTTTGCTGGTTTCTAAAACACTCCCAATCCTCAGACTTGCAAATATTTTTTGCAACATTTGTAAGCCTCTTCTTTTAGTCTAATACTCTCCTTAACTTCCTGAGTGAACCACGGATGGGTCTTTCTTGACGAGCTTTTGTTTTTGAATGGAATGTACTTTTGTTGAACACTTTGAATTGTTTTTTTAATGTTTCCCACTGTTCATTTACTGCCATACCTTCCAGTCTATTTACCCAATTAACCTTAGCCAGTTCTCCCCTCATACCTTCATAATTGGCTTTAAGTTTAAGATTCTTGTTTGTGATTGAAATGTGTCACTTTCAAGCTTAACATGAAATTCAATGGTATTATGACCATTTCCCAGTGGATCTTTTACTATGACATTGCTTATTAACCCTGCTTCGTTACATAATATGAGATCTAAGATAGCTTTAACCGAGTCAGTTCTACAATGTATTGCTCCAAGAAAATGTCACAAAAACATTCTACAAACTCATCTTCCAGACCACTGTTGCCAATTTGATTGTCGCAGTCTATATACCTATACAACCTCACACTTTCCCCTAATTGTGCCCACTCGCTTAATCTAATGTCCCTTTGAAACTTTCTGTCCCTGTGTACACTACTTATTTTTCCATCTAACTTAGTGTCGTCAGCAAAGTCTATATTCCTGCATCCAAGTCATTTACGAATATAGCGAAAAGTTGTGACCCCAGTGCAGATCCCCGAGACACCACTAGTCACATCCTGCCAATTTGAGCATCTACGCTTCATCCCTACTCGGTCTCTTACCGCCTAATAAATTCCCTATCCAAGCCAATAAGTTGTCTACAATTCCATGTGCTCTTATTTTTGTCAACGGGTGAAACCTCAGCAATGCCTTCTGGAAGTCCATGTAAATAACATCCACAAACACTCCCTTATCTACCATAATAATATAAAAGCAAAATAATGCGGATGCTGGAAATCTGAAACAAAAACAAGAAATGCTGGAATCACTCAGCAGGTCTGGCAGCATCTGTGGAAAGAGAAGCAGAGTTAACATTTCGGGTCAGTGACCCTTCTTCGGAGTTCCGAAGAAGGGTCACTGACCCGAAACGTTAACTCTCCTTCTCTTTCCCCTTATCTACCATGTTTGTTACCTCCTGAAACATTTCAACTAGGTTGGTGATGTATTTTTCTGACACATTTGATAAAAAAAAATTTCTGAACAAACCACATCACAGCAATAGCAACAATCATTAAGGTTTTGCCATCTATAATTAAGCAACAAGCTGTGACTGTCGCAAATAGAAGGAGCTCCCTTATCACAGAAAAGGTTCGGCAGGTCTGTCACCACATGAATATTTTTCAGTTATTTTAATCACGTTTGGGCGATGAAACATTGAATATATTTAACCCTCTTGGCATTCCTTCGTGGATGAAGATTTTGGGAAGGTTGTACTCGTGCAGTTGACTTTGCAGGAGGATGGCCTCGATGCTGGTGATGTTGGCTGTTTCCAGAACTTCAATGTTTGTGCTGCGGTCCAGCCAGTGGATCTTGAGGATGCTGCGGAGGTAGCGCTGATGGAAGCGCTCTAGAAGGTGTACATGATGGCGGTATAGGACCCATGGCTCTGCACCATACAGAAGGATGGTGAGGTCTACAGCTTTGTACACTTTGACTTTGGGCTGTGCTCTGAGGCCGTGGTTGCTCCACACCCGTTGGTAGAGTCTTCCGAATGTACTGTTTGCTTTTGAAAGCCTATTGTCCACTTCCTTGACTATGGTGGCATCAAACGCGATGACGATATTTAACCAACTGCAATGTATAACTATGATCCAACAATGAAAAGAAGATGCGCCCAGTGAGTTCAGTTAAGACTTGGCCTATTGAGAACATATACACTGCAAAATTTAGAATCCACACATGTGGATTAAAGCATTCTACGTAAGGTTACTTATATTCTTACTTTTGTAGGGACTCAGGTTTTTCAAAAAAGGATTTTCTTCAATGCATCTAAAAAGTGGTTACATGGCGATTGCTTAAATGTCCACCCTCTCCCTGCACCCTTGCATGATGCTGCCAAACTTCACATTTCCTCTTACAGCCAGGCGCAAGCGGGAATTCTGGGCCAGACTTCTCAAAGGAACCTAGCACCAGTCCACTCCAAACTGGCCAAAATGATGGTCATTACTCCTCATTCTAACATCTTTGCATTCTCACCCTCCATTCCCCATCAAAGGTAAGTGCATGCCTACTGTGAAGCATTCTAAGAACTAGATGGAAAAACAGGTCCGAGCGGCAATCCAGCCTTGGACTCTCTCCACAGTCAGAATCACAGAATCGTTACAATGCAGAAGGAGACCATTCGGTCCATTGTGTCCGCACTGGCTCTCTGAAAGAGCAATTCCCTCAATTCCATTCCCCTGCCTTCCCCCCATAACCCTGCCCATTCTTTTTTTCATATAACTGTCTAATTCCTTTTTGAATGCTTCAATTGAACCTGCCTCCACCACACTCTGAGGCAGCGCATTCCAGACCTTAACCACTCGCTGCATGAAAAAGTTTTTCCTCATATCACTTTTGCTTCTCTTACCAAATACTTTAAATCTGTGCCCTCTCATTCTCGATCCTTTCACGAGTGGGAACAGTTTCTCTCTATCTACTCTGTCCAGACCTCTCATGATTTTGAATACCTTTATCAAATCACCTTTCAGCCTACTCTTCTCCAAGGAAAACAGTCCTACCTTCTCCAATCTATCTTCATATTTGAAATTCCTCATCCCTGGAACTATTCTCGTGAATCTTTTCTGTACTCTCTCCAATGCCCTCAAGTCTCTCCTAAAGTGCGGCGCCCAGAACTGGACACAATACTCCAGCTGAGGCCAAACTAGTGTCTTATAGAAGTTCAATATAACTTCCTTGGCTCTTGTACTCTATGCCCCTATTAATAAAGCCCAGGATAATGTATGCTTTATTAACTGCTCTCTCAACCTGTCCTGCCACCTTCAATGACTTAGGCACATATACACCTAGGCCTCTCTGCTCCTGCACCCCCTTTAGAATTGTACCCTTTATTTTATATTGTCTCTCCATGCTCTTCCTACCAAAATGAATCACTTCACATACAAAGGGACCTGGGTGTCCTCGTCAATAAGTCACTGAAAGCTAACATGCAGGTGCAGCAAGCAATTAGGAAGGCTAATGGTATGTTAGCCTTTATCGCAAGAGGATTTGAGTACAGGAGTAGTGAAGTCTTGCTTCAATTGTATGGAACCTTGGTTACACTGCATCTGGAGTACTGTGTGCAGTTTTGGTCCCCTTACCTTAGGAGGGCCATGATTGCCATAGAGGAACTGCAACTAAGGTTCACCAGACTTGTTCCCGAGATGGCGGGACTGTCCAATGAAGAGAGATTGGGGAAACTGGGCCTGTATTTTTGAGTTTCGAAGAATGAGAGGTGAACTCATTGAAACCTACAAAATACTTAAAGGCATAGACAGGGTAGATGCAGGTAAGATGTTTCCCCTGGTTGGGGAGTATTAAAACCAGGGGACAATTTCAAAATAAGGGGGAAGCCACTTAGGACAGAGATGAGGAGAAATGTCTTGACTCAGAGCGTTGTGAATCTTTGCAATGCTCTACCCAGAGGACTGTGGAAGCTCAGTCATTGAGTATGTTTAAAGCAGAGATTGACAGATTTCCAAATACAAATGACATATGGGGATATGAAGATAGTGTGGGTAAAAGGTATTTAAGTGGAAGATCAGCCCTGTTCATATTGAATGGTGGGGCAGGCTCGATGGGCTGAATGGCCTACTCCTGCTCCTATGTTCCACCAACTTGTCTACATCCTTTCGAAGTTCTACACTATCCTCCTCACAGTTCACAATGCTTCCAAGTTTTGTATCATCAGCAAACTTTGAAACTGTACCCTGTACCCCAAGGTCTCGGTCATTTATATCAGGAAAAGCAAGGGTCCCAAAACTGATCCTTGATCCCGGGGAACTCCACTACATACCTTCCTCCAGCCCGAAAAACATCCATTAACCACTACTCTTTGTTTCCTGTCACTCAGCCAATTTTGTGTCCATGTTGCTACCATTCTTTAATTCCATGAGTTATAGGTTTACTCACAAGTCTGTTGTGTGACACTGTATCAAACGCCTTTTGAAAGTCGAAGTACACCACATCAACAGCTCTGCCCTCATCAACCCTTGCTGTTACCTCCTCAAAAAACTCCAGCAAGTTAGTTCAACACGATTTTCCCTGAAGAAATCCATGCTGGCTTTCCTTAATCAACTCGCATTTGTCCATGCGACTACTGATTTTGTCCCGAATTATGTTTTCCAGAAGAGTCAGACGCTCTACCACAAGGAAGTGCAAGAGATATTTCAGTATTCAACATATACTGATTATTGGAATATGTTCAAATAACTATCCATTTCAGGCATCATATAGCTTTAACAAAATATCCACGACATCTCTGCAGATGCAGTACTGGACACAGCATTCCAACTGAGACCTGACCAAGGTTTTAGAACATAGAACATAGAACAGTACAGCACAGTACAGGCCCTTCGGCCCACGATGCTGTGCCGAACCCTTAACCTACTCCAAGATCAAACTACCGACCTACCCTTCATTCTACTATCATCCATGTACCTATCCAAGAGTCGCTTAAATGTCCCTAATGTATCTGCTTCTACTACCACCGCTGACAGTGCATTCCACACACCCACCACTCTCTGTGGAAAGAACCTACCTCTGACATCTCCCTGAAACCTTCCTCTAATCACCTTAAAATTATGCCCCCTGGTGATAGCCCTTTCCACCCTGGGAAAAAGTCTCTTTCTATGCCTCTCATCATCTTGTACACCTCTATCAAGTCACCTCTCATCCTTCTTCGTTCCAATGAGAAAAGCCCTAGCACCCTCAACCTTTCTTCGTAAGACATGCCCTCCAGTCCAGGCAGCATCCTGGTAAATCTCATCTGCACCCTCTCTAAAGCTTCCACATCCTTCCTATAATGAGGCGACCAGAACTGAACACAATATTCCAAGTGTGGTCTAACCAGGGCCTTGTAGAGCTGCAGCATAACCTCGCGGCTCTTAAACTCAATCCCCCTGTTAACGAAAGCCAACACACCATACGCCTTAACAACCTTATCAACTTGGGTGGCAACTTTGAGCGATCTATGGACATGGACCCCAAGATCCCTCTGTTCCTCCACATTGCCAAGAATCCTGTCTTTAAGCCTGTATTCTGCATTCAAATTCGACCTTCCAAAATGAATCACTTCACACTTTTCCAGGTTGAACTCCATCTGCCACTTCTCAGCCCAGCTCTGCATCCTGTCAATGTCCCGTTGCAACCTACAACAGCCCTCCACACTATCCACAACTCCAGCAACCTTCGTGTCATCGGCAAACTTACTAACCCAGCCTTCCACTTCCTCATCCAAGTCATTTATAAAAATCACAAAGAGCAGAGGTCCCAGAACAGATCCCTGCGGAACACCACTGGTCACCAAGCTCCAGGCTGAATACTTTCCATCTACTACCACCCTCTGTCTTCTATGGGCCAGCCAATTCTGTATCTAGACAGCCAACTTTCCCTGTATCCCATGCCTCCTTACTTTCTGAATGAGCCTACCATGGGGAACCTTATCAAACGCCTTGCTAAAATCCATATACACCACATCCACTGCTCTTCCTTCATCAATGTGTTTTGTCACATCTTCAAAGAATTCAATAAGGCTTGTGAGGCATGACCTGCTCCTCACAAAGCCATGCTGACTGTCTCTAATCAAACTATGCTTTTCCAAATAATCATAAATCCTGTCTCTCAGAATCCTCTCCAATAATTTGCCCACTACCGATGTAAGACTGACTGGTCTATAATTCCCAGGGTTATCCCTATTCCCTTTCTTGAACAAGGGAATAACATTTGCCACCCTCCAATCATCTGGTACTACTCCAGTGGACAGTGAGGACGCAATGATCATCGCCAAAGGCGTGGCAATCTCTTCCCTCGCTTCCCTTAATATCCTTGGGTATATCCCGTCTGGCCCCGGGGACTTATCTGTCCTCATATCATTCAAAATTTCCAGCACATCCTCCCTCTTCACATCAACCTGTTCGAGCATATCAGCCTGTTTCACGCTGTCCTCACAAACGACCAGGTCCCTCTCACTAGTGAATACTGAAGCAAAGTATTCATTAAGGACCTCCCCTACCTCCTCTGACTCCAGGCACAAGTTCCCTCCACTATCCCTGATCGGCCCTACCCTCACTCTGGCTATCCTCTTGTTCCTCACATAAATGTAGAACACCTTGGGATTTTCCTTAATCCTACCTGCCAAGACTTTTTCCATGTCCCCTTCTAGCTCTCCTAAGTCCATTCTTCAGTTCCTTCCTGGCTACTTTGTAACCCTCTAGAGCCCTGTCTGATCCTTGCTTCCTCAACCTTAAGTAAGCTTCCTTCTTCCTCTTGACTAGCTGTTCCACATCTCTTGTCATCCAAGGTTCCTTCACCCTACCATCCCTTCCTTGCCTCATCGGGATAAACCTACCCAGCAGTCGCAGCAAGTGCTCCCGAAACAACCTCCACATTTCTGTCCTGCATTTCCCTGAGAACATCTGTTCCCAATTTATGCTCCCCAGTTCCTGCCTAATAGCATTGTAATTCCCCCTCCCCCAATTAAATATTTTCCCATACCATCTGCTCCTGTCCCTCTCCATGACTATAGTAAAGGTCAGGGAGTTGTGATCACTATCACCGAAATGCTCTCCCAAGAGATCTGCCACCTGGCCTGGTTCGTTGCCAAGCACCAAATCCAACATAGCCTCCCCTCTAGTCGGCCTATCTACATATTGAGTCAGGAAACCTTCCTGGACACACCTGACAAAAACTGCTCCATCCAAACTATTTGCACTAAGGAGGTTCCAATCAATATTAGGGAAGTTGAAGTCACCCATGACAACAACCCTGTTACTTCTGCACCTTTCCAAAATATGCCTCCCAATCTGTTCCTCCGTGTCTCTGTTGCTATTGGGGTGTCTATAGAAAACTCCCAATAAAGTGACTGCTCCTTTCCTGTTTCTGACTTCCACCCATAATGACTCAGTAGACAAACCCTCCTCGACGACCTCCCTTTCTGCAGCTGTGATACTATCCCTGATTAGCAATGCCACTCCCCCCACCTCTTTTACCTCCCTCCCTATTCCTTTTGAAACATCAAAACCCCGGAACATCCAACATCCATTCCTGCCCCTGTGATATCCAAGTCTCCGTAATGGCCACAACATCATAGCTTCAAGTACTGATCCATGCTCTAAGTTCATGTACAAGGAGGTAGGGTGAAGTAGAGTAGGAGGAAGTTTGTAGGCAGCATAAACACCAGAATAGACCCATTGGGCTGAACAGCCTGTTTCTGGGCTCTAATTGTAGAACACAGGTCAGAATTCTCATTTTTGAAAGAACAATGTCAATACTCCCCGGTATATGAGAGTATTAATGAATTCATTAATTAATGAATTAAATGAATAATTTAATATGCAATAAGTGAGGTCGTCTCGAGAATACAGTATAAGACCATAGAACTCCCTCTATCCAGTTATACACTTAACATGTTTTTTCATCCCCAAACTATTCCTTCCTAAAAGATAGATTCCCCCTGACTTGGTATCAACGGGAAAATACTGCCATCAGCCTCCATATCTCACCACCACAAGGTTGATGATATTGGGAGCTCAAGTTAAGATCTGCTTGTGGAAACACAAACCAGTTATTTCACACCTTAGGTTCCCTCCATCCTAACACAGTAACATAATCAATGGTTATGAAACAGTGAAACTCTCTGATTAAGAAGAAACTATTGATGCAACTCATTATCATTGGAACCTTGCATCTTTTGCAAGCAGGTTTCATCAAAAACATTATACTGGAAGAACTAAACACTATATAAATATTTCCAATGCATTAATTTAATTATTAAACTCAACCATTTCCCCTGGTACAACAGATATTTGGGATGTCTCCATGAGGGTGCATTTCCTAATTAATATTTTTTTAGATGAAAACAGCTTCTCTATTAATGGTATGTTTGACTTTTGTGCAGACTGAAGCACTTTTAGAAATGGTTTTAGATTAATGCATTTGAAGCGTATAGTCCTGCTGGACCAAACTCCATCTACTAAGGAGTGCTGAAGGAAATGGAGGATGCCCTGTGAATCCCTGGCTCATATGTTCATTAGTTCACAGATGTCTGAGCTGGATTTGGGAGAGGATTACATGGTTCCATTATTGATGAGGAAAAAAATAAGACCCTGGTAATTATAGACACATGAATTTGACATCACTTATCTTGAAGGAATTAAGAAGATGTGATTTATGATCACTTGGTGGAGTTATAGAAGTCTCTGGTATGTCTGACCTTTGGACTCGTGTCCGCTTTATTGGCCCCACACAGAGAATATATAGAGTCATTGGAGAAGGTACCAAGGAGGATGACCAGGATGAAACTTCAACTTTAGATTGCTAACTTATGAGAATAGACTCCAAGAGTTAGGGTTATTTAGTTTGGAGAAAAGCAGACGTAGAAGGGACATGATCAAGGATTTTAAAATGAAAGCTTTGGATTTATAGCTGCATAGGATATTTGAGATAGAAAGGGACGGTAGGACTGGAGATCAGCCTTTTAAAACTGGAGGCAACAAGTTGTGCTCGATGACATAAAATATTTCTTTTCACAGTGACGTAATGCCCTCTGGGACAAACTACTTAAACATGCACCAGGTAAACTTTGACACAGTTACTTAAGAGCGAATGTGACAAATTCCTGAAAGGAGACCATTTCAGTTATAAAGAATAGTGACTATGAGGTGTTACAGGCTACCAAGGTTGCTTGCAAGCTGCTTCATTGGCGTGAACTTGATAGGTGTGGCCAGCGTGGGCAGGGAGAGTTTGTCAGGAAATCTGGAAGTTCAGCCCCGAGAGCAAGTTGGCTCCCCATCCCTTGTCCCACCTCTGTTAAACCCAGGACAGATTAGAGTACGGTTGAGATTTTTAAAGTTTTTACATCTCACCTGACCCCAACCCACCTGTTTTTTGGGGGCTAAGATTCAATCATTGGTCTTTGGGAGTCAGAGAGGAATTTCCCAGAGTTTATCCTGGGTGGACCACAGTATTCCCCCCACCCCTCACATTTTTGCCTATCCCAGGAGATAGCACTGTTAGGGAAAAGGTGAACAACGTGTGAGATTTCACCATGATCCAGATGGATCCGACGGCACTTCTCATTATTCTTTTAATGTTAAAAAAAACTCTAAACAGATTATTCATTGCAGCCTGCTTTTATGTTACTATTGAGATTTTGATTATTTTGGTTAAAGGTATGAAGTAGAA
Organism: Heterodontus francisci; assembly: GCF_036365525.1. Classification (NCBI taxonomy): domain Eukaryota; kingdom Metazoa; phylum Chordata; class Chondrichthyes; order Heterodontiformes; family Heterodontidae; genus Heterodontus; species Heterodontus francisci. Next base: position 67,274,206 of record NC_090373.1, read on the forward strand.
TAAGATGAAATGGATTGAAAATGTAATTTATTAGCTGTACCTAGAACTCAAAATGAGAAAGCTCTCGTTTTAATTACTAACACAAAATTTGGGATTGGACAAGCTGAGCAGACTTCCGACTGTGCTGTAATCACTTTGTCACATTAATTATGCATTAAAGCAGTAAAAGCTAAATTGATTCTCACTGGAAGTGAGTGGGCTGCAGATGGTTTTGACAAAGTGTCACCTGAAACCTGCTTCCCTATTATTAACACTCTCACATAGTCATTACAATAAGTGCCTGTTCAAGCAGCTAGAATACGGTGTCCAAACTACAGTCCACGGCTATAATGAGCCCATGAGCACTGGCATTCTGGTCCACAAAGCCTAATTCATCGGATCATAGAAACTTACTGCACAGCAGAGGCCATTTGACCCACAATGCTTGCTTTTTGTTTGTAACCCTGTATGTTCCCCGTCAACTACCTGTCCAACTCCCTTGTAAAATTACTTACGGAATCAGCTTCCACCAACTTTTCAGGTAGACCATTCCAAATTCTGACAACTCAGGGAAAACATTTCTCTTCTCCTCACCTCCCCTCCAGATCTCATCACTGATTTTGAATCTATGAGCTCTGGTTATTGATCCACTTACAGGGTAATAGAATTTCTTTACTCTATCAAAATCTCTATTAGGTCACCTCTTAACCTTATCTGTTCCAAGGAGAATAGTCCTAACTTTTCCAATTTCTCCTCATAACTGCAGTTCTCATCCCTAGTAACATCCTGGTAAACCTCCTCCATCCCCTTTGAGGTCTTTACATTTTTCCTGAAGGCTGGTGCCCAGAATTGTCTAAAATACTCCAAGTGAAGCTTAACCAGTGATTTATAAAGTTCCAGCCTGATCCCTCTGCTTTTATATTCTATTCCTCTATTTATAAACCCACATAGCCCATATGCTTTTTAAACACCTTATCAACTTGCCCTGACATTTTTAAGGATTTGCATACATAGCAAGGTCTCTCTGCCCAAACAGTTCTCAAAATCGTGCCATTTATAGCATATTGCCTTTCCATATCACCTTTTCCAATGCACTTCATTTTACACTTCTCCACATTGAACTCCATCTGTTATGCGTCTGCCCATTTCACGATCCTATCTAAAACTACCCTCAACACTATCTACTACTTTGCCAAGTTTTTGTATCATTTGCAAACTTCATAATGTTGCTCTTTACCCAAAGTGTAGGTCATATATAAACACTGGAGAGAATAAATTGACCTTTGGAGAGCATCACTGAAAACCACCTCCCAAACTTAAAAACATCCATCCACCACCACACTTTGCTTCCTGTGACTGAGACAAATTTGCATCCATACCATCACTTTTCCCTTAAGTCCATAGGCTTCCATCTTCTCAATAAGCCTCCTGTGTGGCACTTTGTAGAATGCCTTCCCAAAGTCCACATAGGCAACATCTACTGCATGCACTATCATGGTCAAAGAACAAAGAACAGTACAGCACAGGAACAGGCCATTCAGCACTCCAAGCCTGCGCCGATCTTGATGCCTGCCTAAACTAACACCTTCTGCCCTTCCGGGGCCCATATCCCTCGATTCCCTTCCTATTCATGGATTTGTCAAGATGTCTCTTAAATGTCGCTATCATACCTGCTTCCACCACCTCCCCTGGCAGCAAGTTCCAGGCACTCACCACCCTCTGTGTAAAAAACGTGCCTCGCACATCCCCTCTAAACTTTCCCCCACGCACCTTAAACCTATGTCCCCTAGTAACTGACTCTTCCACCCTGGGAAAAAGCTTCTGACTATCCAATCTGTCCATGCCGCTCATAACTTTGTAAACCTCTATCATGTCGCCCCTCCGTCGTTCCAGTGAAAACAATCCGAGTTTTTCCAACCTCTCCTCATTGCTAATGCCCTCCAAACCAGGCAACATCCTGGTAAACCTCCTCTGTACCCTCTCCAAAGCCTCCACGTCCTTCTGGTAGTGTGGCGACCAGAATTGCACGCAATATTCTAAGTGTGGCCTAACTAAGGTCCTGTACAGCTGCAACATGACTTGCCAATTTTTATACTCTATGCCCCGACCGATGAAGGCAAGTATGCCGTATGCCTTCTTGACTACCTTATCCACCTGCGTTGCCACTTTCAGTGACCTGTGGACCTGTACGCCCAGATCTCTCTGCCTGTCAATACTCCTAAGGGTTCTGCCATTTACTGTATATATCCCACCTGCATTAGACCTTCCAAAATGCATTACCTCACATTTGTCCAGATTAAACTCCATCTGCCATTTCTCCGCCCAAGTCTCCAACCGATCTATATCCTGTTGTATAAAAGCAAAATACTGCGGATGCTGGAAATCTGAAACAAAAACAAGAAATGCTGGATTCACTCAGCAGGTCTGGCAGCATCTGTGGAAAGAGAAGCAGAGTTAACGTTTCGGGTCAGTGACCCTTCTTCGGAACTGACAAATATTAGAAAAGTCACAGATTATAAACAAGTGAGGTGGGGGTTGGGCAAGAGATAACAAAGGAGAAGGTGCAGATTGGACCAGGCCACATAGCTGACCAAAAGGTCACAGAGCAAAGGCAAACAATATGTTAATGGTGTGTTGAAAGACAAAGCATTAGTACAGATTAGGTGTGAATATACTGAATATTGAACAGCAGCAAGTGCAAACCTGAAGAAAAACAACCTGAAAAAAACAGTGGGTAAGCAAACTGAACAAACTAAGATGAAATGAAATAAATGCAAAAAAAGATTGTAAAAAATGTAAAAAGGAATGTAAAAAAAAAGGAAGAAAAAATGACTAAAAATGAAAGTAAAGTGGGGGGCTGTCATGCTCTGAAATTATTGAACTCAATGTTCAGTCCGGCAGGCTGTAGTGTGCCTAATCGGTAGATGAGATGCTGTTCCTCGAGCTTGCGTTGATGTTCACTGGAACACTGCAGCAATCCCAGGACAGAGATGTGAGCATGAGAGCAGGGGGGAGTGTTGAAATGGCAAGCAACCGGAAGCTCAGGGTCCTGCTTGCGGACTGAGCGGAGATGTTCTGCAAAGCGGTCACCCAGTCTGCGCTTGGTCTCCCCAATGTAGAGGAGACCACACTGTGAGCAGCGAATACAGTATACTACATTGAAAGAAGTACAAGTAAATCGCTGCTTCACCTGAAAGGAGTGTTTGGGGCTTGGGATAGTGAGGAGAGAGGAGGTAAATGGGCAGGTATTACACCTCCTGCGATTGCAAGGGAAGGTGCCCTGGGACGGGGACGAGGTGGTGGGGGTAATGGAGGAGTGGACCAGGGTGTCGCGGAGGGAACGATCCCTTCGGAATGCTGACAGGGGAAGGGAGGGGAAGATGCGACTGGTAGTGGCATCACGCTGGAGGTGGCGAAAATGGCGGAGGATGATCCTTTGGATATGGAGGCTGGTGGGATGAAAAGTGAGGACAAGGGGAACCCTGTCACGGTTCTGGGAGGGAGGGGAAGGGGTGAGGGTAGAGGTGCGGGGAATGGGTCGGACACGGTTGAGAGCCCTGTCAACCACAGTGGGGGGAAATCCTCGGTTGAGGAAAAAGGAAGACATATCAGAAGCACCGTCATGGAAGGTAGCATCATCACAGCAGATGCGTCGGAGACGGAGAAACTGGGAGAATGGAATGGAGTCCTTACAGGAGGTAGCGTGTGAAGAAGTGTAGTCGAGGTAGCTGTGGGAGTCAGTGGGCTTATAATGGATATTGGTAGACAACCTATCCCCAGAGATGGAGACAGAGAAGTCGAGGAAGGGAAGGGAAGTGTCAGAGATGGACCATGTAAAGGTGAGAGAAGGGTGGAAATTGGAAGCAAAGTTGATAACGTTTTCTAGTTCGGGGTGGGAGCAGGAAACGGCACCTTTTACTTGAAGGAAATGCATGGAGTTGAAGGAGAAGTTGTTCAATGTGAGAACAAGTTCAGCCAGGCGGAGGAGGGTGTTCAACTCCATGCATTTCCTTCAAGTAAAAGGTGTCGCTATGGGTACCCGCATGGGTCCTAGTTATGCCTGTCTTTTTGTGGGATATGTCGAGCATTCTTTGTTCCAGTCCTACTCAGGCCCCCTCCCCCAACTCTTTTTCCGGTACGTTGATGACTGTATCGGTGCCGTTTCCTGCTCCCGCCCCGAACTCGAAAACTTTATCAACTTTGCTTCCAATTTCCACCCTTCTCTCACCTTTACATGGTCCATCTCTGACACTTCCCTTCCCTTCCTCGACTTCTCTGTCTCCATCTCTGGGGATAGGTTGTCTACCAATATCCATTATAAGCCCACTGACTCCCACAGCTACCTCGACTACACTTCTTCACACCCTACCTCCTGTAAGGACTCCATTCCATTCTCCCAGTTTCTCCGTCTCCGACGCATCTGCTGTGATGATGCTACCTTCCATGACTGTGCTTCTGATATGACCTCCTTTTTCCTCAACCGAGGATTTCCCCCCACTGTGGTTGACAGGGCCCTCAACCGTGTCCGACCCATTCCCCGCACCTCTACCCTCACCCCTTCCCCTCCCTCCCAGAACCGTGACAGGGTTCCCCTTGTCCTCACTTTTCATCCCACCAGCCTCCATATCCAAAGGATCATCCTCCGCCATTTTCGCCACCTCCAGCGTGATGCCACTACCAGTCGCATCTTCCCCTCCCTTCCCCTGTCAGCAATCTGAAGGGATCGTTCCCTCCACGACACCCTGGTCCACTCCTCCATTACCCCCACCACCTCGTCCCCGTCCCAGGGCACCTTCCCTTGCAATCGCAGGAGGTGTAATACCTGCCCATTTACCTCCTCTCTTCTCACTATCCCAGGCCCCAAACACTCCTTTCAGGTGAAGCAGCGATTTACTTGTACTTCTTTCAATGTAGTATACTGTATTCGCTGCTCACAGTGTGGTCTCCTCTACATTGGGGAGACCAAGCGCAGACTGGGTGACCGCTTTGCAGAACATCTCCGCTCAGTCCGCAAGCAGGACCCTGAGCTTCCGGTTGCTTGCCATTTCAACACTCCCCCCTGCTCTCATGCTCACATCTCTGTCCTGGGATTGCTGCAGTGTTCCAGTGAACATCAACGCAAGTTCGAGGAACAGCATCTCATCTACCGATTAGGCACACTACAGCCTGCCGGACTGAACATTGAGTTCAATAATTTCAGAGCATGACAGCCCCCCACTTTACTTTCATTTTTAGTCATTTTTTCTTCCTTTTTTTTTTACATTCCTTTTTACATTTTTTACAATCTTTTTTTGCATTTATTTCATTTCATCTTAGTTTGTTCAGTTTGCTTACCCACTGTTTTTTTCAGGTTGTTTTTCTTCAGGTTTGCACTTGCTGCTGTTCAATATTCAGTATATTCACACCTAATCTGTACTAATGCTTTGTCTTTCAACACACCATTAACATATTGTTTGCCTTTGCTCCGTGACCTTTTGGTCAGCTATGTGGCCTGGTCCAATCTGCACCTTCTCCTTTGTTATCTCTTGCCCAACCCCCACCTCACTTGTTTATAATCTGTGACTTTTCTAATATTTGTCAGTTCCGAAGAAGGGTCACTGACCCGAAACGTTAACTCTGCTTCTCTTTCCACAGATGCTGCCAGACCTGCTGAGTGAATCCAGCATTTTTTGTTTTTGTTTTATATCCTGTTGTATCCTGACAATCCTCATCATTATCCACAACTCCACCAACCTTTGTGTCGTCCGCAAACTTACTAATCAGACCAGCTACATTTTCCTCCAAATCATTTATATATACTACAAACAGCAAAGGTCCCAGCACTGATCCCTGCGGAACACCACTAGTCACATCCCTCCATTCAGAAAAACACCCATCCACGGACACCCTCTGTCTTCTATGACCGAGCCAATTCTGTATCCATCTTGCCAGCTCACCTCTGATCCCGTGTGACTTCACGTTTTGTACCAGTCTGCCATGCGGGACCTTGTCAAAGGCTTTACTAAAGTCCATATAGATAACATCCACTGCCCTTCCTTCATCAATCATCTTTGTCACTTCCTCAAAAATCTCAATCAAATTAGTAAGACACGACCTCCCCTTCACAAAACCATGCTGTCTCTCGCTAATAAGTTCGTTTGTTTCCAAATGGGAGTAAATCCTGTCCCGAATAATCCCAATAGTTTCCCTACCACTGACGTAAGGCTCACCGGCCTGTAATTTCCTGGATTATCCTTGCCACCCTTCTTAAGCAAAGGCACAACATTGGCTATCCTCCAGTCCTCTGGGACCTCACCTGTCGCCAATGAGGATGCAAAGATTTCTGTCAAGGCCCCAGCAATTTCTTCCCTTGCCTCCCTCAGTATTCTAGGGTAGATCCCATCAGGCCCTGGGGACTTATCTACCTTAATGCTTTGCAAGACACCCAACACCTCCTCCTTTTTGATAATGAGATGACTGAGACTATCTGCACTCCCTTCCCTCGGCTCATCATCCACCAAGTCCTTCTCTTTGGTGAATACTGATGCAAAGTACTCATTTAGCACCTCGCCCATTTCCTCTGGCTCCACACATAGATTCTCATCTCTGTCCCTGAGTGGGCCAACCCTTTCCCTGGTTACCCTCTTGCTCTTTCTATTGTATAAAAAGCCTTGGGATTTTCCTTAATCCTGTTTGCCAATGACTTTTCATGACCCCTTTTAGCCCTCCTAACTCCTTGCTTAAGTTCCTTCCTACTGTCTTTACATTCCTCAAGTGCTTCATCTGTTCCTAGCCTTCCAGCCCTTACAAATACTTCCTTTTTCTTTTTGACTAGGCTCACAATATCCCGCGTTATCCAAGCTTCCCGAAACTAGCCAAACTTATCCTTCTTCCTCACAGGAACATGCTGGTCCTGGATTCTAATCAGCTGACATTTGAAAGACTCCCACATGTCAGATGTTGATTTACCCTCAAACAGCTGCCCCCAATCTAAATTCTTCAGTTCCTGCCTAATATTGTTATAATTAGCCTTCCCCCAATTTAGCACCTTCAACCGAGGACTACTCTTATCCTTATCCACAAGTACCTTAAAACTTATGGAATTATGGTCACTGCTCCCGAAATGCTCCCACACTGAAACTTCGACCACCTGGCCGGGCTCATTCCCCAATACCAGGTCCAGAATGGCCCCATCCCTAATTGGACTATCTATTTCAAGAAGCCCTCCTGGATGCTCCTCACAAATTCTGCCCCATCCAAGCCCCTAGCACTAAGTGAGACCCAGTCAATATAGGGGAAGTTAAAATCACCCACCACTACAACCCTGTTACCTTTACATCTTTCCAAAATCTGTCTACATATCTGCTCCTTCCCTTGCTACCCTTTCAAAGAATTCAATCAAGTTAGTCAGACATGATTTGCCTTCAGCAAATCCACGCTGGCTCTCCTTGATTGACCCACATTTTTCCAATGCATTATACTTTTCCACACATCAGTTTGTCATGTTTTAATTTCTTGGCCGTGGAGTTTTAGATAGGGATGCTCATGGTTACTGTTACTTCATGGTAGATAAATCCTAAATCGTAACACTTCGATCTCTTAAAATCTGCAGCTTGAGGTATATTCAAATTGATGGGAACATTGATTTAAACTTTATATGCAGCTCACAAGGATCTATGGTGCTCAGACCTTTGTGCTCAGAAAATCAAAAGGTTTGGACAATGAGCCAGAAGAATAAGTTTCTGTGTGACCTGTGCCTCAAGAAAAGTTCATAAACATGAAGATTACAAAGTATTAAATTCATTTTGGCAAATTTTTGTGGTCATCATGGTGAATGCCATTAGTCTTGGCAAATGCTGCACTTCAAAATTTCAGGGATCCCAGTGTCACTGTCAACAGCTCCCAGGTGTAGTATAGCAAAGGCAATAGTTGTTACACTGCATTGACAATTTGCACCCACTTGCAAGCCAGGAAGGCAAACCAAGAAGGTGCTGCCACCAGAGATCATACACACCACCGAAAGAGACGGATTTAATGGACAGAGATGCACAGCTAGGTTGAGGTTGGGGGTGGGGGATAGAATGAGAGAGACACACACAGATATCAAGGGGCATTTTGAACTAGGAGGAGGAGGAGAACATACATTTGGGGAAGGTGAGGAAATTGATCCCTTTCCCACCTTGACTGCACTCTTAGAAGGAACTTCCAATTATGACTTTGTCATACTCAGTAAGAAAATCTCAGAACACTTCATGTACATTGGATTACTTTGAAGCAATAGTGCCTGTTGTGTAGATGAACATAGCAGCCATATTGAACACAGCAAGATCCCACAAACAGGAAATACCAGTTAGCTTGTTTTTGGTGACACTGTTTGAGGGAGGAATGTTGGCTAGAGCACCAGAAGAATTCACTGATCTTCTTCCAATTGTGCTGAGATCTTTGGCATCCACTGCACCTTCATTTAGCATCTTACTTGACAGATGGTACTTGCAAAAATGTAGCGCTGCCCCTGTACTGCAATGAACCACCAGCTTATCTTACATATTCATGTCTTGGACTGGGACACGAATTTGCAATTCACTTTGACTCAATAGCAACCGAGTCAGACTAACACTTATTTCCCAATGACAACATAAACACAAAAGGGTTTGTCATCAAAGGAAGTCATACTTTCTGACTGTCAGTGAGCTGACTGACTCAAATCTCCTGAATGATTCTGCTCTTGCTGTCTTGTGCAGACTTTTTCTAACCACAGAGTTATAGTGGTCAACTGCATTGCTGAGAATACAGGCTTGAAAACTGTCCAGTGCCCCAACTTGATGTCCTATCTGGAAAGAGCTCCAGATAATGAAATGAAACTTTTCCAATCCGCTCACCAGCGTTGCTAATTTAATGTCAAGTTTGGAGAAATTCAGTTCTGTACACAGACCCACAAAGAACTGAGTTGAGATAGTCTAAACCTGTTTATGTAGAAGGCTTACCATTACCAGAGACCACGGTTTTTCACATCATTCTCGACTAGATTTGAATCGCTATCTCACAACTAAAAGTGTGTTACTTCACTGCGACATTCAGCATCTGCCCCACCCACCCAAATATGCTTTAGAACAGAAAGTTCTTTAGTTTCAGATATTTTGCCTTTAGGGAAAAATACATTTATAAATTAGACAGTAATTATTTTACCAACTCGACAGAAATACCTGTTAATTGCTTTACAGGCACATATTTTCCAAATAGTTTCTCCAAGACACAGTAAAAAGTTAAACCATTTCAAATGTTCTTTCGGCATCAGATCACAACATAGAACCAGAAAGAGTTATTATGGCATGGAAGGAGGCCATTCAGCCCATCGAGTCTATGCCAGCTCTCTATAGAGCAATCCAGTCAAGTCCCATTCTCCCACTTTAACCCATAGCCCTGTAAGTTTATTTCCTTTAAGGCCCATCCAATTTCCTTTTGAAATCAATCAATTGTCTCGCTTCCACCACCCTCGCGGGCAGAGAGTTCTATATCATTACCACTTGCTGTGTAAAAAAGTTCTTCCTCACATCGCCCCTGCATCTCTTGACCAAAACCTTAAATTTATGTCCCCTAGTCTTTGAACCATCAGTCAAAGGGAATAGCTTTTGTCTATCTTATCTAAATCTGTCATAACTTGAGACACCTCGATCAGATCTCCCCTCAACCTCCTTTGCTCCAAGGAGAACAACCCCAGCTTCTCCAACCTAACCTTGTAGCTAAAATCCCTCATCTTTGGAACCATTCTGGTAAATCTCCACTGCACCCTCTCAAGGATCCTCACATCCTTCCTAAAGTGTGGTGACCAGAACTGGACAAAATACTTCAGTTGTGGCTAACCAGAGTTTTATAAAGGTTCAGCATAACTTCCCTGCTTTTGTATTCAGTACCTCTATTTATGAGCCCCAAGATCCCATATCTGTTGCTAACTACTCTCTCACTATGTTCCCCCAGGTCCCCATTTCCCTGTATACTCTTTAGAACTGTGCCATTAATTCCATATTGCCTCTCCCCATCCGTTCTGCCAAAATGCATCACTTCACACATCTCTGTATTAAATTCCCATTCTGCTAGCCTATGTCCTGTTGCAGTCGATTGGTATCATCCTCTCGGTCTACCATCCTCCAGTTTAAAAGAAAATTATCACAACTTGCTAGTTCGGTGTTTAAGCCAATTTTTTATCCAAGCTGACACTGACCCTCCTATTCCACGAGCCTCAAATTTTGTTAACTAGCCTTTTATGAGTTACTTTGTCAAACTTTTTTTTAAATCCATGGAGATAACATCCACTGCATTCCCTTCATCGAGCCTCCTGTTAATTCATCAAAAAGATCAATTAGATTAGTCAAGCATGATCTGCCTTTTACAAATCCATGCTGGCTCTCCTTAACTTATTCAAACCTCCCTAAGTGCCTGTTGATTTTTTCCGCTTGACTTTTGTTTCTAAAACCTTACCCACCACTGATGTTAAACTGACCAGACTGCAGTTACTATGAATGTCCTTACAGCCTTTCTTGAACATTTGTCATTTTCCAATCCTCCGGCAACCCTCCCATCTCCAGGAAAAATTGTAAGATTATGGCAAGCTCTTCTGCTATCTCCACCTCCAATTCCCTTCTCAACTTGGAATGCAAGCCATCCGGACCAGGCAACTTATCCACTGTAAGCATAGCAAGCCTTTCCTGTACATCTTTCCTATAAATTTTCACCTCATCCATTAGCCCTACCATCTCCACTTCGACCAATGTTTTGCCAGCAACCTCTTCCTTTGTAAACACAAATTCAAAGTGCTCATTAAGTATTGTGCCTCTAAGCATATATCACCCTCTTTGTTCCCAATAGGCCCCACCCCACCTCTTACTACCCACTTACTATTTACATGCCGCTAGAAGGTTTTTGGGTTCCCTTTAATGTTAATTGTCATTCTGCTCTCATATTCTCTCGTTGCCAGTCTTATTTTCCTCTTCACTTCCCCTCTCAACTTATTCCATTTGACCTGGTGCTCACTTTAAGAATTCACCTGGCATGCATCATACACCATCTTTTTTTTTATTTAATCATATTCTTCATCTCCTTCGTCATCCAAGAAGCACTGGCTTTAGTGCCCCTCCTTTCCCTCTTGTATGAATGTATGTAGCCTGTACCTGAAACATCTCTTCCTTAAAGATCACTCATTATTCCTTTTACAGTTTTTCCTGTCAGGCTTTGGTTCCATTTTACACTGGGTAGATCCCTTCTCACCCCATTGAAGTTAGCCATGTTCCAATTGAGAAGTTCTACTTTAGATTGTTCCTTGCTCTTCTCCATTGTTAATCTAAACCTTATGATACAATGATCACTCTTACCCACGTGTTCTCCCACAGACACTTGGGCCACTTGACCCACCCCATTCCCCAGCACCAGATCCAGCAATGCCTCCTTCCTATGGGGAACACTGATGAAGAGTCGCAGACCTGAAACGTTAACTCTGTTTCTCTCTCCACACTTGCTGCCAGACCTGATAATTTCCGTCACTTTCTGTTCTCAATGCTGCCATCCTAGTTAGACCAAGAACATACTGGTCAAGGAAGCTGTCCTGAACACATTTCAGAAATTCCACCCCCTCCTTACCCTTTACTCCAACATCATCCCAATCAATATTTGGATAATTAAAGTTCCCCAATATCACCATGATGTAGTTCCTGTACATCTCTGCAACTTCTCTGCAGATTTACTCCTTTCTCCCTAACTATTTGGAGGCCTCCAGAATATCCCCAGTAGCGTTATCAAATCCTTTTTGCATCTCGACTCTAACCAAATGGATTCTGTCCTTGCCCATTCAAGGACATAGAACGATAGAAACATAGAAAATTTACGGAATAGAAAGCAGCCATATAGTCCATCATGTCTGCGCCACCCGAAAAAGAGTTATGCAGCCTAAACCCTCTTTCCAGCTCTTGGTCCGTAGCCCTGTAGGTTGCAGCACCTCAAGTGCATATATAAATATTGTTTTAAATGCAATGAGAGTTTCTGCCTCTACCATCCTTTCAGGCAGTGAGTTCCAGACTCTCATCAAACTCTGAATGAAAAAAGTTCTCAACTCCTCTCTAATCCTTCTGACAACTACTTTAAGTCTATACCCACCAATTAGTGACCTCTTTGCTAAGGGAAATAGATCCTTCCTCTAATTAAATCTCCCATCAGCCTTCTCTGTTCTAAACAATCCCAGCCTATCCAATTTTTCCTCATAGTTAAAATTCTTCATTCCTAGCAACATCCTCGTAAATCTCCTCTCCACCCTCTTTAGTGCGATGACATACTAATTGTAATGCGGTGATGGGAACTGCACTGCTCATTCTCCTGGTCATGCTGTAATACAGAGGAATCCATACTACTGCACTCATGCCTGGTAACACGTCGTTTGTGCAGAATCCTTGAAGTCAGGACAAAGTCAGGTGGAGGGTATTGGAAGTGACTATATTTTCAGGTGCAGATAACCCATGGAGGCTAAAGGTATCCCATCATCACAATACTATTCCCAGGCCAAAGAGGTCTGCAGCAGCAGCAGCAGAAGCAGTGCCTACTCACTTTGGAACTTTTAACCTGCTATCCAAAAAAGACGGCCAAAAGTGTGCACCCGTATATCAGTCCTGCCTTCGGACTCACCTCCAAAAAGTTTCCACCTAGGTGCTCCAATCTAAATAAGCAGGCACTAAAGACTTCCTAGGTTTGGCAGAGGTCTATAAGCATGAGGCTGGAGGTGACGCGATGTCCCAACAACCTCAGCATTGTGCAACTTGAGCCCGTTTCCTTGGGGGCAGTCCCTGGATATATCAAGACAGTATGAAGGAGGTAGAGATCTTGCCTCACAGGTCTCAAATATGACAGTCCATTTTACATCATGCTCACCTCACGCTATTGTCGCCTATACACAAGTCTAGATCAATTTTATATATTGAGAAGAGCACTGTTCCAAAATTGACCTTCAGGCTACACTATTACTCAAAGCACCCTTGTATCCACACTGCCACCTTCTCTATAATCCTGACTTGGAACTATATTACTGTTCCTTCACTGTCGCTGGGTCAAAATCCTGGAACTCCCTACCTAACAGCACTGTGGGTGTACCTGTCTCACATGGATGGCAGCGGTTCAAGGACGCAGCTCACCACCACCTTCTCAAGGGCAATTAAGAATAGGCAATAAATGCTGGTCTAGCCAGCGGCATCCACATCCCATGAATGAATAAAAAAAACTGTGTTTTCATTTTATCAATAAGCCTCACATTAGCAATCTTATCAAACACTTTATGAACAGCCATATACACAACATCCACAACATTTTCTTTACCGTGTTATGACCAGGTGAGAAAGGGGTCTAGGGTTCCCTCTCAGCCTTCACCTGGTCTTACCGTAACAGGGTTTTATTTTAAATACACCATTTTTTTTTAGCTCCCCCTTACTGAATCCTTGCTCACTAACTTCCAATTATAAGACAAAGAAATTAGCCAAACAGGTTTTCTTAGGTTTAAAGAAAAAAGGTGGAACTTTATTAAACAAACTCTAAATCGGTTAACACGAACGGATACGTGACATGCCCACGTTAGCTTGCATATGCAATACACACATGCAGATAGAGAAAGAAAAGAGAAGAAATAAAATGGAAAAGTTTGAGGCAATATCTGAAGATGGTTTTGGTTACTGTTCTTCGAGCTCACTGTAGAGTCCTTGATTGTAGGTAGGTCTTGCTTTTCGTTGGGGCCCAGTATTCTTCTTAAACCTTGTCCCATATAGGGGACTTTTCTCTCTTGAAGTTCATGGGTCCTCAGTGAGTCCAGAGGCTTGTAAGAAAGATGGGAGCAGACAGGAGAGGTCTTTACACCCCAGGAGCAAACAGTCTTACGGAGTTCAAAAAACCCTAGTCATGTGACCAGCTGGTTTAACCAGTCCTGGCTTTTGTGGATTGTATCACCTTAGCAGTCTCTGGAATGCTCTTTCTTATACCTTCAATGTCTGGTGATCAAAATCCATTGTGGGTTCAATGTGTTAGGGAATGGTCCTTTTGTCTCCACAAGCACCGTCTGTTAGTATGCAAATGTTTTTCAGCTAAGTGTCTGGCAGCCCTTGTAACAGGAATTCACCTCTTCCCAGCAAGTTTAAAATCGATGTTCATATGACAAAATTTAATGTGCTTCATTCTTGGCAGGTGGGGGCCTGCATGACAATCGATACACTATTATTTCCTCAAAGAGCTCTTAAATTTGTGCGGCATAACTTGCCTTTTACAAATCAATGCTAGCTGGACTTAATTAACCCATTCCTTTCTAGGAAAATATTCATTTGACCCCATACTATGACCTCTGGAACTTACCCACTACCGATGTCAGACCGAGTTGTCTGTCATTGCCTGGTTCACCCCCTTTTCTTCATTGCTGGTGTTTAACCAATTCCTCCAACCCTTCCTCCCAGCAGATTCATCTTTCCATTGTTTCTCTTTCTAAATATCCTGCGGACAAGGCTCAGTGATTATGTGGTCTGTGCTACTTTTTATTGGAGGGTCCGCTTTCCCAGCCAATGAGTTATTTCAGGATCAGTCTGATCTTTGCAACAGCGACTGGGGTCTGCTGCTGTCATGCCCCACATCATGAGCTTCAGATTTGAACCATACCACTAGTGAAGACGAGGCGCTTCCTCACATTAAAGGATTACTACTATTTTAATGGCAATTGGAATATTTCAAAAGGAGAGGCAGAGCGCTAAACACCAGCTTTCTAAACATCCCACGGGCTTGGGGGTCACAAAGGACAGACCAGAGCACATGAAATGGAGTTGCCTGAGGGAGCTCAGGCTATAAATAGACTCTGGTCCATATAGAGTCATACAGAGATACAGAACTGTAACAGGCCCTTCGGCCCACCGAGTCTGTGCCGACCATCAACCACCCATTTATACCAATCCTACATTAATCCCATATTCCCTACCACATCCCCACCTTCCCTCAATTTTCCTAGCACCTACCTACACTAGGGACAATTTACAATGGCCAATTTACCCATCAATCTACAAGTCTTCGGCTGTGGGAGGATACCAGAGCACCCAGCGGAAACCCACGCGGTCACAGGGAGAACTTGCAAACTCTGCACAGGCAGTGCCTTGCTAGAGCTGTGAAGCTGTGGTGCTAAACACTGCGTCACTGTGCCTCCCATAACATACTGAGTGTCAATTTGCTCAGTATTGTGAGGGGTAATGATCCTTGAATCGCTTTCCAACACTACACTGTCTTCCCTCATCGGTAGTGCCAGGCCACCTCCCTCTCTTCCAGAACACTTTACATCCATGAATATTAAGCACCCAGTCCTCACAATTTTTAAGCCATGTTTCTGGGGGGTTTTTTCGATCATGGGACGTGAGCACCGCTGGCAAGTCCAGCATTCGTTGCTCATCCCTAACTGCCCTTGAGTCATAGAGTTATACAGCACAGAAACAGGCCCTTTGGCCCATCATGTCCATGCCGGCCATCAAGCACCTATCTATTCTAATCCCATTTTCCTGCACTTGGCCCGTAGCCTTGTATGCTATGGCGTTGAAAGTGCTCATCTAAATACTTCTTAAATGTTGTGAGGGTTCCTGCCTCTACCACCCCTTCAGGCAGTGTATTCCATATTCCAACCACCCTCCGGGTGAAAACATTTTTCCTTAAATCCCCTCGCCCCTTACCTTAAATCTATGCCCCTCGTTATTGATACCTCCGATAAGGGAAAAGTGGTGGTGAACCGCCTTCTTGAACTGCTGCAGTCCATGTGGTATAGGTGCACCCACATTTAGGGAGCAAGTTCCATATTTTTGACCCAGCAACAGCGAAGGAACGGTGATATAGTTCCAAGCGAGGATGGTGTATGGCTTGGAGGGGAACTTGTAGGTGCGGGTGTTACCATTCATCTGTTGTCCTTGTTCTTCTAGGTGGAATAGGTCGAGGTTTTGAAGGTGCTGTCGAAGGAGGCTTGGTGAGTTGCTGCAGTGCGTCTTGCATATGGTGCACACTGCTGCTACTGCGTGTTGGTGGTGGAGGAAGTGAATGTTAAAGTTGGTGGATGGGGTGTCGACAGTGTCCTGGATGGTGTCGAGCTTCCTCAGTGATGTTGGAGATGCACTCATCCAGGTAAATGGAACGTATTGCACCACACTCCTGACTTGTACCTTGTAGATGGTGGACAGGCATTGGGGAGACAGGAAGTGAGTTACTCGCAGCAAAATTCCCAGCTTCTGACCTGCTTTTGCAGCCAGTGTTTATGTGGCTGGTCCAGTTCAGTTTCTAGTCAATGTTTTTGGTGAGAGATTCAGCGACGCTAATGCCATTGAATGTCATAGGGAGACTGCAAGATTCTCTCTCATTGGAGATGGTCATTGTCTGGCACTGGTGTTGCACAAATGTTATTTGCCACTTATCAGCCCAAGACTCCAGGTCTTGTTGCATGCAGGCACGGACTGTTTCAGTATCTGAGGTGTTGCTAATGGTGCTGAACATTGTGCAATCATCAGCGAACATCCCTACTTTTGACCTAATGATTGAAGGAAGGTCACTGATGAAGCAACTGAAGATGCTTCAGCCTAGGACACTACCCTGAGGAACTCCTGCAGCGATGTCCTGGGATTGAGATGATTGGCCTCCAACAACCACAACCATCTTCATTTGTACTCGGTATGACTCCAATCAAATAAGAATTTTCCACCTGATTCCAACTGACTTCAATTTTACTAGGTCTTGATGCCACACTCGGTCACATTCTGCCTTGATGTCAAGGGCAGTCACTCTCACCTCACCACTGTTTTGTACACATTTGGACCAAGGCTGTAATGAGGCCTGGAGCCAAGTGGCCCTGGAAGAACCCAAACTGAGCATCGGTGAGCAGGTTATTGCTAAGTATGTGCCACGTATAGCACTGTTAATGCTGTCAAAGGAAAATCATGCTTGACAAATCTACTAGAATTCTTTGAGGATGTAACTAGTAGAGTTGATGAGGGGGAGCCAGTGGATGTGGTTTATTTGGACTTTCAGAAGGCTTTCGACAAAGTCCCACATAAGAGATTAGCATGTAAAATTAAAGTGCATGGGATTGGGGGTAGTGTATTGCGATGGATAGAAAATTGGTTGGCAGACAGGAAACAAAGAGTAGGGATAAATGGGTCTTCTTCCAAATGGCAGGCAGTGACTAGTGGAGTATCGCAGGGATCGGGTGCTAAAATCCCAGCTATTCACAATATATATTAATGATTTAGATGAGGGAACTAAATGTAATATCTCCAAATTTGCAGATGACACAAAACTGGGTGGGAGGGTGAGTGGTGAGGAGGATGCAGACAGGCTTCAGGGTGATTTGGACAAGTTGAGTGAGTGGGCAAATGCATGGCAGATGCAGTATAATGTGGATAAATGTGAGGTTATCCACTCTGGTAGCAAAAACAGGAAGGCAGATTATTTCTGAACGGCTATAAACAGAGAGGGGAATATGCAGCGAGATCTGGGTGTTCTTGTACACCAGTTGCTGAAGGTAAACATGCAGGTGCAACAGGCAGTAAAAAAGGCAAATGGTATGTAGGCCTTCATAGTGAGAGGATTCGAGTACAAGAGCAGAGATGTCTTGCTGCAATTATACAGGGCCTTGGTGAGGCCACACCTGGAATATTGTGTGCAGTTTTGGTCTCCTTATCTGAGGAAGGATGTTCTTGCTATAGAGGGAGTGCAGTGAAGGTTTACCAGACTGATTCCTGGGATGGCGGGACTGACGTATGAGGAGAGATTGAGTCGGTTAGGATTATATTCGCTGGAGTTCAGAAGAGTGAGGGGGGATCTCATAGAAACCTATAAAATTCTAACAGGACTTGACAGGGTAGATGCAGGAAGGATGTTTCCGATGGTGGGGGAGTACAGAACCAGGGGTCATAGTCTAAGGATATGGGGTAAACCTTTCAGGACTGAGATGAGGAGAAATTTCTTCACCCAGAGAGTGGTGAGCCTGTGGAATTCGCTAGCATAGAAAGCAGTTGAGGCCAAAACATTGTATGTTTTCGAGAAGGAGTTAGATATAGCTCTTGGATCTAAAGGGATCAAAGGGTATGGGGCGAAAGCGGGAACAGGTTACTGAGTTGGATGATCAGGCATGATCATAATGAATGGTGGAGCAGGTTCGAAGGACCGAAAGGCCAACTCCTGCTCCTATTTGTTATATTTCTAATGACACCTTCCAACACTTTGCTGATGATTGAGAGCAGACTGATGGGGCGGTAATTGGCCAGTGTTGTAGCTGTATTGGAACAACTTGTCTAGGGGCGCAGCTAGTTCTGGAGCACAGGTCTTCAGTACTACAGCCAGAATGTTGTCAGGCTGCATAGTCTTTGCTGTATTCAATGCCTTCAGCCGTTTCTTGACATCACGTGGAGAGAATCGAATTGGCTGAAGACTGGCATTTGTGATGCTGGGGAACTCAGGAGGAGGCTGAGATGGATTATCCATTGACACGTCTGGCTGAAGATGGTTGCAAATGCATCAGCTTTGTCTTTTGCACTGATGTGCTGGGCTCCCCCATTGTTGAGGATGGGGATATTTGTGGAGCCTGCTCCTCCTATTAATTGCCCATCACAATTCGCGACTGGATGTGGCAGGACCACAGAGCTTTGATCTAATCTGTTCGTTGTGGGAGCACTTTGCTCTGTCCATTGCTTGCTGCTTTTACACACATGTAGTTCCGCATTGTAGCTTCACCAGGTTGACCAGTCATTTTTAGATGTGCCTGCTGTTGCTCCTGGCATACCCTCCTGCACTCCTCATTGCACCTTGGTTTATTCCTTGGCTTGATGGTAATGGTAGATTGAGGAAATGCGAAGTCGTGAGGTTACAGATTGTGGTTAAATAAAATTCTGCTGCTGCTGATGGCCCACAGTATCCCGTGGGTGCCCAGTTTTGAGCTGCTAGATCTGTTCTGAATTCATTTAGCATAGTAGTAGTACAAGGCAACACGATGGAGAGCATCCTCAGCATGAAGACGCAACTTTGTCTCCACAAGGATTGTGTGATGGTCACTCCTACCAATACTGTCATGGACAGATGCATCTGTGACAGGTAAATTGCTAAGGGTGAGGTCAACAAGGTTTTTTTCCTTTTGTTGGTTCTCTCATCATCTGATGCTGCAGGCACAGTCTGGCAGATGTGTCTTCAGGACTTGGCCAGCTCAGTCAATACTGGTGCAAATGAGCTAGTCTTGGTGATGGGCATTGAGGTTCCCCACCCAGAGTACATTCTGTGCCCTTGCTACACTTCGTGCTTCGTCCAACTGGTGTTAATCATGAAGGACACTGATTCATCAGCTGAGGAGGAGAGTAGATGGTAATCAGCAGGAGGTTTCCTTGCCCATGTTTGACCTGCTTGCCACTGCATCATATTCCCACATGGCTATTTGCGCTTGTAGCTCACAAATCTTATTCACCACACTTTGTGCATTTACATACATGCATTCTAAACTTGTCTTTGTATTTCTCAGTCCTTCTTAGTCTGCTACTACTTTCTTCTCTGGTACTATCCAACCCTCACTCCTTTATGCACATCATTCCTCTTTTCTACGCTGGTACTCACCCGTCAATTTAGTTTAAACCCTCCTTCCATATTAGTGAATCTCCTACTCCTCCTCCCCTGCGAGCATATTGGTCCCAGTCCTGTCCCTTTTGAATAGGTGCCTCCTACCCCAGAACTGATCCCAATGCCCCAAGAATCGAAATGTGCAGCATGCCTCAAGCCACGCACTAATCCTCCCGATCTTCCTATTTCTACTCTTACTGGCACTTTCCAAGCAGCTCTACACCTTGTGTTTGACTCTAACAGAAGAAACCCCAGTTGTAGAATGGAAGCCAGCAGCGTATTACACCCAAATTAACACAGTGCAAAAATGTCACTATCTTCATAACACGTGGCTTTAGGTGGAAATGATCATTTTTGAACAGATGCCTTTATATCGCCCCTACTGGTCATTTCTCATGGATGGAAACAATTTTTAAGCAACAATGGAGTCGCGAAGTGTTTAGAACTACTGATAACTTGGATTCATCACAGAACTTAGAATGTCAACTTAGTAAGACAAATTGAGTCTTGTAACGAAACTGCATTACACAATGAAGTAAAATTCAATGACATAATACTGCAGAACTTACAGGACTACAAATATTTTTAGAACAGTTTTATCTGATGTTCATCTTGTTGGATTAACTTACCTAAAATATTTATGTTACAAAATATTTGAACCCTTCATCATAAACAGCCAATATGCTTTTCTTTATTGATCTTAAGACATAAAAGGAAGAATGAATAGCTTCTCGGTGTTCAATTTCTTTTTCCCTGAAGCCATGACTTATGCTCAGATGATTACACAGGAACCTACACATCTCCAGTGTGTTACTACTCAAGTTTCTATTCTTTTGTGGGACCCCCAATTAGTGAGTGAAGGTGTTACTATTAAACTTGATTATTTTCTCAGCTGACGTTCATACAGGGACATTTTCCAGAATGGTCACAGGATAACAATCAGGAGCTAGAACCCTGGCTGACTTACCTTCTCCCTAAGTGAGGGGCATTGAAGCAAATTCTGGAGTCTCGCCATCTGCCTCTCTGGCTTAGATCAGCTAACTCAGTCTAGAACTGGATGGATCCTTGGATCAACCTGCTTTGTAAGGCTCAAGGCCAGACCAAATGGCCCATTTAACCATCCAGCAAACAAGTCTAAGTAAGTTTGACGTGATCTCTCCCTCGCGGGGCCTCAACACTTTTCTGTGCAAGATACTTTCACCTAATAATACGAACATTTTAAAATAAATATTTTGGTAATCAACTGAAATTGAATATTTTGATAATTTTGCTTTTGCCTGTTGACTCAGTGTTGAGAAACGCCTCGGTGGCTGGTTTTTTGCACTCCAATCTAAATCCTACCAATGAACAAAGAACAATACAGCACAGGAACAGTCCATTCGGGCCCTCCAAGCCTGCGCCAATCTTGATGCCTGCCTAAACTAAAACCTTCTGCACTTCCGGGGACCGTATCCCTCTATTCCCTTCCTATTCATGTATTTGTCAAGATGCCTCTTAAACGTCGCTATCGTACCTGCTTCCACCACCTCCCCCAGCAGCAAGTTCTAGGCACTCACCACCCTCTGTGTAAAGAACTTGCCTCGCACATCCCCTCTAAACTTTTCCCCTCGCACCTTAAACCTATGCCCCCGAGTAACTGACTCTTCCACCCTGGGTAAAAGCTTCTGACTATCCACTCTGTCCATGCCGCTCATAACTTTGTAAACCTCTATCGTGTCGCCCCTCCACCTCCCTCGTTCCAGTGAAAACAATCAGTTTATCCAACCTCTCCTCATAGCTAATGCCCCCCAGACCAGGCAACATCCTGGTAAACCTCCTCTGTACCCTCTCCAAAGCCTCCACGTCCTTCTGGTAGTGTGGCGACCAGAATTGCACGCAATATTCTAAGTGTGGCCTAACTAAAGTCCTGTACAGCTGCAGCATGACTTGCCAATTTTTATACTCTATGCCCCGACCGATGAAGGCAAGCATGCCGTATGCCTTCTTGACTACCTTATCCACCTGCGTTGCCACTTTCAGTGACCTGTGGACCTGTACGCCCAGATCTCTCTGCCTGTCAATAATCCTCAGGGTTCTGCCATTTACTGTATACTTCCCACCTGCATTAGACCTTCCAAAACGCATTACCTCACATTTGTCCGGATTAAACTCCATCTGCCATTTCTCCGCCCAAGTCTCCAACCGATCTATATCCTGCTGTATCCTCTGACAATCCTCATCACTATCCACAACTCCACCAACCTTTGTGTCGTCCGCAAACTTACTAATCAGACCAGCTACATTTTCCTCCAAATCATTTATATATACTACAAACAGCAAAGGTCCCAGCACTGATCCCTGCAGAACACCACTAATCACATCCCTCCATTCAGAAAAACACCCATCCACTGATACCCTGTCTTCTGTGACTGAGCCAGTTCTGTATCCATCTTGCCAGCTCACCTCTGATCCCGTGTAATTTCACGTTTTGTATCAGTCTGCCATGAGGGACCTTGTCAAAGGCTTTACTGAAATCCAAATAGATAACATCCACTGCCCTTCCTTCACCAATCATCTTTGTCACTTGCTCAAAAAACTCAATTAAATTAGTGAGACACGACCTCCCCTTCACAAAACCATGCTGCCTCTCGCTAATAAGTTCGTTTGTTTCCAAATGGGAGTAAATCCTGTCGCGAAGAATCCTCTCTAATAGTTTCCCTACCACTGACGTAAGGCTCACCCGCCTATAATTTCCTGGATTATCCTTGCTACCCTCTTAAACAAAGGAACAACATTGGCTATTCTCCAGTCCTCTGGGACCTCACCTGTAGCCAATGAGGATGCAAAGATTTCTGTCAAGGCCCCAGCAACTTCTTCCCTTGCCTCCCTCAGTCTTCTAGGGTAGATCCCATCAGGCCCTGGGGACTTATCTACCTTAATGCTTTGCAAGACACCCAACACCTCCTCCTTTTTGATAATGAGATGACTGAGACTATCTACACTCCCTTCCCTCGGCTCATCATCCACCAAGTCCTTCTCTTTGGTGAATACTGATGCAAAGTACTCATTTAGTACCTCGCCCATTTCCTCTGGCTCCACACATAGATTCCCTTCTCTGTCCTTGAGTGGGCCAACCCTTTCCCTAGTTAACCTCTTGCTCTTTATATATGTATAAAAAGCCTTGGGATTTTCCTTAATCCTGATTGCCAATGACTTTTCATGACCCCTTTTAGCCCTCCTAACTCCTTGCTTAAGTTCCTTCCTACTGTCTTTATATTCCTCAAGGAATTCATCTGTTCCTAGCCTTCCAGCCCTTACAAATGCTTCCTTTTTCTTTTTGACTAGGCTCACAATATCCCGCGTTATCCAAGCTTCCCGAAACTAGCCAAACTTATCCTTCTTCCTCACAGGAACATGCTGGTCCTGGATTCTAATCAGCTGATGTTTGAAAGACTCCCACATGTCAGATGTTGATTTACCCTCAATCAGCCGCTCCCAATCTAAATTCTTCAGTTCCTGCCTAATATTGTTATAATTAGCCTTCCCCCAATTTAGCACCTTCACCCGAGGACTACTCTTATCCTTATCCATAAGTACCTTAAAACTTATGGAATTATGGTCACTGTTCCCGAAATGCTCCCCTACTGAAACTTCGACCACCTGGCCGGGCTCATTCCCCAATACCAGGTCCAGAATGGCCCCATCCCTAATTGGACTATCTACATATTGTTTCAAGAAGCCCTCCTAGATGCTCCTTACTAATTCTGCCCCATCCAAGCCCCTAGCAGTGCAAGTCCCAGTCAATATAGGGGAAGCTAAAATCACCCACCACCACAACCCTGTTACCTTTACATCTTTCCAAAATCTGTCTACATATCTGCTCCTCTACCTCCCGCTGGCTGTTGGGAGGCCTGTAGAAAACCCCCAACATCGTGACTGCACCCTTCCTATTCCTGAGCTCCACCCATATTGCCTCACTGCACGACCCCTCCAAGGTGTCCTCCTGCAGTACAGCTGTGATATTCCCCTTAACCAGTAATGCAACTCCCCCACCCCTTTTACATCCCCCTCTATCCCGCCTGAAGCTTCTAAATCCTGGATCCAGAATATTACAAAACCCACATATGCAGCAATGTGCAGTAAAATCTGCTGCAGTTCTGTGATATCCTGTTTGGTTTCTCATGCTTTATACAGTACAATGTACAAAATTATTCAGCTATTAATTTTTTTTAATTGTTAACAAAGAAAGATGGCAGAAATATCAACATGTATCTGTGCAGTGGTGTACATGCCGCATTTGTTTAAATGTCTGTATTTGCTGAGTTTAATGTCTGCCAAATTAAAGCCAAATGTATAAGTTGTTTTACTTTCAAAATCATCTCTCAAAGCTAATAGTTGCAAATATTTCATTTTGACCAATCACTAGGTTTAAGTAGCATTTTACAAATTAGAAGCTTCTCATTCTAATTTCAGGCTTTCCACCACCACCCCCACCCACCACCCTCTGCCCACCCCTCCCCCCAAAATTTCTGTGGAAACCAAATACCAAATAATTCTTAAACATCAGCAAGCTGAAGGAAAAAAAAATGCCTCTTTAAATACATGAAAGTGTTTCCAGATGCCCGTGAGGACGACCTTACCAATTACTGTCAAACTTTTCATTTCTGCATGCACATCCTGACAAGTACAGGGCAATGCTACCTACACAGGGGAGTGCCGCACACTTTGCAAAAAATTGTACAGAACTATTGAGAGTTCATTTGAAAATACATACATGTACCAGACAAAATATTTTATTTGGTGTCTTTAATGTAGTAAAACATCCAAAGGCATTTCACAGGAGGATAATCAAACAAAACCTGACACTGAACCACAAGAGGAGATGTGAGAACAGATGACTAAAAGTTTGGTCAAAGAGGCAGGCTTTAAAGATAAACAGGCAGAGCTGAGGGTCTTGGCAGCTGAAGGCACAGCCACCAATGGTGAAACGATTAAAATCAGGGATACGACAGAGGCCCTAATCTCATTATAAAAAACCCCCGAAAAAGTTAAGCCTTGTTCAATGAGGTAACTAAGGTGTACTAAGTCATAATTACTGCTGAAAAACCTCCCTGGCCCTGAAAAAGTAATAGTATTTGTGGACTGTCATATTTCATTAATTTTTGTTACATCTATTGTTATGACAGTGCTTCTATTTTTTATTGAGTTAATGCTTTGCTTCGTTACAGGATAAGTCTTTGTTAATAAGCGTATAATTTTGTTGTTTATTAAAGAAACCTGGTGGTGTATTTTATTCTGGGATAAAAATGGAGTCCATGACTGACCGTATTGATAACTGGGTAAACATTTAAATATAAGTTGTGACCTGTGGAGAAGTGGAACTAAAAAAAAACAGTGCACTCCTCCCGCCTCAGTCATGCCAATATGGAATTTTAATCAAAGTTTATATTTCATCTTCTACCTAATCCTATGTGTATGTCCCAATATTTATTTTGCTTTCTGTGAAATTTATTAAAAGCAAATGATAAAACCACCTGGTGACTTACGAGTTTGCTGTCTATGAGAATTCTGGTTTTCTCTCTAAGAATTCTTCAGTGTGATTGGCTCTTTAGCCTGGTTGATGACATCACCCTTTTTTGGACACTGGAGATCCCCTATAGCTGATGCCTAAATGAAATTATTGATAGGAAGGGTGAATTCCAAGCCACAGAGATCGTTAGAGCTTTGAGGGCTGCTTTCTTCAAGGTCAGCGGAAAGTGCTGTTACTTTGCCCCTGCCCGCAAAATCCAGGCCAATGTAAATATCTGAAATGTCAATGCACTTCAACTGTGAATCACAGAATCGTTAGAGTGCAGGAGGAGGCCATTCGGCCCATTGTGTCCACACTGACTCTTCGAAAGAGCAATTCACCCAGTTCCATTCCCCCACCTTCTCCCCATAACCTTGCACATTATTCCTTTTCACATAACTGTCTAATTCCTTTTTGAATGCGTCAAATGAACCTGCCTCCACCACACTCTCCGACGGTGCATTCCAGACCTTAACCACTCTCTGTGTGAAAAAGTTTTTCCTCATGTCACTTTTGCTTCTCTTACCAAATACATTAAATCTGTGCCCTTTCGTTCTAGATCCTTTCATGAGTGGGAACAGTTTCTCTCTATCTACTCTGTCCAGACCCCTCATGATTTTGAATACTTCTATTAAATCAACTCTGAGCCTTCTCTTCTCCAAGGAAAACAGTCACAACTTCTCCAATCTATCTTCATAACTGAAGTTTCTCATCCCTGGAACCATTCTTGTGAATCTTTTCTGTACTCTCTCCAATGCCCTCACATCTTTCCAAAAGTGTGGCACCCAGAACTGGAAGCAATACTCCAGCTGAGGCCGAACAAGTTCAACATAACTTCCTTGCTCTTGTACTCTTATACTCCTATTAATAAAGCCCAGGATACTGTATGCTTTATTAACTGCTCTCTCAACCTGACCTGCCAACTTCAATGACTTATGCACATATACGCCCAGGTCCCTCTGCTCCTGCACCTCCGTTAGAATTGTACCCTTTATTTTGTACAGTCCCTCCATGCTCTTCCTATCAAAACGAATCACTTCACATTTCTCTGCATTGAACTTCACCTGCCACCTGTCTGCCCATTCCACCAACTTGTCTATGACCTTTTGAAGTTTTACACTATCCTCCTCACAGTTCACAATGCTTCCAAGTTTCATATCATCTGCAAACTGTGAAATTGTGCCCTGTACACCAATGTGTAGGTCATTAATATATATCAGGAAAAGCAAGGGTCCCAACACTGATCCCTGGGGAACTCCACTACAAACCTTCTGCCAGCCCAAAAAACATCCATTAACCACTACTCTTTGTTTCCTGTCACTCGGCCAATTTCGTATCCACGTTTCTACTGTCCCTTTTCTTCCATGAGCTCTCACCTTGCTCACAAGTCTTTTGTGTGGCACTGTAACAAACGCTTTTTGAAAGTCCATGTGCACCACATCAACAGCATTGCCCTAATCAGCCCTCTCTTTTAGCTTCTCAAAAAACTCCAGCAAGTTAGTTAAACATGATTTTCCCTTAAGAAATCCATGCTGGCTTTCCTTAATTAACTCGCATTCGTTAATTTTGTCCCAAATTATTTTTTCTGGAAGTTTCCCCACCATCGACATTAAACTGACTGGCCTGTAGCTGCTGGGCTTCTCTTTACACCCTTTTATGAACAAGAGTGTAACATTTGCAATTCTCCAGTCCTCTTGCACCACCCCCGAGTCTCAGGAAGATTGAAAAATTATGGCCAGTGCCTCTGCGATTTCCACCCTCACTATCCTTGGATGCATCTCATCCGGTCCTGATGCTTTATCTACTTTAAGTACAGACAGCCTATCTAATACATCCTCTTTAACAATTTTAAACCCTGCTAGTGTCTGAATTACCTCACCTTTCACCATTGCCTGGGTTGCATCTTCTTCCTTGGTAAAGACAGATTCAGAGTACTTATTTAATGCCTTGGCTATGCCCTCTACCTCCATGCGTAAATCCCCTTTATGTTCCTTAATCAGCACCACTTCTCCTTTTACCACCCTTTTACTGTTATATGTCTATAGAAAACTTTGATATTTCCTTTAATGCTATCTGCCAGTCCATTTTCATGCTCTCTCTTTGTTTCTCTTATTTGCTTTTTCACTTCCCCTCTGTACCTTCTACATTCAGCCTGGTTCTCAATAGTATTTTCTACCTGGCATCTGTCATAAGCACACTTTTTCTTCTTTATCTTAATCTCTACCTCTTTTGTCATCCAGGGAGCTCTGGATTTGTTTGCCCTACCTTTTCCCTTCGAGGGAATTCTCTCTTCTTTGAAGGTAGCCCATTATTCAGCTCCTGGTTTTCCTGCCAACTTTTGACTCCAATTTATTCACTCCAGCTCCATTCTCACCTCATTGAAGTTGGCCTTCCCCCAGTTAATTATTCTTACCCTGGATTGTTCTTTGTCCTTTTCCACAGTCAGCCTAAACATTATGATACAATGATCACTGTCCCTTAAATACTCTCCTACTGATACTTCATCCACTTGGCCCACCTCATTCCCAAGAACCAGGTCTAGCAGTGCCTCCTTTCTCATTGGACAAGCAACATACTGCTGTAGAAAATTTTCCTGAACATACTCTAGGAACTCTTGCCCCTCACACTATTATCCCAATCTATGTTTGGATAATTAAAGTCCCCCATTATAACTACCCTACATTTTTGCACCTCTCTGTAATTTTCTTGAAAATTTGTTCCTCCATGTCTTTCCCACTAGCTGGTGGCCGATAGACAACACCAAGCAATGTAACGGCACCTTTTTCATTCCTTAGCTCCATCCAAATTGATTCTGTCCTCGACCCCACTGGGACATCCTTTTTCTCCAGCACTGCAATGCTTTCCTTAATCAATACCATCACTCCTCTCCCTTTTTCCCTTTCCTATCTTTCCTGAACACCTTGTATCCAGGAATTTTTAACACCCAGTCATGCCCTTCTTTGAGCCAGATCTCTATCATAGCCACAACATCATATTTCCACACAGCAATCTGCATCTGTACCTCACCAATCTTATTAGCCACACTCTGTGCATTCATATACATGCACGTTAACCCTGATTTAGACTTTATTACTTTCTCCCTTACTCTGACCCCACCTGATAACTTACTATTTCCTACTCTAGTACTATCTATCTCTCTCAGTATTCTGCGCACCTTGGTATTTCTTTCTGATATTTGCTCCTAGTTCCCACACCCCTGACAAGTTAAATCACAGTAGTAGGTTGGTCTAAAGAAAACTCTGATGTACTAGGGTAACATACTAGAGGTTATAGATCTGGTGATGGTGGTGGTATAAGAAATTTGAGGTGATAAATTAAGAGTATGGAACAAGAAGCATATCACACAACATTTAAGCATACTGGCTTTGACGCAATTTATCTTACAGCAATTTATCTGGTATCAATAATCTAATAAGCCTTGTGAGACAATGAAAATAAAGAACTGCTGCATATAAACAGAAAGGCAGGAGGTGGTGATTGACAGGCCGCATTCCACTAGTAGTTCTCAGTTATGTTATTCAACTTCAGACCTCACTGCTACTTTCTTCCTCCACACATTTGCAACCTGAAGAAAAACAGACACTGGAAAACAATATTGGCAATGATGTTTGCTGCCTTATCACCACAGTGCAAAAATTCAATTCTTCAGTTATCTGCAATGTGAGCAGAGTTTTCAAGGGACATATTATACTAGAAAACCGAAAGCAAAATACTGTCAAAGTAAAATAATGATTGCATCAGATACTTTACACTGGTATGATTTAATTGCATCTAAAATCATCCATATTCCATCAGATTGGCTGCTTTACTGCTGCCCAATTTGAAATGCTCACACCAGCATAATGAAGCAGATGGATCATGAATAAATACTAAGTTCTTGTTGCAATATTCAGAATGATAAAATTGCCAATTATCGCATTTACATGCAATTTTGATACTCAAACACAAGGCAAATATGTTTGAAGATTTCATAACAGGCTGTGCAGTAAACCACAACAGGCAGTTGATGTGCTATAGAAAAAAATAAATCAGACTCAAGCCAATGAGCTTTAAGCTGAAATATGCTACTTGCATGACACAGTACTCTCGTGAAATGCTCACACCATCACCACAACTAAGAAACTCCACCCAGAATGTTGAACTGTCTTTACAGACACCAACAACCCTGCTGTGTATTTCCAACATCCTCTGTTTTTACGTCACAGAACATATTTCAGATTCCAGAGAACAATTAACCAATTTAACACCAAGGACAAAATTATTGGTGTCCGTTTTGTACAGTTTCAAATACAAATTCCTTTCATATCACAAAGAAAGGGAACCTGCCATCAATGTATTGTGTTATCACTTTCGCAAACCCTTTTTCTAGACGTTTAGAGAGGTTTGCTTATTTTATGCTTACTGCAGTGAAACTTGCTGACAGTTACCATCTTTCCACTTGCATTGGATATTACTTTACTCCTGGAGTAACCATTGACTTTATTTTCAATGGTCATAAGCTGTAACAAACAGATGGGGAAATAAAGCACATGACATATTAAATTTGTGCCTTGAGCATACAATCTCTCACCACTCAATTCAGCTAAGTCATAGCTGGAACAGTTTTCATTTTGAAACTGAATAATCATCAGTCATCGACTGAATGCCTGCAACTCATGAGTGTGTTAACTCTAATTTGCACCCTTTCTCCTCAAAACTAAAATATCAAAATTTCTATTCCAGTCATGAAGTCACCTTACTTTCTTTTACTTTTAAGAGAACAGGCCACCTTTCAGTCAGTCATCAGACAAGGAAGCAACATACTATACCCATAACAGGCTTGGGTAGTTCAGACAAAGCACTGTGAAAGAGGAAACACCAAAACACAATGAATATAATCAAACGCTTTCATTACATAAAGGAAACCAGTCATGGAACTGAGACAGTCACCTAATAGGAGCTCAATTTGATTTTTTTTGGACATAGTACAAATTTGCTGACAGCTGTTTTATAATTAGCAAATGTTCTTAACAAATTTATCAGAATCAAAGGAAAACCAATTGCAATATTAGGACTGAATGGTGGGAAGCTAAGAAACCAAGCCATGGCCCTTTAAGGAAGTGCTTGCTCCATGTTAAAGCTTGGCTCACACTGAAAACAATCCACAATTTAGCAGAAGGCTCGCATCAAACCTGAGCCTTGTAACAGAGACTACAAACTTCTGAAACTATTCACAATGCCGCTGCCTTTCAAACACACCATGCTTAGAAATTAGAGCTACAGAAGAACAAAGTCTACTCTTTCGAGCCTTTAAACTTTCCCAGGCAATGCTGGAACTTAGCCTTACACTTCCAAAGCATATTCATTTTACTAAAGTCTATTTATTGGTTTGGGTTTTGTAGCACGCAACTAAAATGTTTAATTACAGACTATAAAAGGATCTGAGTTTCTGGTGTACAGTAAACACATATCCTGTCAATGGTTCTATACTTGTTATTAAAGCCTGGCTTGGGTATAAAATTAAAACCCGACCCAGGCCCAACCCGACAACAGACAACCCGAACCCAACCCGGGCCAGAGTCCTTTAATTTTTTTTAAATGCCCGACCCAACACACGTAGTCGTGTTTGGTTGGGTAGCCAGGCTGCAGAGTACGGAGTGCACGTTTCCCGCCTTGACATTCTGAATGTTCATTTGAAGATTACTTCCCTGAGCAAGACAGCACTGTCCATGTCCAGCACGACCCGACCCAAACCCGAATGCTGGACCCTGAAGAGAGACCAGACCCGAACCTGACACTTGCCATTGGGTCTGGTCAGGTTTGGGTCAGGTAGCCACGCTTTACTTGTTACAACTCAACAACAACTGATATTTATATAGCACCTTTAACATAATAAAACGTCCCGAGGTGCTTCAAAGGAGCATTATAAAACAAAATATGACACGTAGCCACAATAGGAGATATTAGGTCAGATGATAAAAAGCTTGGTTTTACAGAATATCTTAAAGGAGGAAAGCGAGGTAAAGAGGCGGAGAGGTGTAGGGAGGAGAGTACAGAGCTTGGGGCCTAGGCAACTAAGATGCAGCCATCAATGGCAGAGCAATTAAAATCAGTGATGGTCAAGAAGACAAAATTGGATGAGCGTAGATATCGCACAGGGTTGTGGGATGAAGGCGATTACAGACAAAGGGAGGGTTGAGGCCATGGAGGGATTTGCAAACAAGGATGAGCATTTTTAAAATCAAGATGTTGCTTGACCGGGAACCAATGTAGATCAGCGAGCACAGAGGTAATAGGGGAAACAGGACTTGATGCGAGTAACGACACAGGCAGCAGAGTTTTGGAAGCCCTTAGGTTTATGGAGGGTAAAATTTAGGAGACCAGCCAGAAGTGCCAGGGCTCAGGTGTAAAGTGTAAAGGCAACTGCTCCAAAGCAAACTTTGAAATAAGATTTTGTCCTTTTCATGTGAATAGTGAAGCCAACTCCTCAATCAGTGCTTTACCGATGGTAAAACTCTACTGGCATTTGGACATATGTGCAACATGGAGGTAGCAGTATAATTCAGATACAAATCTCAATATGGCATTGAACTATTCTAGCAAATTTAAGATTATTTTTAGTTCAGGATACTACAAATATCAAGTAGAACAAACTTTTCAATCCATACTAAAGTTGCACTGTTATATTATTTCTGTTGTATTTCAATACTTTAAAATCAATAAATTAGGCAATTCAATCTTAAAAGCTCACACTACTATTTTTAAGAAATGTTATTAATTGGACTTTAATATTTATAGTCAACAAAATGTCTAGTGGTTACAGTACTGGGACAGCAATCCAGAGACTGAGTTCAAATCCCCCCAGTTTAATCCAATATATTGTGCAATCATGCCATGAATGCTTTTGGATTGCCATAAAAACCCAACTTGTTCCCAACCAAACATCCTTCAAGGAAGGAAGCCTAGCTTACTAGTGAATTCAGTCTCACTATGTGGTTGACTCCTAATGCCCTCTGAAGGGCCTAGCAAACAACTCAGTTGTAAATAATCCATGCAAAATGCAAAAATTTAAAAAAGTTGGATGGACATATCAGCAACACATGGTAAATTTGGATAAATACCATTTTTAGAGCCCAAGCTATTAATTGCTGACCTCTCAAAGGCTATTATTTTATTCATAACATTGGGCAAAGCTTGTTCTCTTATGAATAAAGAGCACTTTACATGACTCTATGATCTCACTACTCTCCTCAATGCCATTTCTGCTTCAGCCCTGCTATCTCTACTTTCTGCAATCCTCTACCTTCTTCATTCTTTCTCCTTTGCATAGATTTATTCCCATGTGGTTCCCCCTCGTGTTTACTTGGTTCCATTATGTGTTTCTATCTCCTCCAGCCCTATTCTTCCTCCATAGCTGCATCTGTCCAATTTGTCAATGCTCGCGCTGCACTCCTTGATGCCTGTCTAGGTCCATGTAGATAGTCCTCTCTCCAGTCCTCCATATCCTTTTATCCACCAAATGCTAAATCTCACCATTTATATTAATTTGAAATTGCTCAGTTTACCTGTCTTAGATGCCACATTCTACCTCCTTCATATTCCCCAAAGATATCTGTTACTACTGTCAGGCAAACCCCCCACCTGCCAAGATTGAGGCACACAGTATTTCGCCACATGAACAAAAACTTAAAATTGCAAGCCCTGACTGGAAGGACATTTGCCTAGTACCAGACAATGTTAAAACAATGGGGACCCAGCAGTTGCTTCCCCAATGCACAGAAATAGTCAGACCAATTTTAGTCACATGACTAACTGGCTGTTGCAGAGAATCTGAACTTCCAACAAAGGATTTTGAACTCAGACACCGTGTGCTCATGGACTGAGAACATCTCTCCTGTCAGTCTGCCTCCATCTCTTCCCATGGAACTGAATCTTGTGAAAACACGTGAAACTCAGAAGAGTTTCCTACATGAACAAGGTTTTAAGACGACTACTGGGCCCCAACGAAACACAAGACCATATCTTCAATCAAGGACTACAGCAAGCTTGAGAAACAGTAACAAGCTATTGCCTCAAACTGTTCTACTTATCTTTTCTTCTCTTTTCTGTCCCTATATGCATGTTTATATTACGTGTGCATGCTAGCATGGGCAGGTTGCATATCAGTAGGCATGAACTGTATTAGATTTTAAGTTTAAGGTTTAATAAATTTCATCTTTCTTCTTTAAACCAAAGAACGCCTGTCTGGGCTCATTTCTTTGCCTTATAATTGGAAAGTTGTGAACAAGGATTCACAAAGGGGGAGCTCAAAACAGTGTGTTTAAAATTAAACCCTGTTACAATAAGACCAGGTGAAGATAGTAACAGACCCTTAGACATCTTTTGCACCTGATTGTAACACTACACACTACACCCACCAGCTTATCAGTACACATGACCCACTTCCAAATATCCCTGCCCCAAATATCCATTACCGCCATCTCCACCAGCTACTGACAAAATTCCCTCCTCCCTTTCAGCTACCCTCTCCACAGTACTCATTTTCCACCGTTTCAACCATTCACTGTGCCTATAGCCACAAACCTTCTCTTATACACAAAGTACCAGATTATGCTCTAAGCACCGCTTGCAATGGCCCACAAACTTTCTGTTGGAACTTACTGTAAATTACAGAGTCAAAAAGCACAGCACCCTCCAGGGCAGCTGAGACCTGTGAGACCAGGACAAGCAACTGGGTATCTCTTTAAACAACCAGATTGAAGAATTTTTAATGAACAAAGTCTGAACTGGGAAATCAGTCAGAATATTTTATTTGAAGTCAAATCAGGTACAGAAGTGAAATAGAGGGGGAAAGAAAGGTTGGATTGAGAGAAATGTAAGGGAAAAGAGTTTTAAAAGTTAAATATCGTTAAAATATCCAACATTAAAAGTTAAAAGCTGAAGAAATGAGACTCTGCACTGGTAAAAGTTAATTTTCAGTGCCAGAGAGGTTGTTGGGTAGTAATTAAGATTTATCATGCCGTTAATAGGCACTTACACTGGAATGATTGGACAAGCCCTAACTTTCTGATGACAAATTTTGCATGTACCTCTGAGGCAAGTCCAGCAATTTCACACCATTCAATATATTTTGAACAGTGAGTACAAGAGGGTGAGATACTATCATAGTACAGCTTTTGGAACAGCAGGGCATCTCAGACAACAGCACCCGAGTTCCTCATTTAACTGCGCATCTGCGGTTGCCAGAAGTTGCTGTCGGATTTCCACGTCGGTGAGTGCGGATAACCTCACCATTAGTTCTACTGCAAAACCTGACCCTATATACTCCTTCCACAATTACCCACTTACTTCAAATTAATTTTCACTACCTCATGTTGCTCACCTTGATTACTCACTTCTCCATATCCCAATACTATTCACAGTACTTTCTATCCCAGTTTGCTCATTCTTCCCAAATTAATTCAATCCAAGCTCTTCCTTTCACTTTCTCAAGCACTCCAACAGACCACGGAAAAGCTAAAACAAACTGAGAAGCAATTAAACAGCTCCAAGCTAGTTGTGAATGTAGGAATGCTTTCAAATTTTTAAGCAACAATTCTGACAGTTTTGACAATTTATACTTTCTTCTTCCTGGACTCAACTCTTAAGGAGGCAAAGCAATTGTTGAACACTCGGTTTCACTTCCCTCTCCAAGAATGTAATGCTTCCACAATACCTCCAACTTCTTAACCTGTCAACCAAAGAAAGCCAGTGTTGGCATGTACATCTTGACATTCAAGTGAACCCACCGTTCATTCTAAGAATGCAGGGTAATTACACCTCCCAACATAAAGGAGAAACACTTATGTTCTATTTTGTACAATATAATGTCCCTTTCCTTATTAAAGAATATGTCTGACTTACCAGCTGTGCCATAGAAGAAATCACAAGATAATAATGGATGAGGAAGCCTGATTTGGCCCTTGTTCATTCATCCATACAGAAAGACCTCACATGCCCTTCACTATGCCACCTTAACATTAATGATTTGAATTACTGCTCTACTATTCCATTTGGAAGCACATTCCATGTGTTGATCACTCTTTGAGTCCTAATATAAGTCCTAAATTTGATTTATGAGTTTGAAGCTGTGTCCCCTTGTTCTGCTCTTGTAATTTATTTTAAAGTAATGCTGAAGATTTACCATTGCAACTGTCTTAGCTCTCACATTCCCTGGTTCGACATGTTGACCATCGGGTCTACTAGGACTCCCAGGTCTCTCGCAATTTTATCCTCACCTATTACAGCACTATTCTTGGAGTACAAATTATCCATTTTTCCTTTCTATGTGCAATACTTTACATCTGGCTGCATTAAACTTCATCTGCCTCTGTTTTACCTGCATACATATGTTGTCCAACTCAATCTGTAATTTCTGAGAGGCGCCTTCCTAATTCATTGCTGAGAGATTGGCACTGTTTGCAAATTTGACCAATTTGTATTTAGTTTCTGAATCTAGGGCATTGATGTAAACTATAAACAGTACTGGTGCCAACTGCAATTCCTAGATCACCCACACACAATATAATTCCTCTGGCAAATACCCATTGTCCCATTATTTTCTATTCTTCAGCCAATTTCTTATCCATTTTTAAGACTTCCTGAATTTCATAGCTTCAACTTAACAAATAAGCCTTTCATGTAGAACTTTGTCAAGGTGAACCCAAAGATGTTTTAGCGATACATTAACAGTAAGCGGATAACTAAGGAGAAAGTAGGGCCCATAAAAGACCAAAAAGATAACCTATGTGTAGGAGCAGAAGATATTGATATGGTTCTTAATGAATACTTTGCATCTGTCTTCACAAAAGGGGGGACAATGCAGATATTGTAGTTAAGGAGAAAGAGTGTGAAGTATTGGATGTGATAAACATAGGGAGAGAGGAAGTAATAATAGGATTAGCATCCTTGGAAGTTGATAAATCACCAGGGCCAGATGAAATGTATGCTAGGCTATTAAAAGAAGCAAGAGAGGGAATAGCAGAGGGTCTGACCATCATTTTCCAGTCATCACTGGATACAGGTGTGGTGCTGGAGGATTGGAGAATTGCTAACGTTGTACCTCTGTTTAAAAAGGGAGCGAAGGACAGACCAAATAATTACAAGCCAGTCTAACCTTAGTAGTGGGCAAATTATTGGAATCTATTCTGACAGACAGGATAAACTGTCACTTAGAAAGGCACAGGTTAATCAAGGATAGTCAGCATGGATTTGTTAAGGGAAAATCTGGTTTGACCAACTTGATCGAATTTTCTGAAGAAGTAACAAGGAAGATAGATGAGGGTAGTGCAGTTGATGTGGTCTACATGGATTTTAGCAAGGCTTTTGACAAGGTCCCACATGGCAGACTGGTTAAAAGAAATAAAATCCCATGGGATCCAGGGAAATGCAGCAAGATGGATACAAAACTGGCTCAGTGGCAGGAACTACTGTTTTAGCGATTGGAGGGCTGTTTTTATTGGCGTTCCGCAGGGCTCAGTACTGGGTGCCCTACTTTTTGTGGTGTATATTAACGATTTGGACATAAATGTAGGGGGCATGATTAAAAAGTTTGTGGATGACACAAAGATTGGCCATGTGGTAGATAGCGAGGAGGATAGCTGTAGGCTGCAGGAAGATATTGATGGTCTGGTCAGATGGGCAGAAAAGTGGCAAATGGAATTCAAATTGGAGAAGTGTGAGGTGATGCATTTGGGGAGGTCAGACAAGGCAAAGGAATACACGATTAATGGGAAAATACTGACAGGTGTAGAGGAAGTAAGGGACCTTGGAATGAATGGCCACAGATCCCTGAAGGTAGCAGGACAGGCTGATAAGCTGGTTAAGAAGGCATATGGAACCTTTTGCTTTATTAGCTGAGGCATAGAATATAAGAGCAGGGAGGTTATGCTGGAACTGTATAACTCATTGGTTAGGCTATAACTTGAGTACTGTGTGCAGTTCTAGTCACCTCATTACAGAAAGGATGCAATTGCACTAAAGAGGATACAGAGGAGATTTACAAGGAAGATGCCAGGACTGGAAAAATGCAGCTATGAGGAAAGATTGGATAGGCTGGGGCTGTTCTCCTTGGAACAGAGAAGGCTGAGGGGAGATCTGATTGAAATGTACAAAATTTTGAGGGGCCTGGATAGAGTGAAGGTGAAGGGTTTATTCACCTTAGCAGAGAGGTCAGTGACAAGGGGGCATAGATTTAAAGTGATTGGTAGAAAAATTAGAGGGGAGAGGAGGAACTTTTTCACCCAGAGTGTGGTAATGGTCTGGAACTCATTGCCTGAAAGGGTAGTTGAGGCAGAGACCCTGAACTTATTCAAAAGGAGTCTGGATATGCACCTCAAGTGCCATAAGCTGCATGTCTACAGATCAAATGCTGGAAGGTGCGATTAGAATAGGTGGATCGTTTTTCGGCCGGCACAGACACGACGGGCCAAGTGGCCTCTTTCTGTGCCTTAAACTTTCTATGATTCTAAGTGCCTTTTGGAAGTCAAGGCACACCACACTGTAGCGTTTTTCAGATACACCTGGCATTATCACTTTTGCCTAGAAATCCAGGAGATTAGTTAGCCAGGATCTTTACCTTCCGACATCATGCCATCTGCCTTTTAATATGTGATTAGACAAATAGATCTCAAATTTACGCCTGATAATTAATTCCAATATTTTACACAGTATTGAAGAAAGACCAACAGATCTAAAGTTGCCCGTATCTGCTTCATCATCCTTTTTGAAAATGGGCATCAATAAATCTATTTTCAATCTACTGATACCTCCCTAGTGATTCCCTCATAATGGCACCAATGTCTCACAAACCTCCTCTGTGACCTCTCCAATGTTCTGGGGTAAACATCACCTATCCATGGGGATTAATTTTCTTTGAGCGTTTGGGTAGTCTAGGACTCCCGACTCATTTATATCAATAATCAATTTTGTTTAGGTTACCTCTACTGAGGGAGGGCATGCTGCACACATCTTCTCTTGTGAATATTTGGAGGAAGTAATCACTTTAAATATGAACTATCTTGCACTCATCTTCAGTTGAAGCCTCCAAGAATTCACTGATGGCCCACAACTCTTTTCTGATTGCCCTCTTACTGAAGTACTGTAAGAATTTATTAACACTCTGGCTTGTGTCTCTTGCTGTGCTTTATTCCATGTCTTGCTCTCTGTCCCTCTGACCGACCTTTTAGCATGTTTCTGCATACTCCTGTATTTGGCCCAGTAGACCCCTTCCTCTTCCTGCCTATAAAATTTGTAAAGTTGGTTCTTCCTTCTGATTAGTTTATTTAATTTAAGATCCTGGTTGCAGCTTTAGTTTTCTCCCCTCTTATTTATTGAGTATATATATTTACAAAGGTAACATACAAAAACTGGACGGCACCCTCAAAAGGACAGCAACCACATAGAAATTAAGTTCAGCAGAATCTGGGTTTCAGAAATACTGAGACCATGGGGCCAGATATATACAGCTTTAAAATGGCTGACTTCAAAGAAATAAGGGAATAGTTTAAGCAAATAAGCAAAGTGGGCAAGTAAACGGTGAGGAGAATGCAAAGGGATATAAATAGGTTAAGTGAGTGGCCATGAAGGTGGCCTATGGAGTATAATGTGGGGAAATGTAAAATTATCCACTTTGGTAGGAAGAACAGAAAAGCAAATTCTTTTTTTTTAAAGTGAGAGATTGGGAAAGGTTAGAGATTTATTTTTATTTTATTTTAATTTTATTTAGAGATACAGCACTGAAACAGGCCCTCCGGCCCACCGAGTCTGTGCTGACCATCAACCACCCATTTATACTA
Source organism: Heterodontus francisci (assembly GCF_036365525.1). Lineage (NCBI taxonomy): Eukaryota > Metazoa > Chordata > Chondrichthyes > Heterodontiformes > Heterodontidae > Heterodontus > Heterodontus francisci. Next base: position 67,313,176 of record NC_090373.1, read on the forward strand.
ATCCTACATTAATCCCATATTCCCTACCACATCCCCACCATTCTCCTACCACCTACCGACACTAGGGGCAATTTACAACAGCCAATTTACCTATCAACCTGCAAGTCTTTGGCTGTGGGGGGAAACCGGAGCACCCGGCAGAAACCCACGCGGTCACAGGGAGAACTTGCAAACACCGCACAGGCAGTACCCAGAACTGAACCCGGGTCTCTGGAGCTGTGAGGCTGTGGTGCTAACCACTGCGCCGCCCACTGTCTCCTTGTACACGAATTAAGGAGCATTAACATAAAGGTATAGCAAGCAAATAGGGTAACACAAATGGTATGTTAATCTTTATTGCAATGGAGTTGGAGTACAAAAGTAAGGAAGTCTTGCTGCAATTATATAGGACTTTGATGAGACCACATCTGGAGTACTGTGTACAGTTTTTGGTCTCCTTACTCAAGGAAGAATATACTTGTCTTACAGGAGTGCAACAAAGATTCATTGGATTGATTCCTGGTGTGAAAGGGTGGTCATAGGAGGCGAGATCAAGTAGAACAGAGCTATATTCTCTGGAGTTTAAATGAAAGAAAGATTATCGCATTGAAACGTATCAAATTCTTAGAGGGCCTGACAGAGCAGACGCTAAGAGGCTGTTTCCTGTGGCTGGATAATCCAGAATTCAGCATCATTCTCTCAGGATAAGAGGTCAGCCACTTAGGGGATAAGGACAAATTTCTTCATTCAGAGGGTTAATGAATTTTTGGAATTGTCTACTGCAGAGAGCTATGGGTGCTCAGTCGTTGAGTATATTCAAGAAAGAGACTGATTGATTTTTGGCCAAACAGGTGAATCAAGGGATACAGCAAGAAAGTGGAAGGTGAGGCAGATCAGCCATGGTCTTACTGAATGGCGGAGCAGGCTTGAGGGGCCATATGACCTACTCCTGTTCTTATATCTTCTGTTCTTAAATGATTGGAGATGTTATTCAGCAGCACTTCAGCAAAAGACAAGTACATTTTTTTTTAAACACTACAAGTTCAGTCTTTAATACATAATGAAGACAGAGTTTATGCTTAGGGTATAAGTGACTATCCAGGCACAAACTGCGCTCCAGATTGCACTAGCTTTGCAAAGTGAAGTTATGGCTCAGGTTTCTGCCCAAACTCATTTGCATAATCAGAAATGTAAAATCTTCTTGAACCAGCGTAATCGGCAGCATTTCAGAACATAATTGTTTACTTTTTTCTCCCCTCGCATTAAAACTATTCACGGATATATTTAAGGGTGACAACCTGGTGCACTTTTATTAATAGAGCTGAAAATAGGTTCATCTCAGAAAACGCATTTTTAATGAGTGTCGGTTGACCATCTGCGAATATGCCAATTTTAAATAACTGAAAATGACTTCAGAAATTATACAGAACCATTTACTAGTTTGATTGGTGCATACTGATCAATTTTAAATCTTTTTTTAAAAAAGTGCCTACTAGCTCCCTTGCACAAAAAATTGCTTAATTTTAAGAGCCTCCTGGAAGGCCTACAAACAGGCATAATTAGTGGAAACTCACAAAGGTGACTAATTTGATTGGGGGCGGGGGAATTTCTAGTTTTGTGGGTTAGGCCAGCTTGGGGAACATTTTTTTTTAAACAAGCACAAAAGATCGCTGAAATTCTATTTGCAATGAATGTATTTCTTGATCTTTTACAGTGGTTTGGTCGATACTGGGTGAATTGCAAACTCTACCCCCTATCAGACCTACCCAATTGTCGCATTTCTCAAAGTGGAAGTCATGTAATTTCAACTGTACAGAGCACTACAGCTTTTATCCTTCCTCATTAATTTCTACATAAAAGTACAAAAAAGCAAAAACCACATTTGATATACAACAAAGGCAAAGTCTCCCAAGAGTTCAGCAAGTAAACTAATTATAATTTGAATGTTTATTTTCTGCATCTTTGAAGCCATTTTCCCCCATTCTGATCAGCTACTCCCTTGACTTTCTTCCTAAAACTTGATTAATTCAAAGTTGAGATATTTTCTTTGATCATGGTATTTTACAGATTACATAGTACAGGAGAAGGCTCATTGTTCATTACTTATTTTATTCTCTATTCATTATTTTCATCTTTAATTCTTCACAAAAGTAGCCCTGGCACTAGTCTCCAAAAACCAACATTTATCTATGAGCTGGATTTTGGGGTTAGCTGCAAAGTGATAGTGCTCACCACTGACCACAAAGAAAGCCACCCACAAAGATTTCTGTGGCATGGATTTCCCCTTAGTTTGAACCTAGCACCAAGTCAAGGGGATCTCCAGGCATCCAGCAACAGTGGTCCAGCATCAAGATGGGTAAGCAGCCAACCACAACTAAAATATTCTCATAGAAAGCAAACCAGAAAGTTAAATGCACTGATTATGCTTCACCTTTTAGTTATAATTTTACAGACAGCGAAATACATGATTGGGACATACATATGGAATTAAGGTAAAAACTGAAATATCACAATCTTAAAAAAAATTAAAGGTATGTGAAATTTTATCATAATGGAGAAACTTGACATTCCACAAACAAAAATTAGTTTTTTCAGGATCAGACAGGTCTTTCAGCAGTAATTATAAACTCAGTAAACCGTTAAAAACACGGTTATACTTCAGTGAACACGGTGTAACTTTTTCAATGGTTTTTACAGCAATAGCATAAAACAGCACGTTCTCATCAGTTCAGTGATTTGGAATTGACTGCAGTCTGCGGGGACTTCAACAGAGCACCCAATGGAGACGCGTAGAATCACCAACAGCAACTTCTCAGTTTCCATGTTTAACTTCATATGTGCGAACTCCAGAAGTTGCTGTCAGTTTCAGAGGAGTAATGACGGCAAACGCTAACAGCTTCACCGTTGTTACTACCGCAAAATCTGGGCTAATGTCTTTCTTCCTGACACAATGTTTCAAATGCTAGTGGACACAAACTTAAAAATTAGAAAAAAGGAATATCAGGCAGATTTTCTTTGCTCAAAATATTTTTTTAACCCAAAGGGTTAACCCAATTTTTCTTAAGCTACTAGGGAAGGTCCTGCATATGAAGTAAATCAGTTCAACTGCTTACAGTATCAAATTATTTTATTAGAACATAAAATTATTTTGCACTAATGATCACAATTATAGCAAACATTTCAAAGTAGGCAAACGCAACATTATGAGCAATGGAACAGGAAGAACGTACACAATGAGAAAAGGACATTCGTAAAAGAAAAAAGATTAAGGAATGTCGTGATTGCTAAACTAAAATATACTAAAAATCTTAGATTTATACAGACGTCCTGTCAACATACTCCCCATTATGAATTTCTTGGTCCACATTTATGCAAAAAGTGCATGCTGGTCATAGCATGATCACCCATTTCTTGCATACCCTCTCCCCATTCCCACCACACCCCGTGAAGGGGCTGCCGTGCAGTGCAACGGTGATGGTAGGGCTAAGTGCCAGTGTAATCATAGTATTAAAAAAATGACATAAGCAATTTCCATTGTAAACGCAAACACAGTAACTTATAACAGAATTTTTAAAATAAGGACAAAATTGAGTCTGAATTATGTCTAAGCCCCTTAATCCAATTATCTCTATGTCACCTTAGCAGTACACTAGGTCGTGCCTCTCCATTTACAGCACCATAGAAGACCTTCCAGTAACTCACTAAAAGTACAGAGTCAATGGGAAGTTATCAACAGGACTATATGACTAGGATGCCTTTCAAGGGCATTTTACTAGAACTGAAAATACTGCACATCATTGAAATATCTAAAACTCGAAACTTCTGCGAAATTCTGAACACGTAACCTTAAATAGTACATTGATAACATCAGGAGGAGTCAGCAAGAGCAAGAGGATGATTCTTAGACTCTCAGATGGCTCAAAGAATTTAATCAGTGCATAGCTGAGCCATAAAGTCCCAAGACCCTTGCTGTTATCCAGCAAGGGTAGCTAGATAGCGATTGGAAGTCGGATCACTTTTATTCTCTAAGCTGGGGGGTGGGGAGGGGGGAAGGCCAATTGTATTGCCATGACTGGTGCTCTGGCTAAAATCTGACTGTCTCTAAGATCCTAAAGTCAAACTCTGGTCTATGTCAGATTTTAGCCAGAGCACCAGTCATGGCAATACAATTGGCCTTCCCCCAGCTTAGAGAATAAAAGTGATCCAACTTCCAATCGCTATCCAGCTACCCTTGCTGGATGACACTTGAGTGGACATGGAATGAAGAAAGTTTCACACTCATCTGTGATGCCCCCTACAGTCAAATAGCCTGTTTATACATGCTGTCAGGATTTCTCTAGGAACAATGGAGAGTTTGATGAGGTGTTGAAAATTTTGAAGGTGCTATTCTCGATAAGAGGACAAAGGAATTTACAAGCAAATAAATTATTTAACGTGGACCATATGCACAAAACTAAAAACCAAAAGTAAAAATAAATTTAAAACTTCAAAGACTTAAGGGCACAAACATAAAAAGGGAAAAAGTTAAGGTTCCAGATATATCTTTATTTAAATTACACCACAAATACAACCCTACCTGCTGAGCCTTTTCCGACATTTGATGTTTTTTGTTTCACATTTCCAGCATCTGCAGTATTTTGCTTCTTGAGATTAGGATATTTTGTATTCACAGAGCAATGTAACAGAGTGAATATTGGATAACGCATTAAATGCTATGCTAACAGCTTTAAAAAAAAAGAACTGGCCTTCGGGTTAGAATGATCAATAGATGGAGATAACAAAAGGTAGTGTGAACATGAAGTTTCCTAATGTGCTAGCATTATGCAAATCTCATATCAAAGAATAAACTGATCTAGTCTTATGGTATTAAGCTTAGAAAGGGAATTTGCAGTTGCTTGATTTACCTTGTCAGGCAAACAAAATCTTTGTAATATCTTTCCTCAAGCAATTAAATGTATTGGATAGAGAATCTGATCTGTGAAAGAAATGGGTTCAAAGGGACAAATAACTTGTCCAGTGCTCCACGATTTCTTGTGTACTTAACCTGCGTCCAAAGTTTTGCATAAAAACTTCTTTTTTTTCCCCCATACAATATAGGGCAACTGTTTTCACTTAAACAGTTAACTGCGCCCGAGGAGGATGGGTGCAGCAAAACTGTTCACATTGCGGCTGTAGGGAATGAGTGTGTAGTTGTAGAAAATATTACGAGGCTGTGTGAAAAGAGTTTAATATTGAACGTTGATTTAATTACTCAAACCTATAAATGAAATTCTGGAGCAGGTTCAAAAATCAGCAATGCCAATAATTTCCACCATTTTATTCCTATTACCCATATAAGCATATTGGCAAAACATTGCTGCACTGTAGCTTGAAAGGTAACACTATAGTAAAATTGAAGACATTTACACTATCAGCATTTTGCTCAAGAACTGATGGTACAACTGAAAACCAGAGTGGTATCCCTTCCCAAAAAAAAAATCAGAAGAATCAGAAATATGTCGGAAATGTGCCAAAAAAATGAAGTGAACTTGTCCGGCAAAATACAATCCAACAGAGGTCTATTTTTTTTTTAAACTACCATGTCACAGACTTATCTCAGAACATATCAATAATGTAAATGGCTGAAACACACCAGTCCAGCAAATTTCCTGAAATCAGATATGTAATCCAAAACTTCTGCCAATATAAAAATTTGAAAAATGTAATTAGCATACACTGCAGGTTTCTTGAACATTATATTCTCGATTAATTCAGTCATGTATATTTCTGACAAAACCTCCTACAACTTAGTGCTATCCAAGGAAACACAATTTATACCCATACTACCTAACAGTAAGTGGCAAGTCCACAAATAGGATATTGCATCTCTAATAGGTGTTATCTTCTCTGATTTATTATCCAACTTGTGTAAAGACACAGATACATAAAATAATAGTGACTGGTCCAATAACTTATTTACTCTAGAGTCATTATTCAGGTCAAGCTTGAAAGTGTTACACAACAATGTACATGCAAACATGCAATGCATGACAATAGCTAACAATTCAGATGTTTGAATTAGCTTATTAGGCAAAGTGGAATAAAGATGCATAACAAGGAGCCATGGGATAAGAATTAGCTGTCATGAATTAGAAATAAAAAAATCATATCTGAGTCATGGTCAATATCAACAGTGAGATAGGGATAACATTCCACTACGTTTAATTGTGTATTTTTTTACTAGTAGATGGGCAATTAAATAAAAATTATAAATAAATAGTAAAGTACATTAAATAGGAACTAATTTCACACAGTTTGCAAAGCAATTTCAGTGATAACACTGTAAATTCCCCCCCTTGATCTCATTTTTATCTGCATGGGAGATATTATTACATGTGGTATGATTATTCCTACACAATGAGTGTTCTCAGCTAAACAAACAAAATGCCCAAGGGTTCATTTTAAACCCCAATGACAACAACTACTTGTATGTATATAGCACCATTAAAATTTGGCACTGAGCAACATAAGGAGACATTAGGACAGATGACCAAAAGCTTGGTCAAAGAAGCACATTTTCAAAAGCGTCTTAAAGACAGGTAATTCCAGAGCTTAGGGCCGAGACAGCTGAAGGCACGGCTAAGAAAGGTGGAGCACTTAAAGTCGGGGATGTGCAAGAGGCCAGAATTGGAGGAGCACAGACATTTGAGGGTTATAGGGCTGGAGGTGGTTACAGGGATAGGGAGGACCAAGGCCGTGGAGGGAACTGAAAACAACCGCGGAAATTTTTAAATCGAGGTGTTGCTCAACCAGCAAGCACAAGGTGATAGGTGAAGGGAACTTGGGAGTTAGGATATGAGAAGCAGAGTTTTGGATGCCCTTAAGCTTATGCAGGGTGTCAAATGGGAGACCAGCCAGCAGTATGTTGGAATAGACAAGTCAAGAGGTTACAAAGGCATGGATGAGAGTTTCAGCAGGAGATGAGCTAAGGAGGGGTACCACTTGCAATGTTACAGAGGTGGTAGTAGGCAATCTTAACAATGGTGCATGTATGCAGTCAAAAGCCTACCTTGTGGTCAAATATGACACCAAGGTTGCGATCAGTATGGCTCAGCCTCAGTTGCCAGGGAGTGGGATGAAATCAGTGGCTAGAGAACAGAGTTTGTGGCGGTGACCGAAGACAATAGCTTCAGTCTTTCCAATACTTCATTGCTTTTGATTGTCCAGTACCGGATATCGAACAAGCAGCCTGACACTTCAGAGACAGAGGGAGGGGTCAAGAAAGGTGTTGGTCAGGTAGAACTAGGAGTCCTCAGTGTACAAAGATGTGGAAACATGTAAAAATGAGACCAACATTCAAAAAAAGAAAATATGGATCAAACAGTAAATGAAGAGATACAAATGACAATGAGAAGAGGCTGGCACATTAGTGTGTATGAGAATGACAAACCTAAGAAGAATAGTTAGGAGGTAAGAAAGTCCTTTTCCAATGATGAGATACACATGGAAGCCATACAGGTTGAAACTGGTCATATGAGAAAAGATGAAGAAAACATGTTTGAAAGGGTTGATGAAATTGAAGTCGGGTGTGATGGAGCGATGTTGAAGAGTTACAGGAAAGGGAACATGTTATAAAACTTCATTACCTGCTGAAATTTTGAATGAAGCAAATAAACTGCATAAATGCAGGAAAGGCTACAGTGAATCCTCAATTATAGTAAATTCTAAATTAAAGGCAGTCTACTTAAACTGTTATATATATCATTTTAGTGCTGAGCTTATACAGAGATCAGCACAAATCCACTAACAATGCACTAAAAATATTTAAATCTACAAACAAACTAAGGCTAGTATACAACCTAGTATAAGGCTGTTTGCTCCAATTTAACAGCTGGAACCGACAATGCACCATAAACTTAATCTAAGTGCCAACATGTCCTATTCCCCCCATCCCCACCTCCTCCCCCTCCCGTAGGACATAACATTTTCACTTGTAATTAAATTTCAGCGTGCAGTGGGGCAAAGCAGCTAACACACGAAGCACAACTCCTCCAAAAGCCCAGATGATCATTGTACATAGACCTCAGCATGCAGTGACACCCCCAAAATGAGAAAACCATAGGGCCTCCGATCACAAGAGGACAACCTAGTATATGTATGCAAGGTAATATTGCTCAGAGCACCCAATTTGCAAAGCAGTACCAGTGGTGCTGTTGCACAGCATTACCTCCCTAAAATAAAAACAGAAATGCTGAAATATTATTTCCCTAAATCTGTAGGCCATCATTTACCCATTTAGAAAAGGTCTTCAGACTATATTTATTTCAACGTGACAAATATTGCTGCTGGATACATGTAACCAGACACTGACAATCAGCTTTAATCTATTCTGCTCATCTCTAGGCAACAAGAAATGCCACTGTGGCAAAATGAGATCAATGCATTGCCTTGCCCATGTTAAGATCTGCAGCAATGTCAATGCTCTGCAGATCATAACAGTGCCCAAAATGAAACCATACTGTTCTGATTTAAAGCTGGCAGAATGGGCAGAAGTTAACGCGCACAAGGCTCTCATAAAACTTCAGTAGAGGCTACAATAATTGGGTGTGTATTGAGGGGGGGGGGGGGGGGGGGGGAAGAGAGATCACATTAAGCCATGCGGCTACACTGGGGTAACGGGCACCAAGCCATCCCTCAATCTGTGAGCCCACTTAATGCACTTTCCCCGGAGTCGTTTCATTAACATCGTGCCAGCAAGCCTCAAGAAGCGGATCAGTCCAGTTCTTCTTCCCACACAGCGAACTCTGCGCTCTCAATCACTACTTTCCTTCCCACGACAGGCTACTGGAACTGGGATGGGAGTGAGGTGGGGGGAAATAAACACCCCTTACCCGTGTCTGCTTGCACTGCCCCGAAACCTCACGTTGCAACCATCAGTGTTTGACATGTATATCCGCGCCCGCCAGCAATTCCTTTCCTTTTTCTGCTGCTTGTTAACGGTGCTGAGCTCCAGCTCTCAACCCTCTGCAGTCGCTGCACAGACACAGTGCGCGAGCCCTGCCCCGGCCCCGGGAATCCGCCCAGTTCCCCTCCCATTGGCCCAGGAGCCGTCTGATTGACAGTTCCCCCGCCCCGCGCTCCCAGGGACTGGAGTCCCAGAAAGACACAGCACAGCAGCAGAGTAATCAACCAGACACTCCACCCAGAGGCTTTCCTTACCGGGGGGGGGGGGGGGAATTACACGTCATGATGGTTGCACCAATTATTTCACCACAGTTATCGAACTACTCAGCTGCAATCATGTGGATCAGAACGCGGAACCTGTTAATAAGCAATGCTGACATTTTGTGGAAGTGTTTTTTTTGCCAAAAAAGCAAAGGTCTTTCTCAGGCTGGCTCCTATGGAGACTGACTGAGGATTCATTTGTAGCACCATCTTGTGGCAGCGCTGTGCAGCAATCGCTCCTATCGCTAATGAAATTTCGTAATAAATGGTTGATGTTCAGAATTTGTGTTCCTAATCAAGATTTCATTGGCTGCCCTATGAATACTGCTAATCCATTTGTCTGTTATTGAAAGGACGAGCAAATGAAATATTTCTGATGAAAGGTCATCGACCTGAAACGTTAACCTCACCTTTTCCTTTTCTCCACACATGCTGCCTGATCTGCTGAGTAGTTGTAGCTTTTTCTGGTTTTATTTCAAATCTCCAGGGACTGGAATATTTTGCTTTTACCAAGCTAAATATTTTCTTCTCGACCAAATTATAACATAAACAAATATAAAATCGAGTAATTAACCCAATTTTTCTTTATTAAACTTAGTGAAATTGCAATTGTAAAGCATTAGCACAAAAGGACTGCAACAATAAGCATCCCACACGCACACGAAATATAATTGAGGTGCTAACTGGGAGTGAAATCACATCTCTTAATTCGAACACAGCACTTTGATCCTTGTCCTGTATGCAGAGGAATCCTATTATCCATATCTACGATCTGTACCTCAGTTCCTTGAATCCAATCTGAGCAAATAGAATTTTAATTACAACATCCCCATATGTACTGCATACTGTAACCACATTAATCATGTCTCTAATACATAGTGCAGCCCATTGCTGTGGGTCTCAACTCTGATGCTGAATCTGATTAGAACGCAACATCTGGGTCAACTTAGCTCTGTAATTTCTTTGTATGCTGAACTAGACTGGAGCCCTGATCCTATTTTGGCTTTGCTCTGTTTGGTGCACTGTATTTTAACTCTGCCTTTGTGACCTTCATTCCAGTTAGCCACTATGATTTGGTAATGAAATGAGGTAATAATAGAGCATTTCTGTCTGTGCCTACTGGTGATTGCAGTTCCAAGCCCATTATTATTTCCTGCTTGCTGGAACTCAGTTGTTGTGTCAGATACTGGTTTCCAGTCTTTCCTAGGAGCTTAAAATAGGATTTCCTCTTGCTTCGGTTTACGGTGAAAGTATTTTAGTGTAATGCTATTTTTAGGGATGTTCAGAGTTCAGGCTCATTACTTGCCTAAGTCCCATTGCAGAAATATAGGAATCTTTGCTTCCTCTGTGCACATCTCCCAAGTCCAAAGCCATTGCGCCTTTATTTTTGACAAATTGACGTGAGGTTTGACATTGCTACTAAAATAAGTTTGCTTCTGCTTTGCAGAGCTCATGGATATGCAAGTCACTATTATAGTATATATGAGTCAATCACTGTGGCACTGCATAGAGTCAAAAACAAGTGCAGCTGGGTCACAAATGGGTGATATTTGTACCAAGGTATACAGATGTAATTCAGTCTCCAACTTAAAGTCTGTCCTCATATATTCTGTCCTCATTTTTATATTGTTTTTATAAATTCCTATGTCCACATTTATAAGGAAAATTGCCTGGACAAACTTAATGTGTTTCCCGACATTGCAACAGTGATTACACTTCAAAAGTACTTCATTGGCTGTAAAGCGCTTTAGGGTGCCCTGAGGTCATAAAAGACGCTATCAAAATGCAAGTTCTTTTGTTCTATTATGCTGCTATTACACCATCTTGTCAGTATTGCTGCAGTGCCTCTACTGGGGTAGGGCGTAATTACAGTGTGACAAATTTTCACAGAAACCTTCTGTTATAGATACGGACACAGGATCATATCATGGAAAAATTGACAGGAAGTGTGTGCAGACATAAGACTTCTAGTATATTTCTAGTTGATCTCCTGTTGCACTGCAGATGGGGAGTCAAAATCAAGTGCAGTCTTTAGAGCAAGCAGGATTGGAGGATGAAGGGACAATTGGACCAAGGCAGAGAGATGTAAAGGGTAACAGTTTTATTAAATTGTTTTGCTGGGTCCCATTTTTCATCATTTTAAATCCTTCCAATTTGTTAGGATTTTACTTCACTCTATTTTTCTCACCTCATACTGCTCCTGATTTCACAGGACTATCGGGACTGATTGTTAAAAATTTTTTACTCCTTTAGTTTAATCTTTCCTTTTCCTACTCCAGATTTCTTATAACATTTCCTTCTACTGTTTTTCATCAACTTATGCTGCTATGGATTTTTTAAGAAGCTTTTTTTAGTGCAACTGATCTCTCCAAAAGAATTGTGTGCAAGCTCTGTCACAGATTTACCATCTTGGTTGTTATACATGTTTAAAGTCCCTGATTTTTGTAGCATTTTACTGCCAATATTTTCAGAATGATCCACCTTGTAAAACTCTTCATTTTATTCAATCACCAATAGGTACAGAGAGGATCGCTCTATCACTAACTGATTCCATTACCAAATCTGAGTGGAATTAGGGCCAGAAAGGCGGAGTTAAAATGCAATGAGTCAAGCCTGGCAAAGCCAACATATTGTATTCTTTTTGATTCATTCTTGGGCTTTGGGCATCGCTGGCAAGGCCAACATTTATTGGCCATTCCCAGTTGCCTTTAAGAAGGTGGTGGTAGGTCTTCTTCTTGAACTGCTGCAGTCTGTGTAGTGAGGTACTCCCACAATGCTGTTTAGTAAGCATTTCCAGGAATTTGACCCAATGGCTGTGAAGGAATGCTGATATATGTCCAAATCGGGATGTTGTGTGACTTGACAGGGAACTTGGAGGTAATTGTGTTCCCATGTACCTGTCTTTCTAGGCGATAAGGGTTGTGAGTTTGGGAGATGCTGCCAAAAAAAGCCTTGGGGAGTTGCTGCAGTGCATCTTGTAGATAGTACAAATTGTAGCCACGTTGCGCGGTGGTGAAGGGACTGGATGATTAAGCTGGTGGATGGGGTGTCAATTAGGTGGAGTGCTTTGTCCTGGATGGTGTTGAACTTCTTGAGTGTTGTTGCAGCTGCACTCATCAGGCAAGTGGAGAGTATTCCATCACACACCTGATTTGTGCCTTATAGATGGTGAAGATGCTTTCGGGAGTCAGGAGGTGAACCAAGCCTTCAAATACCCAGTCTCTGACCAGCTCTATTAGCCACAGCATTTATGTGGCTGATCCAGTTCAGTTTCTGGTAAATGGTCAACTTTTGTGTCCATGTTTGGAGCCAGGATGTAATAAGATCTTGAGCTGAGTTGTCCTGGCAAATCCCATTGCATCAGAGTTTCAGTCTAGTCCATGCTTCCAATCTTTTTCAGATCTTACGAACACAGTTTTGCTTTAAGAAAGATAGCAATAGAGTGGATATACATAAAGGGAGCCAGTCACATTATAACACATAAAATTTGAAATTCCTATCATAGCACCACATCCAAGCACGACAAAAATTCCAGGCAAATATGACCCTTTTATAATGAATTTTCTCACAGCGTTTTCAAAACATTTTTAAATCTAATGTGCTGACCCAGTTATGGATTTTAATATTGCTCTAGTCAAAAAAAACAGTCCCACTGGCATCTCTCGCCATTAGAGAGAGATAGTTGATGATATATAGCTTGAGGGTCACCACTCCTCATGCATGGGTAAGGCAAGGAGGCAGGCCTCCATGAGATACCACAGCTAGTACAGGGATTGAACCCATGCTGTTGGTGTTTTTTCTGCATCACACTCCAACTGAGCTAACCAACCCCCCAATATACAATACAGATAAATATTAAATAGACAATATATGACTTTGCTTCTTGTCATTTTGAGATGGACTAGTTATAGAGGCCCCCTCTCTATTGATAATGTTACCCTAATAAAACAAAACTAACACAATAAAATTTAGTTCAAACACCTCCACTGCACAGTCACACACACTCTCTCCCACACAGCTTTTCACCAATCCACCTCCCTGCATCCAGTCCTCCGACATTTACACAATGAACCAGAGTCAACATTTCATCTGCCCACAGTTGTTCACCCATTAGTTTCATCTATTAACACAATAAGGCAATCTCTCACCCACACACCGAGTCACGAATCCAGTCAATTACACTTAAGATCACCACAATCACGAATGTGCAATGTACCTACCTGCATTGTTACGGATATGGTATCACACATTTAATTATAATCTACGCAAGAAGATGAATTTTTACTCAACTTAACCAGTTAATACTATAGATCCTGGACCACAAATTAATTGTAGCTTTAGATCTTGCACAACAGTATCAATGTACTTCAGATCCTATGCCTTGTAATATCTTCAAATAGCAACAGCAATGTGTATCTGCAATGATAAGAATCTGCCAATATACATTCCTAGCTTTATTAATATTACAACTAATACATTTTAGAAAATTTAAAGCACTAATAATCCCATCTTTAGGAAAAGAAGATGAACATAAACCACTTGGAATTTCACTTGTTTTGTCATTTATCTGAATCCATTGCTTGGATTGTTTCCTTGTAACTCAATGAGCTGTTTCCTTCAGAGCAAGTAATCAAGTTGAGTGTAAAACAAAAATACTTAAATATTTTCACTTAGTAGCCAGCAGAAAGATTATATGCCTCTTCTAAGCAACCAGTCATAATGTACTATTACTGAGTCTGAAGAGATACTTGATTTCCACAATCCTACTGTAATATGTATACTATAAATAATTAGAAAGGGAAAGCGATTCAATGGAATAAACATAAGAACATACAGAAATAAGTTAAGGGGGTAGTCTGAGGAGCAAAGAGAGAACTAGAAAAAGCATAGCAGCAGAGACTAAGCACGACAATAAGGAATTTTTTCAGTACTACAACAGTAAGAGGGCAGTCATTCCTGTGCCAACAGTCTCAAAACTGAGAATAAACACAAAATAATAAATATTCTGAATGACTACTTCCTCCAGTTATTCACAAGGGACTACAAGAGTAACATGCTCTCTCCAAACAGTAATCCAAGTAAATTTGATGACATTGATATGAATGAGATAGAAGCCATAGGTAGACTATAAGGGCTCAAAAATTATGAGAAATAGAAGTATTTATGTAGTGCTGAAAGAGACTAGGAGGTTAGGGTACTGACAATTTTCATGAGGGAGTTACTGGGCATTGGGGAGGTACCAGTTGATTAAAACGGGCCAGTTTGGTGCTATATTCAAAAAGGGCAACAAAATAGACACAAGTATCTACAGATCTCATTGTCTCACTTCCATTCCCTGTAAAATAATGACATTGGTTATTAGGTGTAAATTTGAGGAATATCTCTGCAATAATTTGCTGGTAAACAGCAATCAATATGGATTCAGAAAGGGCAGATTGTGCACTGAAATCTTCACAACTTCTCTGAGGAAGTGATATTGCTTACATCTTATACTAAACTACCTATTGTTATCAAGTATATATTTTTCCCTGTTAGGTAATGGGGTTATCCAACTACAATCTCCAGGAATTTCTCATAAATTTAATACATTTTTAACAAGTGTCAGGTAAACCTTTGTCAATTTTTATCTGCACTTTCTTAAATATTCATAGGTAAGTGTTTACTGGGCCTAGTGCCTCATCTGGACATGAACCTGATTTAATCCCATATTACAGAATGATTCTAAAATTAATTATGAGTTCATCACCCATAAGGTAGCTTTCTCAATTATTGGATAAAAATGGTCTTGCACTGTTACCCATTGAAAATATTCGATACAGTTTGATTTTTTTTTGTTGCCGATTGGTCTTCAACTGGCTCTTTTCTGCACACAACCATGGATCATTTTTCATATGGCTGAAGAATACTAATTAAGAGGACTGCTTGTAAATTTAATATATCCAATATTTTGCCAGTTCCTAATGAATGCAACTCCACAACAAAAATGCCCATCTATTAGCATTAATCATCTCTAATTTTGCTTTCTCTCTCAAATTGTTACAAGACTAATCAGTGCACCAAACAGAAATAATGCATTATTCTAGCTATGTTCCTAACCAACGTATACCTAACTTTGGGATGATCAATGCTGATATTTATTGCTTTGTACATCACTGACATCTTTGTTTTCAGGAACACAAAAGTGTTAATCATTCAAGCACTGATGTCACCCAGAGTAATTTCTAGTTTTTATGATTGTTTGGAAAGTTGGAGGCCAATGGTGATCTTTTTTGGGGGAAGGGAGAGGAATAGAAGATGCAACCTACAGAAACATATGTATTGTAACTCTGATAATCCTAATCTGGATACCTGTCTTAATATTACATTATTCCATTTAAGGTCCATAATTTGCAGCCTGATGGCAACATTAGCCTAGCAGTAATTAGATTTTTTCCTTTAGCTTTCAAAACCATATTATTACAATCAGGTGTCTGCAAATAATAATGGAAGAATCATTTAAACGCCATAACATATTATTGTAATATTCGTCCCTTAGTTCATGAGTGGCAGAGTTCCATGTTATTCACAGAATAATTGCTGACAATCAGTGATCAGCTCATCAATTTATTATCTGCTGCTGCAGAAGAAAAGGTAATTTGAGGAATCCAATAAATCACTGACAATTAGACCTTTGCACTATAGAGCTTTGCAACATCTCTTGGCACTCATTTTTTTGTTGTGAAGAATTTATGTTCAGATCTGTGGGCTCTCCCAGCAAGCAGAAATTGCACACAAATAGATTGGGTACATTAATATTCCACAGCCAAATGAAAGGGTTTTAAGGGTTGCAGTCTAACAGCGACAGTAGTCTTGCTGAAATGTAGCTCTGCTGTGGAAGCTTTCATTAATAAGGCGACCAGTCACAGGGGTGAACTGATCATGCTCTTTTATGGATGTCACAGGGACATTATGACAAGATCTTTCAGGATACAACTAGACATTGTGATAAAATATGGCAGGGTACAACTATAATTTTTTAGTGTGCAGTTATTTTTCTGTTGACATGGGAAATCATATTATTTTCCTAGATTATCAGGGGCCTGTAAATCGTCTTCAAGCATGATCTCAGATATACATTAAAAAGAAAACTGTAAATGCTGCAAATCTGAAATAAAAACATAAAATCCTGGATTTACACAATACACAATCTACAAACAGAAAAATGGATTAACATTCCATCGTCAGAATTGGAAACTGGAAGATAATTAAATTCGTAAATGGACAGGAAAAAAGGGAGCAGAGAACAACAAAAAGAGCCGTGAATCAAGAATTTTGACTCCAATCATTAAAAATATATACTTTTTTGAAAATTTTGGGAAGGTGAAAACCGGTGGCTATTATAGGAGGGTCATCTCAGTGAGGCAATTGAAACGGCATTAAAAGAATATAAAGGTAGGAAATATTGAAGACAGTTAAAGGCGTCAGAAAGATATAGAGAAATAAAAGCAAGAAAATGGGAGAGTTAAAAAGGAAAAAAAATTGTATAGATCTGAAATAAAAACAGAAAATACTGGCAAGATATTGCACCCAACAAATTTGTTAGATCACAAAGCCGATTTTGTAGCTGTCCACACCAATAAGTTGGCGCACAAATCTAACTTCATTAAGTGTGCCCAACAAATGGTTCAATACATCATAATCATGGAGCATAGATAACTGTAATAACAGCAGTGAGAGAATTTTTTAAAACTTACCTACATTCTTCACACAAAGCTTCCACGTTATTTGATGTTCTCAACTTCTCTGTCCATCCAGTTAAGAGGGGCAGTACTGTGCCATCCAATTTATAGCAATAGTATGGCACTGGTGACTAAATTTATCAATTCCATTGGGTTTGGGTTGAACAAATTCTGTGTGATCACTCTCATGAAAAGAAGCCATGTCAGAATGATCACTGTCATTTTAGTTCTCTTTTTCTATTTTTGTAGTTGTTGACTTTGAATTCCAAGTTTTTGCAATGCTGTGAATATCAAAACTGTCTCTTTATTTGAAATTTCTTGTGCTTTCACAATTAGCAAAAGCAAATTGTCTAAATTTTATGTGGGCGCTATTCAAAAACATAGGTGTTGTGCAGCTTAAAGTGGACTCCTGAAATGACAGATGAAATATCTGCTCTGCTGCGTATTCAGCCACACTGGACTGCCAAATGGTGATATGTAACTTTTGACCTGCTTTTACTAATTCCCACTTAATAAACAGGCAAAATGACATGGAGTACTATTCTTTGTAAATGCAATGGAAATGAATTACACTGCACAATCTTTTTGCACTGATTTCCTTTCATTTACCTGTAGGCAGGAAATAATGGGAAAACCTAAGTGATTTAAATGACCTGAAAACACAAAGGGACATTGTTTTGGAACACTTAGATTAATTTATGAGAGAAGTTTTTGCTTTTCCTTGGGATTAGTGACCCTTATGGATATTAAAGAGATTACTCAAGTGCATCTCTCCTTGTAAGCACAAACAGAAAGGATTAAACATTTAAGTAAATGCTTGTCAGTGAAACAATATAACATTGGCTGGAATTTTACCTCCACAAAATAGGTGCCCTCCAAGGCAGCCGAGGCAAAAAATGGCGGGCCAAGATGTCGGGTCGGATCCCCGACGTCATGATGCTCAATCCCCATTTTACGTAGGTCGGATGGCAGGTGAGATTGAGGTGCCACTCGCCATCAGCTTTGCAGCAATTAAGGGCCAATTGAGGTAGTCTACAATCCAATTGCCAGCCACGTTAAGTCAGCTGTCACATTTTACATCTGTCAAAACAAGTGAAAGGGGTGTCAGGAACCCAGCAGCTTTAAAAGAGCGGCAACCAGTGTATCTGTGAAGGAGTTGGAGGTACTGGATTTTTCATTACTCTCTGATAGATTTTTGCGCTGTTTTGAAAGTTGGGGCTGTTTTTGCTGCTTCACCAGGGTTCATCTGAGTGTTTGAAATGCCTGGTAGGGCCACAGCAGCACTGATTTATTCTGTGTAGGCGAGGTGGGTTGTGAGTGCCTGTCCTTGCAGCAGGCTGCAAATACCTGTCCTCATAACATCTCTGGGACACTGCAGTCATGGGATTTGTCCACTCTGGAGGCGGCTCATCTAGTGAGGAAGAGAACGCCACAAGGAGAAATAGGAGGACAAGTGGCCAGGGAAATCAGCAACCTGCTGGCCAAGTGAAGCCTGGTAATGGGGGAGGGGCAGAAGGTCACAGCGTGCGCCAGGAGCAACCACCTGTGAGGAGACGAGCCTACCCAGCAGGCAGGGTTGAATGTTCTGCAAATGTCAGAGCTCCAGTGCCAAAGGAGACTGCACCTGTCCCGAGAGACTATCACATAGCTTCCAACTGCGTGGGTGGCATCCAATGCCGGTCGCACTAAAGCTAACAGTCACTCTAAACTTCTACGCATCAGGCTCCTTCCAGGCTTCATCAGGAGACATGTGCGGAGTCTCGCAGTCATCAGCACATCACTGCATTAAGATGGTAACTGATACCATAGTCAGGCGTACCAACCAGTTCATCAAGTTCCAGACGGACTCCGCCAGTCAGGCCAAGTCAGCCAGAGGCTTCAGCGCCATCGCTGGGTTCTCCATGGTCCAAGGTGCTATTGACTGCACACATGTGACCATTAGAGCATCTACAGGTCAGTCAGGGGCCTTCACTAATCGAAAGGGCTTTCACTCAATGAATGTGTAACTTGTCTGTGACCACCGTAAGGGTATATTGTAGGTGTGTGCTTGTTATCCTGGAAGCAGTAACAACGCATTCATTCTCCGGATCACTCAGGTGCCAGCACTATTCAGTCCCTCCAAGTGCTTGCAAGGATGGATACTTGGCGACAGGGGTTACCCACTGAAGACATGGCTGATGACACCAGTGAGAAACCCATGGAATGAAGCAGAGGAACAGTAAAATGCGAGCTATGCAACCACCAGAGTCACCAGAGAGACTTTGTTCAATGCGAGGCATCCTCAGACGAGGATGGTGAAATGGCTGAGGAAGAGGGGGAGCAGCCACCTGAACGGCAGGGGGAGGGAGCTGGAGGTTTGCGGGAGTTTAGTGCAAGGGAGGCCTGGGAGGCTCGAATACTCAGGCGTTTCTCCTGAAGGGAGGCTCATCACCCAGTGACTGACATGGCAGTCTGAAATGAGGCATTCACATCAGCTGGAAACACAGAAGTACCTGCAGGTGGAAATCTCAGTCGCAACGGCCCATCTTTCCCTCAAACACCACAAGGCCCGAATGTGCCACCTCCCCAAGTCTCCATCTCATGCAGAACAACCAGATTGCCTAAAACATCAGCATTGACTTGTGACAGATGAAAATGCCAAGTGAAAAATTTAATAATTTTTAGTGAGTTATAACAGCAAATAAATATTTACAAATTACGCCAGTGACCCCTCAGTTATTGTGATTGCTTAAAACGTTTGTGAGTGCTCATGCATGTGGACGACCCCTCTCCGCCAGCCACGGCAGAGGCAGGTGGCTGTTCAGGATGCCCCGTGGTTTTGGATGACTTTCGCGGGCGTCCTCTGCCTGCCCGAGGCCATGCGGGCTCCGGCATGTTAAGGTGACCCTGAGCAGTCTCAGGACCACCCTCTGACACCCTGGGAGTATGAGGTGCTGATGTTACTGGCGGAGGGGATAAGCAGCTGCTGAATGCATTGGGAATGCCCTGAGAGGAGCCCCCATATGCATTCCGCTGTTGCTCCTGTGCCCCCTCGAGGCTCAATTGGGCCTCCCTGCGGATCTCAGAGGGATGAGCAGCTTCTGGATGTCACAGGAGCCTCATAGACAGCTCGCTAAGGCAATGGTCCATGGAGCTTCACTTTCTCTGTGAGGTTCTGCAGGTCCTCCAGGATTGGGCCTTGCACAGCAGCCGACAATCTGTCAATGGAGGAAGCCAGATGCACAGTGGACAGGGACTGTGTGTTACTCATGGCCTGGATGGAGATCTCCAAAGTCAGAGCCAGAACAAGCAATGTCTCTGGTAACTCTGCCAGATCTCCACGCACTGCACGCTGCACCTGCAGCATCTCCCGCCAAATAGATATCATCAGAGGCTCATCAGCAGCATGAGGCTCAGCATCAGTGTGGCCTCCCACAGTCCTTCGAGTGTCAGAGGCATCGGCCGATACTGCCTCTGGCAGCTGGCCCAGCATGTGGGGTGCTGGCACCAAGTTGCAATCACGAATCTGAGGAGGCACACATCCCAACCTAGGTTACTGTCTCTGAGCTGGCGCTTGGTGAGGGGAAAGGATGTGCTACTGCACCCTCTGACGTCCACTCCTCCTCCTCCTCAGAGGTGGACGAATATGCCCCGGAGACGCTGCCTGGCCGCTGCTATGTTTCACCTGCAGGGGAAAAATGAATGATCAATTGTGATCAACACTCCTGACTGAAGGACATATCATTGACTGCAATGTGGCCACATGTGTGTGACTTTGACCTTGCGAACAACTTTCATTGCTTGATCCAAGCCGTCCCCCCCACCACCTGCCCCTCAACCACACTCTGGGGAACTCACCCTCCTGACCATGTGCTCTGGCCTCACCATCAGCTACTGAGTGTCCTCTGTCCTCTCCTGCAAGCATCAATACATCCTCCTCCGCTCTGATGAGAAAGGCAAGGTTGACCACCCCACCGCCAGTCCGGGCCTTCTCTCGGGCATTCTGTGCCCTGTTCCGGGAGCCGAACGGAGTGGAGCGGACCTGCGGGGAGAATCACTGACCCAGGAGAAGATAAATAGAGGCCAAGGATCGCGGCCTGGTTACTTACCTTCCGGGAGCCGAGCGGACCTGCAGGGAGAATCACCAACTGAGGAGAGGATAAATAGAGGCCGAGGATCGCAGACTGGTTACTTACCTTCCAGGAGCCGAGTGGAGTGGAGCAGACCTGCGGGGAGAATCACCGACCAAGGAGAGGATAAACACAGACACAGTCCAGGCGCGCCGGAGTGTTTGAAAAAAAACATCAACAGTGGCATCACAGGAAAGCTGCAAGGTGATTGGTTGGTGAGTAACTGCTGTTAAGGAATAGCTCTAAATAGTTGGCTTAGTAACTAAGGTAAGAAAGGTCTACAGTTTATTTTCATATGTAGTAAGCAATGTTATTTAGGGAGTTCTGTAGTAATGAGGACCAGGGAGGAAGGGCCCTAGAGTAATTAATATTATTTGATATTAAGCATCTTCCAAAAGATTTAATTTAAAGGGTTAAGTCATGGCAGGAGAGCTCAAAGCTGTGCTGTGCTCCTCGTGCTCTATGTGGGAAGCTGGGAACAATTCCAGTGCCCGGGACCAGCATGTGTGCAGGAAGTGTCTCCAGCTGCAGCTCCTGGAAGCCCGGGTTTCAGAGCTGGATCGGCGGCTAGGGACACTGTAGAGCATCCACGAGGTGGACAGTATCATGGATAGCACTTATAAGAGAGGTGGTCACACCCCAGGCTCAGACTCCACAGGCAGGAAGGGAATGGGTAACCACCAGGCAGAGCAAGAGGACTCGGCAGGCAGTGCAGGAGTCTCCCTTTGCTATTCCTCTGCAAAACAGGTATACTGCTTTGGATACTGTTGGGGGGAATGGCCTCTCAGGGGAAAGCAGCAACAGCCCAATTCATTGCACCATGGTTGGCTCTGCTGCACAGGGGAGGAGTAAAAAGTGTGGGAATGTAATAGTTATAGGGGATTCAATTGTAAGGGGAATAGATAGGTGTTTCTGTGGCCGCAAACGGGACTCCAGAATGATATGTTGCCTCCCTGGTGCTAGGGTCAAGGATGTTTCAGAGCGGTTACAGGAAATTCTGAAGGGGGAGGGTGAACAGCCAGTAGTTGTGGTACACATTGGTACAAACAACGTAGTAAAAAAAAAGGAGGTCCTAAAAGCAGAATATTGGGAGTTAGGAAGTAAGTTGAAAAGTAGGACCTCAAAGGTAGTGATCTCAGGATTACTATCAGTGCCACCTGCCAGTCAAGTAGAATTAACAGGATATATCGGATGAATATGTGGCTGAAGAGATGGGGAGTGGGGGACTGTTTTAGACCCCTGGGACATTGGGACCGGTTCTGGGGGAGGTGGGACCAGCACAAACTGCACGGGTTACACCTGGGCAGGACCAGGACTGATATCCTAGGGGGAGTATTTGCTAGAGTGGTTGGGGAGGATTTAAACTAAAATGGCAGGGGGATGTGAACCTGTGCAAGGAGTCAGAGGAGGGGGGAATCAAAGACAAGAACAAAAGATAGTAAGGGGAATAAAAAAAGTGATAGGCAGAGAAATCAAGAGCCAGAATCAAACAGGGCCACAGTGAAAAATAGTGGGAAGGGGACAAGAAATGTTAAAAAGACAAGCCTTAAGGTTTTGTGCCTTAACGCATGGAGCATTCGCAATAAAATGGATGAATTAATCGTGCAAATAGACGTAAACAGGTCTGATATAGTCGGGATTACGGAGACATGGCTGCAGGGTGATGAGGGATGGGAAATGAACATCCAGGGGTATTCAGTATTTAGGAAGGACAGACAAAAAGTAAAAGGTGGTGGAGTTGCATTGCTGGTTAAAGAGGAAATTAACACAATAGTGAGGAAGGATATTAGCTCTGACGATATGGAATCTGTATGGGTAGAGCTGAGAAACACTAAGGGGCAAAAAATGTTAGTGGGGGCTGTATATAGACCCCCAAACTGTAGTGGTGATGTTGGGAATGGCATCAAACGGGAAATTAGAGACACATGCGATAAAGGAACATCTGTAATTATGGGTGACTTTAATCTGCAAATAGATTGGGCAAATCAAATTAGTCACAATACTTTAGAGGAGGAATTTATGGAGTGTATATGGGATGGTTTTCTGGACCAATACGTTGAGGAACCAACTAGAGAACAGGCCATCCTAGACTGGGTATTGTGTAATGAGAGAGGACTAATTGACAATCTAGTTGTACGAGACCCCTTGGGGATGAGCGATCATAATATGATAGAATTCTTCATCAAGATGAAGAGTGACGTAGTTGATTCTGAGACTAGGGCCCTGAATCTTATTAAAGGAAACTACGAAGGTATGAGGCGCGAGTTGGCTATGATGAATTGGGAAATGTTACTTAAAGGGATGACGGTGGATAGGCAATGGGAAACATTCAAAGAATGCATGGATGAACTGCAATAATTGTTTATTCCTGTCTGGCACAAAAGTAAAATGGGAAAGATAGACAAATCATGGCTTACAAGGGAAATTAGAGATAGCATTAGATCCAAGGAAGAGGCATATAAATACGCCAGTAAAAAACAACACTCCGAGGATTGGGAGCAGTTTAGAATTCAGCAAAGGAGGACCAAGGGATTGATAAAGAAGGGAAAAATAGAGTACGAGAGTAAGCTTGCGGGAAACATAAAAACTGACTGTAAAAGTGTCTATAGGTATGTGAAGAGAAAAAGATTGGTGAAGACAAATGTAGGTCCCTTACAGTCAGAAACAGGGAAATTTATTATGGGGAACAAAGAAATGGCTGACCAACTAAATGCATACTTTGGTTCTGTCTTTACAAAGCAGGACACAGATATCATACCAGAAATGTTGGGGAACACAGAGCTTATTGAGAGGGAGGAACTGAAGGATATCAGTATTAGTAGAGAAATGGTGTTGGGAAATTGACGGGATTGAAGGCCGATAAATCCCTAGGTCCTGATCGTACGCATCCCAGAGTACTTAAGGAGTTGGCCCGAGAAATAGTGGATGCATTGGTGGTCATCTTCCAAGATTCTATAGACTCTGGAACAGTTCCTACAGATTGGAGGGTAGCTAATGTAACCTCACTATTTAAAAAGGGAGGTAGAGAGAAAACAGGGAATTATAGACCATTCAGCCTGATGTCGGTAGTGGGGAAAATTCTAGAGTCCATTATCAAAGATTTTACAGCAGAGCACTTAGAGAACACAGAGAACAGAACAGAGTCAGCATGAATTTATGAAAGGGAAATCATGCTTGACAAATATACGAGAATTCTTCGAGGATGTAACTAGTAGAGTTGATGAGGGGGAGCCAGTGCATGTGGTTTATTTGGACTTTCAGAAGGCTTTCGACAAAGTCTCACATAAGAGATTAGCATGTAAAATTAAAGCGCATGGGAATGGGGGTAGTGTATTGCGATGGATAGAAAATTGGTTGGCAGACAGGAAACAAAGAGTAGGAATAAATGGGTCTTTTTCCGAATGGCAGGCAGTGACTAGTGGGGTACCGCAGGGATCGGTGCTAGGACCCCAGCTATTCACAATATACGTTAATGATTTAGATAAGGGGACTAAATGTAATATCTCCAAATTTTCAGATGACACAAAACTGGGTGGGAGGATGAGTGGTGAGGAGGATGCAGAGAGGCTTCAGGGTGATTTTTTTTTTAAATATTACAGCGCAGTACAGGCCCTTCGGCCCTCGATGTTGCGCCGATCATCTGACCTACACTATTCCATTTACATCCATATGTCTATCCAATGACCACTTAAATGCCCTTAAAGTTGGCGAGTCTACTACTGTTGCAGGCAGGGCGTTCCACGCCCCTACTACTCTCTGCGTAAAGAAACTACCTCTGACATCTGTCCTATATCTTTCACCCCTCAACTTAAAGCTATGTCCCCTCGTGTTTGCCATCCTCATCCGAGGAAAAAGACTCTCACTATCCACCCTATCTAACCCTCTGATTATCTTGTATGTCTCTATTAAGTCACCTCTCCTCCTCCTTCTCTCTAACGAAAACAACCCCAAGTCCCTCAGCCTTTCCTCGTAAGACCTTCCTTCCATACCAGGCAACATCCTAGTAAATCTCCTCTGCACCCTTTCCAAAGCTTCGACATCCTTCCTATAATGCGGTGACCAGAACTGCACGCAATACTCCAGGTGCGGCCTCACCAGAGTTTTGTACAGCTGCATCATGACCCCGTGGCTCTGAAACTCGATCCCCCTACTAATAAAGGCTAACACACCATATGCCTTCTTAACAGCCCTATTAACCTGGGTAGCAACTTTCAGGGATTTATGTACCTGGATACCAAGATCTCTCTGCTCATCTACACTACCAAGAATCTTCCCATTAGCCCAGTACTCTGCATTGCTGTTACTCCTTCCAAAGTGAATCACCTCACACTTCTCCGCATTAAACTCCATTTGCCATCTCTCAGCCCAGCTCTGCAGCCTATCTATGTCCCTCTGTACCCTACAACACCCTTCGACACTATCCACAACTCCACCGACCTTCGTGTCATCCGCAAATTTACTAACCCACCCTTCTACACCCTCATCCAGGTCGTTTATAAAAATGACAAACAGCAGTGGCCCCAAAACAGAACCTTGCGGTACACCACTAGTAACTAAACTCCAGGATGAACATTTGCCATCAACCACCACCCTCTGTCTTCTTTCAGCTAGCCAATTTCTGATCCAAAGCTCTAAATCACCTTCAACCCCATACTTGCGTATTTTCTGCAATAGCCTACCGTGGGGAACCTTATCAAACGCCTTACTGAAATCCATATACACCACATCCACGGCTTTACCCTCATCCACCTGTTTGGTCACCTTCTCGAAAAACTCAATAAGGTTTGTGAGGCACGACCTACCTTTCACAAAACCGTGCTGACTATCGCAAATGAACTTATTCTTTTCAAGATGATTATAAATCCTGTCTCTTATAACCTTTTCCAACATTTTACCCACAACCGAAGTAAGGCTCACAGGTCTATAATTACCAGGGCTGTCTCTACTCCCCTTCTTGAACAAGGGGACAACATTTGCTATCCTCCAGTCCTCCGGCACTACTCCTGTCGACAATGACGACTTGAAGATCAACAACAACGGCTCTGCAATCTCCTCCCTGGCTTCCCAGAGAATCCTAGGATAAATCCCATCTGGCCCAGGGGACTTATCTATTTTCACTCTTTCCAAAATTGCTAACACCTCCTCCTTGTGAATCTCAATCCCATCTAGCCTAGTAGGCTGTATCTCAGTAATCTCCTCGGCAACATTTTCTTTCTCTACTGGACAAGTTGAGTGAGTGGCCAAATGCATGGCAGATGCAGTAAATTGTGGATAAATGTGAGGTTATCCACTTTGGTAGCAAAAACAGGAAGGCAGATTATTATCTGAACGGCTATAAACAGAGAGAGGGGAATATGCAGCAAGACCTGGGTGTTCTTGTACACCAGTCGCTGAAGGTAAGCATGCAGGTGCAACAGGCGGTAAAAAAGGCAAATGGTATGTTGGCCTTCATAGCGAGCACAGGAGCAGGGATGTCTTGCTGCAATTATACAGGGCCTTGGTGAGGCCACACCGGGAATATTGTGGGCAGTTTTGGTCTCCTTATCTGAGGAAGGATGTTCTTGCTATAGAGGGAGTGCAGCGATGGTTTACCAGACTGATTCCTGGGATGGCGGGATTGACATATGAGGAGAGATTGAGTCGGTTAAGATTATATTCGCTGGAGTTCAGAAGAGTGAGGGGGGATCTCATAGAAACCTATAAAATTCTAACAGGACTTGACAGGGTAGATGCAGGAAGGATGTTCCCGATGGTGGGGGAGTCCAGAACCAAGGGTCATAGTCTTAAGGATATGGGGTAAATCTTTCAGGACTGAGATGAGGAAAAATTTCTTCACCCAGAGAGTGATGAGCCTGTGGAATTCGCTACCACAGAAAGAAGTTGAGGCCAAAACATTGTATGTTTTCAAGAAGGAGTTAGATATAGCTCTTGGGGCGAAAGGGATCAAAGGGTATGGGGCGAAAGCAGGAACAGGTTACTGAGTTGGATGATCAGGCATGATCATAATGAATGGCAAAGCAGGCTCGAAGGGCCGATTGGCCTACTCCTGCTCCTATTTTCTGTGTTTCTATATTTCTTCTGTGGAGACACATGGCAATTAGTTCAGTTCCTTGATTTGATAGAGCATCCACTCACTCCCTGTGCTGCATGCTGCATCTGGAACTAATGCCATTGATGTGCACAGTTGACACACCTCTGGACCATTGTGCATCTCAGATGTGCCCAGTAAATGGCACAAGGCAGGGCTGCAGCCAATCACTGAAGATGGATAATTTCGACTTTGCAGCATCAGCACCAATTGACTCTCCCATATCAGTTAAAAGCTGCAATGTCTGCGGAATGCCCCCTACCCTAGCAGAGCACAGAAGGTCATTGACCCACTTTCCACACTGGAGCCATGTCCTCCTCACTACCCCACAGTTGCTAACCTCCTCTGCTACCTCCAGCCACACCTTCTTGGTGACGTGGGGCGGCCTCCTCCTTCCATCTGGCTGGGAACAGGACCTCCCGCCTTGCCTCAGCCGCTTGGAGGAGGATATACAAGGAATCTTCAGAGAGCCTGAGTGCCATGTGATTACATCTCTCTGCCATTGCCACAAGCAAGTTCTGGTCTGTCTCGGGTGTATTAATGTTTACTGGAGGAGTTGCCCCTTTAATTCCTATTGCACTCCTTTCACCCTCAGGCAGTTCTATTCCTTCTTCTCATATGCTGCTCCTACAAATGTCCTCTATGATGCAGGTAAGCCTTTCAAAGCCACTGAGGTTGCTGAAAGCCCTTTTAAATGGTTTTCAGCACCTTCTTCTGGCTCTAGCCTTGCCCCCACCAACGCTCACCATCCCACCCATGCGTGCCCTTCACTGTCATAAATACGTTGCCGAGCCGCTAGTTGGGTGTTTAGTGCTCGATTGGGGTGGCAGCTAGACGCGGAACGGGAGCGACTTTGGCACACAGAGCCACTGAGAAAAGTAAAATTTTGGCCTTTGTGTGTTTAAAGATTACTTTGAACCTTATGAAATAAAATTGCAATGCAAGTGGGTGAAGTATAAGGTCCCAAGTCCATGTTTAGGCAGGGGAAGCTACTCCATTACCTGGATGTCTATCCATGTTACCTCAAGTGCAACTTACCACAACTGAATAAGACTGATGGGAGCTGCATTTAAATATTAAAATTTGGGCAGAGTCATCCATTCATAATTATGCCTATGTAAAATAGGTTTCCAGGATTATTAGGTGGTCATAGGTATACAGAAGTTCATTGAAAGGGCACAGATGTGTTCAGGTAAGTTTATTTCAGTCATTTTCTTGACAGCTTTTATTCGATTTCAGGGAATAGTTGCTGGCACTTGGTTTTTCACGAGTCTTTTTGCCAATTGTTCCTCTGCATCTTTTTCCCAATGTCAACAACAATATCTTTTATTTATATAGCACCTTTAACACAGAAAAAACCCACCAAAGAGCTTCATGGAGGAGTAAAGAGAAAATCAGTGTCAAACCAAAGAAAAAGATATTTGGTCAGGTGACTATAATCTTATTTGAACAGGTGAATTTTAAGGAGGAGAGAGGAATAACGAGGTAGTAGAATTTCAGAGTGTGAGGCCTAGGCAGGTGAAGGCATGGTGAGGCGCTGGGGAGTTGTACAAGGGATCATGGACAGAAGAATGGAGAGTTTAGGAGCAAGAGGAGATTACAGAGATCGGGAATGGGGAGGGGCGCTGCAATGGGGGTGGCGAGGACACGAAGAGACTTAAACATAAGGATAAGAATTTTAAGGCTGAGGTATATTGTGGGTTTGGGAGCCAAAAGTATATTCCAATGGTAAGGAAAAATTCTAAGGGGAGGACTCACCATCCGTGGTTAACTAAAGAAGTTAATGAAAACATCAAACTTAAGGAAAAAGCATATAATTGTGCAAAGGTGAGTGGCAGGTCAGATGATTGGTCAGAATATAAAGAATGGCAGAGAATGACTAAAAGGTTAATCAGGAGAAAGAAATTAGAGTATGAGAGGGAGCTAGCTAGAAATGTAAGAACGGATAGCAAGAGTTTCTACAGGTATTTAAAAAGGAAAAGAATAAGTAAAGTGAGTGTTGGTCCTCTAGAGAATGAGAATAGGGAGTTAATAGTAGATAATAGGAAATGGCAGATGAAATGGACACATATTTTGCTTCAGTCTTCACTATAGAGGAACAAATAACATTTCAGTAATAGCCGTAAAACAGGAGGTGGAAGGAAGAGAGGAACTTGGTGAAATTACAATCACCAGGGAAGTGTTACTTAGCAAACTGATGGAGCTGCGGGCTGACAAGTCCCTGAATCCTGATGGATCTCACCCTAGGACCTTAAAAGAGGTGGCTAATGAGGTAGTGGATACGTTGGTGTTAATTTTTCAAAATTCGCTAGATTCTGGAAATGTTCCATCAGACTGGAAAGTAGCTAATATCAAAGAAGTGGGGGAGGCAGAAAATGGGTAACTATAGGCCAGTTAGCTTGACATCTGTCATGGGGAAGGTGTTAGAATCGATCATTAAGGAAGCTATAGCTGGGCACTTAGAAAAACTTGAAGTAATCGGGAATAGTCAGCATGGTTTTGTGAAAAGGAAATCGTGCTTAACCAATTTATTGGAGTTCTTTGAAGGAGTAACACGTGTTGTGGATAAAGGGAAGCCCAGTGATGTACTGTACTTGGATTTCTAGAAGGCATTTGACAAGGTGCCACAGAAAAGGTTATTGTGCAAAGTAGGAGTTCATGGTGTAGGGGGTAACATATTAGAAGATTGGCTGGCTGTCAGAAAACAGAGTGTATGCATAAATGGGTCCTTTTCTGATTGGCAGGATGTGACGATTGGAGTCCCTCAGGGGTCTATGCTGGGGCCTCAACTTTTTACAATTTATCTCAATGACTTAGATGAGGGGAGCAATGGCATGGTAGCTAAATTTGCAGATGGCACAAAGATCGGCAGGAAAGTGTGTTGTGAAGAGGACGTAAGGAGGTTGCAGACCAATATAGATAGGTTGAGTGAGTGGTCAAAAATCTGGCAGATGGAGTATAATGTGGGAAAATGTGCAGTTGTTCACTTTGGCAGGAAGAATAAAAAAGCAGAGTATTACTTAAATGGAGAATGACTGCAGAATTCTGAGGTACAGAGGGATCCACGTGTTCTAGTGCATGAGTCACATAAAGTTAGTATGCAGGTACAGCAAGTAATAAAGACGACAAATGGAATGTGATCCTTTATTACGAGAGGAATTGAAAATAAAAGTAAGGATGTTATGCTTCAGTTATACAGGGCATTGGTGAGACCACATCTTGAATACAGTGTGCAGTTTTGGTCTCCTTATTTGAGGAAGGATGCAAATGTGTTGGAGGCGGATTCGAGGAGGTTTACTAGATTGATACCTGGAATGAACGGGTTGTCTTATGAGGAAAGGTTGGACAGACTGGGCTTGTTTTCACTAGAGTTTAGAAAAGTGAGGGGAGATTGAAGTATATAAGATCCTGAACACTCTTGACAAGGTGGATGTGGAAAAGATGTTTCCTCTTGTGGGGGATTTCAGGCCTCGGGGCACTGTTTTAAAATTAGGGGTCGCCCCTTTAGGACAGAGATGAGGAGAAACTATTTCTCTCAGAGGGTTGTGTGACTTTGGAATTCTCTGCCTCAGAAGATGGTGGAGGCAGGGTCATTGAATATTTTTAAGGTGGAGGTAGATAAATTCCTGGTAGGCAAGGGAATCAAGGAGTATTGGGGGTAGATGGGAGTGTGGAATTTGAGTCAGAAACAGAGCAGCCATGATCTTATTAAATGGTAGACCAGGCTTGAGGTGCCGAATGGCCTACTTCTGCTCCTAATTCGTATGTTCGTATGGTCCTGAATTGTGCCTTGTAGGTGGTGACGAGGAGTTAAGTCAGGAGGTGAGTCACTCACTGCAGAATACCCAGCCTCTGACCTGCTTCTGTAGCCATGGCATTTATGTGGTTGGTCCAGTTAAATTTCTGGTCAATGGCAACTTTGAACGGTAGGGTTGTCGGAAATGGTGATGCCATTGAATTACTGTCTAATTTTGACTGATAATGCTCCAGTGAAGTGCCTTGGGATGTTTTACCATGCTAAAAGTGCTATATAAATTGTTGTTGTTGTTGAATGTCAAGGAGGGGTGATTGGACTCTTTTGTTGGAGATGGTCTTTGCCTGGAATAGTGAGCACAAATGTTTCTTGCCACTGATAAACCCAAGCCTCAATGTTGTCCAGGCCTTGCTGCTTGCAGGCCAGGACAGTTTTATTATTTGAGGAATTGAGAATTGAATTGAACATTTTTGAATCATCAGTGTACAGGTATGACTTCATCCATTGGAATGCTTTCCCTCTGTTCCCAATTGATTTCAATTGCTCCTAGCATGCTCTTCTACATTCCTCATTGAACCAGTTTTGGTCATCTGGCTTGATGGTGATGGAGGAGTGATGGCTATGTGGGGTCTTAAGGTTACAGATTGTGGTGGAATATAATTCTGCTGCTGCTGATAGCACACAGAACCCTGGAGCTGCTAGATCTGTTTTTAATCTATCTCATTTAGCACATTGGTAGTGCCCACAACATAATGGAGTGTCTTCTCAATATGAAGATGGAACTTGTTCTCCACAAGGATTGTGTGATGATCACTTTTATCAATACTGTCATGGACGGGCGCATCTGCAACAGGTAGGTTGGTGCGGATGAGGCCAAGTAGGTTATTCCATTCTGTTGGTTCTCCCACCGCTTGCTGCAAGCCCAGCCTGACAGTTACATCCTTCAGGACCTGGACAGGGCAGTTATTGGTGGTGCTACCAAGCCACTCTGGTGATGGACGATGAAGCCCCCCACAAAGAGTGCATTCTGTGCCTTTCCTACTCTGAGTGCTTTCTCCAAGTGTTGTTCAACATGGAAGAGTGCTGATTCATTGGCTGAGGGAAGGCTGTAGGTGGTTATCAGCAGGAGGTTTCCTTGCCCAGGTTTGTCCTGAATCCATGAAACTTCATGAGATCCAAAGTCAATCTTAAGGACTCCCAGGACCACTCTCACCCAACTGTGAACTACAGTGCCATTGCGACAGGACATACACACGGATGGTGAGGGAGGAGTTTGGAACTTTTGCTGATAGGTATGATTCTGTAAAAATGACAATATCAGGTTACTGCTTGACTAGTCTGTGGGACAGCTCTCCCAACTTTGGCACAAGTTTCCAGATGTTAGTGAGGAAAACTTTGCAGGGTCGTTTGTGCTTGTTGTGCTTTCATTGTGTCTTAAATTAATGCCTAGATCACAACCAAATGGTTTTTTTCTGGTTTTATTTTTCTAATTTTTTGCAGTAGTTTTGATACAACTAAGTAGCTTGCTAGGCCATTTCACAGGGCCGTAAAAAATCAACCATATTGTTATGCCTCTGAAATCGCATATAAATCAGACTGGGTAAGGACGGTAGGTTTCCTTCCTTAAAGAGAGTTATGTGTGAAGAATTATAAAGAAGGATATCTTTTGTTTGATGCTGTGTTCTTCTTTCTCATGGTTGGTCTCAAACTGTGATTTTAATGATTTTTCTTCCTTTTGCTGATCAAATTTTAAAAGAGTTGTTCTGTGTAAACAGGAATACCTGTTATGGGCTGAATTTTACATGTCAGCAGATGTAAACTATGTGGGTGGACCACTTGTCGTGGAGCCTCCGTGATATTAAACATGGCAGCTCATTTAAATGGCCAGGGCAGACCGCCACCCCCACCCGATGACGTGGAGGGGGGCAGGCGGTCCGTCCCCAGCTATGGTGTCAGGTGCCTGTGCGCAGGCGCTGACACCATTTTCAAAGGGCTTCCAGCCCTTCTATTTAATTTCAATGTTTAAAGAAAAATGACTTTAAAAAATTGAATAAAGTTATCCAGACCCACTCCCAAGCTCCCCCAATGACGATCAAATTGATGACTTGTCCTCTCCCCCAACAAAAAACTTACCTTCTGCTCCAGACCTTCCCCCCACCAAAGTTCATACACTTTAAACTTTACCCCTTCCCACCACCCCCTAGACCAATTAGATACGTTTGACCCTGCTCCCCCACTGCCCTGAAAACTAACTTACCTGCTCCTCCCTCCTCACCAGTGTTCCACCTCATATCCACGAATATCGCACCAGGACCAATGGCAGGAGTGGGTAAGTAATTAATTCATTACTTTTAAAAAATTTATATATTTAAATTTTGATCCCGCCGCTTGGTGGGGTGGGGGGTGGGGGTGGGTGCGTGCCACAAGGCCTTGCCGCCACCAGCAATATGGGGCCGGGCCTTCCCGGCATCGAGGCCCATAGCGAGCCTCTCCTGTTGGCATTTTCCGGCCCCCACACCCACCCCCACGCCACGACCCCCAATGTTGCTGGGGTCTGTAAAATTCGCCCCAGTATCTGGGAACCTGCAGATTGCTGTAAGGCAGGAGTATAGTGCAGCTCATAAACAAATCGGTCTAGGTGTCTAACCAAAATTGCAGACACTCTTGATCACTACTGGAGTAGTATGGTGCATACTATTACACCTTTTAGAAATGGGAAAATTAGGATGGTGAAAGCCTTGGAGAGCAGAGTGTTATTAAGGAAGGTTTGAAGCTAGAACCTTTGCCTAACTGAGAATAAAGAGAAAATAAATCACAAAAACAATGCCTACCCACACCATCCTATAACAGCCTGCTAGCTACAATGCATTTAATTGACAATCATCTCCTGTAATATTGTATGGGCTATTGCATGCATGCATGACTCATGAGCTAACCCAGATTTGTGCTTGTATGCTTGGAATATGACTGCCTGCATGGCCATGGTGAAGTGGGTTCTAATCCCAGCCCCATTTTGGGACTAGCGTGGATCAGGCGTACTTCCCAAATGGTCAATCTCACTTAAGGTTGACAAAGACGGAGCTCACATACACTTGAATGGGTCTGAAGAACTGATCTAGCTCTCCCCAAAGGAAAGGAACCAGCTGAGGATATTAGCGTCCTCCAGGTAGCCTTTAAACCAGTTTTGGCCAGATTATAATAACCCGGATATTATAAGGGTCTGGGCATCTCTCCTCAATAATGTAAATCCCCACTGAAGAGTGTACAGAGACGGGTTCTCGAATTTGCAATACAGAAGACTATATGAGACAATATATTTTCTAAATTATATAATAGTTTATTAAAGAACCGAACATGGAATTCACGTGATGGGAAGACAATCGCAACGTTAATAGTTCTAGGAAAATAAAGTGTAATTTTATTTCTAGTAGAGAATCCAAGTTTTAAGTCTAAATACCATGAAAGTAAAATATTTAAGATATCCATCAATATTTAAAGCAGCATTTACCTTAAAACCCCGAGTAGAAAGCTACAGAGTTTAGTGAGATACCTCTACCCTAATTAAGGGGAGAACTGTTGTTGCCACACCACAGTAGCAGTACCTTTACCGTGAGAAACGCTGGATTGAATCCAACGATCCGCTGTGTGGTTCCAATATTTATACTGTTTTTAAACTGCATAATAAGTTTTTTACATATGGGGGTTTTACCTCTCTTCCAAGTAGGTTTGTCCCCTTTTATTTTCCAAATAAGGCTGTATAACTGTTAATTTCTAGTTAAAATCCACTTTCTTTGATTTCTAAGATAGTCTCAGCCAGCAGCATGGTGGTCAATTTCCTTAGTCACCTTACTGTGTTTTCAAGATTATAATTCAGTTTCTTGGGTTTGGTTAGTTTTGTCAAAATTTCAGTTGACTGTGGTTTAGGGCAGTCCGCATAAGACCATCTGATCAACTAATACTCTGTGGTCACTAACGTGATCGTTTGCAAACTGTGATATCAATGTTTTACCGTGCAATGAGGTTTGTGACTTTTTAGGAGAATCTGTCTTATCAGAATTTGCCTCTCTGCTCTAAGATAAGGTAAGCCCTACAGGGGCTTGTTGAGTCATGCCTCTGAACTTCTTTTAACCTGTTAGGAAGATGAACCATGCTTTTAATATTTTAATCCCTAATTCATAGAAAAATAACTTTTAACTTGATAACCCCTTATTATGGCCAGATTTCTTCACAATGGAACAGAGAAAGTTTTTCATATTTTCAGAGATCTCAGTGTGTCCAGCTGTTTGAAGAAGCACCTGCTTCCAAACAATTGCTCTCAGAACTTATGGAATACCAAAGGTGTGAAACTCGGATCTGTAGCACCGCTGGAGATGGTGCTACAGAAGCCGAAAGCCCTCCTAGAGGGCCGCACAGAGCCTCCAACCCCTTCTGGTACTGCCCACGTCGCGCTCCATGCTGGGAAGACCATTCACATGGACATTCCCTGTGTGCATCGGAAACCTCCCAACTGGTGCTGTCAAGGATCTCTGATTAGATTTCTCAGAACCTAGTATCACTGGATGGAGTGTGTGGTCTACACAAAAATGGTGTCAGTGTCCTACAACTGATGTAGGTCCCCGATTTAAACATTGAAATAAGGCTCCCCTGTTTCTGGCAGGATTGCCGGCCACCCATTTCGAGGCCCACCTGAAAATCAAATTAAGTGGGTGACCAATGGGGAGGAGATTTTCTTTTTTAACTTTTCGTCAGCCAATCACCTTGATTTGCTACATGAATGATGTGTTAGGCAGATGAAAATTGCAGCCAGGCTGTAAAATGTAGCTGTAGCAACCTTTGCAGCTGTTCCAATGTTTCTGATGAGGGGCAGCTGTGGTCCTTTTGGATCATTTTCTTATGGGTATTGGCATGTGTGCCCAATTCAGCTAATTCCCCTCATGGAACCAGTTACACTGATCACCTGCTTTCACTTTTATTAACAACTCTGGCTGACTCACATATTTTGACATGATGTACATTTGAAATAAAAGGAGCTCATGAAATGAAGACAGCGCCATATAAGAGCTTCTGTTAAAGGAAGTTCTTAGAATTCTCTGACTGGGATAGTATGGCTAGACTACTGAAGGTCAATACCAAATCAATCTTTATATTTGAATGGCAAAATCAATAGTCATTTCCACTCATTGTCACATTGCAGATTGGCAAGTCCCATGTTACCAGTTTCTTCCCCCCTAACAAATGTTCAGTGTGCACATGCACTTCATTATACATTCCTTTTTTTCAAAGTCAAATGTGCATATCTCTGTCAAAAAACCAATTTAATTAAAGCTACACAGAATTGTAGTAATGTGGCAGGAATTCAGTTAGGGATTTTCCTGAAAAATATTTATCATCAGTGTTTCTCTGACAAGCATTGCATCATTCTAGAATGAAGACTAATTAATCAGCAGTTGTATGCAGTGGCTTTATATCAAACTGTTTTCTACATTGGCATACCTATCCTGAACTTTGTGAAACATCATTGGACAACGCTTTTTGGTTTTGGAAGGTAAGTTATATCGGAAAAAGAAACAGAAATCCCTGTATTACATTTGTCAGGCTGGTGAGTTATGGAGTCATGTGACAACGCATTTCAGTGCAACTAACAATTTAAGTTACATGGAGAATTCTTTGCTCTTTTCCCCTGCCCCAGCTGCTCCCTTCACTCTAATCTGACTATCTGTGTAGTGAAGTAACTGATCTGTACAGATTCAGGGTATTGAAGCCAAGTGCATCTTTGCTCATAACATCTGTCAATGAACATTGGCAAAAACAACATAATTGAAAAGAATTCACAAATGCTGATCTCTTGAGCCTCCAAAAGCTCACTCTCCTGGTCCTCATAAGGCCTGTCCAATAAGTTGAATACTGCTTCCTTATCTGGAAAAGCCATTCTAGCACCTCTCTCACATTCATAGACAGAAAAAAAGAAGCCTGCTGGTGAGGAGGTCCATCTTTCCTTCAAAGAAGACTTCCTTAACTTTCTCTATTTTGTCATATCACTGTTCCTCTCAACTTCCTTCTCTTGTTCCTTTTAAACTCCAAATGTGTCACCTTACACACTCTTCCTCACCCTGAAATCCCCACTGTGCTGAAATAACAACATGCCATCGTCTCCTACATTCTCAACCTCGGACTTTAAAACTGTGGCATTCTTTACCTCGCTCAACCTTCCCTTCTTTCTACAATCAACAGTAGTTAAACCACAGCTACATTAAGAAATAGGTTCCAAAGTAACTCAATAGAATGTTGTAAATTAGTCACTTTGGTTGATGAGCAGATAGCTTTTGGAGACCTAAACTACACAACTCAAAATAACTGTGTGATTTGTTTATGTTATGTCTATGATTGGCAACTCCTTATGAATATAGCAGACAACTATTCAATTCCACAAAGCTCTGTAACTGTTTTGGGGATATTTCCAATACTTTTTAATTTATGTTTACATTATTTTAAAATGGTGGAATGAATGTGATTAGGATTAAGGATTGTGCAGCCCTCATGTTAAAGCAAATTAAAGGAGAAGGTAATTCCTTGGGTAGTACTGACTTGGGAAGTATTATTCAATATGTTCTATTAATTCAATTTCCCACAAAAAAAATCTCACTTTAAAATAACCAAATTTCCATGACTTTTTCATCAACCTTGGGTTGGATTTTACCTTAGGTGGATGGGAATTCGCCACCGACGTAAAAGTCAGTTGTGAACCCGCTTCCGTCTAGCCCGGGGATCCATCCCGCATTTTACGGGTCCCTAGGCTTTAATTGCCCACAGGCAGGACTTCCACCCGCTTGAGGGAGGAAATCCCGCCTCAGTGAGCTGCCGGCCAATCAGTGGGCCGGCAGCTCTTAATCCCAGCAGCACCACTGGGAGCGGTGGCCACTGCTGGGACTGCAGCCTAGCTGACGCCATGGAGCCAGGAGGGAAGATAATTGGGCATGCCTCACCGGGGAGATCGGTCATGCCCTGGTGAGGCTAGAGTGGTTGTTTGGGGTGGCCCTCAATCGGGCATTCTGTGCTTGACTGCCTAGACCACCCCCCCCTCCCCCCCGGCATGCGGAAAGGCTAGCAGGTATCACTGGGCGGCCTTTCATGTCCCCAGCACACCCACTTCCGACGGGTAAAATACCTATGGACGTGGGCTAGGGCCCTTAAGTGGCCGTTAAATGGCCACTTAAGGGCCTTGATTGGCCTTGGATGGGTGGGCTGCTCCCCACCTCCCCACCCCCCCCACCGCCCGACCGCCGTAAAATTGACTGGAGGCAGGAGTGGGGCGGGTAGGCCTCCCGGAGCCTCCCGCTCAATTTTACGCTGCCTCCATCCTCCCCCACGCCACCATCCAACCCGCTGGGCGCGGTGTAAAATTCAGCCCCTTTAATAAGATGAAAAATAATGTATCCTTTGACTATGAATTGGTTAAATTCAATCTGTCGAAACATTTGAGTTTTCAGATCATAAGAAAACATGAGATTAAGGAATGAGAAGATACCATGCCATCGTCTGAGCTTGCTTTTCCCCTGACCATTTTCAATTTATCTTATTATAGATTCTACCCAGCCCACTTCATCACCCGTGGGAAGGTTTGAAAAAAGCACTCCCTAAGGTTATCATCCTTTTCCACAGCTTTACTATTCAACCTTGACCTACTCACTGGATAGCACAGAAACCACTGTGCCCTATGATCATGTCAGCCCATACCCGTCCTTTGTTGACTCAAGGCAATATTGAGCTTCAGTTGTTTGAGCATACATGCTACAGTTCAAAAATTCAATGCACCACCACCTGCAAGTTCCCTTCCAAGCAAAACACCATCCTGACTTTGACCTATACTATGGTTCTTTCAATGTCACTAGGTCAAAAACATGGAACACCTTTCCTAACAGCACTGTGGGTGTATCAATGCTACATGCACTGGAGAAATTCAAGAAGGCAGCTCACCATAACTTTCTCAAGGGCAATTAGGGATGGACAACAAATTGCCAGCGACAGTCACATCCCAAGGCTGAAACAAAAAAAAGGAGTCAAGATAGTGCTTTAATTTGTCCTATCAAGGAACAGTGGCATCTGATCTTGTACCTGTTGTTCCCCAACTTGCAATTTTCCAATCCCAATGAAAGTACTGGAGCTAATCATCACAAGGAGAGGTTGAAAGCCTTCTCCCAGGGGAAGGCGAATGAACCACCTCCGCCTGGTTAGCTCAGCAGAACACTAAGAGTCGGCACTCTGCCACACTCTCAATTGAAGTTGTGTGAGAAAATGACTGCAGTGTTATGGAAGCTGAATCTAAGCTCGCGATTGACAATGTTATAGTGGATTGTTCTTTGCGTAGAACAAATTCTTTGCCATATTTATTAAAGGCTATCCTCTGGAATTCAAATGAAATTTGAAACAAATTAGAATAAGATTCTTTGCAGCTGTTGCAGTATATTCTACATGTGCCTCTTATTTAATTGCCTATAATTCTGAAGTTTATCCAATCACCCAATAAATAATATATAAAAAGCACAAAAAGGCAGCCTGCCAAACTGATATCAAAGCAAAAATTATGATTCTTCGGTTGTTAGGGACCTGTTCCAAAACTGAAATTAAATTCCTAATATATTGTGCCACAAAAGTCACAGATCATAAAACTGAACTGCCTGAAGCAGTCATCAAATACACATTTTGGTATGAAGCCCTAATCATTGACTTCACTAAGAGGTACATGCCTTCGTAGTTTTTGAACATATTGAAGTTCAGCATGGTTTTGTTTTTCTGCTGAAATAAAAGGTATCCCAGAGAAAGCGATTCTAGGAAGACCATTTTACGTAAGTCGATTAATGGTGTAAAATTAATGACACTACGGAGAGGTGGGGCCACTTACTTTTTAATTCTGGGTTTATGCCCGATTCCTAGCTAATGTTGCTCAGCTGGTTGGCAGCCCATTCAAGAGTACAGTTAAAGACCAGCAGATGGCATCCATTACCAGCTATGAACACGATTGGGAGCTGGTATGAAAAAAGATTTTTCAGACTCAGATATTCTCCTTACATTATGCCCTTCAGTTTGCAGCGTTAAAATAGTGGGATTCAGTTCAGTACTTTGGAATAGACGTGAGATTTTCTAAAAAAACAAGCAAGTGAGTGATTTTGATGGCTTGGGAGTTTTAAATGCCACTACTGCTTGTTTCTGTGTTTAAAGTCAGGATATAGCAATTGAAATGGTACAGTTGGAAGGTGTAACTTTCATCTGTAGATAATGCAACCGAATGGATAAAGTCAGGCGCACAGTCAGGCATGTGCAATTAAAATGGATATTTTTGTAGGGCTATGTGGAGAGAGCAGGGGAGCGGGACTAATTAGATAGCTCTTCCAAAGAGCCACATAGACACCAAGGATTGAATGGCCTCCTTCTGTCCTGTATGATTCTAGACCCCGATATTAATATGAAGGTGGCTTCCAAACGGGCTGCCGAGTACTGAGGGTGGGGGTTGGGAGATGGGGGGGTGGGGGTGGGGGGGGTGGGGGTGGTAGTTGGAGGTGGATGTTGTAGACGAAACCCAAAAGTCAAATGAACGGGTTGGACAGTGATCGCAATTCAATTAATTTTGACTTTCAGGCTTGGCATCTTCTAGCTGTTCAGTGGCCGTAAGACGTTCTTACATGATGTGATCTCAGCTGTATTTAAAGGGACATTGCACAGATGGATATTGGAGGTGTTCAGGATGGATGGTGGACATAGAGTAGGGGCAGTACCCAGATTTAATGATGCAACACTTGAATTACTGCTGGGTGCAGTCAGGAGCAGGAAGGACATACTTTTCCAGCAATGGAGGAAAAAACCTGTGGCTCTCACCAAAAAGGCATGGTTGGATGTAGTTGATGAGGTGAGCGGCAGAACAGTGAAACCTAGGATATAATGTAGGAAGTAGTTTAATGACCTAACCAAGTCAGGAAATTGAGTACATTTGCCTATATCCTGTGCATTAAGGCCGACCCACTTTCACTCTGTCTGACTAAACGTTCTTCACATCACTCCTCATGCCCACACAACTCTTAGAGCAGTACCCAGCCTTCATTTTCTATGTTCTTCCTCACCTCCCCATTTATCCATCCGCCATAGCCACTCATCCCAATCCAAATGTAAAGTAATGCATCTATCTCATAGTCAACCTCACCAAATACACTGCATCCATCAGTTGAGTATCTCACCTTCACTCATGCACAGCTCTGTTTTTTTTCTCCTTGTAGGAGAAAAGAGCACAAAACGCGAAGGGAAAGGTAGAGGACTGCAGGCGGGTCAACACAAATAGTTCAGCTCACAGATGCAAAGGAGAATTCCCTGGAGATAACTGGCACATCTACGTCCCCTTCAGTTGGAGGTGGAGATACAGCGAGCTCATAGATAGCCGGTGGCAGAATTACAAATATCTCTGACACGCACATGCTGACTTTCTTCCTTCAATGACTGAAATATGAGAAGACTGAATATGGTGATTGTCAGGATCGTAACTTTGCCATGACTAAATCAAATTCCTTTCTTTTGTCTTCCAGAACCTTCACACATACAGTAGTGCCACAGGACATCCATGAGGACAATTCTCAGAGGGGTTCATTCCTTCTGAGGGTGCACTGACACAGGATGTGCAGTTGTGGACCAGTACTTTGGTGGGTCCACTTAGAGAGTTAGTTGGGTTTTCACCTGGTGATTTACGCCTCAAGTGAGCACGAGCAGACACTAGTGACAGGGACCGCTGTAGAGAGTCTGTGACAGGGATGCAACCCTCTACAAGCTCTGCTCAGCTGGACACAGGTGTTGAAGCCCAGGGGCTATAATTATGAAGGAAAATGCTAGAGATGCATCAGCAACTTAGCCAGGTATTAGCAGATCTGCCACACACACTGTCTACAATATTGGATAGGATGGAGGTGTCCAACGTGATCGCTGGTGCAAGCACAAGGAATTGCGAGTATGTCTGTCATGGCGATAGTAGCCATCTCCGTGGAGCTTCAAACACAGCTCTCAAATGAATCGATGTTGGCCATGACCATAGCCATGCTGGAGGTTTCTGCTCCTTTAAACAGGATGACAGAAAGTGTATCCATGGCCTTACAATGTACCAGTGATCTCTACTAAGCTGGTCTGCAATAGAATGGTAGGAATGATGTGGTGCTGACCTGGGGAAGGGATAACAGTGAAAGAGGATCAGGAATTGGGAAATCCACTTGAAGCGCTCCCACTTCCTACCTGTTGACACCACCCCAACCCCGACCCCAGCCAGAATTCACATGCTACCTTGTTTATTTTATTTTATTTTATTTTAATTTTATTTAGAGATACAGCACTGAAACAGGCCCTTCGACCCACCGAGTCTGTGCCGACCATCAACCACCCATTTATACTAATCCTACACTGATTCCATATTCCTACCAAACATCCCCACCTGTCCCTATATTTCCCTACCACCTACCTATATTAGGGGCAACTTTATAATGGCCAATTTACCTATCAACCTGCAAGTCTTTGGCATGTGGGAGGAAACCGGAGCACCCGGAGAAAACCCACGCAGACACAGGGAGAACTTGCAAACTCCGCACAGGCAGTACCCAGAATTGAACCCGGGTCGCTGGAGCTGTGAGGCTGTGGTGCTAACCACTGCGTCACTGTGCCACCCTTGTCTCTCATTAGCCGAGCCCACCCCTGCACAGGTGCAGATGGAACAGTCTTTGCAGGTCCCTCAGGGGCTTCAAAATCCAGAGGTCATAGGCCAAAAGCCTCCCAGTAGACTGTTGAAGCGTAAATTAAATAAATTGTAAGCCACCAAGGGTATGCATATGAGTGTTTCACAAAATGTTATGTTGTTAAGCTTCCTTTTTTTATATCAGCACATAAAATTTATTGATTAGCACCATGTCCACACATTTCCCATTATTACATCCGAGTTTCAATGCACCCATTCACTTGTTTCAGGATAAATGTCAATACATGACAGGATCCATTGGCATTTTTTTCTTATTCATCCATGGGATGTGGGCATTGCTGGCAAGGCCAGCATTTATTGCCTATTGCTAGTTGCCCTTGAGAAGGTGGTGGTGAGTTGCCTTCTTGTATTGCTGCAGTCCATGTGATGTGGGTATACCCACAGAGCTGTTAGAGAAGGGGTTCGAGGATTTTGACGCAGCAACAGTGAAGGAATGGCAGTATAGCTCCAAGTCAGGATGGTGTGCGGCTTGGAGGGGAACTTGCAGGTGGTGGTGTTCCCATGCATCCGCTGCCCTTGTCCTTCAAGGTGGTAGAAGCTGGGGGTTTGGAAGGTGTTGTTGAAGGAGTCTTGGTGTGTTGCTGCAGTGCATCTTGTAGATGGTACACACTGCTGCCACTGTGCATTGATGATGGAGGGAGTGAATGTTTAAGATGGCAATGTGGTGCCAGTCAAACAGGCTGCTTTTTCCTGGATGGCGTCAAGCTTCTTGAA
Source organism: Heterodontus francisci (assembly GCF_036365525.1). NCBI lineage: Eukaryota > Metazoa > Chordata > Chondrichthyes > Heterodontiformes > Heterodontidae > Heterodontus > Heterodontus francisci. Next base: position 67,356,518 of record NC_090373.1, read on the forward strand.
CATTGTTGGAGCTGCACTCATCAAGGCAAGTGGAGAGTATTCCATCACACTCCTGACTTGTGCCTTGTAGCTGGTGGAAAAGCTTTGTGGAGTCAGGAAATGAATTACTTGCCGCAGAATTCCCAGCTTCTGACCTTCTCTTGTAGCCACAGTATTTATATGACTGTTTCTGGTCGATTAAATTTCTGGTCAATGGTGACCCCCCAGGATTTTGATAGTGGGGGATTCAGCGATGGTAATGCTGCTGAATGCCAAGATGAGATGGTTAGATTCTCTCTTAATGGAGATAGTCATTGTCCAGCACTTGTGTGGTGAGAATGTTATTTGCCACTTATCGGCCCAACTCCAAATGTTGTCTTGCTGCATGTGGGCATGGACTGCTGCAGTGTCTAAAGAGTTACGAATGGAACTGAACTGTACATTCATCAGTGAACAGCCCCACTCTGACCTTATGATGGAGAGAAGGTATTTGAGGAAGCAGCTAAAGATGGTTGGGCCTAGGACACTATCCTGAGGAACTCTTGCAACAATATTCTGGGGTTGAGGTCTTCAACAGCCATAACCTTCTTCCTTTGTGTTTGGTATAACTCCAGCCATTGTAGAGTTTTTCCTCAATTCCCATTGACTTCCATTTTACTAGGGCTCCTTGATGCCCCATTTGGTCAAATGCTGCCTTGATGTCAAGGGCAGTCAGTCTCACCTCACCTCTGGAATTCAACACTTCTGACCATGTTTGGGCCAAGACTGCAATAAGGTCTGGAGCAGAATGGCTCTGGCAGAACCCAAACTAAGCACTGGTGAGCAGATTATTGCTGTATAAGTGCTGCTTGATAGCACCGTCGAAGACAACTTCCATCACTTTGATGAAGATTGAGAGTAAACTTATGGGATGATAATTAGCCAGATTGGATTTGTCCTGCCAGTGTTGTAGCTGTACTGGAACAGGTTGGTTAGGGGCTTGGCTAGTTCTGGAGCACAAGTCTTCAGCACTACAGTTGGGATGCTGTTAGGGCCCCAATAGCCTTTGATATAAACACTGCCTTCAGCCATTTCACATGGAGTGAATTGAATTTGCTGAAGACTGGCATCTGGAATGGATCATCTACTTGGCGCTTTTATTTTTATTTATTTAGAGATACAGCACTGAAACAGGCCCTTCGGCCCATCGAGTCTGTGCCGACCATCAACCACCCATTTATACTAACCCTACACTAATCCCATATTCCTACTACATCCCCACCTGTCCCTATATTTCCCTACCACCTACCTATGCTAGGGGCAATTTGTAATGGCCAATTTACCTACCAACCTGCAAGTCTTTTGGCTGTGGGAGGAAACCGGAGCACCCGGAGAAAACCCACGCAGACACAAGGGGAACCTGCAAACTCCACACAGGCAGTACCCAGAATTGAACCCGGGTCACTGGAGCTGTGAGGCTGCGGTGCTAACCACTGCGCCACTGTGCCGCTTCTGGCTGAAGATTGTTGCAATTGCATCAGCCTTGTCTTTTGCACTCATGTGCTGGGTTCTGCCATCATTGAGAATGGGCCTGTTCATGGAGGCTCCTCCTCTCATTAATTGTTTAATTGTCCACCGCAATTTATGATTGAAGGCGGTAGGACTGCAGAGTTTTGATCTGATCTGTTGTTTGTGGGATCACTTAGCTCTGTCTATAGCATGTTGCTTCCTTTGTTTAACATGCATATAGTCCTGTATTGTAGCTTCACGAGGTTGGCACCTCATTTTAGGTATGCTTGGTGTTGCTCCTGGCATGCTCTCCTACACTCCTCATTGAACCAGGGTTGATCCCTTGGCTTGATGGTAATGATAGAGTGAGGGATATGCCGAACCATGTGGTTACAGATTATGGAGGAGTACAATTCTGCTGCTGCTGATTGTCCACAGTGCTTGGATGGTTGCCTGGTTTTGTGTTACTAGATCTGTTCTGAATCTACCCCATTTAGCACGGTGGTCGTACCATGCAACACGATGGAAGGTATCCTCAGTGTGAAGACAGGGCTTCATTGCCACAAGGACTGTATGGTTCTTACTCCTACCATACTGTTATGGACAGATGCATCTGGGACAGGTTGATTGGTGAGAACAAGATCAAGTAGATTTATCCCTTGCGTTGGTTCTCTCACCACCTGTTGCAGGCCCAGTCTGGCAGTTATGTCCAACAGGATTATCCAGTAGTTGTGCTACCAAGTCACTCTTGGTGATGGTGTTATGGACAGGTGAAACTTGAACGGGATGGTTCCTCCTTTTCCCCCTCTCGACTGACTGAAGACAGTGTGTTTTTTTTTCAAAAAAGGTGTTTTTTTAACCCGAGTGCTTTAATTATCAAGGACGGAGAAATGACAGGTTTTCTTGTAAGTTTAAAAGAAAGGTATAACACCCAAAATATACACAGCAACACCAGTTCTCACACTCATGCAGATATACACACACTCAAGAAAAGATAGAGATTATAAAGATAACATGCATTAGCTCTGATGATTTTTAAAGAGTTCTCTGTTAAGCTTGCTTTTCCCTTGGGTGAACACTTGAAATGGTGCAGGCGTGTAATCTTTTCCTTTGTTCACTGAAAAAAGACTTGGGAGGTTCAGGAAACGAATGTTAAGTTGCAGACTGCTCTTGTTATATTCCAGCCAAAGGTCAATGGCAAAGCCCTGGTATGTTTTCTCAGGTAGGGAGTTCAAAACCAAATACAGTTACTGCCGACATGTAATACAAAGCTGGTAATCTCAACCAGGGCCCTTTCTCTTCGATGGTTAGATGGATCCCTGTTTGTCTGCCCAGAATATGCCTTTATTAAAGCTACTTATCAGAAACCTAGTTTCTGTCATGTGACCCTAATTTCTCTTTCCATTTTCCTGAAAAATGGTTTCTGATGGTGAGGCCATTGTTAGACAATGGAGTTTGGATGTCATTCATCCGCACCTCACCTTGACAAAGTAGGGCTTTTCACACCTATTCTTTGAAATTTGAGTTTGGAGTCCAAACGTCTATGATAGCGTTGCCAACCCAATTATTTGGAGAGAAGCAGCCATTACAAAAGAAAAGGTCATTTGAATTATGATGATTTTTCAGGGATGTGGTCAGAAAGATAATTTGTATTTTAATGACTTCTCCAAGACTTGTCCAGACATGAAAATTAGCTCAGGGTTCTTGTAGTTCTATGTGTATTGACAGGAAAGGAAAGGTCACCTGACCTCTTACTCAATTTTGTTTACAAGAAAAGTGTCCATTTTAAATTTATTTTTATTTAGAGATACAGCACTGAACCAGGCCCTTCGAGTCTGTGCCGACCAACAACCACCCATTTATACTAATCCCATATTCCCTACCACATCCCCACCATTCTCCTACCACCTACCTACACTAGGGACAATTTACAATGGCCAATTTACCTATCAACCTGCAAGTCTTTGGCTGTGGAAGGAAACCGGAGCACCCGGCGGAAACCCACGTGGTCACAGGGCGAACTTGCAAACTCCGCACAGGCAGTACCCAGAACTGAACCCGGGTCGTTGGAGCTATGAGGCTAACTACTGCACCACTGTGCCGCCCAACTTATTTCATAAGTTTATTTTATTGTTCATAAGTTTGGATTATGTGGGCGTGACAATGGACATTAAAGTCCCCCATCCAGAGTACATCAGTGCCCTTGCTTCTCTCAGTGCTTCTTCCAAGTGGTGTTCAACATGGAAAAGTACTGATTCATCTGCTGAGGGAGGACAGTAGTAGGTGGTAATCAGCAGGAGGTTTCCTTCCCCATGTTTGACCTGATGCTATGAGATATCATGTGGCTCAGAGTCAATGTTTAGGACTCCCAGGACCACTCCCTTGTTACTGTATACAACTGTGCTATCAGCTCTGGATGATGATGGAAGAGCGTGGGACAATGGCTGTAAGGTATGATTTAGTGAGTATGACTTTGTCAGGCTGTTGCCTGACTAGTCTGTGGGACAGCTCTCTCAATTTTGACACAAGTCCCCAGATATTAGTGAGGAGGACTTTACAGAGTGTGCCTTTGTCGAATCCAATTCCCAGGTCAATGTTGGGTGGTCTGTCCCATATTTGACTTCTTTGTAGTATCTTGATGCAACTGAATGGCTTGCTCAGCGATTTCAGAGGACAGTTAAGAGCCAAACACATTGTTGTGGATCTCAGTCACATGTTGACCAGACTAAGTAAGGATGCAAGATTTCTTTCCCTAAAGGGCATTAGTGAGCCAGATGGGCTTTTACAACAATCTGGTAGTTTCCTGGTCACCTTTATTGAGACTAATCTTTTTTATTCCAGATTTATTGAATTAAATTTGAATTTCTCAGCTGCCACAGTGGAAATTGAACACATGTCAAGGTCTCTGACTTACTAGTCCAGTAATATAACCTCAATGCTGCTGTGGGTGGGTAAGTAGTTGAAGCTTTGTTTGATTTGAAGCAAGGAAAGTGGGTGGAGGTTGGGCAGGGGGCAGTGGTGTTGCTGAGCTTCCACTGCAGCACTCAGACCCTTGATGGAAGCTATTTGTTGCTGCAATGGAAGCTGAGCATCAGCCATCATACGCTGCATAATGGTGGGTTCTGCAGTTGTGCTGATGGAGGTGACCACCTGCTCAATGTGTGAAAGGATGGGCTCCAAGCTCTGCACAAAGCCATGTGTCAAGTTGTAGCTTTTTTCTTATTCATTCACAGGATGTGGGCATCACTGGTAAGACCAGCATTTATTGCCCATCCCTAATTGCCCTTGAGAAGATGATGGTGAGCTACCTTTATTAAAGTACTGCATGTGGCAAAGGTACTCCCAGAATGCTCTTATGTAAGGAGTTCTAGGATTTTGTCCTGGCAATGAGAAAGAAACAACAAGCTATTTCCAAGTCAGGATGGTGTGTGACATGGACGGGAACTTGCAGGTGAGTTGTTTCCTTGAGCCTGCTGCCCTTGTCCTTCTAGGTGGTAGAGGTCCCGGTTTAGGAGGTGCTGTCTAAAAAGTTGCTACAGTGCATCATGTAGATGGTACACACATGGTTCGTCAGTGGTGGAAGGAGTAAATGTTTAAGGTGGTGGATGGGCTGCTGATCAAGTGGAATGCTTTGTCCTGGATGGTGTGGTGTCAAGCTGCATGAGCGTTGTTGGAGCTGCACTCATCCAGGCGAGTGGAGATTGGAGGAACTGGACTCCTCCATACACCTTGACATTGTGTGCAGGCTTTCTGGGAAGCTTTCCAGTGCACCAAGCATTTGGGTGTATACACTCATCAGCCTTCTGCTATAGCCTGACACATTGAAGTCCCTTTCTGACTCTGCAGCAAAACTAATGTGCGATGTGGTTCTCCAGTGAGCTGGCACCTGCCTTTCCCTTTCCTTCAACCCTCGCTCCTGCATACTTGTGCACAGTGTCCCACCATGTGTTGGGTACAACAGAGAGCAGCAGACTCAAGTTGTGACTGGAGGTCAGGAAAAGCTAAAAGAAAGAAATAAGAACTATGTTAAATTTTAAACTGAATTAATGGTTAGAAAACTGGGTGATTCCATTACTTGTGTGTGCCCCTCTTGACTTACTGTGCCCAGGTGAACCAATAACTCAGGGGCAGGAACAGGAAAATCTCCCCATATGTATCTAATTTCATAATCTTAAATTTGTTTCTGGCAGATGGGGCAGGAGATCTTTTACCAACACTAAAACTCCTATTACCTATTTGGGTGCTGGCAAGCAATCCGTTGTATATTTAAGATATTAAGTGCGCTGCTTGCTCCACCCTGATTTGAAAGTAGTACAGCTCAGTCAGGTGGGTTTACACTCTTACCAGTGTAAAACTACTTGCTGCAGTGAAACAGTGGCATTAAGGACATTCTTGGACATAGGGGATCCTCCCCTCCCCCTACCCCCACTCTGTTACGTTATATCAACTGTAAAGAGAGAGTGATCCAAAAAATCTGAATATATTGTGCCTAATATTGTGCAGTTTATCTTACACCATCTGCTTTACAACATAATATTCTTTCATTTTAATATACAGTTAGCCGAACAGGTTTTTTGTCTCTCCCTCTCCGGTCAATCTGTCAACTGCATTGGTCTGCCCTTCAGCTATCTCGATGCAGCTGCTGTTGTTGTTTTACAAGGGTTTCAGCAGCATATGGACTGAGGCAGGGACAGAGACGGGCACTGTTACGCCAGTGGAAGTTGGCAGTCTTTGTGATGGACAGGTTATGGGGTTGGAAACTCATCTCAGGGCCAAAAAGGACACCAAGGTGGCAAATTGACTGTTTCAGTCTGAGGTGATGGTGAGGAGGGGGATGGAATTGATGGCAAGGGAATGGAGTTTGTGATGGGGGCCAAAGACAATGGCTTCAATCTTCCTGTTAATTAATTGGTCAAACTTCTACTCATGCAGAACTGCATGCTAGACAAGCAGTCTGACAACACAGAGGCAGTGGAGGGGTCAAGAGAGGTGGTAGTTATGTCGAGTTGGGAGTCATCAAGATACATATGCAACCTGACATTATGCAACTGCAGTCCTTAGTAACCACTAGTAGTCAATTTGGTGGCAGTGTACGGAGAGATGATCTCAACTGCTAATGAGACTAATGCCCCTTTTTAGTCAGACTGTTGGCCTAGTGGAGGTTCATTACAGTCAAATTAACCAAGAGATACACATTATCCGAATTTGTAAGTTACATTAGCTGCTAATTTAATTGTTTTACTACATAAAATGTAATATCATGTATTTCCCTTGTCATTGACAATTTGCTAAATAAAATGCTATATATAATTAAGTATGATTTATAGCTCTTATTTAATGCTCATTTAGAACATATCATAAGTGGCATAGTTTATCAACATCCAGCTGGGTTTAACAACATGGAGAAATGTGGACTTCTGATCATTATCAACTATCACAATAGTTGCCTTAGCATCACTGGCAATATACGATGAGATACGGTAAGCATACAGGGGTTTTTATAAATTCGTATATGTTGACACTCCAATTAAGACAAAGATTACGGAACAAAATTTCTCATATTCAGCTTATAGTGTAAGATAGTTTGGCAAAAGAAGGCAATTTGGATTGCAATATGCCCATTTTACAGGTGCCTAAGTGTCCTATTTGGCAAGTGGTGTGCATGCACTTGGCCTGCAGCAAGAGTGGCATCCAATTCAGGCATCCAATTACTAGGCCGATATTCCTTTTAAATGACCTGCAAATTTTGTATAAATCAGTTCTTCAAGAATAAGTTTTTCCCATTGAAAACTGAACTCTGCACAATTTAACAAATCTTTTTACTTGCATTTATCATTAAGTTAATAAAGCAAATAAAAAAAGCAGGTGAAATTTATGATTTTCTTTTTAATATTGCACTGATTTCCTGTAATTTACTTTTCAGTTGGTTGAACTTTGTAAATGCATTTATAATTAAGTTATTCAATGATACATTCAGATTTGAAAGCCTCTAATTAGGTACAAAATATAAATCATCCAATGGCACTAGAGGTCATTGTTTATTTAGACTGGAGTCATATTATATTGAAAATAATCATCACATTTGCCTTCTGATAAATATTCATACCAGTGCAGAACAAGCATCATTTTGTGAGCGTGCATTTAAAGCTGGAATACCAAGGCAACAGCACAATTTTATCAGTTACTGAATTCATTACAATCTCAGTATTGTCTGTTATTACCATATTAAACATATTAACAAGCCTTTTACAGGTTTGGAATAGTTATTTTTATGAAGTAAAAAGGTTTTAGTGTGCAGCTATGACAATAGCTGTAGCAAATAGCATTGTTCTGAATAATGGTACTGAAGCTTTCTGTTGCATTATCAACAAGCTTATTTAATTTCCCTTTTTCACTATGTTCTGCTCTTAAAGAGGCAGGGGGCCAAGCTCAATAGCACCCAAAAGCAGGCACAGGGATTGCAATGTGTGATTAACCCGTGCCCGTTGATTGCGATGCAGGCAGCACACCAACTTAATGCTGCCTGCTCATTTCAATGATTTCAGTCTCCAGCCAGTGCTAACTGCGCTGTTGATTGGCTGGCCACATCAGCAGGGTGCCAATGCCGTGAGTGGTTAGCACCACTTAAAGCTAACCTGCACTACTTAAAGGCAGCCTGCTTTCAAAAGGGGCCATGCATTGTAGCTGAAGCAGGTGCTGGCAGTTGTGCGGGAGGTGAATTTGACCTGGAGAACAGTGAAGAATGGCACAACATGGGAGAGAGAAAGCTTCACCTTTTTTAGATGCTGTACTGGTCACTTTGGTGGAGCAGGTGGAAAGGAGGAGAGATGTCCTATATCCAGAGGGGGCCAGGAGGACCTCCAGACACGAACTCAAAAGGCAGTAGGACCAGATAGCTGTGGAGGTCAATGCCAGGAGTCAAGCCCCAAGGATCTGTATGCAGTGTCGCAAGAAGCTCAAAGACCTCACACAAGTGGTCAAGGCCAGTGAATGCATCTTTAAATGCCATATCTTACCAACTGCACCACTAGCCTGACACAATGCCCAAATCACCACACTCACCTACCAACAATCTCTAGCAATTAGGACTCACACCTAACATTCATATGCTTCACCTTATCCTCACACATTTAACACTGCTGCAAAACTCACACCCACATCTCACAGCTTCCTCACACTGTCAGCTGTTCAACCACGACAGTCACATCATCTAAACAGATTGTATGACACTCAGTGACGCACTTCCCTCTCTTGGGCAGAACAATGAGGCACACAACTGAGGAAACAGATGCTAACCAGAGGGGGACAGGCAGTCCTGCATGTCCTAACCCCGATGGAGGAGATAGCTATCCATTACTGGGAAAGCCATTGCTGAGGTTGTGGCCAGCGATCGGGCTGAAAACATTGAAAATGACAGAATCCTCATACCTAATCCTCCATCTCACATTCCATTGCCCTCTCATCCAACACTCTTCTGAATTAAAAACTGCAGATGGTATAAGCATGCACCTCTGACTTACCCACCACACCCCATAAACGCCTCCCTGCACAATAGCCTTACCCTTGTGCCTTTCACTTTTTAGATACCCAAGAACTGCAGCATGGCCAGACAGTGGACGAACAGCAGAAAGACAGTGATGATGAAGATGCACCATCACTCACTTTCACAGTCGCAGCCATCAGCTCAGATGCTGACATCATGTGTAATTTGGAGGATAGCATAGAGGCGGGATCTGGATGTGGTGAGTGGCTTGCCTTCCAGATAGCAAGGTTGCACATGAGTTCTACTGCAGAGGACTTAGTTGGGCATTTTGATGAGGTGGCCTACAGAAGAACGCTGATGTTATGCACAACAAAAATGCTTGGTGCATTGGGAAGCCTTCCAGAAGGCCTGAGGTCGATGTCAAGTCTTTGCACAGAGCTTGGTGCCCAATCTCTCCAACATGGAAGTGGTGGGCAACTGTATTGGCACACTTGTAGATCCAACCATGATGCAGCACCTGATGGCCAATGTCTCAGCTTCCATTGAAATATAAGCAGCAGCCACTGAGTCCTGCAGTGGAAGCTCAGACTGCTGTCATGCAAACTCAGCTTGCTGCTATGGAAGCTTAGACTGCTGCCATCATGACTGTCGATTACAGTGTGTAAAGGAGCTTGCAGGGTCTCACAGCTGTCCAGCAATCTGTCCTTCAATGAAGCATCCCCCCCCGGGAGAATGGAAGTGGCTCCATGGAGCAGGAACCTACTGTCCTTTCTTAGGAAGAGACCATTTGTCCTCCCAGACCTGCCACTCGGCCAGTGCCCTTGCTATTGCCTGTCAGCTAGCCAGCACAGACTGCCGCCGCCCAAGTCGAGATGGTGCATTCACAGTCGGGTGCTATAGGGCTAGAGCTTCTCGGGAATATCCTGCAAGACCATCTGCAGTCTCCCCCATTGAAAGTCAGCAGCCTTCCGCCAGTCATGCTAGTAGCACTACATAGGAACACTAGGATGGACAAAGGCATTTGGAAGACAGGCACTAAGGAAATGTACAAGGGTGATTAGTTAACTTTTGTATTCAATATGGAATGATTTCATTTATAAATTTGGTTTGGAATATTTATTTTTGCATTGTGACTAAGCAGATGCTGTGATGGTCAGTAACAGAGGGAAGGTAAGGTGTGGGACATAAGAACATAAGAAATAGGAGCAGAAGTAGGTCATTCGGCCCCTCAAGCCTGCCCCATCATTCAATAAGATCATGATTGATCTGCCCCAGACATCATCTCCTCTTTCATGCCAGCTCCTCAAAGCCTTCAACTCCCCGATATTTAAAAAATCTATCTACCTCCTCTTTAAATACTTTCAGTGATCTAGCCTCCGCAACTCTCTGGGGTAGAGAATTCCAGACATTCACTACCGTCTGAGAGAAGAAATTCCTTCGCATCTCAGTATTAAATGAGTGTCCCCTTATTCTGTAACTATGTCCCCTAGTTCAAGATTCCCTCACTAGTGGAAACATCTTCTGAAGATCTACCCTGTCGAGCCCCTTCAGAATCTTGTATGTTTCAATAAGTTGGTGAATTGGGATGCATTAACTGGTATCACACTCGAATGAGCTGTTCATGACAGACTGGATAGAAAGAAGCTCCCTAGTTGCCTCCTCATTTCCTCTTCTTTTTCCTCCTCCTTCTTCTCAGCTGCTTGCCATATAGCTGGTGGCACGAGTTGTTCCCTCATGAATGGTGAGGTTCTGCAGCATGCAGCAGACCACCACGAATCCTGACACCAACTCTGCCAAGTACTGCAGAGCTCCTCCAGAGTGGTCCAGGTGGTGGAAGTGTTGTTTCAGCACGCAATGGTCTGCTTTATCACATTTCATATGGCAACATGGCTTTTATTGTGTGCCGGCTGTGCACATGTGCATGGGTTATGTACCTAAGTCATCAGCCATGGCATCAGCGGATAGTCTTTGTCACCCATTAGCCTCCTTTGGTTTTCTGTGGTGGTTAAAATGTGGCTGGCACAGTGGACTGCTGCAGAATGCTGCCAGGATACTGGACATTAATGCATGATACGCTGCCTATGGTCAGATGCCAGCTGAATGCTGGAGTGGAATCCCTTTCCATTCTATTTTAGGGCACAGTTGACATATGGCACCCGCAAAGTGATGTATGTGCAGCCAATGGCACCTTGCACCATGGGAAAACCTGGAATCCTAGTGAAGCTATGTGCTTGCTCCGCCTGCTTCTCTCTCTCTGTATAGAGAACACCAGTGACCTTCCATACACAACAATTAATGACAAACTGTGAGATGTTACAAATATCTTCAGCTCCAACCTGGAAGGAGTCAGACACATAAAAATTCATCACCGTAGTTACCTTCACAGCCACTGGTAATGTGATCCCTGCCTTGCTCTGAGGTTGTTGTTGTGGCTGCAACAGGTCACAGATTTCAGTGAGGACGTCCTTATTGAAGCACAGACGTCTCACACATTGTTCCTTGCTGAGGTTCAGGTCACAGGATTGCTCCTAAAGACCCTGGGTGGATATGACTTCCTGTTGAGAACCCTTCTCCCCTCCTCTTCCTCCCCCTTCCAGCAGCTTGTCCTGCTCTGCATGGCCTCTCTTCATTCTCCAAGTATTGCAAGAGGAAGGCCTACTGCAGCACCCATGTCTAGGAGCAATTATTTTGTGTAGAAGCCTTGAAGTCTGCAAAAGCTCCCTCAGCACCTGCCACACCACTCCCTGTAGACCTTAGCAACTTTAATCAACCAAAGCACCAAAACACTTGTAGATGGATAGAAACAAACCTAATTTCCCACCCACAATATCTCCAGGGTGAAATATTTCATGTAAATTTTTTGTCTGCAAGGGAGAAGAGCTGGAAGGGTTGAAGATCACTTTTATTACAACAATGCATTTTGATGCGATTTATGTAACAGCACTGTATGTTTAAAAGCGAATGGAAACCTTTTTTGCCAAATCCTTTCACAAAGATTGTAATCTCTTAACAGTGTGCACCCAGCATGATATTGACATTTTCACTTACTTAGGTATTTTCGTATTGAATGAGCTTATTTGACTTGGTAAACAATTGTTACGATCTGGTGAGGAGGGGTCATGTCCCTCTCCTTGTTTGACCACAACAGGGTTTATTTCTTTTCAAAAGTGGATATGCTTGCCAATCAGTGAGTGCTTAACTATTTATGTGCTATGATAATAAAAGAATCAATTGGACAGGTTTTCTTGAGTTTAACATAGCTTTATTATACTTAAACCAATCTAAGTAAAATAATAAATGATGCTCCAATTTTCTCACATACAAATGTACTCGAGGTTCATACACATACATAAATAAGTTACAGAGTGGGGAAAGAAAGATTGGTCGGATTAAAGTCTGGGGCAATAAAAAGAGGTATAAAGTCTGTGAAGGTTGGTGACTCAGTTGTCTTCTGGATGAACTCGGTGGTCCTGGCTTCTGGCATGCAGATGTGGACAGCAGATTTGGGGTTTTCCTGGAGAACAGCAATCTAGATGGTTTCCTTCACAGGGTCTCTGTCTGCAGCAATGATAGGCTTGAGTGGTTACAGCCAGCAGGCAGGTTTCGAAGTTTGTAAGGTGGACTGGAGAAAGAGAGAGAGAGAGTGAGGGGGACCCCACTTGGATCTCCTCTGATCAGTCCAGTTGCTTGTCTGCTACAGGGAGAGAAAAGCCATCTTAAGACACACAGATGGTGGGCCTGTCACATGATGGCTTAGTGTGTATTTTGTCTTGTAACTTACTTAGTTCATGTCTAGGAATTCCCTTCTCTCAATCAGGGTCCCATTGTTCAAATGATTACCTTTGAGTGGTTTGTCGCCACAGTTTAATGTCTCAAGTAATTTCGTTAAATTGTCTTGTTAATGGGGACTGGCCATGTGATTCACTCCAAACATCCCAAGGCATTGTTCTGGGGGGAACTAGCCAGATAATTCAACTCCCTCTCGATACATTGGAATGTAGGGGATTTTGATCAAATTTTGGTGGCCATTTTAGCTGCTAGCAGTCACCCTTTTTAAAATTTTAATTCTGGTTTCCAGACAATGGATTAAAAATTCATCATTCGGCATAGCACATGTTTGTGACACAATGCATGCAATAGTTGAAAAGCAATGTTAAACTTGACACCAAACCAAATTGCGGGTTTCTTTTAGCACAGGTGCCAATGATGTTTTAACAGCAGTGTTGCACCAGTGTGCTTTGTGGAATGATAATTTTCTTTCTCCACTGATTGGAGATCTGAATTTATATTTTTAAAAAGATATTTGAAAAAGACCAGCTAAAAGGATGACTTTGCTGACAGCTTAAAATGGCTACCTAATTTGCAAAACTGTATCTTCCACAGCAAGAACCAAGACCCAGGAAGTTTAAAGGAACTGCCTGTTCTTTTTAGCAAGAGAAAAATACTGCTAACTGCTGTGTTTGAATGACTGAATGACTGTCATGTGATAATCCCCTCCCATCTGTGGTTTTAAGCTTGTGTCTTTCTGAAGCAGAGAAAGGAGAAGCAACTGGACTCTACATGTGCAGACCCAAATGGGGGTCTCTCTCCATTAGAGCTTGAAATCTTTCAAATCCTGCTTGTTGACTGACCACCTTTGCATAGTCCGGCTACAATCAGAAACCCCATTGGACGAAATCATCTGCATCATTGTTTCCAAGAACCCACCAAACCAGTCATCTACCTCTTCAAACTAAAAGCCTCAGGACCACCAAATTCAGCTAGAAGCTGGCCGAATCACCAAACATCACAGACTGCATGCCCATTTTTTTCTATGGACTCTAACTCAACCAATCTACCTTTCCCCATTCAGTAACATAATAAGAACATAAGAACATAAGAATTAGGAGCAGGAGTAGGCAACTCAGCCCCTCGAGCCTGCTCCGCCATTTAATACGATTATGGCTGATCTCATCTTGGCCTCAACTCCACTTTCGTGCCCATTCTCCATAACCCTTCAACCCATTTCTAATTAAAAATCTGTCTATCTCCTCTTTAAATTTACCCAATGTCCCGGCATCCACTGCACTCTGGGGTAGTGAATTCCACAGATTCATGACCCTTTGAGAGAAGTAATTTCTCCTCAAATCTGTTTTAAATCTGCTACCCCTTATCCTAAAACTATGACCTCTAGTTGTAGATTGCCCCACAAGAGGAAACATCCTCTCTATGTCTACTTTGTCAATCTCCTTAATCATCTTATATACCTCAATTAGATCTCCTCTCATTCTTCTAAACTCCAGAGAGTAAAGGCCTAAACTGCTCAATCTCTCTTCATAAGCCAAGCCCCTCCCATCTCTGGATTCAGTCTAGTGAACCTGCTCTGAACTGCCTCCAATGCAACTCCATCCTTTCTCAAGTAAGGGGACCAAAACTGTACACAATTCTCCAGTTGCGGTCTCAATGCCTTGTACAGTTGCAGCAACACGTCCCTACTTTTATACTCTATCCATTTAGCAATAAATGCCAAAATTCTATTTGCCTTCCTTATCACCTGCTGTACCTGCAAACTAGTTTTCTGTGATTCATGCACGAGGATGCCCAGATCCCTCTGCACTGAAGCACTCTGAAGTTTCTCTCCATTTAGATAATTTGCCTTTCTATTCTTGTGACCAAAGTGGATAACCTCACACTTATCCACATTAAAATCCATCTGCCTAATTTTGGCCCATTTATCTAATCTATCCGTTTGTAGATTTCTTATTTTTTCTTGCAACTTACTGTCCCACCTATTTTAGTGTCATCTGCAAATTTGGTTATAGTACCTTCTATCCCTGCATCCAAGTCATTTATATAGATTGTAAATAGTTGGGGTCTGAGGACCGAACCCCATGGCACCCCACTAGTTACATCTTGCCAACCAGAAAAAGACTCATTTATCCCGGCTCTCTGTTTTCTGTTGATTAGCCAATCTTCTATCCAAGCTAATAAATTGCCCCTAACCCCATGTGAACTTACCTTGCGTATTAACCTATTGTGTGGCACCTTATCAAATGCCTTCTGGAAGTCCAGATAAACTGCATCTACAGGATCCCCATTATCCACTTTCCTTATTACAGCTTCGAAGAACTCTAGCAAATTAGTCAAACACGATTTACCCTTCATAAAACCATGCTGACTCTGATGGATTGCGTTTTGACTTTCTAAATGTCCTGTTATTACTTCCTTAATAATTGATTCTAACAATTTCCCAACGACATATTAAACTAACTGGTCTATAGTTTCCTACTTTCTGCCTCCCTCCCTTTTTGAATAAGGGCGTTACATTAGCTTTTTTCCAATCCACTGGAACCTTTCCCGTATCCAGAGAATTATGGAATATTATAACCAATGGATCCACTATCTCCACTGCCACTTCCTTTAAGGCCACAGTGTGTAGGCATCAGGCCCTGGGGACTTGTCTGCCTTCAACCCCAATAGTTTGCTCAGTACTTTTTCCCTTGTGATGATTGTTCTAAGTTCCTCTCTTTTGATAATCTCTGCAATTCTTGGTATTATTGGGATGGTAACAGTGTCCTCCAACGTCAAAACTGAAGCGAAATACTGATTTAGTGTCTCTGCCATTTCTGTGTTCCCTTCTATTAACTCCCCAGTCTCATCCTCCAAGGGACCAACATTCACTTTAGCTACTCTCTTACCTTTTATATACTTATAGAAGCTTTTGCTATCTATTTTTATATTTTGCACTCGTTTTCTTTCATAATTTACCTTTGCTCTTTTTATTACTTTTTTAGTAATCCTTTGTTGATCTTTAAAAGTTTCCCAATCTTCCAGCCTGGCTCTGGCCTTTGCAATATGGTATGCCTTAGTTTTTTCTTTATGTTATCTTTAACTTCCTTGCTCAGCCATGGATGTTTTTTCCCCCTCCTAGAATCTTTCTTTCTCTCTGGAATATATTTTAGTTGGGATAAATTGAATATCTCCTTAAACATCTGCCACTGCTCGTCAACTGTCCTACCTTGTAGTCTTCCTGCCCAGTCCACTGGGGCCAAATCTGTCCTCATGCCTATATAATTACCTTTGTTTAACTCCAGAATGCTCGTGTGGGATTCCAGCTTCTCGCCCTCAAACTGAATTTGAAAGTCTAGCATGCTATGATCACTTTTCTCGAGAGGATCCTTAATAATGAGATAATTTATTAATCCCACCTCATTACACAACACTAAATCTAGAATAGCCTGCTCTCTGGTTGGTTCCACAACATATTGCTCCAAACAACAATCTCTAATACATTCAATGAACTCTCCCTCGAGGCTACCCTTCCCAATTTGACTAATCCAGTCTATAAGCATATTAAAATCACTCATGATTATTGCCGTACCTTTCTTACAAGCCCGCAGTATTTCTTGGTTTATACTGTGCCCCACTACAGAACTACTGTTTGGGGACCTATAGATTACTCCCACCAGTGACTATTTGTGTGTATGTGTAGACCTCCAAAGTAAGTGTGTCATGCAGGCCCCCACTTGCTAAGAATGAGGCATATTAATTTTGTCATATGAACATTGATTTTAAACTGTTACTGGAGTGAAGAAAGGACTTGTTAAAAAAATCACCAGACACTTGGTTGGAAAAACATTTTTGCATACTAACAGGCAGTGTTTTGAGGGACAAAGGGGCTATTCCCTGCTCCAATTTAACCCACAATGGACTTTGAGCGCCAGGTATTGTGTGTAAGTAGAGACATTCCAGGGTCGGCTAAGACAAGAGAATCCACAAACAGACTTGGTCAGACCAGCTGACTAACCTGCTTGGCAACCTGGGTTTTTCTGAATTGTACAAACAGTTTGAACTGAGAGACTGCAGAATGCTCCTGGACTGAAGAAGACCTCTCCTGTCTGTCTGCTCCTATCTCTTTCTCATGGAACTCCAAATCCACTGAAGACACATGAACTTCAAGAGAGAAAAGTCTCCTACATCGAACAAGGTTTAAGAAGAATACTGGGCCCCAATGACAAGCAAGACCTACAGACAATCAAGGACTCTACAGTGAGTTCTAAGAACGGTAACCAAAATCATCTTCAGATATTGCCTCAAACTTTTCCACTTTATTTCTTCTGCTCTTTTCTGACTCGATCTGCATGTGTGTATCACGTTTGAATGCCAGCATGGGCATGTTGTGTGTTTGTAGGCGTTAACCGAATTAGAGTTTAAGTTTAATAAAGTTTAACCTTTCTTCTATAAATCTAAGAAAACCTGTTTGGCCAGTTTATTTGCCTTATAATTGGAAGTTAGTGAACAAGTATTCACTAAGGAGGAGCTAAAAAAAACCCAGTGTGTTTAAAATTAAACCCTGTTATGGTAAGACCAGGTGAAGGCTGAGAGGGAACCCTTGGACCCCTTTCTCACCTGGTTGTAACAGTGTGTGTGAGTGAAAGTTGGCGTGTTGTTTATTATATTTATTAGTTCGGTTTAGGTATAATAAAGTTAACCTCTTTCTTTGTTAACTCAAGAAAACCTGTCCTATTGGTTCTTGTTGCAATCATAGCAAGTAAGTAATCAAACACCTACTGAATTGGCCAGGAAACCCAGTTTAAGAAAGAATTAAACCTGTTGTGCTCAAGCAAGGAGGGGGAAAAGACGGAAGCTCTTTGACCCCTCCTCACTTGACTGTAACAGCAGTGATAACAACTGCCATTTACATCCTGGTAAATGACGCAAGTTTTCATATTAGATTCCCTACATTGCAATTACATGATGTCAGCTGTGCTCTTGGTGTCAGCTGGTAAGTGGAGCCTTGCTGTTTCCTGACCATGAAAGAGGGAAATTAAAGAATGAGTTGTTTTAATTTGAGATATAAATAGTAATAAGTAAGTCGCATAGACTCCAAAATGTCAAATGTCAGATTGGAATAATAGAATAGTTGTAAATCATTGTGTTCCCAATCTGATGTGAGAAACTTCCTATGTAAAATTAAAAACATATTATGTTAAACCTATGATTAAAGATGCTTATCAGAAAATGGTTTTATCTGAGTGTGAAGAACCATTAACTGGAATTATGGGGGGAATTTTATGCAGTCTGCCGTGATGGATTTGTTGCCTTGCAGAGTGATATAATTAGGCAGGAGGTGTATTTTCAGATTCCCGACTGCGGGATATTTTAGAGAAATTAAGTCATCGGCAGGTTTGCGGCATTTCGGGGTTTTCCCAGTACAGTGGCAGATTGTAGCTTTACATTCCTTTAAATAACATGAATACTCATTACCTACACATAGTTACGGTTTTGTCCTACCTGCCAGATTAAGTGAATGGCGAGTGATATTCCCCTGCCATCCAGTTTGCAAATGTTTCAACATGACGTGCAGCAGTCAGATTTGTGCAGTTGGGTCTCAGGACTTTGCTCTTCTCTCTTTAACTCAGCCGCTAAACTAACACTAGCATTGGAATGGATGTTTTCCTCCAGGCCAGCATTGGAATGGATGTTTTCCTCCAGGCTTGGCACTAGCAAGGATGAATCATCTCAGGAGATGGCAACGACGGCATGGGGTAGGGGCTGCATGGAGGAGCAGGGGAGGGTAGTCAGGGAGGGAAGGGTTGGGTGATCAGGAACATGGAGGAGCAGGGGAGGGCAGTCGGGTTGGGAAGGGTGGGGTTGATTGGGTGTATGGAGGAGCAGGGGAGGGTGGAGTGGAGTGTCCAGGTTGTTGAATGGTTGATGTTGATGGTGAAGATGCATTTTGTCGACTGTGAGGATGGTGGGTGGATTAGATCAGTACTGTGTGAAGATACTTAACAAGGATCTAAAGGGAGGGATAAGTGCTGTCAATGTCTGGGAGCTGTGGGGCAAATTGAGGGTAGTGGCTAGCAGAGGGAATGGTCACAGTCAACGGGGGCAAATGGATTCTGTAGGGGGAAAGGTCAAGACTAATGGCTGTGTATTCGACAGCTTCATATGGAGGGGAACGGGTCTCTGCAACAATGGTCAGTTCGATGTGAGGAGGTTCAAAGATAGGAGTCAGCACATTGATAGTAATGGGAGTAGGAACAGGGTTGAGGGATGGCATGAATACATTTATGATTACACTGTGCACGATAATGTGGGGAGGCTCAATGGTAACAGAGAGAAGGGTAATGGTAACACTGGGTGGGTCAAGGGTGATGGGTTCAAGCTGTGAGATTACAGGAGGAGGTTGGAAGATGGGGAGACTTGCCCTGAATTCCACGCGCACCATCTTCTCCAACAATAATGGAAACCATGTGGCACTCAATGGTAACAAGGAGAGTGCGAGGAGGCAAATGATAGTGGGTGTGTCTTCTACCTGGCTGCAATTTGAAGGCAGATATAAGGGAGCTGTTCATTGCCTCAATGTTTCAGCTCACTAGCAATAGAGGCTGAATGGCCATGCTCTGCTTATTTGTTGTTCAGAAAAGCCAGAGCGACATGGGTCTCATATACACAATTTGTCTAGTGCCACGGGAAGAAGAACAAAGAGAGAAACTAAGGAGGGCTCTTTTCCCTCAACTCATGATGCCTGAGCACCAGCAACAGGCACAACAGAAAGGTGAGGATGCTCTGAATGATAACATCGAGGAATGGCCTTATCGAAGACAGGCACTGGCACGCCATTGCATCCTCAGGGCAAGAACAAATTACCTTCACATGCCAGAGATGCCTAAGATGTGAAATGGTCATGGAAATTTGCAGGATCCTGCAGCATGACCTGCAGCCACTCAGCTTTGGTTGGAATCCCTTGCCATTCAACCTCAAGGTGACAGCTGCACTCAATTTTTTCTCCAGCGGCTCCTTCCAGGGATCCAAGGGCGATATATGTGGCATCTCACAGTCGGGGACCCACTGGTGTCAAAGAGGTGCCCTTTATCGAAGTGCCAATGATTTCAATTAAAAACAGGAAGTGCTGGAAATACTCAGCAGATCAGGCAACATCTGTGGAGAAAGATGCAGAGTTAACGTTTCAGGTCTCTGACCTTTAAGCAGAACTGGCAATGATTGTCAATGATTTCATCTACTTACCTGTAGGTGAGGCTAAGCAGCAAGGTCTGTGGCCTTCGGCACCATCGTTGGGCTCCATAGAGTGCAAGGGGTGATCGACTGTACTCATTTGGCCATTAGAGCTCCCTGGATTCAGCCGGCTGTCTTTGTCAATTGCAAAGGCTTCCACTATTTAAACGTTCAACTAGTTTGTGACCATAGGAGAAGAATCATGCATGTTTGTGCATGTTTCCCAGGGAGCTGTCATAACTCATACATTTTGAGGAACTCCCAGCTGCCAACAGTTTTCAAGGAACCAGTTGAAGTGGACGGATGGATCCTGGATGACATGCACTTTGTACATGGTTGATGACACCAGTACGTCATCCCCAAAGCGCTGCTGAAGAGAGGTACAATGTTGCACATGCATCCACCAGAGCTATCATTGAACACACCATTGGCATGCTGAAAATATGATTCTGTTGCCTTGACTGGTCTGGACGAGCTCTTCAGTACACGCCATAGAGGGTGTCATGAATAATTGTCACCTGCTGTGCCTTGCACAACCTTGCAATTAGATGTGGCAACATTCTGCAGGTGGAGAACAGGAGGAACACCAGTCCTCCACAGATAAGGATGACTTTGAAGAGGGTGAGGAGGCGAACAACAATGACAATGATGTTGTCATCAATATGAGGGCCATGGAGAGATACACACGGGACATCAGGGAGAACCTAACTGATGCATGTTTCAGACAACAATAAGCCACATTATCAAGGAATGTTGGGAGGGGAAACGTAACAATTCCCCACAGAAAGTCCCTTTTGCATAAGGTCTTGTTCATCTCTGCAATCTTAATGAAGCATTGCTGCACTTTCATTTGATTGGTATTTGAAATCATCTATGGGCTACAATGAATGTGACTACACACCACTGCAAGCAGTGTTAAGTTATGGGGGTAGAAAGCAAAAGTAAGGCATGACAGTATTGGGAAAAGTTATTCATCATCAATTAGAAAACAGCCATCATTGAAGACTGAACTCTCAAATTCCAATGAGATATGGACACTGGATATTTCCTGAGATGCTTTGCAAGCATTATTGCGTTCCTGCCACAGGTCTCCAAAAAACTTCTTTGTATCCATCTGTAACCAAACATGGTTTGCATGAAATAAAAATGTTTTAATACATCTTTGCAAGTGTGACAATTTGTACAGCACCCTTGCCACCTTCGTGATCAAAACTCTCGCAATTTCCTTTATCTCCCACTACATCGAGGTGTTACTCCGACATTAGCAGCTGAGGTAGAGGCAGTCTGTTCAGTGCGCTGCTCTGTTGCTGTGGATGCCCATGGCAGGCGTCCTCTGGAGGAATGGGGCCTTGATGGCTCCATCCTACTGGGAGTCTGCAGCACTGATGCTTGAGTATCCCCCATGGCTCACCTGCTGGAGGTAAGGGGGTCAATGTCAGATCTGCAGATTTACAAATGATACTAAGATCTGTGCGAGTGTTCGCTCTGTAGTCGATGCTGAACTGCTTCAGGCAGATCCTGATGTGCTGGGGCATTGGGCTTGTGTGGGGAACATTCTGTTTAATGCTTGTGGACAGCACCCTTCAGAGAAAAGCATTCAAGAAGTTGGAGAAGGAAAGAGATCTGGATGTTTTAGTGCAGAGATCTCCAAAGATTGATGAGCAATGCTGTTATGTGTTAGCTGGAATGAATAGAGTGTAGAGGTGCAATTATCAACCAATTATAAGACAAAGCATACTACTTTGTCCATGTATAAGCCTTGGTCAGGCCTTAATTAGAATACTGTGTCCACTTTTGGTCTCCTCACATGGTGGGTGATACTGAGGCTTTGGAAAGGGTGTAAAGGAGGGCCACTAGACTAATTCCCAGTACATAGGAAACAGCACCTCATCTTCTGAATAGGCACTCT
Organism: Heterodontus francisci; assembly: GCF_036365525.1. Taxonomy (NCBI): domain Eukaryota; kingdom Metazoa; phylum Chordata; class Chondrichthyes; order Heterodontiformes; family Heterodontidae; genus Heterodontus; species Heterodontus francisci. The sequence goes on from NC_090373.1 coordinate 67,378,378, forward strand.
GTAGCCTTCTGGACTCAACATTGAGTTCAAAAATTTCAGACCATGAGCCCGTTTTTATGTATTTATTTATTATTTTTGTATATTTTAATTTTTCTACGTATTTATTTTTCCACCACATACTCGTCTTAAACTTGTTTTTCATGCTTTTGCTTTCGGACAGAGCTATTCATTATTCGGCCATTAGCACTCTCTCTGGACTCATGTTTTGTTTTTTACTACAACTATTTAGCACTCCATTTGCATTCTGTTCCATGATATCTCTGTCATTTAATCTCTCCCCCCTCCATCCTATCACAGTCCTTCCCTTTTGTTCTTCTTACCCCCCTCTCCCCTTTAACTTGCTCAAAGACTGTTAGATTTCTAATTTTTGCCAATTCTGATGACAGGTCACTGACCTGAAACATTAACTCTGTTTCTCTCGACATGGATGCTGCCAGACCTGCTGAGTATTTCCGTCACTTTCTGTTCTCATCCCAGTATAAAGAAAATTTGCGAACAAGCTGGGATTCTACACTTTAAAATGCATAGGGATGATCTGATCGAGATTTAAGATGGCGAAGGGAACAGATTGTGTTTCAGATGACAGTTTGTTCCAACTAAATAGATTATGGAGGACCAAGGCTCACATTTTTAAGTTCAGATCTCAGTTGGTTGTCAGGAGGTGTATTTTTCTCCCCAAAGAATGGTGGGCTGTGGAACAACAGACTGCTGGCTTGTGTGGTGGATTCTGATTCACTGAACTCCTTCAAGTATGCGCTGGACCTAGGGCGAAGATCATCTCTTACAAAATTTACTTACTGCAGGGAATTTGGGCTAGAGTGATCTCCTGGACTAGTTTTGGTGGCCTAATGGGTGTCGAGAGGAATTGCCCAGATTTTCTTCCTCAAATTGGACTGGATTTTTAACTGTTTATTAAACTGTCACAGCAAATCATATGTTTTTTGGGTGGACTGGAGTGAGTAGATTGTGATACACAATGTATCACAATTGTGTGGGACAGGTTTCATAGTCTGTTTTTCTCGTAGGGTCATCGTTATTTATCTGTATTGTTACGGTCAAGTGAGGAAGGGTCAAAGGACTTCCCTTTTTTCCCTCCCCTTGTTTGACTGTTGGCAGTTATACAGGCCTTGGTGAGACCACATCTGGAGTATTGTGTGCAGTTTTGGTGTCCTAATCTGAGGAAGGATGTTCTTGCCATTGAAGGATTGCAAAGAAAATTTACTAGGCTGATTCCTGGGATGGCAGGATTGATGCATGAGGAGAGATTGGGTCGACTAGGCCTGTATTCACTAGAGTTTAGTGGAATGAGAGGGGATCTCATAGAAACCTATAATATTCTAACAGGATTAGACAGGCTAGATGCAGGGAGGATGTTCCTGATGGCTGGGGAGTCCAGAACCAGGGGTCACAGTCTCAGGATATGGGGCACGCCATTTAGAACTGAGATGTGGAGAGACTTCTTCACTCAGAGGATGGTGAACCTGTGGAATTCTCTATAGCAGAAGGCAGTGGAGGCCAAGTCATTAAATATATTCAAGAAGGAGATAAATATATTTCTTAATGCCAAAGGGATCAAGGGATATGGGGAGAAAGCGGGAACAGGGTACTGAATTAGATGATCAGCCATGATCTTTTTTGAATGGCGGAGCAGGCCTGAAGGACCGAATGGCCTACTCCTGCTCCAATTTTCTATGTTTCTATGACCACAACAGGTTTATTTCTTTCTTAAAGTGGATGTACTGGCCAGTTCAGTCGGTGTTTGATTACTTGCTTGCTATGATCATAACAAGAAAATCAGACAGGTTTTCTTGTGTTAACAAAGAAAGAGGTTAACTTTACTGTACCTAAACTGAACTAATAAAAATAATAAACAACGTGCCAACTTTCACTCTCTCACACACACTAAAGGTTTACACACACACAAATAGGTTACAGAGTGGGGAAAGGTAGATTGCTTGAGTTCAAATCCATAAGTCCTGAAGCTTTTAGTTTGAAGAGGTAGTTGACTGGTTTGGTGAGTCTCATGGAGATAGCGATGCAGATAATTTCCTCCAACGGGGTTTCTGATTGAAGCCGGAGTATGCAAAGGTGGTCAGTCAACAGCAGGATTTGAAAGCTTTCAACCTGGAATGGCGAGAGAGAGAGAGAGGGACCCCCAATTAGGGTCTGTTTATGTCAGAGTCCAGTTGCTTCTCCACTGCTGCAGAGAAAACACCAGCTTACAAACCACAGATGGGGAGGGGCTTGTCAAATGATAGTCACTCAGTGATTCAAACATAGAATTTAGCAGTATTTCTTCTTTTTGCTGAGAGAACAGGTAGTTCCTTTAAACTTCCTGGATCATGTTTCTTGCTGGGATATTAGCAGTCATTTTCTCTCTCTCCTCACAAGCATTGCAGTGTAGGATATAGTGTTACAAACTAGGTGATCATCTTAAGCTGAAAGGATGACTTTGCTGGCAGCTTGTCTTTTTAAAAATGTCTTTTAAAAAAATACAAATTCAGATCTCCAGCCAGTGGACCAAAGACAATTATCATTCAACAAAACACATTGGCGTCATAGTATATTTACATATTTTAAGACTTATTTTGTCTGAAGTAATTACTTACATATCGGGGCCAGTGTCCAGACCGTTGATCTATTCAAAAAAAACTAGACACACATACCAGTTATTTTCTCATGTCACATTGACACAGATGGTCAATACCAGGAGCAGTTTTCTGTTATGTGAAATTAGAGGTTAAGGAAGATAAGTGGAAATTGACCAAAGGAGGACCCCAGCACTGGAGGCTGGGGGTAGGGGGGTAATAAAGTGGAGAAGGAAGGAGGGGAAAGGTAGCGCAGATTCGGAGGGCGAGAGTGGGATGGAGGGAAGTAGCAGCAGAGGTTGGGGATGAAGAGAAAGGTAGAGACATGATTAGAGGCTAAAGGGAGGAGAAATGTGTAATGCACAGCTGACTTGTTTCAACATCCCTGTTACATAGGTGTGCTGGTATTGATGGGATGGTGTATTCTGGTAGGAAGAACAAGGAGACCACATAGTGCTAGAATAATAAGAGTCTAAATGCAGTAGGAGCAAGGAGATCTAGGGGTACAGATACACAAATCACTAAAAACAGGTTAATAAGGCCATAAAAAAGGCAAACGAAGCACTGGGGTTCATTTCTAGAGGGATAGAATTGAAAAGCAGAAAAGCTATATGAAACTTGTAGGAAACATTAGTTAGACTACACGTGGAGTATTGTGTACAGTTCTGGCCTCCATGTTATAAAAAGGATATAGAGGTATTGGAGAAGGTGAAAAAAGATTCACAAGGATGATACCAGAACTGAGAGGATATACTTATCAACAACAACAACCAGTTATATTTATATAGCGCCTATTACATAATAAAACTTCCCAAAGCGTTTCACAGGAGTATTATAAAACAAAATATGACACTGAGCCACATAAGGAGATGTTAGGTTAGATGGCCAAAAGATTGATCAAAGAGGTAGGTTTTAAGAAGTGCCTCAAGGGAGGAAAGTGAGGTGGAGAGGTGTAAAGAGGATATTCCAGAGCTTGGGCTCTAGGCAACTGAAGGTGTGACCACCAATGTCGGAGTGTTTAAAATCAGGGATGCTCAAGAGGTTAAAATTGCAGGAGCGCAGATACCTAGGAGGGTCATGGGGCTGGAGGAGATTACAGAGACAGGGAGGGGGTGAGGCCGTACAGGGATTTGTAAACAAGCATAAGAATTTTAAAATCAAGATGTTGCTTGATCGGGAGCCAATGTAGGTTAGAAGACACAGGGGTGACAAGGGAATGGGACTTGATGTGAGTTAAGACACGTGCAACAGAATTTTGGGTGGTTTTAAGTTTATGGAGGGTAGAATGTGGGAGACCAGCCAGGAGTGTGTTGGAATAGTCAAGTCCAGAGGTAACAAAGGCATGAATGAAGGTTTCAGCAGCAGATGAGCTGAGACAGGGGCAAAGTCAGGCAGTGTATGGAGTTGGAAAAAAGGAGGTAGATTTGGGGTATGGACAGGACTGTCCTGGCAGACCCATTGTTTCAGCCTGCTCCTTCCCCATTGAACTTATTTCTTCCTATCCCGACTCTACCTATTTTCCCCTGGTCCAGTCTCTTCCCACCTACATTTGTAACTCTTCTGAGGCCCTACGTCATTTAAACAATTTCAGTTCCCTGGCCGTAACCGCCTCCTCTTCACTATGGACGTCTAATCTCTCTACACCTCCATCCCCTACCAGGACGCTTTGAGGGCTCTCCGCTTCTTCCTTGAACAGAGGCCCAACCAGTCTCCATCCACCACCACCCTCCTCCACTTGGCTGAACTTGTTCTCACATTGAACAACTTCTCCTTCAACTGCACTCACTTCCTTCAAGTAAAAGGTGTTGCTATGGGTACCCGCATGGGTCCTAGTTATGCCTGTCTTTTGTGGGATATGTCGAACATACCTTGTTCCAGTCCTACTCAGGCCCTCTCACCCAACTCTTTTTCCAGTACATTGATGACTATTGGTGCTGTTTTCTGCTCCCGCCCCAAACTGGAAAACCTTATCAGCTTTGCTTCCAATTTCCACCCTTGTCTCACCTTTACATGGTCCATCTCTGACACTTCCCTTCCCTTCCTCCACTTCTCTGTCTCCATCTCCGGGGATAGGCTGTCTACTAATATTCATTATAAGCCCACCGACTCCCACAGCTACTTCGACTACACTTCTTCACACACTGCCTCCTGTAAGGACTCCATTCCATTCACCCAGTTTCTCCATCTCTGATGCATCTGCTCTGATGATGCAACCTTCCACGACAGTGCTTCTGATATGTCTTCCTTTTTCCTCAACCGAGGATTCCCCCCCACTATGGTTGACAGGGCCCTTGACCGTGTCCGGCCCATTTCCTGCACCTCTACTCCCAGAACCGTGACAGGGTTCCCCTTGTCCTCACTTTCCACCCAACCAGCCTCCACATCCAAAGGATCATCCTCCGCCATTTCCGCCACATCCAGCATGATGCCACTACCAAACGCATCTTCCCCTCCCTTCCCCTGTCAGCATTCCAAAGGGGTTGTTCCCTCTGTGACACCCTGGTCCACTCCTCCATTACCCCCAACACCTTGGACCCTTCCCATGGCACCTTCTCATGCAATTGCAGGAGGTGTCATACCTGCACTTTTACCTCCTCTCTCCTCACTATCCAAGGTCCCAAACATTCCTTTCAGGTGAAGCAGCGATTTTTCTTTCAATTTAGTATACTTTATCCGCTGCTCACAATGTGGTCTCCTCTACATTGGGGAGACCAAATGCAGATTGGATGACTGCTTTGTGGAACACCTCCACTCAGTCCATAAGCATGACCCCGAGCTTCAAGTTGCTTGCCATTTCAACACACCCCCCTGCTCTCATGCCCACATATCTGTCCTGGGATTGCTGCAGTGTTCCAGTGAACATCAATGCAAGCTTGAGGAACAGCATCTCATTTACCGATTAGGCACACTACAGCCTGCCAGACTGAACATTGAATTCAATAATTTCAGAGCATGACGGGCCCCCCATTTTACTTTTATTTTCAGTTATTTTTTTCTTTTTTCTTTTCTCTTTTTCTTTTATTTTATTTTGTTTCATCATTCATTTTTCTTACCATGTGCCTGCCCACTTTTTTTCATGTTTGTGCTTTGGGCCAGGGCTGTTAATTTTTCTGTCAATTAACACCCTCTCTGTACTAACGCTTTGTCTTTCAGCACACCATTAACATACCGTTTGCCTTTGCTCCATGACCTTCTGGTCAGTTATTCTCTGTGACCTTGTCCTATCAAAACCTCCCCTTTTGTTATCTCTTGCCCCACCCCACTTCATTTGCTTAAAACCTATTACATTTCTAACCTTTGCCAGTTCTGATGAGGGGTCACTGACCTGAAACGTTAACTCTGCTTCTCTCTCCACAGATGCTGCCGGACCTGCTGAGTATTTCCAGCATTTCTTGCTTTTATTAAAGACTATCGGGTCCTGCTTCCCTCTGCTAAAACTGCTTTCCAGGATCATCTTGGAATGAACAGATAAACCCCGGCTTCTTTCCTCTACTGAAAACCGTCTTCTTAAACCCCTCTCCCTTGTCCCCTCCACCCTCACCTCCACCAATATCATGGACTTCTTTGTCACTAAGATCGAGACCATTGATCGGCTGCCTCTGCTGCATCCCTTCCTTCCAGTAGCCCACCTGGCCAAACTTCTTATAATGCTCTCCCCGGCCCTAGCCCTGAACTCACATCTTTCTCTAGTTTCTATCCTATCCCCCCTCATGCCCTCTCTGAGCTCATCTTGACTATGAAACCCACTTCCTGCTACCCCTCAATCCTATTCCCATTAAACTGCCGATCATTCAACTACCCCTCCTGGTCCCCATGTTAGCTGATATTGTAAACGGTTCTCTCTCTTCAGGTGTTGTCCCTCTCTCTCAATCTGCCATCATCACCCACTTTCCTCAAAAAAACCCTTTACCCCACTGTCCTTACAAACTACCATCCCATCTCCAACTTCCCTCTCCTCTCCAAAGTCCTTGAATGTGTTGTCACCTTTGAAATCCATTCCCATCTTTCTAGGAACTCCATGTTTAAATCCCTCCTATCAGGTTTCTGCCCCTGCCGCAGTACTGAAACAGCTTTAATCAAAATCTTTAATGACATCCTATGCAACAGTGACAAATGTAAACTTTCTCTCCTTGTCCTTCTCGACCTGTCTGCAATCTTTGACATAGTTGAGCACACCATCTTCCTCCAATGCCTCTTCGTTGTTGTCCAGATGGATGGCACTGCTCTTGCCTGGTTCCATTCTTATGGACCTAATCGTAGCCACAGAATCACTTGCAACGACTTCTCTTCCTGCTTCTACACCATCATCTCTGGTATCCCCCAAGGATCTATCCTTAGCCCCTGTTGTATGTTTGGTTAGTCTGGCTAGGAGAGATTCCTGAGTCGTTGGTAAGTTTTAACAATAACTAGTTAATTACATATTAAAGAACCATATACAGCTTTACAGAAACATGCCTAACTCCACTGAAGCCACACTACATCTCTTCTCTTCAAGTCTCTCTCTCATGTCATAGAACCAGAGAAAAATTACAGCATAGACGGAGGCCATTCAGACCACCGTGTCTGCATCAGACAAAAAAACTAGCCGCCCAAACTAATCCCACATTCCAGCACCTGGTCCATAGCCTTGCAGGTTTCAGCACTTCAGGTGCATGTCCAGGGACCTTTTAAAAGAGTTGAGGGTTTCTGCCACCACCACCATTCCTGGAAGTGAATTCCAGACACCCACCACCCTCTGGGTGAAAATGTTTTTAATCATGTCCCCTCTAATCCTTCTACCAATCACCTTAAATCTGTGCCCCCTGGTAATTGACCTCTCTGCTAGGGGGAATAGGTCCTTCCTGTCTGCTCTATCTAGGCCCCTCATAATTTTGTACACCTCAATTAACTCACCCCTCAGCCTCCTCTGTTCTAAGGAAAACAAGCCCAGTCAATCCAATCTTTCCTCATAGCTGTAACTTTGAAGGCCTGGCAACATTCTTGTAAATCTCCTCTGTACTCTCTCCAGAGCAATTATTTCCTTCCTGTAATGTGGCGACCAGGACTATGCAATACTCCAGCGGTAGCTGAACCAGCATTTTATATAATCTCTCACATCATCACTGTGGGAGGTGTTGCTCCCACTATCCCAGATATTAACCCTTTCAAACTCTTATACTACATCTCCCCCTAAGTCTTTGCCCATATATTTTGTTGTACATTCATCTTTTACTTTTACCTGATCTCTCCCCAAATCATTTTTCTATTATTCGTTCGTGGGATGTGGGCATCATTGGCTCGGCCAGTATTTATTCCCCATCCGTAATTATCTTTGAGAAGGTGGTGGTGGGCTGCCTTCTTGAACCTCTGCAGTTCTTGGGGAGTAGGTACACCAACATTGCTTTTTGGAAGGGAGTTCCATGATTTTGACCCAGCAACAGCGAAGGAACGGCAATATAGTTCCAAGTCACGATGGTGTGTGGCTTGGAGGGGAACTTGCAGGTGGTGGTGTTCCCATACATCTGCTGCCCTTGTCCTTCTAGGTGGTAGAGGTCACAGGTTTGTTGCCACTGTGCATCGGTGGTGGATGGAGTGAATGTTGAAGTTGGTGGATTGGGTGCCAATCAAGCAGGCTGCTTTATCCTAGATGGTGTCGAGCTTCAAGTGTTGGAGCTGCACCCATCCAGGCAAGTGGAGAGTATTCCATCATACTTCTGATTTGTGCCTTGGAGATGGTGGACAGGCATTGGGGAAACAAGAGGTGAGTTACTTACTGCAGAATTTCCCGCCTCTGACCTGCTCTTGTAGCCACATCATTTATGTAGCTGGTCCAGTTCAGTTTCTGGTCAATGGTGATCCCCAGGAGGTTGATAGTGGGGGATTCAGCAATGGTAATGCCATAGAATGTCAAGGGAGATGGTTAGATTCTCTCTTGTTTGAGATGGTCTTTGCCTGGCACTTGTGTGGCGTGAATGTTACTTGCCACTTATCAGCCCAAGCCTGGATGCTGTGCAGATCTTGCTGCAATTGGACACTGGCTACTTCAGTATCTGAGGAGTCGTGAATGGTGCTGAACATGGTGCAATCATCAGTGAACATCCCCACTTATGACCTTATGATTGAAGGAAGGTCATTGATGAAGCAGCTGTTGATGGTTGAGCCTAGGGCACTACCCTGAGAAACTCCTGCAGTGATGTCCTGCGACTGAGGTGATTGACCTCCAAAAACCACAACCATATTCCTTTTAGCTAGGTATGACTCCAACCAGTGGAGAGGTTCCCTCTGATTCCCATTGACTGCAGTTTTGCTAGGGCACTTTGAGGCCATACTTTGTCAAATGCTGCCTTGACATCACCTCACCTCACCTCTTGAGTTCAGTTCTTTTGTCCATGTTAGGACCAAGGCTGTAATGAGGTCAGGAGCTGAGTGGCCCTGACGGAACCCAAACTGAGTGTCAGTGAGCAAGTCATTGCTGAGGAAGTGCCGTTTGATAGCACTGTCGATGACACCTTCCATCACTTTGCTGATGATCGGGAGTATACTGATAGGGTGGTAATTGGCCGGGTTGGATTTGTCCTGCTTTTTGTGCACAGGACATACCTGGGCAATTCTCCACATTGCCAGGTAGATGCCAGTGTTGTAGCTGTACTGGAACAGTTTGGCTAGGGGCGCAGCTAGTTCTGGAGCACAAGTTTTCAGTACTATTGCTGGAATGTTGCCAAAGCCCATAGCCTTTGCAGTATCCAGTACCTTCAACCATTTCTTGACATCACATGAAGTGAATCGGATTGGCTGAAGACTGGCATCTGTGATGCTGGGGGCTTCAGGAGGAGGCCGAGATGAATCATCCACTCGGCACTTCTGGCTGAAGATGGTTGCAAATGGTTCAGCCTTGTCTTTTGTACTGATGTGCTGGGCTTCCCCATCATTGAGGATGGGGATATTTGTGAAGCCACCTCCTCCTGTCAGTTGTTTAATTGTCCACCACCATTCATGACTGGATGTGGCAGGACTGCAGAGTTTAAATCTGATCCATTGGTTGTGGGATCACTTTGCCTTGTCTATTGTATGCTGCTTCTGCTGTTCGGCATGCAAGTAGTCCTGTGGTGTAGCTTCACCAGGCAATCACTCATTTTTAGGTATACCTGTTGCTGCTCCTGGCATGCCCTCCTGCATTCTTCATTGAACCAGGGTTGGCCCCCCAGCTTGATAGCATTGGTAGAGTTGGGGATATGCTGGGCCATGAGGTTACAGATTGTGTTGAATACAATTCTGCTGTTGCTGATGGTCCACAGCGCCTCATGGATGCCCACCTTTGAGTTTCTAGATCTGTTCAAAATCTATCCCATTTAGCACGGTGGTAGTGCCACGCATCATGATAGTGGGTATACTTGATGTGAAGACGGGACTTTAACTGCACAAGGATGTGCGGTGGCCACTCCTACCAATACTGTCATGGACAGATGTAACTGCGACAGGTAGATTGGTGAGGACAAGGTCAAGTATGTTTTTCCCTCTTGTTGGTTCCCTCACCACCTGCCGCAGACCCAGTCTAGCATCTATGTCTTTTAGGACTCAGCCAGCTCAGTCAGTCGTGGTGCTGCCATGCCACTCTTGGTGATAGACATTGAAGTCCCCGACCCAGAGTGCATTTTGTGCCCTTGCTGCCCGAGCGGGTTGGGGGCAATAGGTGGTGATCATCTGGAGGTTTGCTTGTCCATGTTTGACCTGATGCGGTGAGACTTCATGGGTCCAGAGTCAATGTTGAGGACTCCCAGAGCAACTCCCTCCCAACTGTATACCACGATGCCGCCTGCTCTGGTGGGTCTGTCCTACTGTTGTGACAGGACATACCCAGGGATGGTGATGGTGGTGTCTGGGATATTGTCTCCAAAGTATGATTCCCTGAGTATGACTATGTCAGGCTGTTTCTTGACTGGTCCGTGGGACAGCTCTCCCAATTTTGACACTAGCCAAGATGTTAGTAAGGAGGACTTTGCAGGGTCAACAGGGCTGGGTTTGCTGTTGTCGTTTCCAGTGCCTAGGTTGATGCCATGTGGTCTGTCCATTTTCATTCCTTTTCTTAGGCTTTGTAGCAGTTTGATACAACTGAGCGGCTTGCTAGGCCATTTCAGAAGGCATTTAAGAATCAACTACATTGCTGTGGGTTTGGAGTCATATGTTGGCATGACCAGGTAAGGATGGCAGATTTCCTTCTCTAAAGGACATTAGTGAACCAGATGGGTTTTTACAACAATTGACAATGGTTTCATGGTCACCACGCGACTAGCTTTTAATTCCAGATTTATGAATTGAGTTCAAATTTCATCATCTGCCATGGTGGGATTCGAACCCATGTCCCTAGAGCATTAGCCTAGGTCTTTGGATTACTAGTCCAATGACATTACCTCTATGCCACCATCTCCCCTGACATCACAGATTCAATCTGTCAGGAGGCTACACAACTCTCGCTAATCAAGTTGCTGTCAGACTTGGAAGAGGAGTTGTCTTTCTCTTGTTATGACCAAGGCGGGAGGGGTGCATTGTCTTTCTCTAGTTCCACTTCTCCACAGGTCACAACATATAATTAAATGTGTACCCAGTTACTGATGGGGGCAATTATATACTCTATCTATTTTAGTTTCAGAATAAAATCCACCAACCAGGTTTCTTTAACAAGCAACAAAAGTATTAATTTGTTATAAAACAAGACTTAGTCGATAAAGATGCAAAGCTTTAACACACACTTTGAAATATGACAGTAAATATATATATTCCCTTCTAAATACCCAACACATACACACACGTTGGTTAAAGGAAAAATAAAGATGTTTTGGCCAAAGTACTTGTTAATTCTTGAAGAAAAAGGATAAGATATGTTATGTTCCAGATGGCATACAGTCTGGCATCCGAGTACGTGTAGACGGATCACTGAGATCTTTTCAGAAGCAATTCATTCAGGAGATGTTGAGAGGAAGTCTTCCAGAAGCACACTGGATTTTTTTGCAGGGTTTCTCAGAGAGGTGGAGAAAAGATGAATTGGGTGTTTCTTTCAGCAGGCTACAAACCCAACTGACTCAAAACAGAATTCAAAAATGAAACCCACTCTTGAGCACCATAAATCTTGACATGTCACTTCTCTTGTAAACAACTCGGATAGTCACAAGGCACCTGTTGTTTACTTAGCTGAAGACATGAGACATCCAGTAAATGTTCTTTTTAAACAGAGTCCTTCCAGTGACCCTTTAAAAAAAGTCCAGCATCCATTGAATCACTTCAGTCCTTCAATGAATCCATCTCCACAATTCTAAAACACAAGTCCTCAAAAAATATATTTTTTAAATGGAAGCACTTTTATCACACTCTGAGCCCTTGTTTCTTGACTTAGATGGCCTTCATTGATGTTTGTTGTATCCTGTGCTTTCTGAATCTCAGGATCAATATCTGGTTCATCCAAATTGATGTCTTTGATGAATAGATATAAGATTTCTCCTGTTTCTTCTTATAGTACCTTCTGAAGTATGTACTAAAAAAGATCACTGTTGATTATCATGTCTCTGGTTGATCACTCCTTCTCTGGCTTTGTCTCTTACCCATACCTTTTCTCCTTCCATCAAGTTGGGTAGGGTCCTAGTTCAAAATCTCCTGATATGCTTGTTGTTTTTTGATAAGACTTTTCTCTTTCAAGCTCTCTGATAATCCTGGACTTCTGGCCCTGGAAGTAATTTTTTGGGTAGGATGGGAAGTTGTGTTCTGAGCTTTCTTCCCATCAACATTTCTGATGGTGCTAATCCCCATTAGACTTGCTTCATTAGTGATATCTTTCTAGGCATAAAAAGACATACAGATTTAACATCTTTTCACAAAGTGATACTTTATTCTGTCTTAAGTCTTCTTAGACCAGTAAATAATTTCAGAAAGTCTTTTTGGAAGTGACTCCTGGATTCTTGCTGCTTAACTTCTTTCACTTTTTGTTAAGATTAAGGTCTATACAAGCTCTTCTACTGAAAAGAGAAAATTCTTGATTCTGTAGAACATACAGTGTTTCCAATATCTGCTTTCCCATGTACTGGAGTGTTGCTTGTAGCTTTCCCTTGACTTTCATTTCAATCCCTCCTGGACTATGCAACTGAGTTTCTGTTGGTTGCAGGCAATGCATTGATAACCATGGTTCGTTGTTTGATAAAACTGTTACACTTGCTCCAGTGTCTAGTTTAAAGTTGGTGATATGTCCGTTGACATATATATCTGCATTCCAGAATGCATGATTAGGGTCATTGATCTCACCAAGGATGTTTTTTGATTTCTCTTCTGATGGAGATTGCTCTGCTTCATCACGAACACTGTTCGTGCCTGTGGGTCTTTTTGGTGCCACAGTGCTGGCAGGGTTTTATGGCATCTTGCATTTTCCCTCCCAAGTGTACCTTCTTTTCTGGTGCTTCTTTTACAGTCCTATGCTTAAGGAACTGTATGGTCACTGGAGGTTTCCTGAACCAAGGTTTTTCTTCACCTCCCAGGATTGCTCTGTTCTGCTTACAGACCTCTGCTTGTCTCACGAGCTGTTTTGCTTTTTCTAGGGTGAAGTCTTCCTGAGACTGCAATAAATCTGATAGGAATTCATCAGCAATACCTACTACAATGCGGTCTCATATTAATTCTGATTTTAGGTCTCCATATTCACATCCTTCAACTAGCCTGTTAAAGGTCATCTATAAGAGCATCTATTGTTCACCTGGTTTCTGGACCCTTCTGTTAAATTTGGTCCTTTCTAGAATCTTGTTGCTCTTCAGGTTGAAATAACTATCAAAGGCTTTTAAGACTTCTTCAAATTTATCTGATGTCTCGTTATTGCCTTGTCTTGCAATAACATCATCAGCTATTGATCATTTGGAATAATGTAATGTATTGAATATGTTGACTTGTTCTAAGTCAGACTTGCTGTCTAATTTTGAAGCAATTCTGTACTTCAAAAATCTTTTTCTCCAAAAGTGACCAGTTTTGAATTTGATTTGGTCCTTCCATGTGTCCAAACCTCTTTGGTATCATAAATTTAAGATCCAAGACTTTTCTAAGGTCTCGAGGTAGTTTACTTGATCTAAATTTGCCTTCCCATATTGGAAGTTTTCCCAGTGCTGCTCAGCCTTGCACTGACTCCTGCTGTGGTCAATGTCTTTCCCTGGGTAATCTCTCTGCTAGACTAGGTATATATTTCTTGAACGCAGCTTTGCAGCATTATTTCAATAATCTCATTACTCCCTTCTCCCGGAGTATCGAGTTTTTGCAGTCACTATTTTTTCTGCTGCCTTGCAGTCGCCACATGTAATGGCGCCGACCTGGGATTCATCGTTGCTAGGGATTTCGTTTTCCCAGTTCCGGCTTCAAATTTTGTTCCCTAGTTACTGACTCCATCCCTCTCCCTGGCAACAGTCTGAGATTAAGCCAATATGTTTGCAACTTTAGTGTCTTATTTGACCCCGAGATGAACTTCTGACCTCATATTGGTGTCATCACTAAGACTGCCTATTTCCACCTCCGTAACATCTCCCAAATTTGGCCCAGTGTCAGTTCCTCTGCTGCTGAAACACTCAATCATGCCTTTGTTGCCTCTAGACTTAGCCATTCCAACACACTCCTGGCATGTCACCCACAGACTACTCTCCGTAAACTTGAGGTCATCCAAAACTTTGCTGCCCATGTCTTAACTCACACCAAGTCTCATTCCCCTATCACCCCTATGCATGATGACTTACATTGGCTCCCAATCAAGCAACCTTTAGATTTTAAAATTCTCATGTAAAATCCCCTCATGGCCTCGTCCATCTGTATTTCTGTAATCTTCTCTAAGGCCACAACCCTCCAAAATATCCTCTAATTCTGGCCTGTAGTGCATCTCTGATTTTAATCCTCCGCCATTGGTGGCTGTGCCTCAGTTCCCTGGGCCCCAAGCTCTGGAATTCCCTCGCTACACCTCTCCACCTCTCCACCTCACTTTCCTCCTTTAAGATACTCCTTAAAACCAACCTCTTTGACCAAGCTTTTGATAATTTCCCTGTAGTTTCTAGCAGTCAGCTCTTAGATGACCTGCCTTATTATAATGGAAGCACACAGGTCTCTGGGTCTCACTCCTACTTTCAGCACTGTCTCTTTTGGCTTGTGGAGGGCTCCCTGTCTGTCCTGCTTTTTTTTCTCTCTTAGGACTGCTTGGGCTCCCATCACCTTCCCACCCTTTGTCCTTTTAATATTTTTGGGGGTGACTAAGAAAGATTTTCCCCTGGGGAACCGACTTGTACATTAAAGCAAACCCATCGCCAGAACTGTGGCTTGCCTCACTCTATGTACTTTTTTTTCCTTCACATGGGTCTTTATGGAGAGGGGGAGAGAGTTTTGAAATTCCTCGAGGAGAATTACCTCTCTGAGATTTTCATAGTTGGGCTGCACTTTAAGAGCCCTCAACCACTGGTCAAAAGCCAGTTGCTTACTTCTCTCAAACTCCAAGCAAGTTTGATCAGCTTTTTCTGGAGGGTTCGAAACTTCTGGTGGTAGTCTTCCGGGACTAGCTCATATGCCCTGAGGATAGCACTTTTGTCAGTTCATAATTTGATGAACTCTCATCTGGCAACAGTGAATACACCTCATGGGCTTTTTCCTGTTAGCTTGCTTTGTAGCAGTAGAGTCCAGTTCTCAGCCAGCCATTTTTACTGCCTTGCAAGCTTCTCAAAAGATACAAAAAATGTTTCCATGTCTCACTCATTGAAATTTGGAATCAATTGGAAAAATGTTTAAAACTCAGCACACAACCCCGCATTACTTGTATTCTCAATGCTTTCACTGGCATTACCCTGTTGCCCCATAGCTAACTCAAGCAGCCTCAGCTCTCTTTCCTCCCGTTCCTTCTGGAAGGTTCTTTCTCTCTCTCTCTCTCTCTTGTCTTTCTTTCTCTCTCTTTCTCTCTTTTTCTTTCTCTTGTCTCTCTCTTTCTCTCTTTCCGTGTCTTTTAATTCAAGTTTCCTCTGTTCCAATTGTATCTTTGCTAGCAATACCCTGTCAGAGTCTATTTCTAACCCTATCTCTGGTTCTTCAGATTTGAGGCAAAAATGGTTGGCCACTAGTCTTAGGGGGTTCCGGTTTCCTAGCTTTGGCATGGAAAGTGATCCCACACTGCTCAGCCATATTCCTCAACTCCTCCATAGATAGTGCCTTTAACTTATCCCAAGTTACTTCACCCTGGCTTGTGAGTGCACTGGCTTTGGCCGTGGACATGTTCATATTCTAGCACACACAACTGCAAGAAAACCTGTATTGAAATCTTTTCTCTTTTTGATTGGGATCAATTTAATTTCCCATTTCCAATTTCTCGTTTGTCTGTGGGTCCAATCTCGGACGCTAGCCCTCAAATTTCTGTTACGACTGGGTGAGGGCGGGGTCTCAGGCTCCCTTCTTGCCCCTTTCCTGGTTTGGCGTAACAGGGTTTAACTTTTAAAACACAGTGTTTTTAGCACAACACCTCAGTGAGTCCTTGCTCACTGCTCCCTAATTGTAATTGCAAAGGCACCACTCAGAGAGGTTTTCTTAGATTTAAACAAGGAAGATGTACATTTATTATCCTTAACACTCTAACTCACTTAAAATTACTAAAAATATGTGAAACAACCACGCTAGCATGCATATGAGATAAATACACACCCAAATAGATAAAGAGGTGGAGAACAAAAGAATCAAAGGGATAGGTTGAAGTAGTAAATGGAATTCAGTTACTGTCTTTAGTTTTGCTGCTAAGTCTTTGGTTGGAATTGTGATCTTGTAATTCTCGCTGCGGCCCATTGCACACTTTCAAACTTGCTTCTCTGGTACCAGAAGGCTGAAGAGGTCCTCTGTCTTGAGGCTTAAGCTGCTTCAGTGGGTCCCTGGGACTTTGCTAGAGAGAAAGACAGGGAAAGCGAGCTTCCTTCTCTTTGGTCTTCAAATTGCAGTCTGCTCAAATCTTTCAGTGAGGCGCAATTCAAACAGTTCTCAGTCTGGCCAGCAGGTAATTCATGTGACCAGCTCTTTGTTTGAAACAGCATCTTCTGTGAAGGTTGTTGATTCTCCAGTCACACTTGGTGGGGTGTGGAGCTCTGGTTCTTAGACAAAGAAGGTTGATTATTATGATTGCCCAGACCAATCTTGTTAATTGAATCAGTGAGCACTTCCCTTGCCTCTCTATTCAACTGTCTCTCAGAATACAAATGTGCAGCCATGTTTCAGCTACCCAACTATGTGGTCTTTTTTAATCAGGTTCTGTGCAATGTCCAGCAAAAGGGTTAAAGTAATGTTCCATCTGACAAAATTAATATGTTTCCATCACAGTATGCATCACAGACTAACTGCAAGTTGCCATGAACACATGTTATGCCGAATGGTGTCTTTTTTTAAAATCTATCGGTTGGAAACCTGAATTAAACTTTAAAAAGAAAGGAGGAGACAAAAAAACTAATGAAAGAATCACTGCTAGCAGCGGAAAGGGCCACTGCAATTTGCGTTTAAATACCTTACATACCAATGTATTGAGGTGGAGACATAGGTCTGGCAAAATCTCCCACCAGAACAATGGTTTGCGAATTTTGAATGAGCTACCTGCCTTGCCTTCACTAATAAGACATTCAAAGCCATCTTGGAACATTAACACAGTTGGAGATGAACCACTCAAAGGGCAATCCTGGAACAATGGGACCCTGAGAAATTGGGAATTCTTAGACCTGATCTAATAAAATTGCAAAAGAGAGAATACATTGGACAATCATGTGACAGTCTCTCCATTTGGATGAAAACCTGGAGTTCCTTCTCTCTACAGCAGATAAGCTCCTGAAATTGACCTATGCAGGACCCAAGTGGGGGTATATCTCTCTCTCTCTCTCTCCAGGCCACCCCACAAGTTTGGACCTTGCCTGCTGGCTGCAAAACAGCCAAACCTATAATTGCTGCAGACAGAGGCACCAGGAAGAATTCCATCTGCATCATTGTCTCCAAGAAATCCCTGAACTAGGTGGCCACCTCTACCAACCGTAAACTTCAGGACCATGAGTTCAGCTGTGAGACAACTGAATTACCAGACTCCACAGACTGTATATTCTTTTTTATTGTTCTGCAATCTAACCAACCAATCTATTCCTCTTCAGTCTGTAACCTATTTGTGTGTGATTCATGTGTGTGTGTGTGTATGTGAAAGTTGGATCATAGCTTATTACTTTACTTAGATCGGGCTTTTGGTTTTAAGTACAATAAACTAACCTCGTTCTCAGTTAAACTCAATAAAACCTGTTCAATTGGTTCTTTTATGATCATAGCACATAAAGGGTTAAACAATCACTGAATTGGTAAGCATATCCATTGTTTAAAAGAAATAAAACCTGTTGTGGTCAAACACAGAGAGGGACAAGAGGGAGCATTTCGACCCCTCTGTTGTATGATTGCTTCAAGAGTGATGTCCCGTTAAGAACGCAGTATGCTAATGAGCTAAGTGCCAGGATGTAGTCATGTGACTAGCAGCCATAGTCACTCTGCAACTATAACTCCCTAGACGAAGGTTCTGTATATAGTTTGCTCTGTATTGTCTATAATAGTTAGTTGTTAATAAACCTGTTTGAGATCTTCAAGGAATTGGAATCCACATAATTCATTGTGTTACTTAAGACAACACAAAGAACACATTATACCCTCCTCACCTGATCGTAACAAAGTTTATAAGACAAACTTTTACTGACTCTGGAACAGGTGTGTATTCTGAGGAATTGCATGTAAGCAATTTGTTATCTCTAGGTTACAAGAAAGCTAATAAAACACAACTGTTTTATGTTATAGCTGCCCTGTAGGGAGGGTGCTGATGTGTCCTTTATGCAGAATAGCATTCAATTGGGTTATGCCCATGTTATAGTTCAGCTATCAACATGAGTGAGTTGTATTGAATACTGTGTTAGTTACATGGATCAAGTTATACTGATCACAGAGTATTAGCTGCTTTAGCTTCCTTCAAAAATCAGAGCATATTTGCTAATAGTCTGCCACGTCTGAACTGCTGTTTTATCAGCTCAACCAGTAAAGGTTTTACCGTGGATCTTTCATGTTTTGGAATTTTTGATCATTCTTCAACAGAAAGGATTTGATAAAGAGATACATTTAACCATTGGGGATTTAAAGGAGCATAGGAACAGGAGTGGGCCATTCAGCCCCTTGAGCCGCCATTCAATAAGATCATGGTATCCTAACTCCATCAACCTGCCTTGGCTCCATATCCCTTAATACCCTGTGGCTAGCAAAAATCTATTGATATCAGATTGAAAATTAATTGAGAAAGTATCTACTGCTTTTGAGGGAGAGAGTTCCTCAATTCTACACCTCTCTGCATGAAGAAGTGTTTCCTAACCTCTCTCCTGAATTGCCTGGCTCTGATTTTTAGTAGCATAGTAAGTGGTGTAGACCGGAACAATCCCTTCATTTTGGACTGCCCCACCAGTGGAGAAAGCTTCTCATTATCAATTCCTTTCAAATTCCTAAATACCTCAATCAAATATCCCCTTAACCTTCTATATTCCAGGGAATACAAACCCATTTATGCAACCGTCTCCTCATAATTTAACCTTTGGAACCCTGGTAACATTGTGGTGAATCTGTGCTGCGCTTTTTCCAAGACCAATATATCTATTTTAAGGTGTGTGCCTAGAACTGTACACAGTACTCTAGATGTGGTCTAACCAGGGCTTTGTACAGCTGTAGCAAAACATGTCCGTCTTTATAACCTAGCTATCCAGTTACAAAGGCTAACATTCTTTTTCTATTTTTGTACTTGACTACCACATTTTATCGATTTGATTGCATGGACCCCTAAAACTCTCTGGACCTCCAATGTTCCTTTGGAGTGTGTCCTTTCTTGGTCCAAAATGGATGACATTGCACTTACCTTCATTGAAATCCATCTGCAACAGTTTTACTCACTTACTTAATCAAGCAATGTCCCTGTAATTTTATGTTCCAGTCTACACCACTTACTATGCTACCAAACTTTGTGTCACTGGAAAGCTTGGATATATGGTTCTCTCTTGTATTTTCTAAGTCATTAATAAATGTCTCCGTTATAAAGACGTCTGCAAACGCGACATGAAATCGTGTGACATTGATCACAAGTCGTGGGAGTCAATTGCCAGCATTCGCCAGAGCTGGCGGGCAGCCATAAAGACAGGGCTAAATTGTGGCGAGTCGAAGAGACTTAGTAGTTGGCAGGAAAAAAGACAGAGGCGCAAGGGGAGAGCCAACTGTGCAACAGCCCCAACAAACAAATTTCTCTGCAGCACCTGTGGAAGAGCCTGTCACTCCAGAATTGGCCTTTATAGCCACTCCAGGCGCTGCTTCACAAACCACTGACCACCTCCAGGCAATTACCCACTGTCTCTCGAGATAAGGAGGCCCAAAAGAAAGAAAGAAAGAATAAATAAAATGACTAGTTGAGGCCCCAGCATAGATCCCTGGGGGACACCACTAGTCACTTTTTTCAAATTTGACTATATACCATTATCCCTACCATTATCTACTATTGCCCAACCAATCTCCTAAACAGATAACATTTTGCCTTCAATTCCATGAGCTTTAATTTTAGCTAATAGTCTCTTATGTGGATCCTTATTTAATGCCTTCTGAAAGTCCATATAAACTACATCCATGGATATTGCCCGTCTACTAATTTAGTTACTTCCTCAAAAAATTCAATGAGGAACATTAGACATGACGTTAGACATTAGACAATCCATATTGGTTCTCTCTAATCAGCTCAAATTTCTCTATACTTTTTGTCACTCTGTCTTTAATTATAGATTGCAATAACTTCTCCACAAATAGGTCCATAATTCCCTGGTTTCTCTCTCTTAGTTTTCTTAAATAATGGAGTCATGTTTGCAATTTTTTAATCTAAAGGAACACTTCAATCAGAAGAGCTATTGAAGATTATAGCTGAAGCATCTGCAACTTCCACACCTACATCCTTTAAAATCCTAGGGTGGAAACCATCAGTTCCTGGGGATTTATCAGTCTTCAGTGCCATTATTTTTTCTGATACAGTTTTCTTCCTTACATAAACTTAATGAGCTCCAGTCCTTGTTTCATTATTAGTTTCTCTGGAATGTCGAATAAAGCAAAGATTAGTCACACATGTTTTTAACAAATGGTTAAAACGCTAATATTGAGGCAATGAGGGCTGTTTCTCCAAAGACTGAAAATAATATGCAATTCGTTATTCTATCTCAGTAATCAGTAAACAGCTCACACCCACTGTGTTGACAAGTCACTGATCCCAACTGCTTGGTAGGGGTTGTCTGGTATAGGCCTTTCCTCTTGTGGTGACACATAAAATATGGACCATAACATACAATAACAGTCATTGTTTTCATGTAAAGTTTCTAGGGCAGGTTATTGCCATACACAGGTGGTTATGACACAAGAAGGGGTTAGAAATTATTTTAATTTAAGCAAGACAAGCCACTGATGTGGGGAAGCATGGTTAGTTCATTGTTTTGCATGAAGCCAACTTGTACTGATGGAAGTAAGTTGCCCTAAATCTTCACTTCCTGTCTGAGAAATAAAACATCTTATTATTTTGTTCTGTTCCCTTCTCCCTAAAATTGAAGTCTAATTTCTGAAAAATTGAAGATTCTAATATTAGGACAAATGTGAAAGACATGAATATTTAGTTCATTTGTAAAGGGAGGGCGCGTTATTTTTTTTTGCTGCATTATGCTACTGTATATGTTTATATTGGCAAATGTGAGCAAACTCCAGAAGATAAGGGAGGTGGAATTTGCTTACAGGAACAACTGATGGCACTGAATCAGAGAAGATATTTAAAGCAAGTCCACACATATCACACTATCTTCTTATAGCCAAGCATTGCTTAATGTCCCAGTTTCTCAGAAATACCTCAAACATTTTCTAAAACTATTTTCAATCAGAAGTGTTGTCCTTTGCGAAAACAGTTTTTTTCAGATTAATCATAATTCACAATGATACTGACATTGGTTTCTTTAGGATTAGCTCCCTCTAGCAATGGAGTCAGAAGCAAAATTATCATCAGTACTACCCTTAGCTTAAGTTATCTTTCCCCCCACCCACTGCACCCCCAGCTCCATTTACCGTTTGAGTTCTGATGAAGCATTTCTACCTGAAATGTGAAGCTATCTTTCCACTTTTCAAATGTTAAGAGACTGGCTATGAATTTCCAGCATATATTGTTCTTTTTCCCTTTGCCATTCCTGTACAAGACAATGAACAAAAACCTGTTGTGGAGCCTCCATCAAGACTACTCTGAAACTGGCTGATTGGTGGAGGCAGAGGATCTCTGGGTGAATGTCAGGTTTTCTATCCCTCTTGCTGGTGAATCTCTTCACTTTCACTTTGCTTCTCCCTCCAAAGATTTGCTTTGAACCAAAAACACATCAGGTGAGAGATCATAGGGATAAAATCATCTACTGCCACTCTATACAGTACACCAATGTACATTGATTCCCAGCTACTTAAAATCTCTGTTTATTCAAATTCCTAATATTGCCGAGTAAACTATTTTGGTAGCAAATTGATACATTAATCTTTGCGGCTTTATAACTTTAAGGAAATTAAATGCAAAACATGACAATTGTAGCATAGGAATCAGCAGTTTTATATTATTTTTAAGCATGTGAACATTCCAGTATAACCTCTATGACATTGGAAATTTTCCCGTACATTATTACTTGCATATTTTCGACAAATTGATTAATCAGTTATATGGTTTGTTTGTAATTTACAATTCAAAAATCATCATCCTATTCCAGTGTTACTAGATTTTGAATTCTAACAATATTTGATGGGATATCTGAAAAATGTAATGTTTTTTCTGATATAAAATGAGTTACGAAAAGATCGGGTCTGAGAACACAGTATTCATCAATCCATGCCTTACAACTCTGTTAAAGCAATTTTCAATCTAAATTATTTAAGCTAGTTGCTATCCCAAGTATAACTGTAAAGTAAAAGGAAAGGTTCTCCTACAGATATAATAATTGTAATCATCATTCCACAGAATGTTTATTATATTAATTTTGATTTTTCATAAAAAGTCTCTTCTGTGACTGTGTACTTAGTCTGATGCCTACTCTACTCAAAATTATTCCGTGCTTTCTCTCCTTTATAAATGTAACAAGCAGGGTGAACAGAAAAACAGCTTTGCTTTGAATTATCAGATCTGAAAGATGTTCAAATCATGAAGTTCAAGGAGGATATTGCAGACAGTAAAACAAGCCAAAGGCAACAGTTAAAAAGTGACAGGAGCCATTTATCAGAACTAGCTTCACAGAATTCTGTTCTGAGCCTTTCATGATAGAGTAGAACATGGATGTAGTGCATTTCAGGGCAGTGGCTTCATTACTTAGCCAAGCATCAACAACAGTGGTCTGAGGAAATCCAGGGAACCCATGTCCAACTCAGAAACTAACAAGATACAAACATCACTCAAACTTACATCTCCATTACATAAACTACCTGGGGACATGGGTTCAAATCCTACCATGACAGCTGGTGAAATTTAAATTCAATTAATTAATAAAAATTAAATTAATTAACAAAAAATGGAATTGAAAGCTAGTCTCAGTAATGCAGCTATGAAACTATCATCAATTATGATAAAAATCCATTTGATTCACTAATATCCTTTAGAGAAGGAAATCTCATATCCTTACCTGCTATGGTCTACATGCGACTCGAGACCCACAGCAATGTGGTTGACTTGTAACTGCCCTCTGAAATAGCCTAGCAAGACACTCAGTTGTCAAGGGCAATTAGGGATGGGCAACAAATGCTGGCCTTGCCAGCAACAACCACATCCCATGAAATAATAAAAAAAGGAATAATTTATTCATACGGAAGTAGACAGCAATATTTTCAGTGAGTTTATTTTGGGAAAGAATATACAATATTGTTTGGTGTTTTGGAGTATGAAGATGAGGAGTTCATCTTGCATTCCACTAACTCAATGTTGATTTCCCCACAGCGATTTCCTTCAATGTGCTCTCCTTTTCATCGTGACTCTTTTGGGTAGGCTCAACTTTCCTGATGTTCTTTCTTAAAAAAAAAAGCAGCTTGCATATTGCAATGGATATATTGGCTCTGATTTTGCTGAAGAGGGGCATCTTGTGCTGCATGTTATCTGTTAGACATTTTCCTGTATCTTTCAGCTCAATTTTTTTTTGCGCCATGATTTGCTGGAAGTGTGAACCTAGAATGGCACAGTGAGGGTAATGGGGCATCTGGGACCTCAGTGAACGCTGGGATCAACAGTGCATCTCCTTAACCAATGAGTTTTAAGGATTGAGAAAGGAACAGAGGAAAGAAAGAGAAAAAGGGTGAATTGGTCAAATCAGGGTTTCCTCAGCTCCTCTGCTAAAGTCAAATGAGTGACAGATTCCACAGAACTTCCTATGCTTTTAAAAACACGACATTAAAGTAATTCACTTTCCAAATCTCTTCTGTGAAAAAATGGTCAAAGAAATTCCCGAAACATGATAGGGATTTTGGCAGAATCACTTACATCCCAAGAAAAAAAAGTTGAGATTTTTTTTCTTTACAAGCTGTCAGGGTGGGGTTATTCTCACATCACAAGAGATTGAAGACACTGTAGAGTGTTCACTTGGAGCATTTGCTTATTAATTTTTAAAAGAACATTTTACATATGCACATTTTTATTTGACAGATTGTTAAGAATAGAATCGCAATGTAAATGATTCCCTAGCTCACAATGCCAAATTAAGGCATGTAGCTCTTTTAGATAAAAGATATTCACCATATGTCCAACTGCCTTGTAAAATTCTCAGTGTAGGTAGTGTTGGCTATCATTACCTAATATGGAGATAAGAATATCAAATGTGTCGGTGCACTTTGTGTAGATATCAGTGCTGGAAAATGTTTTCAATGTTACTCAGCACTTGGCATGTAGAACTCATTTTGATTTCATTGAACATTTTACTTCCCAAGATCTATTCTTGAATTTTGACCACTAGTCATTAAACTTGAAGAGGAACAAAATATTAATTTGGTAAATATGAAAAGCTAGTTACTGTGTTATGGAAGAACGTCAACAGCCATGAATAATCTAATATAATAGTATGGGGGATGCTAGCCAGCTGGTGAGTGGTTTTTTCTTCGTTCAGGGAATGTGGACATTGCTGGCTAGGCCAGTATTTATTGTCCATCCCTAATTGCCCTTGAGAAAGTGGTGGTGAGCTGCCTTCTTGAACCACTGCACTTCATGTGAGGTAGATACACACACAGTGCTGTTAGGAAGGGATTTCCAGGATTTTGACCTAGTGACAGTGAAGTAACGACAATATAGTTCCAAGTCAGGATGGTGTGTTGCTTGGAGGGGAACTTGCAGGTGGTGATGTTCCCATGCATCTGCTGCCCTTGTCCTTCTAGGTGGTAGAGGTCGCGGGTTTGGAAGGTGCTATCGAAGGAGCCTTGGTGAGCTGCTGGAGTGCATCTTGTATATTATACGTACTGCTGCCATTGTGTGTCGTTGGTGGAGGGAGTGAATGTTGAAGGTGGTAGATGAGGTGTCAATCAAGCGGGCTGTTTTGTCCTGGATGGTGTCAAGCTCTTTGAGTGTTGTTGGAGCTGCACCCATCAAGGCAATTGGAGAGTATTCCATCACATTCTTGACTTGGGCCTTGTAAATGATAGACAGGCATTGGGGTGACAGGAGTTGAGTTACTTGCCGCAGAATTCCCAGCCTCTGACCTGCTCTTGTAGCCACATCATTTCTGTGGCTGTTCCAGTTCAGTATCTGGTCAAAGGTAACCCTCAGGATGTTGATCGTGGGGGATTCAGCAATGGTAATGCTATTAAACGTTAAGGGGAGATGGTAAAATTCTCTCTTTTTGGAGATGGTCATTGCCTGGCACTTGTGTGGCACGAATGTTACTTGCCACTTATCAGCTCAAGAATGGATGTTGTCCGGGTCTTGCTGCATATGGACATGAGCAGCTTCAGTATCTGAGGAGTTGTGAATGGTGCTGAACATGGTGCAGTCATCAGCAAACATCCCCACTTCTGACCTTATGATGGAGGGAAAGTCATTGATGAAGCAGCTGAATATGGTTGGGCCTAGGACACCACCCTGAGGAACTCCTGCAGTGATGTCCTGGGACTGAGATGATTGACCTCCAACAACCACAACCGTCTTCCTTTGTGCTAGGTATGACTCCAACCAGTGGAGAGAATTCCCCCTGATTCCCACTGCCTTCAGTTTTGTTAGGGCTCCTTGATGCCATACTCGGTCAAATGTCAAGGGCAGTCACTCTCACCTCACCTCTGCTGTTCATATCAGTAGAGGTGGCAGTTAATATCCCAGGATGAATTGGTGACTGGAATTTTCCCCATTCTGCAGGATATATACAATGAAATTATATAATTGATGAATCATCACCATTTTGGGGATTTAGAGATGAGTTAAGTGCCGCTATCTGCCAATGTGATTGCAGTTGAGATAATGTTAAGGACATGAGGGAGCCAATTTTCACACATCTGTTTAAGTCAGTTCTAAATGGATAGGAAATTATGAAAATCTTTCCAGAATGGTAATGTGCTAATGGCATTCAATTTTCATGAGTCAACCATGTGTAATTATTTATAGCTCCCCAAAAATAGAAGTGAAAAATTGTGTGATACTGAAACTTGAAGAGATATGGACAATTATACACAGAATGACGGAGGACAAAAAAATCTGGCTACCTTTAGAAAACTCATAAAGCATCTCAATCCTCTTGCAGGTTTTTCCAGGACCAAATTTCCAGAACAAAATTGACAGGCCTGAATGAAAGGAGAGCAAACCAAAAATGTAGATGTGAGTCAGCAGGTAAGTGATTAGGCAGTCCAGTACCTTATTCGCAGTTTGACAAGTACTAGAATGGAGGAGGTGCTATATGATGTAGTTGTGAGGAAGGTCTGTTTGCAAAGCCATGGTGACACCTTCATAGGTCAGCCTTGCAGCATGCCTGCAAGGAGATGGAGACTGTTATCAGAACATAGTTGGTTGGTCCTGCCACCATGCAAGCACTCTACTACGCATGTCACTGTAGCACAGGGTATAGCTCGGCATGGATCTCTCAGCTGACCCTGAGCCCACAAAGTTCCATTCATGTCCATCTTACCATAGCCAGAGAATTGCTATCTACGGCTTCTCTTCCTATTCCCGTACAGTTACCTCTGGTGTCCCCCAAGGATCTATCCTTGGCCCTCTTCTATTTCTTATCTAAATGCTGCCCCGCAGGGATATCATCTGAAAACATGTCAATTTCCACATGACAGAAAGCTTTACCTCACCATCACCTGGCTCAACCCCTCCACTGTCTCTAAATTGCGTATCTGACAACCAGTACTGCAGGGGCAGAAATTTCCTCCAACTAAATATTGGGAAGGCTGAAGCCAATGTCTTCGGTCCCTGCCACAAACACCGCTGCCTCACCACCAACTCCATCCCTCTTTCTTGCAGTTACAGTTGATGACATCTTGGTGGGTGCACAGAATCAGGTTATGGTGGTTGTTGATCACCTTAGCTTGCCATTTTCAATGGAGTACGAGCAAAAGCATAAAACACTGTGCTTGCGAGGAAGCATCCAGCATTACGATTAGACAGGTATTCACATGTAAAGATTATTTGTGTCATTGGGCCTGCTCTCCCAGCTTTCCTTTGGGAATGGGAACTTCCCTGTTAAACTGAGATATTTAGACCTCTGTGGGCACAATGATATAGGCAGATAGGTGCAACGTGCGAATAAATTATTATTAATTTTGACATTTATTCCCAATTTTCTTCTATTTAAATGCTATTTCCCTTGAAGGATTTAGAGCTAAGCACAAACATTTTCTTTTTGTTTGGAGAAGGAGTAGATCTGCAAGAGATGTGTCTTTTCATTCATGACGACATCAACAAAACATGTATTTGTTTTGCATTCCTCATATGTGGGGAGATGTCACAAAGCACTTTACATTAAGGAGATAAACAATAGACATCAAGCAGGAGGGGAAAGTGGAGAGGGAGAGGGTGGGGAGCTAAATGCTCGACAGAAGAGAAGGATTTTGGTGAAATTTCTGAAAGCAGGAATTGAAGTGGGAAGATGAAGTGAGCTAGAGAGGGAGTTGCAGAGAGCAGAAGTGTAGTGGTCAAATGGGTAGCCACCAAAGGGGATTGAGAGACAAGGATAAATCTAGTCACAAAAGAGAGAGCAGACACCGCAAGGTTGAAGGAGATTGCTAAGGTGAGGATGAGGTGAGATGATGGACAGGTTTAAAAGCAAATATAGGAATTCTGAAGTCAGCTCACTGACATGGAACCAATGCAACTTAGAGAGAATGAAATTGAAGTGCAGGACTTTGTGCAATTGAACTGTAATGTTATGGCCACATGATGAGATGTGGGTGGTTCCCACTGTTTAACTCCACACCTTACTGGAGCAAGTGTGTTTTGTTATTAGGGATTGACCATAAAACCATAGAAAAATTATGGCACAGAAGAAGGCCATTCAGCCCATCATGTCAGAGCGGCCGAAAAACTAGCCGCCCAATCCATTCCCACCTTCCTGCACCTGGTCCATATTCTGGCAGGTTAAAGCACTTCAGGTACCTTTTAAAATAGAGGGTTTCTGCCTCCACCACTGTTCGTGGCAGTGAATCCTAGACACCCACCACCCTCTGGGTAAAAAGCTTTTCCTCATGACCCCTCTATTCGTTTGACCAATCGCCTTAAATCTGTGCCCCTTGGTAATTGACCTCTCCGCTAAGGAAAACAGGTTCTTCCTGTCTACTCTATTTAGGCCCCTCATAATTTTGTACACCTCAGTTAAATCACCCCTCAGCCTCCCCTGTTCTAAGGAAAACAATCTGAGCCGATCCAATCTTTTCTTATAACTGCAATGTACTCTGGGTGGGGGACTTCAATGTCCATCTCCAAGAGTGGCTCGGTAGCACCACTACTGACCAAGCTGGCCGAGTCCGAAAGGACATAGCTGCTAGACTGGGTCTGCGGCAGGTGGTGGGGGAACCAACACGAGGGAAAAACAGACTTGACCTCGTCCTCACCAATCTGCCTGCTGCAGATGCTTCTGTCTATGACTGTATTGGTAGGAGTGACCACCGCACAGTCCTTGTGGAGACGAAGTCCTGCCTTCGCATTGAGGATACCGTCCTTCGTGTTGTGTGGCACTATCACCGTGCTAAATGGGATAGATTTCGAACAGATCTAGCAATGCAAAACTGGGCATCCATGAGGCGCTGTGGGCCATCAGCAGCAGCAGAATTGTACTCAACCACAATCTGTAACCTCATGGCCCGGCATATCCCCGACTCTACCATTACCATCCCTGGTTCAATGAAGAGTGCAGGAGGGCATGCCTGGAGCAGCACCAGGCATACCTCAAAATGAGGTGTCAACCTGGTGAAGAGACAACACAGGACTACTTGCATGCCAAACTGCGTAAGCAGCATGCGATAGACAGAGCTAAGCGATCCCATAACCAACGGATCTGATCTGAGCTCTGCAGTCCTGCCACATCCAGCCGTGAATGGTGGTGGACAATTAAACAAGTAACTGGAGGAGATGGCTCCACAAATATCCCCATCCTCAATGATGGGGGAGCCCAGCACATCAGTGCGAAAGATAAGGCTGAAGCATTTGCAACAATCTTCAGCCAGAAGTGCCGAGTTGATGATCCATCTCGGCCTCCTCCTGAAGTCCCCAGCATCACAGATGCCAGTCTTCAGCCAATTCGATTCACTCCGCGTGATATCAAGAAACGACTGAAGGCACTGGATACTGCAAAGGCCCTGACAATATTCCGGCAATAGTACTGAAGACCTGTGCTCCAGAACTTGCCTCGCCCCTAGCCAAGCTGTTCCAATACAGCTACAACACTGGCATCTACCCTGCAATGTGGAAAATTGCCCAGGTATGTCCTGTACACAAAAGGCAGGACAAGTCCAACCCAGCCAATTACCGCCCCATCAGCCTACTCTCAATCATCAGTAAAGTGATGGAAGGTGTCATCAACAGTGCCATCAAGCAGCACTTGCTTAGCATTAACCTGCTCAGTGACGCTCAGTTTGGGTTCCGCCAGGGCCACTCAGCTCCTGACCTCATTACAGCCTTGGTTCAAACATGGACAAAAGAGCTGAACTCAAGAGATGAGGTGAGAGTGACTGCCCTTGACATCAAGGCAGCATTTGACCGAGTATGGCATCAAGGAGCCCGAGCAAAACTGAGGTCAATGGGAATCAGGGGGAAAACCCTCCACTAGCTGGAGTCATACCTAGCACAAAGGAAGATGGCTGTGGTTGTTGGAGGTCAATCATCTGAGCTCCAGGACATCACTGCAGGAGTTCCTCAGGGTAGTGTCCTAGGCCCAACCATCTTCAGCTGCTTCATCAATGACCTTCCTTCAATCATAAGTCAGAAGTGGGGATGTTCGCTGATGATTGCACAATGTTCAGCACCATTCATGACTCCTCAGATACTGAAGCAGTCCGTGTAGAAATGCAGCAAGACCTGGACAATATCCAGGCTTGGGCTGATAAGTGGCAAGTAACATTCGTGCCACACAAGTGCCAGGCAATGACCATCTCCAACAAGAGAGAATATAACCATCTCCCCTTGACATTCAACGGCATTACCATCGCTGAATCCCCCACTATCAAGATCCTAGGGGCTACTATTGACCAGAAACTGAACTGGAGTAGCCATATAAATACCGTGGCTACAAGAGCAGGTCAGAGGCTAGGAATCCTGAGGCGTGTAACTCACCTCCTGACTCCCCAAAGCCTGTCCACCATCTACAAGGCACAAGTCAGGAGTGTGATGGAATACGGTCCACTTGCCTGGATGGGTGCAGCTCCAACAACACTCAAGAAGCTCAACACCATCCAGGACAAAGCAGCCTGCTTGATTGGCACCCCATCTACAAACATTCACTCCCTCCATCACCAACACACAGTGGCAGCAGTGTGTACCATCTACAAGATGCACTGCAGCAATGCACCAAGGCTCCTTACACAGCGCCTTCCAAACCCACAACCTCTACCAACTAGAAGGACAAGGGCAGCAAATACATGGGAACAGCACCACCTGCAAGTTCCCCTCCAAGTCACACACCATCCTGGCTTAGAACTATATCGCCGTTCCTTCACTGTGGCTGGGTCAAAATCCTGGAACTCCCTTCCCAACAGCACTGTGGGTGTACCTACCCCACATGGACTTCATTGGTTCAAGAAGGCAGCTCACCACCATCTTCTCAAAGGCAATTAGGATAAATGCTGGACTGTCCAGTGACGCCTACATCCCATCAATGAATTGAAGTCCTGGCAATATTCTTGTTAATCTCCTCTGTACTGTCTCCAGAAAAATTATGTTCGTCCTGTAATGTGGTGACCAGAACTATACGCAAGACTCCAGCTGTGGCCTAACCAACGTTTTATACAGTTCCAGCATTACATCCCTGCTTTTGTATTCAATGCCTCAGCCAATAAAGGAAAGCATTCCATATGCCTTCTTCACCATTCTATCTACCTGTCCTGCCATCTTCAGGGATCTGTGGACATGCAGTCCAAGGTCTCTCACTTCCTCTACCCCTCTCAATATCCTCCTGTTTATTGTGTATTCCCTCGCTTTGTTTATCCTCCCCGAATGCATTACCTCACACTTCTCAGGATTGAATTCCATTTGCCACTTTTCCGCCCACTCGACCAAACCATTGATATCATTCTGGAGTCTACAGCTATCCTTGTCACTTTCAACTACACGGCCAATTTTTGTGTCATCGGCAAATTTCCGAATCATGCCTCCCACATTTAAGTCCAAATCATTAATATATACCACAAACAGGATCAGGATGGTATGTTGCCTCCCTGGTGCTAGGGTCAAGGATGTCTCGGAGCGGCTGCAGGACATTCTGAAAGGGGAGGGTGAGCAGTCAGAGGTCATGGTCCATATTGGTACTAATGACATAGGCAGGAAGAGAGATGAGGTCCTGCAAAGTGAATATAGGGAGTTAGGCAGAAGGTTAAAAAGCAGGACCTCTCGGGTTGTAATCTCAGGATTACTCCCTGTGCCAGGTGCTAGTGAGGGTAGGAATAGTAGGATTAGGCAAATGAATGCGTGGCTGAAGAGCTGGTGTCGGCGGGAGGGCTTCAGCTACTTTAATCATTGGGATCTCTTCTGGTGCAGAGGTGACCTGTACAAGAAGGACGGGTTGCATATAAACTGGAGGGGGACCAATATCCTTGTGGGGTGGTTTGCTAGTACTACTCGGGAGGGTTTAAACTAGTCTTGCAGGGGAGTGGGACCCAAAGTAGTAGTCTCTCAGATGAGATAGTTGAGGCAAATGTAGAGGTTAAAGCAAGCAAGTCCAGTAGGCAGGCCGGGCGGGGGCAGGACAGGGACCATGGAAGGTCTGATAGGCTAAACTGCATTTACTTTAATGCAAGAAGCTTTACAGGTAAAGCAGATGAACTCAGAGCATGGGATTGTCATATTATAGCTATTACGGAAACGTGGTTGAGGGATGGGCAGGACTGGCAGCTCAATGTTCTGGGGTACCGATCCTTCCTGCATGACAGAGGTGGAGGTAAGAGAGGAGGGGGAGTTGCACTATTGATTAGGGAGGACATCACGGCAGTACTTAGAGAATGTCTAAGAATGGGGGGAATGTCCAGCGAGACCATATGGGTAGAACTTAGAAATAAGAAAGGGGTGATCACTTTGATGGGATTATACTATAGGCCCCCCAATAGTCAGAGGGAAGTGGAGCAGCACATATTTAGGGAAATCACAGATAGGTGTAGTAATACAGATGTAGATAGTGTTGTAATAGTAGGTGATTTTAACTTCCCTAATATTGACTGGGACTGCCTAGTGCTCAGGGGTCAGATGGGGAAGAATTTGTTAAGTGTGTCCAGGATAGTTTTCTGAAGCAGTATGTGGATGGCCCTACTAGAGAAGGGACTACACTCGACCTCCTCTTAGGAAATGAGGATGGGCAGGTGGTTGATGTGTCAGTAGGGGAGCACTTTGAGACCAGTGACCATAATTCTATTAGCTTCAAGATAGTTATGGAAAAGGATAGGACTGGTCCTCAGGTTGAAGTCCTAAATTGAGGGAAGGCTAATTTCGATGGCATCAGATATGAACTCTCAATAGTTGAATGGGAGAGGCTGTTTACAGGTAAAGGGATGTCTGGCAAGTGGAAGGCTTCTAAAAGTGAGATCGAAAGAGTTCAGGGCCGGCATGTTCCTGTTAGATGGAAGGGCAAGGCTGGCAAGTTTAGGGAACCTTGGTTGACGAGGGATATTGAGGGTCTGGTCAGGACAAAGAAGGAGGCATATGTCAGGTATAGGCAGCTGGAATCGAGCGAGTCCCTCGAGGAGTATAGGGGATGTAGGACTACACTTAAGAAGGAAATTAGGAGGGCGAAAAAGGGGCCATGAGATTTCCCTGGCAGATAAGATAAAGGAGAATCCTAAAAGATTCTGTAAGCATATTAAGAGTAAGAGGGTAGCTCGGGAGAGAGTTAGTCCCCTTAAGGATCAGTGTGGCAATCTATGTGTGGAGCCACAGGAAATGGGCGAGGTCTTAAATGAATATTTCTCATCCGTATTTACCATAGAGAAGGTCATGGAAGCTAGTGAGTTCAAGGGAGAGAACACCGATATCCTGGAGCATATCAACATTACAAAGGAGGAGATGTTGGAGGTTTTGAAGCGCCTTAAGGTGGATAAATCCCCAGGGCCTGACCAGGTGTATCCCAGGATGCTATGGGAAGCAAGAGAGGAGATTGCTGGGGCCCTGGCAGAGATTTTTGTATCATCGTTAGCCACGGGTGAGGTACCGGAAGACTGGAGGATAGCTAATGTTGTGCCTTTATTTAAGAACGGCAGCAGGGATAAGCCAGGGAACTACAGGCCGGTGAGCCTTACATCAGTGGTGGGAAAGTTTTTGGAAGGGATTCTGAGAGACAGGATTTATATGCATCTGGAAAGGCATGGTCTGATGAGGGATAGTCAGCATGACTTTGTGCGTGGGAAATCATGTCTCACGAATTTGAATGAGTTTTTCGAAGAGGAGACCAAGAGGACTGACGAGGGTAGGGCAATGGACGTTGTCTACATGGACTTTAGCAAGGCCTTTGACAAGGTCCCGCATGGTAGGCTGGTCCAGAAGGTTCGAACACATGGGATCCAGGGTAAGCTAGCAAATTGGATACAAAATTGGCTTGGTGATAGGAGGCAGAGGGTGGTAGTGGTGGGTTGTTTTTCAGATTGGAGACTGGCGACCAGTGGTGTGCCGCAGGGATCAGTGCTGGGCCTTCTATTGTTGGTTATATATATTAATGACGTTGATGGGAATGTAAGGTGCATGATTAGTAAGTTTGCAGATGACACCAAAATTGGCGGTATAGTGGACAGTGAAGAAGGTTGTCTAAGGTTACAACAGGATATAGATCAACTGTGAGTTGGGACGTCATGTTACAGTTGCACATAATGTTGGTTATTTGGAGCATTTGGAGTACTGTGTGCAGTTCTGGTCGCCGCACTACAGGAAAGATGTGATTAAGCTAGAGAGGGTGCAGAAAAGATTCACAAGGATGTTGCCTGGTTTGGAGGGCTTGAGTTATAAACAGAGATTGGATAGGCTGGGTCTATTTTCCCTGGAGCGAAGGAGGCTGTGAGGGGACATGATAGAGGTATATAAAATTTTTAGAGGCATAGATAGGGTAGATAGCCAGAGTCTGTTTCCCATGGTAGGGGTGACTAAAACTAGAGGGTATAGATTTAAGGTGAGAGAGAGGAGGTTTAAAGGGGATCAAAGGGGTACATTTTTCACACAAAGAATAGTGGGTATCTGGAATGAGCTGCCTGAGGAGGTGGTGGAGGCAGGAACAGTAGCAACATTTAAAAGGCATCTGGACAGGTACTTGAATGAGCAAGGCATAGAGGGATATAGAATTAATGCAGGCAGGTGGGATTCGTATAGATAGGCATTATGGTCAGCATGGACGCGGTGGGCCGAAGGGCCTGTTTCTGTGCTGTATGACTCTATGACTCTGTGACTCTATGACTCTAAATCAGGTATAGAGTAAAGTTACTGGCAATGAAGAATTATTCAGTGCAGAGACTGAGATTTGATCGGAGGGAGGGGATTTTGGTGAACAAGATGTCTGGGCCCTGGGTGGGTCTTCCATGAGCCTGGGTGGTGATGGACAGTGGGGGGGGGGGAATGGTGGGGTTGGTGGGAAGTCAATTGAGGAGGGAGATCTTAAAGAAGAGATGGGAGGGTGGAAGAGGGTGAGGTGTTCAAACACAAAAGACAGGATTTCATGTGGCCCCCTGAGGTGGAGTCAGAGATGGGGGGGGCAAGGTGTATCGTGACGGGTGGTGGGGGTGGTTGGCAGAGGGCTCGTTGTCTCCCTGTCGCCAAGCGATCTGCCTGGGGGCGAAATAGGCCAATGGCAGCCTTCCCACCCAAAGGCCAATTGAGGCCCTTAAGTGGGGTATGAATGACCAATTAAGGCCTGGTCCCACTGCTGTTAGAATCCTACCAGTGGTGGGGGTGCCTTCGCCACGCAGGGAGGACACTTTGTAACATGAGGCACCCTCCCTGCCGGCTTGGGGGGAGTCCCTCCTTGGTGGGCAATTTGTGGCTCATGGAAGACCCACGCTGGGACCAATTTACTCCTCAGGAGCCCCTTCCCCGGACTGCACGACCACTCACCCGCCCCCCTTGTCAGGCCCTTCCAGACTGGCCTCGGCAACCCTGCCTCACTTACCTGAGGTCTGGGGTGCCAGTGTTGGGTCTGAGGCCTCTGTAGTACCGCCAGTGGCCACCACTCCCCCCTTTAAAGGATGGTGTCCCAGCTTGTGAATCTTAGAGATTAAAAGACCAGTGGTTTGCTCTGGGATGGGGCTGTGGGAGGGAGGGGGTGGTGGGCATGAAAAGGCTGAAGCTGGGTTTCCCCTGCCTTTTCGGCCCAGCGCTGGAAATCCTGCCTCCAACACAAAATCCAACCCAAAGAAGGAGTTGGAGGATGGTAGGGTAGGCCAAGGTAGGATCTGGAACTGCTGTCACTGTGGTGGTTTGGGTGAAGGATGAAATGTGAAATTACGTAGACAAGCCTCAATGAAGTGAAGGAGTCGCAGCCATAGGCCATGTTTCAGTTAGGCATAGGTTATTGATGTGACTTCATACAAACATGGCATGATGATGTCTGTTAAAGTAATATATATGATCGTGTTGTACAAATGAGAAAAGGTATCATGAAATTAATCGTCTTTTCAATGTGAACACTGATAGCTGTAAGAAAACAAATTTGGAAGTGATTTTGAACATAAGCATTCAAGAGAAGAAAACTAACACTGCTAAATAAATTTAGTTTATTGAATTCAACAATTTGTTACTTTAGGTCCATCATGCTCTTGGGCTCTACATTCAGTTCCTTCAATGCTCTTATCAGCCATTTAAATTTCATCAAAACATTCAAAAACATTAAGAAAAGAGTACAAGGAAAGTGAAGTAAAGTGAATAATAATTTTACACTGATTTTTGTTTCAGAGATATAGCACTGAAACAGACCCTTCGGCCCACCGAGTCTGTGCCGACCATCAACTACCCATTTATACTGATCCTACTAATCTCATATTCCTGCCACATCCCCACCTTCCCTATGTTCCCCCTATCACCTACCTATACTAGGGACAATTTATAATTGCCAATTTACCTATCAACCTGCAAGTCTTTGGCTGTGGGAGGAAACTGGAGCACCCGGATATGATTTTTATAACAACTCGAGTTGATTTTAATCTGTTCTGATCATGATGCCTTTTTAGGGCTGTGGTTATAGCTTAGCTACAATCCCATATTGTGTCTATTTCTGCCTGGTTGTCCCTAATTTATATTAGCTCTTTGGGAATTTGACTTTAGAACCAGGAGAGAGCTCAGGTTATATGTTAATACTTACATTAGCAGAGTTCCACTCCTGACTGGTAAATTTGGAATGTCATGAGAGTACAGACAGGAGTATTTAGAACTTTGTGTAACTTTATGTAGTTCTCAAGCTGTCCAGCAGATCCCTTGAACACATGGTTTTAATACTGCACTAGATTTCTATTTCATAAGCAGCTTCCCCTTGGCAGTGTCACATTGCTTTACACCGGAGTAGGGTTGGAATCTGACTCCTAAGTCATACTGTCACTTTTGCATTACTACAAAGCAGAAAACACTTCTCAGCAATGTAAAAGTGCCAGTATCTGTTCCCAGAGAGGTGAGAAAACGACTAAAACATCTCACAGTACATCCCATTGGTACAGCAGTATACTCATCATTCGATTTTAATTGTATTCATCAATTGCCTCAGCAAAACACAAGCACTTCTATCTAGGTAAGTGTGTGATGGTGTTTGACAAATTGGAAATGGTCTTTGACAAATTTATTAAAGTTCTTTGAGCATGTAACAAGCAGGGTGGCTAAAGGGGAACCAGTAGATGTAATGTATTTGGATTTCCAAATGGCATTCGATAAGGTGCCTGTTACGATCAGGCGAGGAGGGTTCGAAGGACACCCCTCTTTTCCTCTCCTTGTTTGACCATAACAGTTTTTTTTTAAGTGGATATATTTGCCAATTCAGTGAATGTTTAACTGTTTATGCGCCGTGTTCATAAAAAGAGCCAATCAGACAGGTATTCTTCTGTTTAACAAAGAAAGAGGCTAGCTTTATTGTACTTAAACCAATTTAAATAAAATAGTAAAATATGCTCCAGCGTTCTCACACTCTCACACACACAAATAGGTTACTGAGTAAGGAAGGATAGATTGGTCAAATTAGAGTCTGGAGAAATAAAAGGGATATACGGTCTGTGTAGGTTGGTGACTCGACTGGCTTAAGGCTGAGTTCGGTGGTCATTTAACTTTCCTTTGGTGGTCCTGAGGCTTCCAGTTTGAGGATGTGGATGCTGATTCAGTGGTTCTCCAAGAGGCAGCAATGCGGCTGATTTCCTTTGAGGGGTCTCTAACTATTCTTTTCAGAAACTTCTCTATTCACTAGCACCACCCTCAGGCTTAATTAATTAAGCACAGTGAGCATCTATCAGCGAACAGACTAACACAATCAAACACAAATCAATTAAACCACTGAACACTACAGTCTGCAGCAGGGAACATGCCTTGGTGTTCACAGTCAGCAGGCAGACTGCGAAGCTTGCAAGGTTTGAGTGGTTCACTTCCACAAGTTTAGTATTCAGGTTTCCAGCCAGTGGATTAAAAACATCATCATTTAATCCAGCACATTTTCGTGACAGTGCCACATAAAAGATAAGAGGTCATAGTATTGGGGTAATGTATTAACATGGGTAGAGGATTGGCTAACTGACAGAAAACAGAGAATTGGGATAAATGAGCCATTTTCAGGATGGCAAATGGAGTGCCATCGGGATCAATGCTGGGCCCTCAACTATTTACAATCTATATTAATGACTTGGATGAAGGGACCGAGTGTATTTTAGACAAATGTTTGGATGATACTAAGAGAGGTAGGAAAGCAAGTTGTGAGGACGATACAAAATGTCTGCTAAAAGATATAGATAGGTTGTGAGTGGGCAACAATTTGGCAGATGGAGTATAATGTGGGAAAATGTGAAGTCGTCCGCTTTGACAGGAAGAATAGAAAACAGAATATTATTTACATGGAGATATTCTGCAGAATGATTCTGGGTGTTATGATCAAGTGAGGAAGGATCACAAGGCTCCCCTCTTGTCCTTCTCCTTGTTTGACCACAACAGGGTTTATTCTTTTTAATACAGTGGATGTGTTTACCACTTCTGTGAGTGTTTTACCTTTTTCCTTTGTTGTGATTGTATAAGAACCAATCAGACAGGTCTTTTTGCGGTTTAAACAAGAAAGAGGTGAGTTTATTGTACGTAAAAAAAAAACAATCTAAACAAAATAATAAAACTACACTGCACTTTCATTCACATATGCACATGAGAATCACACATACAAATATAATACAGAGTGATATGGAACAGTTTGATTTGGATTAGAGTCCAGAACAAGTAACAAATAATATACAGTCTGTGAGGTTAGGTAATTCCGTTGTCTTCTGGCTGAAGTTGTGATCTTG
This sequence comes from Heterodontus francisci, assembly GCF_036365525.1. Classification (NCBI taxonomy): domain Eukaryota; kingdom Metazoa; phylum Chordata; class Chondrichthyes; order Heterodontiformes; family Heterodontidae; genus Heterodontus; species Heterodontus francisci. The sequence goes on from NC_090373.1 coordinate 67,417,149, forward strand.
AATTCTTTGGCTGGTGGAAGTGCACTTTGTGGCTGGCCCACCTGGGTTAGGTTTTCTTGGAGACAGAGTTGTAGGTGGCTTTACTCCCCAGGGTTTCTGTCTGTAACACTGGTAGACTTGGGGATTCCAGAGTCGCAAACAAGTTTCAAACTTTCAATGCTTTCTAGAGAGAGAGAGAGACACACACACACACACACACACACACAGCCCACTGGGGTTTGGTCTGGTTAGCAGTCAAAGCTTGTCTCCTTCCAAGTCTCAGGAACTTGTCTTTTTGCAAAAGACTTAGTTTTTTCACGATGCTGGGAGTTGGTCATATGATTGTCTAGTGTCCTCGTTTGCAAGTTAGTTGGATTCGAGTCTATTATTTTCAATCTCTCTCTTGAGTCCCATTGTTTCAATGTTCACTCGCTGCAGGAATGGTTCTACTGGTAATGTTCCAAAATGGCTTTGAATGTTTTGCCATTTAGCTGTTAGCTGTTTCCAAATTCATGAGGCATTGTCCTGAATGCAACTTCATTAGACACGCATCTCCGATTCTATGTCTTGGAATGTGAGGTATTTTGATGCAAATTGTGGTGACCAGCGTGGCTGTCAGGTTTTTTAAAAGTTAACTGTAGGATCCCAGCTTCTTTTAAAAAGCTTAATGTTCCAACTGATGAATTAAAAATCCTCATTTGGTATAGCATGATTTCTTGACACCTCCACACCACGCGGAATGAAATGTGATGACAGGATTATTTCATTATAAGGCTTTAGGGAAAAAAACACATTCATTCTCAAACACTCACTTTTCAAACTCACACTGCCATAGCTAGACTCTTTTTTTTGGAGTTTATCATCATCCTTCCTTTGGATGAGGTACCATTAAAAAATTGTATTTCTTTTGGTTAACGTTGTCAAATGGGCTTAGAGTTTCTCTAGCATCAACCGATAGTATTCGGGGAATATTCATTTCAATAAACATGTGGTTGTTGATGAAGATTGTGGTATGCAAATTTCCGTTACTGCTGGTGGCAAGGTTTTATGTCTGAACAAGCTTTAACCCCATAACTGCTGTTTCCACAACACAAGGCTTTAACCATTCAGGTTCCAGTGCATTGATAATTCTGATTTCTTTAGTGATAGTGGGTAATAACTTGTTTTTTTAGTCCTTGTGGGTGTCTGACATTTCCTTTGGGCCTTTGTTCTTGCTGAGTTCTGAATCTAAATTGTTAGGTTTGATTAGTTCTGGATTTGGGATCTGGTCATGGGATTTTTCAGTGGGTAGATGCCCACTGATCTCGCTTTTTGTTCTCTGGTGATTTACACAAGTACTGTTTACTTTAGGGCATTTTTTCTTTCTTTTTCCCTTTACTTTGGGGAGGGTTTTTTCTCATCTGCCCTATATCCTCTGGGACATCACCTATTGCAAGTGTCTGACCTGCTTTCACTGCAATCCCCTGTGGCATTTCAACTAGGTGAGGCATCTCCCTCACTTTTGTCTTGCCCTTTTGTGAACTTTTCTTGTCCCTGCAGATTTCTGTAAATACTGTGATCAGCCTTGGTAGGGTTTCTCTTTGCTCTGCAGTTAAATAGGAGAGTCGGGTGTTTAATTTTTCTAACATTTTAGTGTTGGTTAACCGGACAAGAGGGGGTTCTATTTGAGAATCCTCCCGGCCCTCCTCTAACATGGAAGGCTCATCCCTCTGTCCCAAAAACCTCTCCTTGACTAGTTTAAGAGGACCTCTCACCTCATGTCCATAAACTAATTCAAAGGGACTCATAGGGTGAGTTCCTGGTGGTAAACAGGAGAAATCCCAGCCCTTTGTCCCAGTCATGGGGGTATTCATAGTAGTATGCCTTGATCATTGTCTTTAGGGCCTGATGGGACCATTCTAAAGCCGCTTGTGGCTGTGGGTGGTAGACTGAGGACTTTAGCTGGGTAATGCCCAGAGTACCCATGACTTGTTGAAAGACCCCAGACATGAAATTTGTGACCTATCCATCTGGATCTCAGCAGACAGCCCATATCAGGTAAAGAATTGGGTTAGCCTCTCCACCACTACTTGACAGAGATACTTCTTAGGGGATTGGCCTCTGGGAATCGGGTAGCTACATCCATAATGGTGAGAAGGTACTGGTAGCCCATTTTGTTTTCGGTAGGGGTGCCACACAATTCACCAGCTCTGCTGAATGGTTCCCCAAAAGCTGGTATGGGAATTAGGGTACAGATTTTATTGAAGTTGGGGCTTCCCCACAACCTGGCCCATGTGACAAATTTTGCAGAACTCCACCACATCTCTGTGGAGTTTTGGCCAGTCAATTTGCTGTTTGATGTGGGCTTGGGTTTCACGTATACCAACATGTCCAGCCATTGGAAGTTTGTGGGCCATTTTTAGCATTTCCTTACGGTACCTCAGTGCCACCACTATCTGGTGAACCACTGTCTACTCTTCATCTGCAGGTCTGTGAGGAGGTCTGCACTTCCTCATCAGCACCTCATCCTTTAAGTAATAGCACTCTGGAACTCCCTCTGCTTCGCTTCAATTTGGACAGTCTGTGTTAATTTTTTTAACCCTGGGTCAGCATGCTGAGCCTTGACCAAGGAAGACCTGTTTAATCCATCCACCGGGTCCTCTAACTTCCCAAAGGTTTCAGATAACCAGACAGTCAGGTCACCTGTCCGTAGTGCCAGTTCAGCCTCCTTTAATGGAGCTTGTTTGGTCATGGACCGGATCACCACACAATCAGGGAAAATGTTGATGACCTTTTCCTGTCTCCCTGACCTCTTTCGGACTCTCTCAAACCACTGGGGAAGCTACCACCTTCGCCCGCGCCAGATCATTACCCAGAAGCAGGTTAACCCTATCCACAGGTAAACTAGGGACAATCCCCACAGTTAACGGTCCTGAAACAAACTCGCACTTCAGGTGCACCCGGTATATACTTTCCTCCGATACCATTCACTAGCACTCTAGCATTCAATGCACTCTCTGGGGAACAGGTTATGACTTTTCCCAGCAGAAGGGATTGGGTGGCCCTGTATCCCTAAGTATGACTGTAGGCTTGCTTGCCTCACTCGAGGGGTATGGGGTCACTTTTCCATGGGACACAAAATCCTGATAAGTTTCAGGGATTTTGCTAAGATTTATCACACTCACAGCAGTAGGTTTACTGGGTCTTACTGTGCAGTTAAAACCACAGCCTGGTCGGCTATGCTTTCCATCAGGGTCCCTTTTTCTGCACTGGTCTGGTGTGCCCTGATTAATCCTGCAGGTTTTCCCTGTAACTTCCAGCAGTCAGCTCGAAGGTGACCTACCTTGTTACAATGGAAACACAAAGGATTTTGGGCGTTGCTCCTGTTCTCAGCACCATCCTTTTTGGCCTGAGAAGGGCTCCCCTCTGTGTCCAGCTTTCACTTCTTGCCCATGGCTGTTCAGGCTCCTATCACCCTCCCACCTTTTATCCTTTTTGGATTAGTGGGGGTGACTCGGGAAGGCTTTCACTTGGGGTAAGAGCTTGTGGACAAGTGTAAATTCATCAGCCAGGATTGCGGCCTGCCTGGCTCTTGGAACCTATTGTTCCTCTATGTGCATTTTATTGGGCAGATAGAGCGAGTTTTTGAACTCCTCGAGAAGGATCACCTCTCTAATGTTTTCATATGTGGGCTGTATGTTGAGTTCCCGTATCCACTGGTCAAAAGCAAGCTGCTTAACTCTTTCAAACTTGAAGTAAGTTTGTTTGGGCTGCTTTCAGAAGGTTCAGAATTTTTGGCGGTAGGCCTCCAGCACCAGCTCATATATGCCCAGGATAGCATTTTTAGTCATTTTATAACCGTTTGAACTCTCATCTGGCAATGCTGATTAAACCTCATGTGCTTTTCCTGTTATTTTGCTTTGCAATAACAGTGTCCAGCTGTCCGCCAGCTATTTTAGCTGTTTTGCAAGCTTTTCAAAAGAGACAGAAAATGCTTCCACAACCTCCTCATTGAACTTTGGTATCAACTGGGAGAACTTTAAGAGCTCAGGACTTGGTCCTTAGCGAGGGGTAGCTCCCTCACTAGCAATGCCTTCACTGGTTGTATTGGGTCTTTCCCTAGTTAGATCAAGCCGCCTTAATTCCCTTTCCTCCTTCTCCTTCTGGCAAGCTCTTTCCTTTTCCCTTTCCTGCCTTTCTTTTTCCCTTTCCTGGAACATTCTCTGCTCTTTCTCTCTCTAGAATTCTGATTCTAGTCTCCTCTGTTCTAGTTGAATCACAAAAAGTTAGCATACAGTTAAAACAAGTGATTCGGTATGCAAATGGAATGTTGGTGTTTATTGCAAGGGTGATCGAGTATAAAAGTAAGGAAGTTTTACTGCATTTGTACAGGGCCTTGGTGAGACCACATCTGGAGTAATATGTACAGTTTTGTCTTCTTATCTGAAAAGAGATATAATTGCATTAGAAGCAGTTCAGAGAAGGTTCATTCGACTCAGTCCAGGGATGAAGGGCTTACCTTATGAAGAAAGATTGAACAGGTTGGGCCTATACTCATTGGAGTTTAGAAGAATGAGAGGTGATCTTATTGAAACATATAAGATCCTGAGGGGACTTGATACAGTGATACCGGGAGGATGTATCCTCTTGTCGGGGAACTAGAACTAGGAGACACAGTTTAAGAATAAGAGGTCTCCTTTTTAAGACAGAGATGAGGAGAAATATTTTCTCTCAGAGCACTGTTATTCTATGGAATTCTCTTCTCCAGAAAGCAGTGGAGACTGGGTCATTGAATTTATTCAAGGCTGAGTTAGAAAGATTTTTCATTTATTTATTGATACAGCACTGAAACAGGCCCTTTGGCCCACCGAGTCTGTGCCAACCAACAACCACCCATTTATACTAATCCTACATTAATCCCATATTCCCTACCACATCCCACCATTCTCCTACCACCTACCTACACTAGGGGCAATTTACAATGGCCAATTTACCTATCAACCTGCAAGTCTTTGGCTGTGGGAGGAAACTGGAGCACCCGGCGGAAACCCACACGGTCACAGGGAGAACTTGCAAACTCTGCACAGGCAGTACCCAGAACTGAACCCAGGTTGCTGGAGCTGTGAGGCTGCAGTGCTAACCACTGCGCCACTGTGCCACCCTTATTTTTGATAGACAAGGGAGTCAAGGGTTATGGGGGACAGACAGGAAAATGGAGTTGAGACCACAACCAGATCAGCCATGATCTTATCAAATGGTGGAGCAGGCTTGAATGGCCAAATGACCTACTCCTGAGTCTTATGTTCCTAAGTACATGAGGGAGAAAGGAGTGGAAGGATAAGTTGATGGGGTCAGATGATGAAGGGTAGAAAGAGGCTCATGTGGAGCATAAACACTGACATGGGCTTGTTGGGCCAAATGACCTGTTTCTGTGCTGTAAATACTTTGCAACTATGTAACACTGTGTGCTAAAGGCTGCATCTTGGGAAAGTAGCCTAAGAGCGCCACTATCCTGAATTTGAGTTTAAATCGCACCACTGGTCTTGTGAATTGACTACAAAGGGAAAGTGCAAAGTGACAAATTGACCACTGCACATCCTTAACTTAATTGTATCATGATGTCATCAGTTTGTGGATAAATTCAGGGGCTTTTTTAATTCAATTCGAACATTGATTTTGAGAAAAAAAGGATTGCAATTAAGTGGATCTACAGGTCCGTTTCTTATGTATTGACTGCTCTCTGTATTCCGTTATTCTCTGTCTTCCAGAATCCATGTATAATTCATTCTCACTTCAGTCTTGATACCAATGATCATTGTGGGAAGCCTTTGCTAGCTTTATTTTACTGCCAATTCTAAAACTACATTAGGCTTTTGAATTTAAAAGAAATTGATGTTACATAAAATAAAGGGCAAATAATATGATTGCGCCAAACAAAAGGAACAGACTTACTGCAGACTGTGCAGATATGAAATACAATCGCTATTTTTGTAGATGGATACATAAGTTGCATCTAAATTTTTTTCATGTATGGAATTTCTAACCGAAGATTCTGTTGCATTTTTATTGGTATATTAAAGATGTATCCTGTTAATTGAAAAAAAAAATTAAACTGAGTACAGTCTCTGGCCTTTAACGTTTCTATTTAAACACATGAACAACTTTTCAAAAGGATAAGCTACCACGAATTATGAGTATACAGTAAAACTTTTTTTTCATTGTACAAGGTATGTGGGTGTCACTGACAAGGCCAGCATTTACTGCTGTTGTCTTCATTAATAATACCTTTAATGTAATAGCCTGACTAAAATACTGGAATTTGCATCAAGTGCTAAGCGAACAATTAAGGCCCCCAAAATGGTGGGCAGGAAGTGATTGTGCACTTCTCTCCAGAAATGTGCCACCCACCATACAGGGTAAAGACAAATCCTTTAGCTACACCTGAAGCAGATGTTAGATCCTTTGCACATACATAAGCCCCCTTGAGGGTTCCTTTCAATGACTGGTTTGTCCTGAGGCAGCCAGTGCCAGTTATACTCAGGAAAAACAGTTCTGCAATATTAGCGCAAATAACTTACCTGAATGGAGTCCTCCACCCCACCCCATATTTAATTACCCTCCCAATCGCTGCTGCTACTGACCTTCCAATCCTTCTCCACCACTACCTGCTCCCCTAACAGGCAGCCTCTTTTCATGACCCCCGATCATGGAACCCCTGGCCTCCTCTCCTGACCCCGATCACACAGGCTCCCAGCCCAGATTCCCAATCACCATGAACCCAAGATCCCCGACCCCCTATCTCCCTGCCGTTGGTACTGACTCCTGAGCTCCCATGCTACTGACCCCTATCCACCACCATTACATGTGCCCTGTGACCCCAAGCTCCGAACCTGCATTCCCTCACTACCTCCCACAAAAATCCTGATGCTAGCAGTGGCCTGATTTTTTGTCAGTGGACTGTTCCGCCATGCTGGCTCTATTACAATGAGGGCCGAGACCCAATATCTGGGGAGCCTCAGACTTCATCATTCTGGTGCAGTGGTGCAGGGTATTTACCCTTTGCACTTTCTCCAACCCCTGAATGTGTCCTCAAATGGATCTATATATTGTACTTTAATTTATATACTACACTAAAATAAAAATTATTTGCTGGAGACTCAAGAACACTGAAAACAACTATTATTAAATAATAAAAGCCAAATCACATGAATTAAATCAATAGATACATCCAACAATGTTGTAATACTTGGGCCTCACATCCAGTGGCTCTATTTACAAAACTTCAGTACATGAAATTAAATTAAGCTTTACTGCTATGTTGTAACATTTATGAGAGTACATGGCTGAATACTTTCAATTGAAATATCAAAAGTTGAAAGAGAAGTAACAGGGCCATATTATCATCAAAGATTTCTAGTTTTTTTTCCCATGATTGTTATCAATGGCTATAATGCTTTCTCAGTAGGTGCAGAGATATTATTAATTTCTTTATTCAAAGAACAATAATTCTTCATTTATACATTAGATAGTCATTGTAAATTTGTAATAAAGCATGAATTGATTGATAAAAGAATTATTCCCATTTCAGCCTGCAGCAAAATCAAATGGCTGACTAGCGTCAAGGAACTCACAGATGTACTGACAGCAAAAAAAAAACTCTCCTCAATTTATGTTATTGATCTGGGCCTCAGAGTGGCAGCACAAACACTGAATACTGATGAAGGAGAGGAATGTGGGAGGATTTGGATTACTAAACTGCGGCATTGGAGCCTGAAGGTTGTTGAATATGTGTCACATCCTTCAAACTAAGCTGCTTTGTGTGTTAGTGGGCTGGGTTAAGTAAAGAGAAGCTGAATCAAGACAGAAAGAAGTGGTGTTGGAAATTGCGAAAAACAAGGTAGAAAATTCTTCTGACCTCTGAAGGAAAATTTTGAACTGTCAATATTGTTCATTGGGAGTCAGCTCTTTGCACAACTGTAAAATGGACACAACGATAATAAATGTAATGGTGGGAAGGCCTATGCCTGATTTGCGCCTGCTTGGACCATTGCTAAATTCATCAGGGCTTTTTTTTCTTAAAGATTAGTTAACTTCCTTGCTTTTATGCTTATGCCTCTATTTTTAAAGCCAAGGCTCCTGTATAGCTTTTTTAACCATCTCATCTAATGAGGGATCGGGAATAGCAGGTGTCCCTACCTGTATTTGAATGCAGTTTGCACATTGTTACAACCAGGTGAGAAAGAGGTCTAGGGTTCCCTTTCAGCTTTCACCTGGTCTTACTGTAACAGGGTTTAATTTTAACACACCGTGTTTTTAGCTCCCCCTTGGTGAATCCTTGTTCACCACTTTCCAATTATAAGGCAAAGAAACCAGCACAAACAGGCTTTCTTAGGTTTAAAGAAGAAAAGTTGAAATTAATAAACTTAAACTTATACTCTAATTCAGTTAACGCCAATGGATACATGCTGCACCCAATGCTAGCATGCATAGACAATACACACATGCAAATAGAGACAGAAAAGAGCAAAAGAAAAATAAAGTGGAAAGGTTTGAGGAAATATCTGAAGCATAGTTGTTACAGTTCTTCGAGCTCACTGTAAAGTCCTTGATTGTAGGTAGATCTTGCTTCCCAGTATTCCTCTTAAACCTTATTCGCTGTAGGTGACTTTTTTCTCTTGGGATTCATGTGTCTTCAGTGGATTCAGAGGCTTGTGAGAAAGAGATGGGGGCAGACAGGAAAGAGATCTTCTCAGCTCAGGAGCAAACAGCTTTCTATCCAAACTGTTTGTACAAATTCAAAAAACCCAGGTTGCCCAGCAGGTTAGTTATGTGACTAGCTGGTTTGATCATGTTCGTTTGTGTATTCGGCCATCTTAGCAGTCAACCTGGTATGCTAGCTCCCCCACCTTCAATGTCTGGTGATAAAAAGTCCATTGTGGGTGGAATGTCAAGGAATGGCTGCTTTGTCCTTCCAAACACTGTCCGTTAATATGCAAATGTTTTTTCCAGCCACGGGTGATCTGTTTAACAAGTCCTTTCTTAACTCCAGAAACAGTTTAAAATCAATGTTTATGACAAAATTAATGTGCCTCATTCTTGCCAAGTGGGGGCCTACCATGACGCCTCCACACTCAACGGAATTAAATGCGATTTGAGAAAAGCGCATTTCATTAATAGGGGCGAGAGAAAAATGTAAGGTACAGAAAAACCCATGCATTTCTCTCATTCATTCCCATTCATTCATAAATCCTAAAACTTATTATAGCCTATCTTCTCTTGGTGCCAGTGCTGCTTTAATTGTCCCCTTTTGGCCTCCCAATACACATTTGGTTCTTTTTTTTGGAGACGTTTCTCTTCCTTTTGCCCATTTCCATGGCTGCCTAGTGTTTCGTTCCTGCTGAGGTTTTTTTTTAAAAGTCAGTAGTGGAAGTGTCTATCCTGAACTCTCTTTCAGTGCTTTGCTGAGTCATGTAAAAGCTTTTGACTTCAGGGGATGGGTGTTTCACTTTTTTTTGACTGTGGGGGAGGATTCTTTGCTAATCTTCCCTTTGTCCCAGAGGACACTCCTGCCTGCAGGTATTTGTGCAGACTCTACTGTACTCCCTTGTGGCACTTCAACTAGGTGAGGCATCACCCTCACGGTTTCTCTGCCCCCTCGAGGTCTTTCTTTGTCTCTGCAGGTTCCTGGAAATGCTGTTAACAACTCTGGTGGGGTGCTTTTAGTGTCTGCATTTACGTAGGAGGATATGGGGTCTAACTTTTCACATTTTCCGGGGTTGGCTGACCGGACAGTAAGGGTTTTCATCCGGGATTCCTCCTGGACTTCCTTTCACCTGTCCTCTTGGTCATTTTTTCCCCCTTCTCTGTCTAACCTTGTGCCAGCCTGTCCCTTTTTGTTCTCGGCGGGGGTCCCTTACAGTTCACCAGCTCTCTGTTGGAGGGTCCTCTTAACACTGGTACAGGACTTAGGGGTGCAGGTTTCACTGTTGGTTGGGGTTTTGCCTCAACCTGGCACATGTAGCAACTCCTGCAGTACTCCACCACATCTTTGTGGAATTTTGGCCAGTCAAATTACTGTCTTATGCGGGCTTTGGTCTTTCGTATACTGGCATGTACAGCCACTGTAGTCTCTTGGGCTTTTCTTAATATTTCTCTCCGGTACCTCTGCGGCACCACTAACTGGTGAATTACTGCCCACTCCTTGCTCTCAGGTCTGTGAGGAGAACTTCAATTCCTCATCAGTACCTCATTTTTTAAATAGTAGCAATCAGAGACTCCCTCTGCTTCACTTTCAGACTGGGCAGCCTGTGCTAACTCTTGCAATACTGGGTCAGCTCGCTGAGCCTCAGCTCGGGAAAATCCATTTAATTCATTCACTGGGTCTCCTAACTTTCCAAAGAAAGTCTCAGACAGGCAAACCTCTGGGTCATCTGCCAGCAGTGCCAATTCAGTCTCCTGCGAGGGAGCTGGTTTGATCATGGCTTGATCCACTACACATTCAGGAAAGCTGCAGGGGTTTATCTCCTGCCACTGCCCTGTCTCTCTGACCTCCTGCGGTCTTTCTTTCACTACTGGGGGGGCTACCACCTTCACTTCCACCAGATTATTACCTAGGAGCAGGTCAACCCCGTCCACAGGCAAACTAGGGACAATTCCTACAGTCACCGGTCCCGAAAGTAGGTCGCACTCCAGGTCCACCCGGTGTACAGGTACAGACACATACACTGCCCTCCAATACCATTCACCACCATTTTGGTATTCACTGCACTCTCTGGGGGAAAGGCCAGGCCTTTTCCCAGTAAAAGGGATCTAGTTGCCCCTGTGTCCCTGAGAATTACTATGGGTTTGCTTGCCCCACTTGAGGGGTATAGGACTACTGTCCCCTCAGACACACAACCCTGATAACCCTCAGGAACCCTATTAGATTTTCATGCACTTGCAGCGGTAGACTTCCTGGGTCTTACTCTTATTGCAGTTAAAGCCACACCTTGTTCTGTTGTGCTTTCCATCAGGGTCCCTTCTTCACTGAGCGGGTGTGCTCTGATTAACCCTACAAGTTTTCCTTTTAGTTTCCAGCAGTCAGCTCTTAAATGCCCTGCTTTATTACAATGGAAGCACACAGGTCTCCGGGTTTCACTTTTGCTCATAGCACCTTCTTTGTTGCCTAGAGGAGGGCCTGCTGTGTGTCCTGCTTTTCTTTATCTCCCAGGACTGCTTGGGCTCCTATCACCTTCCCACCCTTTGTCCTTTTTGGATTTGTGGGGGTGACTAGGAAAGGTTCTCCCCTGGGAAACTGACTTATAAATTAAAGCAAGCTCATCAGCCAGGACGGCCGCTTGCCAGGCTCTCTGGACCTGCTGCTTCTCTACATGGGTCTTTATGGAGAGTGGGAGAGAGATTCTCATAGCTGAGCTGTACTGTCAAAAGCCAGTTGCTTATTTCTTTCAAACTCCAGATAAGTTTGATTAGCTTGCTTCTTGAGGGTTCTAAACTTTTGGTGATAGGCTTCCGGTACTAATTCATACGTCCCGAGGATAGCATTTTTGGTCAGTTCATAATTTGATGAACTCTCATGTAGCAACGGGGAATAAACCTCATGGGCTTTTCCAGTTAACTTGCTTTGTAGTAAAAGAGGCCAGGTCGCAGCTGGCCATTTTAGCTGCCTTGCCAGTTTCTCAAAGAGCACAAAATATTTTTCTACATCCTCCTCATTGAATTTTGGAATTAGTTGAGCTAGTTTTAATGATTTTGTACCAAGCCCTGAATTATGCTCCTCCATATTGGCCATGCTTTAACTAGGGTTACTCTGTCTTCCCATAGTTAACTCAAGCTACTCCAACTCTCTCTCTTCGCATTCCTTATGGAATATTCTTTGTCTCTCCCTCTCCTCAAATTCAAGTCTCCTCTCTTCTAATTGTATCTTTGCTAACAATACCCTGTTGGATTCTGCTTCTAACTCTGTTTCTGCTTCTTCAGATTCAAGGGAAAAATGGTTGGCTGCTCGCCTTAGGAATTCAGACTTATTAACCTTGCCAAGTACACTGATCCCACACTGCTCAGCCATTTTCCTCAACACCCCTTTAGACAGTGCTTTTAACTTATCCCAAGTTACTTCACCCTAGCTTGGGGAGCTACTAGCTTCACTTGCAGATATGTTAGTATTCAAGCACAAACAACCATAAGAAAACCTGTATTGAAATCTTGCTCTTTTTTTGCTTGGGAACAATTTGGCTTCCCACTTCCAATTTCTCGTTTGTCTGTGGGTCAATTCCAGACGCCAGCACCCAAACTTCTGTTACAACCAGGGTGAGAAAGAGGTCTAGGGTTCCCTTTTAGCCTTCACCTGGTCTTACTGTAACAGGGTTTAATTTTAAACACACAGTGTTTTTAGTTCCCCCTTGGTGAATCCTTGTCCACCACTTTCCAATTATAAGGCAAATAAAAAAGCACAAACAGGCTTTCTTAGGTTTTAAGAAGAAAAGTTGAAAGTTATTAAACTTAAAACTCTAATTCAGTTAAAGCCTACGAATACACGTGTGCCCAGGCTAGCATGCATACACGATAGACACATGCAAATAGAGAAAGAGAAGAGAAGAGGAAAAATAAAGTGGAAGGGTTTGTGGCGAAATCTGAAGAGTTGTTGTTATGGTTCTTCGAGCTCACTGTAAAGTCCTTGATTGTCAGTAGATCTTGCTTTTCATTGGGGTGCAGTATTCTTCTTAAACTTTGTTCGCTGTAGGAGACTTTTCTCTCTTGGGGTTCATATGTCTTCAGTGGATTCAGAGGCTTGTGAGAAAGAGATGGGAGCAGACAGGAGAGAGATCTTCCCAGTCCAGAAGCAAACAGCTTTCCACCCAAACTGTTCGTACAAATTCGAAAAACTCAGGTTACCCAGCAGGTTAGTCATGTGACTAGCTGGTTTGACCATGTCCGTTTGTGTATTCGGCCATCTTAGCCGTCAACCTGGAATGCGAGCTCCCCCACCTTCAACACCTGGTGATCAAAAGTCCATTGTGGGTTGACTGTCAGGGAATAGCTGCTTTGTCCTTCCAAACACTGTCTGTTACTATGCAAATGTCTTTTCCAGTCACGACTGATCTGTTTAACAAGTCCTTTCCAGTAACAGTTTAAAATCAATGTTCATGACAAAATTAATGTGCCTCATTCTTGCCAGCCTAGCATGACAACATTTTAAAGGGAGGTGCACTTTGGCTGCAGGCAACTCTGTCACTGAATGCTTTTCACAGTGGACAAAAAGAAGCTGCAGGGCTCCCTGATTCTCAACACTGCTTTAGAAGTATTGGTGGAGGTAATCAGCAGCTGGGGGATGACCACTTCCGGCTGAGTGGCAGGACGCCTTTGGCGACAAGTTGCTCAGCAGCAGTAGGTTGCAATGGCAGAGCAGGTCAGTGGAAGGAGCAGCACACCACAGACCTGGTTGCAATGCAGGAAGAAGTTTAATGATTTGACCAGTGCTGCTAATGTAAGGCAATTAAGTCTGAATGCACATTATGCTGTGCTAAACCCTATATTACCTACAACCCCAATACTCTATCCTGATTACCAGCACTCTTCTCTAAACACTGCAACACACTTCACTTTCCTCCTGCTGCTTTTAATATCACATGCTGCACCCGTTACTGTCCTTGCTACTACTTTCATCAACTCCTCACGTCTCCGCTAGCTTTCACACACAGTATTGTGACCGTGTAGTCAACCATGGAGAGAACAGTCAGCTCTATGAACACTGCAGTTGGGCTAATAATGATAGCCTGAACTTTGGTAACAGCTTTGACAGCTTTTGCTGGGAGCTCAGGCTGCTGTCCTCGTTGCCGTGGGGACTAACATCTCAAGCTTGCAATCCATGGTGCGAGCATGGACAGGGCTTCCAGATTATCACTACACTCCTTCAGTCTGTTCTCACACAGAACAGAGGGAGTGTAGAGGTGCAGTCCCATTGGTAGTGGCATTGGCTCCATGGGAGAGACTCATGCTGTCCTGTCTCAGGAAAACAGCATACTTGCTCTGTGGTATCTTCAGACTTCGTACTCTTGTTGGTTCTAAATTGCCAGCTGTTTTGGTTGATGCCATGACACAGCACTCCACAGCTGGGCCCCCAAGGGTCAAAGCTGCTCGAGGTTGCCCAACATGGCCATCTCAAGTACCCTCAGTGGATAATCAGCAGCTTTTGAGCTCCCAGGGGCTAGAAGCAGAGGAATCACCAAAGGAGTACCAGAGTAGGTAAATGAACACAAAGGACAGCCAGGAAGGGATGGCACTACAGTGATTTCATTTTAATATTAAGAAAACAAAAATTTGTTAAATCCAGAATGTATATGTTTTGGTAAAGAGGATTTTTACTTGGCATTGACTTTGGTCTTCATATTCTTAGTTACACATGTTTGAGGGCATCAGAAGGAGGTGGAAAGTCTGATATTTTAATTAATTGCCACCAAACATATATGCTACACCCGTAAAACCCAAAATGTGGCTAGGTGGTCGTCTTAATACATTTTCTAGTGCTCCTATGTAGTGCAAAGCCTGTGACATCAGCAGGGCTGGAGGTAGGCTGCAGATCAGGACGCCCTTTGGCCTGTGATGACTTTGGCGGCTGTCCTCTGGCTGCCTGAGGCCTGGAGGGCCCGACTGCCTGAAGGTTTTCTGCACATGTGCAGGACTCTCCTCAGGCGTCACATCTGCTGGAGCTGGGCTCACTGGCGGAGGAGCTGAGGAACCGGTGGCCACACTTGGAGTGCCTTGAGGGGAACTCCTGTTAATATGTTAATTGTGTATCAATTGTTTGATTATATGTAGGTGGAGGGTGTTAACTGGGGTCTTATTTGAGCACTTAAAAGCAGACACTTACTTATTCTGGTCGAGGGTTTTGAGCGAGGATCTACATGTTTGTAATCCTTTTATTCTGTACAATAAATGTAAAATTGAGTAAAGATCGTCTCCAGCATTATCCTTCCATAACAAGCTTTCTGGAGTATAACACCCGCAGATGTGGATGGCAGCCTCTCCTCTCGCCTTTGAAGGCTTGCTTGAACCTCCCTGCTCACCAGAGGACCAGGAGGTGGAGAAGCCTCTAGGCTCCTGTTCCTTCTCTCAGCTTGAAACTACTGCCTCAAGCGCATGGCCAAGGCGATGGTGTGCAGGTCTGCGTGCCTTTGTGGTATCTGGCTCTCCATGAGGGTTGCCAACCTCTCGATGGAGGAAGAAGTCATGTGCTCAAATGCCTGGCACATGGCAACCGTCATGGCATGGATGGACTCCTCCAGCTTCGCTCATTACTGTGCATGAAATAGTTATAGATCCATTTACGGCACAGACGAAGACCATTCAGCTCATTAAGTCCATGCTGGATGTTGCCTTACATCTCTCTGAAACTCCAGCATAATCTGTGCTGTCAACACCAGAAGCTCATCATCATCCTGGGCTCAGCATGGGCCTGGCTACCCTCAGTCCTCTGACTGTCAGAGACATTAGCTGTCTCAGCCTCAGCCAGCTGCTTGAGTGCGTGTGTGGTGCTCTCACCAGCTTGTGATCCCTTCTAAAGCTGAGCAAAAACCCACCGAGGTGAAAGTATCTGCGCTGGTGGAGGGTGCAGGAGAGTCATGGGATGGCGCATCCTCTGAGTGGTCCTCCTCCTCAGAGATGAACGACAGTCCCCCTGTGGCTGCAGACCCCTGAGCATTGCAACCTGCATGAGAGAACACAAAGATGTGTGAGTTAGGCTGTGCAGACCTCCTGATGCCAACCACACGTGATGTGAGTCTCCAACATTAATCCGCATGTCAACGGGAGACAATCCTCACTCTTTTGTGCAGGGACTTCAATCTCCCTGGTCGATATTGCGCATCCTGCCTGGGTGCCCACCAGCTCCATGCCTCTTCCTTGGCGGAGGTGAGTGGACACAGATCTGGGAGTCCTCCTCCAGTCCGGGCCATCTCCCTTCTATTATGGGCCCTCTAGTCATGCGAGAGGAAGGATGGAGATAGTAGAGAATGGCAAACAGATCAACTTGACGTACATGCTCATGTCAGCCTCTCGTCCCTGACTGGGGAATCTGTTGTATCTCATGCTGACGCTGTAGGTTAGGGGAGTTAAGAGGGAAGGGGTGAACTATGAAGGAAGGTGGCCTATGGTCAAGATGCAGCCATGCATCTTTCAAGATGAGATGAAACTCTAGCCCCTCAGCCAATGCTGTTGCAATGCTATCCTCCCCATAACACGCTCCCTCCTGTGTAGTCACATGCAATCCTCAAAAAGGCGAGTGGTATGGAGCACGCAGGAGGTCATTGACCCTCTTCCTACACTGGACCCAGTTGAGATGGGTGACCCCACAGCCGCTGACCTCCTCTGCGATCTCCACCCAGGCTTCCTTGGTCAGGCGGGAGGACCTGTTCTTGCCATTGCGGGGGAAGAGAATCTCCCGTCGTTCCCTTGCAGCCTGGAGGAGAGTCTGCAGGAAGACATCACTGAACTGTAGGTCACCCTGCGTCTTGCCTTGGCGATCATCTACTGCATCCTTGGAGGGTGGGGTGGGTTACATGAACCAGTCAGGCAGAGTTTTAAGTAGCACAAAGCTCCAAGGCAGGAGTGAATTCAGGGCTGGCAGGCCTTTAAATATGACGCCAGCACCTTTTGTGGAGTCATCTGACGATGCAATCAACGACTCGCCTCCTGCTCCCGACATGTGACTTGGGGGGACCCGCACCACCCCTATGCAAAATGACCACATGCCACGCAATCGCAATGGGGCCACCACTCCTGTGATGTACAGGATCAGTGTCCTTTTCCGTGCCCGCCATTGGGACCAGGGGTGGGCTCATTAAATTCAGCCACATGTGTGCAGCCAATAGACATTGAGGACATCCAGTGATGTGGGCAAATCCAAGCGTTCTCTCCTCCTGATTCGCAGCTTTTATAAGGATGGTGATGTATTGCTGTCTCCTTGCAAATAGGCCATCTATCACCCGTCTGATGGCCATATGCAAAGCAAACTAACTGATGTTGCTAATATCACTTGTTGGAGCCTGAAAAGAGCCAGTGATGCAGATGTTGAAAGCCATCACTACCTTAAGAGCCACAGATATGCCCTGGTGTTTGGCTCCAATTCCTTCTGTGACAGATAACGTAGGTCAGTACCTGCCTGCCTGCTGAAGCACAGCCTCCTCCTACATGGCCCCTCTGTCATATCCAGGTATGACGTGCTGTTCCCAAAGACCTGGACGAGTTTAAGTATTATCAGGCACCAATTTCCCAAAAGTGTCCTAATACATGCATAGGATCCAAATTTAAATATTTTAAGGAGCCCAGTGTTCATTTTAGGAGCCCTTCCAGGGACACCTCAGGCGTGCCTTAACCAATGTGGCAGCTGCCGCAATTCATGCACACTGTAGTCACAGGCTGTCGCTACATGAAATTGAGCACCCAAGCAGGACCCAAACACTGGTCCAAATGCAACTGAATTTCTACCCCTTAATGTAGAGCCAAGAGGAGCTGAAGTGCTCGTCCTGCCTCCACATTGAACCTGCAGCTGCTGCTGGCTCACGCCTGACATGATCCCTCCCTGACCCCCATCAGCTCCCCACGCCCCTCCACTACGTCACCTGTGGTCAGGCCCCAACTCGTAAGTCATGTTGGAGAATGCGATTGCTGCCCACAGCCCAGAAGACTGAGCATGGTGAGGCCCAAGGCATATGCAAACAAGGGGCCTAACACATGTTTAAGGACCACTGCAAGCTTGCTTTGCCTCGATACAGCACTCAGGAAAACCAGGCTGCAACCAACAAGGTAGGGTTTTAAAACATACTTACCCGCACATGGAGTGGAGTGCTCAACTCACCATGCGCTCAAAAATGAGAACATTTCTGGGGCAACATCTTTTTCAACTTCACCTTTGGCTATTTTGAGGTCATTTATAGAATACTTAATTTTCGTCCTATGTACAATCTACAAACTTGATTAATTTTCGTGGAGCTTGTAAATCCATGGGCTGAATTTTGTGGTGAGACCAAAGGTCATGTTGGTGGCACTGACAGCAGGTGTCGTTTCCATTTGGTCGTTCACTACATGCGATCTTGCAGCAGATGGCCAATTAAGGAAGGCGTGGCGCAGGGGCCATCCAATCCATGTCGTGAGGCAAGATGTAAGGTGGTGAGGTCAGCGTCGGCTGACACTGCAGCAGGTGTTGGCACTATCCTGTTCCTGCTTTTCCCCCACTGCAGCCTTGCACCATCCTGTTCTTGCTTTTCCCCCACTGCAGCCTTGCACCATCCTGTTTCTGCTTTTCCCCCACTGCAGCCTTGCACCATCCTGTTCCTGCTTTTCCCCCACTGCAGCCTTGCACCATCCTGTTCCTGCTTTTCCCCCACTGCAGCCTTGCACCATCCTGTTCTTGCTTTTCCCCCACTGCAGCCTTGCACCATCCTGTTTCTGCTTTTCCCCCACTGCAGCCTTGCACCATCCTGTTCCTGCTTTTCCCCCACTGCAGCCTTGCACCATCCTGTTCCTGCTTTTCCCCCACTGCAGCCTTGCACCATCCTGTTCCTGCTTTTCCCCCACTGCAGCCTTGCACCATCCTGTTACTGCTTTTCCCCCACTGCAGCCTTGCACCATCCTGTTCCTGCTTTTCCCCCACTGCAGCCTTGCACCATCCTGTTACTGCTTTTCCCCCACTGCAGCCTTGCACCATCCTGTTACTGCTTTTCCCCCACTGCAGCCTTGCACCATCCTGTTACTGCTTTTCCCCCACTGCAGCCTTTAAACAACCAAGGAGCTGACCTGAAGGCTACGGCAAGAATGGCAGAAGAAAGACCCCAGGCAGTCCCACTGTTCAGTGCTGCCTCCCTGCAGGCTCTCCTCCAGGCTGCATGGACAAATCAGGAGATCTTGCCCAAGGGATGGGAGGAGGAGAGGGTCCCACCTGAACAAGCAAGGCTGGAAAGAGATTGCAGAGGAGGTCAGCAGCCGTGGAGTCACATCCCGAACCTGGATCTGGTGTCGCAAGCATGTCAATTACCTAATTCGGGCTGCTAAAGTGACTACTCCCTACTTCTTTTTCCCTTTGGGACTTGCATGTGGCAATGGAGAGGTTGCACTTAGTGGACAGGGAGTGACCATGCAGTGGTGGCAAGAGGGTCAGGCAGCAGCATTTTCTGTTCGAGACATGCTGCATCTTGGTAAGAGGCGCCTATCTGGTTTTGCTGACCCCCTACAAGGTCGATAGTGGCCTTTTGCAGGTGGCATTTATGTGCCCCCATCGTGGATGGCTGGCTCCCACCAGCAGAAGTGTTGTGCTTCTCCCTATGGGGAAACTAACAGTATTCTTTTTTGTGACCGCAGGAGAACACAAAAAAGAGAGGGCTAAAACTGGCAGAGAGCTACCGTTCCTTCACATCCTGATGCCTGTGGAGGAGGACGCCTTGGAATGGGCGGGCCACCATGGCAGCTATGTGATTGCTGATGGTGAGACAGGAGTGCCCACCCAAGAGGGTGAGTGAACAAGTGCAGGTACACAAGGGTGCATTTGACACACACAAGGCAGAGTTCTCATGTGACCATTACTGGACACATGCAGCTCCATTGCAAGATTAGTTGGGATGGGAAATGGGAAGCCCTTAACCATTAAATGTTTCTGTTCGCTCATGCAGGTCAGGGTCAAGGTGAGGTACGTGGAGCTCAAGAGACTGGGGGCCAGTCAATCACTTCTGAGGAAGAGGAGGGATCTTCAAAGGGTGCAGCGTCACATCATTCCCCCATACCTTCCACCAGCGCAGATACTGTCACATCAGTGGGTATGCACCATGATTAGATTCAAGGTCACAACCTGGTGAGCACAGCACAGGTGTGCCCGAGCAGCTGATGGAGGCTATGACAGCCGAGGCCACTGACAGTCGGAGGACTGTGGGAGGACAGGCCCATGCTGAGCCCCAGGCTGATGACATGCCTCTGGAGTTGGCCGCAACACAGCAAATGCTGCAGCTGCAGTGAGAGATGAACATCTGGTGGAGCTTCCAGATGCTATGTGCAACCTGTGCAGATGATGAAGAAACCATCCAGGCCATGAGTGCTGCCATATCTCTGGTGTGTGTGTTTGCATGCCTTCCTCCATGGAAAGACTGGCTACCCGATGGAGAGCCTGATCCAGCAGACCACTCAGTGGATGCTGGAGATGCGTGCAGACCTGCATGCCATCACCTTGTCCATGAGGTCCATGCAGCAGTGGCAAGGTGAGAGCAGGACAAGGCACCTGGAGTCTCTCCCAGGTCCTCGTACTTCTCAAGTCAGCAGGGAGAGGAGCAGCCGACATCTGCTTCAGAAGCTCCTTTTAGGACGCTCCTGGTGTCAACAGCGGCACCTCAGCCGTCCCTGCCAGTGACACCATCATCTCAAG
Organism: Heterodontus francisci; assembly: GCF_036365525.1. NCBI lineage: Eukaryota > Metazoa > Chordata > Chondrichthyes > Heterodontiformes > Heterodontidae > Heterodontus > Heterodontus francisci. The sequence goes on from NC_090373.1 coordinate 67,437,508, forward strand.
TAGCTGTGATAACAGGGGAGGGTCCTCCACCTGTGCAGAAGCCCCTCAGTGAGTCTAGGCCCTCCAGGACTCAGGCAACCAGAGGATGGCCACCAAGACACAGGGCAGGACAATCAGCAGCCTGCCTCCACCTCAGCTGCAGGAGCAGGGGGAGCACCACGTAAGAGCACTTGCAAGAGAGTTAAGAAGAGAACTTATCTGCACTGGAGTTCATGGGTGATTGCAATATGGAGATATTAAGTCTCATTTCTGTTGTGCTGCTCAAAAACTCTTTCCTTCACGTTTACTGCTTCTTATTCCAATTCTTGCTGCCCCATGAGATCTCATCTACAGCTTTGCTCCCTCGATGTGCTTGAAGCGATGGACGAAGGTGCATCTGTTTAGCTCCTCAGCCTCTCCATTTGCACTGAGCACTGGGGCCCTGGGCAATCAAGTGCAAAATGAAGGGGGCAACAGCAGCACTGATTAAAGGTAAGGCTTTGTTGGAATGTTTCCGAGAGGGCAAAAAAGTCACAGAAAACAGCTTTGTATTAGGGCCTCCTTTGCACATATCTCATTGTGCCTTGCCTGTGGTCCTAAGGGTCCCTCATCTTGCACTGCCTGATTAGCTGGCTCCTTCATATTCTCATCAATGGAGGAGGCATCGTGATCAGCAATGTCCTCATTATTCAAAGCCTCACGCCTGTGGTACCAGGTTGTGCAGTGCATAGTAGATCACCACGATTCATGACACCCTTTCTGGGGCATACTGAAGGGCTCCATCGGACCACCTAGGCACCTGAATTGCATCTTCAGAAGCCTAATGGCCTGCTTGATGGTCGCTCCAGTTGACGTGTCAGGTATTGTACCTTTCCTCTGCATCCTTGAATGGGTTCTTCACAGGCATTAGTAGCCATATGCTTAGTGGGTAGCCCTTGTCTTCAAGTATCCATCCATGAAGGCATGCAGGAGGCTGGAAAAGCTGAGCACCTGGGTCTGCCGAAGTATCTAGGTGTCTTGGCTGCTACCCGAGAATCTTGCACACACCTAAGGATCCGCTTTTGGTGCTCGCAGAACAGTTGGACATTGATGGAATGGAAGCCCTTCCTGTTGATGAAGGCCACTGGCTGGTCCCTGGGAGCCTTGATGGCCATTTGTATGCAATCGATTTCACTCTGCACCTGGGGGAATCCAACGATGGCCCAAAGCCAATGGACCTCTTTGCCTGACCTTCTGGATTAATGAGGTAGTACACATAGTTGCTGGCCCTCTTAAACATGGCATTGGCCACCTCCTTGATGCACCGATGGGCCACAGACTGGGAGACCCAACACATGTCCCGAGTGGATACCTGGAAAGAGCCAGAGGCATAGACGTTGAGAGACACTGTGACCTTTAGCACCACTGGCATTGGGTGTCCACTAACCCCCATGGGTCTCAGTTCGTCCTGCAGCATGGTGGAGAGATCAGTGTCAGCCTCCTGGAGAGCCGCAGTCTTCGCTGAAACTGACGCTCGGACATTTGGAAAAGGTTCAGCCTCAGATGTTAGACTGTCTACTGGGGATAGCATTGTCTGCGTGCAGGTGCCTGGTGGCACGTGCTCCTCTGTACCCTTCTCTGGTGTGCCCACCCTGAGGCTGGTCCTCTTGCTGGTCCTGAGGTTGCTGATGTGCCTCCACTGGTGCCTGGATCTTCCTCCTCTAGGCTGCCGCGCCTCCTCAATGGGGTCCTTGAAGCCTGTGTGAACGAGGCCCATGGCAGGAGGCCTTTCTCTTATTCCTAGGCCTTCTATCCAAATGGCCCTCTACCCCCACCTAAATCTGTCTGAGTTCTTTCCTTGGAGCAAGTGCCACTGCCCCTAGGTGATCCTGGTGACATGACCCCACAATACTGGTACCTTCTTCCCCCTCTGTCAACGTCTGGCTGTCCCCTCTCTGCACCACCCATCCTGCTACCACATGTTGGCTCTCCTGATGGCTTCCTGAGAGAGCCAGCCCTTAGCCCCCACTTCCTTGTCACCTTCATTAACCAGGCAGGGTTACGAAGCACTGTGGTCCCTGTTGACCCTTGGTAAAATGAGAAATGTGCCGCAAAATTGCAGTTAATTGGCCTTTCAACTACCATAATTAGGGCGCTGCCACCTCAATGTCCGGAGTCCGCCCTCCATAGTTTCTGCTGTTGGTAAAATCTGGAAGCAACGTCAAGCTGTCGGACTTCCAGCCAAACGTGGTCTGCCCCCATTGTACGGCAGCCCCCACCCACACCAGCCTCCAAACTCACTCTAAATGGCCCGGTAAAATTCCGGCCCATGCTGCTAATGTCAATAAGCAACAGTCGGGTCTCAACACAGATCTTTGGGGCATTGCATTCAAAAATCCATCAACCACCCCAACATAATCCCTTGAATAGGTACCCAAGTTTTCACAAAATGTAACCGAGTTGAAAATATTTGTACTCTTTATTTCCTTTTGATCATGGTTTTTTCAGCACCGCTTCTGAAGTACCAACTTAGTTCTGAAAAAAATATTGGTTGTAAATCAAGGAATTTGTATTTTAAGTAGCCCAGCAGACAGTTAATAGAAGTCCATCAATAAAAAGATTAAAAAATGAGTTGATAATGTTTGTGTCTAAAAACAATAATTACGTACATTGAAAACAGTTTGTGGATGAATATCTGTTTGGATTACTTCTCATATTCATCATAACTTCAGTGGAGAAGCCACACGTAAGTTCTGATAAAAGGTGATTATGAGATTTTTCTAGAGTGTCCGTGCCTCTTCCGTTGAAGTTATGGCGAATGATCAGGAAATTCCACCCTCAATATTTTATCATAATTCATTTACAAAACAATACTTCAATCATTGATTTTTCTGAGAAAAAGACATCTTTTACCATAACTTAACCTTATCAGAGAATAGTTCCAGGAAAATCTTCATGAGCTTCAACAATCAGATGGTTTCTTAATCTCTTATTTAATTTTGGATATCAACGCTGGACACAAGGTACCATCCTTTTTACCATTTCAAAAGGACCATAGGAACAAAGGAACAGGAGTAAGTCATTCAACACCCTTCCACCAGCCAATGAGGTCATGTCTCACATGCATAACTACAGGCAAATACATTTAGAAAAGTGATAAGGAATTAATATTAATAACTACCTGCAGCTGAGTGGCCTGCTTGAATTCCCTATTTGCACTCATATCATGCAAAGCTCTGAGCTAGGAACAGTAATTCATAAAATTTACCCAGAGAAACAGCAGAATTGTGAGAGGCAACCTGAGACACAAAAAGAGACATAAAAGTAGAAAGCACGAAAAGACACATAGAGCGCAATAGAAAGAATGAGAGAGCATGAGACGGGTAGGGAAACAAAGGAAGAGAAGGACAACATTTCTTTCTTTTTTTTAATCCATGAGCAACATCTTGGAAGAGAGACTATATTATGTACGAAGTTATGGGAGTGAAGTAGGTCTTCGTTAGCAGTGTGAAACTGACTTGTAGCAAATTGGAAGCACTTTTTTTCTTTTCTTCTGTTAGCTATAGTTCAGTGGGTAGCACTCTTGTCCCTTAATCAGAAGGCTGTGGGTTCAAATCCCACCCCATGACTTAAGCACAAAAATCTAGCCTGCCACTTCAGTCCAGTATTGATGGAGTGCTGCACTGCCAGATGTGTTGTCTTTTGCCTTCTCAGGTGGACGTAAAAGATCCTGTGATGCTATTTTGAAGATTAGTAGGGGATTTATCCCTCGTATCCTGGCCAATATTTATCACTCAATCAACATCACAAAAATAGATTATCTGATTATTATCACATTGCTGCTTGTGGGAGCTTGCTGTTTGCAAATTAACAGCCTCATTTCCTAAATTACAGCAGTGTCTATACTTGAAAGGTACTTCATTGACTATTAAAGTGCTTTGGGAAGTCCTGTGGTCTTGAAAGGCGCTATATAAATGCAAGTCTTTCTTTTTTGTTTTCTGACAGGGAAAACAGTCTCCCAAAGTGGATTGCTGAAGATTCCAAGGTGATTTAGATCATTTAATTGCCTGTCTAATTTCCTGGAAGCTAGATAATACTCATCACCTGCAGGCTGTCCTACTGTGTTTTAATTTAGTTCAGTTTGTTTTAAAGGCTACTCTTCACACAAATTATTGCATCCCTGTTAAGTTGTTATCTTCTTCTTTGTCTCACACTGTTCTCTGTTCCTGAATTTTAAATGCAACAGCTTTGGATTGCAGAGACTCAATTGGATTTTTATGGAACTACTAAATAATTTCTCATTATTATGAAAACAACCCTTAATGAATGCCTTGCTGACATAATTAAGTGGTTTTATCTGTGTTAATTGTACCACCGTTGTTCCAGCTTCAGCAGACATCCATGAAACAGTTATCAACTGCTGTTTGCCTCCCTCTCATCTAATAGCTAATGAGAATATCAGTCGGTTAATTATTAATTTTGCCCTGATGCATTTAACCTTTTCTCGCTCATTACCCATGTAATGTAGACTATTTGACATTTTTAAAACATTCATATATTTTTCTCTTATTAATTCTCCCTTTATGCTTTTTATTTGATTCTTCTCCTGTTTTGTTCTTTCCAAAACAAAAGCAAAATACTGTAGATGTTGGAAATGTAAAAAAAACTGAAAATGATGATGACCTGAAATGTTAACTCTGTTTCTCTCTCTGCAGATGCTGCCAGACCTGCTGAGTTTTCCAGAATTTTCTGTTTTTATTTGTTCTTTGCAATTGCTATGCAAATTGAATGGGTGATTTACACTGGGTTTATGGGTCCATGGTGAACAGCACCTTTCTACTGCATAATTCTCCATGTGTAAGCTTAGGCAGTGAGTGTCAGGGTGCTATTTCACACTAAGGATCATCACAGTCAAGCCGAATCATGTCAATGCTTGCACTGTGCCAGAATAGTTTGGTGAGTAACAGAAATAGGAACCTTGATGGAAAGCCTGACAACACTAAGCACAATTATAACAATATGAATGCTACCTTGGCTGAGATTCACAAACTCAGTAACAATCAGGGATTGAAGTTAGGACCTGCATGGAATTTATGAATCAGCATCACACAGCATTGTGTATTTGCTCTGTGAGTCATCAGTGGCTTACAGGCTGCTATTTTCTATCACCATATATCTTACTTTACTAGAGGAATCTGCAACAGCTACTCTGCATTGGCAGTGCATATTTAGACTTATGTGATTATTAGGATAATGTTCTTGTGTTTCTGTAGATGCAAAGTTTTCATCCAGCTCTACTGCATCCATCAGCAGAAAGGATGTTAGGCTATTTTTATAAAACACTGTTTGGGCCTCAGTTGTAATATTGTGTGCAATTCTTGATGCCACACATTAGGAAGGATGTCAAGCTCTTGGAAAGGATGCAGAGGAGATTTACTAAAAGGGTACCAGAGATGAGGGACTTCAGTTATGTGTAGAGACTGGAGAAGCTGCAACAGGATTGTTCCCCTTTGAACAGAGAAGGTTAAGAACAAAGAACAGTACAGCACAGGAACAGGCCATTCGGCCCTCCAAGCCTGCGCCGATCTTGATGCCTGCCTAAACTAAAACCTTCTGCACTTCCGGGGACCGTATCCCTCTATTCCCATCCTATCCATGTATTTGTCAAGATGCCTCTTAAACATCATTATCGTACCTGCTTCCACCACGTCCCCCGGCAGCAAGTTCCAGGCACTCACCACCCTCTGTGTAAAGAACTTGCCTCGCACATCCCCTTTAAGGGGAGATTTTATATATTTATAGGGTTTTTGACTAAGTAAGGAGAAACTATATCCACTGGTAGGAGGTACAGTAACCAGAGGACACAGATTTAATATACTAGTGTGATGAGGAGCTTTTCTTCACACAGTGATTATTTTTTCTTTATTCTTTCATGGGAAGTGGGTCTCACTGGCAAGGCCAGCATTTGTTGAGTTGTTATGATCTGGAATACCTTGCCTGAAAGGGTGATGGTAGCAGAATCAATACTAATTTTCAAAAGAGAATTGGATAAATACTTGAAAAGGAAAAAAAATGCAGGACTGTGGGGAAAGAGCAGGCGAGTGGGACTAATTAGATAGAACTTTCCAAGAACCAATACAAGCACAATGGGCATAATCGCCTCCTTCTGTGCTGTATGATTCAATGATTCATGAGGTTTTAACTGTCTCAGAGGAGCAGGACCAATTATGCCAACAATTATCTGTTATAGTTCCATAATTATTGATACAAACTAACATTAGAACTAGGGTGTTGTTTATTGAGGAAGCATAGCTGAGAAAGCAAACCAGGCCCAGTTCTTCAACTGCAGCCACCTACTCTTGTGAATCATATGATGAACGATTTTGAGATCCTATTTATAATACAAAGCCTGCTAAATCAAATCATTTCAGAACTAGTAGTGGTCCAATTCAACCAATATAATTTGTCTTGTCACCTTGACTACCTCAATTGCATTCCTGTCCACAGGGGGAAAGTTCTCTAACAGCCTTTTTTTGAGGCTTCCTGAAAAAATTAAGCCTGACCATATTATCCCTTACACAAAAACAAGAAATGCTGGATTCACTCAGCAGGTCTGGCAGCATCTGTGGAAAGAGAAGCAGAGTTAACGTTTCGGGTCAGTGACCCTTCTTTGGAACTCCCTTACACTGGTATGACTAGGAAAGGAAATGACCTGCATTTAGATAGCACCTTCCACCACTTTAGGATATCCCTAGGCGTTTCACAGCTAATGAAATACTTTTGAAGTGCAGTCACTGTGGTAATGTAGGGAAACACAGCAGACAGTTTGTGCACAGCAAGATCCACACCAGCAATTAAATAAATGACCAGATAATCTGTTTTAGTGATGTTGATTGAGGGATAAATATTGGCCAGAACACTAGGCAGAACTCCCCTTCTCTGCATGAAATAATGCCATCGAATCTTCTACATCCATCTGAGAGAACAAATCGGACTTTGCTCTAACATTTCATCTGGAAGATGCAGGCCTCCAAAAGTCAGCATTCACTTAGTACTGTACTGAAGTGTCAGCCTAGTCTCAAGTCACTGGAGTAGGACTTGAACCCACAACATTCTGACTCAGAGGCAAAAGTACCACCACTGAACCAAGGCTCCGAGGAGAGGAGAAGACCCACATGGACACATCTTGGATTTGGATACTTGAATCTCGAAGTTACACTTAAAGGAATTTAACATACAATTAGTTTCAGTTGTGAGTGGATATGTTGGACGTGGCAGGGGATATAATGAGCAAATTTTTGCAGATCTGCTACTAACCCCACTGACCAATTACAAAAGATCTTTCATAACAAACCTATGGTTTGAAAACTGAGAACCGGTTTAAATTTGTAAGATCAAAACAGTCAATGCTGTTAAGGCAACTTTAAGACCTTGATATTAACCACGATAGGCGGAGTTAAAAATTTTAAAAACTGGGACCGCTTCCTCATCCAGTCACGTGTGTGCCAATTGCTGTTTTTATGGCTGTGCAAGTGTTCTGCTCTGGCGAGGTGGGAAACTTATTAACATATTTAAATCAGACTCACAGTGCAATTGGGAGCCTGATATTTAAATTTTATAGCAGCTGGCTGGGTTTCTTAGAGCTTGGGAAACTGGGCAGAAAAAAGGAGATGGGAATTGCTGTCTCAGGAAAGTAAGTTTCTTTTACAGCAAGCCTTGTGGGTCAGGAGAACCAGGACTGCTCCTCCGGCCCTGCAATGAAGCCTTCGACTTCTCTCTGCTGGGGTTTCCTGCGTTCCCCTGCACCCTTGGGGCCTATAATTGAAGAAATATACAAAAAGCCTACACCAGGCACACGTGACAAACTTGAATGTGTCTTCCACCAGAAAAGTCTGGCAGTGACCCCTGGAAAACCTAAGATTAATAGACTTGTTAATGACTTGGGTCAGCTGAGTCAAAGTATGAGAGTAATTCATATCATTATAGTTCTCTACAAACTCTTCAATTTATGCTAATTCAAACTGTCCCGGAAACTTTTCAATATTTAGTTTGAACCTTGAACAATAGGGCAGTGGGAGATATATAACAAATGAAAAAGATAAAGCTGGCAAAAAATTGGTGGAGATTGGAATAGAAAAATGATTTTACACAGTTAAAATGAGTGTATGCATCATCAGTTTTGTATCAGTGTTGAATTGAGTGTTTAATGGATAAGTGTGTTTTATTCAGCCTTCTAAACAGAATTGTTTAAAGGCATAAAGAGAAAGCACAGTCTTTTGGGTATCTAAAAGTTGCATTTCCAGTTTAACTTTTAGAAAAACTGGCTTTTAGTCAGACCATGATAAAATATAAAAAGGTTAAATTCAGGTGAAAATTAGAAAAAAAATCAATGTTTTGAGGAACAAAACATAACAGTAACTTTTCAGTTTAAAAAAATCAATAAATCTGTTCATACAGAATTCCACTTGTGCTATTAAGCTTTGCCTTGAGAAAGCGAAGTTGTATTGGTAACTAACGAGGAATGGAAAAAACTCAAAGGTACAAAAGAGTTTTAGTTCAACTCCTGAATTTGAATAAGCAGGCAGATGACAGCAGGTGAAAATTTGTTAACTCTTCCCACAGGAAGTGTTAAAATGAGATTGCTGGCCTTGGCCTACTATTAAATCGAAGAAATAAGAAATTGCTGTGTCACCAATTCAATTACCCAAGTCTGACAAATGTGGCACTGATAGTCATCAGTCCACAGGATAGGTCAGTAATGCTACTGCTGTTGCCATGGTTTACTATAATGAGAAGGTCTAGTGAAGGAGAGAATTAATTACATGAAGATATACCATGAATGCTTCTTTTGACCAAATAATAAAATAATTTCATGCCAGTGAACAGGAGTGATGTTAATAGGATTCAGTGCTTTCAAGGTACATTTGTTCCAACATTGATTTATTCACTGTATATTTTTAGAGCGCTTTCTTAAGGCAAATGAAAAGACAAAGGGAACATTTTATTTGTAATGGGTTGTTTCCACTAAGACGTTTTCTCTATTCTTTAATAAACTATAAGATGGCAGCAAATCCTTGTCCAAACAAATTGATAAAGTCTAAACTATATTATCACAAGGACTAACATTTTAAGATCTCTGTTAGAAAATTCTGAAAATATCAGCGCCTTTACGAATTCCTGTTACAGTCTGCAAATTCTTTGTGATTTTATCATGTGAAACAACAGGTAGGCTTATTTTCAATAGTTTAATGTTATCAAATCAAAATTTTAACCCAAACCAAGTGCAGTTAATCCTAATCTCCCTCACATGCAACAAGCAATTCCTTGCAAGGTACAATTAAACATTATGGGCTGAATTGTACCGGCCTCTTGACGTCGCGGGTTGCGGTGCAGGGGCCAGTAAAATTCTGTGGGGAGAGGCCCGCCTCGACCAGTGACGTCGAGAATGGCCTGCCGCATATTACCAGTGGCGGGGGGGGGACCTCTGTGCGGCCCCCTGCCGCCTGGCGGTGGGCTCTTCATCTAAATATACAGTTCAACATTAAGTGGATGCAAATAAACTTACCTGAAGGCGGCGACTGTCCCACATCGATTTTACAGCTGCCATCTGTGCTTTGCGCGCCTTCGGAACCCCGTATATTTCCGAGGCGAGAACCTGGTGGGGAGGGGGAGGAATAAAATTTTCAGAGGGGAGGGGTGGGGAGAGTGCGGAAAACAATTTTGATTGGTTGTGTGAATGGTGGGAAGGGATTGAAGGGGAAAAGTTTGAAGGTTGGGGGTGGGTAAAGTTAGGTTCGAGAAAATGGCATTTTGTGGTTCTCCCGGGCAATAAAATTACTATTGGGTGGTGCTGGGAAAGGACCTCCATCACAACAGTTTTTAGTGAAAAAAAATTAATAATGCTGCACCTTCAAAATTGTAATTTCATCTAAGGTCTTAAAGCCCTTTAAAAATGGAGCCGACGCTTGCCTAGTGGTGCCGGACGCTGTTGCTGGGGACGCTAAGTCATTGGGGGTGGCCGCTCCGCTCCGTCTATTTAAATGAGCCCCAGAGCGTAATATCGCGGGTGCTCTTCAGCAGCACTTCCATGTCGGAAGGCCAGCGAGTTGAAAGCGTGCCGCTGCAGAGCGTGGCGTACGATCAAAATTCAGCCCAATTACGGGCTGAATTTTACTGGCCCCTCGATGGCACGGGGGCTGGTAAAATGCTGCAAGGGGAGGCCCGCCACGACCTGCGACGTCGAGAAGGGCCCGCTGCATATTACTGCCGGCGAAGGGACCTCGGTGCAGCCCCCTGCCGCATGGTGGCGGCACCACAATTAGCATGTGGTAAAGAGCACTTACCTTTGCTGATTATGCAGCCCACTTACTCTCCACTGACACTTCCGGATTTTTCGCTGAACGGGTGGCCATCACGTGCCGTCCCGTTCACGATCTGAAAAGCCGACGGGTCCTTAGAGGTAGAAATTATCACCAGCGAAGGTAAGTTCTGTTATTCAGGGGTCTAACTCTGCATTCTTGGAGGGAGGGGGGGATATTCAGGTGTCTAACTCTGCATTTTGGAAGAGAGGAGGGAGGGGAGTATATGCAGGGGTCTAACTCTGCATTCCTAAAGGGGGGGAATACACAGAGGTCTCACTCTGCATTCTGGAAGGGAGGAGGGAGGGAGGATACGCAGGAGTCTCACTCTGCATTCCTAAAGGGAGGGGGTCTGGGATTACTGGAGGAAAAGCTGTGCTGGCATGAAGGGAGGTACCTTGTACCATCCCTCCGTTTACAGTGTACGCTCTGTGTTTGTGAGGGAGCAATGGCACACTAGGCACCCTGTGTGTGGGGAGGGTGCCAGAAAGGGCAGGAGCATGAATGTTATGTGGATGGTGGGGACAATCGATTCAGCTGGTAGAATCTTGATGTGGTCATGCTGTGCCACTCTGAGGGTTGGCCAAGATGGGCAATGCCATGGCACGCCACATAGTTGATCCAGGAAAGCAGCTGATGTACCCGTCAACACCAATCCCTGCCCTGTTAGGAACCTTCGAATACATGCAGGGTTCAACATTATTTATCACCTGGTAATAGTTATGGCTAATCCTACATTGTCTGATCCTCTGCATGTGAGGATCCGTATGCGCCAGAGGCAATACCAACAGGCAGGTGCGATCCACGTAGAAGCTCCCAGTCATGAACGGCGATCTCCCAAGGGTAGCCCACCATTACGTTTGCCGTGATCTACAGGCCCAACAGGACATGCCATCGGATGTCAGAGCACCCCAGTGTCAGAGGGGATTGTGCATATAGAGAGGGTGGTGGCACGTCTCTGTGCTCTGCTCAAGGATGGCCTGCAGCCCATGGGCTCCGGTGGACATTCCATGCCTTTGTTCCTCATAGTGGCAGAGGTTCTCAAGCCTGATACCTCTGCAGCCTTTTAGGGGCCCACCAGAAACCTTTGTGGAGTCCCACAGTCAGCAGTGCACCGCTGCATCAGGGAGGTCACTAATGTCCTGCACTGGAGGGCCAATGAGTATGTCTGCTTCAGGACAGACTCTCACAGCCAGGCCCAGAGGGCCATTGTTTCTGGCACCATTGCTGGAGAACCATAGGTTGTAATGTTCATAGACTGCACTCATGTGGCCATCAGGCCTCCTGCCAGGCTACCACCTGCAGACGTCACCATTAAAGGAGCCTTCTCAATCTAGGTGAAGCTGGTATATGAACACCACAAATGCTTGCAGCGAATCTGTGACCACTTCTCAGGCAGCTGCAATGACACCTGGATCCTGCGCCAGTCCCGGCTGCCACCGTTGTTCACTGAACTGGCTCAGATGAAGGGGTGGCTTCTTGGGGATCAGGGCTATTCTTTGCAGACATGGCTCCCGACACCAGTGAGAGACTCTACCACTGCTACAGAGGAAAGATACAATGCCAGCCACTGAGCTACATGAGACACCATTGAACAGGAGATTGGCATGCTGAAAGAGTGCCTCCAATGCCTGGATGGATAGGGTGATGCCCTGTACTACGGGCCGAAAAGGCCAGCTCCTTTCTTTCCTGCTCTGCACAACTACGCACCCAATAGGGACCAGGCCTGGCATGATGAGGCGAGACGTCGACAGGATTCCTCCTTGGACTATGAGGACGCTGAGGACCTACAACATGAAAGATGCATGGGAGGGCAGATGGCACCCAGGCTCTGCACACAGGGCTAGCAGTGAGGTAGGGATGTATGGCAGTGGCTTATCAGACAAAGGCTGTCTGCTCCATAGGAACCGACATGAGCTCTGCAAGCCACACATCACCCTCGCTCACCTGCTGTGCATCAGTCCACATCTGCAGCAACCCTGTGTAAACCATTAGAGGCAGCAGCTGACTGAGTCAATGTCCATGTCACTGCATCTGTGGAGATGTTCATGTGTAATGGTGGCATGGCAATGATGTTATTACATACATTGGCTCTCCTGATGGGCCAACGGTGCAAAGGGATGTGACATTAGCGCTACATGCTGGCACACATCATTCACACAGAGAAAAGGACACACATGTTGGTGAGGAACATCTAGTGAAAGACGTATTTACATTGCTGTAGCACCCGTGCATTCCATTTGTTTCAGTGTGTTCTCTGTAAACCTCTATAATAACTTTTATGATCTATTTAAGTCTCACGTCCTAGATTGTGCAAATGTACGATTATTCACCCAGGTGCAGCACGCCTACAAGAAGGAATGTTATAACTGAGTGGGAGAAAAGGATCACAACTTCACAGGACACTGGGACACAGCAGGGTATGTATGTGGCGGCAAAGCGGAACGTGCTGGGGTCACTCAGCAGGTCAGGCAACATCTGTGGAGAGAGAAGCAGAGTTAACTTTCAAGTCTGTGAACTTGGACAAGTTAACTCTGCTTCTCTCTCCACAGATGCTGCCTGATCTGCTGGATTTCTGCAGCACTTTCTGCTTTGCTGCCAGATTGACAGCAGCCCCACTCTTCAACAGTCAGGTAAGTATTTCTTTGACAGCTGTCAGGATGCTGGTGCCGGGGTGCTTAAAATAGGGCCCCAGCACCTGCTGCACAACTGTCAAAACTCTTGTTGCGCCGAATGCTCCGCCTCTCCTGACCTAATATGGGAGGGGTGTCGCGTGGCCTCTATGGAAATGTGGGCGCGCCGCCGAGTTCAAAGGGCACTGCCGCGGAGCACGGCGCCCCAATAAAATTCAATCCTACTTGTGCATTAAAAATCAGCTCCCAAGTCAAGAGGTTGGGGCATTAATCTAATGTTGGTCGACACAATGTGGTCAGCTGTATCAGGATTGGATTTCTGCCAGTATTGGAGTGTATTGCAATTGGATGTGTACTGAAAAGTAAAGCCAGTAGCAGGTTTTAGAATTTGTACCTCTTGCTCACAGTAATAGAAGGGAGATAAACTATAGCTCAGGCTAGTCTGATGTGTTGTGTTAACAAGGTGTCTGGTTCATTTTGTGCATTTATGTGATGTTCATACTAGCAGCAAGGATAAAATCAGATGGAGGTGACAATTAACAATTGATTTGAAAAGAACACCTCTTTTGTTCAAATCACTTCCTCAATGATCTAACAAAAATTACTTCTAAGCAACAGTATATAATTTCAATAGCTGGGAACAGCCAAAAACTTTGGCACAATAATTGGAGTACCATTCCACGAAATGCCTGTGAATTGCTTGTTTCTTACACACATTAGTTTTGAGGCTTCACTAACATAGCTGTAGTTCAATTAATCAGCATTGGCTTTGCAGATTTGAGCTGATAATCTGTATAGACACCACTAACCTGCAACGTAGCACGTGTTTCATACCCCACCCCTAATAGACCGTAGAATCACGCAACAGACATCTGGCTCAAACCCGCTCCTTTCCATTAGGCAAGTTGGGTTAAAATTTGGGCTAAGATGTTATATTCAGGTCGTACCAGCTCAAGTCTGTTCCATTTCATATTGCATTCTTCATAACTTATCTCATGTATAAAATAGAACAAAGACAATTATTGTCAATGTGATCTAAGAAGTGACTTTTAAAACACTAAGATTTTAAAACAGTTTCCAGACGAAATCAAGAACTTGGACTCAGTGTTGCTATTGGAAAGCCAGTCTCCACAAAGAGCAACAATAATTTTCTCCCAGTCTACAGTGTGCAGGATGCACACATCACATGTTTGAGCAGGTTGCAAACAAACGGCTGTTCACGTGACCCTACCAAATCTGATGTGAGCGAGCAACTAGCAGGTAGTGGCATAGGGATTCTCACTGTGAAGAAGTGTGTGAACTATATTTAACTATATGAATCTTCCATTAACTAGAGGACACAGATTTAAGGCAATTGGCAAAAGAACCAGAGGTGACATCAGGAGCCTTTTATTTTACATAGTGAGTTGTTAAGATCTGAAATGGACTGCCTGAAAGTGTAGTAGGTGCAGATTAAATCATAACTTTCAAATGGGAATTGGATAATTACTTGAAAAGAAAATGGAAAAAGAGCAGCAGAGTAGCACTAATTGGATATCTCTTTTAAAGACATGATGGGTGAGATTTTAACTCACTCAAAACTAATTCTCTTACACAGAGTTAAAATTGGGCCCAATGGGCTGAACGGTCTCATTCTGTGTTGCATAATTCTATGATTCCACCTGTGACTAATGGCACAGAGACAGAAGGGAGGACTAACGGGTGAGGTGGGGAAATGAATGAGGGAATTCACCATTGTGTTGGCACTCCAATTCTCTGTACCACTGTTACACCCTCATGGGGGAAGACTTAATTAATTCACTATTTCGCTAAATTTTCACTTTAGTCACCCATAATGCGGTTAAAATAAATTATTGATAAGATTTAATTTTACAGTTATCACAATCTTAATTTCATCATTTAACGTGTTTTTTTTAGTGTTTTACCACATGCCTTGCAATGAAGTAGAGAAAGAAACAATGCAATAGAGGACACTGATGAATGGTTTGCAGAACGCATGGAGTTTTATTTGTGACCTGTATCAAGCCGAAGCTGCAGTAATGCTGCTGAGTGTATTAATATTCATCTAATTAACTGATATAATGATCCTTGGGATTATTGCTGAAATGACTTGTAATGTATTCTATGGCTGGTTGCAGCTTTCAAACGCAACCTATTTCCTGATTACAGTAAGATTGGTGTCTGATAGCTGATCTCTCTCTGAGATCCAGATATCAACCTTTCTGTCTCTACTGCAACCTTCTTTATTTCTAACAAATTTTAGCAATGCGACTATTCCGAATGTTCTCATTTCTCCTCACCTTCAAATATTTCATCTCACATGTTCTCAGTCCTGTTTGCATCCTCACCATGCATCAAATTTTGATTACTCAAACTCCTTCCTTCCATACATCTCAAGATTTTGGAACTACTTACTTCCCTCAGTCTTTACTTTTTCTGACAATTTGCATGCTTTTAAAATCAAGCTTCATGTATTGCTGAGAGTATAGCAGGCTTGGCACTCTTGATTATTTCAGGGGTAATGCTGTCCTTCCCAGGGGCTTTTCCGCTGGCTAGAGAATCAATGGCATCACTGAGTTCCGATTTTGTTGGCTGTATGTCCAGCTCATCCATGACTGGTAGAGGCTGGGCTGCATTGAGGGCAGTCTCAGTGACAACATTCTCCCTGGAGTACAGTTCTAGGTAGTGCTCAACCCAGTGGTCCATTTGTTTGCGTTGGTCAGTGATTATGTCCCCTGATTTAGATTTGAGGGGGACGATCCTCTTGATGGTTGGCCCAAGAGCTCTCTTAATGCCATCATACATTCCTCTGATGCTTCCGGTGTCTGAGGCCAGCTGAATATGACTGCATAGGTGTTGCCAGTAGTCGTTTGCGCAGCGCCTGGCTGTTCTTTGTGCAGTGCTTCTGGCTGCTTTAAGTGCTACGGATGTTAACTCGCTGGGGGCTTTCTTATAGTTCAACAGTGCAATGCGCTTAGCGGCTATGACAGGTTCCAGCTCTTCATTATGAGATTGAAACCAGTCTGCATTTCTCTTCGCACTTTTGCCGTAGGTGGTCAAAGCTGACTCATAGATGGCGTCTCTGATGTGGACCCACTTGGTCTCAGCATCCCCTGTGGGAGTGTTTTGAAGGGCTGTTACAAGTGAATTTAGAAATTTTTGTGGACGAGGGAGCAGTACCTCAGGACATGCGCGATGCCAATAACATCACCCTCTATAAAAACAAAGGTGACAGCGGTGACTGCAACAACTACCGTGGAATCTCCCTGCTCAGCATAGTGGGGAAGGTCTTTGCTCGAGTCGCTCCAAACAGGCTCCAGAAGCTGGCCGAGCGCGTCTACCCTGAGGCACAGTGTGGCTTTCGTGCAGAGAGATCCACCATTGACATGCTGTTCTCCCTTCGTCAGATACAGGAGAAATGCCGCGAACAACAGATGCCCCTCTACATTGCTTTCATTGATCTCACCAAAGCATTTGACCTCGTCAGCAGACGTGGTTTCTTCAGACTACTAGAAAAGATTGGATGTCCACCAAAGCTACTAAGTATCATCACCTCATTCCATGACAATATGAAAGGCACAATTCAACATGGCGGCTCCTCATCAGAGCCCTTTCCTATCCTGAGTGGCGTGAAACAGGGCTGTGTTCTCGCACCCACACTTTTTGGGATTTTCTTCTCCCTGCTGCTTTCACATGCGTTCAAGTCTTCAGAAGAAGGAATTTTCCTCCACACAAGATCAGGGGGCAGGTTGTTCAACCTTGCCCATCTAAGAGCGAAGTCCAAAGTACGGAAAGTCCTCATCAGGGAACTCCTCTTTGCTGACGATGCTGCTTTAACATCTCACACTGAAGAGTGCCTACAGAGTCTCATCGACAGGTTTGCGGCTGCCTGCAATGAATTTGGCCTCACCATCAGCCTCAAGAAAACGAACATCATGGGGCAGGACATCAGAAATGCTCCATCCATCAATATTGGTGACCACGCTCTGGAAGTGGTTCAAGAGTTCACCTACCTAGGCTCAACTATCACCAGCAACCTGTCTCTAGATGCAGAAATCAACAAGCGCATGGGAAAGGCTTCCACTGCTATGTCCAGACTGGCCAAGAGAGTGTGAGAAAATGGCGCACTGACACGGAAGACAAAAGTCCGAGTGTATCAAGCCTGCGTCCTCAGTACCTTGCTCTATGGCAGCGAGGCCTGGACAACGTATGTCAGCCAAGAACGATGTCTCAATTCATTCCATCTTCGCTGCCTCCGGAGAATACTTGGCATCAGGTGGCAGGACCGTATCTCCAACACAGAAGTTCTCGAGGCGGCCAACATCCCCAGCTTATACACACTACTGAGTCAACGGCGCTTGAGATGGCTTGGCCATGTGAGCCGCATGCAAGATGGCAGGATCCCCAAAGACACATTGTACAGCGAGCTCGTCACTGGTATCAGACCCACCGGCCGTCCATGTCTCCGCTTTAAAGACATCTGCAAATGCGGCATGAAGTCCTGTGACATTGATCACAGGTTGTGGGAGTCATTTGCCAGCATTCGCCAGAGCTGGAGGGCAGCCATAAAGGCGGGGCGAAAGTGTGGCGAGTCGAAGAGACTTAGCAGTTGGCGGGAAAAAAGACAAAAGCGCAAGGGGAGAGCCAACTGTGTAACAGCCCCGACAAACAAATTTTTCTGCAGCACCTGTGGAAGAGCCTGTCACTCTAGAATTGGCCTTAATAGCCACTCCAGGCGCTGCTCCACACACCACTGACCACCACCAGGCGCTTACCCATTGTCTCTCGAGATAAGGAGGCCAAAGAGATGGGAGCATCAAGCTTGCCATGTCCTAGGATCTTATTTTTCCTCTGGGTTTTCAATTTAATGAAAAGAAAACAGATACAACCAAACCGGTGAAAAAGATTGCTGGAAAATATTAACTGAGTTTTCTCATTTTGTTACCGCAACTCTGACCATTGCTACATCTTAAAGTGAAGAAAAGTCTCATTAAAGGCTTGTTTAAAGGAAATAATGATGAATTTGTGTGCGAAGGGGTGGAAAGTGAGCCCTAAACTTAATCGGAACTGGCATTAGCTATTTGAAGGCAGATGAAGCCTTTGAGATTATTAGCACAACTAGCCTTAATATTGTTTATAAATAATCCAAGCTATCTTATTGTCCAATAACAACACCATCTACTGATAACTCAGTTAAAGTTACTGGGTAATTTGACTTTGTTTAGCACTAAAAACCCTTACTTAGAGATTTATGGCGTAATTTGGATTGCTGGATAATTTGTATTTTTTAAGCACAAATAACCAAATTGCATAATAAATACAGAAACTGCTGGAAATACTCAGCAGGTCAGGCAGCATCTGTTAGAGAGAGAAATTGAGTTAACATTTCGGGTCAATAACCTTTCATCAGACCTTCCATGTTTTATGTGCTGGCCTGAAGAGCACAATGGATAATGCAGATTTATATTTTATAGAAATATCCTTACATAGGCAAAATAATTTAAAGCAATATTTTAGTAAGCTGTAATGCAGTTTTTATGTGTCCAATATATTGTAAGTCTTCAATTAGTTAAAAAAAACATATAAATGAATCAATTACAAGAATGTGTCACATTGATGTGAATGTGCAGTGAAACGATTTCTGTGTTGGCTCAAATTGAACCATAAAATGATTCAGGAGAAGGTCTCTAAATTTCTGTTTGGATCTCTTTTATTCTAACATGAAACCACTTTTTCATTGATAGCTCTTAACTCGAAGTTGCACAAGGCCATGCAAAGATTTTTTCTTACATTTGTTAACCTGAACTTGTCAATGGTCAAGTTATGCTTGATTACTTTAACTAAGTTCTTCAAGAAATTGTTGAATGCCTAGATGAAGAGAATGTAGTAAGTGCTGGAATTATTGGTCGGAATTTTACACCCCCCACGCCTGCCCCTGGAGCAGGCCGGGAGGCGGAAGGGCGGGCGGGGGGAGGTCATAAAATCGAATGGGAGATGATGGTGGCGGGGGGTGGGGGGGGAGGTGGTGCGCCATTCCTGTCACCTACCTGCCCCCGCTGCTATGTTACCAGCAGCAGGGGAGGTGGTAAATAGCACCCACTCTCCCACCCCAGGCCAAATGAGGCCCTTAAGTGGCCAATTAATTGCCACTGAAAGGCCTCCTCCACTGCCATTGGCATCTTTTATCAGTGGTAGATGGGCACTTCAGCACCTGAGGAGGCTACCCAGTAATGCCTGATGGTCTCCTTGCTGGTTGGGGGGGGGGGGGGAGGGGCAGGCGGCCTCCTGATCAGGCATGCTGTGCCTCAGAGGGTCACCTCCACCCGCCAGCAGCATAGGCCACCCCCACTAAAACCACCCCCCCGCCCTAGACTCTGACCCTCACCGCCCTCGGCTGGGCCCAGCCACTTGTCCCCGGCAATGCTTGATCCCCACTTATCTTTTCCAAGGACAATGTCCATCGTAGCTCCTCTCGCTGGGTGCAGTTCCAGCAGTGGCCACCGCTCCTGGTGACACTGCTGGGACTCAGTTGCTGCCGGCCCTCTGATTGGCTGGCAGCTCTTGGAGACGGGAATTCCTGCCTCAGATGAAGGCCGACCAAGGCCAATTAAGGGCCTGGGCCACACAAAATTGCTGCATGGCTTCCAGGCCCAGTGCAGGTGGGCTCTCCCCCAACTTTTTAGTTGGTGGGCAGGGCCACCGCCTCAACGTAAAATTCCAGCCATAGAATCATAGAATGATATAGGAGCCCATCGGCAAATCATGCCTGTGCCAGCTCTTTGGTAGAGCTATCCAATTAATCCCACTACCCTGTTCTTTCCCAATAGCCCTCTATATTTTTTTTCTTCAAGTATATATCCAATTCTGTTTTCAATGTTACTATTGAATTTGTTTCCACCATTCTTTCAGGCAGTGCATTCCAGATCACAACAACTTGCTCTGCAAAAAAATGTTCTCTCACATTGCCTCTGCTTCTGTTGCCAATCACCCTAAATCAATGTCCCCTGGTTACTGGCCCTTTTATCATTGCAAACAGTTTCTCCTTATTTACTTTGTCAAAACCTCTATCAAATCTCCTCTTGATCTTCTCTGCCCAAAGGAGCACAGTCCCAATATCTCTAGTCTCCACATAACTGAAGTCCCACATCCCTGGTACCATTGTAGTTAATCTTTTCTGCAGCCTCTCTAAGGTCTAAACATCCTTTCTAATGTTTGGTGTCCAGATTTGAACACAATATTCCAACTGAGGCCTAACCAATGTTTTATAAAGGTTTAGCAGAACATCCTTGTTTTTGCATTCTATTCGACTATTAATAAAGCTAAGGATCCCGTATGCTTTTAACAAATTCTCAATTTGTTCTGCCACTCCTCAAGGTCTTTCTATTCTTGCCCTCCTTTAAAATGTGCCATTTAATTGATATTGCCTCCTCTCATTCTTGTTGCCAGGTTTATCCCTTTCCACTTTTCTTAAACAGAGTTGTAATTTTTGCAATCCTCCTGTCTTCTGGCACCCCCAAATCCAAGGAAGATTGGATGATTGTGGCCAGAGATTTGACAATTTCCACTTGCTGGTAGTGCAGGAGGCCTGGGACCAGAAGCAGCACAGGAGCTCCAGAAAGCAGGTAAGTGGGAGCAGGCTCACCAGGGCCAGTCATGCATCTGGACTGTGTAACTTTTTTATTTTGGAGACTACCAACTTTTTAAGTACATCCTCATTATTTTTATAAAAGCAAAATACTGCAGACGCTGTCAATCAGAAATAAAAACAGAAAATGCTGGAAATACTCAGCAGGTCTGACAGCATCTGTGGAGAGAGAAGCAGAGTTAAGGTTTCAGGTCAGTGACCTTTCATCAGAACTTTCTCTCTTTATTTTTATCCTATCCAGTATCATTCCTGTCTCCTTCTTTAATATGACATTGGTAGCATTCTCTTCTCTGGGGGAAACAGATATAACATATTCATTTAGTACCTCAGTCATGTTCTCTGTCTCCACAAGAAGATTTCCTTTTTGGCCACACCCTTCCCTTGAGGACCTTTTTACTATTAATGAGTTTATAAAAGACTTTTGGCTTCCCTTTTATGTAAGCCATGAATCTATTTTCATACTCTCTCTTTGCCCCTCTTATTCCCTTTTTAGATCTCCTCTGTACTTTCTATATTTAGACTTCCAAAAAGGATTTCCAAATATATTAATTAAGTAATCTGTTGGATAGTGTAAGGCCCAAATCATGAAAGGATTTTTTGAATTATTGGAAAGATATCATGTAAATTCACTAGGATGGTACAAAAGTTGAAAGGATATAATTATGATGAGAGATATATAAAACTATTGCTCTTTCACTAGGATAATGAAGATAAAGAGGGGTCTGGATTTTATGGAGCCAGTGGGAGTCCTGCTGCCAGGCCAGAAAGACAAGGGGAGCCTTGTCTCGGCCTTTAGGGTACCACTGGCTGTATTTTACGGTTCTCAGGGAGTTAACTATCCAGCGCCTGGGTTCCCATCCTTTTAAGGATGGGAATCCCACCTCCAAGAGCTGCTGGCCAATCAGAGGACTGGCAGTTCAGCAGCTCCAGCAGTGCCACTGGGAGCAGGGGCCATTGCTGGTACTGCAGGAGGCCAGAGACCAGGAGCAGCACCGGAGCTCTGGAAAGCAGGTAAGTGGGAGTGGGCTCGCCAGGGTCAGTCATGCAGCACCCACTGAGGGAAAGGTGTATGGTTGTTGAGGTGGGGGTAGTGTTGGCGCAGGGGCGGCCTTTGCCACCAGGGGCCCTCCCTGGGTCACAGAGTGCCCAAGCAGGAGTGCCGCCACCCACCCCAGCCCACATGGAGGCCACCCAGTGTTACTGGGCAGTCTTTCCATATGGCGGAGGGCCCCTCCACCGCTGATTAAATGCAAGTGGTGGTGGATGAGACCCTTAAGTGGCCACCACTTAAGGGCCTGAATTGGCCTCTGGGCGAGAAGACTGTCCTCGACCTTCCCCTGTCCTGACAATTAGCGGGGAGTCGGGAAGGCGTTGAGAACTCCACCTCCTGCCTTCCCTCCCAATTCTACAACCTCCCTTCTGCCCCCCAGCCCGCTTCAGAGGGGGGAATTAAATTCCATCCAGGGATGTTAATGAAAGTGTTCAAAATTACAAAAGTTTTGAGAGTAAATGGTAAAATGTCATTTACACTGATTGGTAAATTGGTAACAAAGAGGGATAAATGTAGGATTGTAACGAGAAGCAGAAAGGGGAGATTAAAGGATATTTCACTCAAAAGATTATTGGAACATGGAATGCATTATTACAAGTGGCTATTGAAGTCAAGTTACTGTGACATTAAGAGTGAATAAGGTGAACACTTGAAGAAGAAAATATTAAAGAGTACATAAAAAGCACAGAGAACTGGTTAGAATAGATAGCTCTGATGTGGAACTGGTAATGCTGCAGGCTGAATGACTATCTTATTAGCTGAAATATCTAAGATATCAGTTTGACAAATTCAGCATTAAATTTATTGTTCGAATGTGGGAGAATTTCTAAACACTTCGGATCTACTCGTTCTTATACAAAGGAGACAAATTGTCATGGGAGTTCTCCTGCTTATCCACCATAACTTTGGTAGAAGAGCCACAGAAATCTGGAGAAAATGTGGAAAGCAGTATTTGCATGCTTCTTCCTGGGATTCCTGTGGCTCTTCCCAAAGTAATAGTGGATTAGCAGGAGAAACACTGTAGGAATTCAAACCCAATGTGACAAGAGCCACTGCAACCTGAAAAGATCTGAAGTCTTCTCCTTCTTCGGCCTCCTTGTCTAGAGAGACAATGGGTAAGCACCTGGAGCTGGTCAGTGGTTTGTGAAGCAGCGCCTGGAGTGGCTATAAAGGCCAATTCTAGAGTGACAGACTCTTCCACAGGTACTGCAGATAGAATTGGTTGTCGGGGCTGTTACACAGTTGGCTCTCCCCTTGCGTTTCTGTCTTTTTTCCTGCCAACTGCTAAATCTCTTTGACTTGCCACTCTTTAGCCCTGCCTTTATGGCTGTCCGCCAGCTTTGGCGATCATTGGCAACTGACTCCCACGACTTGTGATCAATGTCACAGGACTTCATGTCGCGTTTGCGGACGTCTTTAAAGCGGAGTCATGGACGGCCGGTGGGTCTGATACCAGTGACGAGCTCGCTGTACAATGTGTCCTTGGGGATCCTGCCATCTTGCATGCGGCTCACATGGCCAAGCCATCTCAAGCGCCGCTGGCTCAGTAGTGTGTATAAGTTGGGGATGTTGGCCGCCTTGAGGACTTCTGTGTTGGAGATACGGTCCTGCCACCTGATGCCAAGGATTCTCCGGAGGCAGCGAAGATGGAATGTATTGCGACGTCGCTCTTGGCTGACATACGTTGTCCAGGCCTCGCTGCCGTAGAGCAAGGTACTGAGGACACAGGCTTGATACACCCGGACTTTTGTGTTCCGTGTCAGTGTGCCATTTTCCCACACTCTCTTGGCCAGTCTGGACGTGGCAGTGGAAGCCTTTCCCATGCGCTTGTTGATTTCTGCATTGAGAGACAGGTTACTGGTGATAGTTGAGCCTAGGTAGGTGAACTCTTGAACCACTTCTAGAGCGCGGTCGCTGATATTGATGGATGGAGCATTTCTGACGTCCTGTCCCATGATGTTCGTTTTCTTGAGGCTGATGGTTAGGCCAAATTCATTGCAGACAGCCGCAATCGTGTCAATGAGTCTCCGCAGACGCTCTTCAGTGTGGGATGTTAATGCAGCATCGTCAGCAAAGAGGAGTTCCCTGATGAGGACTTTCCGTACTTTGGTCTTCGCTCTTAGACGGGCAAGGTTGAACAACCTGCCAACGGATCTTGTGTGGTGCAAAATTCCTTCTTCTGAAGACTTGAATGCATGTGAGAGCAGCAGGGAGAAGAAGATCCCAAACAGTGCAGGTGCGAGAACACAGCCCTGTTTCACGCCACTCAGGATAGGAAAGGGGTCTGATGAGGCACCGTTATGCCGAATTGTGCCTTTCATATTGTCATGGAATGAGGTGATGATACTTAGTAGCTTTGGTGGACATCCGATCTTTTTTAGTCATCTGAAGAGACCATGTCTGCTGACGAGGTCAAAGGCTTTGGTGACAACAATGAAAGCAATGTAGAGGGGCATCTGTTGTTCGCGGCATTTCTCCTGTAGCTCGCGAAGGGAGAACAGCATGTCAATGGTGGATCTCTCTGCTCGAAAGCCACACTGTGCCTCAGGGTAGACACGTTCAGCCAGCTTCTGGAGCCTGTTTAAAGTGACTCGAGCGAAGATTTTCCCCACTATGCTGAGCAGGGAGATTCCACGGTAGTTGTTGCAGTCACCGCAGTCACCCTTGTTCTTATAGAGGGTAATGATATTGGCATCGTGCGTGGCCTGTGGTACTGCTCCCTCATCCCAGCACAGGCAAAGCAGTTCGTAGAATGCCACAAGTATAGCAGGCTTGGCACACTTGATTATTTCAGGGGTAATGCCGTCCTTCCCAGGGGCTTTTCCACTGGCTAGAGAATCAATGGCATCACTGAGTTCCGATTTTGTTGGCTGTTCGTTCAGGTCATCCATGACTGGCAGAGACTGGGCTGCATTGAGGGCAGTCTCAGTGACAACATTCTCCCTGGAGTACAGTTTTAGGTAGTGCTCCACCCAGCGGTCCATTTGCTTGTGTTGGTCAGTGATTGTATCCCCTGATTTAGACTTGAGGGGGGCACTCGTCCTGATGGTTGGCCCAAAAGCTCTCTTAATGCCATCATACATTCATCTGATGTTTTCGGTGTCAGAGGCCAGCTGAATATGACTGCATAGGTGTTGCCAGTAGTCATTTGCACAGCGCCTGGCTGTTCTTTGTGCAGCGCCTCTGGCTCCTTTAAGTGCTACGGATATTAACTCACTGGGGGCTTTCTTGTAGTTCAACAGTGCAATGCGCTTAGCGGCTATGACAGGTTCCAGCTCTTCAAAGTGAGATTGAAACCAGTCTGCATTCTGCTTCACACGTTTGCCGTAGGTGGTCATTGCTGAGTCATAGATGGCGCCTCTGATCTGGGCCCACTTCGTCTCTGCATCCCCTGTAGGAGTGTTTTGAAGGGCTGAAGTAATTGGCTAATATTTATTCTAAGGTCTTGCACGGGAAATGAATGAAATTACAAAGAATTTTACAGCGCAGATACAAGCTGTTCGGCCAAACTGATCCTTACCTATGTTTATGCTCCATTTGAACTCTTCACACCTTAATTCATCTCACCCTATCAGCACATCCTCCCATTCCTTTCTTCCTTGTGTACTTATCCAGTTTCCTTTTTAAAGCATCTATCCTATTCATCTCAACCGTTTCATTCTCACCACTCGCAGAGTAAAGCATTTTCTCCAGAATTTATTATTGGATTTATTAGTGACAATTTTATATTCATACCTCCTAGGTCTGGATTTTGTGCACAAGGCAGGACTCCTGGCGCCAGGGCGAAAAGGCGGGGAATCCCTGTCTAGGCCTTTTAGCGCCCCTCTGCCCCTACCCCCGGTGTGATCCTCCATTGTTACAGAGATGATGTTTTTGCCACCCGGGAACCCCGTCCCTTTAAAGACGGGGATCCCACATCCAAGAGCTGCCAACCAAAAGCTGCGGCCAATCACAGGGCCGGCAGCTCAGCAGCGCCACGGGCACGGTGGCCACTGCTGGTACTGCAGGGACTTCGGATTCAGGCCCAGCCCGGAAACCCTGGACCCCAGGTAAGTGAGGCAGGGTCACCGGGGCCAGTCTGGAAGGCCCCAGCAAGGGACGGTGGGGGGGAGTAGTTGTAAAGTCCAGAGGGAAGGGGGTCTTGGGAGGTGCATTGTTCCCCGGCCAGAGCTACAGATTGCACTCCCCCAAGCCTGCAAGGAGGGGACCCCCCTCTGCCAAGCCCACTGGGAGGGCAACATGTTTTACAAAGCGTCCTCCCCGCATGGTGGAAGCCTCCCCAGTCACTGGTAAGATCCCAGCAGTGGGGGAAGAAGCCCTTAAGTGGCCATTAATAGGCCACTTAAGGATCTCAATTGGGCTCTGGGCGGGAAGGCCATCGTCAGCCTATCCTGCCCCTGAGAAAATCATTTGGCATTAGGGTGGTGACGGGACCTGCTCCCCAACGCCCCTCCACTGCCTATCGTGATTCTCCATGCCCCCCTCCTTCCGACCTCGCCTTGGAGGGCCCAGAAAATCCAGCTCCTAGTTTTGGACTACAGGATATACTTGAAATACAAACTCAGAATAGTGATTTAGTAACTGTTGTGAAAACCACATGTCTGGGATTTGTGAGAGTCTAATGATTTTACAAGTGGTGGATTGTTACGACCAAGTGAGAAAGAGGTCCAGGGTTCCCTTTCAGCCTTCCCCTGGTCTTACTGTAACAGAGTTTAATTCTAAACACACAGTGTTTTTAGCTTCCCCTTGGTGAATCCTTGTTCACCACTTTCCAATTGTAAGGCAAAGAAACGAGCACAAACAAACTTTCTCAGGTTTAAAGAAGAAAAGTTGAAATTTATTAAACTTAAACTCTAATTCAGTTAACGCTTACGGATACACGACGCGCCCACGCTAGCATGTATATGCGATACACATATGCAAATAGAGACAAAAAAGAGCAGAAGAAAAATAAAGTGGAAAAATTTGAGATAATATCTGAAGAGCTGTTGTTATGGTTCTTCGAGCTCACTGTAAACTCCTTGATTGTAGGTAGATCTTGCTTTTCGTTGGGGCCCAGTATTCTTCTTAAAACTTGTTTGCTGTAGGAGACTTTTCTCTCTTGGGGTTCATGTGTCTTCAGTGGATTCAGAGGCTTGTGAGAAAGAGATGGGAGAAGACAGGAGAGATCTTTAGTCCAGGAGGAAACAGACACTCTGACTTCCAACTCTCTGTGGCCAGTTCAGGTAGTCGAACAGCCAGGTAGTCATGTGACCAGCTGGTCTAACTGGTCCTGGATTGTATCTTCCTTAGCAGCCCCTGGAATGCGCTTTGATGTTTGTTAGAATGTAAATGTTTTTTTCCCAGCCACGGCTGATCTGTTTAACAAGTCATTTCCTCACTCCAACAACAGTTAAAAATCAATCTTCATGACAAAAGGGGGCCTAGCATGACAGGATTTTTAGACCATTTACACCCAAGAGGGCAACAATGACAGGAATCCCATCTTTCTTGTCTAGACTAACCCAAACCTAATTGTTACTACAAAACAAATCCTATACCTTATTCCATTCTGGTATGTTTGGGAATGTTTTAGGCCCAATTGTATATCAGATAACTTGTTTACTATCAAGTCTTGTAATTTTGGAATTGTATTAAATAGAATGCATTATATATTTGTATATGCAAAACTTTTGTAAATCATATATGCAATAAAATTTGCACTGTCAAAAGTTATGCAAGAATTATTCTGTTTAACTCTCACAGATCATAAGTTTATTAATATGCAGCAGAATGTAATTATAAATTATCTGTTATATTAAACTGTCATCACGGTAACCACAGCAACAGCTACTGCCTTTTGGCTAATACTTGTTTACATAGACAGGTTGTGAACATTTTCTTTTCAATGATTTTGCAATTTGGCAAATGTAGATCAACAAAGGACATATGGTGCCCATAATTATTTGGACTTGGAACTTATCCACAGCATTTCTGTGCTAGTTTAAAGTCCTGTAGAAATGTTTCTTTCACTGAAAAAATGTATGAGTGTAGTAAAAACATAAATAATAAAATTTTGTATAAAAAGAAATAAAATTGGCTTTGGACTGGCTGAAGTCAAGAGGATTGCTGACTCATGCCTCATGCTTCCTGCATAATAAGGGCTCATCAGCCTGGAAACCTGCATATCTAAGCCATCTCAAAGACAATAGAAAAAGGGAGTGTCAATCATTTCCTGAGCTGTCTTCAAGGAAGACTCTAGGTGGTAAGTAATCACTCCAAATGTGTGGTCCCTATCAATGAGACTTGATAGGGACAGTGGCGCAGTGGTTAGCACCGCAGCCTCACAGCTCCAGTGCCCCGGGTTCAATTCTGGGTACTGTCTGTGTGGAGTTTGCAAGTTCTCCCTGTGTCTGCGTGGGTTTTCTCCGGGTGCTCCGGTTTCCTCCCACAAGCCAAAAGACTTGCAGGTTGGTAGGTAAATTGGCCATTATAAATTGCCACTAGTATAGGTAGGTGGTAGGGAAATATAGGGACAGGTGGGGATGTTTGGTAGGAATATGGGATTAGTGAAGGATTAGTATAAATGGGTGGTTGATGGTCGGCACAGACTCGGTGGGCCGAAGGGCCTGTTTCAGTGCTGTATCTCTAAACTAAACTAAACTAAACTAAACTATAAAAATATCTGAACAACTTTGTGGATGAAGATTGTTCTCTGCTCCGCTGCTTCTCCAGCTTCCCTCATCCATGGTCATCCTGATCCTGCGAAGAGAACATATGCAACTCCACTACCTGTGAGCATTGAGACATCACAAGGCCTTAACAGACCTCAAAGCCTGAGCTAACCTTAAGTACATGTAAATCCTTCTTTGAAGGGGTTAGTATAGGGTATAGGCCTTTTTCTCCAACAGGAATATGTATTTTGGAGTCTGAAGGTTTTTTTTCATTAAAGCAATTCAATTCAAAAGGTTCAATTGAAGTATTCAAAAGGGAATTAGACAGTTATATGAAAAGGAAGCATGTGCAGGGTTATGGGGAGAAGGCAGGGAATGGAACTGAGGGAGTTGCTGTTTCAAAGAGCAGGTGCGGACACGATTGGTTGAATGGCCTCCTTCTGCACTGTCACGATTCTATGATTCTGTGATCTTGCACTGCCTTAGCTCCCAATCTTGTATAGACTGGTCTGTGCTCCAGATCCTTATTTTTCTGGTATGTAATGACTGGCCAAGAGAGTGTGGGAAAATGGTGCACTAACACGGAACACAAAAGTCCGAGTGTATCAAGCCTGTGTCCTCAGTACCGTGTTCTATGGCAGCGAGGCCTGGACAACGTATGTCAGCCAAGAGCGACGTCTCAATTCTTTCCATCTTCGTTGCCTCCGGAGAATCCTTGGCATCAGGTGGCAGGACCGTATCTCCAAAACAGAAGTCCTCGAGGCGGCCAACATCCCCAGCATATACACCCTACTGAGCCAGCGACACTTGAGATGGCTTGGCCATGTGAGCCGCATGCAAGATGGCAGGATCCCCAAGGACACATTGTACAGCGAGCTCGTCACTGGTATCAGACCCACCAGCCATCCATGTCTCCACTTTAAAGACGTCTGCAAACGCGACATGAAGTCCTGTGACATTGATCACAAGTCGTGGGAGTCAGTTGCCAGTGATCGCCAGAGCTGACGGGCAGCCATAAAGGAGGGGCTAAAGTGTGGCGAGTCGAAGAGACTTAGCAGTTGGCAGGGAAAAAGACAGAAACGCAAGGAGAGAGCCAACTGTGTAACAGCTCCCACAACCAATTCTATCTGCAGCAACTGTGGAAGAGTCTGTCACTCTAGAATTGGCCTTTATAGCCACTCCAGGCGCTGCTCGACAAACCACTGACCACCTCCAGGCGATTACCCATTGTCTGTCGAGACAAGGAGGTCAAAGAAGAATGAATGATATTTTTTAAAATTATAAAGTCATGGTTTATGACTGCACATACAAGGAGGTATCTTCTATTCCAGCCCTGTAGGGGCTCCAAGGTAATTTTCATCCGCTGCATTCTGCAAAACTTTGTCACCCAGTGTAGTTTAACAATAGAGAAAACGGAGGATTAAGAGGCTCAACCACCGCTGAGAGTAGATAAAGATACTGTCAGTCAGAGCATATCCCTGTTGAAAGTTCTTGGCAGGCTGCAAGAGCTATACTGCAGGCACTCAGATAAGACTTGCAGCTAAATGTTATCCCAATACATTAACCGTGCACCTTCACACATGTGCACAATAAAAGCCTTCAGCACATAGGCCTTTGCATTAACCACCATGGATACTATTCCTTGGATCTACTAATACCTTATTCTACATCCTTAGAAGAAAATTCTCTGGACACAGTTTATTTTTTTTATTATTTTGAGATACAGCACTGAAACAGGCCCTTTGGCCCACCAAGTCTGTGCTGACCATCAACTACCTATTTATACAAATCCTACATTCCTACCACATCCCCACCTTCCCCGGGGCAATTTATAATGGCCAATTTACCTATCAACCCACAAGTCTTTGGCTGTGAGAGGAAACTAGATAACCGGCGAAAACCCATACGGTCACAGGGAGAACGTGCAAGCTCCGCACAGGCAGTACCCAGAATCAAACCCGGGTCGCTGGAGCTGTGAGGCTGCGGTGCTAACCACTGCACCACTGTGCCGCCCTAGTTGAAATAAAAGGCAAAATAAAATCACCAAAAGTGATTCGTGTATGTCCCTGATGGTTTTCTATTATAGTCTGTTTTCTTGCTGATAGTGTATGTTCTGTGTGTTGCAGTGCTGGGATCTTTCAAGATGATTCCTCCAGTGGTAGGAATAAGTGAGTGGCTAGATGATGGGTGTATGTGGGAACCTCTTGGGATAGAGATGTCCCTGAACCTCCTTTTGATGGATCTGCAACTACTTCCATCATGCTTGATGTTGCACTGCTTGCCTGGTCCTGCACACTTTCTGCCATGTGCTGTTGGTGGAGCAGCAGTACTGATGGGTCTGGATACGGACAATGCCTTAGTGTGATGAGTGATCTTTGCAGGACCACACCTCCACAGAAATAGTGCATGAATCCCTGTTAAATAGCTCTTGCCTTCTGATCTGCTCCCCCACTCCAACATTGTTAAAGCTTTAAAGGGCAACCTCTTGGAGATGGGAGCCTAAGGCCTCCACAACAACTGCATCAGCATTCAGAAGAGATTTTCCTCTGTGGGGCCTCTAATGCAGATACACACGATGTTGCTGAGTAGTGCATACTGGACTACATTTCAGATAGCATCTATGCATGACTGCTGAGATATGAATAGCTGACTTCTCCATGGTCAATGCCACACGGTGCTTGACAAAATGTTGGTGCTCAGATTGTATCCTTCTTTCAAATGTGTGTCTCTTGAGGGACAACTCCCTGGACTTTGCAGATAATGAAAGATGCGGCCCTCTAGCTAGAAGATTCCCAAATATCTTCCACTGCCACCTCCTTAATGTGCTCCTGCTCATTGGTGCTTTACGATTCACCTAATGCAACCTCCTCAAACTATCTGAGTCTACAGGTACCAGATTCTTAGTCACCTGGGCACGTTGGGGCTTGTTCTGGGGTTGGTGTGGGGTTGGCGGGGGGCGGTTGCAATGGCCGGCTATACAACTAAAGAGAAATGTAATTTTCAATGCTGGCTGCAAGAGTCTCCTGTAAACAAGACAAACTTACTGTGAGTGTGAGTTACAGTGGTGAGTGTACAAATGAAGAAACAAAAAATCTGCAAATCATGGTGCTAGCCCTCGACTTTATCATGACAAATTCCCTCAATCTTCTTTGGCCCCAGCATTTCCCAAAAGCTCTATTTGAACGAATATCCCTCATACTATTTACAATCTATCTGACAGTGGCTATTATCTCATCAATGATCAACTGCCCCCTGGTGTGAGTATTAAATACTGCCTAAATGGAGAACTCTTTAACCTCAATCACCTCCTTGTCAAAACAAAACTGTCCGCCATAGACATACATGATCTACAGTTTGTGGATGACTGCAGTGTTGTTGCCCATTCTGCACCAGATTTGCAAGCTGCTCTCGATCTCTTCAATCCTACATAAAAGAGACTTGGCCTGTCCTTGAATGTTGCAAAACAAAACTCATATATCAACCCACACCCGGTCTGCCAAATATTCCACCTCCCATATATGTTGAAGGAGAGACTTTAGAATATGTTGAGTACTTCCCATACCTTGGCAACCACCTCTCTCAAAAGGCCACCATTGATGAGGAGATCCAACACCAGATCTGCTGCGCCAGTTCAGCCTTCTACAAACTACGGCAGCGAGTGTTTGACAACAAAGACCTCTGCAAGTCAACAAAAGTCCTAGTGTACAGAGCAGTTGTTGTCACCACACTCCTATATTGCAGTGAGACCTGGACTGTGTAGCAGCGACACATATGAACGCTAGAGAAATTCCATCAGCAATGCCTCCACGGCATCCTCCGGATTAAATAGGAGGACCATCGATCAAACGCTCGTGTCCTTCTTGAAGCTAGCTCCACAAGCATTCAGGCAAAACTCCTGCAAAACCAACTTCGATGGACTGGACACTGGACTTAATTTTACAGACCCCCCCCACCGACGTCGGGTTCCGTGACGGGGGGTGGGGGGTGCCTGTAGATGCCTCCAGGAAAGGGCGGCCACGCACCCCGATAACGGGAGGGGGGTGTCTGCAGATGCCTCCAGGAAAGGGCTGCCATGCAGCCCGATGCCAGGAGGGCCCAGCCTGACAGGAGCCCCATTAAAATATTTAAATAAATTAAAATCCATGAATTAATCCATGAATCCATAAACCTTTACACTCCCGCCGTCTGTCCCGGAGTGATCTTTCTGCCGCTGGACGGCACTCCCACACCTTTGGATCCCCGTCTGGGGAACTGCTATGTAACACTGGTTGGGGGTGGGGGGCAGGGCGGGGAACGGGTGGAGGTAGGTTCCTCAGTGCGGGGCTGGAGGGGAGCGGGGTCCAAGTAAAACCATTGGTGTAGGGTTTTGTGGGTACGGTTATAGTGTAAGGTTTATGTACTTTGCGGGGGGAAAGTCAGGTAAACAAGGTAATTGTTTTGCGGGGAGGGTCAAGTGATTAATTTAATTGTTATGGGAGGTGGTTGAGGGGCAGAATAAATGTATTTAAATATTTAAAATTAACGGTAGGGCTCGAAACCCTTTAAAAATGGCGTCAGTGGCTGCGCACAGGCAGCTGATGCCATTGCCGGAAACGGACAGCCCGCCTCGGTTATTTAGGTGAGCCGCCACACTTAATATCATGGGAGCTCCGCAATGTGCGGCTTGCACGGGCGGGCCGCCATTGTCTTCGCATAAGTTTCAGTCCACTGTGTCTGGATGGCCAAAAACTGTCTCCCTCACCAGGTCTTGTTTTCTCAACTCTAAAATGGCCAGCATTACAGAGGATAAAGAAAACACTTCAAAGACACTCTGAAGCTCTCTTTGAAGAGTGGCAGCATTGACATTAATGACTGGGAGGAACTTGCTACAAATCATTCAAAAAGGCGACAACTTGCCCATCAAGCTGCATCATGCTTTGAGTCCAACTGCCTTAATGATGAGGCAGAGCGGAGACAGAGAAGAAAAGAAAAAAATCCTGCAATCTGGATCCCACTACCTCGTGGGAGATTCTGCTCCATATGCCCAATGATCTGTGGGTCCAGAATTATCCTGTTCAGTCACATGAAGACCCATGGCTGAAAGTCACAACCCTGATTAGACATCATCCTCAAATTGAGGGACAGCCGACAAGGAAGATTTGAATAAATAACTATTTGAAAAAAGATAAATTTGAAAGGGCTGTGGGAAAGACCAGGGAAATGGGAAAACGTGGTTTGCACTTTCAGAGGTACAATGGACTGAATTAAACAAACAAAGAACAAAGGGCCCTCCAAGCCTGCGCCGATCTTGATGCCTGCCGAAACTAACACCTTCTGCACTTCCAGGGCCCATATCCCTCTATTCCCTTCCTATTCATATATTTGTCAAGATGTCTCTTAAACGTTGCTATCGTATCTGCTTCCACCACCTCCCCTGGCAGCAGGTTCCAGGCACTCACCACCCTCTGTGTAAAAAACTTGCCTCGCACATCCCCTCTAAACTTTGCCCCTCGCACCTTAAACCTATGTCCCCTAGTAACTGACTCTTCCACCCTGGGAAAAAGCTTCTGACTATCCACTCTGTCCATGCCGCTCATAACTTTGTAAACCTCTATCATGTCGCCCCTCCACCTCCGTCGTTCCAGTGAAAACAATCCGAGTTTTTCCAACCTCTCCTCATAGCTAATGCCCCCCAGACCAGGCAACATCCTGGTAAACCTCCTCTGTACCCTCTCCAAAGCCTCCACGTCCTTCTGGTAGTGTGGCGACCAGAATTGCACGCAATATTCTAAGTGTGGCCTAACTAAGGTTCTGTACAGCTGCAACATGACTTGCCAATTTTTATACTCTATGCCCCGACCGATGAAGGCAAGCATGCCGTATGCCTTCTTGACTACCTTATCCACCTGCGTTGCCACTTTCAGTGACCTGTGGACCTGTACGCCCAGATCTCTCTGCCTGTCAATACTCCTAAGGGTTCTGCCATTTACTGTATACCTCCCACCTGCATTAGACCTTCCAAAATGCATTACCTCACATTTGTCCGGATTAAACTCCATCTGCCATTTCTCCGCCCAAGTCTCCAACCGATCTATATCCTGCTGTATCCTCTGACAATCCTCATCATTATCCGCAACTCCACCAACCTTTGTGTCGTCCGCAAACTTACTAATCTGACCAGCTACATTTTCCTCCAAATCATTTATATATACTACAAACAGCAAAGGTCCCAGCACTGATCCCTGCGGGACACCACTAGTCACATCCCTCCATTCAGAAAAACACCCATCCACTGTTACCCTCTGTCTTCTGTGGCTGAGCCAGTTCTGTATCCATCTTGCCAGCTCACCTCTGATCCCGTGTGACTTCACCTTTTGCACCAGTCTGCCATGAGGGACCTTGTCAAAGGCTTTACTAAAGTCCATATAGACAACATCCACTGCCCTTCCCTCATCAATCATCTTCGTCACTTCCTCAAAAAACTCAATCAAATTAGTAAGACAGGACCTCCCCTTCACAAAACCATGCCGGCTCTCGCTAATAAGTTTGTTTGTTTCCAAATGGGAGTAAATCCTGTCCCGAAGAATCCTCTCTAATAGTTTCCCTACCACTGACGTAAGGCTCACCGGCCTATAATTTCCTGGATTATCCTTGCCACCCTTCTTGAACAAAGGAACAACATTGGCTATTCTCCAGTCCTCTGGGACCTCACCTGTAGCCAATGAGGCTGCAAAGATTACCTTAATGCTTTGCAAGACACCCAACACCTCCTCCTTTTTGATAATGAGGTGACTGAGACTATCTGCACTCCCTTCCCTAGGCTCATCATCCACCAAGTCCTTCTCCTTGGTGAATACTGATGCAAAGTACTCATTTAGCACCTCGCCCATTTCCTCTGGCTCCACACATAGATTCCCATCTCTGTCCTTGAGTGGGCCAACCCTTTCCCTGGTTACCCTCTTGCTCTTTATATATGTATAAAAAGCATTGGGATTTTCCTTAATCCTGTTTGCCAATGACTTTTCATGACCCCTTTTAGCCCTCCTAACTCCTTGCTTAAGTTCCTTCCTACTGTCTTTATATTCCTCAAGTGCTTCCACTGTTCCTAGCCTTCCAGCCCTTACAAATGCTTCCTTTTTCTTTTTGACTAGGCTCACAATATCCTGTGTTATCCAAGCTTCCCGAAACTTGCCAAACTTGTCTTTCTTCCTCAGAGGAACATGCTGGTCCTGGATTCTAATCAGCTGACGTTTGAAAGACTCCCGCATGTCAGATGTTGATTTACCCTCAAACAGCCGCCCCCAATCTAAATTCTTCAGTTCCTGCCTAATATTGTTAAAATTAGCCTTCCCCCAATTTAGCACCTTCACCCGAGGACTACTCTTATCCTTATCCACAAGTACCTTAAAACTTATGGAATTATGGTCACTGCTCCCGAAATGCACCCCCACTGTGCTGTAAGTCGCTTCTTTATATTGGGTTAGATTCCGTCATGGTTTAACAGGGTGAGATGAAACTCAAATGTATTTAATCTGCTCATCTACATTCTGTAGTAAAATTATGAATAATAAAAGTCGAGAAGGATATGAATCTCTGGAAGGGGGATATTGACAAGGAAGAAGTCGGGAAGCAAACTGTAACGGAGTCGTCTTCCTGACAAATAGCCTTGTATATGACCTCATGGTAACTAACACCCTGTTCCACCAGCAAGACAAACACAAGACCTCATGGCTACACCTGTGGTCCAAACACCGGCATCTACTTGACAACGTCATCGTTCGAGCGAGGGTCTGTAAAGATGGCCACATCACCTTTGCCGTGACAGGTCCGGACTGTTGGACCAACAACTACCTCATCCGATCTACGATCCCCATCAGCCTAGCCCACAAGCAGCAGTAGCAACAAAAGCAATGCACAAGAAAATTACCATTGAAGGCCTCAAAGATCCCACTAAAGTGGCTTTTCTCAGTCGGTGCCTTACTGCCAACCTCTCAATCTGCAACCACTAGGAGCCGCTGTGAGCCATTAGTGTCTGGACAACCCGAAAGACCAACATAACAAGCACCTTTGGCTTCTTCACCAGTCACCATCGTGACTGATTTGATGAAAACGACCAAGAAATACAGGAGCCAATCGAACGTAAACACAAAACCTTTGCAGGCAGGAAACTTCACTACATATCCAAAGTAAAGAAACAATACTATAGGTTCTTGGAGGCAGCAGTGCAGCATAAAACCCAGGAGATAAAAACAAATGGTGGGTAGAAAGAGTGAAAGAGATCCAGAAACTTGCAGACATCAACAATATGTGTGGTTTCTTCAGCGCTGTCAAGGTGATCTATGACTCAGGCATTCAACAGCACACCCTGCTGAGAACTTCTCAACCGAGACTCTGTCTTTGACTTGAATGTTCTCAACTCCATCGCTCAACACTCCCTCTGGCTCAGTCTCGATGATACCCCAGTCTGGAGCGAGGTCAAAAAAGCCATTCAACAGCTGAAGAACAACAAGGCCTCTGGAGCAGATGGGATCGCTGCTGAAATCCTGAAGCACGGAGGAGATAAACTCCTGGCACCTCTGTATAACCTCATATCCCTTATCTGTGTTGAAGAGAACTTGGTAGGGGACTTCAGGGACGCTCTGATTGTGACAGTATTCAAGAAGAGAGACAAGACTGATTGCAGTAACTACAGAGGAATCTCCCTGCTGTCTGCCACAGGGAAGATCATTGCAAGGATCCTCCTCAATCACCTCCTCCCATTGGCTGAAGAGCTCATTCCAGAGTCGCAGTGCGGCTTTCACCCATTGAGAGGCACCACGGACATGATCTTCACCGTGCAGTAAATCCAAGAAAAATGAAGTGAACAACGCTAACCACTGTAAATGGCCTTTATCAACCTCACAAAAGCCTTTGACTCTGTCAACCATGAAGGCTTATGGAGCATCGTGCTCAGATTTGGCTGCCCTCAGAAGTTTGTCACCATTCTCCGTCTACTCCACGATGACATGCAAGCCGTGATCCTCACCAACGGAACCACCACAGACCCTATCTCAGTCAAGACTGGGCTCAAGAAAGGCTGTATCATCACACCAACCCTCTTCTCCATTTTCATCACTGCAATGCTACACCTCACCTCCAGCAAACTACCCGCAGGCATGGAGATAATTTACAGAACAGAAGGGAAATTGTTTAAACTAGGCTGTCTTCAATCCAAAACCAAAATCACTCCAACCTCAGTCATCGAGCTTGAGTATGCAGATGATGCTTGCATGTGCACTCATTCTGAACTCAGCTCTAGATCGTTATGTATTCCTTCTCTGAAGCATATGAGAAAATGGGTCTTTTACTTAACACTCGGAAAATGAAGCTCCTTTTCCAACTCGCTCCCATAGCACAACACCTCCCCACCATCAATCAAGATCAATGGTGAGATCCTGGAAAATATGGACCATTTTCCATATCCTGGGAGCCTCCTCTTGGCAAAGATAGACACAGACGACAAGGTTCATCAATGTGTCAGCTCAGCTTTTGGCCGACTGGGGAAGAGAGTATTTGAGGATCAGGATCTCAAACCCAAGACTACGATCATGGTTTACTGGGCAGCAGTGATCCCTGTGCTCTTACATGCTTTGGAGACTTGGACAACCTACAGCAGGCACCTCAAAGTGCTGGAGAAGTACCACCAGAGCTGCCTCTGTCAGATCTTCCTAGTCTGGTGGAAAGAAAGGCAGTCCAACAGCAGTGTCCTCTCCCAAGCTAACCTGCCTAGTATCGGGGCGTTAATCACCCAAGACCAGCTCCACTGCGTGGGACATTTCGTTCGCATGCCTGACACCAACTCCTGAAGCAGCTGTTCTACTCAGAACTTGGTTGCAGCAGGAGATTCCCAGGAGGACAGCGGAAATGCTTTCGAGATGCCCTCAAAGCATCCCTGAAGAGATCAGACATTCCCATTAACTCATGGATGCCCCCTGGCTCGTGATTGTCCTAGATGTAGAAACCTCATTTGGGAAGGCATCTCACACCTCCAGGGAATTCCTCGGGAACATGCGAAGGCAAAGTCGGAGGGAGCACACAAACCTCCAAACTACTTATTGAAATGACTCTACAAGCATCCTCATGTGGCAGAGACTGCAGATCACGCAATGGATATATCAGCCATTGAACCAGAATGGAGGCAAGTCATCTTCAATCCCAAGGGACTGCCCAAGAAGAAGAAGAAGACTTGTTTCTTGGCAGACCCCACTGTGTTCAGCGCCATTCGCAACTTCTCAGATACTGAAGCAGTCCGTGTAGAAATGCAACAAGTCCAGGGTTGGGCTGATAAGTGGCAAGTAACATTTGCTCCACACAAGTGCCCAAGCAATGACCATCTTCAACAAGACAGAATCTAACCTTCTCCCCCTAACATTCAATGGTATTATGATTGCTGAATCCCCCACTATCAACATCCTGGGGGTACCATTGACCAGAAACTGAACTGGAGTAGCCATATAAATACCATGGCTATAAGAGCAGGTCAGAGGCTAGAAATCCTGAGGACAGTAACTCACCTCCTGACTCCCCAAAGCCTGTCCACCACCTAGAAAAATAGAAACATAGAAAATAGGAACAGGAGTGGGCCATTCGGCCCTTCGAGCCCGCTCCGCCATTCATTATGATCATGGCTGATCAGCCAACTCAGTAACCTGTTCCTGCTTTTTCCCCATACCCTTTGATCCCTTTAGACCCAAGAGCTATATCTAACTCCTTCTTGAAAACATACAATGTTTTGGCCTCAACTGCTTTCTGTGGTAGCGAATTCCACAGGCTCACCACTCTATGGGTGAAGAGATTTCTCCTCATCTCAGTCCTGAAAGGTTTACCCTGTATCCTTAGACTACGACCCCTGGTTCTGGACTCCCTCACCATCGGGAACATCCTTCCTGCATCTACCCTGTCAAGTCCTGTTAGAGTTTTATAGATTTCTATGAGATCCCCCCTCACTCTTCTGAACTCCAGCGAATATAATCCTAACCGACTCAATCTCTCCTCATAAGTCAGTCCAACCATCCCAGGAATCAGTCTGGTAAACCTTCGCTGCACTCCCTCTATAGCAAGAACATCCTTCCTCAGATAAGGAGCTGAAAACTGCACACAATATTCCAGGTGTGGCCTCACCAAGGCCCTGAATATTGCAACAAGACATCCCTGCTCCTCTCGCAATGAAGGCCAACATACCATTTGCCTTTTTTACCGTCTGTTGCACCTGCATACTTACCTTCAGCGACTGGTGTACGAGAACACCCAGGTCTCACTGCATATTCCCCTCTCTCAGTTTATAGCCGTTCAGATAATAATCAGCCTTCCTATTTTTGCTACCAAAGTGGATAACCTCACATTTATCCACATTATACTGCATCTGCCATGCATTTTCCCACTCACTCAACTTGTCCAAATCACCCTGAAGCCACTCTGCATCCTCCTCATAACTCGCCACCAACTCCCCCCACCCCCACCCAATTTTGTGTTATCTACAAATTTGGAGATATTACATTGAGTTCCCTCATCAAAATCTTTGATATATATTGTGAATAGCTGGGGCCCTAGCACCGATCCCTGCAGTACCCCTCTAGTCACTGCCTGCCATTTGGAAAAAGACCCATTTATTCCTACTCTTTGTTTCCTGTCTGCCAACCAATTTTCTATCCATCACAATACACTACCCCCAATCCCATGCGCTTTAATTTTACATGCTAAACTCCTATGTGGGACTTTATCGAAAGCCTTCTGAAAGCCCAAATAAACCACATCCACTGGCTCTCCCTCATCAACTCTACTAGTTACATCCTCGAAGAATTCTAGTAAATTTGTCAAGCATGATTTCCCTTTCATAAATCCATGCTGACTCTGTCCGTTTCTACTGCTGTTCTCTAAGTGCTCTGCTATAAAATCTTTGATAATGGACTCTAGAATTTTCCCCACTACCGACGTCAGGCTGAATGGTCTATAATTCCCTGCTTTCTCTCTACCTCCTCCCTTTTTAAATAGTGGGGTTACATTTAGCTACCCTCCAATCTGTAGGAACTGTTCCAGAGTCTATAGAATCTTGGAAGATGACTACCAATGTATCCACTATTTCTAGGGCCACTTCCTTAAGTACTCTGGGATGCATACCATCAGGCCCTGGGGATTTATCGGCCTTCAATCCCATCAATTTCCCCAACACCATTTCTCTACTAATACTGATTTCCTTCAGTTCCTCTCTCTCACTAATTCCCGTGTTACCCAACATTTCTGGTGTCTACAAGGCACAAGTCAGGAATGTGATAGAATACTCTCCACTTGCCTGGATGGGTGCAGCTCCAACAACACTCAAGAAGCTCGATACCATCCAGGACAAAGCAGCCCAATTGATTGACACCCCATTCACTACCTTAAACATTTCACTCCCTTCACCACCGATGCACAGTAGCAGCAGTGTGTACCATCTACAAGATGCACTGCAGCAATGCACCAAGGCTTCTTAGACAGCACCTTCCAAACCCGCAAACTCTACCACCTAGAAGGACAAAGGCAGCAGATGCATGGGAACACCACCACCTGCAATTTCCCCTCCAAGCCACACACCATCCTGACTTGGAACTATATCGCCGTTCCTTCTCTGTCACTGAATTAAAATCATAAAACTCCCTTCCTAACAGCACTGTGGGTATACCTACCCCATATGGACTGCAGCAATTCAAGAAGGCAGCTCACTACCACTTTCTCAAGGGAAATTAGGGATGAGCAATAAATACTGACCTAGCCAGCGAGGCTCACATGCCATTAATGAAGTAAAAAAAAGTTGGTGGCATGTTTGTGTTCCACTCTCAAGAGACACCTCATCATGATATTGAAATCAGGCTCCCACAGTGCAGTTGGGAGGTTAAATTAAATTTAACCCAGGCTGACTCCTTTCCCAGGGCTAGGGAAACCTGGTAGTGAAATCCTGATGGAAGCAGCTAGATTAAGCAGTTAAATGCTTTTTATAGCACTGCTCGTGAGGCAGGAGAAGCAGGAATGCTTCCCTCAGCCCCTCCAGCAAACCTTCTGACGTTCACAGTCGTTCCACATTTCCAGGATCAGCTGACCCCGCCCTCCAAACCCATGATATTTGTCTCTGTCCCGATTACCAAGCACTGAGACCACCTCCTCCCCAGACAATGCCCTGATTTCTGCCTCCCTCCCTTCCTCCCTGCAATGCTGCAATGCTCTAAGCTCTGAGCTGTTCTGACTTGCCTGGAAATGTACCCAGCAGTCCTCACCTGCGGCCTTCTACCGCTGGCTTTCCTGCCCTGCTTCTGGTTAGGGCGGGGAACAGAATAAAAAATGATAATGATGTTAAATTTGGAAGGACAATCATGTTCCTGTTATTTCCACCTTTTCCCCCAACTATCGAGTTCCACCGCTCACTCCCGCCTATCTCAAAAATTTTAGAGCCAATGAGGCTAACTTCAGGAAATTCCATGCGGTTGATTCATGAAATATGGTGGTACGTGTTCCACTTGGTTGGGCTGTTTCTTTCAGTGCATGTCGCTCAAAATCGGCCAAGCCAGCTCAAAGGAATTTCAAGCGCAAATTACTTCCAATACAAATCAAATTTGTGTGATCTTTTGTGCAAGTTGAAAATTATGGCCCCACCCATAAAGCTGACTACACCTTCAGATGGAATTAGGCACAAGGGTGAGTTTCCACTAATTGGGCTTGTTTGTGGGTCTTCAAGGAGGCTCTTAAAATTCAACTTTTTTAGGTGCTTTTACAAGCTGTTAAATACTCAATTTACTCAGAACAGGACTACTGTAACAAATGAAACTAGTAAATGGTTTTGTATATTTTTTAATGTCATTCTCAATTATATAAAATCGGGTTATTGACAGGATCTGGACTAGACACAGATTAAAAATGCTTATTTTTCCACCATTTTCAGCTATATTAACAAAATTGCACCAGCTTATCACTCTTACATATATCAAGGAAAAGTTTTGAACGCAACATTTTAGAATAAAATTATTTCCTAAAACGCTGCCCATTTGCGTTGGCTAATGGAAAATTTTATGTTCGGTGATATGCAAATGAATTTAAGCAAAAAAGGGTCACTTCTAAAAACTAGCACAATTTGTAATGCAATTAGCATCCAGAACATTGATTGTGCCCAAAGCAGACACCCTGTATATTTGTTTGCTATTCTCCAATACTGCTTCTTTAGCACCAAGATTGGAAATGCTACCCTGGGATTACTTTCTGCACCTGTTACATCCAGGCTGGAGGTGTGAATATAAATAAAGAGCCACAGTTCAGCTACGAAAGGAGCCCTGTGTGACATGAGTCACTGGTGGGACTTCAAATCATAAGCTTCTGACTCTGAGGTGGGAATGCCATAAACTGGAGTTGATGCTTTTGCTGATTTTTCTTTGTTGCTGAAACTTCAACACAAAAGTGAAACCGTTTTCTATTCTGTATGCATTCATTCTGTACTGCTGTGCCAAGCTGAACAATCCAATCTTATTTGTATGGGGACACTGTCTTTTACAGACAGAATTTTTGCCTGCCTCTTCCAGACAGCATTGTACAATGGTGTCTGCTTTTCCCAGTCACAATCAGAGAAGAAAATGAAGATTCAAACATATGTTGGCACATTGATCAGAGAACATATATATTGTGCATTGCCACTACAGCTGTAATCAATTCATTTCTGCACATCATTTAATTTGCAACCACATGAAGGAGTCATTTGCTTTTCAATAAGTCATTTAACTTATAGAATTAATGGGCTGAAATTTCTTGGTCTCCTGCAGACTGGTTTGGAGGCTGGAGGCCAGGAAAGTAGTGGGAAACCCTGTTAGGGCGGCTCCCCAATGTTGTCCTGCCTCTGGGAGTCTTTCCCAGGGGTGTGGTGCCAAGGGAATCAGCAGCCCGCTCCACAGAGGTGGGCAGGCAATGAAGCCAATTAAGGGCCCAATCAAGGGCCATTTACCCACCATCACGTGGGTCCCCCACTGAGTTGGGAGCCCAGAAATGTTCTGGAGGCGGTCTCTCGCTGGGAGGTTGGGTGGCTGAATCAATTGGTAACCTCAGAGTGCCGTAATACTCACAGCAACCAGGCTTTCAGCTGCCAAGGCCTTAATTTTGGAATTCCCTCCCTAAACCTCTCTGTCTCTCTTTCCTCCTTTAAGAATCTCCTTAAGATTACTCTTTGACCAAGTTTTTGGTCATTATGTGGCTCTGTGTCAAATTTTATTTGATAACACTCCTGTGAACTGCTTTGTGACATTTTACTATGTTAAAGGCGCTATATAAATGCAAGGTATTGTTGTTGTTTATAGCTGTCACAGCACAACTTTGTCTACAAATGTTGCTTTCTGTTGCAGTGCTTCTCCATAATTGCAGTTTCCTAATATTTTGGTATGATGCCAAATAAATTAGTTTTGATTAGCATTACATTATTTTACAGGGCCATATCTGAGGGTCTTTGCCGAGTGCGAACAGGCGGGAGCACCCAGAAGTCATGTATCACTATGCTGTGAAAAAGCTCATCGGGGCTCTGTGATGTACATTGCATTGTGATGCAATTTTGAGGTATCAATAGGCTGAGGGTGCACTGTGCACATTCCGTCCAGTGGTATCAGGCCTTTACTGGAGCAGCCTGCAGTGCTCATTGCCTGGCACCAATATAACGCTAATATAACACCCTTATTCAAAAGGGAGGGAGGCAGAAAGTAGGAAACTATGGATCAGTTAGTTTAACATCTGTTGTTGGGAAATTGTTAGAATCCATTATTAAGGAAGTAATAACAGGACATTCAGAAAGTCAAAATGCAATCCATCAGAGTCAGCATGGTTTTATGAAGGGTAAATCACGTTTGACTAATTTGCTAGAGTTCTTCGAAGCTGTAATAAGGAAAGTGGATAATGGAGATCCTGTAGATGTAGTATATCTGGACTTCCAGAAGGCATTTGATAAGGTACCGCATTAAAGGTTAATACACAAGGTAGGATCATATGGGGTTAGGAGCAATTTATTAGCTTGGATAAAGGATTGGCTAACCACCAGAAAACAGAGAGTCGGAATAAATGAGTCCTTTTCTGGTTGGCAAGATGTAACTAGTGGGGTGCCACAGGGTTCAGTCCTCAGGCCCCAACTATTTACGATCTATAATAATGACTTGGATGCAGGGATAGAAGGTACTATGGCCAAGTTTGCAGATGACACGAAAATAGGTGGGATAGTAAGTTACAATAAAGAAATAAGAAATTTACAAATGAATATGGATAG
Organism: Heterodontus francisci; assembly: GCF_036365525.1. NCBI lineage: Eukaryota > Metazoa > Chordata > Chondrichthyes > Heterodontiformes > Heterodontidae > Heterodontus > Heterodontus francisci. The sequence goes on from NC_090373.1 coordinate 67,482,079, forward strand.
GTTAGGTGAATGGGCCAAAATCTGGCAGATGGAGTTTAATGTGGATAAGTGTGAGGTTATTCATTTTGGCAGAAGAATAGAAAGACAAATTATTATCTAAATGGAGAGAAACTTCAGAGTGCTTCAGTGCAGAGGGATCTGGGTGTCCTCGTGCATGAATCACTGAAAACTAGTTTGCAGGTACAGCAGGTAATAAGGAAGGCAAATGGAATTTTGACATTTATTGCTAAAGGAATAGAGTAGGGAAGCGTTGCTGCAACTATACAAGGCATTAGTGAGACCGCACCTGGAGTATTGCGTACAGTTTTGGTCCCCTTACTTGAGGAGGGATGTAGTTGCATTGGAGGCAGTTCAGAGGAGGTTCACTAGATTGATTCCAGAGATGAGGGGTTTGTCTTATTTAGAGAGATTGAGCAATTTAGGCCTTTTCTCTCTAGAGTTTAGAAAATTAAGAGGAGATCTAATTGAGGTATATAAGATGATTAAAGGGATTGTCAAAGTAGACATAGAGAGGATGTTTCCTCTTGTGGGGCAATCTAGAACGAGAGGTCATAGTTTTAGGATAAGGGGTAGCAGATTTAAAACAGATTTGAGGAAAAATTACTTTTCTCAAAGGGTCATGAGTCTGTGGAATTCACTACCCCAGAGTGCGGTGGATGCCGGGATATTAAGTAAATTTAAGGAGGAGATAGACAGATTTTTAATTAGTAATTGGTTGAAGGGTTATGGAGAACAAGCAGGAAAGTGGAGTGGAGGCCGAGATACGATCAGCTATGATCGTATTGAATGGGGGAGCAGGCTCGAGGGGCTTAATTGCCTACTCCTGCTCCTAGTTCTTATGTTCAATTGCTTGAGTGTGTGCAGTGCCCACGCTGGGCTGAATTTTATGGGCTGCCTAGGAATGGGAATGGGGGCAGGTGGAGCCCATAAAATTGCAAGGAAAGGCAGGGGGCGGAGTGCCCGCACCTTCCCAATGTCATGGAATTTAGCCCAGAGCAGGGAAGACCAAAGATGGCTTTTCTACCCAGAGTCCAATTGAGGCCCTTAAGTGCCCAATTATTAGCCAAATAAGGGCCTCTTCCTGCCACTGCTGGTATTTTACCAACTGCTGGTGGGAGCCTCACCATGTGGAGAGGTTGCCCAGTAAAACAAGGTGGCCTGCCTGTAGGCTTGGAAGGGGGTGCCTCCTCCACAGGCAATCTATAGCCCACGGACGGCCCCCGGCAGAAAAGGCCATCCCTTCTCTAACAACCCCTCCTCTGCCCTCAATACTCACCCACCCTACCTGGAGTCCAGGGCTATGCACCACAGAGAGCTGCCTCCGAAGTCCTGACCACCCCCAATGCACAACAGTCCCCCACCACCCCCTACCGACACCCCCCTTGCCTCGCCGGGTCCCTGCCGATTGTCCCCGGCAAGGCCCTGAATACTTATCTGAATTCCGGGGCCATCCTTCCTCTTGTCTCCAATGGCTGCGTGCAGTCCCAGTAGTGGCCACTGCTCCCAGTGATGCTGCGGGGACTAAGAGCTGCTGGCCTGCTGTTTGGCCAGCAGCTCCATTAGGCGGGACTTCCTGCCTCAAGGAGGTGGAAGTCCCGCCCAAGACCAATTAAAGGCCTGGGGAGTGAAATAAAACCCGACGGAGGCGGGCTCGCCCCTGACTTTTTGGCTGGTGTATGGGGCCTCCCGCCCAACGTAAAATACCGGCCCCTATTTCAATGTGAGTCTACCCAGGGTGCTTGCCCGTTGTTACGTGAGCCCATATGACATTAACATATTGTTAGAAACCTGACATTCATTGTGGAACTCCATTATCCTTACTCGAAATAACAATAGATTTTATTACAGGTCAACATTTCTAAAGGAACTTGGATACCAATGGAAAGATGCAAGTATTCATTATATTTTATCAGTATGCTGCTCGATAATATGATTGGAACTATAAGAGTATTATGCAAGAAACATTGGGGGTTAAATTAGGTAGCTGTGAAACACTGCATGGGGATTGTGATATCCGATTAACCTGTTCCCATTGATTGTGATGCAGGCGGCACTCCAACTCTGTGCTGCCTGCTCATTTCAATGATTTCAGCATCCAGCCAGCGCTAACTATACTGTTGATTGGCTAGACATATCAGCAAGGTGCCAATGTTGTTGTGGCTGGCACCACTTAATGTTGGCCTGCACCTCTTAAAGGGAAGGTGCATTATGACTGAAACAGGTTTGGCAGGCATGGTTGAGGGGAATCTGACTTGGGAAACATTGAAGAATGGCCCAACATGGGAGAGAGTGGGCTCCAAGGTTTTTGAACTCTGCACTGGAGGCCTTAGTGGAGGATATGGAAAGAAGAAAAGAAGTCTTGTATCTACAGGTGTCTAGGTGGCCCTCCAGACACAGAGAAGTCAGTGGGAGCAGCTAGCTGTGGAGGTCAATGGCACAGTCAGCCTCTGAGGACCTGGATGCACTGCTGAAAGATGTTCAATGCCCTCACACCAATGGTCAGTGAGTGCATTCTCAACTACCATATCCTACCAGCTGTCTCACTAGCCTCAGACACAGCACAATTTAGTACACCCCTGTCACTCACCTACCACACTCTCTGTTAATCCAGACTGACACCTGACATGCATATGCTCCAGTATGCCCTCACACACAGCACTGCAGCAAGCTTCACATCCACATCGCACAGCTTGCACACACTGCCAGCTATTCAACCACGATAGGCACATCACACAAACAGTTGGCACGACACTCACTGACAAACTTGCCTCTCTCTTGAAGAACAAGGTGATACATAACTGAGGCAGCAGGAACTAAGCAGAGGGGGACAGACACACTTGCATGTCTTCACCCCCACAGAAGAGATGGTGCTGGACATTATTGGGATGACCATTGCTAAGGCCGAGGTCAGCAGGAAGGCTGAAACCATCGAAGATAACGGTATCCTCATACTTAATTCTCTTTCTCACATCCCATCTCTCTGTCATGGCGCACTCTCTTCTGATTTACAAGCTGCAGATGATGTAGCCATGCACCTCTTACGTTCTCCACTTCCCCTCATCACAACTTCACAATTGCATATTTCTCCTTCTAGATATCCAAGAAGTGCAACCTGGCCAGGCAGTGGAAGAATACCGAGAAGACTGTGATGGTGGAGACGCACCATCACTCGATTTCACACCCGCAGCTACCATTTTAGACACTGATACTATGGGCAGAATTTTAATGGCCCCATGGTGGTGGAAATGGAGGTGGAGGGGAGCCATTAAAATGGCATTGGACCACATCAGGACAGCTCCCTGAAGTCATCCTCCCGCTGAAAAATTTTATGAGATACGGGTGGTGCTATGGGCCAAAGGCTGACAGATTGATGGCAGGCAGGTAATTAGAACTGTTAAACTGCCAACTGTTTGGGATTTTGTGAGCTTACTTTGATTTTGTGAAGGGAGCATGGGTTCTCGGAGGCTCAACATCTCGTCTCTCAAAGCAGGTGAGATTTGTGTACCAGCTCAGTAGTGAAGCTAAGTAGAAGGCATTGTTTGCAGCTTTCTCCCAAGACAGGCAGGCTATTTGTTGAAGATGCAAAGGCTATCAAGTTAGGTGGCATTGCAAATGGTGAGTCCAAATGTAAGTGCTGCTGGAGGGAGGATGTCTCCCACATCCACAGCAGCCACTGGAGGCAGGAAAAGTTCATGAGAGGCTCATCACAGTGGACTGCATTTGACTATGGGATCTTTGGTTTCAGAGGTTGACTCCTCCAGTGAGCATCAGAGTGGCAGAAAGATGGGGTGCAGCCACCTGGACTGCCTGTGCAGCAGCTAGGGGAGCTCCACTGAAAAAGAAAGACTATGAGAAGGATGCACCGTCCATGGCTAACTAAGGAAGTTAAGGATAGTATTATATTGAAAGAAAGGGCATACAATGCTGCAAAGCTTAGCGGTAGGCCAGAAGATTGGGAAAAGTTTAGAAATCAACAGAGGATGATTAAAAAAAGGGAGAAATTAGAGTATGAGAGCAAACTATCAGGAAATATAAAAACAGAAAGTAAAAACTTCTACAAATATATAAAAAGGAAGAGAGTAGCTAAAGTAAGTGTTGGTTCCTTAGAGGATGAGACTGGGGAATTAGTAATGGGAAACAAGAAAATGGCAGAGATTTTGAAAAAGTATTTTGTATCGATCTTCAAAGTAGAAGACACAAAAAGCACCCCAAGAATAGCAGAAAATCAAGAGGAAAAAGTGTGGGGGGGAGGGCTGCGGGGGAAGGAACTTAAAACAATCACTATCACTAGAGAAAAAGTACTAGGCAAACTAATGGGACTAAAGGCTGACAAGTCCCCTGGACCTGATGGTCTGCATCCTAGAGTCTTAAACAAAGTGGCTGCAGAGACAGTCGATACTTTGATCTTAATTTTCCAAAATTCCCTAAATTCTCGATAGGTCCCAGTGGATTGGAAAACCGTAAATGTAACACCTATATTCAAGAAAGTTGGGGGGGTGGGGGGGGGCGGGGTGGGGGGTGCTGACAGAAAGCAGGAAACTGTAGGCCAGTTAACCTAACATTTGTCATTGGAAAGTGCTAGAATCCATTATTAAGGAAGTAGCTGTAGGACATTTGGAAATCATAATGCAATCAGGCAGAGTAAACATGGTTTTATGAAAGGGAAATCGTGTTTGACAAATTTATTAGAGTTCTTTGAGGATGTAACACGCAGTGTGATTAAAGGGGCACCAATAGATGTTGTGTATTTGGATTTCCAAAAGGCATTTTGATAAGATGCCACATAAAAGGTTACTACACAAGATAAGAGCTCATGGTGCTGTGGGTAATATATTAGCAAGGATAGAGGATTGGCTAGCTAACAGGAAGAAGAGAGTCGTGATAAATGGGACATTTTCAGGACGGCAAACTGTAACTAGTGGAGTGCCACAGGGATCAATCCTGGGGCCTCTACTATTTATGATCTATATTAATGGACAGAATGTATTTTCGCCAAATTTGCGAACAATACCAAGATAGGTTGGAAAGCAAGTTGTGAGGAGAACACAAAGGTTAAGTGAATGGGAAAACTTTTGTCAGATGGAGTATAATGTGGGAAAATGTAAGGTTGCCCACTTTGGCAGAAAGAATAGAAAAGCAGATTATTTACATGGAGAGAAACTGCAGAATGTTGTGGTTCAGAGGGATCTGGGCGTCCTTGTACATGAATCACAAAAAGTTAGCACTCAGGTACAGCAAGTAATTAGGAAGGCAAATTGAATGTTGCCATTTATTGCAAGGGCAATCGAGTATAAAAGTAGGGAAGTCTTGCTATAACTGTACAGGGCATTGGTGAGACTGCACCTAGAGCTCTGCGTACAGTTTTGGTCTCCTTAATTAAGGAGGGATATACTTGCATTGGAAGCAATTCAGAGAAGGTTCACCATGCTAATTTCAGGGATGAATGTGAGCAGGTTGGGCCTATACTCATTGGAGTTTAGAAAAATGAGAGGTAATCTTATTGAAACATATAAGATTCTGAGGGGGCTTGACAGGATGGATGCTGAGGGGATATTTCCCCATGTGGGGGAATCTAGAACTAGCAGGTACAGTTTTAAAATAAGGGGTCTCCCTTTTAAAACAGAGATGAGGAGGAATTTCTTCTCTTAGAGGATTGTTAATCTTTGGAATTTTCTTCCCTGAGAGCAGTGGAGGCTGGGTCATTGAATATATTCAAGGCTGAGTTAGACAGATTTTTTATCTACATGGGAGGCAAGGGTTGTCGGGGTCAGGCAGGAAAGTGGAGTTAAGGCTGCAATCAGATGAACCATGATTTTATTGAATGGTGGAGCAGGTTCGAGGGACTGAATGGCCTACTCTTTCTCCTATTTCTTATGTTCTTATGCTTATTAGGTTGATACAGCCATTGGACATGGATGAGGAGGCTGCATGGGGGCAAGAGGGCAGCCTTATTGTCGCAGAAGGTGCTACCCACTCAAAGGGAGTACCATCAGAGGCTCAGTATCATGGAGATATCCAAGCACCAATGTCGACGAAGACTGTGTCTCTCCAGCAGGTGGTGGTGGAACTGTGTGATATTCTGGAGCAGAAGTTAATGCCAGTGGGAAGTGGCAGACACCCAATCTCTGTAGCATTAACGGTAATATTGGCACTCAACGTTTTTGCCTGTGGGTCATTCCAGGGATCATCTGGAGATCTATGTAGTATCTCTCAGCCAGTGGCCCATTGCTGCATAAGGGAGGTCACAGATGCCATCTACCATCGAGCTGGCTAATATATCAAGTTCACAACCGATCAGGCCAGTCAGGCCAAGAGGGCAGTCGGCTTCAGGACCATAACTGGATTTCTCCAGGTGCAGGGGGTCATTGACTGTGCTCATGTGTCCATCAAGGCTCCCTCAGAGCAGCCAGGTGCTTTCTGAAAGGAAGGGCTTTCACTCCCTGAGTTCTCAAATAGTCTGCTACCCCCATAAGCAGATTATGCAGGTGTGTGCAAGGTTTCTAGGAAGCTGCCACGATTCATACATCCTTAGACAGTCCCAAATGCCTCAGCTCTTCAGCCCACCTGAATGCCTTTGTGGCTGGAAACTGGGGGACAAGGGGTTACCACTGAATAAAAGAGTAGAATACTGCTGATGCTGGAAATCTGAAATAAAAATAGAATGTGGTGGAAATATTCAGCAGGTCTGGCAGCATCCGTGGAGAGAGAAGCAGAGTTAATGTTTCAGGTCAAGAACCTTTCATTAGAGCTGGGAAAAATTAGAAATGTTTTAAGTAGGTCAAATGAGGGAGGGTGGAAAAGAGAAAAAGGGAAGGTCTGTGATAGGGTGGAAGACAAGAGAGATTAAATGACAGAAGAGTTAGCTATGCATGGCCAAAAGGAGTGGTAACGGGGTAAGAAAAGAAACACAGAAACAAATATTGTGCTTAGAGCAGGTTTATTGTCATGTGAAAGCAAAAACAAGAGCAAAAATGAAACATGCAAAGTAAAGGAAACAAAATGGGGGCAGAGATTACAATCTGAAATTGTTAAACTCAATGTTGAGTCCAGAAGGCTGTAAAGTGCCGAATCGAATGATGAGGTGCTGCTCCTGGAGCTTACTTTGAGTTTTATTGGAACACTGCAGTAGGCCGAGGACAGAGGGGTCAGCTTGAGAACAAGGTGGAGGATAAAATGACAGGTGACCGGAAACTCAGGGTCATGCTTGTAGACTGAACAGAGGTCACACAATCTGCATTTGGTCTCCCCAGTCTACAGACGACCCCACCTTAAGCAGCCAGTACAATATACTAAATTGAAAGAAGTACATGTAAATCGCTGTTTCACTTGCAAGGAGTATTTGGGGCCTTGGATGGTGAGGAGAGAGGAGGGAAAAGGGCAGGTGTTGCATCTCCTGTGCCTGCATGGAAAGGTGCTGTGGGTAGGGGAGGCTATGTTAGGGGTAACTGAGGAGTGGACCAGGGTGTCGCAGGGAGAAAGGTCCCTTCGGAATGCTGAAAGGGGAGGGGAGGGGAAGATGTTCGATGGTCGCATCACGTGGAGGTGGCGAAAATGGCAGAGGATGATCAATTTGAATATGGATGCTGATGGGATGGAAGGTGAAGACAAGGGGAACCCTATTATTAGGCAAACCCCTCACCTGCCAAGACTGAGGCACACATGATTTCACCACATGAACATTAAAACTTAAACTTGCAAGAACAAAAACAAGAAATGCTGGAATCACTCAGCAGGTCTGGCAGCATCTGTGGAAAGAGAAGCAGAGTTAACGTTTCGGGTCAGTGACCCGAAACGTTAACTCTGCTTCTCTTTCCACAGATGCTGCCAGACCTGCTGAGTGATTCCAGCATTTCTTGTTTTTGTTTCAGATTTCCAGCATCCGCAGTATTTTGCTTTTATTAAACTTGCAAGACCCTGACTGGAAGGACATTTGCACAGTAAATAGCAGTGTTAGAACAAAAGTGACCCAGTCGTTGCTTCCCCAATACACAGAAGAAGTTGTCAGACCAGTTTTAGTCACATGACTAGCTGGCTGTTGAGATTTGAACTTCCAACAAAGGATTCGAACTCAGAAAGCTCCTGGCTCCTGGTTTGATAAGACCTCTCTCCTGTCTGCCCTCATCACACTTTCACTAGCTTCGGAAACCTTTGAAGACACATAAACTCAAAGAGAGAAAAAGTCTCCTACTCGAACAAGGTTTAAAAGGAACACCGGGCCCCAACGAAACGCAAGACCATATCTTCAATTACGGACTACAGCGAGCTTGACGCACAGTAACAAGAGATTGCCTCAAACCGTTCTATTTATCTTTTCTTCTGCTCTTTTCTGTCCCTATTTACATGTGTGTATTGCATGTGCATGCTAGCGTGGGCGCGTTATATATCTGTAGGCGTGAACCGCATTAGAGTTTAAGTTTGAGGTTTAATAAATGTAATCTTTCTTCTTTAAACCAAAGAAAGCCTGTTTGTGCTCATTTTTTTGCCTTGTAATTGGAAAGTTGTGAACAAGGATTCACAAAGGTGGAGCTCAAAACACAGTGTGTTTAAAATTAAACCCTGTTACAATAGACAAGGTGAAGATAGTAACAGACCCCTAGACACCTTTCTCACTGGGTCATAACACTATCATTGTTCTGGGAGGGAGGGGAAGGGGTGAGAGCAGAAATGCAGGAAATGGCATGGACACAGTCGAGGGCCCTGTCAACCATGGTGGGGCAAATCCTTCGTTGAAGAGAAAGGAAGACATATCAGAAATGTTGGTATGGAAGTGGTATGCATCATCAGAACAGATGCGATGGAGATGGAAAAACTGGGAGATGGAATGGAGTCCTTACAGGAAGCAGAGGGTGAGGAAGTGTAGTCAAGGTAGCTGTGGGAGTCAGTGGGCATATAGTGAATGTTTGTTGATTGCCTATTCCCAGAAATGGAGACAGAGGAGTCGAGAAAGGGAAGGGAAGAGCCGGAGAAGGACCATGTGAAGGTGAGAGAACAGTGGAAATTGGGAAGCACAGTTGACAATGTTTTCCAGCTCAGGGTGACAGCAGGAACTGTACCGATCTAGTCATCAATGTACTGGAAAAACCATTGAAGACATGGCTTCTGACCCCTGTATGCAACACCAACAGACAGGCAGAGGACACATATAACTGCTGCCACATGATTACAAGGGCTAACATTGAACAGGCCACTGGCCTTCTGAAGATGAAGTTTAGATGCCTTGGTAGATCTGAGGGAGCCCTGCAATACACCCCATCAAGGGTATCCCACAACATTGTCATCTGCTGTGCATTGCACAGCCTGGCACTCCAGAGGGAGTAGTGCTGGAGCCAGAAGACACTGAACGAGAGGCATCCTCAGAGGAGGAGGGTGAGCATGAGGCCCCTCAACAGCTGCCAACTGATGAAGATGGTGCCATGGGGCGTATCTCACCGAGCAGTGACATGCATGGCATGGAGACTCGCAACTCTCTGATCAGCATACGCTTCACATGAGGTCAAGTGCAAGAGGTCATCAAAACAAGTTCTGTTACAGAGTTGGCATTTTTCTCATGTGCTTTCCCCTCTCTCCCTGAACTGAAAGTAAAGGGGAAGCTACAGGCAACACTGCAGTACAAGGGAAAGCAGATATTGGAAACACTGTATGTTTTACAGAATCAGGAATTCCCTCTCTTAAGTGGAAGAGCTTGTATTGACCTCCATCTTATAAGAAAAATGGAAGAAGTTATGCAACGAGAATCCAGGAGTCACTTCCAAAAAGACTTTCCAAAATTACTTACTGGTCTAGGAAGACTGAAGACCGAATACAACATTATGTTGAGAAAAGACACTAAACCTGTATGTCTTTTCATGCCTAGGAAGATACCGTACCCACTAATGAAGCAAGTCCAACATCACCTAGAAGAGATGACCAGGATGGGAGTCATTTCTCCTGTCACTGAACCTACAAAGAATGGTGCCAGTTCCTAACCTAACGGTAATCTTCACATTTGTGTAGACTTAACTCAACTTATTAAGGCTGTGGCAAGAGAAGATCATCTGATCAGTGGACGAAAGCTAGGCGAAGTTATCCAAAAGTACCATGTTCACAAAGCTTGATGCTAATAGTGGCTTTTGGCAAGTTCCATTGGATATGAAGTCAACATTATTGACAACCTTCATTACTCCGTTCGGAAGATTTTGTTTTAATCATTTACCATTCGGCATAACATCTGCACTGGAAATATTTCAAAGAACTATGTCGAACATTCTACAGGGCCTTAAAGGAGTAGTATCCCATATGGACGACATCTTAGTCCATGGTGAATCCATCGAAGAACATGCCCTGAGGGTTAGAGCAGTTTTGAATTGTCTACAAGATGAAGGCCTAACACTTAATGAAAAGTGTGAGTTTTCAAAAATGTTTATTCATTTTTTAGGACATATTGTCAGCAGCAACGGCGTAATGGCAGACCCGCAAAAAACGAGTGTTATTAGTGAATTCCCACTTCCTACTCTATCCAAGATCTTCAACGATTCCTTGGAATGATTAATTAGTTAGCAAAATTATTACCCAATCTAACGCAAGTTACGGAACCCTTATGACATTTATTAAGGAAAGCCCAAACATGGTGTTGGAATGCACATCAGGAGCAAGCATTTCAACAGATCAAGAAAATGCTAATTTTGCCGGATATCTGAGCACATTATAACCCCTCTCCTCCAATCACGATTGCAGCAGACGCCTCATCAACAGGGATAGGGGCAGTTATTTTTCAAGAACAACCAGATGGATGTTGAAGATCAGTTTATTATATATCATGAGTATTGCCTGAGACTGAGATGTGGTATGCTGTCACAGAGAAAGAAGCTCCCGCAGTCATGTGGGCTTGTGGGAAGTTCTCAGATTATATTATAGGCTTAAAGGTTGTCATACAACCACAAACTCCTAGTTTCCTTACTTGATGAAAAGGAACTCACTAGGATGCCTCCAAGGATCCAAAGATTCTGGTTGAGGCTCATTAGGTTCACGTATGAAACGGTAAACGTACAGGGCAAACAACAAACGACAGCAGATGCAATGTCCAGAGTTCCTGTCAACCATCCTACACAACAGGATGTTAATTTGGTTAATGAGATTCAGTAATATTCATGGTTCACTGCATCACAATAGCCGACAAGCTCAAAAAAGCTCCAAGAAATTCATCATGCTCAGATGCAAGATGAAAATTGCATCTATATCCTCCTATTGTAAGCAAGGCTGGCCGAAGCAGTGTCCCAGTGATAAGAGGATGAAAATCGTCTTCGAACACAGAAGGCACAATACTATTGTGGATGATTTGCTGGTATATTATGAGAGACTGGTGATTCCAGAGTCAATCTGGGTAGACATCTTGGAGAAAATTCACCAGGGTCATATGGGCATAACTAAATGTAGAGCACAGGTTCAGTCATCCACATGGTGGCCTGGAATATCAAAACATAGAAACACAGAAAATAGGAGCAGGAGTAGGCCATTCGGCCCTTCGAGCCTGCTCCGCCATTCATTATGATCATGGCTGACCACTCTCTGGGTGAAGAAATTTCTCCTCATCTCAGTCCTGAAAGGTTTACCTCGTATCCTTAGACTATGACCCCTGGTTCTGGACTTCCCCACCATCGGCAACATCCTTCCTGCATCTACCTTGTCAAGTCCTGTTAGAATTTTATAGGTTTCTATGAGATCCCCCCTCACTCTTCTGAACTCCAGCGAATATAATCCTAACCGACTCAATCTCTCCTCATATGTCAGTCCCACAATGCCAGGAATCAGTCTGGTAAACCTTCGCTGCACTCCCTCTATAGCAAGAACATCCTTCCTCAGATAAGGAGACCAAAACTGCATACAATATTCCAGGTGTGGCTTCACCAAGGCCCTGTATAATTGCAGCAAGACATCCCTGCTCCTGTAGTCGAATCCTCTCGCTATGAAGGTCAACATACCATTTGCCTTTTTTACCGCCTGTTGCACCTGCATGCTTACCTTCAGCGACTGGTGTACGAGAACACCCAGGTCTCGCTGCGTATTCCCCTCTCAGTTTATAGCCGTTCAGATAATAATCTGCCTTCCTGTTTTTGCTACCAAAGTGGATAGCCTCACATTTATCCACATTATACTGCATCTACCATGCATTAGCCCACTCACTCAACTTGTCCAAATCACCCTGAAGTCTCTCTGTATCCTCCTCACAACTTACCCTCCCACCCAGTTTTATGTCATCTGCAAATTTGGAGATTTAACATTTAGTTCCTTCATCGAAATCATTAATGTATATTGTGAATAGCTGTGGTCCTAGCACTGATCCCTGCGGCACCCCACTAGTCACTGCCTGCCATTTAGAAAAAGACCCATTTATTCCTACTCTTTGTTTCCTGTCCACCAACCAATTTTCTATCCATCGCAATACACTACCCCAATCCCATGCGCTTTAATGTTACATGCTAATCTCTTATGTGAAACTTTGTCGAAAGCCTTCTGAAAGTCCAAATAAACCACATCCACTGGCTCCCCCCCATCAACTCTACCAGTTACATCCTCAAAGAATCCTAGTAGATTTGTCAAGCATGATTTCCCTTTTGTTTATCTATGCTGACTCTGCCCGATTCTACCACTGTTATCTTAGTGCTCTGCTATAAAATCTTTGATAATGGACTCTAGAATTTTCCCCACTACCGACGTCAGTCTGACTGGTCTATAATTCCCTGCTTTCTCTCTACCTCCCTTTTTAAAATGTGGGGTTACATTAGCTACCCTCCAGTCTGTAGGAACTGTTCAAGAGTCTATAGAATCTTGGAAGATGATCACCAATGCATCCACTATTTCTAGGGCCACTTCCTTAAGTACTCTGAGATGCATACCATCAGGCCCTGGAGATTTATTGGCCTTCAATCCCATCAATTTCCCAACACCATTTCTCTACTAATACTGATTTCTTTCGGTTACTTTCTCTCACTAAACCCTGTGTTCCCCAACATTTCTGGTATGATATTTGTGTCCTCTTTTGTGAAGACAGAACCAAAGTATGCATTTAGTTGGTGAGACATTTCTTTATTCCCCATAATAAATTCCCCTGTTTCTGACTGTAAGGGACCTACATTTGTCTTCACCAATTTTTTTCTCTTTACATACCTATAGAAACCTTTACAGTCAGTTTTTATGTTCCTTGCGAGCTTGCTCTCGTACTCTATTTTCCCCTTCTTAATCAATCCCTTGGTCCTCCTTTGCTGAATTCTAAACTGCTCCCAATCCCTCAGGTCTGTTGTTTTTTCTGGCAAATTTATATGCCTCTTCTTTGGATCTAATGCTATCTCTAATTTCCCTTGTAAGCCATAGTTTGGCTAGCTTTCCCGTTTTACTATTGCGCCAGACAGGAATAAACAATTGTTGCAGTTCATCCAGGCGCTCTTTAAATGTTTGCCATTGCCTATCCACCGTCATCAATAGAAGAAATTATTTGAAATTGTCAGGTATGCTCAGTGCACAGACAGGATCAGAGGGAACCCTTTATTTCGACTCAATTCCCAACCAGACTGTCAGAATGTCTGGAGATGGATCAATTCATGTTTAATGGAAAATCCTACCTGATTGTCATCAACCATTTTTCAAGGTGGATAGAGGTCAAACGTTTGTACACAACGACAATGGAGACAGTATTTGAGTGTTACAGGAAATCTTTGCAACACATGGCATACCTGACCAGATAGTTTCCCATAATGGACCACAAGTTGCAAACAACTACTTCACGCATTTTGCGGAAAACTGTGAATTTGTACATCTTACAAGTTCCCTAGATATCCACAATCTAACGAAGAAGCTGAGAGAGGAGTCAAAACTATCAAAGCACTGTTAAAGAAAAATGAAGATTTTCAAACAGCACTGCTAAACTACAGATCTGCTCCATTGTTATGTGGATTAGCACCATCAGAACTGTTGAAAGGAAGAAGCTTCGAATACAACTTCCCATCCTACCCAAAAGGTTACTTCCAGGGCTAGAAGTCCATGATGATCAGAGAGTTCAAGATGGAGAAAAGTCTTACCAAAAGCAACAAGCTTATAACTTGAGGATGGCACAGTGGTTAGCACCACAGCCTCACAGCTCCAGCGACCCGGGTTTGGTTCTAGGTACTGCCTGTGCAGAGTTTGCAAGTTCTCCCTGTGACTGTGTGGGTTTCGCCGGGTGCTTTGGTTTCCTCCCACAGCCAAAGACTTGCAGGTTGATAGGTAAATTGGCCATTGTAAATTGCCCCTAGTGTAGGTAGGTGGTAGGAGAATTGAGGGGATGTGGTAGTGAACATGGGATTAATGTAGGATTAGTATAAATGGGTGATTGTTGGTCAGCACAGACTCGGTGGGCCGAAGAGCCTGTTTCAGTGCTGTTTCTCTCTGTGACTCAACTATAACAGGACATATACCAGGAACCTACCCAAGTTGATGAAAGGAGAAAGGGTATGAGACTAAGGCAGAGGAGTAATTGTTCAGAAAGATGAGAATTGACAGTGATCTTATTTAGTACATACTTCAGAAGATACCATAAGAAGAAACAGGAGACATTTTATTTCTATTCATCAAACACATCAATCAGTCACACATTTCGATGAACCAGATGTTGAACCTGAAATTCAGAAAGCACCAGATACCACAAACCTCAATGAAGGCCATCCAAGTCAAGAAACAAGGGTTCAGAGAAAGACTACTGATTTTCCGAGTCTGACAACAATATGATCAAAGAGAGTCGTGAAGCCTCCTGAAAGACTGAATCTGTGATGTCAGAGACTTGGGGCGAGATGGGGGTAAGTATGTAAAAATAAAAAAATGAATCTATTAATGTATATATGGACAAGGACTTGGGGGGAGATGTGGTATAAGGGTTTGAAAGGTTTAATGTTGAGACACCATGATGATGTAAGTGATCACATGTGAGAGAGACTGGAGGGAGATGCAGCATGGCTTCAGAGGAGTCACACAGGCTGGTGTGAAGCTGTACATAGTTATAATGTAATAAAAGAGTTAATGTTCAAAGTACTGAAGACTCAGTGATCTCTCCTAGCTAGACTAACCAATATACAAAGGTGGCAGCAGACTAACCAAACATACAACACCCTATTAAAGTAGTCCTGTTAAAATCACAGATTGGTCCTGATGACATTATTGAAACCATAGAACCATAGAAAAATTACGGCACAGAAGGAGGCCATTCAGCCCATCGTGTCCGTTCCAGCCGAAAAAACTAGCCGCCTAATCTAATCCCATCCCACCTTCCAGTACCAGGTCCATAGCCTTGCCATTTGCAGCACTTCAGATGCATGTCCAGGTACCTTTTAAAAGAATTGAGGGTTTCTGCCTCCACCACCATTTCCCGCAGTGAATTCCAGACACCCACCACTCTGTGGGTGAAAAAGTTTTTTCCTCACGTTCGCTCGAATCCTTCTACCAAGCACCTTAAATCTGTGCCCCCTGGTAATTGACCACTCCACTAGAGGAAACAGGTCCTTCCTGTCTACTCTATCTAGGCCCCTCATAATTTTGTACACCTCAATTAAGTCACCCCTCAGCCTCCTCTGTTCTAAGGAAAACAACCCTAGCCTATCCAATCTTTCCTCATAGCTGCAACTTTCAAGCCCTGGAATCATCTTGTAAATCTCCTCTGCACTCTCTCCAGAGCAATTATATCCTTCCTGTAATGTGGTGACCAGAACTGTACGCAAGACTCCAGCTGTGGTCTAACCAGTGTTTTATACAGTTACAGCATTACATCCCTGCTTTTGTATTCTATACCTCAGCCAATAAAGGAAAGCATTCCATATGCCTTCTTCACCACTCTATCTACCTGTCCTGCCACCTTCAGGGACCTGTGGACATATACTTCAAGGTCTCTCATTTCTTCTACCCCTCTCAATATCCTCACATTTATTGTGTATTCCCTTGCTTTATTTGCCCTCCCCAAATGCACTATCTCACACTTATCTGGATTGAATTCCATTTGCCACTTTTCTTCCCACTCAACCAAAACATTGATATCTTTCTTGAGTGTATGGCTATACTCTCCACTATCAACTACACAGCCGATTTTTGTGTCATCAGCAAATTTCCCAAACATGCCTCCCACATTTAAGTCCAAATCATTAATATATACCACAAACAGCAAGGGACCCAACACTGAGCCCTGTGGAAAACCACTGAAAACAACTTTCAATTCACAAAAACATCCGTCGAATACTACCCTTTGTTTCCTATCACTGAGCCAATTCTGGATCCAACTTGCCACATTCCCCTGTATCCCATGGGCTTTCATTTTACTGACCAGTCTGCCATGTCAATTGCCTTACTAAAATCCAAGTAGACCACATCCACTGCACTACCCTCATCAATCCTTCTTGTTACTTCCTCAAAAAACTCAATTAAGTTAGTAAGACATGACATTCCCTTAACAAATCCATGCAGATTAATCCATGCCTTTCTAAGTGGCAATTTATCCTGTCCCTCAGAATATATTCTAACAATTTACCCACCACTGAGGTCTGACTGACCGGCCGATAATTATTTGGCCTATCCCTCGCACCCTTTTTAAGAAATGATACAACTTTCGCAGACCTCCAATCGTCTGGTACCTCGTCCGTATCTAGTGAGGATTTGAAGATGATGCTCAGTATATCTGTTATTTCCTCCCTGGCTTCCTTTAACAAGATAGGATGCAATCCATCCAGCCCTGGCAATTTTTCCACTTTCAAGGATGCCAGGCCCTCTAGTACTTCCTCTCTCATTGTGCTTTTTAAAATTTATTTAGAGATACAGCCCTGAAACAGGCCCTTCAGCCCACCGAGTCTGTGCCAACCATCAACTTATACTAATCCTACATTAATCCCATATTCCTACCCCATCCCCACCTTCCCTCAATTCCCCTACCTATACTAGGAGCAATTTATAATGGCCAATTTACCTATCAACTTGCAAGTCTTTGGCTGTGGGAGGAAACCGGAGCACCCAACGAAAACCCACATGGTCACAGGGAGAACTTGCAAACTACGCACGGGCAGTACCCAGAATTGAACCCGGGTCGCTGGAGCTGTGAGGCTGCAGTGCTAACCACTGCGCCACTGTGCCACCCAAGGTCATATCTAATATTTCACACTCCTCCTCTTTAACTACAATGTCTACATCAACTATCTCCTTTATGAAGACAGAGACAAAAAACTCATTAAGAACCCTGCCCACATCTTCTGCATCCATGCATAAGTTCCCTTCTACATCTCTGATGGGCCCTACGCTTTCCTTAGTTATGCTCTTGTTCTTAACGTACTGATAAAACATCTTTGGGTTTTCCTTGATTTTATCTGCCAATATTTTTTCATGTCCTCTCTTTGTTTTTCTAATTTCCTTTTTTACTTCACCCCTGCACTTTCTATACCCCTCTAGATTTTCTGAAGTATTAAGATTTTTGTTATCGTCACAAGCTTTCTTTTTCTGCTTTAACTTACTCTGTAAGCTTCTTTAGGGACATGCCTATACTATGCCTGTAGAATCTCGCTTTTGAATGCTTCCCACTGGTTTGACACTGATTTTCCTTCAAGTAGCTGTATCCAACCACTTTCGCCAGGTCACCTCTCAGTTACATAAAATTTGCCTTCCCCCAGTTTAGAACTTTAACTCCTGTTTTATCTTTGTCCTTTTCCATGATTATGCTAAAACTAACTGTATTATGGTCACTATGTCCAAAATGGTCACCCACTGCTACTTCATCCACTTGCCCAGCTTCATTACCAAAGAATTGCGCGCGCTAAGCTTGGGGAGGGTTCCCTTGCTGCCTGCAATTTTAAACTGGGAGGGGAAATAGAGTTGGTAAGTTCTCCACTACATTTTAACTCCCCCACAATTGGCGGGAGAGGGTCAGGGTGAGTTGCTAAATTAGTAAATATGTAAAACGAGACCACATCTACTTCCGTTTTAACCACAGCAGGTTTGGATCTGAGTGACCCCTTCTGGAGAGGTGGGATAGTGATTATAATATGTAAATGAGGCTGCATTCACAAACTTTGGCAACCGTGTAAATTTAACAGCTAAAAAAAGGTGGGAGCTGCTAGCTCCAGTAGGTAAAAGCTTTCCCATCACTGCTTGTAGGCCAGGAGGTGTGCATCCCCCATCAAGCCAACCTGCTGCAATCTGATCTCTGCTCCGCCCCCATGCCTCTCCCTCCCTCTGTTCTCTTCGCCAAGCTCCGAGCACCTACCCACCGCCCACCCCCCCCCCAACCCCACACAATACTTGATCTCAATTGCCATGTTCCATACACAATGGTCCCTGGCTGTGGCCTACTACCCAGGCCTTCCCACCCGGCAACCAACTACCCTCTCAATCTGGCCGGCTGAAAGGTGGGAAATGAAGTAAAAAAATTCTAATGAGATCACGCTATTAAATTCAGCAGGACCTCCTCCTTCCTGGCATTTCCAGGTTTCCTGGCTGCAGCCATGTGTCCTTCTGCTCCCTTCCCATAAATATCAGGGCCTAACACTTTATATAAAAAAACTTAGGGATTGTAGCATAATTCACTTATGAGCCATGTGGTTCTGGTATTGCTAGCTAGACCTTTAAAAAAACTCACTCTCCTCCAAATGTATTCGTCATTGCCTGGAAATTGCTGCCAGTGGTTAGTCCCAGTGCCTGTGATATTGATGGGTTCCTGTAATTTCTGGTGTGTAGTTTGATGCATATTTTCCACCCATTTTTTTTCACAAACTGCTCTTCAGAGAAAATTTGTTTTCAGTTTACAGTGGCATTTAAGCTGGTTAAAGTTGGCATACGGGACAGCTGTAAGAAAATGCACTATGTTTCAAAGCTGACACATGGTACATACAGTGCATTGGTAGTCTTCATTTATCTGTCGCTGTTGCAGAGGCTTCAGCCTGCTGCTTGATTGGCGACTGGAAGTTGATGGTTGTTTTCGCCAGCTGAATCCTACATTTTCTCACACTCCAAAAGCATTCCAATTTAACAGAGATGGGCTGACAACAGTGGAAAATATGGCAAGTGCCACACAAGGGATACTGTCAGGTCTCAATGCTGAGCAACACAGTATAGTGTGCCAGCCACAGCTACCTTGGAATGATGGAAGGGAACTGCCTAAGGAGCTTAAGGTTAGCAGAGAGCCTGTGCCATCACCTCCAGGAAAGCTTCCACACAAAATCAAACATCCACACAGTGCTGTCAGTGGTCATCAGTCATCAATACACTCAACTTTTATGTGCCTGATCCTTTTAAGCTACCACTTGGAACATCTTCTAGTTATTTGCCCACAGATGTATCAAAAGATCACAGATTGACTATTCAAGCAGGCAAAAATGTCATCACTTTTACTACCAAATAAAGGTGGCAACATGATGGGGCTATAACATTCTACATTTTAACTGTCTTCCCCAGAGTCCATGGGTCACTAATTGCACTCATGTTGTTATTTGGACCAATGTACAGATTGCTGTGACCTATATGAATGGAAAGGAATGTTATGCTCTCAATGTCTGGCTGATATGTGATCACCAGTACAAAATCAGGCTGATCAATGTCTGGGTCTGTAGAAGCTTTTGCAGTGCCTTTATTGTGAATAAATCTTCTATGCTGTCTTTATTCGACTGACTCCATCTCTCTCCCTGGCAACAGTCTGAGATTAAACCAGTCTATTCGCAATCTTGGTGTCATATTTGACCCCGAGATGAGCTTCTGACCTCATATTCATGACGTCACTAAGACCACCTGTTTCCACCTCCATAACATCGCTCAACTTCACCCGTGTCTCAGCTCATCTGCTGCTGAAATCCTCATTCGTGCCTTCGCTACCTCTAGACCTCACTTCATTCTTCTTTCTTTTGGCCTCCTTGTCTCTAGAGACAATAGGTAAGCTCCTAGAGGAGGATAATACCTCCTATGCAATTCCATCTGATCTCCCACATTCTGCCATCCATAAACTTGAAGTCATCCAAACTCTGCTGTCCATGTCTTATCTCGCACCAAGTCCTGTTCCTCTATCACCCCTGTGCTCGTTGATTTACATTGGCTACCGGTTAAGCAACGTCTTGATTTTAAAATTCTCATCCTTGTTTTCAAATCCCTCCATGGCCTCACCCCTCCCTATCTCTGTAATCTCCTCCAAACCCACAACCCTACAAAATATCTGCAGTCCTCTAATTATGGCTTCTTATGCATCTATGGTTTTAATCGCTCCACCATTGGTGGCTGTGTCTTCAGTTGCCTAAGCCCCAAGCTCTGGAATACCCTCCCTGCACCTCGCTGCCTCTCAACCTCACTTTCCTCCTTTAAGACACTCCATAAACTTAAAACCAACTCTTTGACCAAGCAGTTGATCATCTGACTCAATATCTCCTTATGTGGCTCGGTGTCATACTTCATTTTATAATGCTCCTGTGAAGTATCCTGGGACATTTCATTACATTAAAGGTGCTATATAAGTATAAGTTGTTGTTATTGAAAGAGTAATTCAGACTCCATGGGGATGAAGGGGCTCCTCTGCTCAAGGCTCAAGATATCCTGTGTCAATTCCAGACAGAAACAGAATGCAGATACAGTGAAATTCACGATATGGCCAGAATAATTAACCAATGTACCAATGGGATTTCAACCAACCACGGGGCACTTTACAGTGCAAGTGCCTCAAGGATTCTACAAATCATTAGCATTTTCCGTATGGTTCCAAACTTTCTTTTCTGCAAAGAGACTGCGCTATGCATGTCAAAGAACAGAATGCTGAAACCATGGCAGAGCAAGAGACATCAGTAGGCAAACCAGCGATGCAGCAAGGAAGTCTAGTGTTCTAGGCATTAGCTGATCCCTTCTAATGAGCATTGAAGTGACTCCATTTATTAAAGCTGTAGGACAAGTTTCCAACATTGGCAGGGCTGGTAAATGGGTGGTAAATGGATGGTGGAGGATTGGCTGCTGTTGTACACCTTGCCCCATTGACATTGGGAAGGGAAAATCAGGTGTAGTGTATAACGGGCCACTGAAGTTGAAAGTTTAGTCCTACATTTTTAGTATGACACTGCCAAAACCACCTCTATCTCACAATCCTAAGCAGTTTCTCTTCCATCTATTTATGTATTTTGATATCATTTGCCTGTAATACACTCTCTCTGATATTCAGTTCCATGGACTTCAATATAGCTGAATATCGGGCGTATCATATAATGGTTGGCAAATGTGATTCCACCCACTTTACATTCCTGCCCATGTTCAATTTCACCTCAAACATGTCTGACATTTTCTTCTGTGCTCTCGAATTCAGGAAGTAGTTTTACCTTTTTCTCTTACTTGTTCCAATAATGAGTAAAATCGGAAGCGTGGAAAATGAATATCTGGGCTGAATTTTATAAGCCCCTGACATCAGGGGTCATGGTGGGGGTCCCGGAAAATCCTTCCAGGAGAGGCCCGCCACCAGCCTCAATGCCGGGAAAGCCCCACCCATTTTACCGGCAGTGGTGAGGCCTCGTGGTGGACTCCCTGCTGCATGGTGTTGGAGACTTTATTTAAATATGTTAATTACATTAAAATGAATGAATAATGACATACCTCATAATGATGGCTGTCCCATGCCGGTATTCCGATTGGTTGCTGGAACTCTCGCGCCTTCGGATCACCTTTCGGAGATCCGGCGTGTGACACAGGTGGGGAGGGGGGCTGGAGTAAATTTTTCAGGATGGGGGAGGGGGGGAGATGCCAGAACCAATGCAATTGGTTGCGGGGATGGTGGGAAGGAGTTTAGGGTCAAAGGGAATAAAGTTCAGGGGAGAAGGTCGTGAATGAAAACTTACTTTTTTGGGGTGATAGGACAAATAATCAAAGGTTTATTCATTGGGAGGGTGGGAGAGGGGATTGGAAGTGTGAGTATAAGTTTATTTTAATCTTTTGCCAAAACTGTCCCTTTAAAAAGTAAAATGACCTATCAGGGCTTGAAGCCCTTTAAAAATTGGGCTAGCGCCTGCGCGGTGGTGCTGGATGCCGTTACCGGGGATGAAGTGCCTGCCCCCTCTGCATCATAGGGGTGGGGCATCCGCCCCTTCCATGTTACTGAGCTGTTGTGCGAAATATTGCGGCAGCTCTGAGGCACACATCTCGTACGTGCGCCATACACTTTTTGAAGTTCGCTGCAGAGAATGGCGGCGAGCTAATAAAATTCAGCCCTCCGACTTCAATCTGCCCCCTTTCTGCCAGATGGGTTTGGTTAAAATTAGATAGGGAAAAAATGTTTCCATTGGCAGAAGTGTTGAAAACCAGAGGACATCAATTTAAGATGATTGGCAAAAAAACCAGAGGCATGTTTCTGTGAAAGGGAAATAATGTTTAACCAATTTATTGGAGTTCTTTGAGGGAGTTATATGTGCTGTGGATAAAGGGGAACTGGTGGATGTATTGTACTTAGATTTCCAGAAGGCATTTGATAAGGTGCCACATCAAAGGTTATTGCAGAAAATAAAAGCTCATGGTGTAGGGGGTAACATATTGGCATGGATAGAAGATTGGCTAGCTAACAGGAAACAGAGTAGACATAAATCGGTCATTTGCTAGTTGGCAAGATGTAACGACTGGTGTGCTACAGGGATCTGTGCTGAGGCCTCAACTTTTTACATTTTATATAAATGACTAAGATGAAGGGACCGGAGGTATGGTTGCTAACTTTGCCGATGACACAAAGATAGGCAGGAAAGTAACTTGTGAAGCAAACATAAGGGGGCTACAAAGGGATATAAATAGGTTACGTGAGTGGGCAAAGTCCTGGCAAATGGAGTATAATGTGGAAAAATGTGAAATTGTCCATTTTGGCAGGAAGAATAAAAAAGAAGCATATTATCTAAATGGTGAGAGATTGCAGAGCTCTGAGATGCAGAGGGATCTGGGTTCCCCAGTGCATGAATCGCATAAGGTTAGTATGCAGGTACAGCACGTAATTAGGAAAGCTAATAGAATGTTATCGTTTATCGCGAGGGGAATTGAATACAAAAGTAGGGAGGTTATGCTTCAGCTATACAGGGCATTGGTGAGACCACATCTGGAGTACAGTATTGGTCTCCTTATTTAAGGAAGGATGTAAATACATTGGAGGCAGTTCAGAGAAGGTTTACTAGACTAATACCTGGAATGGGCAAGCTGTCTTATGAGGAAAGATTGGACAGGCTGGGCTTGTATCCACCGGAATTTAGAAGCGTAAGAGGCGACTTGATTGAAACATATAAGATCCTGAGGGGTCTTGACAGGGTGGATGTGGAAAGGATGTTTCCACTTGTGGGAGAATCTAGAACTAGGAGTCACTGTTTAAAAATAAGGGGTCACCCATTTAAGACAGAGATGTGGAGAAATATTTTCTCTCAGAGGGTTGTAAGTCTTTCGAACTCTCTTCCTCAACAGGTGGTGGAAGCAGAGTCTTTGAATATTTTTAAGGCAGAGATAGATAGATTCTTGATAAGCAAGGGGATGGAAGGTTATCAGAGGTAGGTGGGAATGTGGAGTAATCAGTTCAGCCATGAACTTATTGAATGGCGAAGCAGGCTCGAGTGGCCTACTTCCGCTCCTAATTTGTATGTACGATGTGAGGAAACACCTTTCTGTGCAATGAGTGGTTAGAATCTGGAAAGCACTTCCTGAGATTGTGGTGGAGGCAGATTCTATCATGCTTTTCAAAAGACAATTGGATAATTATCTGAAGAGAAAAGATTTGCAGGACTACAGGGAAAAGGCAGGGGAGTGGGACTAGTTGAGTTGCTCTTGCAGAGAGCCAACACAGACACATTGGGTCGAATAGCCTCCTTGTATTCTCTAACCATTCTATGAAAATTGGAGCTTAAATATTTCAAGTGAAATGTCTTGGCACTATCAGTCCAAATCTAAGTGGGAGATATAGCACTCTATTTCTTATAATCTGAAAAAAACACAAAAAGAGAAAATCAAATAAATGTAGGGAAAAACACATAAATAAATTTGCCTGTCTAGATCAAGGCTGTGATGAGGTCTGGAGCTAAATGGCTTGAGCAAAATCCAAAATGAGCATTGGTGAGTAGGTATTGATGAGTAGATGTCACTTGATGGCAGTATTGATAACTCATTCCATCAGTTCACTGATGATTTGGAAGAGTTTGATAGGACAGTAATTGGCCCAATTAGATTTATCCTTTTTATTGTTGCAAATGGAACAAAATCTGGGCAGTCTTCGACATTGTAGCATAGATGCCAGTGGCATGATGGAACAGCTTGGCTAGGGAACGGCTACCTTGGGAATGCGGATATCGGCATTTTAGCTAGGATGTGGTCAGGGCCCGTAGTCTACTGTTTCAGTGCACTCAGCCACTTCTTTATGTCGCATGGTGTTTTACTGGAATATGTACTGAATCTTCAGCAATTTGCCAGTATATTGGGTATGTTCAGTGCCGAAGCATTAAACTGCCCTGAAGCTGATCAGGACTTTGCAATGTTAGCTCTTAGTGTTTGGGCTTATTGGACAAGGAATCTTATTAGAATACTGTGTTCAAATGCTTCATAGAATTCCCATTATCTTCGCTTTTAGTTCACCAGCCTCACAATTGTGACAGCTAAAAGGAGACATCAATAATATGGCTTCTAAATTATGTTATTTTCTTTTGGAAAAACTTTCAAAAGGAATCATTTTGCAATAAAAGGCACTATACAGCAGAGTTTCTATTTAAGTCAGGAAGTGACTACTACTGCATTCTTACACAGATTGTCATTACACTGACAGTTTGGAAAGTACTTGCATCTGAGTGATCTCAAAGGAAAATAATTCAGCTGGATCCTGCAAAAGTGTTTCAAAAATTATTAAAATAAAATCTTGTGATTTAGGTAAAAAAAAATCAGTAAAATGATGAGTCCAAATGTAGGGGTCTAATGGACAGAATGCAAATCAAAGTGAAAAGGCTTTAACCTAAAGAAGCCAGGGAGTAGTTCTGGGTTTGTAAAACAACTGGGAATGCTGGAAACTGGAAATCAAAACAGTGTTTTGGGTTTGACTCTTCATAACTTTTAAAAAAGGGGAAATTAGATATATACTTGGAAAGGAAACATTTGCAGGGTTAAGGGGAAAGGTTGGGGGAGTGGGACTAATTGGATCGCTCTTTCAAAGAGCTGGCACAGGCACGATGGGCTGAATGGTCTTTATCTGTGCAGTAATGACATTTACCCATCTTTATCTTTCAGATGTTGATTATCGTGCTGGTCTATTTTAGCCTTTTCATTTTTATTTCACTAGATCTGGGGCAGTGGCCAGCAGTATTCCGGACAGGATAATACATAGGTCACCATTTCAAAATACTGAAGATAAAGTCGCCAAGTTATAAATTTTTGTGTCATTTTGTTTAATTAGTTATTAAGTAATTTCTTCTTTGGCTTCCTTGTCTCGAGAGACAATGGGTGACGATTGAAAAATAACATACACTTTCTATAAAAGTAAATAGAATTTTAAAATGCTCTGCTACAGGAAATATGTGCTGTAGATTGAATAATTTTATATCTAGATCAGTTTTTCAACTACACTTGTATTATGAATTCTATACGACTAGGATGTGTGGCATGAAGTTTAGTACATAGGATTTTCGTATTTGTATCAGATTCATATTTGCATCAATTATGTATTTATCCTGACTTAGTCGAGTAACTCACCTCTTGACTCCCCAAAGCCTGTTCATCATCTACAAGGAATACGACAGGAGTGTGATGGAATACTCTCCACTTGCCTGACTGGGTGCAGCTCCAACAACACTCAAGAAACTCAGCACCATCCAGGACAAAGCAGCCTGCTTGATTGGCACCCCATCCACAAACATTCACTCCCTCCACCACCGACGCACAATGGCAGCATGGGATGCACTGCAGCAATGCAACAACGCTCTTTAGACAGCACCTTCCAAAACCGTGACCTCTACCACCTAGATGAACAAGGGCAGCAGATGCATGGGAACACCACCACCTGCAATTTCCCAAGCAAGCCACACATCATCCTGATGAAACGATATTGCCGTTCCTTCACTGTTGCTGGGTCAAAATCCTGGAACTCTCTTCCGAACAGCACTGTGGGTGTATCTACCCCACATGGACTGCAGTAGTTCAAGAAGGCAGCTCACCACCACCTTCTCAAGGGCAATTAGGGATGGGCAATAAATGCTGGCCTGGTCAGCGATGCCCACATCCCATGAATGAAGAAAAGTTAACGATAATGGTTTTAGTGGGTTATATAGTGTGGTACTAAGAACACAAAGCAGAGGAATTCCCCCATTTATTCTCAAAGTACCAAGATATTGTTCTCAGACAAATGATGTGGAGGCTCCACATTTGGTCTCAATATTTCAGAGCTAAGAATGGGGGAGACATCAGGCTAAATTTTCCCAGCCCCGCCGAATTGGCTTTTGAGATTGGGGGTGCGGGGGCAGGGGGGGGTGGTGGTTGTGGTGGTGGTGTGGGTGGTGTGACGAGGAAAATGTGACATGCTCCTGCCTGTGTACACATTTCTCTGAGGCGGGCTCCCAGCAGCAATGGCTACCTGCCCGGCAGTGGCAGGTAGCCAATTAGGGCACATAATGGGGCAATTAGTCCCGCTTGTGGAAAAGGATTACATTTTTTTCAGGGGGCACATCTGCCTGCCTCTGTGTCTGGAGCCCGTAAGTTGAGCAGAGGCGGCTTTACAGGGGGAGGTCTGAGCCACGAACCATGTGCGGCCTTTTATTAACTCGCTGGCATTAAATCGCTCAGATCTCCCCAAGCAAAAGGCGTGCCATTGCAGTCACTTCTTGGAGACTGATATCTTTGCTAATGTAGCTCTTGCAGCAATGGTAGTCATTGCATTCCTACTGAAGACACCTTCATGATGCCGCTGACACTCCTGCTGCTAGCTCTTCAACAGCGGCCACACTGCGAGGGTAGCTGGCAACCCTACCCATGGGTGGCACTGAATGGACCTCTGATCATTAGAACCTGGCTGCCATCCCTGACTGGATGGGACTCCTGGAGGCGGCTTCTTAATTGGCTGCCACTAGGAAGATTGATGCTTGCCAGAACAACTTCCGGATTCCCAACGTGGAACTGAGGCTGATGTCGGGATTGTGGCCCAATCGACAAAATTCAACCCATGCTGTTCCAGATTGTAGATCACTATCCAAACAATTATCCCTGCTGGAAATTTATGTGGTTGGATGTTGTGT
Organism: Heterodontus francisci; assembly: GCF_036365525.1. Taxonomy (NCBI): domain Eukaryota; kingdom Metazoa; phylum Chordata; class Chondrichthyes; order Heterodontiformes; family Heterodontidae; genus Heterodontus; species Heterodontus francisci. The sequence goes on from NC_090373.1 coordinate 67,509,294, forward strand.
GAAGAAAACAGCTGGCTGTTATAATGAGATTCACAATTAAATGGCTGACTATAAGAATATCCACTTGGGCTGCTGGTGTCTGTGGAACAGTCCCCAGAATGTCACTACAATCTGGAGAGGAAAGGGAAAAGAGAAAATTGAAGGTCAAAAATTGCATTTATTACTTGGAAGGAGGGTGGGGTAGGAAATGAACTTTGAGTTTGTCAGGCACAAAATAATTGGGAATTTATTGAAAACAATTAGGATGCTAAAAAGCAATATTAAGTAGAATGGAACAAGTAAAGAAATGAAAGGTCATTGACCTGAAGCATTCGCCCTATCTTTCTCTCTTCACAGATGCTGCCTGGCCTGTTTTTATTTCAGGTTTTCAGCATCTGTAGTGTTTTACTTTTCATTTTAAAGTAAAATCCTGTTCTGTTACCAAGCAAAGTACTGTAGCAACATATAGTGACTAAAGTAAAGTTTTTATTCCTGTAGTACAGCAAATCCTTTCAAAAATCACAGAGTATTATTTCTGATAGGAAGTGAGCTGCCTGCATACGAAAGCAATACCATCGCCGTATCTAGAAATTGGCTTTTACACTTGCTGATATAATAGGACCAGCAGTGGATCCAGCACAAATCCTGAGGTATAAGAACTGGAAGAGATTGGAAAAGAGATTCCATTTTTCTAATAACAACTTTCTATGAGTGGATATACAGAATTTTAGTCATATTACTGTTATAGAGGATACACCAAAAGGTTTGTGCATGATCAATCAAGAGCTAAAAGTGTCAATTATCTTTTTAAGAACCAAGAAAATGGCATCAGGTTTCTTGGAATTAATAGGTGAGAAGATTTCATCTGTGAATTCAAACAAAGCTGATGTAATTGAATAGAATGTTTGATAACAATCTGATGACTGTCTAGGTTCTTGTTAAATGATGGGTATTTTTGAATTACTGATTTTCTCTAATCTTCAATCCGGTGCTACTGGTAAAATGGAAATAGACCCTGTCAGCGGCAGCAGTTAATCTACCCAAATGGAATGGAGTAAACTTCAGCATATTTCCATTCTCAGGGCATTGAGCCTCCCAGGACATTTGGGTTACTCTGCAGAAATATTTGAATAAGTTTGAACCAACCATCTGCAGACAGTTACTACTTTAGACATCAAAAGGTTCTTGAGCTCTTTATCAATAAGGGGAAAACATAGATGAAATAAAATCCACAAATAGATTTGGAATGGTGAAAAAGGTCTGTTTGTTTGCAATGCAGTCTGGCATTAATGATTTTCAAGAAGTGTTTACAAACTAGAGTAATTAACCTGTCAATAATGGTCGGCTTGTGTTAGATGACAAAAAGCTGTAAAGCTAACATTTAAAGCTTGATCTGTTATGAGGATGAAGAATGGAATAGAGTGATAAAGAAAATAGCCAAGCCCTATTGAAATTATTTGACCTCCTCAATCCCCAACCATTTCAAACAAGTATCCACCTCATATCTGTTATATGAAAATATCAAGAAGCTATTAAAAATCTGCTTAGTTATGCTAGTTACTTATTTTTCCTTTCATGATCCAGCAGAACCAAACCTTCTAGTAACGATTTAATTACTGATTCTTACATTTTGCAAATGCATATGTCTGCTAGTCATTGGCTATTTAGAATTAATAGGCAATCATTTTTAGTTATTGTGTAGAAGGGTTTCCTGTTGAAGGAAAAAACAGGATGAGGGCTGCTTTTCTGGTCATTGCTGCCTGTTGTGCTGAAATCAAACAATGATCTGATGCTGGGATATTGGTGGGGTGTTCATTCTTGCTGAATCTCTGCGTATTGCGAATCGTGCATCATCTTCTGGCCAGATCTTTCAGTTGGCTGAAAGTACTCTTGACCAAAATTAGTGCAAATCTCATTTTAATATGAAAATCAATGGAAACCAAATAGAACGTAGCTCAGATCATTCATATAAAATGGACAATCATGTTCAGGCATGTTCTGGTATGAGACAGTCAGGAGTCATTATTCCACCCCCTCCCCCCCACCCCAAGAAATTGCCGCAGTCTCCGTAGCGTTGCTTGAAACGGACTAGATTTCCCCCCACAGTGTTTAAATGAGAAACAACTTATTTGAACCATGTGTGAAAGTGAACATTAATTTTGCATTTGTTACAGCTGAATTGTTTAGTGTTTATTTGGAGCACTTTGCTTTTCAAGATATTTGCCGTGATTTTTGCATGCATTATTTATCATTGCTGCAGTTAAAAATCCGGACTGGGAACTTTCACCCTTTAATTTTGTTATTTGGAGAAGACAGAAGAGGATGAAAGGAGGAATGCAAGGCAGGATCAATTGCAGCAAGGGCTTTTACTCACTCTTATCCACACTGCTGTGTTTATAGACCCAGTTCTGTTTCAGTAGTGAGGCAGTGACAGTTTTGTGCTTGTGATATATTTGGGTGGCACTAACAGACAAGATAGACACCAAGCATGGCCAGGTCAAGGACTTGTTTATTTACGTCATGAATTCATCACATTATATCATCACATCATTAGCATATTATACAAATACATTACAGTGCTGTTTGCTTGAATCTGACCTGCAGGTAACTTCCATCACGAGGAACATTTATGCCTTAGGATCTGTTCTCAGTTACCATAGGAGGCAGCAGCAATTTCAATGAATCCACTGTGCACAGGTGCATCAAGCATGCCACTCATATATTGTTCTGCAGAACAACCAACTTCATTATTTCCTCCTCAATAAATGGAATGAGAATAAAGGGCACTGCATTTTTTTCCCACAGCAGGATTCCCCAATGTCCAGACTCCATTGATGGCACCCATGTGACCATCCAGGCTCCAGCACACAATCCTCTGGTCTTCATTAGCAGGAATGGTTCTACTCCATTAATGGTCTGGTGGGTCAATGACCAGCCATGATTGATCACGTACATCAATGCCAGTTTCTTAAGTAGCAGTCATGACAACTTCATCCTCTGTAAACAGGCTATTTGAAAGAGAATAAAAGCAAAATACTGCGGATGCTGGAAATCTGAAACAATTTCCAATTTCCACCCTTCTCTCACCTTTACATGGTCCATCTCTGACACTTCCCTTCCCTTCCTCGACTTCTCTGTCTCCATCTCTGGGGATAGGTTGTCTACCAATATCCATTATAAGCCCACTGACTCCCACAGCTACCTCGACTACACTTCTTCACACCCTACCTCCTGTAAGGACTCCATTCCATTCTCCCAGTTTCTCCGTCTCCGACGCATCTGCTCTGATGATGCTACCTTCCATGACGGTGCTTCTGATATGACCTCCTTTTTCCTCAACCGAGGATTTCCCCCCCACTGTGGTTGACAGGACCCTCAACCGTGTCCGACCCATTCCCCGCACCTCTACCCTCACCCCTTCCCCTCCCTCTCAGAACCGTGACAGGGTTCCCCTTGTCCTCACTTTTCATCCCACCAGCCTCCATATCCAAAGGATCATCCTCCGCCATTTTCGCCACCTCCAGCGTGATGCCACTACCAGTCGCATCTTCCCCTCCCTTCCCCTGTCAGCATTCCGAAGGGATCGTTCCCTCCGCGACACCCTGGTCCACTCCTCCATTACCCCCACCACCTCGTCCCCGTCCCAGGGCACCTTCCCTTGCAATCGCAGGAGGTGTAATACCTGCCCATTTACCTCCTCTCTCCTCACTATCCCAGGCCCCAAACACTCCTTTCAGGTGAAGCAGCGATTTACTTGTACTTCTTTCAATGTAGTATACTGTATTCGCTGCTCACAGTGTGGTCTCCTCTACATTGGGGAGACCAAGCGCAGACTGGGTGACTGCTTTGCAGAACATCTCCGCTCAGTCCGCAAGCAGGACCCTGAGCTTCCAGTTGCTTGCCATTTCAACACTCCCCCCTGCTCTCATGCTCACATCTCTGTCCTGGGATTGCTGCAGTGTTCCAGTGAACATCAACGCAAGCTCGAGGAACAGCATCTCATCTACCGATTAGGCACACTACAGCCTGCCGGACTGAACATTGAGTTCAATAATTTCAGAGCATGACAACCCCCCCCCCACTTTACTTTCATTTTTAGTTATTTTTTCTTCCTTTTTTTTTTACATTCCTTTTTACATTTTTTACAATCTTTTTTTGCATTTATTTCATTTCATCTTAGTTTGTTCAGTTTGCTTACCCACTGTTTTTTTCAGGTTGTTTTTCTTCAGGTTTGCACTTGCTGCTGTTCAATATTCAGTATATTCACACCTAATCTGTACTAATGCTTTGTCTTTCAACACACCATTAACATATTGTTTGCCTTTGCTCCGTGACCTTTTGGTCAGCTATGTGGCCTGGTCCAATCTGCACCTTCTCCTTTGTTATCTCTTGCCCAACCCCCACCTCACTTGTTTATAATCTGTGACTTTTCTAGTATTTGAAAGAGAAGGTGGACAGCACGGTTGGTTTCTAGGAGACTAAGTCTGTCGTGTTCAGCCCTGGCTTATGACACCATTGACACGTTCACATACAGCAGTGGAGCAAAAGTACAATGAGACTTACACAGCCACGAGGACAGTTGGCCAATTCTGCTGCTGAACAGCTCTGTGCCCAAAGTTCCTCTATGAAGTTTCTGGTGTTTGTACCTGATTCCCAAGTATGGAAGCAACTGGATTTTGAACAAGTTTTTAAACCACCGAAAAAACACCAGCACTAGTCAGACGGCTCCCTGTAGACTACTGAAACTTTTGCCAAGAAAAGCTCTTACACAGAATTGCACCAGCAACCAGAAAAGAAATCAAGCAACCAACCTGTAAGTAGTTGATGATCTCTTTAAATAGCACTGGTGGGGTGCCCATCATTCCATTTAACATTGTGTTGAGCTGTGCAAGGTTAATAGAGGGTTTAGGCTGGAGCATGGAGCTCAAAAATGGCAGAATTGGCATCAAATCAACATTTCACATTGATTGGCGTTATGATCTGTCTGCCCTACATGCTGATGGTGTTGATTTGATGTCTGTGCACAATGTCCGATATGTCGCCCGGTGCATTCCACACCAGAAGCATGTGTGCGCATCACAGATGTTAATTTGGAACTTTGGGAAGCCTCTCAGAGCCCAAAGAATAGGCACTGCAGAGCCCAATTTCTTCCCCTGAGGTCCATGTATGATCATGCCTTCTTTAAGCAGTGCTCAATAAGGATAACTGTGTCACTGGCTTTTGGAAGACAAGTGAATCTACTCAAATATTGACTGATAACACCAGACCAGAGCCTGAACGACAAAATTGAAAGGCTCTACAATCAAGTCTATGAAACTGGGGTTGATAATGTGATATTTAATGTCATAATATTGATTTTTATCAGGCAGAGGTGATCCATATTAACAGCACTGCAGCCTGCTTTGTACCTATTATGTATAAAGTCTGTGGACTGAGGGATTGTATACCAGGCACACGCTAAGCTCTTTAATGCACCATTAATAAATAAATGTTAAGGGGTTCATGGTCTCATAATGTCTCAGTACCCAAACACAGTTTCTGGAACTCACTAGTCATATAAAATGGAGCTGCATGGTTGGCCCATTCAGCCATGTTTGCTCCTGCTCCTTAAAGGGAAGTCCACTGGTAGTTGCATCAAGTAGCTGTATGTTGATGTTTTGATTTCATGATTTATTTCATGGCATCTTTGGATTGCACTACACCAGCTACTTACACCTTAAACCTGCACCCCATCTGCTATGTGTGGTTGTTGGCTGAGAGAACTCTAGCTGAGTTCTGTGTAAATGGTTTCTATATATCTGTTCCACTATAATCTAGGTAGGCATCAAAGGAGGCATGCACTATGGAACACACTGACTATCTAAGATGATTGCAACCTAGTTCATTTTAAAGTACATAGCTCTTCAAAGGCCTATTGCCACAGTATATATGGAGAAGAAGAGAACCTGCTTCAAGCAGTAGCAGAACGGGACCCTTATCATCAGCTACCTTACTGACCATTCAACAAACAAATACATTGTTTTGGATGCATTTTTGCTGTTTATTCCTTGCCACATTTCATTGCTGTTACACAGCTATGGAATACAATGCTAAAGCATAGCCCTTGCATTAGAAAGTGTGCAGCACTCTCCCTCTCAGATGCTTCCACCAATCCTGTAGTGAAATGGCTTTACAATCCACTCTAAGACAACATTATAAGATTAGACAAAGTGCAAGCATACTTATTTCGGTAATCTCCTGAAATTTCTTCTTCATTAGCTCCTAGGCACTGTTCTTCAGAAGAAGTCCTTCTCTGTTCCAAAAATACTATTTCTCTCTAGAACCTCCTGCAGCTGAATTTCCAAAACTGAACCCTGGAAGGCTATCATTCACCACTGTGATTTTACTGCTGTTTTTTCCACTCCATTACAGCTTTAGGGCAATCAGCAGCCCTTTATGAGGTATTAGCATCATATCATTTGATAGTGCTGTAAAATGTGACCCAAAGAAAATCTGTGAGACCATTGTGATTAGCTATCATGCCGGAACTGGACAGTAGGGAGTAGTGCATGCCAATGGATTGGTGAGGTGCAACTGAATGAAATGCAATAAAACAAAGAGGAGGTACAACCACCACCACCAGAGGTGATGTCTTGAAAATGGCTAAGGGTTTCTGAGGTTATCTGATAGATAACATTATAGTACAACCTTATGATAAATGACCTATTTTTCTGATTACTCTTAAGACATGTTTCTAAATATTACTTGCTGTATGTCGTTCAAATTTATATTTGCATTTTTGTACAGGAAAAACACATAGTAGTACTATAAACATCATAACACAGCCAAATAACCCATGTGAATGAAAATTATTGCTGTATTAAAAGACCTCTAGGATGATAGAAGGCAAACTAAATGAACCTTGTCTTATTTTCATTGCGGAATTTCTATGTTCCTATGGTCCTAAACACTACATGGCACGGCAATGAGCTATATAGTCCAGCCAAGTCCAAAGTTTGGTCCCCAGTCTATGTTGAGTTAGATGGTTTAGCTGAGGCAATGGTGAAGACATTCCTGTGTAGGGGAGGAATAAGCGGGTGAATTTGGTCTGTGTCAGCTGCACGTAATGATTTATCGCCATACTTGATCTTCTTTCCACTGAAGTTCACAAAATGATGGAGACTCACTTCCTAGTCTCACTGTCACTTTTACTTGGTTTGAAATTAAAAATGTTGACAATATTTTCCAAGTCAATGGAAAATAAGCTGACGTGGTGAAAAATTGGCTGCCGATTTGTTATGAGCCCATTTTGCGTTGCTGGCATAAACCAAATACACCCCAAACTCTACTAAGGTACTCACACCTAAAATCTACCCAGTGATTTCTGTTGGAAAGTACATGTACATTGATTTTGGGTGAGGATAACACTGGGTTCAGGTGTAAAGTGCTTCCTACCCGTAAGCCTGTTATTGCTTTTATAAAAGCAAGCTCCCTCAAAACAGCAATGTGTTAATGACCAGATAATCTGTTTGTCTAATTCATCAGACATTCACATGTCTCACTGGTACCATTAGATTGACTGTCCGAACTTCTTTTGGGAAAAGGAGCCTCTGCACGCACTAGTTGCTTCCCAGAGTGAGAGCAAGCCACCTCTCTCTGCAGTTATGGGTGTGAGGATCCTGGCAGATGTGCATTGTCTTTCAGTCAAGTGAGGAGGGGTCGAAGGGCTTCCCTCTTTTCCCTCTCCTTGTTTGACCACAACAGGTTTAATTCTTTCTTAAAGTGGATGTCTCAGTCAATTCAGTAGGTGTTTGATTAATTACATGCTAAGATCATAACAAGAATCAATCGGACAGGCTTTCTTGAATTAACAAAGAAAGAGGTTAACTTTATTGTACCTAAACTGAACTAATAAAAATAATAAACAACGTGCCAACTTTCACTCACACACACACATTAGAGGTTTACACACACACAAATAGGTTACAGAGTGAGGAAAATTAGATTGTTTAAGTTAGAGTCCATAGAAAAAAGGAGTATACAGTCTGTGGGGTTTGGTGATTTAACTGGCTTCTAGCTGAATTCGGTGGTCCTGAGGTTTTTAGTTTGAAGACTGGTTTGGTGGGTCTCTTAGAGACAGCGAAGCAGCTGATTTGATTTCCTCCAACAGGGTTTCTGATTGTAGCTGGAGTATGCAGAGATGGTCAGTCAACAGGCAAGATTTGAAAGCTTTCAAGCTGGAATGGAAAGAGAGAGAGACAGACCCTTTCTTGGTTCTGCATGTGTCAGAGTCCAGAAGCTTCTCCTTTTCTAGAGAAAATACCAACTTAAAACCACAGATGGGGAGGGGCTTGTCACATGACAGTCAATCAGTGATTCAAACATTGCATTTAGCAATATTTCTCTCTTTCTAGTAAGAACAAGTAGTTCTTTTAAACGTCCTGGGTCTTGGTTCTTGCTGGGGAATGAACAGACATTGTGTCTCCTTCCTCACAGTTCTTGCAATTTTGGATACAGTGTTGCAAATTAGGCGGTCATCTTAAGCTGTTAGCAAAGACATCTTTTAATCTGTTCTATTTAAATGTCTTTTAAAAATATGACTTCAGATCTCCAGTTAGTGGATTAAAGAAAATGATCATTCGACAAAGCAAGTTGGCGTGACAACTGTGTATCACTAATGCAGTCTGACCTATGTCCCTTGAAGGTCACCCATTTTCTTACAAACATCTCAGATGGGGGAAACCTATTGGCACCAGTAAAGGTGCTGGGGCTAAAACAAAATTGAAATAATTGGCACAAAGTTTCCTGAGAACTTAGGTGCCATTAGAAAATAAAAATGAGCAAAAACAGTTAAAAACAGATAAACAACTGTACTGGAAAGATTTGCAGGGCTATAGGGAAAGAAGAGTGAAGTGCGACTAATTGAATTGTTCTTTCAAAAAGCCAGCACAGGCATAATGGGATAAATGGCCTTCCTCTGTGTTGTATCATCCTATGATTTTATGATCACAACTGTATACATTATTGATGTCTTAGACCCCATCATTGTTGCATGGCAATTGACCTGGTTGGCTTAAAGTCAATGTTTAGCTTATATAAGTACACATTGAGGTTTGGAGCAGGATTTTGATCCAGTGACAGTGAAGGAATGGTGATATAGTTCCAAGTCAGGATGGTGTGTGGCTTGGAGGGGTGATGTTCCCATTTGTATGCTGTTCTTGTCCTTCTGGGTGGTAGGGGTCATAGGTTTGGAATGTGCTGTCAAAGAAGCCTTGGTGAGTTTCTGCAGTGCATCTTGTATCCACTACACACTGTTGCTACTGTGCATCAGTGGTGAAGGGAGTAAATGTTGAAGGTGGTGGATGGGGTGCCAATCAAGCGGACTACTTTGTCCTGGATGGTGTTGAGCTTCTTGAGTGTTGTTGGAGCTGCACCCATCCAGGCAAGTGGAGAGTATTCCATCACACTCCTGACTTGTGTCTTGTAGATGGTGGTAAAGGCCTGCTACCAGACCCGAACCCAACCGGACGTGACGACATGTGTCGGGTTCGGGTCGGGTTCCATCGGGCCCATCTTCCGTGTCGGGTCGGGCCCCTCTTCCGGGTCCGGCTTTCGGGCTCGGGTCGGGTCGCGCTGGGTCCGGATCGGGCTGGACACACACAGTAAGTGCTCTGCTCGTAAGTATTAAAATTAAAAAACTTACCTGAGCTGGGAGTCCGGGACGTCAAGCAGGGAAACTGTGTCTGCGCAGTGAGTGAGTGATGTCTCTATGACGTCATCACGCACACGCTGCAGCTTCCTGGAGGTTCTGAGTCGGAAGGTAAGTAAAGGGATGGTTGGGTCAGGCTCGGGTCAGGGCCGGGCTTGGGTTGGGTCAGGCGTGGGGCAAAATTGGAGGGACCTGGGCCGGGTCGGGCTCGGGTCCGTTGTGGTTCAGTTGGGTTCGGGTCGGGTTCTTTTTCCCCAACCTGAGCAGGCCTTTAGATGGTAGACAGGCATTAGGGAGTCAGGAGGTGAGTTACTCACCACAGAATTCCTAGCCGCTGACCTGCTCTTGTAGCCACAGTATTTATGTGGCTAGTTCAGTTCAGTTTCTGGTCAATGGTGACCCCCAGGATGTTATATAGTGGATTGCCACTCTGTATTTTATATTAGTTCTACATTTTGACAAATTGTTTAAAATATATTTATTCATGTCATCTGGGTGTCGCTGGCAAGGCCAGCATTTATTGCTCATTCCTAATTGCTCTTGGGAAAGTGGTGGTGGGCCACTTTCTCGAACCTGTCGGTACTCCCACTGTCCTGTCAGGTAGAGAGTTCCAAGACTTGGACCCAGTGAGGATGAAGGAATGGTGATATATTTCTAGTTCAGATTGGTGTGTGACTTGGAGAGGAACTTGGAGGTGGTGGTGTTTCCATGAGGGTATAATTCCAGCAGCATACTCCCTATGTCGTGCCACAACTTCAGCGGAAGAGCAGCAGAAACCTGGCCTAAATGACCATTTATGCTGTTTATGTGGTGTTATTGCCGATCTTTCACCAAAATTATGAAAGGAGATCAGGAGAAGGTCCCACCTTTCCCACATTGTTCCCACTACTACCCCACCCCCCAACTGCTCCACACTAAACCAGGTGCTGATGCTTTCCTTCGGCACAATGAAGGAACAAAAGACTACAAGATAGATTAAAAGTGAATTCATTTCATTCAGTGCTTGAATGCATTTGGTGTACATGTTCATCAATCTTTTGTGATGTTTTACTTGTGAACTTCTGTAAACTTCTATGCCTACGTGTTTGCCTAGATGAAGGAATAGCAGTGTCAGGTCATTACTCAGTCAACCAGCATGTGATACAGGTGCTGTGCGACCCAAACATTTATCTCAATGCTGTTTAAGGGCTGTTGCTGACACTGAATGCCTGACATGTTTACTTATATAACAAACACCACTGCACTTTAGAAGTTATACTTTTTGTGACATTTCAAGGTGATGAGTCACTGTATAAATAGAGTTCATTTTCCAGCTTGAATCTTTCACTTAACACTGATGTAATGATGAACATGCTTTGATGCCAGTCGTCTCCTTTGCTGCAGTTGCAATACAGGGCTTCATGACAGTGTGGAACTCCAGAACCAACTGTACTTCTCCATACATGTCACAACTGGAGGCCATCTCCTTAGAGTGCCCATTGACGTGCCTGAGCACTGAATCCTGGGTTATCTATGAATTCTCTAACTCCTTCACTCATGGTTGTTTATAAATTGATCTCCATGTGAGTTGAAGTGCTGTAAAGTCAGTGGTGTCTGCAGGCCTGAGGCCCAAGACAAATTCAGCTTCGGGTCTCTTTTAAGTTCCATTGACGAATATGGGTGCCCTGCTGTTGCTCACTGGGTCCAGGTTGTTGGTGGGGGGTGTGGGGTGGGGTGGGTGGGGTGCGGGTGGGAGGATGGGAGGTGATCCCTTGGGGGACTCAAATGTGCCGGAGTGGTCCGGAATTTTTTAAAATGAGCTCAAAAGTAAAAACTGAAAATTTCCTTGGCTTTTTATTCAGCGCACTAACAATACAGGCCTTTGTCTGGCCAGAAGGAGGAGCTCAACACCTGCTTGACAACAGGAGCTGAAATTTCCTGCCTGTGGCACAGAGCCACTGCTGGCAATTCATCAGTAATTAAGACTCATCTACCAGGAATCCCAAATTGTACATATTTACAGGATGTGAACAGCAGAAGCATCAACCACAAATGATCAATCTGTAGAGAGTATTTTCTAATATTAAAACATGCTAGAAGATAACCAGAAAGATTTAAATAAGATGAACAAAACAAATTGCCCCTTGCTCCAAGGGACAAACCATAAAACTAACAACAAAACATTTTCAGAGCAAAATGACTGCATAGTAGAGGTAAAATAGTTTTGAATTTTTAAAGGAAGGAAATTTGTTAACGAACATGTGAAATCTTAGAAGTCTCTCCCTTTCTTAGAAAGCTCTGACTATATCAGATTTGAAGTACAAAATATTTATAGCTAACAGAAATTTAGGGTATGTCACCAATGAAAGATAAAAAATATCTGGGATAGCAGGGCTAAAGTCCAGTTACTTAATAGGCAAATCAGTGTATATTTGATGAAATAATAAGTAAACCACCAAATAATAAAGACATTTAAATGAATAAACACAGTGACAGTTGTGATGGCTCAGTGGGTAAATAAAGAGGAAGGTCTAAAGAGGGCTCATTTCCTGATTGCCACTCCTGTCGAGGATCAGTGCTCGAGGTAGAATCGCTCAGGAAATTGTGAGTCTACAGATCCTGATATTCCATCCATCTAAAAAGAAAATGATGGGCTGGATTTTCCAGCGGGAGTCGGGACCCTGACAACGGGCCCATATGTGATATTTCTATGACAAAGACATGGTCCAAGGAAGGGCAGGACTGGCAGCTCAATATTCCAGGGTATAGAATCTACAGGCATGATGGGAAGGGGTGTGTAAAAGAGGAGGTGGCATTGCACTATTGATCAAGGAGTCAATTAGTGCAGTAAGGAGGGATGATATCTTAGAAGGTTCCTCAAATGAGGCCATATGGGTAGAACTTAAAAACAAAAAGGGGACAATCACTTTGCTGGGAGTGTACTACAGGCCTCCAAACTGTCAGGGAGAGATAGAGGAGCAGCTATGTAGGCAAATCTCAAAGAGGTATAAAAATAATAGGGTAATAATAGGAGGGGATTTCAACTTCCCCAATATCAACTGGGATAGTCTTAGTGCAAAAGACTTAAAGGGGGCGGAATTCTTAAAGTGCATCCAGGACAGCTTTTTGAGCCAGCACGTAGAAAGTCCTGCAAGAGAAGGGGTGGTACTGGACCTAATCCTAGGGAATGAAGCCGGACAAGTGGTAGAAGTGTCAGTGGGGCAGCATTTCGGGGATAGTGACCATAACTCTGTAAGATTTAAGGTAGTTATGGAAAAGGGCAAAGATGGACTAGAAATAATGGTACTGAATTGGGGGAAGGCCGATTTCAATATGATAAAACAGGATCTGGCCAAAGTGGACTGGGCGCAGCTACTTGTAGGAAAGTCGACATCACATCAGTGGGAGCCATTCAAAAAAGAAATAGTGAGAGTTCAGGGCCAACATATTCCCGTAAAGGTAAAGGGTAGGACCAACAGGTCCAGGGAACACTGGATGTCAAGGGATATAGAGGATTGGATAAGGGAAAAAAGGAGGCTTATAGCAGATTCAGAGTACTGAAAACAGCGGAGACCCTACAGGAGTATAGAAAGTGTAGTGGGGGGTACTTAAAAAAGTAATTAGGAGAGCAGAGAGGTGGCATGAAAAAAACACTGGCGGGCAAGATAAAGGAAAATCCCAAGGCGTTTTATAAGTATATTAAGGGCAAGAGGATAACCAGGGAAAGAGTAGGGCCCATTAGGGACCAAAGTGGCAATCTGTGTGTGGAGCTGGAGGATGTTGATGAGGTTTTAAATTATTACTTTTCACCTGTGTTCACTATGGAAAAGGACGATGTCGGTGTAGGGATCAGGGAGGGGGATTGTGATATAGTTGAACAAATTAGCATTGAAAGGGAGGAGGAAGGTTTTAGCGGGCATAAAAGTGGATAAATCCCCAGGCCCAGATGAGACGTATCCCAGACTGTTATGTGAGACAAGGGAGGAGATTGCAAGGGCTCTGAAACAAATTTTCAAATCTTCTCTGGCTGCAGGAGAGCTGCCAGAGGACTGGAGGACAGCGAATGTGGCACCATTATTCAAGAGGATAGTAGGGATAAACCAGGTAATTACAGGCCAGGTGAGTCTAACATCAGTGGTAGGGAAACTATTGGAAAAAAATTCTGAGGGACAGGATTAATCTCCACTTGGAGAGGCAGGGATTAATCAAGGATAGTCAGCATGGCTTTGTCAGGGGGAGATCATGTCTAACAAATTTGATTGGATTTTTCGAGGAGGTGACTCGGTGTGTAGATGAGGGTAAAGCAGTTGATGTAGTCTACATGGACTTCAGTAAGGCTTTTGATAAGGTACCGAAAGGGAGATTGGTCAAGAAGGTAAGAGCCCATGGGATCCAGGGCAATTTGGCAAGTTGGATCCAAAATTAGCTTAGTGGCAGGAGACAGAGGATGAGGTTCGAGGGTTGTTTTTGCGATTGGAAGCCTGTGACCAGTGGTGTACCGCAGGGATCAGTGCTGGGACCCTTGCTGTTTGTAGTGTACATTAATGATTTAGACGTGAATATAGGAGGTATGATCAGTAAGTTCGTAGATGACATGAAAATTGGCGGTGTCGTAAATATTGAGGAGGAAAGTCTTAGATTACAGGATGATATAGATGGGCTGGTAAGATGGGCAGAGTGGTGGCAAATGGAATTTAATCCTGAGAAGTGTGAGGTGATGCATTTTGGGAGGCCGAACAAGGCAAGGAAATACACAATGGATGGTAGGATCCTAGGAAATACAAAGGGTTAAAGTGACCTTGGTGTACCTGTCCATAGCACACTGAAGGCAGCAGCACAGGTAGATAAGGTGGTTAGGAAGGCATATGGGATACTTGCCTTTATTAGACTGGTGGAAGAGGTACAGTGAAGGAGGGATGTCCTGTACACACAGTGGGGAGAAGGACACAGAGGCAACTAATGTGACAGATGTGGGAGGAGATCACCTGGGATGCCACCGGCAGGAGACCTATACCCCAGGACATCGCTCCAGTGCTGTAAAAAATTTAACAATTTGACACCAGTGAGCAAGGTAAGATCCCATCTCACAAGCACACTCTTCAATAACTGCACCACTACGAGCATCACAATGTTAACACACTTCATCCATCGTCTAACTATGAACTGACATTCATACACCCCACTATTGCATCCTTCACAGGCACTAGTCACACCACAGACACATCTCACAGCTCTTCAACCATGTGAGACATCACACACTTGCCAATACATTCATTCATAATCACCACTCCTTCTCTTTCAGGACAAGATAACACATATCAGGCGGCAGCAGGACCTGACCAGGGAGTGGGAAGAATGACTCCATGAGATCACTCCCCTTGACAAGGCAGTGTTGCTGTTAATCGGGAGGGGCATGGCAGATCCCATGGCCATAGACAGAGCAGGGAGATATGTGGCCACTCCAGCTCCCTTAAATATCCACAAATATTCTTGATCCCACAAACCTATGCCCAGTCACAATCTCCATATGGTCTCATCACACACTTCCTCCTCTAGTGGACACACATGCTGCACCCAAACCCTTCTCTCTTTATCATTGCAGGTTCTCAGGAGCAAGATCCACCTCATCCTCCTGGAGGAACTGGAAAAGGAGGAAGAACCACCTCACACTATTCACTCCCCCATCCCCCAACCCCCTGAAAGAAGAGGAGGAGAGCGAGGAGGAAGGCACTGTGTCAATGATTACCACTGTCGCAGGCACCAGCTCAGGGACAGGTACTACATGCAACTTAGAGGCTAGGATAGAACAGGTATTAGGTATCCTCACAGTGGCATTAACTGGGCACTAGTGGGCAGCAGCTAGTCTGGCTGGAAGGGACACTACAGGTGCCATTTTGCCAAAGAGCAATGTTGAGTACGAGTTCTGCTGTGGAGGAGTCAGAGAAGCATGTTGCAGGCCAAGCTTCAGAAGAAGGCTGATGGGTGAGACCAATCAAATATGTGGTGCAATGGTCAACCTGCCTGAAAGCTTATGGGTGGTGTTGGGGGGATGAAGGAGTCCGCCTCCAGCTTGGCCCGTGGCTTGACGCAGCGCCTGGAACCCCTACTTTCCAGTGTGGAGTGGCTGGCCAATTCCATCAGAGACCTGTGGAGCCCAACATCATGAACTGTCTGATGACTGAGATTGCAGTTCCGCCTCAGTCATTGCTGCTTCCATGGAATTCCAGACAGCTTCTATGGAATGGCACAGTGCTGCGATGGAAGCTCAGGCAGCTGCCATGGTGGCTCTGGGCTCCTTGGTTGAAAGGGGCTTACAGAGTGACTGAGCTGCCCTGAGATCTGTCCTCCAGCAGATTAGTGGGCTGGTTGAACAGACGTCCTGAGATATTTATTTATCCTTTCATGGGATGTGGACTGGCGATGCCGCCATTTATTGCCCATCCCTAATTGCCCTTGAGAAGGTGGGTGGTGAGCTGCCTTCTTGAACTACTGCAGTCCATCTGGTGCGGGTACTCCCACAGTGCTGTTAGGAAGGGAGTTCCAGGATTTTGACCCAGCAACAGTGAAGGAACGGCGATATAATTCCAAGTCAGGATGGTGTGTGACTTGCAGGTGGTGGTGTTCCCATGTGTCTGTTGTTCTTGTACTTCCAGGTGAAAGAGGTCGCGGGTTTGGAAGGTGCTGTCTAAGGAGACTCAATGAGTTGCTGCAGTGCATCTTGTAGATGGTACACACTGCTGCCACTATGAGTCAATGGTGGAGGGAGTGAATGTTTAAGGTGGTAGATAGGGTGCTGATCATATGGGCTGCTTTGTCCTGAATGGTGTTGAGCTTTTTGAGTGTGGTTGGAGCTGTACTCATTCAAGTAAGTGGAGAGTATTCCATCACATTCCTGATTTATGCCTTGTAGATGGTGGACAGGTATTGGAGAGACAGGAGATGAGTTAATCGCTGCAGAATTCCCAGCCTCTGGCCTGCTCTTGCAGTATTTATGTGGCTGCACCAGTTCAGCCTCTGGTCAATGGTAAACCCAAGGATGTTGATAGTGGGGGAGTCAGCGATGGTAATGCCATTGAATTTCAAGGGGAGATGGTTAGATTCTTTCTTATTAGAGACAGTCATTGTCTGGCATTTGTGTGGCCACTTCTCAGTCCAAGCCTGAATGTTGTCCTGATCTTGCTGCATTTCTACACGGACTGCTTCAGTATCTGAGGAACTGCAAATGGTACTGAACATTGTACAATCTCCTGCAGCAATGTTCTGGGGCTGAGATGATTGACCTCCAACAACCACAACCATCTTCCTTTGTGCAAGGTATGACTCCAAGCATTGGAGAGTTTTCCCCTTGATTCCCATTGACGTCAGTTTGGCTAGGGCTTCTTGATGCCATACTCGGTCAAATGCTGCCTTGATGTCAAGAGCAATCACTCTCACCTCACCTCTTGAGTTCAGCTCTTTTGTCCGTTTGGACGAAGACTGGAATGAGGTCAGGAGCTGAGTGGCCCTGGCAGAACCCAAACTGAGCATCAGTGAGCAGGTTATTGCTGTTTAAGTGACGCTTGATAGCACTGTTGATAACACCTTCCATCACTTTGCTGATGATTGAGAGCAGACTGATGGGGCGGTAGTTGGCCGGATTGGATTTGTCCTGCTTGTTGTGCATATGACATACCTGCGCAATTTTCCACATTGTTGGGTAGATGCCAGTGTTGTAGCTGTACTGGAACAGCTTGGCTAGGGGAGTGGTTAGTTCTGCTGGGATGTTGTCAGGACCCATAGCCTTTGCAGTATCCAGTGCCTTCAGCCATTTCTTGATATCACGTGGAATAAATGGGATTGGCTGAAGATTGGCATCTACGATGCTGTGGACCTCAGAAATAGGCCGAGATGGATCACCAACTCAGCAATTCTGGCTGAAGATAGTTGCGATTGCTTCAGCCTTTTCCTTTGAACTGATGTGCTGGGCTCCCCCATCATTGAAGATCAAGATATTTGTGGAGCCTCTTCCTCCTGTTAGTTGTTTAATTATCCACCAGAATTCGCAACTGGATGTGGCAGGACTGCAGAGCTTTAATCTGATCTATTGGTTTTGGGATCACTTAGCTGTGTCTATCGCATGCTGCTTTTGCTGTTTGGCATGCAAGCAGTCTGTGTTGTAGCTTCACTGGGTTGACACCCCATTTTTAGGTATTCCTGGTGCTGCTCCTGGCATGCTCTCCTGCACTATTCATTGAACCAGGGTTGATCCCTTTGTTTAGTGGTAATGATAGAGTGGGGGATATGCCAGGCCATGAGATTACAGATTGTGTGTGAATACTATTTTGCTGCTGCTGATGCCCACAACGCCTCATGGATGTCCAGTTTTGAGCTGCCAGATCTGTTCGAAGTCTATCCCATTTAGCACAGTGGTAGTGCCACAAAACATGATGGAGGGTATCCTCAGTGTGAAGATGGGACTTTGTTTTCACAAGGATTGTGCGATGGCCACTCCTACCAATACTGTCATGGACAGATGCATCTGCAGCAGGCAGATTGGTGGGGACAAGGTTTAGTAGGTTTTCGCCTCTTGTTGGTTCCCCAACCATTGCCACAGATTCGACCTTCAGCACTCGGCCCGCTCAGTCAGTAGTGGTACTACTGAGCCACTCTTGGTGATGGACATTGAAGTGCCCCACCCAGAGTACGTTCTGTGCTCCTTCCAAGTGGTGTTCAATATGGAGGAGTACTGACTCATCAGCTGAGGGAAGGCAGTAGGTGGTAATCAGCACGAGGTTTCCTTTCCCATGTTTGACCTGATACCATGAGACTTCATGGGCTTCGGAGTTAATGTTGAGGAATCCCAGAGCAATTCCCTCTCCACTGTATACCACTGTGCCACCACCACTGGTGGGTCTGTCCTGCCAAGACATATCCAGGAATGGTGATGGTGGTGTCTGATACATCAGATATAAGGTATGTTTCTGTGAGTATGACTATGTCAGACTGTTGCTTGAATAGTCTGTGGGACAGCTCTCCCAATTCTGGCATAAGCCCTCAGATGTTGGTAAGGAAGACTTTGCAGGGTCGACAGTGCTGGGTTTGCCGTTGTCATTTCTGGTGCCTAGGTTGATAGTGGCATTGGAACCATGGAGCAGGAACCTACTGGCCTTTCTGCAAATGGCAGTATTCCTACTCCCTCGCCCACCACTCCAACACTGTCCATGCAGTTTTTTGTCAGCCAGGTGAAGCTGCCTGAGGTAGGGCCATCATGGCCCACAACCTCAAAAGGGCATTACAGGAAGACATCCGAACTGTCCTCTTCAGATTCTCAGTCGCTATCCACCTTACCTGCTGCTGTCATTGGGGTTAAACTTTGCAGAAGCACCAGAGTAGGGAAGAGCACTTATAATATAGACAAGAAGGTCCTATTGGTTGTGTTATGCTTTCTTTATTTGTTTTTGCTCTAGATAAAGAGTGATTATGGTAATTGGGAAGTGTTGGACTTGATGGTATTTTTAATTGTGTTGTTCATCGGGAAGGGGTTGAAAGGGTTGAGTGCAGATGGACCTCTTAATGGATCTTTAGTCCTGGAAGGTAAGGCAAGTGGCAACAGTGCTTCAAAGTCAGATGGTGGAGCACGTCTTTCAAAAGCTGTCTTCAATTAGATGTCAGAGAACATCCTCCCAGAGGCAGCCCATCTACCTGGAATCCTCTGGTGCTCCCTTATCTTCCTCCTCCTTAACCCCCTCCTCCTCTTCTGCCTCTTGTGACTTCTGAGCTTGACTGGCACAATTGCTGGTGGTAATGGCTGGTGTCTCATTATTGCCCACATTGTGGAGCATGCAGCAAGTCACCATGATTCTGGTTTCCTCCTCACCCCCCTCTCCCTCTCTTCTCCAGCACTGGTGCTGCTCTGCCTGGACTCGTCGTCTCCTCCCGTTCCTCCTCGAGATCAAGGGAGGCCCTTAGCAAGATCCCCATGACCAAGCAGTCCCTTTCTCCTTGTGGCTCCTATAAGGTCTCCAACAAGTTAGAGTTGCACAGCACTCACTCTCTTTAGGTGAAGTCCTCAGAAAATCACTGGAATAAATGTTGATAGAGTGTTGGTGAAGTCTTGACAATGCTCAGAAGTCTCCTGAAGTGTATCAAAAATCCACTTAAAACACAGTGTAGTCAGTCAATCTCAACCAGTAAGTGAACAGTGAAAGTTGAGCATGACTTTGAGTAGTGCTCACAACCCTCACCATGACTTGTTTACTCCTGTTCAGCTAATCACCATTAGGAGAGATTGGTAATTGCAACACTAGCCAGCAAAATAATGTGCAACCTCTTTAATGAGCTTTGGGAGCCAATTTAATTAGTAATCAGAAGATTAATCATTCTCAGGGTGGCTGTTCCTCGTGGGCATATCAACTCTTTTACCAAGATGGCATCTTGCGGTAAAGGAAGGCTAACTAGGTGTTGGAGTTCAAATCCCCATGCTAGTCACCTTGGAGTTTCCTTAGCACCTAAAGTACCCAGGGAATACTGTCCCCATAATGTTTTACCATTATTTTAGTTGTACAGAGCCTCGATCAGGCCCCCATCTGGAGTGCAGCATCCAGTTTTGGACATGAAAGATCAGGGAATATATATTGGCCTTTGAGTGCAGTGCAGGTACACCGGAATGATACCAAAGTTAAAAGGGTTAAGTTCTGAGGACATGTTGCATACATTTGGTTCGTATCCCCCTGAGTATAGAAGGTTAAGTCGGGAGCTAATTAAAGAGTTTGAAATGATAAAGGAATTCGAGAGGGTGGATACAGAGAAGCTAGTTGTAAAGTGTCCAGGTGATCTGCTGGATCTTCTGCTGAACTTTACAAACTTCAGCAGATCTTTCTTAATGTTTAGAAAAAGGAAATGTCACAACTGCAGATGTCCTGGAAATTCTGAGACTTGACATCATTGTTGTATGAAGACATTACCTGTCCTTAAATATGCAGAGCTCGGTGCCTATAACAATGTGTTGCAAAAACTCAATTGGTTTCTTCTGAAGCTCTAGACCTTAAACTGGTAGAATGCCATTTGATGAGATATGTTGTATGTCTACACTGTGATTTCAAGGATCCTAACATATATTTTTTGTTGAATCATACTGCTCACCATACCACCCATAAGTTCCTGGTATCCTTTGGTGAGCAAGGATTCAAAATCGTGCTAAAATAAAAGCAAAATACTGCAGTTGTTGGAAATCTAAAATAAAAACAAAAAATTCTGGAAATACTCAGCAGGTCTGGCAGCATCTGTGGAGAGAGAGGCAGAGTTAACGTTAAGGGCCACTGACCTGAAACGTTAACTCTGTTTCTCTCTCCACAGACCTGCTGAGTATTTCCAGCATTTTTTGTTTTTATTTCAAAATCGTGCTTGTCAGTTGTTGACTAGCTAGGATTCATATCTGCCAGATCCCTGGTTGAATGAAAAAAAGCAGATACTTCATAGAAGAGTAGATGTAAAATAGGTGCAGCATGCTCTGTTTATCTCATGCTGCAAAATCATTATAAGTTGGACTAATTATTATTCAGTGATATTGATTAACAGCAGACCAGCTACAGAATAGCAGACTAATGACATGCAAAGTGCTATGTTTAATTCTTTTAACTGCATAACTATAGACAGTAAATTTGGAAGACAAGTAAAAGTAATAAAGAAGCTGGTTATATTGTGGAAGACTGTGCCTCAAAGAAGAAATGCAGGAAATCGTACTTACGTAATGGGAAACACCTCCCATATATGATTTTGAAAGTTCTATTTCTGATCCTAAGAATCTCTGCATTGTACAATGTATAGCCATGACTTCTGTATTTGCTTTCTGGCAGTGATTTCTGTTGCCTTTATGAGGAATGAGTACACACTGGGGTTGATAATGTGATGGCCAGTGCGTGCTGTGCTGTTGTGCCTTGGTTGCTGGTTCTCTGTGTTATCAGACAAGGAGACCACTGTTTAAAAAAGGAGAAAGGGATAAACTAAGTAAGTACAGGCCAGTCAGCCTAACCTCGGTGGTTGGAAAATTATTGGAAAAAGGATGGATGGGGATCTGGAACCCACTGCCTGACAGGGTGGTAGAGGCAGAAACCCTCGTAGCATTTAAAAAAGTACTTGGATACGCACTTGATGTGCTGTAACCTACAAGGCTATGTATAGGCTATATAGATACTTGTCAGCTGGCACTGACTCAAAGGGCTGAATGGCCTCCTTCCATGCTGTAAATTTCTATGATTCTAGGAGGCTTGAGGCTAACCATGTTCCTGATGCGCTCAGCACACACCATTGTGACAGGCCAGCATGTGGTGCATTGGGGCTTTCACTTTTAATTTCCACATTTCTGATCCTAGCAAATTTGGCCATGTGTGTGACTATAGTGTCTGCACTGACCCAATTTTACAATTTAGGCCCCTCCTCCCTACAGCTTTAATTACATAGAATGTACAGCCTCCAAACAGAGCATTCAGCCCAACTGGTTCATGTAGTCTTTTTATGTTCCACACAAGCCTCATCCCACCTCGCCTCATCTAATCCCAAAGGGCTTGCTGTGCATGGAAAACATTTGGGTAGATCTTGACTTTATGTGATTATGTAAAACAGATGGTAGCAAGATGGCCCTACATTTTACATCTCTCTTGATTTTTATTTTCATTGACTTCAAATGAAATAAAAATTGGGATAGATATAAAACAGGTTCCTACTTGCCATCACTCTTTATACACAATTGCACAAAGTCAAGGTCAACCCCATGGAGTCAGGTCTGGACGCTGCCTGGGTGTAGGTTGCATCCAGAGTGAATGCAATCTTCACAGTTCACCGATAGAAGGCTGGACATAAATCTGACGGCTGGAGATTGCTTCAGTTTGCATGACTTAGCCAATTTGCATGAGTGGGCCAGTTCTCAGTGATGCTTAACATGTGTTTTTTATAGCCTCAGTTGAAGAGGTCTGAGGGACTCTGAGTAATGTATTGTTTTTTAATTTGATTTATTCTTGCCTCTATATAATTTAATGCAATAAATTTAAATTAACAGTTTAACTTATTTAAGGAGAGATGAATTTTTTTTTTTTACACAGTGAGTTGTTATGATCTGCAATGCACTGCCTGCAAGCAGATTCAGTATTCATTTCAAAAGGGAATTGGATATAAACTTGAAAATGAAAAAGTTGCAAGGCTGTGGGGAAAGAACAGGGGAAAAGAGCTAATTAGATAGCTTTTTGAAAATGCCGACACAGCAACATGCAAAAAAGGTCACATTTATATTCATATAAAGTGCAGGTTTGCTGATGGGAACTGACTTGTGGCGAGCACAAATACAAAGGTTTGGGAAGTAGCCTGAATTTGAGCATCCATCGGCTGATCGAGTTGCAAACTAGCGACAGAGAGCCTCTGCAGTCTGGAAATTACAGAGCAATGGTTGTTATGGTTACTGTGAACTGGAAATGCTGCTCGGTCACGAATCCATCAATTATTGATGTTGTAAATGTTAGCAAAAGGAGGAGAGAGAGAGAAAAGATATATTATGACAAGGCTTTCTTTCTCTTTTTATTTCAGAGGAAAATTGGATTTTTGTCTTCAAGACTAATTTTGAGAGCTAGTTAAAAGAACTGCGAAGCCATCAGACAGGTCATGGACTAAAAACGGACAGTAGAAAGATTGTTTTCTGTTCATCTAAACAAAAAAAATTCTTACTGCCCAAGTCCATGATTTACAGAATTATGCTTCTTCCATGTTCTGTTTCGGTATTGCTGCCTTATTCAGGGTATGAGTGAGTGAAGTATGGGAAGAAAAATTGGATGCCTTTAACAGATCCTTTCAAAATTCCCATCAATGTCAAAATCCTTTTCCTCCTGTACAAGTCTTTTCATGGCCTCATCCTTCCTATTTCTGCAACCTCATTCAAACCAATGTTCCTGCTTGCATTCTTCCAACTCTGGCCACCTTTGTATTCTCCTTTTCCTCCTCTGCACTTTCAGCCAGAGGGTCTTCAGCCATCTTAGTCCCACAGTCTAAAATGCTCCCCCTAAATATATATATTGCTATGTCTCTTCATCTTCAAAAACTGCCTCAAAACCAACCTCTTTACTCTTGCTATGATCAGTACCAATTGTTCCTCAACACTGTTTAACATTCAGTTATTTTCATCAATTTTGAAGTACTGTATTATGTTAAAAATATTATATAAGACCAAGTTGCTCTTATTATATGAAAGCTACATTCAGTTACCAGTGGGGATAATTATCTCCAGTTTTCAGAACATTTCAAAACTGAGACTGATGGATTTTTGTTAGGCAGGGGTATTGAATTTCCTACAACAGTGACTACACTTCAGAAGCACTTCATTGGCTGTAAATCGCCTTGGGACATCCTGAAGTTGTGAAATGCATTATATAAATACAAATCTTTCTTTTCTTTATGAAACCGAAGAGGGTAGATAGAGTTAAGCTACAAATCAGCAATGATCAAATTAAATGGCAGACAGGCTTGATGGACTGAATGGCCTACTCCTATTCCTACATTCCTATCTTATGTGTAGTGACATTGTACCTAAATGCAGGAAGGTTTTCTTGGAATGGCATTTGATAAAAGAAAGAAACATATAAAAACAAGTGCTTATAATTTCCTTAAAAATACCAAGCAGAGGAACCTTCCCTTATTTGTTAATATTATGCATAACTAAAGCAAATCATCTCCACAGGTACTTTCATCTGCTGTAATGGCTACTTTCACACATCTTGCGACTGACAACTGGCGAGCAGGAAGCCCTTGAGATCAGTGACGTCTGGCATCCCCGGCCATCAGAGATGGGGAGATGGGGATCCCATTAAATACAATCCACAAACATGTCAAACAACACTCCATGTTGGCTTAATTTCAACAGTGACTTCTTGAAGTGCTGAAATTTTCAAGCACTGTTATGAAAGGTGGACATTATAACATGATTATATCTTAAAGATTGTGATTTTTAAAAGTTCAAGATGGAGTCCAGAAGGTCAGCTGACCTCACCTCCACTCTGTAAAAGGTTACTTGGACAATAGTGGGAACAGATCAAAGACTGTTTTCTGAAGAACAGAGACTACATCACTAACACCTGAAGAACACTGAGTTTCATCCTCCTAGAGCTTTGGGTTGTAAAACAAGGGGCAGGATTTTGTGCTGGAGGCGGGGCTCATGGCGCTGGATCCAAAAGGGGGCAGGAAACCTACCTCTGCCTTTTCATACCATTCCCCCCCTCTGCCTCCCAGCGTGAGCAATCCTCCAGTCTTTTTAAATCAAAGATTCAGCAGGCGGGATCCCCATCCCTTTAAAGTCTTTAAAGGGATGGGGATCCTGTCTCCAAGAGCTGCCAGCCAATCAGAGGGAAAGCAGCTCAGCAGTATCGTCCACCGGGAGCGGTGGCCACTGCCGGTACTGCAGATGCCTCAGACTCAGGCCCAGCGGTGGAACCCTGGGACAGAGGTAGGTGAGGCAGGATTGCTGGGGCCAGTCCAGAAGGCCCTCGCGAGGGGGCGAGTGGGAGGGTGGTCGTGAAGTCCAGGAGGAGGGATCCTGGGGTTAAGTTGTTCCTGGTGGGGGTTCTCTGTGGGCCACAAATTTGTCTACAGAGGAGGGACACTCCAAGCCCATAGAGAGGGTGCCTCATTTTACAAGGCATCCTCCCTGTGCAGCAGAGTCTCTTTTGCTGCTGGTAAGATCCCAGCAATGGCTGGAAGAGTCCCTTTATTGGCCATTAATAGGCCACTTAAGGGCCTTAATTGGCCTCTGGGCGGGAAGGCCATTGTTGGCCTACCCTGCCCACGGGAAGATCATTGAGTGACAGGGAGGCAACATGCCCTCTGCCCTGCCGCCCTCCCGGCACCCGATGCAATACTCTGTGCCCCCACTCGCCTCCGACCCTGCCTCAGGGAGTCCTGTAAAATCCCAGCTAAGCAGTCAGCCGTTGAGAACATGCAAATGAACAGGCAGGTGGTAGCACTTGGGGACAATGGATAGGCTGAGTAGCTTTGTGAAACTAGACTTCTGATCTTTATATTTTGGAGGAGAACAATAAACTATTGAGTTCTAGGACCAGATAAATTTAACAGACTTTCTGGAGGAAAACAGGCAGTAAAGAATGAACTATCATGTTGTGTCCTCAAGCAGCCTGTAAGAAGGGAACCCATTAGCGGTGGCAGCCTCTCAGAGAAGATCCCTAGCAGTGGCAGCTGGAGAAAGAGAGAACGCTTGCTCTCTGAAGATATATAGCGAAAGGCTGTCGAGATTTGAATCTGTTTTGAGATTCGAAGCATGCGGAGGAGTGAAGGGCCCATAGGATCACCAGAAATCACATTATCCATGGATGCCCACGATGGACGTGCTAGGAGAAGGGAATAAAGAAAATATTGATTTTTGCAAAGTCCAGCAGATCCAACCCATTGCAACTGAGAGGAGTTTTGGACCTTTAATGCAAAGGATTTTGTCATCAAAAAGGACTGTGTTATGTATAAGTGTTTCCAAATTGTAGTGTTCAGTTAGTCGTGTTGTGCTTTGTTTAACTCTTTAGTTTAGTTTAGAGATACAGCACTGAAACAGGCCCTTCGGCCCACCGAGTCTGTGCCGACCATCAACCACCCATTTATACTAATCCTGCACTAATTCCATATTCCTACCACATCCCCACCTGTCCCTATATTTCCCTACCACCTACCTATACTAGGGGCAATTGCTAATGGCCAATTAACCTATCAACCAGCAAGTCTTTGGCATGTGGGAGGAAACCGGAGCACCCGGAGGAAACCCACGCAGACACAGGGAGAACTTGCAAACTCCACACAGGCAGTACCCAGAATTGAACCCGGGTCGCTGGAGCTGTGAGGCTGCGGTGCTAACCACTGCGCCACTTGTGCAGTAAAGTTTTTTGTTTAAAGTGGGAAATCCTGTGGCGTAATACTTTCAATAATAATTGGGAATTTGACTTTCTCTTTTTAAAAGTTAACGGCTCCTAACGGGATCGTAACAACTACTTTAACCTCCTCCCGCAACTAAACCCACATACTGCTCCCAGTTAAAATTCCCCCTGCTATGAGTCACCGACAGGCTAGACAGTGTAAGAGTGACAGGTTTACTTCCCTAAAGGACAATTAGTGAACCAATTAGGGTTTTATGACAATGACTTTTACTGATACAAACATGTTATTTCCATATTATTTAAAAAATCATTTCAAATTTTCAAACTGCCATGACAGGATTTGAATTCACATGCTCTGGATTATTAATCCAGCAATATAGCCATCACACTACCATACCCTATGAACTTAGTTATCGCAGCATTTCCCTCTATTAGTGGTTCTCAGTACAATGCGTTCAAAAAAGTATGCAGATGCTTGGACTTACTATATGAAGTTGAACTATTACAGATTTTTGCAGTCAAAATGAAATTTAGGAGAATTTTATACGACAAAAGATAATGTTTTAAAATATTATGGTGCTTCTGCTTAACAGCCATAATTCAAACACTTTATTTTAAATTGTTGAACTCTCTTTAAACTGGAAAGAAGTATAATTCATTGAAATTAAATGCACTAATATATATGATAAATTTAGTTCAGCCAAATGAGAATTTTCAACTGACTGATGGAAGAATGATTAATTTATCAAATTAATGAGCAGTGATCCAAGTTTTCAAATGCTAGTCTTAAGGTAATTTTACAAGTCCTGTTAGATGTTTCCATCTGTCAGAGAACACTCTTCATTAGGAGTTGATTGTTTGTCTTATACCAGATTTATTACAATTAGTCTAGTAACAGCTATATTAGGGAATTAAGTTTGAACAATAAGTTGATATGCTGTAATGGAAAAAAAAAGAAAGACTTGCATTTATATAGTGCCTTTCATGACCTCAGTGCATCCCAAAGTGCTTTGCAGCCAATGAAATACTTTGAAGTGTAGTCACTGCTGTAATATATGAAACGCGACAGCCAATTTATGCACAGCAAGCTCCCACAAACAGTAATGTGATAATGACCGGATAATCCTTTTTTATGATGTTGATTGAGAGATAAATACTGGCCAGGACACCAGGGATAACTCCACTGCTCTTCTTCAAAATAGACCCTTGAGATCTTTCATGTTCACCTGAGAGGGCAGACAGGGCCTCGGTTTAATGTCTTGTCAGAAAGATGGGAAGCTTGAAATATGTTAGTTGTTGGGGGTCCTTGAAATGATTAAAAAAAAGAGACTGCACTGATGGGTTTGGTGTTTTGCCCAGTTAATTGGATAATCTGGTACAACGTGTAAGTCTCTGAACAAAATGTTAATAGAGGTGCCTTTTAAATATCCAGATTTCAATGACTGACTGCTCACATTGTTCATATGCTTTACCCAGTCTCGCTGTACCTTTTGAAGTATAAAATCATAATTTGTTAAGTTACCACTAAATTAAATCTAATTTATCATTTTGTAATAATTGATCTGAAACACTAAAAGTGTCCATCCCTGTCCCATTCCTTTTTTGCCTTTAGACGCGACTGTTCTAAGACTCTCCTGGTTGGTCTCCCATCTTCCATCCTCCATAAACATGAACTCATTAAAAACTCTGCTGCCCATATTTTAACTTGCAACAAGTCCTGAACACTCATCGCTCCTCTGCTCACTAACCTACATTGGCTCTCAGTCTGGCAATGCCTCAATTTTAAAATTCTCATCTTTGTTTTAAAATTCCTCCATGGCTCACCCCTCCCACTTTCTGTAACTTCCTCCAGTCCTGCAACCCTCCAAGATCTCTGCGCTCCTCTTGGTGGATGTACCTTCAGCTGCCAAGGCCCTAAGTGCTGGAATTTTCCCCCTTAAATCTCTCCTCCTCTCTCACACTCTCTCCTCCTTTAAGACATTCCTTCCAAGCCTACGTGTCCTTATGTGGCTTGGTGTCAAAGTTTGTTTGATAACACGCCTGTGGTGCCTTGAGACATTTTATTACGTTAAAAGCACTAGATAAATACAAGTTACTATTGTTGATTGAAAATTTCCTGCATTTAATGTTGTATATAAATGTTCATTATTGTTTTTCTGTTGCACTTCAGATCATATAGGAACACTACTTATATCTTAGAAGCCTCTCGAATAATCTGCAAAGATTGAGGAAGACTAGCGATGAGTTGATGTGCTGCCACATTTTTGGGTTTTTATACAACAAAATTTCACTGGTTCAAAGTTACTGGTAGTAACCCCTATGATCCAGAGTGAATCTTTTCTTGCCCAAAACTAGATAAATGATAGGAAGACCTAGAGATTGTAACAAAGAATGCTTACTCTGTAAAACAGCTGTGGGAATGTGCCACATACTGCTATGTGATATTCCTCTCCTCAAAATGTAGATTCAACATACACACTATCAGACATGGACAGTTTACTGAACTAAAACAAGTAAATGAACAGTACATATAATAAAACAGTGACTACCTTCACTTGCACCCGCTGCGGGAGAATCTGCCGGTCACTGATAGGCCTGCAACCGACGAGTACAACCTTCCCAAAATCTTTGTCTGTGAAGAAATGCCAAGACAGATAATAAAACAGTGAATCACATACTCCAATAAATCCTTTGATAGATAAAATAATAAAAAGAACACTCACTTTCTCGCTAAACATAAGGACTGAAATTCCAGTCGACCTGCTTCGTGTGTACAAGTGAGGCTAAGCAGATCCCATGGCCACACAAATGGAAGGACGCAACCCTGTACAACATTGTGAGTCAGACTGCTTGCATATTTGGGAAAAGCAATCCATGTACTTCAGAGGTGCCTGGCTTGATTTGCCTGCTGGAAGGTGAAGTGGCACCCAGCCCCCAAAGCCCTGTCTGAGCCACAGATAAAGTTGCACTAAAGCATCTTCACCTTCAATGAAAGCATGACATAATCCACCACAGAGCAGTTTAATTACCTTATTTTTGGCAGGGTCTGGGTCATGCGTAGATCTCAGGAGATATCAGACCATTTGACAGCTGGTGAGAATTCCAAGGAGGCTTTTTAAGGTGTAAAGGGTGGAATTCTTGGGGTAACCTGGAACTCCCCCAGATATGGCCCTGTTGCAGATGGGGAGTCCACTGGGAGGACAACTGAGCCACTTAAGTGGACCATTAAAGGCTTCTTAAAGACAGCCTTCCACCTCCACTATTATTTAGCCAATGTCAGAGGGGCCCACCACTGCATGGAGACAATGGCTGGTAGTCTCATAGCAAGCTTGGTGGGAGGGGGCCCTCCAACTCAGCCACTGTGTAATCCACGGGGGGCCACCGACCCCAACCCACACCCCTGATGTTAAGGGAACCCCTGCTGAAAGACTCCCCCCGCGCCCTCAGAAACAACCCCCAACGCTCACAGAGGACTGCGTGAGTGGTCCCAGCAAGCTTGACCCAACTCACCTGTTTTCTGGGCCCTCCTCCATGGCTGCTGCTCTTGGCCTTTTGCAGTACCAGCACTGGCCACTGCTCTCAGTGGTGCTGCTCAGTCTGCTGAGCTGCCAGGACTGCTGAACCGCCGGCCCTCTGATTGTCCAGCAGCTCTTTGGGCAGGATCTTGTTCCTTAAAGGGCTCCATCCCCAACGGCGGGCAGCTAATTGCTTTCCTACCGTTGAATTCGGAAGGGAATCTGATAAAGGGCTGAGACAGTGTCGTTATCACCTCCCCCCACCTACATCCCCCTACCCCCCTATCCCCCACACCTTCCAGCCCATTGCTGGGAACCTCGCCACTGAAATAAAATCCAGCCCAAGGTTCATGAATGGCTCATGGGTGTGCTAATTGGAAAAATTGTTTGACCAAAAGCACAGGCCAGAATCCAAGTGCAACCTGCTCCATGAGGTGATTCCCTGCAGATCTTTGACACAAGCATACAACTCTTGCCATGCGATATGAAGTCTGGAGCCAATTTGCACAGTAGACTTCCGATTTTGCTTTCACTAATTCAATGGAAATACACATCAGGAATGATGTAAAAGAGGCTGCTATTACCTATTTCACATTATCAAACCAAGTCAAAATTTCCCAAATGTGATGCTTTATAAGGGCAGGGCAATGTATTATGTAGGTTAGGAAGTATCATTGTGCTTTTAAATTTTAATCACCATTGGGAATAAAGTGAATATTGCTGAATGTAAAGTATGTTCATTTGTATACAGCAATTGAAAAAAAATTAATTAATTACATTATAGTGTATATAAAAATGCTTTTTCTAAAATTTTAGAGCTTTATCAATAAAACAAGTGGTCATTAAAAATTATTGAATGAATGTAAAATAATGAAATTGCATATTAACTATGAAGCTGCTTATGAAATTACAATAATGAACAGGACCAGCCATTGTCCCTTAATGTAGAAGAGAAGCAGGCCATAGAGGAAATTTTACGAGAAAAGCAGAAAAGAGAGCTGAGACAAAGTAGTGGACCGAGAGGGAAAAGGAGATTGTAGTTGCCGGAGATTCTTTGCTCAGGAAAATGGATAGCCATGTATATCACAAAGACAATACCTATAGTAAGGTGAGTTGTTTATCTGGAGTTCGAGTAGATAACATTGAGGAAAATTTGGAACATCTATTGAAGAGAAGAGGGAAGATTCTATTTTGGTCATCCATGGAGAGGTAAACAACTTCAAGAGAAATCATAAGGATCCTTAAAAGGTTTAGTTTAGTTTAGAGATACAGCATTGAAACAGGCCCTTCGAGTCTGCCAACCATCAACCACCCATTTATACTAATCCTACATTTCTACTACATCCCCAACTGTCTCTATATTTCCCTACCACCTACCTATACTAGGGGCAATTTATAATGGCCAATTTACCTACCATCCGGCAAGTCTTTTGGCTGTGGGAAACCAGAGCACCCGGAGAAAACCCACACAGACACAGGGAGAACTTGCAAACTCCACACAGGCAGTACCCAGAATTGAACCTGGGTTGCTGGAGCTGTGAGGCTGCGGTGCTAACCACTGCGCCACTGTGCCACCCAGGTATGTGAGGATTGTTTGAAAACTTAGACATAGGTGATGCAAAGTAACTTTCACTGGGATAACTCCAGGGTTTGGCAAAGTAGGGGAGTTTACCAAGACAGCTGAGGTTTTAAATAAGTAGCTGATAAAATAATAATATAATTTCATAAATATTTTCAAGCCATTGAAGGATTGGTTCAGGAGACACGCTACACTTGAATACTGCAGGGACAACAAGACTCGCTAAGGGACATTGACGCAGTTATTGAGAAATATGAGGAGGAAGAGGTAATAGAACCCAAAATGAGACTGGCTAAAGAGTGGAAAGTAGCCAACAGCTGGTTACATACACAGAGGGGTAACTGGTGTGAAATGGCGGCAGGTTTTGAATGTGCGCCCGAATGCAATGGCCCAAGGCCTGATCAAAATTGAGCCACATGCCTCCTCTGCATGGCACCTGTGAGCTGTGGGTTCCAATCAAGCATTCCAATGTAGCTTGCTGGTTGGGGCCTCAGCAACTTTGGCTTTCTCTTCTGATGATCTCCATTCTAGTAGTGTAAGAAAAGCTGGTGTTTTTGTGGACATGGGGCAGGTGGGCACCAGAGATCCTCCCACAGTAGTGCTTCCACCCAGCTGTTGCATAGTAATAGCTCACCAACCGCACAAACTCTGGGGCTGGGGAAGGATGAGCACTGGATGAGCACATAACTGCTGCGAGTGCCACTCAAGGGATTTCAGAGCCTTAAAATCTTAGTAAGGCTTCGATTTTAAATGTTTGAGGTATTGTCTAACAAATTCCAGCCAAGCTCACATGTGCAAAATGTTCTCTATCGAATCTCTGAAACAAATACATTGGGGGTGAAATTGGTCTCGGATGGTAGCACTACGCGGACTATAGCAAATCACATGCCTGCTTTACAACCTGTTGATTGTCTTTACCATTTATTTTCACGGAAAAGTCAAGAGCAATGAAAGTCAGTGTAAAAGAAAATCGTGCAGAGTGTAAAACGGGCTGCCAATTTGCTACTGCCGACAACAATTTCACCCTCATTGGTTGGACTGTGACAGACTTCAGAGGCAGCGCAGTTGACTTAGTAATAATACAACAATGTCAATACAATTCACTATGCCGTTTTGAAGATTGCCAACAGTTTCTGTATTGAAATTGTTTTTGTATGGTGTGACTGCAATATATATTCTCATCTCCAATGATACTTCTGGGCACAGCACATTCAAGTAACACGGCACTCTGATTTCAAACTATAATAGCACATCCAGATGGATAAGTGTTACAATAATAGCAAAATGTATTTCTGACAAATAAGGCTGGCAGATTCCTTCAGGCAGCTTTTACCCATCAAATTGTATTCTGCAGCCATCATTCACTAACACGGCTAGCTGACCAATCTGTGCAAAGGACTTCTCATGGAAATGTGGTGCTAATAATCTGCTCCAAATTTTAAAAAAACAAAGCAAAACAAATTGATTTTTCGTCACTGGGAATGAATGAATAGCAAACAGATCTTAATGTGAATAAATATAATGTTTATGTAAGTATGTACACAAAATCGATAAGTACCTTCTGGCAAAGATAGGAAAGGATTTTGTTGTGACGAGCGACTATTCACTACAAAATTCTCGTTCGAGGCAGTCAACTAGAATGATGCATTTTTGAGAGAATTTCATTGTAAGCATTGTATAAATCCTTGTTATACAAGAGGGCAACTCCAAAATACACTTTCAGCCAGTTTCAGACAGTAATAATATAATAGTAATATAAACGCAAAATACTGCAGACACTGGCAGCTGGATTTTAAGAGCCCACCGTGGCTCCCAATGGCGAGCTCACAAAATGGAGGCCCACATGCATGGGCCACACGCCGAAGAGCAGCTGCAGTCTCTCGCGTGGTGGCTCATTTAAATAGCTGGGACAGCCCGCCCCACCCCCCACAATCACATGGAAGAGGCGGGCTGTCCGGTGCCAGCAATGCGTCAGCTGCCTATCCGCATGCATGGAGACATTTTTAAAAGGCAGCCAGCCCTGCCGGCATATTTAAATTTTTAAAGAAACACCTCCCCAAAATTTATCAAATAAATTTCTAATGCCCCTTTCCCACCCCTCAATAACAATTACATTAACTATTTGCCCTTGCCCCTCAAAACGCTTACCTGTCAAATCTGACCTTCCTTCCCCTACACTGCACAAAGCTTAAAGTTCACCCCTTCCCACCATCCCCTACACCTATTATGTTTATTTGACATCGTTTCCCCACCCCACAGTGAAAATCTTACCCCCTCCCCACCAGTGTCACACCGGCTTTCCCCAGATGAGAAATTGAAGGCACGGGAGTACTGGCCGCCACACTGAGGATCAAGGCGGGCCTGGAAGAGTAAATTTATTCATCCCGTTCATTTAAATATTTAGATTCAGTTCCCATCGCCCAGTGGCGGGGTGGGGGGGGGGGGCCACCACGGAACCTCGTCACCGCCGGAAGGATCGGGCCGGGCTTTCCTGGCGTTGGCCTCTGTGGCGGGCCTCTGCCAGAACAATCTTCACGCCTCCCAACCCCAGAGCCGGAACGTCATGGGCTTGGCAAAATCCAGCCCTGGAAATCTGAAACAACAATAACTTATATTTATATAGCGCCTTTAACACAATAAAACATCCCAAGGTGGTTCACAGGAACATTATAAAACAAAATATGACACTGAGCCACAAAAGGAGATATGAGGTCAGATGGCCAAGGTCAAAGAGGTAGGTTTTAAGGAGTGTCTTAAAGGAGGAAAGTGAAGTGGAAAGGCGGAGAGGTGTAGGAAGAGTATCACAGAGCTTGGGGCCTGGGCAACTGAAGGCACGGCCACCAATCATGCAGTGATTAAAATCAGGGATGCACAAAAGGCTAGAATTAGAGGAGTGTAGATACCTTGGAGGGTTGTGGGACTGGTGGAGATTACAGAGAGAGGGAGGGGCGAGGTCATGGAGAGATTTAAAACAAGGATGAGAATTTTAAAATCAAGATGTTGCTTGACCAGGAACCAATGTAGGCCAGCGAGCACAAGGGCGACAGGTGAATGGGATTCGGTGCGAGTTAAGACACGGGCAGCAGAGTTTTGGATGACCTTAAGTTTATGGATTAGAATGTGGGAGGAGACCAGCCAGGAGTGTATTGGAATAGTCAGGTCTAGAGGTAATGAAAGCATGAATGGGTGTTTCAGCAGCAGATGAGCTGAAACAGGGGCAAAGTCAGGCGATGTTATTAAGGTGGAAATAGTTGGTCTTAGTGATGGCACAAATATGAGGTCGGAAGTTCATCTCAGGGTCAAACATGACACCAAGGTTGCAAATAGACTGGCTTAATCACAGACAGTTGCCAGGAAGAGGGATGGAGTCGGTAGCTAGGGAACAGAATTTGGAGCCCTATATTAAATTGGAGGAAATTTCTGCTCATCCAGTACTGGATGTTGGATAAGCAGTCTGATAATTTACCAACAGTGGAGGAGTCGAGAGAGGTAGTGGTGAGGAAGAGCTGGGTGACATTACCCTACGTAACCAGTCACTGCACTTGAGGAAAATCATTCATTGTGCAAGTCATACCGAGGTATTTATATGTGACATAAGACTATATAAATGCTAATATCGTTATATTGTAAAGTATGCAAATTCTTTTTGTTTGTGTTGTCTGAGTTTGCTATGCAGAAGGAGATCACCTTAAATAACAACAAGGATTGGACAAATAGCTCAGCTGGGAGTGAGGGAAGAGCTGCAACAAGCAATCAGCTATTTTTGGCAGGGCAGGTCTGTAAAAATCTCATTCACACCTATTACAGCTGATTGTGTCATCCACCTGCTCTGCACATTTCCTGTCATTGAAAACCCCTTGCTAATCAATCACAGCTGAAAGATATGACTTGCAGCCAATCTGAAAAGGTCACGAAATAAATGTCTACATTACCTAGCAACAAATTCCTCTGTCTGTTTCCTATGAGTTCCAAGCACATTTAACTCAAACTACCTTTCCAGAATTCTTCCGTGAAAGCTCTGACAGCTACTCACATTACCACAGTAACGATAAAATAATGATGCTTCGTAGTTGCTGTTCAACTGCTCTGCTAGTTTATCCAGGGAGTTGCTGAGACATACAGATCAGGAAGGTCTCAGGTTTAATCCCTGGCTTGTGCTGGGATGATGATAGGGGTGTTACAATTGGCCTTTGTGCTCCTGCAGTAAACAAGGGAAAAATCAGTCTTTCTACTGCCTGGCTGAGATCAACCAATTTAGATAGAGTCTAAGACCTTTCTGATCTGCTTAACTGTGTTTAAAAACTTGGCAGTGCGCCTTACCAGCTGAGCTACCGGGAGAGTGGTCCATAATGGGGTTATACTGCATACTTATGATAGTGGATCATGGTACAACTGCTCCTTCCACAATTTCCCCAAAGATGCAAAGTATTGCAAAATGCATTAAATTCTTTTTTTACGGATCCAAGTTTGAAAATTTATGATATGTATGATTCTGTTCTGAAGGAAATAAATACATATAAAATAAGCACGGCCATTTTATTATTAATGAATATTACACATTTTCCACAGAGTGCATATTGTGACAAAATCCCTGCATCTTCCAAGGTTAGGGATCTATTGGGGTTTATGTTCAACCCATCCACTGGGCGTAAGCCTGGCATTGTACCCAATTTCTCTTGGGCAATGGAAAGGAACTTTGGGTGGATTCTATCATAGCCAATTGATCAACAACACTTGTTTTACACTGGCAAGTTGGGAATCTATCACAATGCATTTTATAGAAATGTTTCCCATAGACTACAGGAGACTTCTACAAAATATATCACATTCCCCTCTGCCACTGACGTAAGAAAGCTTCAGAAATTCATATTAAAAAAATGAATTCAAAATGTGCAACCCTATCATCTGTAGTAATCATCTTTTTCTAAGGGGTTAGAAACTTCCTTTTGCTTCACCCCAGATAAAAACTAGTTTTGAGAATAAAGAGTAGCACCAGTTCCAAGATGCTGTGCCATAGGTGGTCAGATACAGATTATTGCCCATGTTCTCAATCATGTTGTTTTGGGGATGAACAGGCCCATCGCTCGACCAAAGCAATCTGATCCTGAACGAAAGCCCCGTTGTTTAAGTACAGAGGCAAAATATTTGTTAACAGAGAGCAAGAGTCTATCAGTGCTATTTACATATGTCTCCTATAGGCCAGTCATAATGTGGCATTGGCTGAGTCCTGTGAGAATTCAGTCAAGTGAGTTGAAACATAAAGCCTTCTTTTAATAACTTGCAGAACATTCACAAAAAATTTCAATCATAATTTAGAAAAAAATGTTCAAATCATACTAGAGGCCACCATATTATGGCTTTTCTGGCACGCACCTACTATACGTTTGTCAGAAGTGTGATGGAACATCTGCCTACCTCTTACAGGGTTGGTGATGTGGCAAGGAAGAGAACATCCCTCACAGTAAGAGGCCCAATGCATCTTCAGAGCCAATGTGTCAAGAAGGAAGAGGAGTGCTAATCCCTTCAATGGTTGGGAATCCAAGCCTGGGTCTTTGGTCTGAATTCCTGAAGAACAAAGAGGATCACAAAGTAATTTATGATCCTCTTGCAAAGAGTATCATGAGGGCAATTTTTGTTCTTTTTGGTTGAGGGTTCTAGCACACACCCCTCACTGTTATTATTATATACCCCATTATTTGCAGCCTCAAATGGATGGTGGAGATGTGATCTTAGTAGTGTGAGTGCTTGTAACCTATATCTAAATTAGGTTACCTCCCCCGGCCCCGTGTATTTCAATAGGTATAGCAGTGGTCTAATCGGGGATCGAGGGCCGATGGGAATTCTGGATTCCATTGTTTATTTATGATATTATGACATCTCCCAGGCTTTGTGCATTGTGAATCCAAGGATATGCTACTTTGTCAAAAAAGCATGCACCATAACTGTCTTCCCTGCTCCTAGCAGAATGTGATTAGTCAATAATTAATCAATTAGAAAGAAAATAAATGATGTTCCACAGACAAAACAGATGCAAAACATTTTCGTATAAAGATGGATTTGAAAGCTGTGATGAAAGTTAATATATTGAGTTAGGATAAAGGACACTGTTGAGTGTATTATTTGAATGATTTGAATAAGCTTAACCAAGCAAAGTTTCAGTCCTATCCTACTTTGAGACAGTGAAAGAGATCCAACATTGTACTGAAAATCTTTTTAAGTTCATTCCAATAGCTTACTGCTGTTGCTTGGAGATTTTAATTGTGATGTGGGAAACAGCATAATACTTAAAACGTGGGATGGAAATCTGATTATCATCTCTATTGATGGAAATCCATCGTGACTTTTGGATCTGTCACTAGTACCTGTCCTTATAAAAGAGCTCTGCGATGAATTCTTATTCAATGCAATAATGTGAACATATATATCTTATATATATCTTGGCAGTACCTCAAAGAGTTTTGAGGCCATTTCTGAACAAACCTGAGTTGTTTTAAGCATTATACTTGAATGATTCAGTTATGATAATGAATAAGTATACGTATGGCTCCTTCAGAGTCTAATATATTTTAAACGCAAGTCATAAAGAAGCTGTCAATGTGACTGTAATATTAAATATTTGAAAAAGAACAAGCCTGGAGGATAAGAAAAAGTCATAAAATCCTGCTGCGAAATTCATAAATCTCAGGTGGCCAAGGTTAGATAGGCTTTCACGGTCGGAGTAGTCATAGTCAATACTCATGAAATAATATGACTTAAAGCAAAGTTTATTTTTACTCATTTTTAACAGTTTTTACTTTGTAGTGCCTCACTCCAGTTTTAGAGATAAAGTGTTCTTCAGAAGACAAAATGTTGGCGAGAAAGAGAGAATTAGTTAAGAATGAGGAATTTCCTACTAGATCACACACAGTTTGCTGCTCTGTTCACCAAATGGTAAGAGTTCAAATCCAACAATTGAAACACTGCATTTAATATATGAATGGATCCCATTGTACTTCTGAAAGAATATTATATCCACCTTCCTATTAGCTTCTGAAGATCATATAATTCAATGGTTTTAGGCAGAATGCAGGTCTCCCTCTTTGAAGAATTACCCACTAGAAAATGTTTTAATCCACAACAGATATTTATTTTGTAATCTCCCTTCAACCTACCATGGTCGCCGCCAACCCACCCCACACCACTCCCCCCCTCCCCCCAACACCACCCCCCCAACCCCATAATCAATGTTATCTTCTTCATTATGTCATTCTGTGGCAATTAATTGAGAGACACCACCTTCCCTTTCTTTTAAGTCCTGCTGATAGTAGCTAGTGTAGCTTGATTAAATTAGTCAGGCTCTCATTTTTAGATTTCTGATTGATGATTTGGGTGTGTATAAGAACATATGAGTGCGTTTCAAATTAGCTTCAATTAATTGCCATAATCACTTACACCAATTTATTTGACCACAAATTATAAACACATTTGCCTGGAATTTGCAATAAAAGAAAAAATGAAGAATGAATTGCATTTATATAGCAAGATGAACTCAAGATGTCCCAAAGTGCTTTACATGCAATGAAGTACTTTTGAAGTGTAGTCACTGTTATAATGCGGGAAATGCGGCTGCTAATTTGTGCACAGCAAACTCCCATAAACAGCAATGTGATAATGACCAGATAATCTGTTTTTGTGATGTTGATTGAGAAATAAATATTGGCCAGGACACCAGGGATATCTGCCCTGGTCTTCTTCAAAATAGTGCCATGGGATCTTTTATGTCCAACTGATAGGGCAGACTGGTCCTTGGTTTAATGTCTCATCCGAAATATGGCACCTCCAACTGTACCTCCATCAGTATTAGACTGGAGTGTCAGCCTACATTTTTTTCTCAAGCAATAAGTAAGAAAAACGGTGAGACTATCAGTGCTCACTGTTATTAGGGAGACAATTGGACAGCAACTCCTGGCATCCGTGCATACACAGTTAAATGCTGAAATCAGACAGTTGCTGTACGAGTTGCCCTGCTCCTCCACAAGTTTTGTTACACCAGCACCTCACCGATAGACTCAACATTCAAATTCATAAAGGGCAGCATGTTGTGGTATGTACCCACTTGATATGTACTAAGCATGCTAGAAATAGTTAGGACTTGTCTATTCAAGTGTAAGTGAATTATTAATGGTGCGATAATTACCACTAGACAATCTTTCTGGCACTGAAAGTTAACTTTTACAAGTGTGGAGTCTTCTTCCTTCAGACGTTAATTATTGTCGGAGATTTAAAAAAATACATTCTTTTACTTTTCTTTCTGTTTCGTTTATCTCTCTCTTAATTCCATCTTTTTTCCCTCTCTTTATTTTGCTTTCTGTGTATGATATTGCATTGAATTAAATAATCTAGCTTATACAACCTGATTTAGACTCTGTAGCTATGAAATTGGATATGGCCCAAAAACAGGCATGGCAGTTGGGATATAGGACTACCTCGTGCCCTTTGCTTCCAGTGCAGGAGGCACGGAAACTTTGTGCTGCCTTCTAATCCGAATGATTATAGTGTGCAACCAGTGCTAAGTGTTGAATGGCTACAAGCCTGCACAAAATTTTAATAGACTAGCACTAGATAAAGCTAGCCTGCACTACTTCAAGCTAGCCTGAACATCTTAAAGGTGAAGGTGAATTCTGGTGCACCTTCTAGTGGTCTAGGTCAGTGAATGTGTCTTCAAATGCCATATCCCACCAACTGCACCACAGCCTCAAACATCCCCATCACTCACCTAACAACAATCTCTTTCATTCAAGACTTATACCTCCCATTTGTAGCTTCACCTCACCCTTACACACATAGTACTGCTGCAAGCCTCACATCCATAATGCACAGCTTGCACACACCATCAGCTATTCAACCATGACAGCCACATCACCCAAACACATTGCACCACACTCACTAACACACTTTCAGCTCTCTTGCAGGATAAGATGGTGCAAAACCGGAGGCAGCAGGACCTAACTGGTGGAGGACAGGCACAGCTGTGGGTCCTTATGCCAAAGGAGGAGATGATGGATAGCATCACTGAAAAGGCCATGGCTGAGGCCATGAAATTATCAAAGACAATGATATCCTCATTCCCAATCCTCCTTCTCTCATCCCACTTCCCCCTCATCCCACAATGTCCTCTGAGTTACAAGTTGCAGATGATGTAGCCATGCACCTCTTGGGCTCGATTTAGTCATGGACTCAGCCCTTTGGAGCCCCCCACACTCTCCCCCCATGCGATTCAACAGCACTCAGGCACTTAAGTGACCAGTGCTGAATCCTCGTCCCTTTAGGGATGGGGATTCCGCCTCCAAAAGCTGCCAGCCAACCAATTCTCCAACAAGAGAGAATTTAACCATCTCCCCTTGACATTCAATGGCATTATGATCACTGAATCTCCCACTATCAACATCCTGGGGGGTTACCATTGACCAGAAACTGAACTGGAGTAGCCATATAAATACCGTGGCTACAAGAGCAGGTTAGAGACTAGGATTCCTGTGGCGAGTATCTCACCTCCTGTCTCCCCAAAGCCTGTCCACCATCTACAAGGCACAAGTCAGGAGTGTGATGGAATACTTTCCACTTGCCTGGATGGGTGCAGCTCCAACAACACTCAAGAAGCTCTACACCGTCCAGAACAAAACAGCCCGCTTGATTGGCACCCCATCCACCACCTTCAACATTCACTCCCTCCACCGCCATGCAAAATGGCAGTGGTGTGTACCATCTACAAGATGCACTGCAGCAATGCACCAAGGCTCCTTAGACAGCACCTTCCAAACCCACTGCCTCTACCACCTAGAAGGAGAAGGGCAGCAGATGCATTGCAACACCACCACCTGCAAGTTCCCCTCCAAGCCACACACCATCTTGACTTGGAACTATATTGCCGGGTCAAAATCCTGGAACTCCCTTCCTAACAGCACTGTAGGTGTACCTACTCCACATGGACTGCAGCGGTTCAATAAAGCAGCTCACCACCACCTTCTGAAGGGCAATTAGGGAAGGGCAATACATGCTGCCCTAACCAGCGACACCCACATCCTGTGAATGAATTTTTAAAAAAGCTCAATAATTTTGGCAGTGCCACCAGGAGCGGTGGCCATTTCTGGTACTACACTAGGTCTGGGAGCAGGCCCATCGCTCGAGACCAGGACAAGAGGGTGGTGAGGCAGGGTTGCTAGGACCAACCCGGAAAGCCCCAGGTGGGCGATGAGGGAATGGTGGGGATGTTAACAGAAGCGGCAGCCTTCTTTGGCCACAGATTGCCCATGGAGGAGGCTTCCCACCCAAGCCCGCAGGGAGGTTGCCTCACTGGGCAACCACCCCATGTCAGGGAGGCCCCGCCCCCACTACTGACTTAATTCCAGCGGCGGCGGGAAGAGGCCCTTACGTGGCTACTAATTGGCCACTTAAATGCCCCAAATGGCCTCTAGGCAGGAAGGCCGTCTCAGGCGGCACAGTGGTGCAGTGGTTAGCACCACAGCCTCACAGCTCCAGGGACCCGGGTTCGATTCTGGGTATTGCCTGTGCGGAGTTTGCAAGTTCTCCCTGTGACCGCATGGGATTTCGCCGGGTGCTCCGGTTTCCTCCCACCGCCAAAGACTTGCAGGTGATAAGTAAATTGGCCATTGTAAATTGCCCCTAGTGTAGGTAGGTGGTAGGGAATATGGGATTACAGTAGGGTTAGTATAAATGGGTGGCTGTTGGTCGGCACAGACTCGGTGGACTGAAGGGCCTGTTTCAATGCTGTATCAATAAATAAATAAACATTTTCTGCTTCCACCTTTATCCTGGTGTGACGGGCCCTCCGCCCCCTGCCTCCCGTCATAATTCTATGGGACCCCCCATCTCCCAGCCTTTCTCCAGGGGTCCATTAAATACAGTCCTTGGTTTCCACCCTACTCTTGTAACTCTCTCCTTTTGGATAGCAAATAACTGCAACCTGACAGTAGTGGAAGAGCAAGAGATGGAAGATCAGAAAGACAGTGATGATGAGAAAACACTGTCACTCGCTCTCATGCTCAAAGCTACCAGCTCAGATACTGACACTATGCATACTATAGAGGGCAGCTTAGAGGCAGGATCTGTTCATGGTGAAACACAAGGCATGAGTGGCATGCGGTCAGCGCACGGTACAAGGGTAGTGCAGAAGGGCAAGGTTACTCACATGTTTTACTGCTGAGGACTCAGATAAGGATTTCGATGAGGTGGTCTACAGAAGGAGGTTGCTGGGCATGCACAGTGAAATGCTTGCTGCATTGGGAAACCATACCTAAAAGCTCACAGTCAATGACAAGGATTATGGAGGAGGCCCAGCATCAAATTGGACAGGGCTTTGGACAGACTTTGAGCCCATCCTTTCCAGCATGGAAGTGGTGGCCAACTCCATTGGCACACTTGCAGAAACAATCATGATACAGCATTTGATGGCAAATGTCTCAGCTTCCATTGAAGCACAAGATGAAGCCATTCAGTGCGAGGGTGCTGAAGTGACAACTCAGACATCTGTAATGCAAGATCACATTGCTGCTTGCAAATTGTTACAGCAGTTTAACAATCTGTCCTCCAATAAATT
This sequence comes from Heterodontus francisci, assembly GCF_036365525.1. Lineage (NCBI taxonomy): Eukaryota > Metazoa > Chordata > Chondrichthyes > Heterodontiformes > Heterodontidae > Heterodontus > Heterodontus francisci. The sequence continues at coordinate 67,552,519 of NC_090373.1, forward strand.
ACTAGTATTGCTAAGGTATTACCCCCGGTAAGTGGCAGTTACTCCATGGTGCAGGAACTTGCTGTCTTCTCTCAGGAAGACGGCATTCATCCCCCCAGCCCTGCCACTTCACTGTTGCTTGTCAGCTAACCAGCCCAGTCGCTGAGATGGTACAGTGTGAAGCCATGCCCTATATGGCCAGAGATGCTTGAGGTTGGCCAGCAAGGCCATATGCAGTCTCACCCACCGAAAGTCAGCAGGACTGCACCAGCTTTGCTGCAGTCACTGTGTAGGAGCATTAGAACAGGCAAAGGCACCCACAAGACAGGCACTAAGGGAATGCACAAGGGTGATTAGTTGACTTTTGTATGCAATATGGCATGGTTTAATTTATAAATTTCACCACTTCCTCTTCCTTCTCCTCCACAGCTGGTCGCCGTATAGCTGGTGGTAAGGACTGTACTCTCATGATGACGAGGTTGTGCAGCATGCAGCAGACCACCACAAATCTCAACAAGCGTTCTGCTGAATAGTGCAGAGCTCCACCAGTGCAGTTCAGGCAGTGGAAGCATTGTTTAAACACCCCAATGGCCTGCTTGATCACATTTTGTGTGGCAGCATAGCTTTTGTTATGTGCATGCATCCCATGTATGCATGGGTTGAAAACCAGTGTCATGAATCATGTCATCAAAGAATAGCTTTTCTTGCCCAGTAACCACCCTCTGGCTTGTCATGGTGACTCAAATGGAGATGGCACAGCCAGCTGCAACAGAATGAAGGCATCGTGATTACAGCCAGGATACTGGACATTGACCTGCATAATATGCTGCATCGGGTTACACTGCAGCTGGACTTTGAGCAAGTGGAATCGCTTTCGCTTGTTGTACATTTTGGAGTTGACATGCAGCTCCTGCAAAATGTCGTATGTACAGTCAATGGCACTCAGTACCCGGGGAAAGCCTGTAATCCTCGTGCTCGCTTTGCCTGCTTCGCTCTGGCAAGAAAGAAGGAAATGTATTCAGCTGTCCTGGCGTACAGAGCTTCAATGACCTCCCTTAAGCAACAGTAGATGATGAACAGGCAGATGTTGCAAATGTTGCTGTTCAAGCCGGGAAGGAACCACAATCACCTTCACAGCCACATCTAGCTGATTGCAGTGGTGACATCCTTAATGAAATAGAGACTTCAGGAGAACAGTTCCTCGCTGAGATTTGGATAGGAGAATTCCTTCCTGAACACCCTGGGTGGATATGGCCTCCACTGAGAGCCCTTCTCCCCCTCTTCATTTTCCTCCCTCTTCCAGCAGCTTCCTGCTCTGTGGTACCTCTGCTCATTCTCCCTGTCATGCTGTAGTCCAAGGGGAATGTTTTCTAGTGCACTCATATCTTGGAGGAAGAGTTTGTGTAGACTGCTTGAAGTCAGGACAAAGTCCTGCAACATGTAGACTTCAGCAATTTTAAGCAACTCTAGAAACCACCAAACACTTCTATAATTGTAGCAAGATCCAATAGAAATCAATCAGAAACCAACCTGAAAGTAATTGATGGCCCTTTTAAACAGTGCTTATTTTTGGGGTGGAGGTGGGTGTTTTGTTTCTTCCTTCTGCTGAACATATGTTCAGTTGTGCAAGGTTAAGAGAGGATGTTAGCTGGAGCATTTAGCTCCAAAATGGCAGCGCTGGTGTGAAAACAGCTTTTCATGCTGATTGTCTTCATCATCTGAATACTCTGCATTCTTCCAATAGACACTCACTACACACACGCTAACCAAAATGGCATTCAGTACGACTCACAACAAAAGTGTGCATGTGCACTGTGGACACTATTTTGGACAAAAAGTGGCACTTGTAGCACCGACAAACAGGGCAATAAGGACCCAAATTTTGCAGCCTGCATGTCTCAGTATGGATAAAACATATGAACATAAGAAAAAGGAGGAGTATGCCCCTTTAGCCTGCTCCGCCATTCAAAAAGATCATAGCTGATTTTCTGCCTCAACTTGACTTTTCTGCCCTGATACTCATATGATAGTTTGAAGAGACATGCGGTTGCTTCCTCTGTTCTCACAGGTCCCATATCCCCTGTAGAGTGACTGTCTGGTAGCCGCAAATTGCAATTTTAAAGGCCACAGACTTTCTGTGGGCAAGTGTAATTGTAATGAATGACATGCGCTGTTCATTCACCGTTGACCACAAAAACTGGCCCATTGCAAATCGATCTTTCCAGTTCTCATTCCCTTCTGTCAGTACAAAAATGTTGTCCCACGTGTGCAATAGTTCAATTCATTGACTGGCAAATGCCTTTTCTCCCCTTTTTAAAATTGACCAATTAAACTTGATATTATCTGGCAAGAGTTGCCATCAGTGGCTATATACTCATTTCAATTATAATGTCTAGGATAGGTTTGATAAGGAAAGGAAGAAAATTGTTTCAGACTCTGAAGTTCAAAATTTATTAACCTTTGCACTCATCATCTTATTTTGCTATTTCTCTCCTGTATTCATTGAGAAGCCACAGGAGTGAAGTACAAGCAGGATCCTAAAGCACAGGCAATGGAGTGTAAAAGCACGGCAGAATAAAATATTGTAAAAGTGGTGAGGAACAAGGGAGTAAAGACAACAACTTCGCTGAACCATTAGCTAGCTCAATTGGCAACACACAATGACGTGGGTACTTCATAATCTACTTGTCATGAAGACAGTTTAGTAGTTTGTTCCAGAATTTGGTTCATATTTAATTATTTAAGTGAGATTTTCTTAGCAAGAGCACATTGCAATTAATTTGCTAATTTAACAATGGTTAATTGCAATAAATTATTTCGGGTACCATGTGAAATTTCCTTGATTAGTAGTGAATATATATTTTACAATTTAGTTATATTAAATACAATCATAGGGCTGGATTTATTATCCCAGGTTGGGAGTGGCGGCGGGTGTGCAAATTGGTGGCAGTTCCGCCTGTGACATTAGCGGCCGCATCGCTTCGGTAACTTGGTGGGCGGCCATTTAGCAAAATGATGGCAGCCGTCCACCCAATCACCTGGTGGGGGTGGCAATGGCGATGCTTTTAACAGCATCACCTGATGTTGGACCAGGTGCTGGCGCCATCTTTAAAAGGCTGCCAGCCCTACATTTCCTCTCTGCGTGCATTGAACAGCAGCTTATTGAAGCAACACTTCTGTGGTTTGCAATAATTTTTTTTCTCAGCAAGCAGCCCACGAGCACCATTCTGCATGTCAGATGTCAGAGCAAGGGTGGTTCCACAATTCACTGATGCCTCCCTGTTGAATCTCCTCCAGGCTGCCAGGGAAATGTGGCAGGTCCTCTCCCCAGCGATGGCAAGAGGAGGTCCTCCTGCCTGACCAAGCAAGCCTGGCTAGAGATCGCAGAGGAGGTCAGCAGTTATGGGGTCACCTGTCATAACTGGCTGCAGTGCAGGAAGAGGGTCAACGACCTCCTATGGTCAGCCAAGTTAAGTAGCGCGATTCCAGATAGCTTGTTGTGATCTGCTTGTCCACCAGTGTAAAGCCGCATGGTTGCCACAGCTATTCCAATGGTAGGAAGGTCATCGCATAATGATGACAGAAAACTGACTGCATAAGTGGGACCAGTCTCCCTCATTTCTAACTTAGCCCAATTGAGACCCATGACAAGTAGAGTTGGTATAAGAGCAGGTATAGCCCCCAGGTCCAGATGAGGAGCCCATGTTAGTATTTACGTGATGTAGATACGATTGGAACTTAACAACAGCGGAATCCTTGATCTTTCAGGAGAAGAGGGCACACAACAGTGGGGAGGAGGCTGTTGTGTGTTGTTGTTGTAGTTGTAGCAAAGCTAGGGCATTGTTGATAAAGTCTCGGAGTCTGGATAAGATCAACGAATAACTCTTTTATGATTTACACATCACTATTTACAATCTCCACAAGCCTCTCTAGCTAGTCTGTCATCATAAACTAGCAAATCGTCAATGATTGTGAAGTATTTTCCAACTGATAATGGGTCACTGACCTGAAATGTTAACTCTGTTTCTCTCTCCACAGATGCTGCCAGACCTGCTCAGTATTTCTGGCACTTTCTGTTCTCATTTCAGAGTTCCAACATCCGCAATATTTTGCTTTTATATATCTGAGAAGCAGGAACACAATTTGTAGTGAAAGGATTTGAGAGAGTTAATGTCTGGGACATTGTGAGTAATACCTCCCACTATGATGATGTAAGAGATTACATGAAAGAGAGACTTGAAGGAGAAGAAGCAGCATGGCATCAGAGGAGTTAGATAGACTCTGTAAAGGTGCATATTGTTCTTCAATATGTAATAAACTAGTTATTGTTAAAACTTACTGAAGACTCAGTAATTGCTCCTTGCTAGACTAACCAAACATACAGCACATTTGTAGGAAGTGCTTTCTATGGTCACATACTAGTTGGACATTAATTGAATGAAACCCCTTACTGTTTATGAAGGTGGCTGGTTGGTCTGTGTGAGCCTTGATGGCCACATGCATGCAATCGATCAAACCTTGGACCTGTGGGAATCCTGCAATGGCCCTGTTATGTTTATGCCAGGTTGCAGGGTTTAGTTTGTAATATCCAAATTCACTCAGAGCAATTCAGATATCACACTTGTGTTAAATAACCAACTGGTTTATTTACAAGACTTGAAACTACATTAGTTCTTATACAATTTCAGTACATGTCTCTCAGAGCAGCCAGTGTGTGTGTTCAGCAGAGATCCAAGCTGTGTGTGTTTTTAGTTTCACTTTGGGCTCTGCAGCCTCGCCCATAGGAAATCAAATGCAGTGAACACAGATATGTGGACAGACTGATACAATCAAACTCTAATCAATCAAACACTACAGGCCCTAAATCCAATGGCCCTCTGGCCTGACTCTCAGGGTCTGTCCTGTAGCATACACAGTTACCAGCCCTCCTGAACAGAGCATTGGTCGCCTCTTTGATGCAGCAGTTCACTGGTTTGAGAGACCCCACACATGTTGCTGGTGGATCCAGGGAACGATCCAGAGGCATAAAAGTTTAGGGACATGGTAATTTTGAGGGTCACAGGCATAGGGTGGCCACCAAAACTCATTGGTCGCAAATCATCATTCTGCAGTGCACAAAGGTCTGTGACGGCCTCTCTGCACAGCTGCAGTCTTCTCTGGCAGTTGCAGATATGTCATCTGAGTCCTACAGACTTGTTGGCGAATCTGGGCTCTTCTTTGCATTGGCAGCTCCTGATGCTCACATCCAGGAGCATCCTGTTGAGCCGCAGCTACCTTTTGGGCCCAACTCTGGTTGGGACACCTCAGCACAGCAAGGAAATCCATCTCCAACCTCCTTGGATCTTCAGCTTCCTTCAAAAGGTACCGTACACCTATCTGAGGCAAAGATTTGTGTTAATTTTGGTTCTGCAGGATTTATGCATGAGCTTTATGGCAGGAATTGGTGTTGCTCTCCCAACTTTTCAATAAGTGCAAGCCATCATGACTATACCAATACCATCTAAGTAACATGGACTGGACCCATCCCAACAAAACAACCTATACAGTTGCCAGGTTTTCCCTCACGCAACAGTGTCCACTTGCAGAGTTCCCCCCTTCCCCCCAACAGTATCCACTTGCAGAGCTCCCCCCTTCCCCCCAACAGTATCCACTTGCAGAGTTCCGCTTCCCCCCTTCCCCCCAACAGTATCCACCTACAGAGCTCCACACTTCCCCCCCAACAGTATCCAATTATAGAGTTCCCCCCCTTCCCCCCAACAGTGTCCACTTGCAAGGTTCCCTCCTTCCCCCCAACAGTGTCCACTTACAGAGTTCCCCCCTTCGCCCCAACAGTATCCACCTGCAGAGTTCCCCCCTTCGCCCCAACAGTATCCACCTGCAGAGTTCCGCCCTTCTCCCCAACAGTATCCACCTGCAGAGTTCCCTCCTTCCCCCCAACAGAATCCACTTACAGAGTTCCCCCCTTCCCCCCAACAGTGTCCACTTGCAGAGATCCCTCCTTCCCCCCAACAGTATCCACCTGCAGAGTTCCCTCCTTCCCCCCAACAGAATCCACTTACAGAGTTCCCCCCTTCGCCCCAACAGTATCCACCTGCAGAGTTCCGCCCTTCTCCCCAACAGTATCCACTTACAGAGTTCCTCCCAACAGTATCCACTTGCAGAGTTCTCCCCTACCCCCAACAGTATCCACTTGCAGAGTTCCCTCCTTCCCCCCAACAGTATCCACTTGCAGAGTTCTGCCCTTCCCCCCAACAGTATACACCTGCAGAGTTCCGCCCTTCTCCCCAATAGTATCCACCTGCAGAGTTCCGTCCTTCCCCCCAACAGTATACACCTGCAGAGTTCCGCCCTTCTCCCCCCAACAGTATCCACTTACAGAGTTCCCTCCTTCCCCTCAACAGTATACACCTGCAGAGTTCCCCCCTCTCCCCCCAACAGTATCCACTTGCAGAGTTCCCCCTTCCCCCCAACAGTATCTACTTACAGAGTTCCCTCCTTCCCCCCAACAGTATCCACCTGCAGAGTTCCCTCCTTCCCCCACAACAGTATACACCTGCAGAGTTCCCCCCTCTCCCCCCAACAGTATCCACTTGCAGAGTTCCCCCTTCCCCCCAACAGTATCCACCTGCAGAGTTCCCTCCTTCCCCCAAACAGTATCCACTTACAGAGTTCCGCCCTTCCCACCAACAGTATCCACCTGCAGAGATCCCCCCTCTCCCCACAACAGTATCCACTTGCAGAGTTCCCCCTTCCCACCAACAGTACCTACTTACAGAGTTCCCTCCTTCCCTCCAACAGTATCCACTTACAGAGTTCCCTCCTTCCCCCCAACAGTATCCACTTGCAGAGTTCCCTCCTTCCCTCCAACAGTATCCACCTGCAGAGTTGCCCCCTCTTCCCCCCTAACAGTATCCACTTGCAGAGTTCTCCCCTTCCCACCAACAGTATCCACCTGCAGACTTCCCCTCTTCCCCCCCAACAGTATCCACTTGCAGAGTTCCCCTCTTGCCCCCTAACAGTATTCACCTGCAGAGTTCTTCCCTTCCCACCAACAGTATCCACCTGCAGAGTTTCCCCCTCTCCCCCCAACAGTATCCACTTGCAGAGTTCTCCCCTTCCCACCAACAGTATCCACCTGCAGAGTTCCCCCTCTCCCCCCAACAGTATCCACTTGCTGAGTTCCCCCCTTCTCCCCAACTGTATCCACTTGCAGAGTTCCCCTCTTCCCCCCCAACAGTATCCACTTGCAGATTTCCCCCCTTTCCCCCAGCAGTATCCACTTGCAGAGTTCCCCCTTCCCCCCAACAGTATCCACCTGCAGAGTTCCCCCCTTTCCCCCAACAGTATCCACCTGCAGAGTTCTCCCCTTCCCCGCCAACAGTATCCACTTGCAATGCTCCCCCCTTCCCCCAACAGTATCTAATTATAGAGTTCCCCACTTCCCCCCAACAGTATCCACTTGTAGAGTTCCCTCCTTTCTCCCAACAGTATCCATTTACAGAGTTCCCTCCTTCCCCCCCAACAGTATCCACTTGCAGAGTTCCCCCCTTTCCCCAACAGTATCCACTTCCAGAGTTCCCCCCTTCCCCCACAACAGTAACCACTTCCAGAGCTCCCCCCTTCCTCCCAAGAGTATCCACTTACAGAGTTCCCTCCTTCCCCCCCAACAGTATCCACTTGCAGAGTTCCCCCCTTTCCCCAACAGTATCCACTTGCAGAGTTCCCCCCTTCCTCCCAAGAGTATCCACTTACAGAGTTCCTCCTTCCCCCACAACAGTATCCACTTACAGAGCTCCCCCCTTCCCCCACAACAGTATCCACTTACAGAGCTCCCCCCTTCCCCCCCAACAGTATCCACTTGCAGAGTTCCCCCCTTTCCCCAACAGTATCCACTTGCAGAGTTCCCCCCTTCCTCCCAAGAGTATCCACTTACAGAGTTCCTCCTTCCCCCACAACAGTATCCACTTACAGAGCTCCCCACTTCCTCCCAAGAGTATCCACTTCCAGAGCTCCCCCCTTCCTCCCAAGAGTATCCACTTACAGAGTTCCTCCCTTCCCCCACAACAGTAACCACTTCCAGAGCTCCCCCCTTCCTCCCAAGAGTATCCACTTACAGAGTTCCCTCCTTCCCCCACAACAGTATCCACTTCCAGAGCTCCCCCCTTCCTCCCAAGAGTATCCACTTACAGAGCTCCCCCCTTCCCCCACAACAGTATCCACTTACAGAGCTCCCCCCTTCCCTCACATCTTCAGATTGAGCTCAGCAACAATGTCCAATGCGGAAAAAAAATTCCACACGATAAAAACGGATAATTTGCCTAACCTTTGCAGGCATCGAGGGCTCACACTTCGGAGGTGCCTGCTTTTCAAAGATTGGAATGTGCAGGCTTGAGAGTGCCACATGTCATGCACAAGATTGCAAATGCATGGTAGGATCGCCGTGAATTAGATCCAGATTCTCGCAAAATAGTATGTAACAGATTTAAATTACGATGCTGTCATGTCATAGCAGAGGTGCTGCCACAGAGCTTTGCTGCTTCTGTGAAAATTGGAAACCCGCATTTCAGTGTTGGGTTGTGTGGCAGATAACTCTGTGCCGACTTTCAGGCCCCCGCCAAAAAACCTGCCTTCTAACAGAGCATAAAATCCAGTTCATAGTGTATATTTTATTAAGACATTGTTCTGGAAAATCTATGGGGACTTGATCTTGACAGTTACACCAGGGTTACGCCTGCAGTGAAAATCAATACTGATCCTGCTTAAGGTATGTTGTCAGGAGTGAGCCTTTGGCAATCTGTGGCACATAGTTGCAGCACATTCCTGTCAAAGAACTCAGAGCACTCTGAGTGCCTGAGTGGCCACCTTACCAAGAACGTTCACCCCACACACCACACCGCACCCCCCCACCCCCCGCACTCCCCCACAAGACTTTAAACATTTGGGCTCCTCCTCTTTGGCATCCAGTCCCAACTCCAACGTGGAGGGGTCTCTTCTCTGCGATTGGGAAGGTACTGTGTTAGAGTATTTTATGAAAATAATTTAAATAAATAATAACAACAATTTGAGCTTCTGACCATAAATATGCACCATAACGAAGACCACCTATTTCCACCTCTATGACATGACCCGACTCCTCCCCTGCCTCAACTGATCTGCTGCTGAAACTCTTATTCATGTCTTTGTTACCTCAGGACTTGACTATTCCATATCTGCTTGCCCTTCCGCATTCTACCCTTCTTAAACCTGAGGTCAACCAAATCTCTGCTGCCCCTGTACTAACTCACATCTGTCCTGTTCACCCATCTTCCTGTCCTGTTCACCCATCACCCTGTGATCCCTGAGCGACATTGGCGCCTGGTTAAGCAATGCCTCGATTTTAAAATTATCATCCTTGTCGAATCTTGGCCCTAAGTGTGAACAAATAGAAGTTAAAAGGCAGAGAATGCCGAATTCTCCAAAGCCCTGATAACTCCCAGGTCAAGAGATTGTCCGTACTTACAATAAGAAAGCTGTTAGCTTGGAGACCCACTTTTCTCACGTCAGTGGTAGGGAAACTATTGGAGAAAATTCTGAAGGAGAGGCAAAATTTGATTAGGAATAGCCAGCATGGCTTTGTCAGAGAGAGGTCATGCCTAACAAATTTGATTCGGAAGTTCCGAAGAAGAGTCACTGACCCGAAACGTTAACTCTGCTTCTCTTTTCACAGATGCTGCCAGACCTGCTGAGTGGTTCCAGCATTTCTTGTTTTTATTTCAGATTTCCAGCATCTGCAGTATTTTGCTTTTATTTTAGAGGCCATGTTGGAGTTGTACAGAACTTTGGTAAGGCCACAACTGGAGTACTGTGTGCAATTCTGGTCACCACATTATAGGAAGGATGTGATTGCACTGGAGGGGGTGCAGGGGCGATTCACCAGGATGTTGCCTGGGATGGAACATTTAAGCTATGAACAGAGGTTGGATAGGCTTGGGTTGTTTTCGTTGGAGCAGAGAAGACTGAGGGGTGACCTGATCGAGGTGTACAAGATTATGAGGGGCATGGACAGGGTGGATAGGGAGCAGCTGTTCTCCTTAGTTGAAGGGTCAGTTACGAGGGGTCACAAGTTTAAGGTGAGGGGCGGGAGGTTTAAGGGGGATTTGAGGAAGAACATTTTTACCCAGAGGGTGGTGACGGTCTGGAATGCCCTGCCTGGGAGGGTGGTAGAGGCGGATTGCCTCACATCCTTTAAAAAGTACCTGGATGAACACTTGGCACTTCATAACATTCAAGGCTATGGGCCAAGTGCTGGCAAATGGGATTAGATAGACAGGTCAGGTGTCTTTAATGCATCGGTACAGACTCGATGGGCCAAAAGGCCTCTTCTGCACTGTATTATTCTGTGATTCTGAGACCCACATACCCAACATGGGAAACTGCTCTAGCTCATAGTATTTGAAGGCATAATGCAAGGCCAAAAGTAAGCTGCTATGCTGCTAACATAGTCTCACATATCCCTGAGAGGTGCATACTCTTTCTCCAGGCAAGATATCAGGTCTGGCAATACATGGCAATATGTCGCACGACCGATCTGAAGTCAGCTAATGCAGAGTCAGCATGAAGGGTTTAAATAATGAGTAGAAGATAGGAGCAGAAGATGAGTATGTGTTGCCCAGGCAGTTTAATTGTATAAAGATGGAGCATGCCCCTTTAGAAAGTTCGAACTCCTGGGACAGTCAGAAGTCCACAGCCAAGCAGGCAGCCTGGAATGTTGAGTCTAATCAATTTGGGTTCTATGAACCAGGTCTTACTACATGCTTCTAATTCATGCTTGTCAAGTAATATAATCTGAACAGTTATATTATAGCATGGTTGAGTGCATAAATATTAAAGCTTGTTGAATATAAATAAAGGAAGGATAAAAAAGGAGGGGGGTGTCACACTGTTGATCAAAGAAGCAATTATAGCTGTGAGGAGGGATTATATGGTTGAAAGATCATCAAATGAGGCCATATGATTTGAAACGAAGAACAAAAAAGGGGCGATCACACAACTGGGTATGTACTATAGACCTGCAAACAGTCCGAGGGAGACTGAAGAACAAATATGTAGGCAAATCTCTGAGAAGTGCAAAAACAATAGGGCATTTCAACTCCCCGAATATTAACTGGAATAGAATTACTATGGAAGGCACAGTGGAAGCAGAATTCTTAAAATGTATTCAGGAGAACTTTTTTTAGCCAGTACGTAGCAAGCCCAACAAGAGAGGGGGTGGTTCTGGATTTAGTTTTAGGGAATGAAGCTGGGCACGTGGAAGTGAGTACTTGATGGAAGTGATCATAATCACTTAGTTATGGAAAAGGACAAAGATAGACCAGGAATAAAAGTTCTCAACTGGGGAAAAGCTAATTTTTCTACGCTGAGATGTGATTTAGTTAAAGTGGACTGGAAACAGCCAATGAAGGAAAATCAGTGCCAGATCAGTGGGAGGCATTCAAGGAAGATAGTGAGAGTTCAGATCAAGTATGTTCCTTTAAAGCAAAAAAGGTGGGACCTACAAATCCAGATCACCTTGGATGTTAAGCAGTTTAAAGGAGAGGATAAAGAAAAAATGGGAAGCTTATGATAGATACCGAGGACTCAATACTGTAGAAAACCTAGAGGAGTATAAAAAGTATAGGGGTGAAATTAAAAAGAAAATTAGGAAAGCAAAGAGAGAGTATGAAAAAATATTGGCAACTAAAATCAAAAAAACTCAAAGATTTTTTTATGAATCCATAAAGAATAAGAGGAAAACTAAAGAAAGAGGAAGGGAACTATTAGGGAACTTAAGGATAACCTGTGGGTGGATATGGAGGACGTTGGTATGGTTCTTAATAAATATTTTGCGTCTGTTTTCACAAAAGAGAGAGGGATGGTGGTGTAGTGGTTATGTTATTGGACTAGTACTCGAGAGGCCCTGACTAATGCTCTGGGGCGGGAGTTCAAATCCTACCATGGAAGCTGGTGGAATTTAATTTCAATTGTTTAATAAACCATCTCCCCTTGATGTTCAACGGCACTACCATTGCTGAATCCCCCACCGTCATCTGGGGGTTACCATTAACTCATCGCCTGACTCCCCAGAGTCTGTCCACCATTTACAAGGCACAAGTCAGGAGCATGATGGAATAATCTCCACTTGACTAGATGAGTGCAGCTTCAACAACACTCAAGAAGCTCGATACCATTCAGAACAAAGCAACTCGCTTGATCGGCACTTCATCTACCACCTTAAACATTGACTCCCTTCACCACTGGTGCACAGTGGTAGCAGTGTGCACCATCTACAAGATGCACTGTAGCAACTTACCAAGGCTCCTTCAACAGCACCTTCCAAACTCGCGACCTCTACCACCTAGAAGGGCAAGAGCAGCAGATGCATGGGAGCACCACCACTTGCAAGTTTCCCTCCAAGCAACACATCATCTTGACTACTATGCTTGTCTACATATTGATGACTGTATTTCAAAGTAATTCACTGTGCAAAAAATGTTGAGTTGTTTCATCATGACAGAGTGCCAAATAATTGTGAGTGTTTTTATCTTTTTTTTGTTCTTTCTTGTAATTGTGGCTCACTACTACAGAAACGTAGGGCTGGATTTTATATTGGGTGGATGGCAGCTGGCCACCAACGTAAAAGTCAGTGGCGAACCCATTTCCATCCAGCCCAGTGATCCATCCTGCATTTTACTGGTCCCCGGGCTTTAATTGTACTGAGGTGGGACTTCTACCCACTTGAGGGAGGAAGTCCCGCCTCATTGAGATGCCGACCAATCATCGGACCAGCAGCTCTTAGTCTCAGCAGCGCCACCAGGAGCGCTGGCCACTGCTGGTACTGCAGCTCAGCCGAGGACATGGAGCCAGGATTACAGTTAAGTTAGGGTTGACTCGCCAGGGTGATCGGTCGAGCCGCAGTGAGGCAAGGGTGGTCGTGTGAGGGGAAGGGGGTGTACGTTTCGGGTCCTGGGGTGATTGGGGAAGCGGGGGTGTCCCTCATTCAGGCACCCTGGGTCGCTTCCACTGGGTGGCCTTTCATGACTCCCGGACATCCTCTTGCCATGGGCAAAATCCCCGTGGAGGTGGGCAAAGGCCCTTAAATGGCCATTAAGTGGCCACTTAAGGGTCTTGATTGGCCTGGGGCGGGCGGCCCCGTTTCTCGCTCCCTCCCGGCCCGCGTAGAATGGGGCGGCGGCGGGAGCGGGACGGGAAGGCCTCCCGGAGCCTCCCACTCAATTTTACGCCACCCCCCCGCCACCATCTGGCTCACTGGGGAGGCGTAAAATTTCAGCCATATTGTTGATATGCGGCAACATGCTATGAGATCAATTATTCTACAGTCATCACAATTCTTGGAAGGCAGCAATTGACAATTGAATGGCTTGAAATCTGAGATTGGCAGTGGATGGAGAGAAACCAGATAATTGAATGCCATTGGTAGGTATTGAAAACTGAATTAAACAGGATTTGGTTAAATCATAAATAGTCGGGGAGTATTGACAAATGGAAAAAAAACAATGATATGCTAGCAGATATTTTCTTTAAATATCAGATCATACTGTAATATCCATATAGTAGATTAAAAATCAGATTGGCAAGAGTAGCCTGGAAGAGGAGTTCATAGAATGATTTCGAGATAGTTTCTTAGAGCAGCACCTTCTGGAACCAACCAGAGAGCAGGTTATATTAGAGTTTGTATTGTGAAATGTGACAGGATTAATTAATGACCGCAGAGTAAAGGCACCTCTAGCTGACAGTGACCATAATATGATTGCATTTTACATTCAGTTTGAAAGAGAGAAGAGTGGGTCGAAGACTAGTATTTTAAACTTAAATAAGGGAAACTATGTGGGCATGAAAGCTGAAGTGAACTGAGTTACTAGGCTAGGAGATAGATCAATAAAGAAGCAGTCGTAGACATTTAAGGGAATATTTCAGAATACTCAGATAATTATCCTTCTTCTTTGGCCTCCTTGTCTCGAGAGACAATGGGTAAGCGCCTAGAGCTGGTCAGTGGTTTGTGCAGCAGCGCCTGGAGTGGCTATAGAGGCCAATTCTAGAGTGACAGACTCTTCCACAGGTGCTGCAGATAAAATAGACTGTCAGGGCTGTTACACAATTGGCCCTCTCCTTGCATTTCTGTCTTTTTTCCTGCCAACTGCTAAGTCTCTTCGACTCGCTACTCTTTAGCCCCGCCTTTATGGCTGTCCGCCAGCTCTGGCGATCACTGGCAACTGACTCCCATGACTTGTGGTCAATGTCACAGGACTTCATGTCGTGTTTGCAGACGTCTTTAAAGCGGAGACATGGACGGCCGGTGGGTCTGATACCAGTGACGAGCTCACTGTACAATGTGTCCTTGGGGATCCTGCCATCTTCCATGCAGCTCACATGGCCAAGCCATCTCAAGTGCCGCTGGCTCAGTAGGGTGTATATGCTGGGGATGTTGGCCGCCTCGAGGACTTCTGCAATGGAGATACGGTCCTGCCACCTGATGCCAAGGATTCTCTGGAGGCAGCGAAGATGGAATGAGTTGAAACGTCGCTCTTGGCTGACATATGTTGTCCAGGCCTCGCTGCCATAGAGCAAGGTACTGAGGACAGAGGCTTGATACACTTGAACTTTTGTGTTCCATGTCAGTGCGCCATTTTCCCACACTCTCTTGGCCAGTCTGGACATAGCAGTGCAGTCCTTAATTTTAACTTTTATTGCTGGGCATAAAAATGAATGATAATGAATGGGCCACCTACTTTACATATCGCCTGATTATTTCCTTCATCGAATTCAGTGGAAAAGGAAGTCGGGCGAGATGTAAAACTGGCAGCCCATTTGCTATCACCCATTTTACCCTGGGCGTTAAAATGAAAATTACTCGCCATGTGCCTCTTTACTAATTTTCTTTTCCAACTGATTTTTGCTGTTTGTTTTTTCCATTACTTTCCATTACTGTTCTCTTTTGTTTTTCATCGTGCTATTTTCTTCTTTGTTTCTCTCACTTTCTCTGCTCAGCATTATTTATATATAATGCTCTTTCAGCTTAATTGGTTACTTGTCCCTTCCATTTCTGATCCATCTGCATTCAGTTTCCAGTCGCACAACAAGACAGGATGTGTAACTAGGAGGTGGAGTCTTTCTTCTGAGTGGAACTGTTTCATTCCTTATACAGACAGTGGAATAATTTTATAATAACAGAAACTGATTTCTTCATAATCTGTCAGCAGATTACTTAGAACAGTAGTCTCCATGAATATACTGGGGCTAAATTTCTGCAGGGCTCCTCACACACATCTGTGTAACTTCAGCATTTACCGGCGCAAAATTCGATAAGATCCAAAAACGTGCACAGGGATCATCATGCACAATTAAGCCATGCCCCATTGCTTCCGATGAAGGCAGCATGCAATTTTTGTGCCGTTTGCTTATTTAAATGATTATTACATGCAGCCAGCACTAAGCACACTAGTGAGTGGCTGCATGCCTGAGCACGCTGTGCAAAATTGTGAGGCGAGCACCACTTCATAGTTGCATGCACTACTTAAAGCCAGCCTGCACCTTTTAAAAGGAGGTGGAACAGATGCTGGAATTGGCTGCAAAAGAAAGTGTCAGAAAGAAGAACACTGAATGATGGCACAACATGGCAAAGAGTAGGCTCCAAAACTTTCTGCACTGCACTGGAGGACTTGGGCGAAGAGGTGCAAATGAGAAGATGTGCCATCTATCTGTAGAGGGCTGGGAGGCCCTCCAGACTAACTCTCAGAAGGCAATGGGAACAAATAGCTGTGACAGTCAATGACAGGAGTCAAGATCTGAGAACTTGGACAGTGCCACAAGAAGTTCAATAACCTCACATGAGTGGTCAAAGTCAGTAAATCCATCTCCAAATGCCATATCCCACCAAATCCACCACTAGTCTCACCCACTGTTCAATTCACCACACCCCCATCACTCTCCTGATCAATGCTGCGACCCTTGCTGTTTGTAGTGTACATTAATGATTTAGACATGAATCTAGGAGATATGATCAGTAAGTTCGCAGATGACACGAAAATTGGTGGTGTTGTAGATAGTGAGGAGGAAAGCCTTAGATTACAGGACGATATAGATGGGCTGGTAAGATGGGCGAAGCAGTGGCAAATGGAATTTAATCCTGAGAAGTGTGAGGTAATGCATTTTGGGAGGACTAACAAGGCAAGGGAATATACAATCGGTGGTAGGACCCTGGGAAGTACAGAGGGTCACTTGTCCATAGATCACTGAAAGCAGCAGCACAGGTAGATAAGGTGGTTAGAAAGGCATATGGGATACTTGCCTTTATTAGCTGAGGCATAGAATATAAGAGCAGAGAGGTTATGATGGAGCTGTATAAAACGCTAGTTAGGCCACAGCTGGAGTACTGTGTACAGTTCTGGTCGCCACATTATAGGAAGGTTGTGAATGCACTGGAGAGGGTGTAGAGGAGATTCACCAGGATGTTGCCTGGGCTGGAGCATTTCAGCAATGAAGAGAGACTGGATAGGCTAGGGTTGTATACCTTAGAGCAGAGAAGGCTGAGGGGAGAAATGATTGAGGTATACAAAATTATGAGGGATAGAGATAGGATAGATAGGAAGAGACTTTTTCCCTTAGCGGAGGTGTCAATAACCAGGGGGCATAGATTTAAGGTAAGGGGCAGGAGGTTTAGAGGGGATTTGAGGAAATGCTTTTTCACACAGAGGGTGGTTGGAATCTGGACCACACTGCCTGAAGGGGTGATAGAGACAGGAATCATCACAACATTGAAGAAGTATTTCGATGAGTACTTGAAATGCCATAGCATACAAGGCTACGGGCCAAGCGCTGGAAAATAAGATTAGAATAGATAGGTGCTTGATGGCCAGCATGAACACGATAGGCCGAAGGGCCTCTTTCTGTGCTGTATGACTCTATGACTCCTACCAAAATCTCTATCAATCATGACTCATGGCTAACATTCATAGTGTCACCTCACCCGCACACACTTAGCACTGCTGTAAGTTTTACACTCACATCACAGAGCTTGCACTATTGCCAGCTATTCAATCATCATGGCCACATCACCCAAACACATTGCACTGCAATTACTGACACACTTCACTCTCTCTTGCAGAACGAGGTGGTTCCTAACCAAAGGCAGCAGCAAAGAACCGGCAGTGGGGGGACAGGAACAGCTGCATGTCCTAACTTTCATGTAGGAGACAGTGTTCGCCATCACAGGAGAAATCATAACTGAGGTTGTGGCCAGCAGTGCGGCTGAACCATCAAACATGATTGTATGCTCATACCTAATCCTCCTTTTCACATTATACTTCCATCCCATAATCCCACAACCTCTTCTGATTTACATGCTGCAGATGGTGTAAGCATGCACCTCTTACTTTCCGCCCACCACCTCCCTTCACCACAACCCTATCTTTGTGTCTTTCTCCTATCTTCAATCTGGCCAGGCAGTAGCAGAAGAACAAGAGGTGGCAGATGAGGGAGACAATGATGAAGAAGAAATACCGTCACTCACTCCCACACTTGCAGTCACTAACTCAGGTATTGACACTCTGCATACTTTAGAGGAAAGCTTAGAAGTGGAATCTGCACATGATGCAAGTTGTAGTAGATTATAATCCTAGCCCTTTTTGGGGCTGTCCTGGATCAGGTGTACTTCTCAGATGATCATTCTCACTTAAGTTTGAGAAATACATATCCCAAAGGCACTTGAATGTGTCTGAAGGACTGATCTAGCTCTCCCCAAAGGAAATGAACCAGATGAGAATATTACCATCCTTCAGATAGCCTTTTTAACAAGTTTCAGCTAGATTATAATAGCTGGATATTATAAGGGTCTGGAATCTTTCCTCAGTAATGTACCTCCCCACCAAAGTGTGTATGGAGATGGGTTCACAAGTTAGTGATACCGAAGACTATGTGAGAAAATATAAATTTAATTTATATAAAAATTTATTAAAGAACTGAACATGCAATTCACAGTTGGTAAGATAATCAATCGTAAAGTTAATCGTTATCGGAAAAGAAAAAATGTATAATCTTGTTTCTAGTAGAAAATCCAGTTTTTAAATCTAAATACTGTGACAGTAAAATATTTAAGTAGGACATCCATCAATTATTAAAGTAACATTTACCTTAAATCCCTGAGTAGAAAGAGTTAACAAGATACCTCTGTCCCAGTTAAGGGAAAAATTATGATCACCTTACTCCAATAGTTGTACTTTTACCATAAGGGATGTTGGATTGTGTCCAATGAATCTAAAAATCCAATGTGTGCTTCTAATATTTATATTGTTTCCAAGTTGCATAAATAATTTCTTACGTATGGGGGTGTTACCTCAACTGCAAGTAAGCTTGTCTTCCTTTATTTCCCAAATAAGGCTGTATAACTATTAATTTCTAGGTAAGGTCCGTCCCTCTTTGATTTCTAATGAAGGTAAACTGTGAGTGTCATGATGGTCAATTTTTCATTAGTCATCTAACTGTTTCAAGATTATAATTTAGTTTTTGGGTTTGGTTAGCTTTGTCAAAAATTAAGTTGACTGTGATTTAGGGCTATCAGCATAAAACTATCCTTTCAACTATTACACAGTGGTAGCTTTTGTGACAGTTTGCAAAACTATGCTGTCAATGTTATACCGTGTGATGTGTTTTATGACTTTGGAGAGCATATCTTCCTTAGCAGAAGTTGCCTTTATGGTTCTAAGTTGAGGCAGTTTTTTCACTCAAGCTTTTAATATTATAGAAATGAACTTTTTTTTTAACCTTTTAGGAAGATGAACTCTTTAAAAAAAAATGTAATCCCTCATTCATAGGAAAATAATTCTTTTAACCTTATAATCCCTCATTATGGCTGGATTCCTTCATAAAGTGACCTGCAGCCAGGGCAGCTGACAAGTGTAACACAGAAGAGTCAGGTTGAACACGTGTTCTGCTGCTGAGGACTCAGATAAAGATTTCAATGGGGTGGCCTATAGAAGAAAGTTGTTGTGTACGCATACTGAAATACTTGGCACATTAGGAAGCCTGCATGAAAGCCTCTGGTCACTGTCAAGGAGCATGCAGGAGTCCAGCACCAACTAGACACAGGGTTTCGCACAGAGCTAGAAGCTATCCTTTCCAGCATGAAAGTGATGTTCAACTCCATGAAAACACTTGCAGACCTAGCCATGATGCAGGGTCTGATGGCCAATGTCTCAGTTTGCATTGCAGCACAATCAGAAGCCACTCAACACCTAGGTACTGCTGTGGAAGCTCAGACTGAAGTTGTGCCATGCAAGCCCATATTGTGGATACCAGTGTGTAAATGGTTTGCAGGGTCCAAAAGCTTTCCAGAAATCTGTTCTCCAACACATTGATAGGAATGCTGAGGTGTCACCCACTGCTGTTGCCTGTCAGCCAGCCAGCCCAGACTGCTGCCACCCATGCTTCATTGCAGCCACTGGGTGATACTTGTATAGGAGCACAATGACGGGCAAAGGCACACAGATGACAGATAATAAGGGAGTCCACAGGATGAATAGTTGACTTTGTATAGAACATTGGATGATTTGATTTACAAAGATGGTTTGGAATGTTTGTTTTGTGGTGGCTTTTATTTCAGCATTGTGGCCAAGAAGATGCTGTAACAGTCAAAAACAGAGGGAAGGGAAGGTGCGGAACTGTTAGTGATTGGGGAATTGGGGTTGTCTTCACTGGTACTGCAGTTGAATGAGTCAATATGGACAGCCCAGCCAGAAAGAGGATGTGTTGGTTGCCTCCTCCCACTTTCTCCTTGTCCTCCTTCTCATCCTTCTATCCTCCTCAGCTGTTTACTGTATAGCTGGTGGTAAGTGCCTTGCCCTCATGATGACTGAGTTGTGCTGAATGGAGCAGACCATGCTGAATCATGAGGCATGCTCTGGGGGAAACTGCAGGACTCCTCTAGAATGGTCCAGACAGCAGAAGCATTGCTTAAGTGCCCCAATGGTTTGCTCAATTGCATTTCTTGTGGGAGCATGGCTTTTGTTGTAGGCATCCTGGCCACATGTGCGTAGTTTGCACACCAGAGTCTTAAGCCAGGTGGTCAGCAGATAGTGCTTGTTGCCCAGTAGTCTCCCTCTGGTTTGTTGTTGTGACTCAAATGTTCAAGGTACGGTAGACTGCCACAAAATGAAGGCATCATGAACAACTGCCAGGATACTGGGCATTGACCTACATGATGCACTGAGCATGTTTACACAACAACTGGACAGTAAGCAAGTGGATCCGTTTTGGTTGTGATATATCTCAGGATTTACATGTGGTGATCGCAAAGCGATGTGCATGTGGTCAGTGAAACCCTGAACCATGGGAAAGCCTCAATCCTGGTGCACACACCACCTGCTTCTCTCTGGCAAAAGAAAATAAAATCTATTCAGCTGTCCTTGTATTCAGTGCCTCCCTTACACAACAGTTGATGGCGAACTGGGTGATGTTGCAAATTTTGCCTGCTCCAGCCTGGAAGGAGCCCGGTGTGTAGAAATTTATGACCACGGTTACCTTTACAGCCACTGGCAATGCCATGCTTGCCTCCTCTAAGGTTACATGTTGTGCTGCAACATGTGGCTGTTTTCAGTGAGGACCTTCTTGGTAAAGCGGAGATGTCTGACACATTGGCCAGAATTTTATGTTAGGCCACCCACCGGCCAAAAGGTCGGGAGTGAGCCTGCCTCCACCGGGCCTGGGAGCAATGCTATGATTTTACATGGCCCAGGCCCTTAATTGGCCTCAGGCGGGAATTCCGTCCCTCTGAGGCAGGAAGTTCCACCTCTAAGAGCTGCCGGCCCATCAATGGGCCGGCAACTCTCAGTCCCAGCAGCACTACTGGAAGCAATGGCCACTGCAGCCAGGGAGAGGAGCAAGAGGGATGCCGGCCCTGGAAAAATGATAAGTGTGTGGGGACGCGCCGGGAATAGTTGGCCAGGCCTCAGCAAGGCAAGAGGGGGTTGGTTGTTGACGGGGGGGTGGGGAGGGAGAACGGTGAAATGTAATGCAGTGGGGGCAGTTGGGCCATGGGGGAGCCCTCCGCGGGGCATAGGGTGGCCGATCAGAAAGGTCCCCTCCCCCGCAGCCCGCAAGGAGGCCACCAGGTTTTACTTGGCAGCCTCCTGGGGGTCCTGAGTGCCCGCACACCACTGGTAATATACTAGCGGTGGCGACAGGAGGCCCTTAAGTGGCAGTTAATTGGCCACTTAATGGCCTTAATGGGCTTGGGGCAAGCGGACCATTTGTCGTCGCCGCTCCCCCTCGTAAAATTGCAGCGGGGGTGGGAAGGCAACAGGTAAGGCACCCCCTGCCACCTACTCAATTTTATGATTCCCCACCTCCAGCCCACTCCTGCAGGGGAACGTAAAGCCACGGCCATTGTTCCTCACTGAGGTGGAGGTAAGAGAATTTCTCCCTGAAGACCCTGGGTGGATATGGCCTGTTGCTGAGAGCCCTTCTTCCCCTCGTCCCTTCCTCCTCCGTCTTTGAGCAGCTTGTCCTCTGTGTTGCCTGTGCTCATTCTTATTGTTATGCAGGGTAAGGGGAATCCATGTGACTCCAACAATGTTTGGGAACAAGTAGTCTGAGCAGAATCCTTAAAATCAGGAGCAAGGCCTTGAGCACATGATACACCACTCCCTGGGCACTTCAGTACCTTTAAATAGCAGTACAAACCTCCAAACTCTGCTATAAACTCAGCAACGGCCAGTAGAAATCAATCATCAAGTAACCTGAAAGTCATTGATGACCCCTTTAAATAGTGCTGGTGGGGATCCTTCCTGCTGCTGATTGCATGTTCAGCTGTGTGAGGTTATGACAGAGCATTAGTTGGAGCGTTCAGGTCGAAAATGGCACTGCTGGTGTCAAATCAGCTGATTGTTGTCACAATCTGTCTAGTCTGCATAATTCCTGCGCACACTGCCTGTGCCCACACTAATGCCCTTACCAAAATGACATCCAGTGTGGCCAGCAGCAGAAGTGTTCACATCTGTTGCGAATGTCTTTTTAGTCCTGAAACAGTACCTATTACATTGAAAATACTGGTGCCATGCAATTTTGCGACCCACGCCTTTTCCGTTGTTCATTACTAAATTTGAATAGAGCGTAGGTTCATATATAAACCTAGACAGATAATTCTCCTAACTATTCAGATACACCACACTGAACATAATCTTAACGTACAGTCTCATTCCTGTGTCACCAGGCTCAGTTCCATCTTAGTAAATGTGGTTTAACCTATTGCAGAAAAGATCCCCTGGTACTATTTTGAAGAAGAGCATGGGAGTTGTCCCTTGTGTCCTGGTCAATACTTATCCCTCCACCAACATCAAAGAAAGAAAGGCTTGCATTGATATCGCGCCTTTCATGACCACCAGATGTCTCAAAGTGCTTTATAGCCAATAAAGCATTTTTGAAGTGCACTCACTGTTGTAATGCAGGAAATGCTACAGCCAGTGTGCACACAGCAAACTCCCACAAACAGCAATGTGATAATGACCAGATAATCTATTTTTTTTGTGTGTGATGCTGATTGAGGAACAAATATTGGCTCGGATACCAGGGATAACTCCCCTAGTCTTCTTCAACAGTGCCATCCAACCAAATGGACGGAGCCTCTGCTTAACATCGCCTCCAAAAGTCAGCACAATACTACAGTACAGCACTCCCTCATTGCAATGTCAGTCTTGATTTTTGTGCTCAAGCCCTGGAGTGAGACTTAAATCTGAAACCTTGTGATTCAGAGGTGAGAGTCCTACCAAGTTAGCCACAGCCGACAACTGAAATGCAAATTAATTGGTCATTATCACATTGCTGTTTGTGAGACCTGTCTGTGCACAGATTGGATGACATGTTTCCTATATTATAACAGTGGCTGCACTTCAAAATGTACTTCATTTAACTTAAAGCACTTTTGGGTGTCTTGCGGTCCTGAAAGGTGCTATTTAATACAAGTTTTTTCTGTCTTATTACTTTGAATAGAGTTATTTATTCCCAACACGGTCTATTATCATAAAATCTTAGCCTTCTAAATTCACAGATGGTGGCAAGATTACATTCCTATACTAACCCTGCATCAAGGCAGGAAAAATAACCTTTGTTTTATGCAAATATGTAAATGATCACAAGGAGCGACATCATCAGCTGGCCTTAATATCCAACATATAATGAAAGCATTCTCTTTATACCCCATGCCATATACAAGACATTACATCACAAGCACTGCACCTATTGATCTGTTGTTTTCTTAAAATATTATGTAATATAATTCTATCTCATCTTATCCTGACATGCAGATGGCGTATTTGCTAAAGTTAGCCATATTCTTGAACTTTAGACATAAACGCTAGGCTCAGAGAGCTACAGAAAACTGCTTTGTGGCAAAACGAAAATGACATTTTGAAATGCAAGCTCCAGGCTATTTCAGGCTCATTTCCCAGAACATTCCACAAAAACACACAAAAGAAAACCATACAATCTCTTTGCCGCATCTGCAAATCAGAAATTGCTAATCCTGGAAAAAAAAATGATTCCCTCTGCTTTTAGCTTTCGAAGCCTTTCACCATGAATTTCAATAGAAGGGGATATCTAATGCCAGGTCAGGCTAAGATAACTCTGTAATTTTAACACACTTGATTGTCTCCTAACAATTTAGGACCACAAATCTTTCCTTTTTTGACTTTGAATTATACAGTAAGCCAAATGCTTGCAGAACCATAGAAATTTACAGCGCAAAGTGGGGCCCTTCAATCCATCAGAACTTTTCTGGCTCTTTGTTAGAGCAATCTAAAATTAATTCCATTATTCCTTGCTCTCCTGTTAGCTCTATCTTCCTTTGCTTCAAATATATAGCCAATTTTCAATCAGGTTTTTGCTCATTACTATTGTTTCCCATCCTGGACATCAACTTGATAAAGCTACATTATAGCCTAAGCCTTTAATGTCCTGTCTATAATGGGGTGCCCAAAACTGCACACAGTGTTTTAAATTCAGCCTAACTAATGCTTTTACTTCTTTACCCTATTCCTTTATGCCTCTATTTATAAAACTGATTGAGCTGTTGCGAATGTATGGTTTAATTCACGTGCACTCACACTTCCAGGTAATTGTATATTGAGCCCCTCTCTGTTTAGCTGCACCCTCAGCATCTATCCTTGACTGTGCACATCCATTCCTTGATTTTCCTCCTAAAGTGCATTAAATCCACAATAAATTGCATCTGCTATCTGTCTGCTCGTTCTGCCAATCGATTTATGTCTTGCTAAAATATTTAACAGTGCTCTTCACGGTTTGCCAAATCTTCTACTTTTGTGTTTTCAGGCATTGTTTTCCCTATTCCTAAGTCTAAATCATGTATATATTTCAAGAAAAAAGTGGACTCAACACTGACCCCTTCTCCAATCAGAGCAACACCCACTTACCCAAGCACTTTGCCTCTCAAATTCCATAGGGTTCCTCCTAATCATCCGCTGTAGTGAAAACTGAAACTCGCAGAGATAGAAATCCTAGAATGGTTGCAGCACAGAAGGAAGCCATTCAACTTGTCGAACCTATGCCTGCTCTCTGCAAGAGGAATTTAGCTAGTCCCACTCCTCCAACTTTTCCCTGTTGATCTGCAATTTTTTTCCCTTCAAGTGCTCATCCAGTTTCAATTCATATCAGTTATTTGCCCTGATTTATTTTGCATTAATTAATTCAATCAATGCTTCCTTCCTTGAGCTGAGTAATGGGTGTATGGACAGTATTCTGATATGTATCCTTATCATGCAATGCTCTGTGCTGGGAGAGAGAATGTGAAACATTCACCATATTAATTCTGCTGCTTCTCTCTTTTCACAAACATTCCCTTCATGGTCTGATATGGAAAAAGTGTTTTAATACTTGAAAGAACTTTACTTTGCATCCATTAAAATGAATTGGATAGTGTCTCTGCAATTTCCTGTATTGTGACTTTGACAGGCATGTTTTCACATTGTGAGTGTCCGTTTGTAAAATCAGCCTTTAAACACTAAATAAATACACAGAACATCAACTAAGATAAATATATATATATATATATATATATTCCAAAATTTAGCTGAAAAATATAAATAGTAAAGCTTTTAATTACTTCCTTCAGTCCCTTTAAATTGGTGCTTTAACCAGCTTCTCTTCACACTTATTTACAATGGATGGAAATTATGCTGGGCACCCAATCATTGGAATTGTGAATGAGTCTGCTAATGCCCTTCATCAGTATGACTTCCATTGGCTTACATGTGGTAAATGTTGCATGCTTGGGAGGAAACTTTTGACTTATGGTACCCAAAGCATTCCATCAATGGGGTTTTCCTCAGTTCTTGTCTGAGTCTGTTTTAGAATAATTGATAGAGATTGATTGCTATGATTAGTCAACATTTCTATTATCATTATATCATATGACGATCACATTGGTAGAAAGCAAACTAGATGGACCTTGATCTTTTCTCATCTAGCAATTCCTATGTTTCAAAATCACTGCAGAGTTTGTTTGCAGCAGGGATCAGACAGAATGCACTCTCTACCTAATTTCTGAGTGTCAGCTCACCCATATCCTGCCAATGGTACTGACACCACTGGGTAGAAAATGGTCACTACTGTCTTTTGGATTAGGTGTTTGATTGACAGTCGATTTTATCTGGAAAGTAATGAACACTGCAGTCTCACTCAAAGTCACCAAGAATAGCTGTTGTTGAAAATGAAAATTCTCAGTACAGCATGAGGGGATTGATCGACTGAGATTGAAATTAAGTTCACCATGCATCTAACCAATGTTTTACTGGATTTGGGTGAGCTTGATTCTGACACTGGGGGGGAGTGGGGGGGGGGGGATGGGGATTTTTATCTCTTGGCCTGTTGGGAGCAGGGACGGGGGTTGGGGTGGTGGTGGTTTCCTTGCATACAAAGAACAAAGAACAAACAAAGAACAAAGAACAGTACAGCACAGGAACAGGCCATTCGGCCCTCCAAGCCTGCGGCGATCTTGATGTTTGCCTAAACTAAAACCTTCTGCACTTCCGGGGTCCATATCCCTCTATTCCCTTCCTATTCATGTATTTGTCAAGATGTCTCTTAAACGTCGCTATTGTACCTGCTTCCACCACCTCCCCCGGCAACAAGTTCCAGGCACTCACCACCCTCTGTGTAAAGAACTTGCCTCGCAGATCCCCTCTAAACTTTGCCCCTCTCACCTTAAACCTATGTCCCCTAGTAACTGACTCTTCCCCCCTGGGAAAAAGCTTCTGACTATCCACTCTGTCCATGCCGCTCATAACTTTGTAATGCTCTATCATGTCGCCCCTCCACCTCCATCGTTCCAGTGAAAACAATCCGAGTTTACCCAACCTCTCCTCATAGTTAATGCCCTCCAGACCAGGCAACATCCTGGTAAACCTCCTCTGTACCCTCTCCAAAGCTTCCACGTCCTTCTGGTAGTGTGGCGACCAGAATTGCATGCAATATTCTAAGTGTGCTGAGTTGCGATGTGGACTTTTGACTTCACAGGGTGTGTGTGACATAAAAACATAGAAAATAGGAGGAGTTGGCCATTCGGCCCTTCGAGCCTGCTCCGCCATTCATTGTGATCATGGCTAATCATCCAACTCAGTAACCTGTTCCCGCTTTCGCCCCATACCCTTTGATCCCTTTCGCCCCAAGAGCTATATCTAACTCCTTCTTGAAAACATACAATGTTTTGGCCTCAACTGCTTTCTGTGGTAGCGAATTCCACAGGCTCACCATTCTCTGGGTGAAGAAATTTTTCCTCATCTCAGTCCTGAAAGGTTTACCCCGTATCCTTAGACTATGACCCCTGGTTCTGGACTCCACCACCATCGGGAACATCCTTACTGCATCTACCCTGTCAAGTCCTATTAGAATTTTATAGGTTTCTATGAGATCCCCCCCTCACTCTTATGAACTCCAGCGAATATAATCCTAACCGACTCAATCTCTCCTCATACGTCAGTCCCGCCATCTCAGGAATCAGTCTGGTAAACCTTCGCTGCACTTCCACTATAGCAAGAAAATCCTTCCTCAGATAAGGAGAACAAAACTGCACACAATATTCTAGGTGTGGCCTCACCAAGGCCCTGTATAATTGCAGCAAGACATCCCTGCTCCTTTACTCGAATCCTCTGGCTATGAAGGCCAACATACCATTTGCCTTTTTTACCATCACTGACAGGTCCCTTGCCAGAGGTCAGCCGGATTAACAGGCTTGAATTCCAATTGGGTGGGAAATACTGGAGAAGAGGTCACAGGATCAGATGGAAGGGGTGGGGGAGGATGATCCCCGGTATGTCCAGTCCTTGACTCTGGGGGTAGTAGTCCAATTAAGGTGGGGAGGAGGGGTGAAATGGGAGGGTTCTGAGCCCGGGAATGGGGTGGAGTGTTGGCTGTACCAATCTGAGGAGAGAGGGAGAGAAACAACTCCGGGGTGGATGTGGTTTGATCCTGATGGAGGGAGTGCAATCCCAGAGTAGCTTTGGTTTGATCCTGGGGTATGTTTCAGAGATTGGAGGCCTGAGGGATCAGAGGCTGGGTTGGAGGATGGTCTGGGGCACTATGGGGGAGTTTGGTAGTCTCTGCTGGGAGATCAGAGGCCTCAGAGGCAGATCAAAGGCATCGGTGCGGGGGGTGGGGGGACCTAGAGGCCTCTGGGCCTGGGGATCAGGGGCTTTGAGGAGGAGGTCCAGGGAAGATGGGAAATATTGGGGGGATAAATCCAATCGTGGAGGGTTGGCGAGGCAGATATGCTGGAGTCAGCAGCAAAGTACCTCCTGGATCCTGCAGCCCTCGCCTCCTTGTGCTGCTGGGTTTCCTGTGGCCTGGGAAACCCAGCTGTCCAGAGTCCAATTGGAAGTGGTGAATAAAAATGAGGCACATGGCCTTATTATAATATTTAAATTATAATTCATCTCCTGGGAGCAGATTGGCTGCCTGTCCCCCATCCTGCAACTGTTAAAACTGGAAGTGGATTGGTTGGAGGTGGATTAGTGTCTGGATTCAGATTTTTAATACTTTAACCTCCCACCCGACCAGGGATAGGCACCAACATGTTGCACCACAGACATCTGACAAAATTATTGACTCAGCCACGGACTTGGGGGCAATTACTCTGTATATAAAATGTATAGTCAACCAAATGCCATCAAAACACGGTCCAATTTAAAACACATTTCTCCCCACTTAGTGAAATACTGTTTTTGCTTGCACAAGTAGTCAATGTCTACCCGCACACATGATGTAGCGATGCAGAGAATTCAGATAGATATCCATCTGTCAGGAGTGATCATGATCTCTCGCTCTCCCCCCACTATGTTCATTCCCTCTCTCCCACACTCTGTGTTCAACCCCTCTGTGTCCAACCCCCTCTCCCCACTCCTTGCCCACCCCCCCTCTCCCCCACTCTGTGTCCATCCCCCTCTCCCCACCACCTCCCTCTGCTCCCTGGGCTGTTGTATGTTTAAAGAGCTGCCTGACTCTCAGTGTGCTCCCTCCGCCCTGCGCCATGGCTCTGGCTGTTTGCTTTTCCGTTTCCTGCTCTCCCTTCGGCCTCTCTCCCTCTCCCTCTCCTGTGCAGCAGCCATTCCCGCTCACTCCCTGAACCGCGCAAAAACAGCAGGCGCGGCCGATCCCAACCTACCTACACCACAAACCTCCAATCAGCCCTCTACCCATCCAGGTAGTCTGCTGTCAGTCACATACACTGAGCATTCACAGAAAGGTGCCTGCTGTCCGTCAGACGCAGGGCCTGCCTCCGTCTGATGTACACTTTAATGGGAGAGCTGCCAATCAAAGCCGACCCACAGGCAGTCGCTGTCAGTCAGAGAATTGGTGGGCCAAATGACAACCACGGACCTCAACAATTTTTTTTACCATGGACACTGCAAATATTTTGCAACCCAAATATTTTGGGGTTAAAATATTCCCCCTAAGTGGGAAAAACGGAAAAATATTATCTTCTGTAGCAGTGTCCTTTAGCAGGTTTTTGTATTTTTATCCTCATCAAAGAAAGTATTTTGAAGACAAAAGCTCTAAGTTAGAATAGTTGTGATCTGTCTTTTAATTGCATTTTCTCCCTGTTTCTTTGAAGAAAATTTGAATGTTCATCTTGGTCCTTCATGCTTCCACGATTGTTCCAGTGTGACCTCTAGCTATTCAATGCAGCAGTTAATGTTTAACACTTGGAGGTAGCTTGCAGATGATCCAGTAACACAATACCAATACCTCATGTTGCTCAAGCTATTGCTTTTGAAAGATAATTGACTGTATTTTTCTGTGTATAGTGTCATTTGGATAAATTTACGATCCAATGCAAAATGAGATTTTACGCAGTATTCATAACCTCATATGGATTTACCATCCGTTTATATTTTATACTGGTGATTAATTGTGAGCCAGAAAGACTGCCCCAACAATCTCTTGGCCTCAAAGTAGGTCTGACTGATAACAGTTTGAACTGCTAGGGGGAGGTTGACAGGTGCTAAATTTGTGTAGTCAGCAGATGGGAGCTCCAGCCCTCAACTCATTGTCCCCAGATGTCTGGCACATTAGATGCAAAGATGTTAGGTCATTGTGCAACTGGCTGAAGTTGTAAGAGGTGAAGCAGATTATTTCTGGTTACTCAGGTGATAACTTGCTTGCCTTCAGTTTACATAGACATTTTATGTGAGCTGGGTTGCAACATTTTAGTTTGTCACTTGTTTTCAGTGTCGCTGATTAGCTTATAAATTTTTTATTTACACTTTTTGAGCTTATTTTCATCCTATACCTATTGTTCCTTTAATCTATTTTCCCACCAAAAATAGAAAATTTGCTTTTTTTGTTCCCTCAGGTCTTCCAGAGAGCTAGCATGGACGTGCTGGGTTGAATGGCCTCCTTCTGTGCTGTAACCATTCTATGTTCAATCTTTTCCATTCTGACCCATTGTTATTTAATTTCTGACAGTTGTGTGGCAACTTCCAAAATTTGGATGCCTCCAGAGAGGGAAATGAGAGAAGTTGATAGAGTCCAAGGAGGAAGTGTTAGGTCAAGTGAGCAGGAGGGGAAGGAGGTTGGTGAAAGAAGCCCCCAGTGGGCATGTTGGGCAGAAGAGAAGGATCTGTGAGAGACAGATGGTAAAAAAGGAAGCTTGAAGTAATGGACGGAGGGTCTAGGATGGCAGCCAAACTGCACACGCGAATGGACACAAAGTGACTTTGGATTGCATTGACATGGCAAAGATAAGGAAAGACATGATCTGATCACAAATAAAATAAAAGCAAAATACTGTGGATGCTGGAAATCTGAAATAAAAACAAGAAATGCTGGAAATACTCAGCAGGTCTGGCAGCATCTGTGGAGAGAGAAGCAGAGTTAACGTTTCAGGTCAGTGACCCTTCATCAGAACTGATCTGATCACAGATGAGTATAGGAGAAGATGATATGAAAGAGTCCAAAGTTATAGTCAGAAGACCTGTGGTCAGATGAGGTCAGCTTGTACACAATATAAACTTGGAGCATCCATGAATCAATGTCCAGTTTCAGAGTCAGTGGAGGAGAGAGAATGGATCCAGGAACAATTCCAGGGGCAAAGTATTTGTGGTGGTGCTGGTGGAAGTTGTCCAGTGGAATTGACAATGTCCCAGCAAAGACCAGTTGAGATGTGTAGTCATCTCAAGTTTTAGCAGTGCTCACCAACAAACCTGATAGACTAGCAGAGCAGCAAAGAGCTGTGGGACTGAAACCCCAAGGAGGAATTGTAGTGTAAATTGTTCACTCATGCGCAAGTTTTTGCTATCAATAACCTTATCACTGGATCATTGTATTGATAGCCTGACTGAAACATAATTCACGGGTGGTAACAAGTTGCTGCCTCCGTACCTGGCTATGCTTTCCACCACCTGCCCTGCACAAACTGCCGTGCCAGTGGTATGGTCCTTATCACGAAGTCTTCCTTGGTCCCTCAATCTGGAGCAAGAGAACATATGAATATAAGAATTAGGAGCATGAGTAAGCCATCTAACCCCTCAAGACTGCTTTGTCATTCAATAAGGTCATGGCTGATATTTTACCTCAACTCCACTTTCTCGCCCTATCGCAATATCCCTTGATGCCTTTAATATCCAAAAATCTGTCGATCACTGTCTTGAATATACAAAATGACTGAGCATCCACAGCCCTCTGGAGTAGAGAATGTCAAAGATTCATAACCCCTTGAGTGAAGAAATTAGTCCTCATCTCAGTCTTAAATGGTCGACCCTTTATTCTTAGACTGTGATCCTTAGTTCTAGATTCCCCAGCCAGGGAAAACATCCTCCAAGCAACTACCCTGTCAAGCCCTTTAAGAATTTTATATGTTTATTCTTCTGGACCTTTCTCTTCCTTTAAACACTTCACTGTATTCCACCCCTCTCACCTCTCCTTTTAAGATCTTTGTAGTCTACTGTCAAAGCCCCAAGATATCCACTCTCCTTGCCTTTAGTTGGCTCTGCACTGAGTAACTCCTCATCTTCAGTGATATCAGTCTCTATCTCAGTTTTCTTCTCATTCCTCTGAATTTGAAATCACCACCCATCTCAAACCTCTTCATCCAAAAACATCTTTTTCTTTCCTCTTCTTCTTTGGCCTCTTTGTCTCGAGAGACAGTGGGTAATTGCCTGGAGGTGGTCAGTGGTTTGTGAAGCAGCGCCTGGAGTGGCTATAAAGGCCAATTCTAGAGTGACAGACTCTTCCACAAGTGCTGCAGATAAAATTGGTTGTCGGGGCTGTTACACAGTTGGCTCTCCCCTTGCGCTTCTGTCTTTTTTCCTGCCAACTGCTAAGTCTCTTCGACTCGCCACACTTTAGCCCCGCCTTTATGGCTGCCCGCCAGCTCTGGCGATCACTGGCAACTGACTCCCACGACTTGTGATCAATGTCACAGGACTTCATGTCGCATTTGCAGATGTCTTTAAAGCAGAGACATGGACTGCCGGTGGGTCTGATACCAGTGACGAGCTTGCTGTGTAATGTGTCCTTGGGGATCCTGCCATCTTCCATGCAGCTCACATGGCCAAGCCATCTCAAATGCCGCTGGCTCAGTAGGGTGTATATGCTGGGGATATTGGCCGCCTCGAGGACTTCTGCGATGGAGATACGGTCCTGCCACCTGATGTCAAGGATTTTCTGGAGGTAGCGAAGATGGAATGAATTGAGACATCGCTCTTGGCTGACATACGTTGTCCAGGCCTTGCTGCCGTAGAGCAAGGTACTGAGGACACAGGCTTGATACACTTGGACTTTTGTGTTCCATGTCAGTGTGCCATTTTCCCACACTCTCTTGGCCAGTCTGGACATAGCAGTGGAAGCCTTTCCCATGCGCTTGTTGATTTCTGCATTGAGAGACAGGTTACTGGTGATTGTTGAGCCTAGGTAGGTGAACTCCTGAACCACTTCCAGAGCGTGGTCGCCGATATTGATGGATGGAGCATTTCAGACGTCCTGTCCCATGATGTTCGTTTTCTTGAGGCTGATGGTGAGGCCAAATTCGTTGCAGACAGCCGCAATCCTGTCAATGAGTCTCTGCAGACACTCTTCAGTGTGAGATGTTAATGCAGCATCATCAGCAAAGAGGAGTTCCCTGATGAGGACTTTCCGTAGTTTGGTCTTCGCTCTTAGACGGGCAAGGTTGAACAACCTGCCACCTGATCTTGTGTGGAGGAAAATTCCTTCTTCTGAAGACATGAACACATGTGAGAGCAGCAGGGAGAAAAAGATCCCAAACAGTGTGGGTGCGAGAACACAGCCCTGTTTCACACCACTCAGGATAGGAAAGGGGTCTGATGAGGCGCCGCTATGCTGAATTGTGCCTTTCATATTGTCATGGAATGAGGTGATGATACTTAGTAGCTTTGGTGGACATCCGATCTTTGCTAGTAGTCTGAAGTGACCATGTCTGCTGTCGAGGTCAAAGGCTTTGGTGAGATCAATGAAAGCAATGTAGAGGGGCATCTGTTGTTCGCGGCATTTCTCCTGTAGCTGGCGAAGGGAGAACAGTATGTCAATGGTGGATCTGTCTGCTTGAAAGCCGCACTGTGCCTCAGGGTAGACACGCTCAGCCACCTTCTGGAGCCTGTTTAAAGTGACTCGAACGAAGACTTTCCCCACTATGCTGAGCAGGGAGATTCCATGGTCGTTGTTGCAGTCACTGCGGTCACGCTTGTTCTTATAGAGGGTGATGATATTGGCATCGCGCATGTCCTGTGGTACTGCTCCCTCATCCCAGCACAGGCAAAGCAGTTCGTACAGTGATGAAAGTATAGCAGGCTTGGCACTCTTGATTATTTCAGGGGTAATGCTGTCCTTCCCAGGGGTTTGTCCGCTGGCTAGAGAATCAATGGCATCACTGAGTTCCAATTTTGTTGGCTGTACGTCCAGCTCATCCATGACTGGCAGAGACTGGGCTGCATTGAGGGCGATATCAGTGACAACATTTTCCCTGGAGTACAGTTCTAGGTAGTGCTCCACCCAGCGGTCCATTTGCTTACGTTGGTCAGTGATTGTGTCCCCTGATTTAGATTTGAGGGGGGGTGATCTTCTTGATGGTTGGCCCAAAAGCTCTCTTAATGCCATCTTCCAAACCCTCGACCTCTACCAACTGGAAGGACAAGGGCAGCAAATACATGGGAACACCACCACCTGCAAGTTCCCCTCCAAGTCACACACCATCCTGACTTGGAACTATATCGCCGTTCCTTCACTGTCGCTGGGTCAAAATCCTGGAACTCCCTTCCTAACAGCACTGTGGGTAAACCCACCCCAAATGGACTGCAGCGGTTGAAGAAGGCAGCTCACCACCACCTTCTCAAGGGCAATTAGGAATGGGCAATAAATGCTGGCCTGGCCAGCGTCGCCCACATCCCATGAATGAATTTAAAAAAAAATACATTCCTCTGATGTTTCTGGTGTCAGAGGCCAGCTGAATATGACTGCATAGGTGTTGCCAGTAGTCATTTGCGCAGCGCCTGGCTGTTCTTTGTGCAGCTCTTCTGGCTGCTTTAAGTGCTACGGATGTTAACTCGCTGGGGGCTTTCTTGTAGTTCAGCAGTGCAATGCGTTTAGCGGCTATGACAGGTTCCAGCTCTTCAAAGTGAGATTGAAATCAGTCTGCATTCTGCTTCACGTGGTTGCCATAGGTGGTCATTGCTGAGTCATTGGGCAGCACAGTGGCGCAGTGGTTAGCACCGCAGCCTCGCAGCTCCAGGGACCCGGGTTCAATTCTGGGTACTGCCTGTGCGGAGTTTGCAAGTTCTCCCTGTGACCGCGTGGGTTTTCATCGGGTGCTCCGGTTTCTTCCCACCGCCAAAGACTTGCAGGTGATAGGTAAATTGGCCATTGTAAATTGCCCCTAGTGTAGGTAGGTGATAGGGAATATGGGATTACTGTAGGGTTAGTATAAGTGGGTGGTTCTTGGTCGGCACAGACTCGGTGGGCTGAAGGGCCTGTTTCAGTGCTGTATCTCTAAATAAAAATAAAAAAAATAGATGGCGTCTCTGATGTGGGCCCACTTGGTCTCTGCATCCCCTGTAGGAGTGTTTTGAAGGGCTTTTTCAAGTGAATTTAGAAACTTATGTAACAGCTGTGGATTAGAAATTCTGCTCGTGTTGATGCGCGGGCAGCCCCTCTGCTTAGAATGATGCAACTTCTTTGGTTTGAGTGTAACCTTGCTGCACACCAGGGAGTGGTTGGTGTCGCAGTTCGCGCTGTGGAAGCTGCGTGTGATTTGAACGCTGTTTAAAGAGGCTCGCCTTGTGACGATGAGGTCCAGCTGGTGCCAACGACGAGATCTTGGGTGCCTCCAAGAAACCTGGTGACAGGGTTTCGTATGAAAGAACGAGTTGGTGATGCAGAGGTTATGATAGGTACACAACTCAAGCAGTCTCTGTCCATTCTTATTCATCCTACCAATGCCATAGCGCTAAAGGCAGGAGGGCCATGAGTCATGGTCGGCCCCAACCCTGGCATGAAAGTCCCCCAGCAGGAACAGATGTTCGATATTGGGGATGCTTCAAATGATATTATGGAGTTCCTCATAGAACTGGTATTTAGCTTCATGTGAGGACCAGAGTGTTGGAGCATAGATGCTGAGTAGGTGTACTGGACCAGAGGCAGTGAGCAGTCAGATGGACAGTATGTGTTCCGAGCCATTTGAAGGAGGCTCTATCATGCTGAGCAAAGAGTTTCTGATGGCGAAGCCCACTCCATGCTGTCTTGGTTCTTCAGGATCCCTACCCTGCCAGAAGAAGGTGTAGTCTTGCTCTCTTAGAGATCCGCTCGCAGGGAGGCATGTCTCCTGAAGTGCTGCAATGTCCACATTGAGTCCACTGAGCTCGTTGTTAATGATGGTGGTCTTCTGAGAATCGTTGATTTGTGTAAGGTCATCCGACAGGCCAGGACACATAGTTCTGACGTTCCAGCTTGCAAAACGAAGGGCTGGTACCTTCTTTCCTTTTTTTGTCGTGCTGTTTTGTGAGGTGTTGCAGTCCACTTTTCGGGCAATGACCCTGAGCTCCAATCACCCATTGAAGCAGGTGGACTATGGCGGGACAGAACCTTACTGACCAGGGGCTGCCCGGTTTGAGGTGGGCGGTAGCTATCCAGTGAGATGCCATGACCTTTCCCATGGACAAAGGCAACCCGTGGCGCCCAATCTCTACGCCCAATCCATATACATAGTCCTATCCATATTCATGCTCGCCACCTCAGCCTTGCCATCTCCTGTGGCCTCTTTATTCTTGCAGTATTGATCACTGACTTAGCCACTGCGAAAGGGTTCCCTGTATCCATTACCACTCACAGCCCTGTACCCATTCTGCAGCTGTCCAATCAATCTCAAGTTATGCCTGTGTAGAAGTTTAATTTTGTACTAAACTATTCTGAAACAAATACATTGAGCCCAATTGTAGTGGCTCCAAAGCCTCTCATTGAGTTCAGCTACTTTTGGACAGGAGTTGAGGTTAACCTTTCTGCTATATATGTGTAAAAAACGCAGCATATTAAGCCACACAACAATATTACAAGTTTTTTTGTATTGTAACAGCCAATAGCCACAACCTGGAAGGATTTGAACCAACAAATACACTTAATTCCATCCCTTTAGTTAAATATTCCATTGTATCGCTTTGTATTAAGGTATATGTTGCCATTGCACTTCAGTCATTCAATGCATGCACACTATTTTAGCCGCAAGAAGAAATCACTGAGATTGGAAGGGATACATGCTCTCTCATGATGATAATGCTGCTGGCGTAATTAAAGTATCTCTCAGTCTCAAAATAGCCTGTGGGAAGCGGAATGGAAAGCTCCAAGTGTAGCATATTGGCAGCTGGGAATGCCAGCTACTATGTAATGTTTAGAACCTCCTTATACCACATACCAGTTTCAGACTCCCTCAGATCTCTTTGTGAGAAAGCAATTCCAGTAATTATGGGGACTAAATTCGATAACCCCTGAAAAGGGGCGTGGAGATCACAATGCAGTATTAATCTGCGTCCGTTGCTTCAGATACAGGCAACATGCCAACTTCGTGCTGCCCGCTAATTTGCATCATTGCCATGTGCAGCCAGAGCAAAGTACACTGTTGAGTGGCTGCATGCCTCAGCAAGGGGTCCAAGTTTGTACAAGGCTAGCACCACAAAGCTAACCTGCACTACCTGAAGGGGAGGTGATTCTGGCTGGAACAGCTGCTGGAACTCTTTGTGGAAGAGAGTATGAGCAGAAAGAAGAGTGAATTATGGTGTAACAGGAGAGAGATCATGTTCCAAGGTTCTCTGGTGCTGTACTAGTTGCCTTGGCAGAGGAGGAGGAGAGAGGCCCTTCATAAAAACTGTGTGAAGGCAGTGGGAGCAGATAGCCATGGACGTCAATGCAGTAGTCAAGCCCTGAGGACATGGATACAGTGCTGCAAGAAGTTCAATGACATTGCACAAGTGGTCAAGGTCAGTGAATGTATCTTCCAAGGCCATATCCTACCAACAGCACCACTAGCCTCACACACTGTTCAATTCACCACACCCTTATCACTCCTACCAACACAATTTATCAATCAGGGCTCATACCTAACATTCATAACTTCACCTCATCCTCACGCACGTAGCTCTGCAGCAAGTCTCACACCCAGATCTTACAGCTTGCACACACTGCCAGTTATTCAGCTATGACAGCCACATGACCCAAATAGACTACACTACATACACTGACACTTTCCTCTCTCTTTCAGGAACAGTTGGTGAACAACATTTCCTTTGTTCCAATTTCGTAATGCCCAACCAGAGGCAGCAGGTACTAACTGGCAGGGGACAAGCATGGCTGCATAGTCCTCACCCCAGTGGGGGAGATGGTGCTCACCATCATTGGAGTGACCATTGCTGAGGCCAGTGTGAAATGTCAAGGAGTATGGAGGAGTCCAGCACGAACTTGGCACAGGGCTTTACAGAAAGCTTGAAGCCCATCCTTTCTAGTGTGGAAGTGGTGGCCAATTCCATGAAAACATTTGTGGACCCAGCCGTGATGCACGGTCTGATGGACAATGTCTCAGCTTCTATTGTAGCCCTAGAAGAAGCCACCCAACATCTGGGTGCTGCAGTGGAAGCTCAGACTGAAGTC
This sequence comes from Heterodontus francisci, assembly GCF_036365525.1. Lineage (NCBI taxonomy): Eukaryota > Metazoa > Chordata > Chondrichthyes > Heterodontiformes > Heterodontidae > Heterodontus > Heterodontus francisci. The sequence continues at coordinate 67,590,178 of NC_090373.1, forward strand.
ATGCAAGGTCAGCTTGCTGCCATACAAGCTCAGACAGCTGCAGACTTGCAGAGTGCCACAGCAGTCCAGCAATCTGTCCTCCAACAGATTATAAGGATTGCTAAAGTGTTGCCCCAGGGAGTGGCAGTGGCTCTGTGGAGCACAAACCTGTTGTTCTCTCTCAGAATGACAGCATTCATCCTGCCACCACAGCCACTCCATCAGTGCCCTTGCTGCTGCCTGTCAGCCAGCCATCCCAGACTGCTGCTGCCCATTCTGAGGTGGTGCAGTTCAAAGCCAGGTCTTCTTGGTCCACAGTGGCTCAAGGTTGCCCTGCAAGACTATCTGTACTGAAAGTCAGAAGACTTCCACCAGCCATGCTGCAGCCACTCACGTAGCATTGCATCGGAGCACTAGGACAGGAAAAGGCACACGAGAAACAGGCACCAAGGGAATGCACAAGCCTAATTAGTTGATATACAATATCGCATACTTTAATTTATAAATTTGATTTGTAAGATTTATTTTGTGTTGGCTTTTATTTTTACATTGTGGCCAAGTAGTTACTGTGATAGTCACTAGAGGAATGCAAGGTGTGGGACTGTTAGTGAATGGGAAATTGGGGTTGCAGTTACTGGTATCACAGATGAGCCAGAAAGTGGCTGAGTTGGTTGTCTCCTCCTTTCTTCTTCCTCCTTCTCTTCCTCCTGCTCCTGAGTTGGTCATCGTATAGCTGGTGACAAAGGTTGTGCCCTTATGATGGTGAGGTTGTGCAGCATGCAGGAGACATACACGAATCTTTACAATTGCTCTGCTGAGTACTGCAGAGCTCCTCCAGAGTGGACCAGGGAACGGAAGTGTTCTTTTCAGCACTCCTATTGTCTGCTGCATCATATTTCTTCTGGCAACATTACTTTTGTTATATGCATTCTGCCCACGTGTGTGTGGTTACTCACCGGAGACATGAGCCACGTCATCAAAAAACTCTTGTAACCTAGTGGCTACCCTCCGGTTTGTTGTGCTGGCTCAAATACGAAGGCAAAACAAACTGCCACACAATGAAAGCATCATGATTGCTGCCAGGATATCAGGTATTGACCTGCATGATAAGTTGCATATGGTTGCACACCAGCTGCGGGTTGAAAGAATGCAATTCCTTTTAGTTGCGGTGCATTTCAGAGTTGATAAGCGGCGTTTGTAAATGGGCATGTGTGCAGTCGATGGCACCCTACACGCGGGGAAGCCTGTAATTCCCGTGAAGGCATGTGTCCACTCTGCCTGTTTGTTTCTGGCAAGAGAAAATTAAATGTATTCAGCTCTCTTAGAATACACAATCTCAGTGACCTTCCTTATGCAACAGTGGATGGCAAACTGGGAGATGTTGCAAATGTTGCCAGCTCCTGCCTGGAAGGAATCCAACACATGAAGGATCATGTCCACGGTCACCTTCACATCCACTGGCAATGCCGTCCTCACCCAACTCTGAGATTGCAATTGTGGCTACAGCTGGTGGCAGATTTCAGTGAGGACATCATTAACGAGCAAAAACATCTTCAGGTAGAAGAATTGCTCCCTGAACATCCTGGGTAGATATAGCCTCCTGCTGACAGCCCTTCTCCCCCTCCTCCAACTCCCTCTTCCAGTAGCTTGTCCTGTTCTGTGTTCACCTATGCTAATTCTCCCTGTCATGTAAAAGGCCAGGGGGAATACATACTAGTGCACTCGTGTCTTGGAGCAAGTGGTTTGTGCAGAATCCTTGAAGTTAGGACAAAGTCCGTCAGCATGTGCCACACCATTCCCTGTAGACTTGAGCAACTTTAAAGAACTCTAAAAACCACCAAACATTTCTACAATCACAGCAACAACCAGTAGAAATCATTCAGCAACTAACCTATAAGTAGTTGATGATCCTTTTAACTAGTACTGGTGTGGCGGAGGGGAGCGGGTGTTGGTGGTGGTGGGGAGGTGGGTGGTGTGGTCCTTCATGCTGCTGAACCTACGTTCAGCTGTGCGTGTTGATGAGTCTGTATGAGATGACGCGTTGAGCTCCAAAATGGCCGTGCTGGTGTCAGGTCTGCATTTTTCACTGATTGACGTCATGATCTGCCTACTCTGTATACTTTCGGTGGATGCTCCCTGTGCGTGTTTTAATACCCTCTCCAAAATGGTGTCCTAGCGGGGTCGAAACAGAAGTGCGTGTACACAGTGCAGACACCATTTTGAAGGCAAAGTGGCATTTGCAGCGTTGAGAAACCGGGCTTTTTAAGATGCGTGTGACATTTTACTTTTGGTAAATTAAAAGGATAGCAAAAACCATTACAAGAATGTTTGGAAAGTAACAAAAACTTAAAGATGCTGTCAAAAGACAGAGTGGACTTGCATGTCAATTTGCCACATTGTTTGCATCTACCTGGGAAAGCAGATGGGGTCTCAGTTTAACACTTCATAGTGACAACTGCACCCCAACAGTGCAGTATTCCAGAGATTCTTGGAGTGGGTCCCAAACCCACAACCTTCTGGCTCAGAGGCAAACTGGCGAGAAGCCAGTTATCATGGTACATATCTGTACCAATGACATAGGTAAAAAAAGAGATGAGGTCCTACAAGCTGAATATCGGGAGTTAGGATGTAAATTAAAAAGTAGGACATCAAAGGTAGTAATCTCAGGATTAATACCAGTGCCACGTGTTAGCGAGAGCAGAAATAGCAGGATATATCAGATGAATACGTGGCTGGAGAAATGGTGTAGGGGGGATGGATTCAGATTCCTGGGACATTGGGACCAGTTCTGGAGAAGGTGGGACCAGTACAATTTGGACGGGTTGCATCTGGGCAGGTCCGAAACAATTTCCTCAGTGGAGTGTTTGCTAGTGCTGTCGGGGAGGGTTTAAACTAGAATGGCAGGGGGATGGGAATCTGAGCAGGGAGACAGAGGAGGGGGAAACAAGGATAGAAATGAAAGACAGAAAGGTAAGAAGCAAAAGTGGAAGGCAGAGAAAATGAGGGCGAGAAACAAATGGGGCCATAGTGCAAAATAAAGCTAAGATGACTAACAGTGTTAAAAAGACAAGTCTAAAGGCATTGTGTCTTAATGCGCAGAGAATTCGCAATAAGGTAGATGAATTAACAGCGCAAATAGATATAAATGATTCTGATATAGTTGCGATTACGGAGACATAGCTGCAGGGTGACCAAGGCTGGGAACTCAACATCCAGGAGTATTCAATATTTAGGAAGGACAGGCAAAAATGGAAAGGAGGTGGGGTAGCATTGTTAGTAATGCAGGAAATCAATGCAATAGTGAGGAAGGATATTGGCTCGGAAAATCATGATGTGGAATCTGTACGGGTGGAGCTAAGAAACACCAAGGGGCAGAAAACGTTGGTGGGGATTGTCTATAGGCCCCCAAACAGTGGTGGAGTTGTAAGGGATGGCATTAAACAGGAAATTAGAGATGCATGCAATAAGGGTACAACTGTAATCATGGGTGACTTTAATCTACACATGGATTGGTCAAACCAAATTAGCAATAATACTGTGGAGGAGGATTTCCTGGAGTGTGTATGTGATCTTTTTTAGACCAGTACGTTGAGGAACCAACTAGAGAACAGGCTATCCTAGACTGGGTATTGTGCAATGAGAAAGAACTAATTAACAATCTTGTTGCATGGGGTCCCTTGGGGAGGACCAACCATAACATGATAGAATTCTTCATTAAGATGGAGAGTGTAGTTGTTGAATCCAAAACTAGGATCCTGAATCTAAATAAAGTAAACTATGAAGGTATGAGGCACCAGTTGGCTTTGGTCGATTGGGAAACTTTACTCAAAGGGTTGACAGTCGATAGGCAATGGATAATATTTAATGCATGAACTACAAAATTATTCATTCCTGTCTGACTCAAAAATAAAACCGGACGGGTGGCTCAACCGTGGCTTACAAAGGAAATTAGGGATAGTATTAGATCCAAAGAGGAGGCATATAAAATTGCCAAAAAAAGCAGCAAGTCTGAGGATTGGGAACAGTTTAGAATTCAGCAAAGGAGGATTAAGCGGGGGAAATAGAGTATGAGAATAAACTTGCGGGAACATAAAAACTGACTGTAAAAGCTTCTATAAATATGTGAAGAGAAAAAGATTAGTGAAAACAAATGTAGGTCCCTTACAGTCAGAAATGGGGGAAATTATAATGGGGAACAAAGAAATGGCAGAACAATTAAGCACTTACTTTGGTTCTGCCTTAACAAATGAGGGCACAAATAACCTCCCAGAAATTTTAGGGAACCAAGGGTCTAATCAGAGGGGGGAACTGAAGGAAATCAGTATTAGTAAAAAAAAATAGTGCTAGGGAAATTAATGGGGTTAAAGGCTGACATTCCCCAGGGCCTGATAATCTACACCCAGAGTACTAAAGAAAGTGGCCCTGGAAATGACGGATGCATTGGTGGTCATCTTCCAAAATTCTATAGACTCTGGAGCAGTTCCTACAGATTGGAGGGTGGCAAATGTAACCCCACTATTTAAAAAAGGAGGGAGAATAAAAGCAGGGAATTACAGACCAGTTAGCCTTACATCGGTAATGGGGAAAATGCTAGAGTCTATTATAAAGGAAGTGATAGCAGAACACCTGGAACGCATAAACAGGATTGGACAAAGTCAGCATGGGTTTACGAAAGGCAAATCGTGCTTAACAAATCTACTGGAGTTTTTTGAGGATGTAACTAAGAGAATAGATAAGGGAGATCCAGTGGATGTGGTTTTTGATAAGGTCCCAGATAAGAGGTTAGGGTGCAAAATTAAAGCACATGGGATTAGCGGTAATCTACTGGCATGGATTGAGAATTGGTTGACAGACACGAAACAGAGAGAAACAGTAGGAATAAACAAGTCTTTTTCCGGGTGGCAGGCAGTGACTAGTGGGGTACCGCAAGGATCAGTGCTTGGGCCCCAGCTATTCACAATATATATTAATGACTTGGGTGAGGGAACTAAATGTAACATTTCCAAGTTTGTGGATGACACAAAGCTGGAGGAGAATGTGAGCTGTGTGGAGGATGCAAAGAGGCTCCAATGTGATTTTGACAAGTTGGGTGAGCGGGCAAATGTATGGCAGATGTACTATAATGTGGATAAATGTGAGGTTATCCACTTTGGTTGTAAAAATAGAAAGGCAGATTATTACCTGAATGGTGATAGATTGGGAAAGGGGGAGGTGCAACGAGACCTGGGTGTCCTTGTACACCAGTCGCTGAAAGCAAGCATTCAGGTGCAGCAAGCAATTAGGAAGGCAAATGGTAGGTTGGCCTTCATTGCAAGAGGATTTGAGTACAGGAGCAAGGATGTCTTACTGCAGTTATACAGGGCCTTGGTGAGACCATATATGGAATATTGTGTGCATTTTTGGTCTCTTTATCTGAGGAAGGATGATCTTACCATGGAGGGAGTGCAAAGAAGATTTATTAGGCTGATTCCAGGGATGGCAGGATTGACGTATGAGGAGAGATTGGGTCGACTAGGCCTATATTCACTAGCGTTTAGACGAATGAGAGGGGATCTCATAAAAACCTATAAAATTCTAACAGGACTAGACAAGCTAGATGCAGGGAGGATGTTCCCCATGGCTGGGGAGTCCAGACCCAGGGGTCACACTCTCAGGATATGGGATATGCCATTTAGAACCAAGATGAGGAGAAATCTCTTCACTCAAAGGGTGGTGAACCTGTGGAATTCTCTACTGCAGAAGGCAGTGGAGGCCAAGTCATTAAATATATTCAAGAAGGAGATAGATATATTTCTTAATGTCAAAGGGGAGAAAGCGGGAACAGGGTACTGAATTAGACGATTAGCCATGATCTTTTTTGAATGGCGGAGCAGGCCCGAAGGGTTGAATGGCCTACTCCTGCTCCTATTTTCTATGTTTCTATGTCTCTATGCTGCCATTGAGTCCAAGCTGACAGCAAGATTAAAAAGGGGATGTAGTATGTTGTATTTCAGTGTTAATGGTCACTTTTATTTAATTCCTGAATGTTATTCAAAAATAACGATACATTTTTCAGACATTCTGCAGTCTTTATTGCTTAGTTTTGTTTTCCTCACTCAAGCACTCGAGTAAGAATGATGTGATCCTGCAGATTAGTTTTGCTGCATAGAGCCCCACTGGCACATTCCTCAAACTGTGACTCATAAAACTCTCATAACTGGATATCAGAAGAGCTATTTTTTAACACTGGGAAACTGTCAACATGCGGAAATGTGTCTGTGACATTCATAGGTTTTTTTTCCCTTAACCAATATCTGGAAATAATGGTGCAAAAACCTCACATTATGTGAATATATTCATTACCACAGCTTAAAACATCTTACAGCCGTATTCAGCCCACAAGAGACTGAAATGTGGCAACATTTCAACTGCAGGAATCAAATACATATTTTTTCCACCAGCATTTAATTTATTCCAAGAAGACAGCAGGGCAATTTTGCAAAACTGTGCTCCTACTGTGGAGCTGTGAGTTCAGGGGCTACAGAATTGGCCCTATTATGCTGTAACTCTATTTATGACCTATGTTTCCATATAGTGGGACTCCAGGCTGGGAATGAGTCTCATAAGGTTATCACTATATGAGTAAAGCTATGTTCTATACTTTGTAACTGATTAAACTGTAATGTGAATATCTAGAAACAGAAAATAATTAAAACATGCCAGGCTGATTCTGTTTTTGCATGCGCTCCCACCCAAATCAGTCCTCACAGGGAGTGGAGTGCATGCTGGGAAATCACATGGACAGCAGTGCCTGGTTTTCCAGCCATTATTTTAAGTGGACATAAAATCACACACTGCAGGCCTGCTACTTCTCATCCAGCTCTCCCAGCAAATAGCACAATCAATATGACATTTCTGCAGTTTTTAGTACCTCTGGGCTAACTGGAGACCCACCTCATGCTCTCTTGACCCATTCCCACTAAACTGCTAACCACCCAACTTCAATTCCTGGATCCCATGCAAACTGATGTTGTAAATAGTTTCCTCTCCTCGGGTACTAACCCTGTCCCTTCCAAAGCCTCTGTCTTCACACACCTCCTTAACAACTCACCCTTAACCCCTCTACAACCTCCCTTTCCTCTGCAAAGTCCTTCTTTTACATAATGCTGTGCTTGAATCTCTCCAATTAGGTTTTTGCTCTTCCTACATCACTGAAATGACTCTAATAAAAGATACAAATGACTTCTTCTGTAACGGTAACCAGTTGTATGATTCCTCCTTGCCCTTCTCAGTCAGTCTGCTGCCTTTGACATGGTCATGCACTTTTACTGCTTCTCCTCTCATATTTATCCAGTTGTAGTCAGAGCATCCTCAGCAAGGGCTTCTCTTTCCACCCCCGCAATCCTTGGCTACCTCTTATTCCTCATCTACATGCTCTCCCTTGGCAACATCATCCAAAGACGTGGCAACAGGTTTCACAGATATACTGCCAAATTTCCTACATTATAACAGTGACTACACTTCAAAAGTACTGCATTGGCTGTAAACCACTTTGGAACATCCTGGAGTTTTAAAAAAGTGCTGTATAAATGCAAGTAGTAGGGGAATATAGGGACAGGTGGGGATGTGGTAGGAATATGGGATTAGGGTAGGATTAGTATAAATGGGTGGTTGATGGTCGGCACAGACTCGGGCGGCACAGTGGCGCAGTGGTTAGCTCCACAGCCTCACAGCTCCAGCGACCCCCGGTTCAATTCTTGGTACTGCCTGTGTGGAGTCTGCAATTTCTCCCTGTGTCTGTGTGGGTTTCCTCCGGGTGCTCCGGTTTCCTCCCACAGCCAAAGACTTGCAGGTTGATAGGTAAATTGGCCATTATAAATTGTCCCTAGTATAGGTAGGTGGTAGGGGAATATAGGAACAGGTGAGGATGTGGTAGGAATATGGGATTAGTGTAGGATTAGTATAAATGGGTGGTTAATGGTCGGCACAGACTCGGTGGACCGAAGGGCCTGTTTCAGTGCTGTATCTCTAAATCTAAATCAATATTACAGGTTAATATTTACACAAAGACTTCAATTCTGCTTTTTCTTCTTGCACAGGTGTAGAATGCCATGTAACTTGGCATTACGTACAGTTTCCCTCCACAGCAATTCTCAAACACACTGATCACAGCAAACCATCTGGGAGTTCTGACTTACATCCACCCACCCTCACCCCTACCCCCATTGCTGCATCAGTCCATTTGTTACCGAAACCCTCATCTTTGTATTTGTCACCTTCAGGCTAGACTATTGTAAACCTCTCCTGGCTGGTCTCCCATCCTCCATGAACTTGAACTTATCCAAACTCTGTTGACTGTGTCCTAACCCACACCAAGACCCACTCTCCCCTCACCCCTATGTTTGCTGACTTACATTGGCTCCCAGTACCCCAGCACCTCCAATTTAAAACTCTCATCCTCATGTTCAAATTCCTTCAGGTCTCATCTTCCTCTATCTCTTAATCTGCTCTAGTTCTGCAACTCTCTGAAAGCTCTGCACTCCTTCAACTTGATGCTTCTTGTTCATTCCTTGTTCCCTTTGCTGCACCATTGGTTACTGTGCCTTCAGCCATCTAGGATCTAAATTCTGGAATTCCCTCTCTAATCCTCTCCACCTTTCTACTTCTCTCTCCTTCTTTAAGACCTTCTTTAAAACTTACCACTTTGACCAAGTTTTTAGTCACCTGGCCTAATATCTCCTTTTATGGCTCAGTGTTAAAGGCTGAAGAGAGGTTGAGAAGGATAAGGAAATATAGTGACAATGGTTACAGTCACAAAGAATGTCATTTGTGACTTGATTATCATCATTCAGGGTTTTTGCAGGGTAAATACCTAGGTAGAGTGAGTTGTGGGAATGATGGGCATGGATTTAGAAGCTAATCTTATGATTATCTGAGGGTGGCCAAACAATGGGAGTTACCCCGTTTGGTCATGTCCAATCTTCACAATAGAATCTACCATTCAGGACTGCCAATGGAATATCATTAACGCGATTGTATGGACTGGAGATGACAGCATTTTGTTCCCATTGATTAAGGCAAGATCAGTAAGTCATAGAATTATAGAATGATACAGCACAGAGGGAGGTCATTCAGTCCATCCTGTTGGTACCTGTCATTTGAAAGAGCTATCCAATTAGTTCCATTCCCTGTTCTTTCCCCAAAGTAAATAGGAAGTGCACTTTCACATTCAGTCACAAAGATGAGAATTACAATGATTCTTTTCAATGTCAGTTGAGATGCTTGTTGTAATCATCTGATGTAACTTGAGTAATTATCTAATTTTGATCCACTTACTGTAGCAATGTTTAAGGATTCAATTTTCAATTTTCACTATCAATGGACCATCTCACATGCATCTGCCCTCCTGTGCAAAAGATGCAGCTTCATGGTGGGATGCAGCTATATAGCATTCAGACCACAGAAGTACAGTGGGAAGGACAAGGACAGTGCCCAACATCAAAAGATTAAGTTATATGGAAATACTAATTGCTTTTATATTGCTGCCATTTCATTCAGATGCTGGAGCACCAGTACGCATGAGCTAGCTACAAGCCTTCATGCTGATAAATCTGTTACCCCTACCCTAGCAGCAGATTCATAGACCTAAGAGGAGGTCCTCAAATCTGAATTATATCTTCTTCTTCTTTGGCCTCCTTGTCTCGACAGACAATGGGTAAGCACCTAGAGGTGGTCAGTGGTTTGTGAAGCAGCGCCTGGAGTGGCTATAAAGGCCAATTCTAGAGTGACAGACTCTCCCACAGGTGCTGCAGATAAAATTGGTTGTCGGGGCTGTTACACAGTTGGCTCTCCCCTTGTGCTTCTGTCTTTTTTCCTGCCAACTGCGAAGTCTTTTTGACTCGCCACACTTTAGCCCCGCCTTTATGGCTGTCCGCCAGCTCTGGCGATCACTGGCAACTGACTCCCATGACTTGTGATCAATGTCACAGGACTTCATGTCGCGTTTGCAGATGTCTTTAAAGCGGAGACATGGACGGCCGGTGGGTCTGATACCAGTGGTGAGCTCGCTGTACAATGTGTCCTTGGGGATCCTGCCATCTTCCATGCGGCTCACATGGCCAAGCCATCTCAAGTGCCGCTGGCTCAGTAGTGTGTATAAGCTGGGGATGTTGGCTGCCTCGAGGACTTCTGTGTTGGAGATACGGTCCTGCCACCTGATGCCAAGGATTCTCCGGAGGCAGCGAAGATGGAATGAATTGAGACGTCGCTCTTGGCTGACATACGTTGTCCAGGCCTCGCTGCCGTAGAGCAAGGTACTGAGGACACAGGCTTGATCCACTCGGACTTTTGTGTTCCGTGTCAGTGCGCCATTTTCTCACACTCTCTTGGCCAGTCTGGACATAGCAGTGGAAGCCTTTCCTATGCGCTTGTTGATTTCTGCATCGAGAGACAGGTTACTGGTGATAGTTGAGCCTAGGTAGGTGAACTCTTGAACCACTTCCAGAGCGTGGTCGCCGATATTGATGGATGGAGCATTTCTGATGTCCTGTCCCATGATGTTCGTTTTCTTGAGGCTGATGGTGAGGCCAAATTCGTTGCAGGCAGCTGCAATCCTGTCGATGAGTCTCTGCAGACACTCTTCAGTGTGAGATGTTAATACAACATCGTCAGCAAAGAGGAGTTCCCTGATGAGGACTTTCCGTACTTTGGTCTTCGCTCTTAGACGGGCAAGGTTGAACAACCTGCCATCTGATCTTGTGTGGAGGAAAGTTCCTTCTTCTGAAGACTTGAATGCATGTGAGAGCAGCAGGGAGAAGAAGATCCCAAACAGTGTAGGTACGAGAACACGGCCCTGTTTCACGCCACTCAGGATTGGAAAGGGGTCTGATGAGATGCCGCTATGCTGAATTGTGCCTTTCATATTGTCATGGAATGAGGTGATGATACTTAGTAGCTTTGGTGGACATCCAATCTTTTTTATATAATGCCAATGTAAAAGAAGCTGTGGGAGAAATTAGAGTGCATTACCTTTCAAGAGTGGTAACTGTAACAGGGCCTTATTAAATATAAAAACATTAATTAGTGTACATAATTTAAATAATTTATTTTAGTTGAGAGTTGGGAGTCACATGTATTTATGGTGCCCTGTGGCCTGCTGACATTTCAGGCATGGGTATTTGAATATGGACCAAGCATTATTCATTGGGACCCATGTGTCTGATACAACCAGTTTTTTTTCTCTTGTCTATTGTGATCTATGGGGAATCGTCGGGCATTTAAACTGGCCTGGGTCCCTTGGAATGGGCGCTTTGAAGAATATGTACTACCACAAGGATAGTGAGAGTGACACTGAGAAAGAGAAAGAGGAAACAGTAAGAGAACGAGAGAAAGAGGAAGAAAGAGAATGTAAATTTGCATGCTGGCTGTTGCGGCTGAGTCTATCTGGGTGCAAGATGTTGTGCAAACGTGTTGCTGCCCTTCGAGTGGCGGACAGCGTCCACATAATATGTTGAATTGGAGTTCAGGAGGTTTCTCTGGGCCAACATTTTTAATTATTTGCATAGAGAATGGATTTGAAAAACAGCCACAATGTAAATACATATTTTTTCAGAGTGTTACTACGCGAAAACAATCCACAGATTGAACCAGTCAACAGCCATCTTATAAAGGCTCAGGTGTTAGACCCTCCAAGTAAGCAATCATTCACCATCCTATCACTGTCAATCTTTACCAGTTGAAAACTCTGCTACTGGAGTCATAGTCGGCAGATTTTCTTGCCTGTGTGGTAAGTTTTCCTTCCAAAATGTTAATTCTACTTTGTGGCAATGTAACATCAAGTAATGGGGCTTGCATGTTTTGCTGTAAGTGTCTGTGGCAGGCATTTTGGCCTCTCACAGTTCCTCTTAAATGTCTTGTACGACTATCATTCCATATTTCTGTCACCTATCAAAGCTATTTCTATGCAGATACAAATGTAGTGTTTAGATTCTGAAAATAATATTTTCAAACCTGTGGTTCATGACTGGTTTGTACAATGACAATCCAACACATGTAGGAGCAGTACTACTAAACATCAGAAGAAATTGAATGGCGAGTTATATTCTTAACATTTAGTTGCTATGATGTAGAATTTTACTATATTTATATTTGAGGGCATCAGGAAAATCATGTGGCGCATGCCTGCAATTTCCCAAATATTCCCAGTGGCTCACTCCTAGGAGTAGAATTTCGTAAAAACAGAATCACAGCAGATCAAAGCAAATCACAGAATTTAGTATTCACTATACTGTGGGTACATCCATGAAGTGAAGCCTAGAACCTACTGTTTTGTACTAATGGCTGCTCAGCATGTTCATACAACGCTCCTTTGCCACTATTTTATTAAAGATGTTAACCCGTTTAAAATGTACAGTTTAATGACTGCATTAAATTAGTCAACAGGGGACTGCCATGCAACATTGTTAAGCGTTTATTTGCTTATATTACCAAAGGAAATATTCTCATTTATATGTTTAAATACATAAAATAGAAATTAATTGGAAAATACATCTATACTATAAAGCTATGGGAAAACAAAGAATCCAAAGAGAGCCACATTAAATATATCCACTGCAAAGCACAGAACTCGCGAAGTAAAAAAGACTAAACTTTGAGGAAGCCCTGTACAAGAGAACACTTAATATCAAATTGAGCACCAGTAATCTCAGACACCAGTTTGCAAAGGAATACTAATCAAATTATCTGGGCCCTTTGAGATGCACGACCTACAATGGAAACAAATGCCAAGGCTATGCATCAGAAATTACGATCTCAGCCCAGGAGTACTAGTTTAAAAAGGAACACCATTAAGTTGTAATTTCAGTCAGACAGATCGTCAAATCCAACCAAAAGCTGAAGAGGTCTAAGCAGTGAATCACGATGCTCAAATGGCATCGACACAACAATAGTTTGCTTTTTAAATAATGGAACTATGTCCAATGGACATTGCTTCTTTAACTCAGTTTAATGCTTGAATGGTCTATTCCTGTTCTTATGTCCCCATTTGACGTTAAAGAGAGAGAATGAAATGGCACGGCACACCTCATTAGCTAAATGGCCTACACTTCATCTTAACTCCAATATTTATTGGTACAAAATTTATCTGTTTACAGAACAGACTTGTTAACAGTGGATGAACTGTATATGTTAGTGCACAGTTAGATTTGAGACTTTGTTATTCAGGTTGTGATTCTTACCCAGCATGGGGGGGGCGGGGGGGGGGTGGGGGGGGGTGGGAGGGGGAAGGTCTGTAAATATCAGCATTTCCAAAAGTGAATTGCTGGGTCAATGAGCAGATCCAGAGCTCTCTTCACCTGCAGCCAGGCACAAAGTGGGGTAACTCCCACTGCGGGGTTGTGGGTGGGGGGGGGGGAGGATCACCATTGGAGGAAGCATTGGCTGGAATTTTCCCAGCCTCCATAAAGGCAGGGGGGGGGCATGGAATTTTAGAATGCAGCACGTTAGGTCAGCTCCCTGCCATGTTCCCCGCTCCGTGCGCTTTTTCTAGAGATGGGTTCCCAGCAGCAATAGCTTCCCACCCAGCAGCAGTAGGTAAACAATTAAGGTATTTAAAAGGGCAATTAGCCCCTATTTTTGAACTTCAATGAAATTTTATGAATGGCACACCAGCCCCATGCTGTGCCAGCCTGGTAACGCATGTGAGGCTGCTTCACAGCGGGAGGGCAGAGAGCCATCATATAACTTTGCCCATTTATGTATAAAAGAGCAAAGAGATTGTATCTGGCACATCTGCAGTCAAATGCAGTCATCTGGAGGTGGTTCCCCTGCAGACTGATGTCCCTCACGGTTTTGGCCCTCAGTTTTTGCTTGTCATTTCAACCATTTGTGTCCATCTTGTGATGCCTTCCCGCTCTCCATCTGCCTGAGCAGCGCTCACCTTTCTCAGTGGGGCTGCCAGCCCTCCCTCCCTTCAGAACCTCCAATTGTCACTCCTGCGTCCGTGTGCCACCCGCTGTCCCTAATTGGATGGTGAGTGCGGAGGTAGCCTAATAATTGGCTGCCTCCCATAAAATTAAGTTGGTAAGCGTGCTATCGAAATAAGTAGATTCGGAACCTGGAAATGGTCCCAACATTGGATTCCCGATGTCCGCGGGAAAATTCAGCCCATTATCTCAAGGAGTGTTGCAATGTCATTTGTACTATGTCAATTATTTGGAAAGCCACTCCGATATCATACAACCATAAGAGACAAAATTGTAACATAAAAGGGGCTTAAAACTGAAGCCTAATCCATCATATCAACAAAAGACCTTCCTTTTGTTTCTGCATAAACACCTTCATTATGTAATTTTCCCTTCACCACTGAACATAGCAAGTCAGCAGGTAAAAGGTCAAAGTAAAAGTCTGTCAAGGTCTGTCAAGACATTTCGATTACAGTAGACTCTTGTTATAATGTATAGATGGGATCTAGATGGATACCACATTAAAGCACGTTATAAAGGAAAGGCCAAATATTGCTTGTATCTATGTTTTTATGTGTTATTCCTACATTTCCAAATCTTCTTTATTTTGTAACTTCTGCTTGTATCTCGCACTGTTGTTCATAAATTGTGCAAATATCTGCTTCCATGCCTTTTGCCAGTGATGGTAATGAATCCTTGGGAGGTGTACATGAGTGGCTCAGGTTGATTCACCTTTTGATTTTCTCTGCTTCCTGCGAGGCAGTTATCATATATCTGCTTAACATTCTGAAATAGCCAGGAAAGATCCAAAACCTACCATGTGGGGAATCCTGAATGATCAGGATCTACTTAATATAGCATATTGTCATTCAGGAAAGCAGTCTCTCCAACAACACTGTAGGAGGTCCTTCACCCTTACATAACAAAAATCCATCAACACAAAAGCAAAATACTGCAGATGCTGGAAATCTGAAATAAAAACGGAAAATGTTGAAAATATCGCGCAGGTCTGGCAGCATCTGTGGAGACAGAAACAGAGTTAAAGGCCCGGACTTTGCAGTCCCAATAGCCATGAACTCTGAAATGTTTTCTGCTATTGAGAGCCGCAATGGTACTGCAACTTCCAGTGATCGCAGATGCCTTGAAAACCGTACGTTGCGGTGCACCTTAATGGGCTCCGAAGGAGTGTACGACGCTGTTCCTGCTGGGCCGCTCTCTACAGTGGCAGAGACCAGTAGTACATGAATTTGGGCTAACTTCCCACAACTTGCACATATTTTTATGTGCCTTATGTTGGAGCTGATAATAGCAGACGTAAAGCCTGCTGGGGAGCGGATCAGCAAATTAA
Organism: Heterodontus francisci; assembly: GCF_036365525.1. NCBI lineage: Eukaryota > Metazoa > Chordata > Chondrichthyes > Heterodontiformes > Heterodontidae > Heterodontus > Heterodontus francisci. Next base: position 67,605,445 of record NC_090373.1, read on the forward strand.
CTTTACATTGGGCGGCACAGTGGCGCAGTGATTAGCACCGCAGCCTCACAGCTCCAGGGACCCGGGTTCGATTCTGGGTACTGCCTGTGCGGAGTTTGCAAGTTCTCCCTGTGATCGCGTGGGTTTTCGCCGGGTGCTCCGGTTTCCTCCCACAGCCAAAGACTTGCAGGTATAGGTAAATTGGCTGTTGTAAATTGCCCCTAGTGTAGGTAGGTGGTAGGGAATATGGGATTACTGTTCTTCTTTTGGGCCTCCTTATCTCGAGAGACAATGGATACGCGCCTGGAGGTGGTCAGTGGTTTGTGAAGCAGCGCCTGGAGTGGCTATAAAGGCCAATTCTGGAGTGACAGGCTCTTCCACAGGTGCTGCAGAGAAATTTGTTTGTTGGGGCTGTTGCACAGTTGGCTCTCCCCTTGCGCCTCTGTCTTTTTTCCTGCCAACTACTAAGTCTCTTCGACTCGCCACAATTTAGCCCTGTCTTTATGGCTGCCCGCCAGCTCTGGCGAATGCTGGCAACTGACTCCCACGACTTGTGATCAATGTCACACGATTTCATGTCGCGTTTGCAGACGTCTTTATAACGGAGACATGGACGGCCGGTGGGTCTGATACCAGTGGCGAGCTCGCTGTACAATGTGTCTTTGGGGATCCTGCCATCTTCCATGCGGCTCACATGGCCAAGCCATCTCAAGCGCCGCTGACTCAGTAGTGTGTATAAGCTGGGGATGTTGGCCGCTTCAAGGACTTCTGTGTTGGAGATATAGTCCTGCCACCTGATGCCAAGTATTCTCCGAAGGCAGCGAAGATGGAATGAATTGAGACGTCGCTCTTGGCTGGCATACGTTGTCCAGGCCTCGCTGCCGTAGAGCAAGGTACTGAGGACACAGGCCTGATACACTCGGACTTTTGTGTTCCGTGTCAGTGCGCCATTTTCCCACACTCTCTTGGCCAGTCTGAACATAGCAGTGGAAGCCTTACCCATGCGCTTGTTGATTTCTGCATCTAGAGACAGGTTACTGGTGATAGTTGAGCCTAGGTAGGTGAACTCTTGAACCACTTCCAGAGCGTGGTCGCCAATATTGATGGATGGAGCATTTCTGACATCCTGCCCCATGATGTTCGTTTTCTTGAGGCTGATGGTTAGGCCAAATTCATTGCAGGCAGACGCAAACCTGTCGATGAGACTCTGCAGGCATTCTTCAGTGTGAGATGTTAAAGCAGCATCGTCAGCAAAGAGGAGTTCTCTGATGAGGACTTTCCGTACTTTGGACTTCGCTCTTAGACGGGCAAGGTTGAACAACCTGCCCCCTGATCTTGTGTGGAGGAAAATTCCTTCTTCAGAGGATTTGAACGCATGTGAAAGCAGCAGGGAGAAGAAAATCCCAAAAAGTGTGGGTGCGAGAACACAGCCCTGTTTCACACCACTCAGGATAGGAAAGGGCTCTGATGAGGAGCCACCATGTTGAATTGTGCCTTTCATATTGTCATGGAATGAGGTGATGATACTTAGTAGCTTTGGTGGACATCCGATCTTTTCTAGTAGTCTGAAGAGACCACGTCTGCTGACGAGGTCAAAGGCTTTGGTGAGATCAATGAAAGCAATGTAGAGGGGCATCTGTTGTTCACGGCATTTCTCCTGTATCTGACGAAGCGAGAACAGCATGTCAATAGTCGATCTCTCTGCACGAAAGCCACACTGTGCCTCAGGGTAGACGCGCTCGGCCAGCTTCTGGAGCCTGTTCAGAGCGACTCGAGCAAAGACTTTCCCCACTATGCTGAGCAGGGAGATTCCACGGTAGTTGTTGCAGTCACCGCGGTCACCTTTGTTTTTATAGAGGGTGATGATGTTGGCATCGCGCATGTCCTGGGGTACTGCTCCCTCGTCCCAGCACAGGCATAGCAGTTCATGTAGTGCTGAGAGTATAGCAGGCTTGGCACTCTTGATTATTTCAGGGGTAATGCTGTCCTTCCCAGGGGCTTTTCCGCTGGCTAGGGAATCAATGGCATCACTGAGTTCCGATTTGGTTGGCTGTATGTCCAGCTCATCCATGACTGGTAGAGGCTGGGCTGCATTGAGGGCAGTCTCAGTGACAGCATTCTCCCTGGAGTACAGTTCTAGGTAGTGCTCAACCCAGCGGTCCATCTGTTTGCGTTGGTCAGTGATTATGTCCCCCGATTTAGATTTGAGGGGGGTGATCTTCTTGATGGTTGGCCCAAGAGCTCTCTTCATGCCATCATACATTCCTCTGATGTTTCCGGTGTCTGAGGCCAGCTGAATATGACTGCATAGGTGTTGCCAGTAGTCGTTTGCGCAACGCCTAGCTGTTCTTTGTGCAGTACTTCTGGCTGCTTTAAGTGCTGCGGATGTTAAATCGCTGGGGGCTTTCTTGTAGTTCAAAAGTGCAATGCGCTTAGCGGCTATGACAGGTTCCAGCTCTTCATTATGAGATTGAAACCAGTCTGCATTTCTCTTCGCACTTTTGCCGTAGGTGGTCAAAGCTGACTCATAGATGGCGTCTCTGATGTGGGCCCACTTGGTCTCAGCATCCCCTGTGGGAGTGTTTTGAAGGGCTGTTACAAGTGAATTTAGAAATTTTTGTAACAGCTGTGGGTGAGAAATTCTGCTCGTGTTGATGCGCGGGTGGCCCTTCTGCTTGGAATGATGCAACTTCTTTGGTCTGAGTCTAACCTTGCTGCACACCAGGGAGTGGTCGGTGTCGCAGTCCGCACTGTGGAAGCTGCGTGTGATTTGAACACTGTTTAAGGCGGCTCGCCTTGTGACAATGAGGTCTAGCTGGTGCCAACGACGTGATCTTGGGTGCCTCCATGAAACCTGGTGACAGGGTTTAGTGTGAAAGAACGAGTTGGTGATGCAGAGGTTATGATAGGTACACAACTCAAGCAGTCTCTGCCCGTTCTCATTCATCCTTCCAACGCCATAGCGCCCAAGGCAGGAGGGCCATGAGTCATGGTCGGCCCCAACCCTGGCATTAAAGTCCCCCAGCAGGAATAGGTGTTCGGTGTTGGGGATGCTGCTAATGATGTTATGGAGTTGTTCATAGAACTGGTCTTTAGCTTCAGGTGCGGAACAGAGTGTTGGAGCATAGATGCTGAGTAGGTGTACTGGACCAGAGGTGGTGAGCAGTCGGATGGACAGTATGCGTTCCGAGCCATTTGAGGGAGGCTCTATCATGCTGAGCAAGGAGTTTCTGATGGCGAAGCCCACTCCATGCTGTCTTGGTTCTTCAGGATCCCTGCCCTGCCAGAAGAAGGTGTAGTCTTGCTCTGCTAGAGAGCCACTCGCGGGGAGGCGAGTCTCCTGAAGTGCTGCAATGTCCACATTGAGTCTACTGAGCTCGTTGTTAATGATGGCGGTCTTCCGAGAATCGTTGATTTGTGTAAGGTCTTCCGACAGGCCAGGACACATAGTTCTGACGTTCCAGCTTGCAAAGCGAAGGGCTGGTACCTTCTTTCCTTTTTTCATGTTGTTTGGTGCGGTGTATCAGTCCACCTTTCGGGCAATGACCCTGAGCTCCATGCACCCATTGAAGCAGGCAGACTGTGGCGGGACAGAACCTTATTGACCGGGGGCTGCCCGGTTTGAGGCGGGCGGTAGCTGTCCAGTGAGGTGCAATGACCTCTCCCACCGACAAAGGCAACCCGTGGCGCCCAGTTTCTACGCCAATTTATCTGGACTTATAACCCGTAACTGCTGCCTTCCGTGTTGTTTCAGTCGCTGTGAGGCAACTATGGAGTGACTTCTCCATGGCGCATGCCTGGGCAAATGTATGGAGGTTGAGAGTTGCCCAGTCGTCAAAACCCCCCTCTCGGCCTTTCTGGTGGGGTCCAAAGGAGTGCAGGACACGACGTTTGGCACCAGTATGGCTGCAGGAACTGCCGGAAACATGCCAAAGGTGACACATGACCGCCTATGGGGTTCCGCTCCGGATTTTCTGTTAGGGTTTACTCCCTTAGCCTTGGTCTCTCCCGAGACGCCCACAAGGCAGTGGGGTTGTTGGGGCCCCTACACAGGTAATCCTATGGGATTACTGTAGGGTTAGTATAAATAGGTGGTTGTTGGTCGGCACAGACTCGGTGGGCCGAAGGGCCTGTTTCAGTGCTGTATCTCTAAATAAAATAAATGAGCAGAAGGATCTCAGAGAATCTTAGGAGAATCTAACTGACAAAACGGGAAGTGCAAACATTCGGTTTTAAACTCACCAAAAATCTAACTAGAATTTGTTTATAAACAAACTTAAGTCGTAGTGTTCATGCATTCTCTACCCTCCCCTCCCCATAGCACCCCACCCCCACCCACCCAAAAGAAGTTTCTGCAAATCGAGGCACAGATGTTAAGAAAATGTCCACGCCAAAGCTCAGACCACAGTTTAGTGGTTTGCATGCCATCAGCTTAAGTACCCAATGCTTCAGATTTTTTACAGAATTAAATTAATTCAACACTTAAAATTATAAAAAAACATCCAAAATCATTTTGTCTCTAACAGCTTAAATGTCTTGTAAGATATGTATGATGGTTTCAATTGCCATCCATTTTACAACTTTCTTTTCTGAGCGATACCAATTTAGTACTTAGAAAAGAGAATAGCTACATATGTTCCTGCCAGTTGCTGAACATACTCTGCATGTGTCACGTTGCCAGATTTAATGATATTGGCAAAATGAATGCTGACCACAATCCAATGAAGTTCTTTTTAACCAGAGGTACTAACCATGAGTTTAAGACAGCGGACAGAGGAATGCCATACAAAAGTGTTAATCGTGTCTGCTAATCTTGTTATCGGAAATTTTTAGTCTATTGTCCCTCTAAGTACTGCCTGTAAAAGATTCATTTTCTTGAAATATTTGTACAGATAAGAATATGTTTTAAAAAGAATGCCTGACTTTCCTTCAAAACTAGCTAAACGGAAGACAAGCCGACAATCATGTCACAAGTTGAGTATTTTTGCTGTTCCACAGTTCCCTCTTGTTTACCTGCCATGCATTAAATTTGGGTAAGCTAGTGACAATTAATAATTGCTCAAGCTAATATACTGCAGCTCTTATTCTTCAAAGTTGTCCTCTACAACCCATGAAACCAGAATGCCTCATGGGGGATATTTTCAGGAGAGTTGCCCTTCAACAAGCGTATCCTGTTATTTGAGCTTAGCATATTTATCAATTAAATGAGAAAAGTAACATCTCTTCACACTGCCTGGGGTGACTGTCTCTCAGTTTCTCTGTCTCCTTCTCTCAGTGTCTGGGATCTCTTCCCCAGTTTCTCTCCCGCTCTGTATCTGAGTCAGTGGGCTGAATTTTGTTGAGCTCCTGATGTCGGGGTCTGTGACGGGATGGGGGGTGGGGGGACAGAAGATCGCAGCGGCAGCGGCCCGCCACAGGGCCCGACGCCGGGATTGCCAGGCACGATCTTCCCGGCGGTGGCAAGGCTCCGTGGCGGCCCCCCCCACCCCCCGCCACTCAGCAATGGGACCTGACTTTAAATATTTAAATAAATCTCATGAATATATTTATCTACAATTCCCCGCGATCTTACCGGCTGTCCAGGATCTTCTGTGCGATGGCAGCACTCACGTGCCTTCACTTTCCCGTCCAGGGAAAGCTGACGCCACCGAGGTGGGGAAGGGGCCAACTTAGGATTTTTAGTGTAGTGGGGGGTGGGGAGGTAGACATTTCCAGTGTGGTGGGAGGGGAGGGGTGACCTCTGCACTTTGTGCAGTTGGAGGGGGGCGGAGAGGAAAGTCAACTCTGCAATTTATGTGTTTTGGGGAAGGGACAGGGCGAGAATTTATTTACAGTGTAGTGGGGGTACGGGGTTCAGCTCTATAGTTTCTCTGCAGGTCTGACAGCTCTTTAAAAATGGCACCATTGCCTGTGCACTGACAGCTGACGCTGTTCTTGGTGTCTCTTATGCTGTTCCCGCTGCTTCATTGGGAGGGGTGGCCCGCCTTGCGTATTTTGATGAGCCGCCGCATGCTAGATCACGGTGACGTGGCAGCGCGTGGCCGTGTGTGCGGGTTGCCATTTTTTCGCCCGTCGCCGCTCCCGACAGCAAGAGAATAAAATTCAGCCCAGTGTCTTTCCTCTCAGTCTCTGTATCTCCCTTTCTGTCTCTCTCTCTTTATCTGTCTCCCTCCCTCTCTCAGTCTCTCTTCCCTTCTACCTCTTAGTATTTAAGTTCATAACATCTGGGCGGCACAGTGGCGCAGTGGTTAGCACCGCAGCCTCACAGCTCCAGCGACCCGGGTTCGATTCCGGGTACTGCCTGTGTGGAGTTTGCAAGTTCTCCCTGTGTCTGCGTGGGTTTTCTCCGGGTGCTCCGGTTTCCTCCCACAAGCCAAAAGACTTGCAGGTTGATAGGTAAATTGGCCATTACGAATTGTCACTAGTATAGGTAGGTGGTAGGGAAATATAGGGACAGGTGGGGATGTGGTAGGAATATGGGATTAGTGTAGGATTAGTATAAATGGGTGGTTGATGTTCGGCACAGACTCGGTGGGCCGAAGGGCCTGTTTCAGTGTTGTATCTCTAATCATCTAACACCGGAACAAGCACTCGGAACACATGAAGATTCCAGTTCATTTGACTCTTTTATTCCACTGAACACCAAGGGCTGAATTTTATGCGTGCGCCACAGTTCGCGGTGGTGCACTCTGATGGTGGTGTGCATCCTGCGTGGATATGTTATCCCTGAGACCCCGCGATATTACACACGGGGGCTCATTTAAATAGAGGGGGCGGAGCGGCTGCCCCCGATGACGTAGAGAGGGCGACCGCCCCATCCCTGGCAATGGCGTCCAGTGCCACCGCGCAGGCACCGGTGCCATTTTTAAAGGGCTTTAAGCCCTGCCAATTAATTTTAATGTTTAGAGGTGTATCATTGTAAAATTTTATTAAATACAAACTTTTGTGATGGAGGCCTCTCCCCAACCCCCCCAATGGTCATTTCATTGCCCGAAATGACCAACAATTGGCTTTTTCAAATACCCCAACTTTCAATCTTTTGCCCTTCAACCCCTCCCACCATCCCCACATCCAATCAAAATTGTTTCCCCTGCTCCCCCACCCCTCCCGCCCTGAGAATTTTATTCTTCCCCCGCTCCCCACCAGACTCCTGCCTCGGAACTCCATACGGCGTTCCGAAGGTGCACGAAGGCTGAACGGAGGACGCAAAATTGGCATGGGATGGTCGCCGCCCGCAGATAAGTTTCTTTACATATCATTAAGGTTCATTTTAATATGGAGATGAAGGGCCCACCGCCAGACAGCGTGGGAGCCGCTCCGAGGTTTCCCCGCCGCCAGCAATATGCAATGGGCCCTTCTCGACGTCGCAGGTCGAGGCGGGCCTCTCCCTGCATAATTTTACCGGCCCCCGCACCACAACCCATGGCATTGAGGGGCTGGTAAAATTCAGTCCCAAGCATGTGAAGAGAGGAAATAAAACTGTTGTCCAAAGATACAAACAAAAGCATTGATTAGAATGAAATGTATGATCTACAACAGCCACAATCATATACTTAGAGCAACTATTGATTACACAAGATACGGATAAAATGCTGCAAATATGACATCAAATAGATTTTGATTTTAATAAATGGTAAACCAGGTGTCTACAACTCATTTACCAATGAACAATCAATACTTCAAGAGCATCTCATCACAACAGGCCCTTTGCATATACCAAGTATAATATGATAATAACTAAAGAGTATATAAAATGCATATGTATGAAACAAAGACAGTCAGATACAAAGTTGAACTTAAACTACAGCAAAATACAGTGTAAGAAATACATTAATTATTTGTATGTGGTTACACAATCTCCACTCACCCTGACAATGCAATGCTGCCTGGAGGACAAGCTGTCACTCGTCAAGACATGGTAGATAGTCGCGTCTTCCTTGCACCTAAAGAAATAATGAATGGGCACCATGAGACACAGAATCCTAAAAGCAAGTGTGAATATGAGCTTTACTCAAACACAAAAGAATCTGCTCAACAGTCAACCACATTCAAGAAAGACACATTACGCACACTCTGGGCGTTGCATTGAACCTGGGCAGTTGTCATAGCAGCCCAGAGATAAGGCTGGCCTGCTTGGCACTACCATTGTCTCAAAGAACAAAGAACAAAGAACATAAAAGCAAAATACTGCGGATGCTGGAAATCTGAAACAAAAACAAGAAATGCTGGATTCACTCAGCAGGTCTGGCAGCATCTGTGGAAAGAGAAGCAGAGTTAACGTTTCGGGTCAGTGACCCTTCTTCGGAACTGACAAATATTAGAAAAGTCACAGATTATAAACAAGTGAGGTGGGGGTTGGGCAAGAGATAACAAAGGAGAAGGTGCAGATTGGACCAGGCCACATAGCTGACCAAAAGGTCACGGAGCAAAGGCAAACAATATGTTAATGCTGTGTTGAAAGACAAAGCATTAGTACAGATTAGGTGTTAATATACTGAATATTGAACAGCAGCAAGTGCAAACCTGAAGAAAAACAACCTGAAAAAAACAGTGGGTAAGCAAACTGAACAAACTAAGATGAAATGAAATAAATGCAAAAAAAGATTGTAAAAAATGTAAAAAGGAATGTAAAAAAAAAGGAAGAAAAAATAACTAAAAATGACTAAAAATGAAAGTAAAGTGGGGGACTGTCATGCTGTGAAATTATTGAACTCAATGTTCAGTCCGGCAGGCTGTAGTGTGCCTAATCGGTAGATGAGATGCTGTTCCTCGAGAACAAAGAACAGTACAGCACAGGAACAGGCCATTCGGCCCTTCAAGCCTGCGGCAATCTTGATGCCTGCCGAAACGAAAACCTTTTGCACTTACGGGGCCCATATCCCTCTATTCCCTTCCTATTCATGTATTTGTCAAGATGTCTCTTAAACGTCGCTATCGTATCCGCTTCCACCACCTCTCCTGGCAGCACGTTCCAGGCACTCACCACCCTCTGTGTAAAAAACTTGCCTCGCACATCCCCTCTAAACTTTGCCCCTCGCACCTTAAACCTATGTCCCCTAGTAAATGACTCTTCCACCCTGGGAAAAAGCTTCTGACTATCCACTCTGTCCATGCCGCTCATAACTTTGTAAACCTCTATCATGTCGCCCTCCACCTCCGTCGTTCCAGTGAAAACAATCCGAGTTTTACCAACCTTTCCTCATAGCTAATGCCCTCCAAACCAGGCAACATCCTGGTAAACCTCTTCTGTACCCTCTCCAAAGCCTCCACGTCCTTCTGGTAGTGTGGCGACCAGAATTGCGCGCAATATTCTAAGTGTGGCCTAACGAAGGTTCTGTACAGCTGCAACATGACTTGCCAATTTTTATACTCTATGCCCCGACCGATGAAGGCAAGCATGCCGTATGCCTTCTTGACTACCTTATCCACCTGCGTTGCCACTTTCAGTGACCTGTGGACCTGTACGCCTGTCAATACTCCTAAGGGTTCTGCCATTTACTGTATACCTCCCACCTGCATTAGACCTACCAAAATGTATTACCTCACATTTGTCCGGATTAAACTCCATCTGCCATTTCTCCGCCCAAGTCTCCAACCGATCTATATCCTGCTGTATCCTCTGACAATTCTCATCATTATCCGCAACTCCACCAACCTTTGTGTCGTCCGCAAACTTACTAATCAGACCAGCTACATTTTCCTCCAAATCATTTATATATACGACAAACAGCAAAGGTCCCAGCACTGATCTCTGCGGAACACCACTAGTCACATCCCTCCATTCAGAAAAACACCCTTCCACTGATACCCTCTGTCTTCTGTGACCGAGCCAGTTCTGTATCCATCTTGCCAGCTGACCTCTGATCCCGTGTGACTTCACCTTTTGTACCAGTCTGCCATGAGGGACCTTGTCAAAGGCTTTACTGAAGCCCATATAGATAACATCCACTGCCCTTCCTTCATCAATCATCTTTGTCACTTCCTCAAAAAACTCAATCAAATTAGTAAGACAAAACCATGCTGTCTCTCGCTAATAAGTTCGTTTGTTTCCAAATGGGAGTAAATCCTGTCCCGAATAATCCTCTCTAATAGTTTCCCTACCACTGACGTAAGGCTCACCAGCCTATAATTTCCTGGATTATCCTTGCCACCCTTCTTAAACAAAGGAACAACATTGGCTATTCTCCAGTCCTCTGGGACCTCACCTGTAGCCAATGAGGATGCAAAGATTTCTGTCAAGTCCCCAGCAACTTCTTCCCTTACCTCCCTCAGTAGATCCCATCAGGCCCTGGGGACCTATCTACCTTAATGCTTTGCAAGACACCCAACACCTCCGCCTTTTTGATAATGAGATGACTGAGACTATCTACACTCTCTTCCCTAGGCCCATCATCCACCAAGTCCTTCTCCTTGGTGAATACTGATACAAAGTACTCATTTAGCACCTCGCCCATTTCCTCTGGCTCCACACATAGATTCCCATCTCTGTCCTTGAGTGGGCCAACCCTTTCCATGGTTACCCTCTTGCTCTTTATATACGTATAAAAAGCCTTGGGATTTTCCTTAATCCTGTTTGCCAATGACTTTTCATGACCCCTTTTAGCCCTCCTAACTCCTTGCTTAAGTTCCTTCCTACTGTCTTTATATTCCTCAAGTGCTTTGTCTGTTCCTAGCCTTCCAGCCCTTACAAATGCTTCCTTTTTCTTTTTGACTAGGCTCACAATATCCCGCGTTATCCAAGCTTCCCGAAACTTGCCAAACTTGTCTTTCTTCCTCACAGGAACATGCTGGTCCTGGATTCTAATCAGCTGACGTTTGAAAGACTTCCACATGTCAGATGTTGATTTACCCTCAATCAGCCGCCCCCAATCTAAATTGTTCAGTTCCTGCCTAATATTGTTATAATTAGCCTTCCCCCAATTTAGCACCTTCACCCGAGGACTACTCTTATCCTTATCCACAAGTACCTTAAAACTTATGGAATTATGGTCACTGCTCCCGAAATGCTCCCCCACTGAAACTTCGACCACCTGGCCGGGCTCATTCCCCAATACCAGGTCCAGAATGGCCCCATCCCTAGTTGGAGTATCTACATATTGTTTCAAGAAGCCCTCCTGGATGCTCCTCACAAATTCTGCCCCATCCAAGCCCCTGGCACTCAGTGAGTCCCAGTCAACATGCTGGGTGTATGAGATTAACAAAGTACATTGCCCAGTAGAACTTGTCAAGCTAATGAACCCATAGTTTTCGACACCAACATCTCACTTCATAAATATAATTCTCCTGTCATTCTTCATTTATATCATATCTTACATCTTTAACAAATAGAGTATAAAATGAATAAATCTTTGGCAATCGTATATCAACGTGATCAGAGCACATGGACAACTATTTCTCTGACATATACCATAAACAAAGCCCTTACATAAGCAGTTATAAATTCATCTGAAGTTACAACATTTCAGTCCATAGCAAATGACATACTGTACTTTATCAAATCAAAGAAGAAACACCTCATCTTATCTATAAATTCTGGGTTGCAAGGCCAGCTAATTGACACCCTGCTCGCTGTGTGGGGGAGTTGTTCAGGACGGTATAAATGTATCCACAACCCAATGTGGACTCTTCCATTTCACTTGCAGCGAGGCGGTGGTGGGGGAATGGGGAGTACCAAGTTGAGGGGCGGAGATTATAGTCCAACTGTCTTTGTTAGAAACAGTCTTTAAAAAGTGTTTAAAGTGTTTTAAAGTATTTAAAATTGTAATAAACAACTCACCTGCCTGTGAGCTGAAGACTGAGGTCAAGGGATGTGTCTTCAGCTCGATGTCATTAGGGGGCATGGCTTCGCCGGCAATGTGCCTCACTGCTAGGCCTTGCTGATCGATTTGTCGGTGGACCACGCTGCAGCAAGAAGTGGAAGTTCTCGCTGCAGCCAATGAACCAGGTAGGTTCATATTGCTCTGTCCAGTCAGTGACGAATGCCACCACTTTTCTGCTGACTAACAAATATGGGCCAATGTTTCAGGTTGATGACCTATCATCAGAAGGAACTATCAATGTCAGTTTTGAAATTTACAATTGATCCCTAGCCTCAACAGCTTTATGGGGGAGAGAGTTCATACTTCCATTACTCTTTATGTGAAGAAGTGTTTTCTGACCTCACCTCTGAACAGTCTAACTCTAATATTCAGGTTATGACCCCTATTTATGGACATCTCCACTGGGGGAAATAGTTTCCCCGACCTGCTGTATCAAATCCTTTAATAATCTTAAACACCTCAATCAGATTAACCCTCAGTCTTTTACACTGGAGGGAATACAAGCAACCAGTCCTCATAATTTAACCCTCTAGCTCTGGTATCATTCTGATAAATCTGCTCTGCATCAAAGGTCAATACATCCTCCTTAAGGTGCAATGCCTAGAATTGAACACAGTACAGTGAGCAGTCTAACTAGAATTTTATACAACAAAAACACAAATTCTACTCCTCTGTATTCCAGCCCTGTTTTAAGATAAAGTGTGACATTATTTTTTGTACCTATCCAAAAGTTTTTAGTGATTTCTGTACATTGAACCCACATAGAACCATAGAAGGTTTAAGCACAGAAAGAGGCCACCTGGCCCATAGTGTCTGTGCCAGCTGAAAAACAATCCATCAATCCTAATTCCAGCTTCAAGCATTTGATCCATAGCCCTGTAGATTACAGCACTTGAGGTGCATATCCAGACTCCTTTTGAATGATTTGAGGGTTTCTGCTTCAACTACCTTTTCAGGCAGTGAGCTCCAGACTTCCACCACCCTCTGGGTGAAAATTATTTCCTCAACTCCCCTCTAATTTTTGTTCCTATGACTTTAAATCTACACCTCCTAGTCACTGATCTCTCTGCTGAGGTAAATAGGCTCTTCACCTCCACTCTATCTAGGCCCCTCAAAATTTTGTACATTTCAATCAGATTTCTCCTCAGCCTTCTCTGTTCCAAGGAGAACAACCCGAGCCTATCCAATCTATCCACATCTCTCTGCTTCTCCACAGTTACTCTTCACCACTTAGAAAATACTCTGATCTATCTTTCTTAGTTCCAAAGAGATGACATAAGAACATAGAAATAGGAGGTGGAGTAGGTCATTTGACCCTTTGAGCCTGCTCCACTATTCAACAGGATCAGGGCTGATCTTCTACATCGACGCCACGATCCTGCGCTATCCCCATTGCCCTTAATTCCCTTCGTATCCAAAAATCTATCGACACTGTCTCGAATATACTCAATGACTGAGTAGTTATAGCCCTCTGTAGAACAGAATACCAATGATTAACAACCCTCTGAGTGAAGAAATTTCTCCTCATCTCAGTTTGAAATAACTGACCCCTTATTCTGAGACTGTGAACCCATTGTTGTGAGGAGGGGTCAACTGGTTCCCCTCTTTACCCTCTCCTTGTTTGACTGTAAGAGGTTTACTTTTTTGAAAAGGATATACTTGCCAATTCAGTGAGTTTTTAACTGTTTACGTGCTGTAATCATAAAAAGAACTGATTGGACAGATTTTCTTGAGTTTAAGAAAGAAAGAGACTAGTTTTATAATACTTTAACCAATATAAGTAAAAATATTAAAATACGCTCCGACTTTCATGCACACACACACACACTCCAAGTTCACACACTCACACAAAAATATATTACTGAGTAAGCGGGGAGGGTAGATTGGTCAAATTAGAGTCTAGAGAAATAAAAGGAGTATAGAGTCTGTGGAGGTTGGTGACTTGGCTGGCTTCAGGCTGAATTCGGTGGTCATACCACTTTTCCTCGGTGGTCCTGAGTCTTCCGATTTGAAGATGTGGACGGCTGATTTGGCTGTTCTCTTGGAGACAGTATTAGGGCTGATTTCCTTCAATGAGTCTCTGCAGCAGGGGTATCCCTGGGTGGTCACAGCCAGCAAACAGGGTTCAAAGCTTGCAACATGGGTTGGAGAGAGAGGAAGGAAGGAGGGATGCCACTCAGGTCTTCTCTCATCAGTGTCTAGATGTTTGTCTCCTTGCTGGAGAGAAAACAGAAGCTTAATCACATGAAGGTTGGGCCTGTCACATGACTGTCACCCAGTGATTCACGTGTGGTTGTTATTAGTGTATTCCCCCTTGCAATTTAATTAACCCATGTCTAGGAATCCCCTTCTCACAGCTAGAGCCCCATTGTTCAAGTGATTAGGTTTAGTGGTTTGTTGTCACCAGTTGAAAACCTCAGGTGATTGCCTTGAGGCCTTGCTCATGGAGACGGGATATGTGGTTCACTCAGGTTCTCCAGGTCATTGTTCTTGATGGATCTATGCAGACAATTTGGAGGAATTTTATGCTCTCCGCCATGGCAGATATGTTGTTGTGCAGGGTGATATAATTAGGCGGGAGGTGTTTTTGTGGATTCCCGGCAGCGGAATATTTTAGAGGAAGTAAGTCGGCAGCAGGTTTGCGCTGTTCCGGGGTTCCCCCAACACGGTGACAGATTGCAGCTTTGCATTCATTTAAAGAACATGAAAATTCATCACCCTACACATAGTTACAATTTAGTTCTACCTGCCAGATTAAGTGAACAGTGAGCGATATTCCCGTGCCATCCAGTTCACTAATGTTTCAACGTGGCGTGCAACGTCGGCTTTGCGCAGTTGAGTCTCAGGTCAGTGCTCTTCTCTCTTTAACGCATCCGCAAAACTAACACCAGCATTATAATGGATGTTTGCCTCCATGCCAGCATTGCAATGGATGTTTGCCTCCAGGTTCAGTACCAGCAAGGGTGCATCATCTCAGGGAATGGTGGTGACAGCATGGGCTGGGGCTACATGGAGGAGCAGGGCAGGGAAGTGGGGGAGGGAAGGGTGGGGTGATCAGGAACATGAAGGAGCAGGGGACGATCGTCGGGAGGGAAACATGGGGCAATCGGGTGCATCGAGGAGCAGGGGAGGGTAGAGTGGAGCGTCCAGGGTGTTGAATGGTTGATGTTGATGGTGAAGATGCATGCTGACAGCTGTGAGGGTAGTGGATGGATTGGATCAGTATTGTGTGAAGATATTTGGCAAGAGCCTTAAGGGAGGGATGAGTGCTGTCGATGTTGGGGAGCTGTGGGGCAAATTGAGGGTTGTGGCTAGCAGAGGGAACGGTCACACTCAATGGAGGAAAATGGATTCTGTAGGGGGTAAGGTAAAGACTAATATGTGGGCATTCAACAGCTTCATATCGAGGAGAACGGGACACGGCAACAACGGTTAGTTCGATGTGAGGCAGTTCAAGGCTAAGAGTCGACATGTCAATAGTAACGGGAGTAGGAACAGCGGGGAGGGATGGCATGAAAACATTTATGATTACACTGTGCATGGTAATTGGTAATGGGGGGAGGCTCAATGGTAACGGAGGGAAAGGTAACGATAACATTGGGTCAAGGGTGATGGGTTCAAGCTGGAAGGTTGCAGGAGGAGTTTGGAAGGTGGGGAGACTTGCCCTGAATTCCATGCGCACCATTTTCTCCAACGACAATGGAAACCTGCTAAAGATGTGCTTCAGGTACCTGGGCATATGTGGAGGTGCCATCACCAGCCAGGGTATCCAAAGTAGTTGTGATGTGCTGTGCCCTGCACAACATCCATGGCAGCGAGGTCTGGACTTGCAGGAGGAACAAAGCACAGAGCACAAAGAGTCTTCAGCAATTCCAAGTTCGAGGAGGAGGAGGAAGGCAAGGAAGATGAGGAGCAAGGTGAGGAGGAGGAAGGTGATGAAGACATTGCGCACATTGCTGCCCGGGATGCCTTAATTTTAATGAGGTACAATTAGGTTTCACCAGTGCACCCATCTTGTCACTAATGCAAAGCCGTTCTGCAAATAACTAAGGCTCCCTTTCACAACCCTCCATTGCTCGACATCTATTTACGTCTTTCCAGTTATCATCACAAAACTGAAAAGGCCACTTGCCAGCCAGCAACCAAGATTGGGCAAGATGGGAAAGTGGTGCCAAAGAGGAATATGTATGTGCTTCAGGTAAAGAACAGAAATTTAACAACATAACAATGTATAAGATACCCATGTCATACCCTTGTGCAGCTACAAATCTTTACTTTTCCTTTTCCTGGCACTTCTACAGGAAGCTTGAGCAAAGTAGAGGCAGGCTGTTCAGATCCCTGCTCTGCTGGGCTGCTGTTGGCCAACGTCCTCTGAGTTCTGGAGCCTAAGGGCCCCACTAAACACTGTTCCACCCGTACCTTTTGATGGGGTTGGGACAACAGGTGAGAAGTGTAAGCGCTTTCGGTGGAGTCCCCACTTCCATGTTCCTTTTTGCCATCATCTCTGTCATGGCCCAGCCTAGCTTAACTGCTCGTGTAGATCAGCAGTGTGCTGTAAGGCCAAGGCTACAGTATTAATCTATTTAAAGCAGCATTCAGAGTCTTCAAGCCTTGTTCAAGGCTTGCATGCACTTGTTTGATTAAGGCATTTGAAGCTCCATGAAGTTGGCCACTCTAACCATGGAAGAATACATCATCACACTGACCTGCTACCAGAACTCATTCATGTTTGAGGCGGACTCCTCCAATCTCTGTGCAGTCGTGGACAGTGTGTCTGGGATGCTTGTCAGTGCGTCGCACATTCTCTGCTGCTGCTCAATGATTATCCTCTTCATCGTCGGCTGTGCAAAAGAATTCAAAGGCACCGCACACTTTAAAGGTAACGCAAAACAACTAAAAAATTAGAGGGGATGCTGTTGACCATTCCTCATTATAGTTTCAGTTTGAGTAAAGATTCCATTCACTTTCCTAACACCAACATTAAGTTAGCTGCTCTGTAGTTCCCTGAACTTAATCTAATCCATTTTAATATATAGTAACAGATTTAGATTTCCTCTAGTTCTCTGCTACTATACCATGTAGAGATGATTGTTGATGTTTTGATTGGATGAGGTACATATGTATGATGGCTTGGTGTATGGATCTGGGAGCTGAAAATATGTTTCTGTAGGCCATTCTTCTGGCTTTTTCTGCTCCTGACCCTTGCCTTCTGGCTGTGCTTTGTTGTCCTTCTCCTCCATCTGCTCCATACCCATCCCTATTGCATGGCAAAGTCGTACAGCATGCAACAGTTGACTATAATGTAGGATACTTTCAATAGAATTTATTGCAGCATGCTCCCTGACCTGTAAAGGCATCTGCAGCACTGCTGCAGGATGTCTATGTTGTATTTAATAATAAACCTTATGGTTGCATGCACTTCATTGAACCTGTAATCTGCTGGTGATTGTGACTCTGTCAGAGGTATCTTGAGCCATGGTTTCAGCTGGTAGCCTTGATCACCTGACAACCAATCTTGCATTCTTCTGTCTGGTTGAGATACCAGTAGCCCTGTGGATTGTTCCATGGCTGCTTCTTGACAACTAGGTATTAACCTGCATTTTCCTACACTGATGATCCTTGTTCTTCATGAATACGTTCAAATGATGGACAGGAAAATGTGATGTCACATTGATGGATCAATTAAGCCTAGAGGGAAAGCTACCACTTGGAAAAAATGTGGAGCCCTCTCAAGCTGCTGATGGTCCATGGAGAATATAATGAACTTGCAAACAATGCTCCCGTTATCCTTTTTATACATCTGTCTACTCTGACTGACTAAGGTTACTGTAATTTTCTCTGGCAGCCTGGAAAGAACCTGAAGCTAAAAAAATTTGCAGGCTATGGCAACTTTGATTGGTCCATTGTAGAGCTTGGCCTGAGATCAGATTACTGCATGCAACACAACTTCAACATAGCCTATATTGTGAACCATAGTCCAAAAGGACATAGCTTTTCAGCAAATCGAGGTTAGTCCACACTCTCACTATATGTTGCTAAATGGTAATGGTGGCTGTGTGAAGTACATGTGTAGTGTAACCTTACTTATGAAGGTGCTTCTGTTTTTTTTTGAGGAACCAATCAAACTGAAGAAATGTTGGACCAGTTTTATTCCAAGAGGGTCTTCAAGGAGACACTGAAAAAACTGGTTTGGCAACAATGTTTACTGGTTGTCACAAGACTCAAGTTAAAAATAGAACAGAAACGCTGGTAACAGGGGAAGATGTGGGCAAATAAGTGATAGGCGCCCCTTGATAGGACAAGCCCAGGAACAGCAACACATACCTGAGAGGGCAGAAAACTCACAATCTTTTTGTTGTAGTGTCAGTGTGTTTTACTTTGTGGAATGAGAAAAAGTCAAGTCTGCTGAAGAAGTATCAAGAAAGGAGAGAAGACTACAACCCAGCTCACTTTCCAGCAACTTTCTAAAAGACCCTGAGAAGTCCACTGTGTCAACTCACCTCATCTCTTGTTTTTGAATAAAAGCCTGCTAAATTAATTTTCAACACTGCCAGAAAGGAACTGTTCTAAAAGATCTCAGTGACCTATCTACGTGTATTGGGAAGTTAGACTGTATGCCAGTTTTGGAACACAATATATATATCTCATCTGCTGTTTTCTTCAGGAATGAGAAAGTATTCAGCCATTTTTTTGTCTGTAAGAGAGCTCTGAACCAAAAAAATTCCTTTTATTTTACCAGTTAACCGGTTTATGTATGTGTGTGTATGTGAGCATGAGGGGCTAAGGTAAAAAGGGGACTTTAAAATTTTAATCCATGTGTTTATGCTTTGCTTCATTACTGGTTAATTCTTGTTATACAATAAACTGATAATTTTGTTGTTCATTAAAGACACTTGGTTAGAGTGTTTGATTCTGCGAAAAATAGAGTATATGATTGACCATATTGAAAAGTGGGAAAATTTAAAATATATGTTGTGACCTGTGGAGAAGTGGGACTAAATTTAACAGTGCATTCCTCCTGCCTCAGTCATCACAACATGTGTAGTGTAACCTTACTTTCCTGGCAATCCTCCTTTGCCAATAAAAGCAGAACAAAAAAGCACCAATAGTATAGGCTCAAAAATTAAATGTAACTGAATGACAGTTCACCTTTCAATCCCATTCCTTTTCAAGAAAGAATCAAAGCACCCTGAGCTTTTGTTTTATCTGGGTGTTATTAAGCCTACAAGGGTGGACACTTTGCTAAATCTGATTATGAGTGATGAAGTAGATCAAGTAGGTGACTGGAGAACTAAAATCGAGGCTGACACTGAGGGAGTGCTGCACTGTCAGAGTATCATATTTCAAATGAGACAATAAAATAAGTGCTAGTCTGCTTTCTCAGGTGGGTGGCAAGATCCAATGGCACTATTTCAAAGTAGAACAGGGGCATTATTTGGCTAATATTCAACCCTCAATCAGCATCACTTAAACAGATTATCTGAACAGTATCACATTGCTGTTTGTGGGACTTTGCTGTCTGCAAATTGGTTGCCATGTTTCCTACATTACAATAGTGACTACACTTCAAGGTACGCCATTGTCTGTAAAGCGATGTGGGATGTCCTTAATTATTGAATGTTAATGAACACCTGGGAATAATGACCATAATATGATAAGGTTTAAGATTCAAGTAGAAAGGAGAAGGTGGGACACCAAATTGGATTTTGGCAAATTTTAGAATGCTGAAGTAACTGTAGTGAGGTGAAAGAAGAAGTTTACACACTGCAGTGTAGAAGAATAACAGCAACAACACCTTGTATTTCTTCTTTGGCCTCCTTGTCTCGAGAGACAATAGGTAAGCACCTGGAGCTGGTCAGTGGTTTGTGGAGCAGCACCTGGAGTGGCTATTAAGGCCAATATTAGAGTGACAGACTCTTCCACAGGTGCTGCAGAAAAAATTGTTTGTCGGGGCTGTGACACAGTTGGCTCTCCCCTTGCGCTTCTGTCTTTTTTCCTGCCAACTGCTAAGTCTCTTCAACTCACCACACTTTAGCCCCACCTTTATGGCTGCCCACCAGCTCTGGCGATCGTTGGCAACTGACTCCCACGACTTATGATCAATGTCACAGGACTTCATGTCACGTTTGCAGATGTCTTTAAAGCGGAGACATGGACGGCCGGTGGGTCTGATACCAGTGGCGAGCTCGCTGGACAATGTGTCTTTGGGGATCCTGCCATCTTCCATGCGGCTCACATGGCCAAGCCATTTCAAGTGCCGCTGACTCAGTAGTGTGTATAAGCTGGGGATGTTGGCCGCCTCGAGGACTTCTGTGTTGGAGATACGGTCCTGCCACCTGATGCCAAGGATTCTCCGGAGGCAGCGAAGATGGATTGAATTGAGACGTCGCTCTTGGCTGACTTACGTTGTCCAGGCCTTGCTGCCATAGAGCAAGGTACTGAGGACACAGGCTTGATACACTCGGACTTTTGTGTTCCGTGTCAGTGCGCCATTTTCCCACACTCTCTTGGCCAGTCTGGACATAGTAGTGGAAGCCTTTCCCATGCACTTGTTGATTTCTGCATCGAGAGACAGGTTACTGGTGATAGTTGAGCCTAGGTAGGTGAACTCTTGAACCACTTCCAGAGCGTGGTCGCCGATATTGATGGATGGAGCATTTCTGACGTCCTGTCCCATGATGTTCGTTTTCTTGAGGCTGATGGTTAGGCCAAATTCGTTGCAGGCAGCCGCAAAACTGTCGATGAGACTCTGCAGACACTCTTCAGTGTGAAATGTTAAAGCAGCATCGTCAGCAAAGAGGAGTTCCCTGATGAGGACTTTCCGTACTTTGGTCTTCGCTCTTAGACGGGCAAGGTTGAGCAACCTGCCCCCTGATCTTGTGTGGAGGAAAATTCCTTCTTCTATTTATATCATGCTTTTAACGCAGTAAAATATCCCTAGGTGCTCCACAGAAGAATGGTCAAACAAAATTTCACACCAAGCCGGATAACGAGATATTAGAGCAGATAGCAGATGACCAAAAGCTTAGTCAAAGAAGTAGGTTTTAAGGAGCATCTTGAAGTAGGAAAGAGAGATAGCGAGGCGAAGAGGTTTAGGAAGGCAATTCCAGAGCTTAGGGCCTCAGCAGTTGAAGGCCAATGGTGGAGCAACTAAAAAAAGGAATGTTCAAGAACCAGAATTGGAAGAGTGCTGATAACTTGCAGGGCTGTAGGGCTAGGGGAGATCCAGAGATAGGAAGGGGTGAGCGGATTTTGCATAGTGATTGTCAAAAAGTGGGCTGAGATGTCAAACTGTCCAGATAGGCCTATATGCTTTTAGCGAACCTCTTACTGGAACTGGGGAGGACTCAGCCAGACGAGCAAAGTTTTAAATGCAACTTTGCATTAACTGCACATGCACAAGATTTGTGTTAAAGTTTATTTGTGATTGTGACATAATAAAAGCAAAACCAAGCTATTACTAAGCAGAGACAATATAGACTTACTACATACAGACCTTTTGTGCCTTTTTTGGTCTTGTGATGCAAAACAAAACAGAATTAATTTAGCCTGGATTTAGCAAAGACATTGAGCACATCCTGCTGAACTGTTCCTAGTTTCTCAGTGCTTTAAGCATACTGAAGTAATTTGATCTGACAATCAAGTTGTCAATACATGGGATCCCTCGGGCTCTCCTCATACGTAGGTAAAAAAAATGAAACTGTAGGAAATTATATCAACGTATAGCTTTCTGACTAAAACCAAAAAGCATTTGTCCTAGATTTTTAAAAATGTGTTTAAACATGTAAATAGCATCTTTTCTGATGATTTTCATGACACCAGGCTTAATTTTACGGTCCGTGGGGTCGGGCTGGGAGGTGAGAAGACTAACAATATGGCAGGGGAAGGCATTTGGAGAGGAGTCTGATGTCGTCCAGCCACCCTGGTTTATTGCCAATGGCGGGCACTTCAGGGGTTTGGCCATTGAGCTACTTAATGGTCCAATTAAAGACTACTTCTCATCCCCGCGGGCATTTTGCCACATTGGGAGACCTCGCTGTCATTTGGGGAGATCACCAATTAAACCCTGGCAGCCTCCCAGCAGGTTTCCAGGGAGGGGCCCTCCTTATTGGGCACTCCATGTCCCATGAAATGGCCGTCTGGTGGCAATGGCCACTCCCGCGGCAACGGCGCTGCCGATGCATCACGACACCCCCCCACCCCCCAGCCTCCCGATTCCCCGGGCCTTTCTGCCTGGCCCTGGCTTCTCTGCAAAAACCTACCCAATTTTTCAGGATGCCTTGCCATTGAGGCACCCTCATCCTGGAGTTGCAGCCTCAGCAGTGACCACCACTAGCGATAGTACTGTTGACCTGCTGGCCCACTGACACTGGCGGCAGCCTGTTAAATGGCCGCCGCCAGCAAAATGCTGCCCCGGGATCTCGCTGCCCGCCAGAGTGGAGTCGACTCCCGCTTTCAGCCTTGGTGACAGGACTTCTGCCTCTGCCAAAAAATTCAGCCCATTGTTTTAATGTCATTTCAGTCACTAGTCTCATTGCTTATGACAATTTTGCCTTCTGTTGTATCACAATCTAGGAATTTCCTGGAAACATATGTGGAGACAACGGTGTAATGCCAATTTTCAGCGCAACAGATTAAGGAAATTTGGAAATAAATGGCTTACTCTAATTTTTACATTACATCCCAAATTTCAATGGTCTTTTGGCCCAATTCCATGAAATTTCCAGCAAAACTCTCTCCTAGTCATTAATGTTGCTACAACCCCATGCAAAAGAGAAGCTCACATGAATTTTCAGCAATTATGCTATTTTTCTGTAGATTTGAGCCAACACGTTTAGGCGCAGCAGGGAACAAAGTTATTATTGTGGAGTTTTACTGCAGTTGATTTGGTGATTTTTTTCTTACTGAGACCTACTCTGTATTTTTTATATCTTTGAATGGATTTTTTATGGCATCAGAAAGTGTTACATTGAAATTGAAAAGCTTTCTCAATTGCATTTTCTTGAACATGCTGTGCTTCATGCGCATAAATACTGGTTTAATGGATTCAAACTGTATTTTTCTTAGATGAAGAGACACTTAAAGAAGAAATATGGCATAAAATCTGCATTTTCCTCAGGCCCCAATTCTTTGCATTGATTTCCATTTGTTTATGCTGGTTTTTAAATCTTGGTGTATGTGTAATGATATTGTATGGAAATTTTGGTGTGTGTATTGGTTGGCAAGATTGGCATATAAACTGGCATATCTTCTGATTTATGCCAAACCAGGAAATGCTGGGTCATAAAAACAGCTTTATGGGTGGTACAGATGACCCTAATTTCAGGGACAGAGCTAACTAAAATGATACACTGCTGATGTCTCCAGAGATGCCAGCAACACCGGGAAAAACACCATTTCCATCCCCACCACTCATTCAGAGTGAAACAGATCCTGCAAGACACTGGTATCCCATTTGACCCAGAGCTGAGTTCAAACCCTACATCCTGTCCATCATCAAGACTGCTTATTTCCATCTTCATAATGCTGTTCACTTGCACACCCAATCAGGCCCTCCATGGCTGAAACCACTATTCAAGCTTTTGTCAGCTCTATCCTAAGTTATTCCTTGCCAAGTTTAGTAAATACTGTGGCTACAAGAGCAGGTCAGAGGCTGAAAATCCTGCAGTGAGTAACTCACCTCCTGACTTCCCAAAGCCTGTCCACCATCTACAAGGCACAAGTCAGGAGTGTGATGGAATACTCTCCACTTGCCTGGATGGGTGCAGCTCCAACAACACTCAAGAAGCTCGACATTATCCAGGACAAAGCAGCCTGCTTGATTGGCACCCCTACACCACCTTCAACATTCACTCCCTTCTCCACCGAAGTACAGTGGCAGCAGTGTGTACCATCTACAAGATGCACTACAGCAACGCACCAAGGCTCCTTCGACAGCACCTTCCAAACCTATGACCTCTACCAACTAGAAGGAAAAGGGCAGCAGATGCATGGGAACACCACCACCTGCAAGTTCCCCTCCAAACCACACAGCATCCTGACTTGGAACTATATCGCCGTTCCTTCACTGTCACTGAGTCAAAATCCTGGAACTCCCTTCCTAACAGCACTCTTGATGTACCTACACCACATGGACTGCAGCAGTTCAAGAAGGCGGCTCACAAACACCTTCTCAAGGGCAATTACGGATGTGTAGTAAGTGCTGGCCGAGCCAATGATGCCCACATCCAATGAATGAATTAAAAAAAATTTCCATCTTCCACACTCCATAAACTTAGCTTGTTCAAAACTCAAACTCTTTCCTGTTCCAGTCTTTGTTGATCTACACTAGTTTCCTGTCCATCTATTATTCATTGATTTCAAAGGCCCAATAATCTCTCCATGATCTCGTCTCATCCTAAATCTACCACTTCCTCCAGCATTATATCCCTTCCTCTACCCTTCCGTCCTCTGCCTCTGGTCATTTGTTCATCCTTCCTCCAACTTTTATGGTTGAACCTTTAGCTACTTCAGCCCAATGCTTTGGAACTCCCATCATAAACTCTTCCACTTCTCTCTTCCCATTTAAAAATCCTTCACAAAACCCACATTTTCAACCAAACTTTCAATCACTGTTGCTGATGTCTAACTCCATGGTATATCATCAATTCTGCTTCTGTTCCAGTTTGTGAAGCACGATGAGGCTTTTTTCATGACATAAAAGCTGTGATACAAAATGCAAGCAGTTATTGTTGTTGTATTTCCTGCATTTCTGGATGAAATAGTGCTGTTGTCAGGAAAAATACGCACTGTTTTTGGTAGAGCCTGTTTCCACTTTATTTGACTGTGGGTGGAATATTGTGATCCATTTTATTTTGATTTCCAGGAATGGAGTCTTTGCCTGCTTTGAGGATCAGGTATGCAAGCCAGATATGCAATGCAAAAGGGAATTCAGTATGCAATTTAGAATGTACTGTACACTGATCCAACAAGATTCAGTAAAGTTTTTGTAGCTAAAAATAAAGCAGGGTTCACCCTATCACAGCATGGAATGGCAGCCAGTGCATTTAATAGCATTAGAATCCTATTACATCTAAATGTAAATGCACATTGGGATAACTATTTCCTACTGCTTGGCTTGGCCGTGTGAGCCGCATGGAAGATGGCAGGATCCCCAAAGACACATTGTACAGCGAGCTCACCACTGGTATCAGACCCACCGGCCGTCCATGTCTCCGCTATAAAGACGTCTGCAAACGCGACATGAAATCGTGTGACATTGATCACAAGTCGTGGGAGTCAGTTGCCAGTATTCGCCAGAGCTGGCGGGCAGCCATAAAGACAGGGCTAAATTGTGGCGAGTCGAAGAGACTTAGTAGTTGGCAGGAAAAAAGACAGAGGCGCAAGGGGAGAGCCAACTGTGCAACAGCCCCGACAAACAAATTTCTCTGCAGCACCTGTGGAAGAGCCTGTCACTCCAGAATTGGCCTTTATAGCCACTCCAGGCGCTGCTTCACAAACCACTGACCACCTCCAGGCGCATATCCATTGTCTCTCGCGATAAGGAGGCCCAAAAGAAAGACTGCTTGACTTGCTGTTCCATAAAGTTTTATTACATAAACCGAATCCATGATGACTGCCACAGTCTCGCAATCAAATGATCTATTTAAAAAGCTGTGCAGCTGACAGCTCAGATGTTAGATCGGTACAGCTAGCCAATCTAGTGAGTTGCTGCAGTACATCTCGTAGATGGTAGACACTGCTGCCACTATGCTTCGGTGGTGCAGGGAGTGAATGTTGAAGGTGGTGGATGGGGTGACAATCAAGCGGGCTGCTTTATCCTGCATGATGTCGAGCTTCTTGAGTGTTGTTGAAGATAGTTGATGCGTTAGTTTTAATTTTCCAAAATTCCCTAGATTCGGGCAAGGTTCCGTTAGATTGGAAAATAGCGAATGTAACTCCTTTATTCAAAAAGGGAGGGAGACAGAAAGCAGGAAACTACAAGCTAGTTAGCTTAACATCTGTCTTAGGGAAAATGTTAGAAGCTATTATTAAAGACGTTATAGCAGGGCATTTAGAAAAATTCAAGGTAATCAGGCAGAGTCAACATGGATTTGTGAAAAGGAAATCATGTTTAACCAATTTATTGGAGTTCTTTGAGGGTGTTACATGTGCTGTGGATGAAGGAGAACCAGCAGATGTATTGTATTTAGATTTCAAGAAGGCATTTGGTAAGGTGCCACATCAAAGGTTATTGCAGAAAATAAAAGCTCATGGTGTAGGGGTTAACATATTGGCATGGATAGAAGATTGGCTAACAAACAGGAAACAGAGAGTAAGCACAAGTGGGTCATTTTCTGGTTGGCAAGATGTAACGAGTGGTGTTTAGATAGAGGATCTGGATCGGCGCAGGCTTGGAGGGCCGAAGGGCCTGTTCCTGTGCTGTAATTTTCTTTGTTCTTTGTTCTTTGTGTGCCACAGGGATCTGTGCTGGGGCCTCAACTTTTTACAATTTATATCAATAACTTAGATGAAGGGACTGAAGGTATGGTTGCTAAATTTGTTAATGACATGAAAGATGGGTAGGAAAGTAACTTGTGAAGAGGACGTAAGGAGGCTACAAAGGGATATAGATGGGTTAAGTGAGTGGGCAAAGACCTGGCAAATGGAGTATAATGTGGGAAAGTGGGAAATTGTCCACTTTGGTAGGAAGAATAAAAAAGAAGTATTATCTAAATGGTGAGAGATTGCAGAGCTCTGAGATGTAGAGGGATCTGGGTGTCCGAGTGCATGAATCGCAAAGGGTTAGTATACAGGTACTGCATGTAATTAGCAAAGCTAATAGAATGTTATTGTTTATCATGCGGGGAATTGAATACAAAAGTAGGGAGGTTATGCTTCAGCTATACAGGTCATTGGTGAGATCACATCTGGAGTACTCTGTACAGTACTGATCTTCCTATTTAAGGAAGGATGTAAATGCGTTGGAGGCAGTACAGAGAAGGTTTACTAGACAAATACCTGGAATGGACGGTCTGTCTTATGAGGAAAAATTGGACAGGCTAGGCTTAGAAGAGTATGAGATGACTTGATTGAAACATATAAGGTCCTGAAGGGTCATGACAGGGTGGATGTGGAAAGGATGTTTCCCCTTGTGGGAGAATCTAGAACTAGAGGTCACTGTTTAAAAATAAGGGGTTGCCCATTTATGACAGAGATGAGGAGAAATTCTTTCTCTCAGAGGGTTGTGAGTCTTTGGAATTCTCTTCCTCAAAAGGTGGTGGAAGCAGAGTCTTTGAATATCTTTAAGGCAGAGGTAGATAGATTCTTGATAAGCAAGGGGTGGAAGGTTATCGTGGGTAGGTGGAAATGAGGCGCAATCAGTTCAGCCATGAACTTATTGAATAAAAGCAAAATACTGCAGATGCTGGAAATCTGAAATAAAAACAAGAAATGCTGGAACCACTTAGCAGGTCTGGCAGCATCTGTGGAAAGAGAAGCAGAGTTAACGTTTCAGGTCAGTAACCCTTCATCGGAACTGATGAAGGGTCACTGACCCAAAACGTTAACTCTGCTTCTCTTTCCACAGATGCTGCCAGACCTGCTGAGTGGTTCCAGCATTTCTTATGAACTTATTGAATGATGGAGCAGGTTCGAAGGGCCCAGTGGCCTACTCCTGCTCCTAATTCGTATGTTCATATGTATGTTTGTACGTTAGACAGAAAATTTCTTTTCATTTGCAATATTGACTTTAGCTCTTTTGAATGGCTGAAGTATATGGCTAGATTGACCATTTATTTTAAAAATTAAAATATCTGTTATGCAGTGAAAAGGTGCCATTTCTCACAATTGTATTGGATCTTTTCTTATTGAGGAAAATCAAACTTTTACAAGCTGATTAATATTTCACTACTCCATTCTGACCAAGATTGAAAATGTCGAGATTTGTTGAGCTATTCTTTATTATCTGTTTCAAATATATCCTTAGGAGCA
The DNA here is from genome assembly GCF_036365525.1 of Heterodontus francisci. Taxonomy (NCBI): domain Eukaryota; kingdom Metazoa; phylum Chordata; class Chondrichthyes; order Heterodontiformes; family Heterodontidae; genus Heterodontus; species Heterodontus francisci. Next base: position 67,633,215 of record NC_090373.1, read on the forward strand.
ACAATCTTCATTTATTATGGTACTTGAGTAGGAGTGATTAATAAGAGCTGTTCAATTCATGTTGAGTTTTAAAATTTCACAGCATTTCTAACTATACTTAACTTGTCACAGAAATGCATGTCTGATTTTAGCAATAAAAAAGAAACACTTTTGGTACTTTAAGCTCAAACTCCGAAAGCAAAGAGATGGAAATTAATATTGAATGGAAATTTGATTCACAATCCAACAATGCAGCACTCATGCCTCAACTAGGATACAAGTTTACACTTGGGGTGAGTTCCTCTGCGTGAAGCTTCAAGTATTTGTAAAGTTGGAAAACAAATTATAATCTTGATAATGGTTTCACTGGTCCACCAAAGGACATAATACATTCTCCCCAGATAACTCTGATAAAATAGACATCTAATCACCTTCAGAGCATCAGGTAACAACCCCCTCCCATCTATCACTAGATAGCAGACTTCTGTGTAAAGAACTACTGCTGATCTCCCCACATGATTGCTGAGATTTCTATAGAGCATGGAGACATACTCAGTTTTAGATTTCTAATGGATGCTTCCTGTTACACCCCCAAGCTGGGTAGATGTAGACCAGCAGGTCAGATACCTCCATTCGACCATCATTGGTTAAAATATATTTTGGGGCTCCTTAATGGATAATGGTAAATGTATTGCTCAGTATCAAAGTGATCCATAGATATCAGGAAGGTATAGTATATTTCAAAGTTTTTTTAAGTTCACAGTTAAATAAAAAGCATTAAACTGAGGTGGATTTCGATTAAAAGAAGTATTCTGTTTGTTTGCAAATAATATGAATAAAATCCGAAACTTTCAAAGAGACATTAATTATGTGTGAAAATGAGCACCTTTCTAACTTGTTATTTTATTTGATATAAGCCTTGTTCTACAGTATACAGAGTGAAACCTTACTGAATGGTCTGTGCCACTGCTAGGTTCTAAGATGCTGCTCAGTTTTATCAGCATTTGAACACTGCCTTTAGCTCATTGTCACTGGCTGAAAGCTTAATGTAAAGACAAATTGCTTTTTTTAATATTTCAGAAGTTAAAATGTCAATCAAGGTAGTGAAAACAATACAATTAGTTTGAAAATGTCCTTATCCAGGAAAATTACATTTTGACAAGCTGATTAATATTTTACAGTTGCAGTGAAGCTAAGATTGATACCCATTTAATTCAGATCCAGGAGATTGATATCCTTGAGCCAAATCTCAGTTTTAAGAGATAGATATATTTCTTAATGCCAAAGGGATCAAGGGATATGGGGAGAAAGCGGGAACAGGGTATTGAATTAGACGATCAGCCATGATCTGTTTTGAATGGCGAAGCAGGCCCGAAGGGCCGAATGGCCTACTCCTGCTCCTATTTTCTATCTTTCTATGTTTAAATCCAGCTGCCTTATTCATGGAACAGAATCTTTGCACCAGGGTAAATTTCTGTTGGAGTTCACTTAATTGGTCACTGTAACTGTGGTGGAAGAGCCACAGAAACCCTGGGAAAATGGCATCAACCTTCCTGCAAATTCAACACTCCGTTTTTTTGTGGGTCTGCATTTCTACTGCCTTGATAAAGAAGCCAGACTTGGCAGTGAAAATGCTAGAAGCTAACTCATAGACAATGACCTCCTAAACAGGCACCAGTGTGAAAATGCCTATGCATTGCTGTGGTTCTGTTCAGTCACATCTGTTCAGTCCATACTTGGCATCTATCTCATTTAACACGGTGGTAGTTCCATACAGCACGATGGAGGGCATTCTCCACAAGGACAGTGTAGTGGTCACTCCTATCAATTCTGTCATGAACAGATGTATTTACTTCAGGTAGATTGGTGAAGACGATACCAAGTCGGTTAATCCCTCGACCTGGTTTTCTCACCACCTGCCTCAAACCCAGACTTGCAGCTATGTCCTTATGGTACTACCAAGCCACTCTTGGTGGTGGACATTGAAGTCCCCTTTTCTGTGTCCTTGATTATTTAGTTGGTTTTTTTTGGCAAAAATGCTGAATTCAAATTTATAAATTGACATGAACTCACAGCTTCTTGATTATTAGCTAATGTCTCTAGACTATTAGTCCAGTAACATAACCACAAACTGCTGCACCCATGGCATAGCTAGCCATAACTCCAGATACTTCTTTAAATTCTTAGTACACATCTTAAAGCTTCTAACTGTCAAACTTAAATCTGTTATAACAGTGAGTTTCTAACCAGTCTATTAAATGTTATTCTGCCTGTGGAATCTGAGGGATTATGCTTCACTGCCTTTTCTGTTTCACAAGCAGAAAGAATTCTGCTATTTTGGGCTTTCAATGGGCCTATAGCTTCAAAATGCTGCATCACTGATTATCACCATAAAAATGCAGCCTTAATTCTGTACACAGTCAGGCTGTTAACACATTTAAATTGGTTCATAAACTAGTAACTGTGGTGTTTACAGCAATACATTGACTCATTATCATGAATTAACAAAATGCTAATAGTGACACTAACCAGGAACTGCATCATAATGTAGTAAAAAAAGTGATTAGCAACATTGGAAAAAATATTCTGGCCCCAGTTTTTGAAATGGTGGTTATAAGGTGATGGTTGGTGTCTAGGTATTACAACAAATAAATATATTCTGTAATTAATTACAATGTACTTTCCATTCTGATGGTCGATTCTGAAGTGGGCATCATCAAGTCACATAAACAAGCCCCATTTGTAAATACATTGGAAAACAAAAGACTAATCTGCAGCCATCTATAATTGTCAATGACCTCAATGAAGAGTAGGAGTCTCTGACTTGTCCCTTCCCAAAACCCTAGTATAATCAATTATAATTATTTTTACAGATAAAATTGTACATTAATCCACCTGCCCATCAGTACTGATAGTAATGCTGTGAAAATCATACCAGTTAATACCAGGCTTAGTAATGAGGGACACAGACTCGAAAATGGGGAATAAAAAGAAATGAAGTGCAGGTTACTTTGTATTTTTGCTGTGGGGAGTGTTCAAATAGAATCATATGTTAAATGGTACAAGAACTGAAGAGAAAATCTTCCTTATTTAAATGTGTACTCCTGTTGCAAAAGTGGTTTCAGCACGGAAATCATATAAGAAAATAACAACATAAGAAATAGGAGCAGGAGTGGGCCATTTGGCCCTTCTAACCTACTCCACCATTCAATAAGATCATGGCTGATGTTCCACCTCAACTCCATCTTCCCACACCACCCCCAAATCCTTGATTCCCTTGGTAACCAAAAACGTATCGATCGCTGTCTTGAATAGACTCACTGGCTGAGCATCCACAGCACTCTGGGGTAGAGAATTCCGAAGACTTACAAGTCTTTGACTGAAGAAATTTCTCCTCATTCCAGTCCTAAATGGCCAACCCCTCAGTCGAAAACTGTGACCCCTAGTTCTAGACACCGAGCTAGGGGAAATATCTTCCATAAAAGCAAAATACTGCGGATGCTGGAAATCTGAAACAAAAACAAGAAATGCTGGATTCACTCAGCAGGTCTGGCAGCATCTGTGGAAAGAGAAGCAGAGTTAACGTTTCAGGTCAGTGACCCTTCTTCGGAACTGACAAATATTAGAAAAGTCACAGATTATAAACAAGTGAGGTGGGGGTTGGGCAAGAGATAACAAAGGAGAAGGTGCAGATTGGACCAGGCCACATAGCTGACCAAAAGGTCACGGAGCAAAGGCAAACAATATGTTAATGCTGTGTTGAAAGACAAAGCATTAGTACAGATTAGGTGTGAATATACTGAATATTGAACAGCAGCAAGTGCAAACCTGAAGAAAAACAACCTGAAAAAAACAGTGGGTAAGCAAACTGAACAAACTAAGATGAAATGAAATAAATGCAAAAAAAGATTGTAAAAAATGTAAAAAGGAATGTAAAAAAAAAGGAAGAAAAAATAACTAAAAATGACTAAAAATGAAAGTAAAGTGGGGGGCTGTCATGCTCTGAAATTATTGAACTCAATGTTCAGTCCGGCAGGCTGTAGTGTGCCTAATCGGTAGATGAGATGCTGTTCCTCGAGCTTGCGTTGATGTTCACTGGAACACTGCAGCAATCCCAGGACAGAGATGTGAGCATGAGAGCAGGGGGGAGTGTTGAAATGGCAAGCAACCGGAAGCTCAGGGTCCTGCTTGCGGACTGAGCGGAGATGTTCCGCAAAGCGGTCACCCAGTCTGCGCTTGGTCTCCCCAATGTAGAGGAGACCACACTGTGAGCAGCGAATACAGTATACTACATTGAAAGAAGTACAAGTAAATCGCTGCTTCACCTGAAAGGAGTGTTTGGGGCCTGGGATAGTGAGGAGAGAGGAGGTAAATGGGCAGGTATTACACCTCCAGCGATTGCAAGGGAAGGTGCCCTGGGACGGGGACGAGGTGGTGGGGGTAATGGAGGAGTGGACCAGGGTGTCGCGGAGGGAACGATCCCTTCGGAATGCTGACAGGGGAAGGGAGGGGAAGATGCGACTGGTAGTGGCATCACGCTGGAGGTGGCGAAAATGGCGGAGGATGATCCTTTGGATATGGAGGCTGGTGGGATGAAAAGTGAGGACAAGGGGAACCCTGTCACGGTTCTGGGAGGGAGGGGAAGGGGTGAGGGTAGAGGTGCGGGGAATGGGTCGGACACGGTTGAGGGCCCTGTCAACCACAGTGGGGGGAAATCCTCGGTTGAGGAAAAAGGAGGTCATATCAGAAGCACCGTCATGGAAGGTAGCATCATCAGAGCAGATGCGTCGGAGACGGAGAAACTGGGAGAATGGAATGGAGTCCTTACAGGAGGTAGGGTGTGAAGAAGTGTAGTCGAGGTAGCTGTGGGAGTCAGTGGGCTTATAATGGATATTGGTAGACAACCTATCCCCAGAGATGGAGACAGAGAAGTCGAGGAAGGGAAGGGAAGTGTCAGAGATGGACCATGTAAAGGTGAGAGAAGGGTGGAAATTGGAAGCAAAGTTGATAAAGTTTTCTATCTTCCATGTTCAGCCCTTAAGTATTTTATACATTTCAATGATATCACCCTTCATTCTTCTAAACTCGAGGGATTATAGGCCTAGTCCACTCAATTCTTCTCATAAAACAACCCCACATTCCAGGAACCTGTCTAGTGAACCTTTGTTGCACTCCCTCAAGGACAAGTATACATTTCCTTCAGTAAGAAGACCAAAACAGTACACAGTATTCCTGGTGAACTGGACCATTATACTCAGTCCCCTTATTTAAGTCATAGATTGCAAATAGCTATGGTCCAAATACTGATACTTGTGGTGCCCCAGTCATTACAGCCTGCCAACCTGAAAATGACCCATTTATTTCTACTTTCTGTCGTCTGTCCTTTAACCAATCTTCAATCCATATTACACCCAATCCCTGAGACCTAATTTTGTGTAATAACCTCTTGTGTGGCACCTTATCGAATATTTTTTGAAGATCCAAATACATTGCATTCATTAGTTCCCCTTTTCTACCCTACCAGTTACAACCTCAAAAAAGTCCAAAATTTGTCAAACGCAATTTCCCTTTCATAAATCTGTGTTGACTCTGCCTAATCATGTTGTGATTTTGAAGTGACCTGTTACTACGTTCCTAATAATAGATTCCAGCATTTTCTCTATTACTGATGTCAGGCTAACTGGCCTATAGTTCCCTATTTTCTCTCTCCCTCCTTTCTTGAATAGCAGGGTTATGTTTGCTAACTTCTAATCCACAAGGGCCATTCTAAAATCCAGGGAATTCTGGAAGATCAAAATGAATGCATCCACTATCGCTGTAACCAACTTATTGCTGTAACCAACTCATCAGACCCAGGGGATTTGTTAGCTTTTAGTTCCATTAATTTCTCTTTACTACTAGTAACTTTTCACATTCCTCTTTCACACTAGACACTTGGTTCCCTACTATTTCCGGAATGTTTTTTGTGTCTTCTACTGTGAAGACAGATACAAAGCATCTTTTTTAATGTCTCTGCCATTTCCTTATTCTCCATTCTAGTTTTTGGTGTCTCTGCTTCCATGGAACCTATATTTACCTTCTAGAAGATAGGAGAAGTGCATACAGACCCAGTATCCAGTCCCTACAATAAAATTTCTTACTGTTTTGGCCGCTGGGTCAAACAATTGCATGACTGGATATTGAATGGTAAATTCCTGATTTGATGTGACACACTGGGGGGAGTTTTAATGCTTTTATAACAGTTGGGGGAGGAGTGGTTAAATCAATACATTTGTGAACCTCAACCCCAGCCTGTCGCAAATGCACCTGCTTCCATTATAACCACAGCGGATATCAGGTCATCCGAGTAGCCCGCTCTGGAGAGGTGGGACAGTGATTATAATATGCAAATAAGGATACAATCCTGATACTTCGGCAACAATTTGAATTTAACACCTCCTACATGGGTTTCCCAGTATTCAGGAAGCCTGGCAGCTGAAGGGAGATATGAGTTATTCAACATGCAATTGATGATGTAAAGGGGAAACATAAATTTTTCTTTACGCTGGGTGGATAAGCTAAAATGGGGTAAATAACCTACTCATCTGTATTTGACTTTTGATTTTGTTATTATCCTTGAAAAATAGAATGAACTCTGCAGATCCTTCCCTCTGGAGATTTAATACATGAAATACATGATAGGTGGAATGATACGTTATAGTTGTTTATTGTGGTCAGAATTGGGCTTGATATGCAGACACTTTGGAGTGAACATCCATAACATTTGTGGTGCACTTCACTAAAACTCCGGGGATTCGACGGGTCTTGTGGAAGCCCAATGAAGTAGTAAGGAGCAGGGCCAAAAGTTGTGAGTCCCAACACTGGGAATTCCATGCTTCTGGCCTCACTGGAGCCCAATGTACCAATGACGGTGGTGCACATGGTGAGACCCGGAGTACAAGGCAGTTCTCAGGCTTGAACTCTGAAGGGAACATGAGTTTTTTTCTTAAACTTTTGGCCCCATCACAAAGGTGCCCAATGAGGAACTTCGCAATGCTTTTTGTCAGGAGGGGAAACCAGCAGAACCAGCCTGTGGAAATAGGTGGGAATCATAGATATACCCCTAATGGCATGAAACTCACCATTGCCATGCAAATAAAGGACCTCCTTCTGATGCCATAGACGTTGCTGGAGGTAGTGGCTGAGACACTGGGCAGGCAAATCCTGGCACTTACACCAGGATATGACCCTCCCATTGCTCATCCCCAACCCTGTTGACTTTTGGCTCCAATATGCTCAGACGAGGAAGCAGAAATTTTAAAACTTTGCGGGGCAGGGTGGTGCGGGGTAGTGTGGAGCCCAGAGGACAACTCCTACAACTCATGGCCCCACCTGGAAAGTAAACAAACTTGCCTGGAGAGGCTTTTCAGCTTCCTGACTCTCCCATGCTGATCTTCATGTGGTAGGAAAACAGCAGCTGCTTCCCAGCTCAGTCCAAGGTTAGATTTGCTTTTACAGTTCTATGACATCATCGAATCCGGAATAGCATATGTGACTTAGGACCCTGCTTAACCACCTGCCCAGAAACATGCATTAAAATTGGAAATGGAATTGGAAATCCAGACAGCTTTTGGCAGCTGAATAGCCTGAAACATTTTAATTGTCCACCCACCTGTTTTCCACCAGCCGTCCAAGGTTAAAGCAACAATTGCTCCCCCACCCCCACCCCCACCCTCACCAGCCCAAGACTTAGAACTCAATTAGAGAATAAGGGAGGAATTCTAAGCAAGAATGGGTGGGTTGGGAACTGGTGGGAGTGTTAACATTTTTGAATTTTCAATTGGCAATGCAACTGAGCTCCAACACACCCACTTGAGTATAATGGGGGCGCGTTTGGATGCTGGCGAGAAATCAGACTTGGTGTCACCACTAAAATCTTTAGGATACATTAATGAGGTCTGTGCAAATTGTTTTTAACTTGCTTCAAAATTTTATTTGTGCAGCATGTATTTCCCAGGGTCTGGGAAATTAACTAGGGAAATGAATGGTGAGTTTGAGCAGCAGTACAGGTGGGTATTTATATTTGTCATTGTTCCATCTGAATAAAAGCTCACTTTTTGCAGATGGTGTCCCCGTTCCCTCTGGCAAATGTTTGACAGGGAGTAGTTGTTTTTTTTTTTGCAGCTTTTTTCAACCTTGGAGCCTTTCAAACTATAAGAACAGAATGGGAGGCACATTGAATGTGTTTGACAGCACATCACCATCCATAGCAGGCATGACGGGCTAAGGCAAAATCAGTACATGCACAGGATGGAGGTGCACAGAGGACAGGTACACAGGAGAAAGGTGCATGGGAGGAGGTGTACAGGGAAGAGATGCATGGGGGAGAGGTGCACAGGGGAGAGGTGCACAGGAGGGATGGGTACAGCAGGGAGGGGCACAGGGGAGAGGTACACAGGGGAGAGATACACAGGGGAGAGATGCACAGAAAGGAGAGGCACAGGGGGAAGGGGCTGAGGTTACAGGAGGCACTACCCATGTCACAGTTTACAGACAGAGGCTCAATTTCCTTGATCTCTCGAAAGAGCAGTGTGTCCAGAGGCTCAGGTTGTCACATCAGGTGGTGACAGACATCTACACCTCCTACAAAAAGACCTGCTCTCTGCTGGACCTTCTTGCCAAGCATTACCAATGGCTGTGAAAGTTACCACTGCATCAACTTTTTTTGCCTCCTGATCATTCCAGGGTGCTGCTGGAGATTTTCCAGGATCTCCCAGCTGGTTGCACAAAATGCATAAATGCATTGACTGATTGTTATCCAGGGCCAACAATTATGTAAATTTCCATTGATGATAACAACCAGAATGAGTGTCACTCAGACTTGCGTTTCTGGCTGGGTGCCATCAACTGCACATATGACAATCCGAGCACTGCCACAGGAACCAGGAGTTTTATAAATTGGAAGGGGTATTTATCTATCGATGCACAGCTGGTCTGTGTAAATACAAAAAGAGGTTCATGCTGGTGTGTGCCAGATTTGCTGGGAGCTGTAATGATGTCTTCATACTGAGGCAGTCCAACATTCCATAACTTTTCATTCCAAGAAGCAGACTTCAGGGCCGGCTCATTGGGAACAAGGGCTACCCCTTCAAACTTAGCTCAGGCCACATGTGAGAAATCTCATCAATGAGCCACAATGATAAAGGCATGACCACCAGGCCTGTCATCGAGCAAGCTATTGAATTGAAGTTGCACTTCAGGTGCCTACATAATTTTTTTTATCATTCATTCCTGGGATGTGGGCATCACTGGCTAGGCCAACTTTTATTACCCATCCCTAATTGCCCTTCAGAAGGTGATAGTGAACAGCCTTGTTGAACTGCTGCAGTCCTTGGGGTATAGGTACACCAACAGTGCTGTTAGGAAGGGAGTTCCAGGATTTTGACTCAGCGACAGTGAAGGAATGGCGATATAGTTCCAAGCTAGGATGGTGCGTGGTTTGGACGGGAACTTGCAGATGGTGGTGTTCTCATGCATCTGCTGCCCTTGTCCTTCTAGGTGGTAGAGGTCGCGGGCTTGGAAGGTGCTGTCTAAGGAGCCTTGGTGAGTTGCTGCAGTGCATCTTGTAGATGGTACACACTGCTGCCACTGTGTGTTGGTGGTGAAGGGAATTAATGTTGAAGGTGGTGGATGGGGTGCCAATCAAGTGGGCTGTTTTGTCCTGGATGGTGTCGAGCTTTTTGAATGTTGTTGGTGCTGCACCCATCCAAGCAAGTGGAGAGTATTCCATCACACTTCTGACTTCTGCCTTGTAGATGGTGGACAGGCTTTGGGGAGTCAGGAGGTGAGTTTCTCGCTGCAGGATTCCCAGTCTCTGACCTGCTCTTGTAACCACAGTGTTTATGTGGCTGGTCCAGTTCAGTTTCTGGTCAATGGTAAACCCCAGGACATTAATAGTGTTGGATTCAGCGACGGTAATGCCATTGAACATCAAGGGGAGATCCAGAGGTGCCCTTCAATCCTCACTAGCTAGGGTATCCAGGATGATAGTGGTGTGCTCTGTCCTGCACAATGTTGTATAGAAGAGAAGATTGCAGGTGGAGGAAAGTGCAAGGGCTCATCAATCATTTTTGGAAGAAGTGAACAAAGAGCACGGGGCGGCACAGTGGCGCAGTGGTTAGCACCGCAGCCTCACAGCTCCAGCGACCCGGGTTCAATTCTGGGTACTGCCTGTGTGGAGTTTGCAAGTTCTCCCTGTGTCTGCGTGGGTTTCCTCCGGGTGCTCCGGTTTCCTCCCACATGCCAAAGACTTGCAGGTTGATAGGTTAATTGGCCATTATAAATTGCCCCTAGTATAGGGAGGTGGTAGGGAAATATAGGGATAGGTGGGGATGTGGTAGGAATATAGAATTAGTGTAGGATTAGTATAAATGGGTGGTTGATGGTCGGCACAGACTCGGTGGGCCGAAGGGCCTGTTTCAGTGCTGTATCTCTAAACTAAGCAGGAAGATGGGTCACCGATCGTGAGATTATCTGCTTACATTGCTGCCCTGGATTCTAAGGATGCCCTAATATCACCTAGGTTCACCTGTAAAACAGAAGAAACAAAATCCTATGGTCTGCTCCAACCTTCAGGAATATCCCCCCATCCCTTTGCACTAAACAATTCATCCATCCATGGCACCTCTGCCCAGTGGATATGGTCATGTACTGATGTTCATCCTGAAACAAGTGAAAGGGTGAGGTGACACTTTGAATGCAAGAATGGAAGTGATGATAATCAATAACTGTTATGTAGCTTTATAAAAAAAGGAAACCTAACAATACAACATTTTGTCAAACACCACTGTGCATATCCCTGGTGAATTACAATTTCTTCAACTTATGCTTTCTACTGCTTCAACGTGATGTGCTTTCAGCAGAGGTGGAGGCAGGCTGATCAGATCCCTGTCCTGACTGTTGAGATGTTTTTGGTTTATGCTGTCTGGGCTTTGGCACCCCAGAGGACCCCACCAAAGACTATACCTGTGCAGGGGCAAACTCAGGCATCAGGAGAGCAGAGAAATTGGCTGAGGGATAGTGGTAGGGAACAGGTGAGAAATGGGAGTGATTTGAATAGAGTTACCATTTCAGTGCCCCCTTTCAACATCATTCTTCTCCTGGGCCAGCGCCATATCAGTCCTACCATGTTGCTGCAGACCAGCTTGGTGGAGGTCAGTGACATTTTTTTAATATTCGTTTCTGGGATGTGGGCGTCGTGGGTGGGCCAGCATTTCTTGCCCATCCCTAATTGCCCTTGAGAAGGTGGTGGTGAGCTGCCTTCTTGAACTGCTGCAGTCCATGTGGAGTAGGTACACCCACAGTGCTGTTAGGAAGGGAGTTCCAGGATTTTGACCCAGTGACAGTGAAGGAAGGCGATATAGTTCCAAGTCAGGATGGTGTGTGGTTTGGAAGGGAACTTGCAGGTGGTGGTGTTCCCATGCATCTGCTGCCCTTGTCCTTTTAGGTGGTAGAGGTCATGGGTTTGGAAGATGCTGTCTAAGGAGCCTTGGTGCGTTGTTGCAGTGCATCTTGTAGATGGTACACACTGCTGCCACTGTGTGGCAGTGGTGGAGGGAGTGAATGTTTTTGAATGGGGTGCCAATCAAGCAGGCTGCTTTGTCCTGGATAATGTCGAGCTTCTTGAGTGTTGTTGGAGCTGCACCCATCCAGGCAAGTGGAGAGTATTCCATCACACTCCTGACTTGTGCCTTGTAGATGGTGGACAGGCTTTGGGGAGTCAAGAGGTGAGTTACTCACCACAGCATTCCCAGCTTCTGACCTGCTCTTGTAGCCAATGTTTTTATATGGCTACTCCAGTTCAGTTTCTGATCAATGGTAACCCCCAGGGGGGAGAAATTGTTATTCACCAGGGATATGCACAGGGGTGTTTGACAAAATGTTGTATTGTTAGGTTTCCTTTTTTTATAAAGCTACATAACATTTATTGATTATTATCACTTCCATTGTTGCATTCCAAGTGTCAACTCGCCCTTTCACTTGTTTCAGGATGAACATCAATACATGACTCCATGTTGCAAGGCCATGTATAAGGTATCTGTCATTCTGTTTAAAACAGGAAACAAGTTGGCATCTAAAGTCTACATGGCCATAGTCATGGCTTGCATGGACTTATTTGAGTGCCTTCCATGGAGACAGCCTATCTCTCCACTGTAGACATTCTTGCAATAGCCTGCATCATCTGTCCATTAGTGTTTGAGTTCAACTGTTACATCCTCCCCACTATTGTGGACAGTGTGCATGGCACATCTGTCAGTACCTAGTTGTGTTGCTGATGCATCTCTAACATTCTCCTTCTCAACAATGTCCCCTGGATTCAGCATCTGTGTCTAGCTGAGCAGAGCTTGGAGAGGTTCACACATCCCAACATGACCTCTCCACACCAGTGTCTGCTCATGCTCACTTGTGAGGTTTAAATCACCAGGTGGAAACAGAACTAACTAGCTAAGTGGACCCACCAAAGTGCGAATATTTGTCTTCGTGCATGGCTTGGTGCCTCCTCAGAAGGAATGAGGTCCTCAGAAGAATCTTCCTCATTGATGTCCTGTGACATTTGGATGCATGTAGACCCTGATAAACAAAATAAAGAGATATGATCAATGCTCCTTCTAAGTTGTTTGGTCACGTGGCTGCGCACAGGTTTGCCCCTATGTGTGCGCACTTGCCCAAAAAAATTTAAAGGAGCTGTGCACATCAAGAATCACCCGCACACTTGGAAAAAAAGAATAGAGGGAACATTGGATGTTCTTTAGTTGTAGCAAAGTCACAAACTTGAAAATCACTATACTCAGTCTTGTCATAGTTCAAAGGAGGAAAGGAGATTGAGGGGAGATTTGATAGAGGTGTACAAGATTATGACATGCTTAGATAAGTTAGACAAGGCAAGACTGTTCCCATTAACTGATGGTACAAGGACTAGGGGACACAGATTGAAAGATTTGCACAGGAGATGCGGGGGTGGGGGGTGGAGGTGGCGGGGGGGGGTGGGGTGGAGGTGGTGGTGGGCGGCAGTGTGGGGTGAGGGAATGTAACAAAGAACCTTTTTACGCAGCGAGTGGTAATGACCTGGAACTCACTGCCCATGAGGGTGTTGGAATCAAAGGCAATCAGTGACTTCAAAAGGAAATTAGATGGGCACTTGAAGGAAATAAACCTGCAGGGCTACAGGAATTGGGCAGAAGAGTGGGACTGACTGGATTGCTCTGTGGAGTGCCAGCATGGATTTGATGGGCCGAATGGCCTTCTCCTATGTTGTAAATGACTCCATGATTCATTGATGAAATAAAATCAGAACACGTGTTTCAGAGATATTTGTAATTCTGTCATCAGCTGTCTGCAAGCTGCAGGTCCCTCCGTCACCAACTGAGAGGGATGCAGATGTGCCACTTCTCACTAGGGCAACCTTCTTTGCATCTGTGAGCTGGACTATTTGTGGTGGTCTCCAGTCCTCTCCCCCTCCCTCCTTTACAGGGACTAAAAAAAACAGATCTGTGAATTGAAGGTGAGGTAATTAGCCGAGGGATGCAGTGCATTTGGGGAGGGTGACTAGGAGATACATGCATCACATTGCATAAGGATTTGGGTGAGTGGCTATGGTGGATGGATAAATGGATAGGTGATGAACTGCATTGAAAGTGGAGGTTGGATGCTGCTGAGAGCCGAGTGGGAGTGAGGAGTAATGTAATGGAGAAAATTTAATAAGATAAAGTGATAGGGGGCAGCATTTAAAACTCAGGATGTAGTTAAATCAACAAATGTGCTCATTTTTCCTGACATTTAAACAGCTTTCAACATTGCATCTAAGACCTAGGCACCATGGTCCTTGCCTCCTCAGCCACATCCAACCCTGGGAGAGAGCTGGAGGTTTCTTCCCCTCATTGCTGGGGAAAAGTAAGTCCGTCCTGCTCCTGACTGCACCCAGCAGTAATTCTAACGATGTTTCATTAAATCTGTGTGCTGCCCCTGCTCTATGCCCACCATCCATCATGAACACCTCCAATTTCCATTTGTACACTGTCCCTTTAAATACAGCTGAGATTGTGTTATGCAAGTGTGCAACTTGAAACGTCAAATTCGGAAGTCAAAATTAATCGATGTAATTGAGTTGAGACCACAGATGTGACTCTTCTCAGTTTACTTCCAGGTTTCCCCACACAATCGCACCCCCACCCACTGATTCCCTGCACCAGCTTGGAATATGCCTTATATTAATATATAGGACTTAAAGGTCTGAAGCTCCCAGATCATTTGAGATTGGAGGAAAATTTTGTGGAGAAAATGAAAAAAATGCTTTGGTTTCTTTAAAGTAAGCAGTGTACTTTGGACACAAAACCAGTGCAGGCCAATACTTAATTGTATGCGACAAGTGAGGAAGCAATAGGGGTGTATAATAGTTACATTCGGTGAAAGAGACAATAACTCGAAGCAGAAGGTAATAATGGAATAGTTCACAAATCAGAAGATCTGACAGGTTATAAACTCAAGAAGAAAGTACTGAGCAATGTGTAATATATTTGAGAAAGATGGTTAAGTACTATGCGTACAGATCACTCACAGACAGCCTCTATAAATATAGCATTGTGACCAGGTTTTCAGATGATCAAATCAAACCCTGTCTACCAAGAGAGAATTCTCGACCCACAGGAATCAGTTAATATTTTCAGAGAATCAGAAGCAAAGAAAACTCCACCAGAACACTAATGCAATATTGGCAGTGCTACTATGAGTGGAGCAGAAGTGTCACTGCACAGGCCCAGTTAATCAATAACAGATTATAGAATGTAATTGCTATGGTAGATTGCATAAGAAGAATAAATGTCCAAATATGTATGAGGAGTTAAAAAAAAAAACCCTTTCCTGAAGTTTGAAAACCCAAAGCAAAATTGCCCTTGTCAGACAAATAAGGAATGAAAAAGAATGCTGGCAGACAGGAAGAGCAGTCTGTGAGCGAAAGTGAGAAAGGATTCAGGAGATGATGTTGAACAGATAGTTGACTTCAAGGTGAATGACACATTAATTTTGGAGTAGATACAGGAGCTCAATACTGAGCAAGTTTATTGTAAGTTGGCAACGTACCCTGACGAAAATGTCAAGACAATGGTAACAACAGGGATTTCTGTATCTTAAGCAAGCTCCCGCCTGCTTTTAGCAGCAGCCTCGTCCAGGGCCTGAATCACCACTGTTAATATTATGATGACCATGAACAGCAGCAGACTGGAGCTGAGATTCTGAGTTTTAAAATTTTAACCCCTTGCCCAACCCTCTCATGCCTGTGATAAAAATCGAGGCCAACCCTGCCACACTTCCCTATCCACATTTCAATAATTGCTATTATGCTAAAAGTTAATACTTTAATCCATGGAAAAGAGTTAAATAGATCAAAAGGAATTAATGGTATTGCAATTCCACCAAAATTCCGGCAAGTTCTACAATGGGCAGGTAATCCACTCTGCCAGATAACCAGCTGGGTGGTGAAGGTAAATATCTTCCCTGATGACTCAAGATCCCAGGTTGTATTTTTATACTCGTTGCTGTTCATTATAGCAGTAAGTCTATGTTTGGTGTACATTTAAGATCTGATTTAAACAGGTTGCAGCTATGTTCACAATTTAGCTAAAACGATATCAAGGGAAAAGGCATTCTAATGAATTTGTGATGTACATAAAATGAACATGCATATTCGGGCATAAATTAGGCCGCGTCGTGCCTTTTTTTTAGCTGCTTTGAGGCTACATAAGTCTTCGAAATGGGGTCTGAGATACACGGACACACAATCAATGGGAAGTGAGCAGGAGGCCATCTTGCGAAACAGGTTTGAGTTCATGCCTTACGACTATTGGCAACATGTAGAGCTGTGAGATGTGCAATGCTGATTTGAAGCCACCACTGTCACTTTTGAAGCCACACTCCACAGGAGGAGTGGCAGAAGGGATTTCAGCAGGAGGCCATATCCACCAAGAGTCTTCAGGGAACAATTCTCTCACCTCAACTTCAACAAAGACCAGTGATGATGATGTCTTTGATTCACAAAATAGGTCATGAGTGAAATCTGCCAACTGCTGCAGCCACAACTGCAACCTTAGAGCAGGGCAAAGTCTGTATTTCTTGTGACTGTCAAGGTAATCATGGCTCTGAATTTTTATGAATCTCGCTCCTTCCAGGTTGCTACTGGAGATATAAGCTACAACATACAGTTTGCAGTGCATTGCTGTATAGGAAAGGTTGCTGTAGCTCTGTATACAAAGTGAAACACTTTCACCTCATTGGGTGGCACAGTGGCGCAGTGGTTAGCACCGCAGCCTCACAGCTCTAGCGACCCGGGTTCAATTCCGGGTACTGTCTGTGTGGAGTTTGCAAGTTCTCCCTGTGTCTGCGTGGGTTTCCTCCCACAAGCCAAAGACTTGGAGGCTGATAGGTAAATTGGCCATTAGCAATTGCCCCTAGTATAGGTAGATGGTAGGGAAATATAGGGACAGGTGGGGATGTGGTAGGAAAATGGAATTAGTGTAGGATTAGTATAAATGGGTGGTTGATGGTCGGCACAGACTCAGTGGGCCGAAGGGCCTGTTTCAGTGCTGTATCTCTAAACTAAACTAAACATTCCCTTTTGTCCGAGACAAGCAGGTGAAGTGAGCACGAGGGTTTGTATGGATTGCAGGCTTCCTCATGATGCAGGGTGCCATTGACTGCTGCTTGTTGCCTTACATGTGCTTCATGAACCAAAACGGATTCCACTTCCTCAATGTGCAGGCAACACATAATGCAGATGAATGTCTGTTATCTTATGATGAAGTGGGAGGAAAAACTAAGAGGTGCATGCTTGCATTTTCTGCAGAGGAGATTATGGGATGAGGGAAGAATGGAAAGAGAGAAGGAAGATTAGGTACACAGGTACCCTCATCATCATAGTGCCAGTGGCCACGGTCTCAGTGATGCCCCTTCCCATGATGACCAGCTCTGTCTCTTCCATGTTGCAGAGCAGATGGCAAAATATAGAGGTGTGTTTGTCCTCCTCCAGTTCTTTCCTGCTGTCTCCAATTTTGTGTCATCTCATACAAAAAAGAGGCAAGTGTGTCAGTGAGTATCCTGCAATATGTTTGGGTGATGTGGCTGTCGTGGTTGAATTGTTGCCCACATGTGAGGGCTGTGTGTTGTGGGTGTGAGGATTGGAACAGAGCTAAGTGTGTGAAGGGTGAGTACTGATTGAAAGACATTGAGCTGGATTTTACCGGCTCCCCCTGATGTCGAGGGTCGTGGCAGGGGGACCTGGAAAATGCCTCCAGGAGAGGCCTGCCACAGGCCTTGACGCAGGGAAGGCCCGGTCCCATATTGCCAGTGGCAGTGAGGTCTTGTGGCGGCCCCCCCACTGCTCGGCAGCGGGACCAACATTACCGTAGTCCAAAAAATGCAAATGAATGAATGAAATACTTACCTGCTCCTGCCGTCCATTCCATTGCCATATTGGTGGCAGTGGCCAGCACTCCCGCGCTGTCGGATCTCCATTTGGACATTCGGAGATCCGATGCGGGACACTGGTGGGGACGGGGGAGCAGGTATGTATTTCAGTGCTGGCTGGGGGGAAGCGGGGAAAACTATTCCAATTGCTGGATGGGATGGTGAGAAGGGGTTGAAAGTCAAAGTTAATGAACTTTGGGGGGAAAGGTCAGGTATGCAAGGTAAGTATTTTTGGGGGGCAAGAGGGCAAGGAATGAAGTAAATGGATATGGGGGGAGGGTGGGAAAGGGGATGGAAATATTTCTTTCATTGTTCAAATAAAATGTAAAGTTCCTATTCCTTTAAATATTGAAATTAAATAGAAGGACTGGAACCCCTTTAAAATGGCGCCAGCGGCGGTGCAGTGGTGCCAGACGCTGTTGCCGGGTCGGATTGCCCAACCCCTCCATGTCATCGTTGGGGGTGGTCCACCCCAGCCATGCAAATGAGCCACCACGTTTAATATTGCGGTGGCTCTGTGGAGTAAAGCCCATGCGTGCGGGCCGGCACCTTTTGAAGTTCACTGCCGAGATCAGCGGTGAGCTTGTAAAATGCAGCCCATTGTTGGTAGCTGGATGATGGGGTGCAGTGAATTGAGCAGTAGATGAGGCCAGTGGTGCAGTTGGTAGGTAATGCCATTTGAAGATTAGACTCACTCACTTTGACAACTGGTGTCAGATTGTTAAACTTCTGCCTGCACCACCTCCATGTTCTTGAAACTACATTCCTGCCACACTGACTGCTGTCATTTCGTCTTCCCATTGCCTCCTGAGCATGTGGCTGGAGGGACTCCGGAGCCCCTGCGAATATAGGACGCTTCTCTTTCTTTCCCTATTTTGTACCAAATTATTCAGTGCATTATTGGAAAAAAAGTTGGTGCATGCTCGTTTGCATGTTCAGCCACTCTTCAATCTTTCGCAGCACAAGATTTTGTATACAAAGGACTCTCACCACTTCTTGCAGCCACAATGCACTCTCCTTTAAGAATTTAACATGCTGCATTGCAACACAATGAGCAGACAAGGGTTAATCACACACCGTGATCCCCTTGGCCATTTTGAGGGCTTGTCAATTCAGACCCCAATGACTTTGCTCTTGCACAAAGGCATTATTCACATGCAAATCAACAGCATAGTTAAAACAGTGTTAGCTCTTGTACAGGTGGAAAAATATGTTTACATGCATACATTTAGCAATTGCTTGTTGCTTGCTAGATGAAAACAGAATCTTTACCCTTCAGCAATCCAGCTGAATCAATTAAAAACAATCAGCCAATGGAAGTTTTCATACCTGTCAATGAGCCCTAGAACATGCTAAAATTATAGGACATCTGATATATAATAACATAAACAAATTTTTAGAATGACACTGGGTCACTGCTATGTTGTAGCATGGTTTTACAAAGATTATTTGACATTAATTAAACAAATAATTATTTAGAATACACTTGCATCCAGGGAAAATTAAGCATCCACAAACTTCATTGACTTCAAGAAAACAGTTAGGAAATGTAGTTATGGAGATAAAAGCTGAAAGATCCACTAATATCTGAAAGATGTCATAACACACTGGAGAATTCAATTAATGCTTCTCTCCTCGTGTCAACAAGTTATATTTTGTTGTATATTTTTCCAGGTTATCCATCTACTAATGTTTCCACTGCTGAGGTGAAACCCAATTAAACAACAATATTTAGAGCCACAGAGAGTCATAGGGCTCGAATATATAAGCTCGCTGCCAATTCCAGCAGTGAGCTTCAAAAATGGCTGTCTGCCTGCACGGACCACATGTTGCAGACCTGCCACGATATTCAATGCGGCAGCTTATTTTAATGGCCGGACCACACTGCACCCCCCAACCCCCCAGTGATGTGGCTGAGGCCATTTTGAAAGGGCTTCGAGCCCTACATTACAAATTAAATTTTTAAAGAGATATTGAATTAAAATTTATTTTAAAAAATTAAATAAAAGTTTCTAGCCCCTCTCCCCCACTAAAATACTTACCTTGTATCCCTGACTTTCGCACCCCCCCAGCCAAAGTTCGTAAATATTCAACTTCACCCCTTCCCACCATCTCCTACACCAATCAGATTAGTTTGACCCCGCTCCCCACCGACCCTCCCAACCTGAAATACCTACCTGCTCCCCCTCTCCATCAGTGTCCACATTGGAACGCTGAACAAGTATCTGGGTGGTGCAGTGGTTAGCAGTGGAGGGCGGCACAGTGGCGCAGTGGAGGGCGGCACAGTGGCGCAGTGGTTAGCACCGCAGCCTCACAGCTCCAGCGACCCGGGTTCAATTCTGGGTACTGCCTGTGTGGAGTTTGCAAGTTCTCCCTGTGTCTGCGTGGGTTTCCTCCGGGTGCTCCGGTTTCCTCCCACAGCCAAAAGACTTGCAGGTTGATAGGTAAATTGGCCATTATAAATTGCCCCTAGTATAGGTAGGTGGTAGGGGAATATAGGGACAGGTGAGGATGTGGTAGGAATATGGGATTAGTGTAGGATTAGTATAAATGGGTGGTTAATGGGAGGCACAGACTCGGTGGGCCGAAGGGCCTGTTTCAGTGCTGTATCTCTAAATCAAAAAATCAAATCAAAAATCAAATCAAAATCTCCACTTCCAGCATCCTCGTGGGCAGCAGGTTCCAAGTCAGTACTACGCACTACGTAAAAAGATTCTTCATCACATCGCCCCCTGCATCTTTTGCCCAAAACCTTCAATCTTTGTCCCCCAGTCCTTGTACCATCAGTTTATAGGAACAATTTTTCCTTGTCTAACTTATCTAAGCCAGTCATAATCTTGTACACCTCTATTTAATCTCCTCTCAATCTCCTTTGCTCCAGGGAGAACAACCCCAGCTTTTCCAACCTAACCTTGCAACTAAATTCCCCCATCCTTGGAACCATTCTGGTAAATCTCCTCTGCACCCTCTCAAGGGCCCTCACATCCTTCCTAAAGTGTGGTGACCAGGACTGGATGCAATATTCTAGTTGGGTCCTATCTAGAGTTTAATAAAGGTTCAGCAGAACTTCCCTGCTTTTATACTCAATATCTCTATTTATGAAGCCCAAGATCTCATATGGTTTTCTAACCACTCTCTCAATGTGTCCTGTCATTTTCAAACATTGATGCACATGCACCCCTCAAGTTCCTCTGTTCCTGCACACTCTTTAGAACTGAGCCATTAAGTCTATATTACCTCACCCTATCCCGTCTGCCAAAATGCATCCCCTCACACTTGTCAGTATTAAATTCCATCCGCCACTTATCTACCCATTCTGCTAGCCTATCTCTGTCCTGTTGCAGGCAGTTCATATCATCCTCGCTGTTTGCCACTCCTTCAAGTTTGTATCATCAGCAGACTTTGAAATCCTATTCTGTATTCCAAGATCCAGGTCATTTATATAAAGCAAAAAAAACGCAGTGGTACTAGAACTAACCCCAGGGGAACACCACTGTCTACCAACCTACAGTCTGAAAAACAACCATTTACCACAACTCTCTGTTTTCTGTTGTTAAGCCAATTTTTTTATCCAATTGGATCTCAATTTTGTTAATCAGCCTTTTATGTAGTACTTTATCAAAGGCATTTTTAAAATCCACAAGACAATATCCACTGCATTCTCTTTATCAACATTCTCTGTTAGATTAGTCAAGTATGATCTGCCTTTTACAACATTCTCAATTAGATTAGTCAAGTATGATCTGCCTTTTACAAATCTGTGCTGACTCTCCATAATCAACTCAAACCTCTCCAAGTGCCTGTTAATTTTTTCGCTGATTATTGTTTCTAAAACCTTACCCACCATTGATGTTAACTAACTGGCCTGTAGTTGATAGGAATGTCCTTACACTCATTCTTGAATAAGGGTGTCACATTTGCCACTCTCCAATCCTCTGGCATTGCCCCCTATCTAGGGAAGATTGGAAGATTATGGCAAGCCCTTCCACTATCTCCACACCCACCTTCTTTAGCAACCTGGGTGCAAACCATCTGGACCAGGTGATTTATCTATCCTAAGCATAGCTATTTTGTCAGATTCCTCTTCTTTAGTAAACACCAATACAAAGTCCTCATTAAGTATTCTAGCCTTTTCCTGTGCCTCTAAGCATATATTACATTCTTTGTCCCTTATAGACCCCACTCCACCTCTTACAACCCGCTTAACTATTTACATGCTGGCAGAAGATTTTTGGGTTCCCTTTTATGTTGACTGCCATTCTATTCTCATTCTCTCTTTGCCAGTCTTACTTTGCTCCTCACCTCCCCTCTCAACTTATTGCATTTGGCCTGGTTCTCACTTGAAGAATTCACCTGACATGCATCATACACCCTCTTTTTTTGTTTCATCATAAGCTCTATCTCCCACATCATCCAAGGAGCCCTGTTTTTGGCTCCCCTACCTTCCGCCCTTATTGGAATGTATCTAGTCTGTACCTGAAGCATCTCTTCCTTAAAGATAACCCATCGTTCCATTACAGTTTTTCCTGTCAGTCTTTGGTTCCATTTTATCCTGGCTAGATCCCTTCTCATCACATTGAAATTAGCTGTCTTCCAATCTAGCCATTCCATTTTATATCGTTCCTTGCTTTTCTGCATTATGAGTCGAAACCTTAAGTAACAATGATCAATCTTACTCAATTGCTCCCCTACAGAGACTTGGTCCACTTGGCCCACCTCATTCCCCAGCAGGGATAGGCACCGACATGTTGCATCACAGACATTTGACAAAATCATTGACTCAGCCACGGACATGGGGCAATTAATTTATATATAAAGTGTATAGCCAACCTAATGCCATCAAAGCACAGTCCGATTTAAAACATATTTCTTCCTATAAATAGAGTAACTTAGCATACAAACATCAATGGAGAGCAGCACAACTGTAGTAGCTAGTTAGCAAAGAAAATAGTATTCAATGCCAATGCAAATTACTTTTGTTGACAGGATAGAGCTAGCTGCACCATGTCACGGTGTGGTAAATGGTCTTATCGGATGACCTCTGTCGATTCACACTGTGTCAGGAGTGCAAGTTCATCCAATAAAGCATGAAACTCAAGGAGAGAATTGTTATTGTGGTTATTGAGGTGAGGCGGTAGAAAAAACAGCAATAGGAAGATGGATCATTTCTCACGCTGCTATTTTCACAAGATAATTTAACCTGTGATAGTCAATATTTGGGCAACTTCTCCACCTGCTGGTAATATGTGCCTGAAGACAGGTCAGCCAACAAAAGGGCAGTGATCTCCAGATCAGAAGAATTTTATAGGATGGAGCAGATTGTACTTCAGAAAAGTCATGTAAAACAGAAAAGCAGAGTGGGACAGGAAGGGGCAGAGAGATTAATGGAAGGTAGCCAAGACTAGTTTATTCATCTTGACAGGCTGTTAAACCAGTTCCTGAATTCTAAAATACAGAAACAACAAAATATATCATGGACAGTGTTACGACCAGGTGAGAAAGGGGTCTAGGGGTTCCCTCTCAGTTTTTGCCTGGCTTGACTGTAACAGGGTACAGTTTTTAGCTCCCCCTCAGTGAATCCTTGTTCACTGCTCTCCAACTGTAAGGCAAAGAAATCAACCAGACAGGTTTCTTAGATTTAAACAAGAAATGTGTAAGTTTATTAACCTAAAAACTTTAATTCAGTTAAAACCATTATAATTACGTGACGCGACCACACTAGCATGCATACACGATAAACACATATGCAGACAGACAGAAAAGTAGAAAGAATCAAGGGGAAAAGTTTGAAGCAATAGCTGGGGTTTAGGTACTGTCCTTTGAGTTCGATGTAGAGTCTTTGATTGCAGGTAACTCTTGCTGTTTCGTTGGGGCCCAGTGCACACTTTCAAACTTGTTCTGATGTAGGAGTCTTCTCTTTTGAGGTTTAAGTTACTTCAGTGGATCTGGAAATTTGTGAGAGAGAGAGAGAGACAGAGCCAGGCAGGAGAGAGGCTCGTTCTTCAAGTTCAGTTGCAGTCTGACCCAAACTGTTCTGGGAGCAGGTCAAACAAAAACCTGGAGCAGCAGGTTAGTCATGTGACGAGAATGTTTTAACAAACTCCTGCGTTTGTGGATTCTCCATCTTAGCAGAAACCCTGAAATGCTGGCTTTCTTACACATTCAATGTCAATGATCAAAATCCATTTGGGTTAATTGGATCAGGGAGCCGTTCTATTGTTTCCAGGCACTGTCTCTTAGTATGCAAATGTTTTCCAGCCACTGCTGATCTCTTAAAACAAGACATTTCTTCATCACAGCAACAGTTTAAAATTAATGTTCATATGACAAAATTAAAATGCTTCATTCTTGGCAGGTGGGGTCTTCATGACAACAGAATGTAAATGACTAAAAGGTATGGTGCAAGTGAACAGTGGGAAACCTTTAAAGAAACAATTCAAAATGCTCAACAAAAATACATTCCTTTGAAAAAGAAAAACTCAGCCAGAAACACCCATCCATGGCTCTCTCAGGAACTTATGGATAGTATTAGATTAAAAGAGAAGGCTGATAATTTTGCAAAAAAGAGTAGCAAGTTTGAGAATTGGGAGTGTTTTAGAAACCAGCAAAGGGCCACCAGATGTTGTTTAAAAAGGAAAAAAAAAAATATGAGAGTAAACTAGCTAGTAGCATAAAAACAGATTGTAAGAGCTTTTATAGGTATATCAAAAGGAAGAGCGTAACTAAAGTAAACATTGGTCCCTTGGATACAGAGACAAGAGAAATTATCATGGGGAATGAGGAAATGGCAGAGGCCCTTGACCAAATATTTTGTGTCTGTTTTCACAGTAGAAGACATAGGTTCCATACCAGAAATAGACAGTAATCTGGAAGCTAAAAAGAGTGAGGAAATTAAGAAAATTCATATCAGCAGGGAAAAAGTACTGGAGAAACTTAAGGGACTAAAATGTCGCACTACTCCAGGACCTGATAGCCGACATCTTCGGGTTCGAAACGAGATAGCTGCAGATATAGTGGCTGTGCTAGCTATGATTTTCCAAAATTCCTCAGATTTGGGAACTGTCCCATCAGATTGGAAGTTGAAAAACTGCTTTTCAAGAAAGGAGAGAGGGAGAAAACAGGGAACTACAGACAAGTTAGCCGAACATCAGTTGTTGGAAAAATGTTGGAATCTACTATTAAGGAAGTCTTAACAATGCACTTAGAAAAGCACAGTATGGTTAGAACAAGTCAACATGCTTTTTCTAAAGGGAAATGCTGTTTGACAAATTTATTACAGTTTTTGAGGGTATAACTCTTCTTTGGCCTCCTTATCTCGAGAGACAATGGATACGCGCCTGGAGGTGGTCAGTGGTTTGTGAAGCAGCGCCTTGAGTGGCTATAAAGGCCAATTCTAGAGTGACAGGCTCTTCCACAGGTGCTGCAGAGAAATTTGTTTGTCAGGGCTGTTACACAGTTGGCTCTCCCCTTGCGCCTCTGTCTTTTTTCCAGCCACCTACTAACTTTCTTCGACTCGCCACACTTTAGCCCCGTCTTTATGGCTGCCCGCCAGCTCTGGCGAACGCTGGCAACTGACTCCCACGACTTGTGATCAATGTCACAGGAGTTCATGTCACGTTTGCAGACGTCTTTAAAGCGGAGACATGGACGGCCGGTGGGTCTGATACCAGTGGCGAGCTCGCTGTACAATGTGTCTTTGGGGATCCTGCCATCTTCCATGCGGTTCACATGGCCAAGCCATCTCAAGCGCCGCTGACTCAGTAGTGTGTATAAGCTGGGGATGTTGGCCGCCTCGAGGACTTCTGTGTTGGAGATACGGTCCTGCCACCTGATGCCAAGTATTCTCCGGAGGCAGCGAAGATGGAATGAATTGAGACGTCGCTCTTGGCTGACATACGTTGTCCAGGCCTCGCTGCCATAGAGCAAGGTACTGAGGACACAGGCCTGATACACTCGGACTTTTGTGTTCCGTGTCAGTGCGCCATTTTCCCACACTCTCTTGGCCAGTCTGGACATAGCAGTGGAAGCCTTTCCCATGCGCTTGTTGATTTCTGCATCTAGAGACAGGTTGCTGGTGATAGTTGAGCCTAGGTAGGTGAACTCTTGAACCACTTCCAGAGCGTGGTCGCCAATATTAATGGATGGAGCATTTCTGACGTCCTGCCCCATGATGTTCGTTTTCTTGAGGCTGATGGTTAGGCCAATTTCATTGCAGGCAGCCGCAAACCTGTCGATGAGACTCTGCAGGCATTCTTCAGTGTGAGATGTTAAAGCAGCATCGTCAGCAAAGAGGAGTTCCCTGATGAGGACTTTCCGTACTTTGGACTTCGCTCTTAGACGGGCAAGGTTGAACAACCTGCCCCCTGATCTTGTGTGGAGGAAAATTCCTTCTTCAGAGGACTTGAACGCATGTGAAAGCAGCAGGGAGAAGAAAATCCCAAAAAGTGTGGGTGCGAGAACACAGCCCTGTTTCACGCCACTCAGGATAGGAAAGGGGTCTGATGAGGAGCCACCATGTTGAATTGTGCCTTTCATATTGTCATGGAATGAGGTGATGATACTTAGTAGCTTTGGTGGGCATCCAATCTTTTCTAGTAGTCTGAAGAGACCACGTCTACTGACGAGGTCAAAGGCTTTGGTGAGATCAATGAAAGCAATGTAGAGGGGCATCTGTTGTCCACGGCATTTCTCCTGTATCTGACGAAGGGAGAACAGCATGTCAACGGTCGATCTCTCTGCACGAAAGCCACACTGTGCCTCAGGGTAGACGCGCTCGGCCAGCTTCTGGAGCCTGTTTAGAGCGACTCGAGCAAAGACTTTCCCCACTATGCTGAGCAGGGAGATTCCACGGTAGTTGTTGCAGTCACCGCGGTCACCTTTGTTTTTATAGAGGGTGATGATATTGGCATCGCGCATGTCCTGGGGTACTGCTCCCTCGTCCCAGCACAGGCATAGCAGTTCATGTAGTGCTGAGAGTATAGTAGGCTTGGCACTCTTGATTATTTCAGGGGTAATTTCAGGGTGTTAGTACTATACTGTTATATAGGATTGCAAGATGGCTCCTGGGCTGTAAGCTCCCTCGGAAGCTCCTTGCTGTTCAACTCTATCCATGGCCATCTGCTCCCATTCCTAGTGTTTTCTCCCCCAATCTACCCTCTTAAACTGTTTAAACTCCCCTGGCTCTTTAAATCAGTTCATTTTAGCCCTAACTAAAAGGGTATAACTAGTAGGGTAGATAAAGGGGAACCAGTAGATGTCGTATATCTGGGTTTCCAAAAGACATTTGACAAGGTGCCACACAAATGGTTAATAGGCAAGATACGAGCTCATGGAAAAACTCTCCGCTGGTTGGAGTCATACCGAATGCAAAGGAAGATGGTTGTGGTTGTCGGAGGTCAATCATCTCAGCACCAGGACATCACTGCAGGAGTTCCTCAGGGTAGTATCCGAGGCCCAACCATCTTCAGCTACTTCATCAATGACCTTCCTTCAATCATAAGGTCAGAAGTGGGGATGTTCGCTGATGATTGTACAATGTTCAGCACCTTTCGCAACTCCTCAGGTACTGAAGCAGTCAATGTAGAAATGCAGCAAGACCTGGACAATATCCAGGCATGGGCTGATAAGTGACAAGTAACATTCATGACACACACGTGCCAGGCAATGACCATCTCCAACAAGATAAAATCTATCCATCTCCCCTTGACATTCAATGGCATTACCATTGCTGAAACCCCCACTATCTACATCCTAGGGGCTACCATTGACCAGAAATTGAACTGGAGTAGCTATATAAACACCGTGGCTACAGGAGCAGGTCAGAGGTTAGGAATCCTGCGGCGGGTAACTCATCTCCTGACTCCCCAAAGCCTGTCAACCATCTACAAGGCACAAGTCAGGAGTGTGATGGAATGCTCTCCACTTGCCCGGATGGGTGCAGCTCCAACAACACTCAAGAAGCTAGACACCATTCAGGACAAAGCAGCCCGCTTGATTGGCACCCCATCCACGAACATTCACTCCCTCCACCACCGACGACAGTGGCAGCAGTGCGTACCATTTACAAGATGCACTGCAGCAATGCACCAAGGCTCCTTAGACAGCACCTGCCAAACCCGCGACCTCCACCAACTGGAAGGACAACGGCAGCAAATGCATGGGAACACCACCACCTGCAAGTTCCCCTCCAAGTCCACACCATCCTGACCTGGAACTCAGAGTCATAGATTCATAGAGTTATACAGCATAGAAACAGGCCCTTCGGCCCATCGTGTCTGTGCCAGCCATCAAGCACCTAACTATTCTAGTCCCATTTTCCAGCACTTGGCCCATAGCCTTGTATGCTACGGTGTTTCAAGTGCTCATCTAAATACTTCTTAAATGTTGTGTGGGTTCCTGCCTCTACCACCACTTCAGGCAGTGCGTTCCAGATTCCAACCACTCTCTGGGTGAAATTTTTTTATCCTCAAATCCCCTCTAAACCTCCAGCCCCTTATCTTAAATCTATGCCCCCTGGTTATTGACCCCTCCGCTAAGGGAAAAAGTCTCTTCCTATCTGACCTATCAAAGCCCCTCATAATTTTGTACACCTCAATCATGTCCCCCCTCATCCTTCTCTGTTCTAAGGAAAACAACCCTAGCCTTTTCAGTCTCTCTTCATAGCTGAAATGCTCCACCCCAGGCAACATCCTGGTGAATCTCCTTTGCACCCTCTCCAGTGCAATCACATCCTTCCTATAGGGTGGTGCCCAGAACTGTACATAGTCCTCCAGCTGTGGCCTAACTAGCATTTTATACAGCTCCATCATAACCTCCCTGCTCTTATATTCTATTCCTCGGTTAATAAAGGCAAGTATCCCATATGCCTCCTAACCACCTTATCAACCTGTGCTGCTGCCTTCAGTGATCCATGGACAAGTACACCAAGGTCCCTCTGACCTTCTGTACTTCCTAGGGTCCTACCATCCATTGTATATTCCCTTGCCTTGTTAGTCCTCCCAAAATGCATCACCTCATACTTTTCAGGATTAAATTCCATTGGCCACAACTCCACCCATCTATATTGTACTGCAATATAAGGCTTTCCTCCTCACTATTTACGACACCACCAATTTTTGTGTCATCTGCGAACTTACTGATCATACCCCCAATATTCATGTCTAAATCATTAATGTACACTACAAATAGCAAGGGTCCCAGCACCGATCCCTGTGGTACACCACTGGTCACAGACTTCCACTCGCAAAAACATCCCTCGACCATTCCCCTCTGTTTCCTGCAACCAAGCCAATTTTGGATCCAGTTTGCCAAATTGCCCTGGATCTTACCTTCTTAACCAATCTCCCATGCGGGACCTTATCAAAAGCCTGACTGAAGTCCATCTAGACTACATCAACTGCCTTACCCTCATCTACACATCTAGTCACCTCTTTGAAAAATTTGATCAAGTTAGTTAGACACGATCTCCCCCTAACAAAGCCATGCTGACTATCCCTGA
Source organism: Heterodontus francisci (assembly GCF_036365525.1). Classification (NCBI taxonomy): domain Eukaryota; kingdom Metazoa; phylum Chordata; class Chondrichthyes; order Heterodontiformes; family Heterodontidae; genus Heterodontus; species Heterodontus francisci. The sequence continues at coordinate 67,662,184 of NC_090373.1, forward strand.
TTATTCCCTGCCTCTCCAAGTGGAGATTAATCCTGTCCTTCAGAATTTTTTCCAATAATTTCCCAACCACTGATGTTAGACTCACTGGCCTGTAATTACCTGGTCTATCCCTGCTACCCTTCTTGAATAATGGTACCACATTCTCTATCCTCCAGTCCTCTGGTACCTCTCCCTGTGGCCTGAGAGGATCTGAAAATTTGTGTCAGAGCCTATGCTATCACCTCCCTTGCCTCACACAACAGCCTGGGATACATCTCACCTGGGCTGGGAATGTATCCACTTTTAAGCCTGCTAAAACATCTAATACTTCCTCCCTTTCAATGTTAATATGTTCAAGTATATCGCAATCCCCCTCCCTGATCTCTACACCTACATCGTCGTTCTCCACAGTGAAAACAGATGAAAAGTAATCATTTAAAACCTCACCAATGACATCCGGCTCCACACACAGATTGTCACTTTGGTCCCTAATGGGCCCTACTCTTTCCCTGGTTACCCTCTTGCCCTTAATATACTTATAAAACGCCTCAGGATTTCCCATTATATTGACCGCCAATGTTTTTTCATGTCCCCTCCTCTAATGCCTCCACTGTTTTCAGTGCTCCAAATCTGCCAATGCTCTATATCCCTTGACATCCAGGGTTCCCTGGACTTGATGGTCCTCCCCTTGACGTAAATGGGAACATGTTGGCCCTGAACTCTCACTATTTCCTTTTTGAATTTCTCCCACTGGCCTGATGTAGACTTTCCTACAAGTAGCTGCTCCCAGTCCACTTTGGCCAGATCCTGTTTTATCAAATTGAAATCGGCCTTCCCCCAATTCAGTATCTTTATTTCTGGCCCATCATTGTCCTTTTCCATAACTACCTTAAATCTTACAGAGTTATGGCCACTATCCCCAAAATGCTTCCCCACTGATACTTCTACCACTTGTCTGGCTTCATTCCCTAGGATGAGATCCAGTACTGCCCCTTCTCTTGTAGGACTTTCTATGTCCTGGCTAAAAAAGCTCTCCCTTATGCATTTTAAGAATTCCACCCCCTTTAAGCCTTTTGCACTAAGACTATCCCAGTTGATATTAGGTAAGTTGAAATCCCCTACTATTATTACTCTATTATTTTTACACCTCTCTGAGATTTGCCTACATATCTGTTCTTCTATCTCTCCCTGACTGTTTGGAGGCCTGTAGTACACGCCCAGAAAAGTGATTGCCCCCTTTTGTTTTTAAGTTCTACCCATTTGGCCTCATTTGAGGAACCTTCTAAGATATCATCCCTCCTTACTGCAGTAATTGACTCCTTGATCAACAGTGCAATATCACCTCCTCTTTTACCCAACTCACCCTGTCATGTCTGAAGATGCTCTCCCCTGGAATATTGAGTTGCCGGTCCTGCCCCTCCCTCAGCCATGTCTCTGTGATAGCAATAATGTCATAATCCCAGGTGCTAATCAATGCCCTCAATTCATCTGCCTTATTAGTAAGACTTCTTGCATGAAAGTATATGCATTCAGGCCTTGCATTTTTCACTTGTGCCTTAACAGGTCTATATTTGCTCTGCCTTCCAGACTGACTCATTTTCTCTTCTATATTTGGCTGTGCCTCACCCCCTACTGTGCCTCTACTCTGTATCCCATCCCCCTGCCAAATTAGTTTAAACCCCCACCCCAACAGCACTAGCAAACCTCCCAGCAAGGATGTTGGTCCCGTTCCGGTTCAGGTGCAACCCATCCAACTTGTACAGGTCCCACCTTTGCCAGAAAGACCCAGTGATCCAGGAACCCAAAGCCCTCCCTCCTGCACTGCCTCTTCAGCCACACATTCATCTGCTCTATCCTCCTATTCCTATACTTGCTAGCATGTGGCACAGGGAGTAATCCAGAGATTACAACCTTTGAAGTCCTGCTTTTTAATCTGCTACCTAGCTCCCTAAATTCTTGTTGCAGGACCTCATCCCTCTTTCTACCCATGCCGTTGGTACCAATGTGTATCACAACCTGTGACTGCTCCCCCTTCAGAATGTCCTGCAGCCACTCCGTGACATCCTTGACCCTAATACCAGGGAGGCAACATACCATTCTGGAGTCACGTTTGTGGCCACAGAAATGACTATCTGCACCCCTTACGATAAAATCCCCGATCACTGTAGCTCTTCCACCCCTTTTCCTCCCCTGCTGTGCAGCAGAGCCCTCTGTGGTGCCACAAACTTGGCTGTTGCTGCTTTCCCCTGGGCGGTCATCCCCCCCCCCAACAGTATCCAAAGCGGTATATCTGTTTGAGAGGGGGATGGCCACAGGGGACTCCTGCACTACCTGCCTGCGCCTACTATTCTGTCTGGTGGTCCCCCATCCCTTTTCTGCCTGTGCAGCCATTACCTGTGGTGTGACCACCTCACTAAACGTTCTATCCACGACATCCTCAGCAGCGTGGATGCTCCACAGTGAATCCACCCGCAGCTCCAGCTCCTTAATGCAGGTAGCCAGTAGCTGCAGATGGATACACTTCCTGCACACATGGTCGTCAGGGACACTGGAAGCTATTTTCCACATAGCACAGGAGGAGAACTATATCGTCATTCCTTCACTGTCACTGGGTCAAAATCATGGAACTCCCTTCCTAACAGCACTGTGGGTGTCCCTACCTCACATGGACTGCAGTGGTTTATGAAGGCAGCTCACCACCACCTTCTCAAGGGCAATGAAGGATGGGCAGTAAATGCTGGCCTAGTGATGCCCACATCCCATGAATGAATCAAAAAAATGGAGTTGGGGTAATATATTAGCATGGATAGACAATTGGTTCAATAATTTCAGAGCATGACAGCCCCCCACTTTACTTTCATTTTTAGTCATTTTTAGTTATTTTTTCTTCCTTTTTTTTTTTTGCATTCCTTTTTACATTTTTTGCATTTATTTCATTTCATCTTAGTTTGTTCAGTTTGCTTACCCACTGTTTTTTTCAGGTTGTTTTTCTTCAGGTTTGCACTTGCTGATGTTCTATATTCAGTATATTCACACCTAATCTGTACTAATGCTTTGTCTTTCAAAACACCATTAACATATTGTTTGCCTTTGCTCCGTGACCTTTTGGTCAGCTATGTGGCCTGGTCCAATCTGCACCTTCTCCTTTGTTATCTCTTGCCCAACCCCCACCTCACTTGTTTATAATCTGTGACTTTTCTAATATTTGTCAGTTCCGAAGAAGGGTCACTGACCCGAAACGTTAACTCTGCTTCTCTTTCCACAGATGCTGCCAGACCTGCTGAGTGAATCCAGCATTTCTTGTTTTTGTTTCAGATTTCCAGCATCCGCAGTATTTTGCTTTTATTGAAGTATTGTTACAATTGTACAGGGTTTTGTGAGACCACATCTGGAATACTGTGTACAGTTTTGGTCTCCATATTTAAGAAAAGATATACTTGCATTGGAGGCAGTGCAGTGAAGGTTCACTAAATTGGTCCCTGGGATTAGGGGGTTGTCATATGATGAGAGACTAAGTAAATTGGACCTGTATTCTCTGGAGTTTAGAAGAACGAGAGGTGAGCTCATTGAAACATATAAGATGCTGGTCAGGGAATCTAAAACATGGGGGCAAAGTCTCGGGATAAGGGGCTGATCATTTAGGACTGAGATAAGGAGAAACTACTTCACTCAATGGCTTGTGAATTTTTGGAATTTTCTACCCCAGAGGGTTGTGGATGCTCCATCATTGAATACATTTAAGGCTTGGACAAACAGATTTTTGGTCTCTCAGGAAATGAAGGGGTATGATGAGTGTGTGGGAAAGTGGAGTTGAATCCTAAGATTAGCCATGATCGTTCTGAATGGCGGAGCAGGCTCAATGGGCCATATTGTCTACTCCTGCTCCTATTTCTTATATTCTTTTGTTCTTGCTCACCAAAGCTCATGAAAAAAATAGATCAACACAATTACAAATGATGAGTGCCCTTTAGTTCCTCCAATAAAGCAATTCTCTTAAATTCACTTATGTCTATATCTTAGTCTATCACTGTCAATTCCGATTCAGCTCTGACAAGATAAATTTTCACAAAAAGCTTTTCTTCAAAATGTTGAATGGTTGTTATGGCAGGTATTATTCAGTCACAAAATGTTTAGTCACTATCTGTAAGATTGCACTTTAGACTAATCAATTTATCTCCAAGCCAAATCTCTTACCTGTGAGCAAAGGTGTAATATTAATATTAATATGATGTAATTATAAGATACAGACAATTTTCAAATGGTATTGGCCACTCAAGTTATCTGTTCTCAAACTGAATAGTAAATGATGCACATTTCAGTTCCTGATCTTTGTAAAACTTGTCCTTTAATCCAATTTGCAGCAAAATAATCACTTTCTAATATGGTTATTGAAACGTAATAACTTTTTACTATGTCATCTCTGACTGTTTTTGAACTGCAAATGCAGCATGGATTTTGTTAAGGAATCGTAAACAGTTCATCATAGGTAAGGTTTATTAAAGCTATCCATTACATTGTATTTACTATCTATTGTATATGGGCCAGCAGAATCCTGTTTATGCCAAAGTCATTCAGCCCCATTACACCATACCCTTTTAATACACGAGGAACATACAGTGCTGACCTCTGGAGATTCTTTGGATTTTCTTGCCTGTTTCCCCCTCAAAAGAAGTTCTGGAACAATATGATTCCAAATGGATAGCAGTGGAATCGTGACGTTAATGCAGAAGTAAAAGTCGATCAACTTTCAACATGTAACTGAGCTTCTGTCCCAACTGAAAGTAATGCATGCCAGAGCATAGAAATCGAGACATTCCCTAAGTGACTTTTTTCCATTTTTAAAAGAGTTTACATAATACAAGTCTTTAAACTTGTCTTTTAAAATAACCTAGCTGCTCAATTAAACACAAGATTGAAGGCTTGGATCACAGGTGTCTGAGCTTTTCATGTGGGGTGGGGGGGGGGGGGCCACATTACAATTTTTGTAATACACAGAGGACCGGTGAGACAATTTCAGAACGATAAAGGCATTCAAAAGTTATCTTACTATGAATCAAAACAACAACAAATATGCATTTTTGTGAAGAAGTTTTAAATGAGAACACTAATTTATTGACTTACTTTCTCATCACTATGTTGGACACCGATTTAGTGAGATACCTGGCATTTTTATTGCTTGCACATACACTTGTTATAGTGATGCAGAATATTCCGGATAGATGTCCATTTCTCAGGAGTGATCTTGCTCGTTCTCTCTAACTCCTCTCTCTCTGTCCTCCCTCTCTGTGTCATTTTCCCCCTCTCTGTATTGTTTCCACCCCTCTTGTTATCCCTCTCTCTGTGTCATTCCTCCTTTCTGTCTCCCTCTCTTTGTGTCCACTCTCTTTGTCCCCCCTTTCTCTCTCTCTTTCCCTTTCGCTCTCTGTCCCTCTCTCTCTCTGTCCCTCTCTCTCTCTCTGTCCCCCTCTCTCTCTCTGTCACCCCTCTCTCTCGCTCTTTCCCCCTCTCTCTCTCTCTCGGCTCCCCCCGTCTCTCTCTGTTCCTCTCTCTTTCTCTCTCTCTGCCTCTCCTCTCTCTCTGTGACCATTGCTGAAAGCGAGAACAATGGTTTTGGAAACTTCGGGCAGTTTTGTGGTTTTCCGGTGATCTTTTAAAAAAAAATCAGAACCCACCAGAAACCCTGAATCAGTCCAAAGTTCAGAAGCTGCTGTTCTGCTCTCAGCACCTCTCAGCTGTGAAACTTTTTTTTTAAAGCCGGTCTGGTCAGAAAGAAGAAGCCAATGGGAAATTTCTCATCCCTGAAATTACCAGTCACGGACATCAAAATTTTTTTTACCATGGGAGACCACCTCCTAGAAAGTGCAATGCAGGAAACTCCCCTGCTCCCTGATGCTCCACAGTGACTCCAGCTGCCCTTCAAGCTCAGAAATCCTGAGCTCGAGCTCAAGCAGCTGGAGACACTTCATACACATGTGGTCGCCCAAGACAAGTGAAGTGTCCTGAAGTTCCCAGATGCTGCAGGAATTTCAAGCAACAGGTCACAGCTGCCCATCCATGTCAAAAAAAACCTCTATTCCTTCATATATGATCTAGTTGGTACCTTGTTTAAACTATTAATTTTTATTAATGCCTCTAGACTTGCTCTGTGCTAATACTCTTATTAATCCACTCACCGTTACACCTCACCCTGATTGAGGTTGTTAATTTCCTGGCTCCTACTTTGAGAATGCCCTAGTTTATTGAGAGAAAAAGAGAAATACACATCAACCAATTACTTACTCGCTTTCCTGTGACGTCACTGTTTGATATTTTTCTTTTGCTTTCCTCTCGCAGTGCTCTCTCTCTGTCGCTGTTTTATCTCTGCTGTGCTCTCGGATCATCTGCTGTTCTCGCAGTGATCTCTCTCTCCTCCGCTGCTTTATTTCCTGCTGTGCTCTCAGACCTTCTGCTATTCTCGCAGTGCTCTCTCTCTCTGTCTCTCTGCTGCTGCTTTATTCCCTGCTGTGCTCTCGGACCTTCCGTTGATCTTGCAGTGCTCTCTCTCTCTCTCTCCGCTGCTGCTTTATTCCCTGCTGTGCTCTTGGATCTTCCACTGTTCTCGCAATGCTCTCTCTCTTTCTCCCCACTGCTTTATCCCTGCTGTACTCTTGGACTTTCCACCATTCTCGTTGTGCTCTGCAAGTATTTTCATTTCATTTGAAATCAGATGACTTTCAAAAAACATATAACACATTGATGTCTATTGCTGCTTTCAAGATACAGATATCACTTAACAGTTTAGTAACTATTTGTTTCTATTCCTAATTTCAATATTATAAACTTTTCTGTTTGAGGCAAATTTTAATTTGCTCTGCATCTGGTGTGCGAAATGCTGCTTCGGCAGCATTAAAAATGAACAATTACTCCGTTTCTATGGTTTCTTCACCTTTTCATTAAATCTTCTGTTTAGACTATTGAGTGCCAAGTTCTTTTATTTTTGGAATTTGAGCACTGCCTTGCCATCACTCTGTTTTTTGTGCATTTATTCAGATCAATAAGGAAATTTGTTTGAATTTACTGCATGAATGGCAGAAGTAAAAGTTGTTTTATCTGAAGGACAGGAAGAGTAATTGCTTTGTCAATGGAAATATGGCCAAAAAGAATGACTTCACAGTACAGGAACCATCCTTGGCAATGGTATAGATAGTTGAACACTTTTTTTTTGGGTACCATTGCAGATGCAATTTGCCTTACAAATTCGACTGAATCTTTTGCACTGGTTGCAGAAATATAAAAACTTTGCACACTGGAATTGACAAATTGTGATGCCACTTCTTGTAGTCATGGGGTGGGGGGGAGGGACATTTTCTTCAGCCTGGTGCCCCAACCTCGTTGCACCTGACCCAGCTTCCTTGATTGAGGGGTGTAAAACATGCAAGGTGGGTTCCCGAGGTGTCTCTGCCACACATAGGGAGCTTGTCACTGTTAGTCAGCAAAATGTGGGACGGCTGCAGCAACAGAATGTGGGGCCAACTTTAGAGGGGAAAGAAATGCCTGAAGCATTCTTTTAAAAATTAGTGCTGAAGGCTCTACATGAGCCATTAACTCTTCCCAAGCGGTATATGAGCAGATGAGTATGAGAGCTGGCCACCACCAGGCCCTTTCTTTCCAGGCAACTGCAGTTTTTCCACCAGATCCCTAGCAGGTGCCGCCACTCCTGTGCTGGAGGTGGTGGGTAGGCAGTAAAATTGCTGCTTGCTCAGGCCCCACTCCTTATACTCAGCGAGGTGGTGAGGTTCTCTGCAGGGTGGTGCGGTGGAGTGGGGGGAGGGAGCAGCTAAAATTTCCAGTTGTACTCTGAGGGGTGAGGATCTAGCTGGAGGCCACAATTTCCATCTTCCTCCATTGCTATACCGCCCAATTAGTGGAAGAAAATTAAGCCAATAATCTTGCAACTATGCTCAAATTATGTGATCTCAGAGTTGATGAAGTAAATTTTACAAATTCACACTCCCATTTTATTTTAAAGGCAATCCTCAGGAGCTGGCCAACAACAATAATGTACATTCAGCGTCTTTTTTTTAGCTCATTCATGGGATGTGGGCGACGCTGGCCAGGCCAGCATTTATTGCCCATCCCTAATTGCCCTTGAGAAGGTGGTGGTGATCTGCATTCTTGAGCCCCTGCAGTCCATGTGGGGTAGGTACACCCACAGTGCTGTTAGGAAGGGAGTTCCAGGATTTTGACTCAGTGACAGTGAAGGAACGGCGATATAGTTCCAAGTCAGGATGGTGTGTGACTTGGAGGGGGACTTGCAGGTGGTAGTGTTCCCATGTATTTGCTGCCCTTGTCCTTCTAGTTGGTAGAGGTCGCGGGTTTGGAAGGTGCTGTCTAAGGAGCCTTGGTGCATTGCTGAAGTGCATCTTGTAGATGGTACACACTGCTGCCACTGTGCGTCGGTGGTGGAGGGAATGAATGTTTGTAGATGGGGTGCCAATCAAGCGGGCTGCTTTGTCCTGGATGGTGTTGAGCTTCTTGCGTGTTGTTGGAGCTGCACCCATCCAGGCAAGTGGAGAGTATTCCATCACACTCCTGACTTCTGCCTTGTAGATGGTGGACAGGCTTTGGGGAGTCAGGAGGTGAGTTACTCGCCTCAGGATTCCTAGCCTCTGACCTGCTTTTGTAGCCACGGTATTTATATGGCTACTCCAGTTCAGTTTCTGGTCAATGGTAACCCCTAGGATGTTGATAGTGGGGGATTCAGCGATGGTAATGCTGTTGAATGTCAAGGGGAGATGGTTAGATTCTCTCTTGTTGGAGATGGTCATTGCCTGGCACTTGTGTGGCACGAATGTCACTTGCCACTTATCAGCCCAAGCCTGGATATTGTCCAGGTCTTGCTGCATTTCTACACGGACTGCTTCAGTACCTGAGGAGTTGCGAATGGTGCTGATCATTGTGCAATCATGTGCGAACATCCCCACTCCTGACCTTATGGTTGAAGGAAGGTCATTGATGAAGCAGCTGAAAATGTTTGGGCCTAGGACACTACCCTGAGGAACTCCTGCAGTGATGTCCTGGAGCTCAGATGATTGACCTCCAAGAACCACAACCATCTTCCTTTGCGCTAGGTATGACTCCAGCCAGTGGAGGGTTTTCCCCCTGATTCCCATTGACCTCAGTTTTGCTAGGGCTCCTTGATGCCATATTCGGTCAAATGCTGCCTTGATGTCAAGGGCAGTCACTCTCACCTCACCTCTTGAGTTCAGCCCTTATGTCCATGTTTGAACCAAGGCTGTAATGAGGTCAGGAGCTGAGTTGCCCTGGCGGAACCCAAAGTGAGCATCACTGAGCAGGTTATTGCTAAGCAAGTGCCGCTTGATGGCACTGTTGATGACCCCTTCCATCACTTTACTGATGATTGACAGTGGACTGATGGGGTAGTAATTGGCCAGGTTGAATTTGTCCTGCTTTTTGTGTACAGGACATACCTGGGCAATTTTTCACATTGCAGGGTAGATGCCAGTGTTGTCGCTGTACTGGAACACCTTGGCTAGGGGCGCGGCAAGTTCTGGAGCACAGGTCTTCAGTACAATTGCCTGAATATTGTCAGGGGCCATAGCTTTTGCAGTATCCAGTGCCTCCAGTCGTTTCTTGATATCATGCGAAGTGAATCGAATTGGCTGAAGTCTGGCATCTGTGATGCTGGGACTTCATCAACTCGGCACTTCTGGCTGAAGATTGTTGCAAATGCTTCAGCCTTATCTTTTGCACTGGTGTGCTGGGCTCCCCCATCATTGAGGATGGGGTTATTTGTGGAGCCACCTCCTCCAGTTAGTTGTTTAATTGTCCACCACCATTCATGGCTGGATGTGGCAGGACTGCAGAGCTTAGATCTGAACCGTTGGTTATGGGATCGCTTAGCTCTGTCTATCGCATGCTGCTTATGCAGTTTGGCATGCAGATAGTCCTGTGCTGTAGCTTCACCAGGTTGACACCTCATTTTGAGGTATGCCTGGTACTGCTCCTGGCATGCCCTCCTGCACTCTTTATTGAACCAGGGTTGGTCTCCTGGCTTGATGGTAATGGTAGAGTGGGGGATATGCCAGGCCATGAGGTTACAGATTGTGGTTGAGTACAATTCTGCTGCATTGCTGGATCTGTTCGAAATCTATCCCATTTAGCACGGTGATATTGCCACACAACACGATGGACGGTTTCCTCAATGTGAAGGCGGGACTTCGTCTCCACAAGAACTGTGCGGTGGTCACTCCTACCAATACAGTCATGGGCAGAAGCATCTGCAGCAGGCAGATTGGTGAGGACGAGGTCAAGTATGTTTTTCCCTCGTGTTGGTTCCCCCACGACCTGCCGCAGACCCAGTCTAGCAATTATGTCCTTTGGGACTCGGCCAGCTCGGTCAGTAGTGGTGCTACGGAGCCATTCTTGGTGATGGTGATTGAAGTCCCCCACCCAGAATACATTTTGTGCCCTTGCCACCCTCAGTGTTTCCTCCAAGTGGTGTTCAACATGGTGGAGTACTGAGTCATCAGCTGACGGAGGGCGGTAGGTGGTAATCAGTAGGAGGTTACCTTGTCCATGTTTGACCTGATGCCATGAGACTTCATGGGGTCTGGAGTCGATGTTGAGGACTCCCAGGGCAACTCCCTCCCTACTGTATACCACTGCGCCACCACCTCTGCTGGGTCTGTCCTGCCGGTGGGTCAGGACATACCCAGGGATAGTGATTGCAGCGTCTGGGACATTGTCTGTAAGGTATGATTCCGTGAGTATGACTATGTCAGGCTGTTGCTTGACTAGTCTGTGGGACAGCTCTCCCAACTTTGGCACAAGCCCCCAGATGTTAGTCAGAAGGACTTTGCAGGGTCGACAGGGCTGGGTTTGCCGTTGTCGTTTCCAGTGCCTAGGTCGATGCCGGGTGGTCCGTCCGGTTTCATTCCTTTTTATTAACTTCGTAGCAGTTAGGTACAACTGAGTGGCTTGCTAGGCCATTTCAGAGGGCATATAAGAGTTAACCACATTGCTGTGTGTCTGGAGTCATAGGTAGGCCAGACCAGGTAAGGACAGCAGATTTCCTTCCCTCAAGGACATTATTGAACCAGATGGGTTTTTACAACAATTGACAATGGTTTCATGGCCATCATTAGACTAGCTTTTAATTCCAGATTTATTAATTAAATTTAAATTCCACCTTCTGCTGTGGTGGGATTCAAACCCATGTCCCCAGAGAAATACCCTGGGTCTCTGGGTTACTACTCCAGTGATAATACCACTACACCACCGCCTACCCGTAAGTCTGTAAGTAAGTTTAAAGGAGTGTCCGAAAGAAGGAGAGAGAGGTGGAGAGGTTTAGGGAGAGAATTCCAGAATAGAGGTCCTAAGCAGCTGAAAGCACAGCTGCCAATGGTAGGGTGATGGAAATTTGGATGTGCAAGAAGCCAAATTTGGAGCAGAGCGGAGCTCTTGGATGGTCGTAGGGCTGGATGAGGTTACTGAGATAAGGAGGGGTGAGGCCATGGAGGGATTTGAAATTGAGGTGTTGCTGGATTGGGAGCCAATGTAGATCAGTGAGCACAGAAGTGATGAGTGAAGGGGACTTGGTGCACGTTAAGGTATGGGCAGCAGAGTTTTGTATGAGCAGATGTTTATGGAGGGTAATATATCAATAACAATACTTTGTAGGAATAAGTCCAAATGTACTTTGGAAAGTTCTAAGTCAACAGTAGAAGAGAAAGGCTACTAATGGATAAACTTTTACATCTTGGGTTAGATCTTGATCAAATCTCACAAACTTGTAGTTGAAATAACAATCCATATGCCCATGTTCAGATATTCTTGTTTGTTTGGAAACCTGTGAAACGATGACATGTACAACAGTACAACATCTGTTCTGTCATGAAATTATCATATTGTGTGCTATTCTTTTGTAAAATGATATCGAGATCCTCACATGTTAATAGATCTAAGCATTAGATACAAACTTTATATGAAAAGCTGCGCATGCGAAAAGCTTCCCGTTTTCATCTGATTTATCATTTCTAATCTCTTTCTCTTACCTTTTTCAGCAGAGAAAATATGAGGCAGAAGCTCCCCTTGGACTATTAAGTGCTCCGATTTGATTCAGTCACATATATTTTAAGTTGCCCTCAATACTCAATACCAAATGATGGAGTGTCAAACCAGACAATAACTGAACAGGGTCATTTTGGAGAAAGGGTGAAATCAGGTGCGAAGTGGGCACTGTGGAATAAGACACTGTGGAACTGTTTAGAAGTCTGGTCTTAGCCCACAGTTTTGGGGCTAATTGCTGATTCCCTTGATTTAAATGTGCCTGGAGGCACTAAACCACAGACCTGCACATTTAGCACTCAAGAGTGAATTCGGAGCAATTTTCCTGGACAGGTGTACGTAGCCTTCATGTACACGCTTTCACTGAAGGTGTGGAGGGTGCTGGCGAGTAGACAATGGCCTGCATCAGGAATGGCTCAGGGATCGAGGGAGAGGCTCACAGGTGCTCAGAGTTGGATACAGAGAGAATGGTACTATTTGTGGGGAAGAGCTCATAACTAGGGACCATCAATATAAGATAGTCACCAAGAAATCCAACAGGGTATTCAGAATAAACTTCTTTACCGAAAGAATGGTGAGAATGTGGAACTCGCAACAACAGGGAGTAGTTGAAGCGAATAGTGTAGATGCATTTAAGGTGAAGTTAGACAAGCATATGAGGGAGAAGGGAATAGAGGGTCATAATGATTGATTTAGATGAGGAAAGATGGGAAGAGGCTCGAGTGGAGCATAAACACCATCATGGACTGGTTGGGCCAAATGGCCTGTTTCTGTGCTGTATATCCTATGTAATCCTAGTGAAGATGATGGACTGCCTGAGGAATGCTCAGACTGGGAGGGTGAGGCATGTGGCAACAGGCTGGCATGATACACAGAGGGAAAGATTTCTCACTTAGTGTGCTTGGGTGAAAGGAAACAGCACATTGGGCTGAATTTTCCTGGCCCCATGGAGACAGGTTTGGAGGTGGGGTGAGGGGCTGGGAAAGTTGTGGGAAACCCTGTTGGGATGGCTGATCAATGTGGTCTCCCCTCCAGGTGACTTTCCAGGGGCGTGCTACCATGGAAATCGGCAGTCCACTCTATGGAGGCGGGTAGTCAATGAAGGCAATTAAGGCTCCAATCAAGGGCCATTTGCCTCCAGGGCTGAAACGTTCACGGCATTGCACAGGCCCCCTGCTGTGTCAGGAGCCTGGCAGCACTGCGGAGGCGGCCTCTTGCCAGGAGGTCATAAGTGGCTGAATTAATTGGCAGTATTGGGGACAACAATGCTCACATGGCTTCAGGAGCAGCTGCAAGCACTCTTCTGGAGGGGTCAATGCTTCACCCCATGCCCTCTCATAGTACTTTGTCATGTTTCTCACACTGAAGAGGGAGGCCTTCATGTGTGCCTCTATTTTGATGTACTCCCCAGGTCTCCCTCTTCTCAAGCAGTGCTCACCTCTCCCAGTGGGTCTGTGCTGTGGGCCCTCCTACTGGGTCACCCGGTTCCCTGGTGCACCCGCCACCCTTAATTGAATGGTGAACATAGAGGCAGCCAATTAGAAGGCCGCCTCATTTAATGTTGCTCCAGCGGGAGCGCTGAGGTATCCACGTATGGCTCCCAATGTCGGGATTCCGACACCCATGGGAAAAATCAGCTCATTGTGTGGGAAGGATTTTAGGTGATCTTTTAAGTCAAATGTGATAAGTGGAAAATGTGCCTCATACCGTTTACATGTTTGAAGCTTTCCCAACAAATCATTGCCATACATACCAAAGAAGATATAATGCTCATTTAACTCTATGGAAAACCATGAGAGGAAGCAAATATAATTAACATCCTTCCCCTGATTGTCTTACCCTTACTCTGCCACAGGACCTACCTGAGGCCTGCTGCCGACGATACACAGGCCCAAAGCTTATATGTTCTTTACCAGTGAGCTGCCTGGGAATATGCAGAAGACATCCACAGCTCACCCATTCTGGAATATGGATGAGTTCCTGTAACTTGTTCACAGACCAACACAATCCAATCTCACCCCCTCCTTGTGTTGCAATGTACATGAGTCTGTCCTGCTTGGATTTACCCATGCTGGGGGATCAACTGGACAATAGTTGGCATAGATCTTCAAAGACCTCATTGTAGCTCTGCAATCTGTCCCCACATAGAGCACAGGACATGCTGAGGGAGTATTCAAAGGATGGGGCATGACACTGGTGAAGGAACCACTCAGCTTCCCCATTCAAATGATCCAAGTGATCTTCAGCCAGTCACCACCAAAAGTGGTGCCAGTAGTTCCAGGGCCGTGTTGTGAGCCAGCAGAAAGAGTAAAGAGCCATCTCCATTCCAGGAGTCACTCCGTAATATCTATCATCTAATCACTTCTGCTCCCCACTGAGGTGATACTTAAAAAAGCACTGGATTAGGTAGTAGGATATGTTCACCACATACAGTCACAAAGGGGAAGCTTCAGGTGAGAAAACATGAACATACAGAACAACAATCACTGTTAGGTCATTGTTTTAATTGGTGTTTCCTCTTTTACTGGGGCATATTCCAGTAGCAGGAGATGAATACATGGGCATGTGCGACAGGTGATGTAAAGTCATGAATAACGGTGGACACGGTGCTCAGAAGGCCAGTTCACTGGGAACATATTTTCAATAATGAGAGTGGCAGTGACCTTGATTACTGTCTCTAGTTAGAAGTGTCCTTGCAGCAGATGGCATAGATGTACAACAGGCTCCATGTACACCTGGAGTCTTTGAGGCCAATTATCCACAGTCATTGCCAAAACAATGTGCTCGAGCCTGCAGATAAAATTGCTGGGTGGGAACAGTTATGGTGCCTGCTGATCTCGCTGGCATGCCTTTTTTTAATCCTGTACCACTTCAGCAAATAAATACTGCAGTTGGGAAACTCTGAAACCAATCCTGCTACTAATTTTAACTTGCCCTGCTAATGGGGGATGAGCAGTGTTGTGCGCAAAGAGCACGGGTGTGGGACTAATTAGATGGCTCACTCTTTCAAAGAGTCGGCTCGTACACAACAGGCTGAATGACTTCCTTCTCTACTGTATGATTTCATGAGCTGAACTAAAAGCTTGTATTGCAGTAGTCCCTTTTCATATTCTGCTGAACTCTTGTAAATGTTTCATTATAACAAAATCAACAACAACAAAAATTAAAACCCAACAGTGAATAACCACTGAACATAAAGTTATTCATTGACAAACCGCTGACCCATTAAGAGCTCTTTTATACATGGAATTTCTCATTATACTCACTGCAGATTGTGGTGGGTGGTGGGGATAGTGGTGGTGAAGCTAAGATAAAAACAGGAAGTTCTGGATATACTCAGCCGGACAGGTAGCATCTATGGAGAGAGAAGCAACATTTCAGGTCTGTGACCTTTTATCAAAAATGGCAAAGGTTAGAAAAGAATTACGTTTTAAGCAAGTGAAGGGGGGTGGAGGGGTTGGTGGGGAAGAGAACAAAAGAAAAGGTGTGTGATCAGCAGAGGGCAGGACAGATTGAACAACTAAGTTGGCCGAGTAATGAGCAACGCTGTCCACATGAAAAAACAGGAACGTGGTTAAAAAAATTTTATAAAATAGAAAAATAGAAAAAAAGGCCAGTCACGCTCTGAAATTGTTGCACTCAAGGATGAGTCCGTGAGGCTGTAGAGTGCCTAATCGAAAGATCTGATGCTGCTCCTCGAGCTTGCATTGTTGTTCACTGGAAGACTGCAGCAGGCCTCGGACAGAAATGTGGGCATGAGAGCGGGGGGATGTTGAAATGGAAGCAACCGGAATCTCAGGTCATGCTTTCCATTTGTGATTGTCTCATAAAAGCAGGAAATTGGCACAATTCAAATTACAATTGCATTAGGGGATCCCCACAAGAATTGAATGAGATCCTGCAAAGCCCAACTTCTTGGTCCCTGCAGGCCCAAAACACATGAGGAGAGTTTCCCCTGATATGTTTATCTAAATAACTAACAATAGGATAAAATTTCCTTTGGGTTCGGTACAAGGAAATTGTAAATTTAGTTATAAAGAATGGGTTTATCCCAAGGGATGGAGCCTCAACAATTGATTGATTGTCTCAATATCTCTCATTTTATTATTTGTCCTCTATTTGGATACTGCTGAATATTGACATTTCAAAGATCCTAAATCATTATCAAGAATTCATTCAACTCGAACATTGAGTTGCTCACATTCCAGGCTCTGCAATGTAATATGACATTCTCTTCTCCTCTGCATTGCAGCAATCTCTTCTTGAAACTAAGAAGTCTGAGTGAAGATATAAAAATGCAACGCCATAATATGCAATGAATTAAATTTCAAGAAAAGAATTGCCTTGCTTTATGTGAAACTGCAGCTCATTCTTGCCAACAGTAGCACAGATAAACCAGTTCAAGTTTTTTGGAATAGAATTGTTGCACACTGCAGTGTAGGAAGAATTCCAGTAATTTTCCACAGCCCCATCTGTTCCTACTCCTAATGTCTCAAGAGCTAACATTTTTAATTACACACATTTTTAAAAATGAAACTGTACACTGAATTTTACATAATCAAGCTTGGTTTCCTGCTGCATTGCCTTTAAAATCATCTTCTTCCACTTTTTTTTTATTTGGCACAAGGAAGAAAGGAAGATTGGAGATGCTGTTATCTAGGACCTCCCTGACACTAAAAAAATTGGTTGAGATTGGTGGTGGTCAATAAGCATGTTGCTCATCTTCTGAGATAGCAAATAGCAGTGAGTCACCAAGGGGAGAAATTATCTTAAAGAGGCAGTGGTTAGCACTGCAGCCTCACAGCTCCAGCGACCCGGGTTCAATTCTGGGTACTGCCTGTGTGGAGTTTGCAAGTTCTCCCTGTGTCTGCATGGGTTTTCGCCGGGTACTCCGGTTTCCTCCCACCACCAAAGACTTGCAGGTTGATAGGTAAATTGGCCATTATAAATTGCCCCTAGTATAGGTGTAGGGGAATATCGGGACATGGCAGGGAGGTCACCCAGTAAAACAAAGACATCCTCTCTATGGGCTGGGGGACCTCCTCCATGGGCAATCTGGGGCAAAAGCCACCCCTCCACAAACAACCCCCATGCCCTCAATGACCGCCTTCCCCACCTCCTCACGTCCTGCCTCACCAGGGCCAGCTGGACTAGCCCCAGCGAGCCCGCCCCACTTACTTGAGGTCTGGGGCTCCAGTACTGATCCTGGTCCCTGGTCTTCTGTAGTACCGGCAGTGGCCACCACACCCAGTGGTTCTGAAGGTCCTACTGAGCTACCAGCCGTCTGGTTGGCTGTCAGCTCTGAGAGGCGGAATCCCTGTCCTTAAAGGGACAGGCCTCGACAGTGGGCAGTTAATTGGCTGCCCACTGTGGAATTCAGCCTGGGGTCCAAAACAGGATAGAGGCGGGGTCACCTCCTGCCTTCCAGACCATTGCTGTGACCCCCCCCTCTCCAGGTAAAATTCAGCCCTATGATTCTTTTTTCACTTACATGCACACTGGCAAGCATAGAGGGGTACATAGATTTGAATCTGCTTGTAAAATTATGGTGTCATCTCTCTCCTTTTATGTATCCCATGTTATGCATCATTCTTACATTATTAACTAGTCATTAGTAGGTGTGAAGGAAAAACCCAGCTTCATTGATTGGTTTCCTTCACTCCTTATGATGGCAAACTCAGCTCAATCTTTTATCCTGCCAACCATATGGGGATGGAGAACATGCAATACAGGAAGTCTTGTGCATGAATTCAGTCTACTGTCGTGTGAGGTGCACATAACCTGGTGTGCCTCTGGGTAACAAGCTGTAACAATTTAAAGCGAGAATTCTGCATGTTGATGGCACAAAGGATTTATTTATTTTTTATTTATTTATTTAAAGATACAGCACTGAAACAGGCCCTTCGGCCCACCGAGTCTGTACCGACCATCAACCACCCATTTATACTAATCCTACACTAATCCCATATTCCCTACCACCTCCAGCCACTGGTAAAATATTAATTGGACACTTAAGGGCCTCAATTGGCCTCTGGGTGGCCTTTCCCGCCCTGGACTAAATTGGAAGGCATCAGGAAAGCGATGGGTACTGTACCCCCCCCCCCCCACCCCCACCTCTGCACGCAATTTTATGGGCCCCCCACCTCTGCTCCCGTCCCTAGGCGGCCCATAAAATTAAGCCCATAGTCTTCTGATTACACACATTGTGCACTTATATTGTGTTCAATAAACATCAGAAAGTGCATTAAGTTGAGAGTTTAATTTAATTTTCCAAGAACAGTTGAGTTTTGAAGCCAACAAATATTGGACAGAAATGTATTTTGCATCATGTTTGACACTATCTTTACAATATGCTTGGCACATTATCTTAAAAACATGCTTTAAGTAACTGATTTGACAGGCAAATGCACAATAGTCAAACAATTGTGAATACAGGGCAGGAAAAGTGACATGGATTACATAAATGGAAATACTATAGGACTTCATGGTTGTGATCGGAAAGATTTCTCACTTCTCTTGACTACCCACAGGGGTGAGAAGTAACACATTACACATGACAACAGGATTTAACTCCAGTTTTTACATAGTGGATGAATGTAAGTTGCCAAACAGAAGTAGTCATCTTTAATCATAAACTTTTTATGTAAAAAAGTTTGCACCTTCTTTTTATTGTATTCTAAGAAGTGCTGAAAAGTGAATAGGAGAATTTGCCTCGAAGAATGTATGCAACATATTGTGTAGCATCTGCTCTGTATTTGGCTGGTTCTGAAGTTTCCCAGCTTGGGCACCTGGTCATTAACAACCAGAATGGGACAATATGCTGAACCACAGGCTTTTTATGAAACTGTTCGCTGATGTATGCAATGGCTCATGCCAGCTCAGCAGGTTCATACAAAGTATGGAGATCCAAAATGGCAATCCATATAAGGGAGGGGAAAATCACATTAAATGTCAAATATCTCTTTCAAGGTAAGAGCACTTTTCGTACTTTTTTAACTCATGTAGCTGGGGAGAATTCTTTACAATAACTTTGCAAAAACTTTGTGAGAAAGTGAAGCCCTGCCAGTTAACCTTTCATATTGCTGTGACTTATTTTTAGCAAGCGCAAGGTGCGTGTTGCAATGCACACCATGAAATACTCTCCAATGAAAGGTCAGATGTAATACCAAGGTTGAGAAGCTGATAATTGCATAAGAGAGGCAAAAAATTCTCTGCAAAGAAGAGTTAATGATAGGTTACTCTGGCATACTTCTGGAAAATGTACTTGTCGAGGCTTGCAACAGCTCTTTTGTTGGCTGTGCACTTGAAATTGTCATCCAAGATATGAGGGACAGCACAGTTGTCCTCTACTAAAGCAAAAAGAAGAAACATCTAGACACCAAGCATGGGAACACACAGTTGACAGGATAAACATAGTCTACAAAACAATAAATCCGGACTACAAATCAGCATACCTGACCTCAGAAAATCAGTTAAGGCAAAGCTATAGAACAGGCTGCAATGACAAGTAACAACTCTAGGTAGGCACGCCACAAAATTCACCTCATAACTTGTAAATCATTTTGTCGTAAACTGTCATAACCAACAATGGAATATGTCCTGTGCAGTTCCACAATCAGAGGAATTGGGTACTGAATGCTTACAGGACTACCCTGTAGCATGGGAAATGTATGATTACCAACCGTCTAACTTAAATTGTGAGCAAGGAAAAATCTTAAGAGGTTTCAATGGCCCTGATAATAACTCAGAGACACATTTGGAGCAGGGGTGGGGTGTGTGATATTGAGTCGGAAACCTGGAAAACCTTACAGCGCATTGGTCAGTGGTATTTTAACGCAGCCACCGAATTGTAATACTGCTTCTGGATTTGGCGTTGAATGTGTGGCAGCAGGAATGGTAAAGCCCACATGATGTGATCTCAACTGGAGTATTTAAAGCATCAATCCAATGGTGTAATCTGGGGGAGTTAGGAGTTTGAATATAGAGAGGGAGAAGTTTAATCAGGGATTCAGGATGTCAAAGGCAGTTCCTCACTTTAACGATGCATCACTTAATGTACTGCTGGGTGCAGTGAGGAGTCGGAAAGAGATACCCTTCCCCAGCGATAGCAGGAAGAAATCTGCTGCAACAACGAAGAAGGTGTGGCTGGAGGTGGGGGAGGTTGTTGGTTGGTAACCCATCTCTTCAGTTGCTTGTTAACGAATGGGAAGACATGAATTGATGGGGACCAAAGGGGGCTGTGCAATAGGTGTGTGGATATTTATAGGATTGCTTTGCAAGTGGGATGGGGGTGGGGGAAGGGAGAGTAACCATTGGATGTGATTGTTACATGGGTCCAGTGGTAGTGATTAACTGAACTTAACAGCTATAAAGGAATTCCTGGCATCTGAGGTAGCAATGTGAGCGGCTGGTACTGCGCTGGGGTCACCGTCTTCATAATCCTCTTCCTCGTCCTTCTTCTCTTCCTCATCCTCCTCTTCATTGGATGCATTCTCAGATAATGTGTATTCAGTGCCTTGCTCCTCCTCTGACTGCAATCTTCACTGCTGCATCATGTTGAGCAGAGCATAGCACATCACGATCATTCTGGAGAGCCTGGCTGGTGAGTACTGAAAGGTGCCACCAGACCTGTCCAGGAAGCAAATCTTGACCATGCCGATCGCTTTCTCAATCACACATTCAGTTGTCATATGACCTTTGTTGTACCGCTTTTGGGCTTTATTGGTGGGGTTTCTTATGGGTGTCATCAGCCAATTTTGTAGGGGGTGTCTCTTGTCTCCGAGCAGCCTCCCCTTAAGCCTGCATGTAGTTCGACGAGGCCAGGTTGCTTGGACTGCTGCAAGATGAAATCATCATGGCAGCGCCCCGAGAATCTGGCGCACACTTGGTTGTGCACCAGCTGTATATTTATCGAATGGAATCCCTTGCAGTTTATCAGTACTTTTGTTTGATCAGTGGGTGTGCAGATTGCCAGATGTGGGAAGTCAACCAGAGACACAAATCTAAGCACCCGCACATTTTGATTGAGATCACCGAGAGCAAAGTTGACATTATTGCCAGCCCTGGCAAATAACCTAGCTGCCTAATGCATTTACATTCAGCTGAGTAGGAGATCCTGTATATGTCTTTGAGAGCACCATGGAAGGATCCAGAGGCAAAAACATTGTGGGCAGTGTCACTTTCAGAGCCACTGGTAACGCATACCCACCTGGTCCAGCAGGGAGCAGGTATTCCTCTCGGAGGCAGTAGATGTCTGCCATCACCTGATATGCCAACCTAAGCTTGTGGAAGCACTGCTGTTCCAAGAGTCAAGGAAGCTGAGCCTCTGTCTGTACACTCTGTTACACAAGTAGTGGCTCCTGGAAGCTTGATCCCATTGCTACTCCTGTCTTTGTTGACCTCCTGCAAACCTCTACACAGCTGGCTGCTGTTGCTGCTGATGGTCATCTTTTTCCCCATCTGAGGTCCAATCTAAGGTAGCTATGGCACCACCCATCCTGATCTGAGTCTCAATACCTGCAAAGTGCAGAAATTAGCCTCTCTCTATAAGTACTCTGAACAAATCCTTTCCTATTGGGAGGTAAGAAAACAGCTGTGAATGGTGAGTATTTATTGCTGTATTTGCCTGACTTTTATTGAGTCCCATGAATTGGCATTCTTTTCCCGCCTTGGCTTCAATGGCGAAATTCAGGAAGTCGGTGGATGCACTGACAAATTTAAATGGTGGGTTAAAGCATCTTTGGAATACACTCATTTAAATATTCAAATTAATAACCAAGCTCTCCAGATGTGGTTACACTCATGCAGCCAAATGTGCCCGAGTTAATTGCAACATAAGGACTCATCACTGGTACTTTTATAAGGAAATATTTTCATGCATTTTCCTTTACCTTTTCAGTAGGCCTGGAACAATATCCCCAACCAGGCCAGTACCTCACAGCACCTTGTGATGGCATCACAGGTGATGACAGTCTCACCATCTTTGCGAAACACTGGCATAGCTGCACATAAATTATAGATAGTGATCTTAAAATGATTGGATGGAAAATGGTGTGGGCCCTGCTGATCCCCATGCTTCCAACTCCTGTTATGCACATCCCAGTGCATGATGCTGTATGCCCAGAGAACAAATATATAAAATCTTCTCTCAGCTCTTCCTGAAATAGATATCCCAAGATTGATATTCCCTTCAGTCCGACTGGCTGGCAGACCTGTGTTGAGAAAAGGTGGGACTCATTCACGTGCTCCAGGCTTCACGCCCTCAATGATGCATACACTTCATCAGTTCTAGGCCGGCCTAATATTGAGTGATCCAGAGGCTGGGAGAAAGGTAAGTTCCGGTAGTGGTGGAGTGGGATGCGTGGGTATAGTTTGAGATTGTGGAGGGGAGCAGCCCAGGATACCAGCAGCCCACATAATTCTTGTGGACTTGTGGAGCCTGGAGGAGTACATAACCATCGAATATTCAATCAGTTTTCAGTATCATTCCTTAAAACTGCCAATTACATTAATGCATAATAAGTGACAAGCATTATTTTAAAATAAAATGTACAATACAAATTATATTATGGTGCAATACTCTGTACCATAGAAGCATAAAACATTATTTTTAAGATATTTAAGAGGGACATAATTTAGTAACTAGGGCCGAGTTATTGCATAACAGGAATGACTGAGGGCTAACACAGCTCTTAGAACATTAGAGTTGAACAAGTGCATAACAGTTCAAACTAGTAAAAGGCAAATCTAGGAATGATATTTGCATTTCTCTTCACATAAAGTTGATCAATGTAATGAATGGACCTTCATGAGGGCCAGTGAAGGAAAAACCTCTGAATCCTTTAAGAAACAGACCCAGCAATGGGAGGGCCTGTAGACGATTTCTGGATGGATAGGATAGGTTGAATGGTCTTTCTATATATCATCTCTATCCACCTCCACATCTTGAATTACCATTGATGAGTTATTCTAACGTGTGATCAGGATGCTGAACTCGTTGAGGGGGTAACTCATTGTGTCAATATGCTTCCTGTAAGATGCTAGAAATCACTTCCATAATATGATGTCAGTCTTTAGATTCCTGAGCATAGTTGGATAAAAATATGTACCAGTTTCTAATACCAGATAAGAAGCCACTTTTAGTGTGTGGATGCAATTTCCAAATTAATAATGGGATTCCAGAAGCACAGAAA